>NC_090938.1:282547760-283792403 GCF_040938575.1 Ambystoma mexicanum | reverse complement strand
GAGCTGGAGAAAATGATGAGAAGTGTGGGCAATACTAAAGAGGACACTGAAACCATGAGCAGGTTGCAACAAGAATGTGCGGGACACTGGGAGAGACTGCAGCTTAAATTATAAGAGATATGTAGAGAGACAACATGCGGGAGGAGATAAACCGGAAAGGGTGTTAGCATGGTTATATAAAAGTGAGACCCCAAGACCAACAATCAGGGCACTAGAGAAGGAGGATGGGCAGGTAGTGGATACCCAAGAGGGCGTGAAAAGAGAATTGCTAAAATACTATCAACAGCTGTATGCGGATGAAGGGGGAAGCGACCACAGGGACATAAGGGAAACACTGGAAGATAAAGGTATGCCACGAATTAGTGCGGAGGAGCGAGAGGACCTAGACGCTGCGATAACCCTGGAAGAACTAGAGGAGGTGGTGGTGCAGCTACCCACTTGCAAGACCCCGGGGGGCTGACGGCCTCCCTAGTGAATTTTACAAACTATACAGACAAGAGTTGCTCCCCCCGCTTTTGGCTATGTTAAATGAGGCAAACGAAATAGGAAGATTGCCGGAGTCCTTGAGAGAGGCGATTATTATACCACTCCCTAAACCCAATAAGCCGGGCAAAGATTGCGGATCATTTAAACTGTTGTCCATGCTTAATCAAGATAGTAAAATGCTCACGGCGGTATTGGCAAACAGGATGAAAAGGGTTATAGACAAACTAATACACCCGACCAGACTGGGTACGTCCCACATAGAAATATAACTAACAACCTCTGGCGGCTACACCGAGTTATAGAACACACAAAAGGGGAACTTCGGAAATTGCAATTTTATTGCTAGATGCAATAAAAGCATTTGACTCAGTTAAATGGCCATGGCTGATAGCAGCCCTGTCCAGTTATGGGATAGGACCTGGGTATCCTAAATGGGTCAAATTGCTGTACAGCGCACCGCTGGCCAGGGTTAAAATGGGAGCGATAATATCAGAAAGATGGCAATTTAGCAGGGGTACTAGACAAGGATGCCCGTGGTTCCCCATGCTGTATATCTTGGCATTAGAGCCCTTGGCGATATATCTAAGGCAACAGTATGACACGATAGGAATAAACATAAATGGAGAACAGCACTTGATTTCCTTGTACGCTGACAATATGCTGTTGTATTTACAATACCCAAAAGAAAACCTCCAATATGTTCTTGAAGTAATGGAACGATTTGTGGTGCTGTCGGGCATAGCGGTGAACACCAGAAAATCATGCATATTCCCTATGGGCAGATACGTCGGTATTCCACTAGAGAAATTGCGAGTTCTACAAATACAGTGGGAGGTTAATACGTTTAGATACCTTGGGATAGACATTTACCATACGGTTGAGGCAGAACACCAGCATAATACCAAGAAGGAGGGCAAGGGCATCGAAAATAGCCTGATGTTTTTGGGTAAAGCTCCCTCTGGCGATGATGGGGAGAGGGGCAATGTTGAAAATGGTGGTCCTACCCAGATTACTGCATTAATTTGGGAATATACCATATCTGATATCAAGACGATTCTTTGACAAGGTGCACAGCATGTGTAGAGGGTAACTCTGGCATGGGACGAGGCACAGGGTCGCCCTTTGGAAATTGCAAAATGCGTATGATAAGGGGGGCATAAACTTGCCAAACTTCAAAATGTATTATCTAGCGAGCCAACTACAATATGTGGCAAAATGGCTATCGGAAGACCCAACCTCAGAATCTAGGTTGTTTAGATAGGATTGTGCCTCATACTACTTGAAGGAAATCATATGGCTGTCCAAACCAGACATGAAAGAGCGCCCAAAGATGATGACACTGGGGTGGAAAATATGGCGCAAGGCCTGTCAGATAATGGAAAATCCGACTGTGTTCCCCGCAGGTGCCATTGGTTGTACTGGCAGGGAAAGAGGTGCAGTTAACGAAGATAATCAAACACTGTGAACCGGTAGCAATAGCGACATTAGGAGATATTTGGCAAGAGGGGAAGATAAAGGAATTTGGGACCCTAGTGGAGGAAACAGGGTTACATACAGGACAATATATTACATATCACAGGGTGGTACAGCGGATTAAAGAAACTTGGTCAGAAATAATATTTGAAGAAGAACCGGATACCACCATAGAAATAATATGATACAGCAGAGGGAGGGCACGAGATATCCAGGTTAGAGCTGGTAATGTCCAAAGTGAGAGAGGAAGTGGTACAACTACGACAGGACTGGGAGGAGGAGGTGGGTGCCCTGATGAGTGATGGAATGGGGAAGCGAGCGCAAGGGTACCACAAGAAAGTGTCAAGTAATGCGAGGTTATAGCAAATACAGTTGTTCATAACCCACAGGGCTTATGACACCTCAAAGGATAGCCAAATTCATTAATGCAGAAAGGCAAATATGCCCCAAATGTGGCGAACAAAATGCTGGGATGACGCAGATGTTCTGGAAATGCCCGGAAATCAAGAAATTTTGGGGAGAAATAGCGCTCAGATTGGAGGAAAAGGGGATTAAGATAACTGTGGGAATAGCATGGGCGTGTCTGCTCGGGGCTTTCCCCAGAACACGTAAACTCAAACATGTAGGCAAACTAAAAGATTTGGCGTATATACTGGCGAAGCGTAGGATCGCCATGGGATGGAAGGTGTGTCACAGACCCAGGATTGAGAGATGGTGGAAAGACCTCCAGAAATGGGCAGACGCTGAATCTGTAGTATGGCAGGATGCTAGTAACATTGGGGGGGAGAGGGGGAAGAAGCAGAAACCCTGGTAAGCTGGATTGAGTCCACACGAGTGGTCAAGCGACCAGGATCCGGTGGAGAGCGCGAGTAGGGAAACCCCTTTGCAGACTGCAGAAGTAGATCGCGAAGAGATGTAGGCTCGGGGGGTGGGGAGGGTGGAGGGAGAGGGAAAAGCAGTCAATAACGATTGTGGTGTTAACATTTTTGATATATTGTAAGATGTACTGCAAGTTTGGTTGTTGTTTGTTGGTTGATAGAAAACTAATAAAAGAAATTAAAAAAAGAAAAAAAAACTGCCTACAATCCATGGCATTTGTAGCACTATTGAAGTCTATCTCATTATATAGGAAATGTACGATGAGGGAGGGACCACACCCCTTTGCTATATTAAGGACCCAATATCAGGAGGAAAGCATTATTAAAGATTGGAAATTAGAGAGAGGGAGTCCTAATCCATCAAAATATTGGATCTGAAGTTCTCGCGGGTAATCCATCAAAAGTTAGTCCTGCTTGGAAAATCGGATTGGATTGAAAACGCAGATGCAAAAGATAGGGCCTGGTCTGTGGAAAGAGAAGAAAGGTTTGAATGACCTACCAATGTACCTGCAGAAGTTTCCATCGGCTCATTATACAGACCTCCTGATGAGATGTCGGCTGAACATTTTGCCTACAAAAGAGGTGCAATTGAGAAGGTACCAAATCCAGGAGGGAAATGCCTACTGTCTGTATTGCGAAGATAGAGGCCAGGTTGAATCATTAGCCCATCTGGCAATGAGATGCAGGGCTTTAACTGAACTCCGGACACTCTACCTAGGAGAGCAACTGGGTAAAATTACAATAATTGACAGCGGATGAATGGTGGGAGTTGGTGTTACTGGGGCAGAGGGTTGGGTTGTTATTGGTGGCAATGAAATTCATTGTGCTAATTCTAAGAGCAGAAGTCACATGAAGGGATTGATTGATGCCCCTGTTGTGGTTTATATCACTGGACCCTGTAAAGTCTCGTTCACTCTGAAGGTAGGGAATGGCTGTCACTTTTGGGTTTCTTTTGTTTATTTTTCCTGTCTGGGGAAGGAGCCTACCACATTGAAGTACTATGATTTGGTATAAAGGTGACGCTTTCTGGTACTTTTTAAAAATTGGATGAATTGTAAACTGTCAAAGGTTTCTTTTTTGCTTTCTGGTATGTTTGCATGAAACCAATTAAACTTTTAATAATTTAAGTGTTGTATCTGACATTGAGTGGTCTTTGATCCCCCCTCTATGTCTCTGGTCATATCATTTTGCAGGAGCAGAGGACGATCAGGCTAGTCCTGGTCTCATACTTCCCTTCGGTACAGTGCAAATATGTGCTTGTCCTAATGGACTACACAGTGGCCATTCATTACCCGAACAAGATGTGTGGTGTAGGGTCCTTGCCTATGTTCAGAGAAGCAGTAGTAATTTGGTTATGGGCTCTGGAGAACAAGGTGTCTCCGACATCGACCCATCTGGCAGGGTAAGAGAACATCATGGTGGATGTCTTGAGCAGACAGATTTCGGCCTCCTACGAGTGAGAGCTCTGCCAGGAAGTTCTGGAGGAGATCTTTACCTTCTGGGGAACATCTCGGGTAGACCTTTTTGCTTTCAGTGTGAACATGTAGTGCTAGTTGTTCTGCTCTAGGGAATTGTTTTGGCAAGAATCTCTGGGGGGCGGAGGATGGTGCACTCACGATCAAGCGGAATTTCCATCTAGTCTGTGCATTCCTGCCAATCCCTGGTATACTGCCTGTATTTAGGGTGTCTTTTAGGGTCTACTTTGATTCTGATTGTTCTGGACTGGGCCCTCAGATCGTGATGCCTAGAACTTCTGACATGTCCATTTGCCCTCCCTGGCGCCTTCCTTTGAGGGTACATTGTTAGGCAGAAACCTGTCCAGTTCCCTTTGGGAACACTGCAAAAGATTTAGGACTACAGGTGTTAGCAGTAAACCCACTTGGTAGCAGTCTGTACCACCCAGATTTACCTGGTAGCTGTGGCTGAGCAGTCAGACTTCCCTCAAGAAGAGTTAGGCAGTATGCAAAGTATGCACAATAGGCACTTAGACACAATAATACAAGCAAACACTGACCAGAGCTTTGGTATAAAAGTATATAATTATTTATTTAAAAACACACTGTTTGAAACACTCCAGCACTCTTAACACTCTAAACACAGTTACTATTATAATACATAGAACCCTTATTCCTTATCAGATAAGTCTTAGTTAACACCACTTATTTTCATACAGAGGTGAGCACTTAACTATAGATGGCACTTCAACAAGTTCATGAAGAAGGGAGGGAAAAAGACAGAATATGGGAAGGTTCACCACTCTAAGCTTTAGGAACACTATTAGCAAGGCAGAAGAGCAAAAGTCACTTGTGAGCCAAAGTCCATAGTCTGGGCCCACTCTTAGAGAGAGCAGAGCACAAATGCGCCCAAGATCACACAGTTACACTACTCTTAGAAAGTCTTGCAGAGAGTTCAAAAAGAAAGAGGCTCAGAAAAGTTTAGCCAGGGTGTCCCAGGCTAACCCAGGTTCGAAAGCCGGGGGCTAAATCTATCCCGTACAGTCGGCGGCAAGGGAAGCCGGGCGGGACATGGTACCTTAAGTGGGAATGATCCTCCAGCGGTGGCAGTTGTTCCTGGCAGCGGGTGCAAGTCTCGTCGTCGTCCAGTGGAAGAGAAGATCTCGACTTGGAGGAAAGATGAAGGTCGTTGCACTGCCAGGGAAGAAACCAGCCGCAGAGTTTTCCGGTTAAAGGTATTACCCTTTAATTCGCGGTTGTGGTAAAACGTGGTATCCGGTTGCTGGGGTGCTTGGCACAGGCAAGGCGGCCACGAGATACGTCGGGAAGGCGAAAAGACGGTGAAACTGGTTATCCCCACCAGTCAAAGGAAGAACACTCTCCGGCAGGAGATCTCCTCTGTCGTTGGGAAAAGTGGTGAGACTGTCCAGCAGGGCTCCACCAGTAGTGTCGTCGTGGCAGGTCGGCTCAGCTTCTCCCTCGTCGGATTCTTGGGTCCTGTGGCGACTTCTGAAGTTCCAGTCCCCAAAGCCCTGCTTTTATGCAGAAAACCCCCATTCACTCAGCCTAGCTGTCACTCAAACCTGCCAAGTGGTGAGCCGGCCGGCTCACCACTTGGGCCAATCAGGACGGAGTGCAAGTTGAGTTGCCTGGGCAACTCAGTCCAGGGTGCCTAAATCCACCTCCACCCCTCCTAAGTACCCCAGACAGAGTGGCACCACTTTGGAGGGCTTTTGTGGAGAAGCCCGCCAAAAAGTGGAACAAAGGGCTCGACTTGGGTTGGAGTCACAGAAGAGAACACAAACGCCATTTTAGAACCGAGTTTTGGCAAAAAAATACCAACCGGAGAATTAATATTAATTAAATAAACTGGTGGTATGTTCGAGGCTATCGTAATTAAATAAATAAAGATAGTAGCCTCGAACAATGGGAAAATCCCATAGAGAAATATTTGCGGTTGAATATAAAAAGTAGTATCCACTGCCACCAGCCAAAACTCGATCAGGGGGGACGGAGACGTGCCCTCTCGACTAACAGACCCCGGGGCAATCGAATTGCCCCAGCCAGTACGTCCACAATATGATGGTTTGTACTGGTTTTGTTCAGAATTTAAGACTAGTAAAGTCAATGGTGACTTTACAGACCCTGGGAGACAGTAGTCAGTCCCAGGGTATGGAGTCTATACTGGGGAGTCACTATGACATCCCTGTGTTACTGCACTGAGGGTGCTGTGTAACACACATCACAAAAACACATGAAGCCCTATGGAGTAAAAGACCCCATAGCCCATCAAACACATCTAGAGTCAAAGAAACACACTCCAATCTCCTGCAAAGAGTCTCACTCTTGGCAGGAGAAAAAAAAATAAACCCCAAAAATCCAGCAGCGCTGCTGGGGGACTCACTAGGTTAGGAAATTCAGTCTAAACAGAGAATTCTCCCTAACATACATCTGCCCTCACAGTTGGTGGGCAAGTCCTCCACCGGAACCTCAGCAACCCAAACCTTCATGCTTGGCAGCTTAGTGGCTGAGATATAAAGAGTAGGATTTGTGGGTCCACATCCTGATCTATTCCTTTCAGCTCAAATGCCAGCCATGAAATGTATGTATGCCTCCAGATGGCATACATTCTGTGCTTGGTGTCAGGAGAGGAATCTGGACCCTTTCCCTCTGTTTTGAATTATCTGCTTGCTTTGGCCCAAGACACTTCAGATTGGCACTGTGAAGGGATACTGGGCTGCTATTTTGGTCTTTAAGAGAACCCCAGAGCAAGGCTCTTTCTTAAAGATCCCGGCAGTTTGGCGGTTTTTTCAGGCATTGTGCAATCACTTTCCCACTCGCCAGTTAGTTGTTGCGGTGTGGTGTTTGAATTTAGTGTTCACATTCTTGATGGGCACTCCGTTTGAGCCCCTACATTACTGCTTTTTAAGATTCCCCCCACCCCTTCAAAGTGATTTTCCTGGTGCCCATCACTTCCACGCGATGGGGTGAGCGAGTGGCAGGCATTGTCTGTTAAACCGCTCTACTTGGTTTTTTTTCCAAAGAGCAGGTGATGTCGACAGTGGGACCATCCTTCCTTCCTAAGGTAGTCTCAGACATTCATCTCTCTCAAAAGATCCGCCTTCCTGTGTTTTTTCCTCTGCCGCATCCTTGCGAGGCAGAGGAAAGATTCCATCGGCTTGACACAGTGTGGGCCCTCGGCTGCTATGTCTCTCAAACGAGGCACATCAGGAAAGATGGACAGTTCAATGTGGGCTAAGCTGGTTCCCGTGCTAGCAGGGCTGGGATTAAACAGACCCTCTCAAGGTGTATCATTTTCTGCATTTCAGAGTTCTACGATCTGGCTGCGAAAGCTGTACCTGAGAGGGCCCGGGCTCATTCAACCACAGAGCCGGCAGTGGCGGGCAGGATCCCCATCTTGGGACATCTGCCAGGCGGACTTGTGGTCCTTGTTGCACAAGTTTACCAAACATCACTGCGTGGAATTCCGGTCAGGGCAGGGTGATTGCTTCAGCAAAGCGGTCCTCCAGAGTTTTCTGATCTAGCTGGTTGGCCCCTGCTCTGTTCCCTCCTCCAGATCTACATAGTGATGTTGGAATCTATCATAGATGAGAAACCCGTGGGAGGAAGGAATCCATTAGAAGAACAAATTACTTACCACCAAATAATGTTGTTTCTGATGGATGTTCCTTCCATCGCCTCGTCGCCTTTCCAACCTGCCCCTCTTGGCAGATAGCTCGTATAATGTATCTGTTCTGCGTTCCCCCAGCGGCTGAATGCTAGGGAAAAGGCAGAACTGTGGTAATGGGCGCATGGACTTCGATATACATTGGCCTTGGCGACATGTCTAGCGCGGAGCACTTACAGGCATCAAGAGTATTTGATGTGGAGCCCCCGGGTGACAAAAGAATTTGATGACAGCTGTGCATATAAGAGGAATCTGTGGGAGGAGCATACTTCAGAAAGAACATTACAGAGAGGTAATTCATTTCTTCTTTAGTCTTGTTTTTCCTTCATAGGGGGACCGTAACATTTAAACATTTCCATATCCTTTTGTTGGTGGAAGGGCTTGGTGTCCATTCTTATTACATCCTTGGCTTTTTTTATTTTTTTTTAAGAACTTTATTTTTAATGTTTTCTGTACATAACAAAAAGAGAAATCAAAAATTGCACCAACAGGGTGCGCATTAAACAATATCCCTCATACCCATCCCTTCCTAGTCACCTCCCCTCCCTCGCATCCCCCGTATTCTGTGCAGATGCCTTGTCAAAACTGTGTTCGATGCCTTCACTCCTGAGTGATCAACTCTCAAGGACCAATTAACCCGGTCTGTCCTGTTTGAGAGTTTGGGGTTTCTGAGTCTGAGGATTATGTGCTGTTCATCAGATATGACACATATGGACCCCAAATATCAGGGGGACGCACATGTAATGGAAGCGTTCTAATGAATTCTGTGTCTAAGTCTTGACAATATATGATGTCCTTTTCCCAGTCTTCAATCATGGGGAGCGGGCTTCTGCCCCATGTCATGGCTACTCTTCTCCGGGCCAGGACCATAAGGAGTGCCGTCAGCCTGCGTGATGCTGGTTGCATGTGTCTGGTAAGTCCCAGGAGGGCTCCCAGAGGGAGCGGGGTTACCTGCTCTCCCACAATTTTGGAAGTTTTCTGAATGACGGCGGACCAGAAGCGGTGCACGCCTGGGCAGCTCCATGCCAGGTGGAAGAAATCTGCGTTATCGGATGAGCATCTTTCGCATTGGGCCAAAGTCTCTGGGTGGTGCTTCTTTTTCTTGGCTGGGGTGTAGTACGTTTGGTAAATGAAGTTAAAGTGGATTCATTTATATCTCGTATTTAATGCAATTTTTTTGGTTTGTCGAAGGATGTATGCCCAGTCTTCTGTGGGTATTGGCTCCAGAATGGCAGTTTCCCACTTCCGCTGGGCTCGGGGGATGGGCTTTCGAGTGTCTTGTGTAAGGGATTTGTACAAGGTTGACACCAATCTTCCCTCTCCCTGCGCTTGGATCACACTGTGTAGCAGGGTCCACGTGGGTGGCTGCTGAGGGAATGTGGGGAATACCCCTTGGAGGGTGTGGCGTAGTCTAAAATAAAGGAATACATCTAGGGAAGAATTAGCTCCTCTGTCTTTGGCCATTTGTGGGGTTAGAAAGGTGCCCTCCGGGAACAGGTCTCCCAGAGATTGAAGGTTCATTTTGTCTACCCATATGAGAAACACTTTTTCATTTGTGAGGGGTATTCCGGGGATGAATTTAATGGGGAGTAGGGGGGAATAACGTATGGTTATGCCATATTCTTTGGCCATCCTTTTCCAGATAGCGTAAGTGGATAGTACTGTGTTTAGTGTCTTGTGTGGGACGGGGAGATTGCTAATTATGACTGCGCTAAGCAGTTCAGGGGACGCTAGGGCTCTTTCCACTTGCACATGTGGGCGGACATAGTGAGCCGAATACCAATGACTCAGAAATTGTGCCTGGGCCGCCCAATAGTAATTTTCAACGTCTAGGAGTGCCTCTCTGTTGGCAACGTTAGGGTGCTGTAGGCCACTCGTGCCGGTTTCCCGGCCCAGAGTAGTTCTAGAATCGAACTCTTGACTTTTTTAAAGAAGGATTTGGGTACGAGTAGTGGGATATTCGTAAAAAGAGAGAGCAATTTGGGGAGGATGACCATTTTCGTCAGGGAGGTCTTGCCCCAGAGCGTCAGCGGAAGAGACTTCCATCTCTGGACACGTTCTTGTATGGAGTGTAACACTGTTTAGTAGTTATCTCTAAATACCTTGTGGTGATTGCTGGACACATAAATGCCCAGGTAGCGCACTTTGGACTTTTCCCATTTGAACCCATGATCATCTCTGAATTCTGTCGTGTGAGGGGTTAAAGGAAACACTATTGATTTAGAATGATTTGTTTTGAGGCCTGACATTCTTCCGAATTTTATCACTTCCCTCATTACAGGGTTCAAGTTGTTTTGGGATCGCTGACGTATAGCATGACGTTGTCGGCGTAGAGAGAGACTATCAGTTTATGGGGCCCTAGTTTCAATCCGCGGTGAAGATGTTCGGCCCGTAGCCTCGACGCCAAGGGCTCCATAACCAGGGCGAAGATGAGGGCTGAGAGCGGGCAGCCCTGTCTTGTTCCGCGTTCCAGTGTGATGCCTGGGGACCTAGTGTTACCTACTGTGATGTAGGAGAGTGGCTTATTGTACAATAGTGACACTAGTTTAAGGAAGAAGTTGCCTAGACCCATCTGCCTGAGCGTTGCAAACATAAAGGGCCATTCGACGGAATCAAACGCCTTTTCGGCGTCCAAGAGGACTGCAATCGCCTGTTGTGACGGGTCAAGAGCCTCAATAACGGCGAGCAGCCTCCTGATGCCATAGGTTGTGCTACGACCTGGGATGAAGCCTGCCTGATCGCCGAGCACCAGAGCCGGCATCAGTGGGAGCAATCTCGTTGCTAGAATCTTTGCCAGGTTTTTTGTTGTCTAGATTTATTAAAGAGATCGGCCTGTAAGAGGCACAATCCTCTGCAGGTTTGCCGGTCTTATATAGTACCATCACATTGGCTTCGCACATCGTGGGTGGGAGTGAACCTCATTCTATCGACTCTTCGAAGACCTGACCTAGAAGGGGAGCCACAATTGAAGTGCGTGCTTTGTAAAACTCTCCAGTAAGTCCATCTGGACCCAGAGCTTTCGTGTTTGGGAGGGCCTTTATTGCTTCCTGGATCTCTTCCAGTGTGATCGAAGCGTTCAGGGGTTCTCGTAGTTCTGCGCTGACCCAGTAAAGTTCAGTGTCATTAAGAAACTCTTGTATTGCTCCTGGATCTGCAGCACCCTTTGAGCTGTACAGGGTGCGGTAGAAGTCGCAGAATGCCTTGCAGATGTTTTCTTCCGTGTATGCCAGTTGGCCTTGTGCATTCTTTATACATTCAATGCGAGGTGCAACTTTATCGATCGAGAGTAGGCGGGCCAGCAGGGCTCCAGGCTTTTGACCCTCTCCATGTTGTCTAACCTGATGTCTGCGGCCCATGAATTTGAGTTCTCTTTCGGCTGTTTCTCTGAAGTGCTTGAGTTCCACTTTCATCTTAGCTTGGAGTCGTGGGTCTGGGGAGACGGAGGATTTGAGCTCTAGGTCCTTTAATCGATGCTCAGTATCCGTGAGTTCTCTGCGGATTTGTTTTAACATGCTGTTTTCTTTTGCCAGGCATATTCCTCTCACATAGCATTTAAGTGTTTCCCACACTGTACTGGCTGAGTCGACTGAGTCTTTGTTCGTATCAAGGAAGGAGATTATTCCCTGGTTCAGTTCTGCTGCGAAAACAGTGTCAGTTAGTGAACCTGTTTTAAATCTCCAGTGAAGACCAGGGATTGCGGAGCCTGCTGGGGTGGCTTCAAGTACGACCATGGAGTGGTCTGAAAAGGACCTTGGCATGATTTGGCTTTTTTCCCATTGAAACGGGCTGCGGGCTGAGGCTAGGATATAGTCGATTTGTGAACTAGAGTGGTGAACTGCCGAGTAGAATGTGTATTCGCTGGTGTTCTGGTTATGGTTTCTCCATGTGTCTGTTAGACCAAATGCCTGACAGATCTCTTTGACTTGGGCACTGGCTTTCGAGGGCGACCCTCACGTATTGTGTGATTTGTCAAGCTTGGGATCGAGTGGGGTATTGAGGTCCACTCCCCATATAATGGTCGTTGCGTTCATCTCTCCCAGCCTGGACAGCACCCAATTGAAGTTATCTGGTCCGTCTGTGTTGGGAGCATAGGAGTTAACCAGGACCACCTCTTTACCGGCTAGTATTCCTCTCACCAGCAGAGCTCTCCCCTCGCTATCTCTCCTTGAGTCGATCAGACTGAAGTTCGTTCTCCTATCTATCAGTATCGCGACTCCCCTGGCATATGACGAGTAGGATGAGAAGTACCGGTGGCAGCCCCATGAGATTCCGAGGACTTTGTGAGATGTGTTTCTTGTAGAATGGCAATGTTAATTTTGTGCCTTCGCAAATATTGGAGGATCTTTCTCGTTTTCGCCGGGTGGTTGCCCCCACGAATATTCCATGTGGCAATTTTATATGTCGTCATTGTCTCTTGGGGGAGGTTTCATGGACATGCTGGACCGAGATTCAACGGCTGGCGTGGAGTCCAGGCGTTCGGGGGGAATCTGAGTTCTTGGCTTCTGCTTGCTTGATTTCCTTGGTGAGGTCAGCGAGAGATGAGGGTGCAAGATACTTGGTGACTTCTTGGAACTGGGATCACTGCCTTGAGTGGGCAAACCCCAACTGGCCCATACTGAACTAACTCTTGTTGGCAAAACAGCCAACGTTGCTGTGCATGGGGCACTGGTGGCCCTCCAAGAGGGGCTGGTTACCCACGTCTGTTACTAGATTTGTTCCGTGGTGGTGAAAGTAGTTGCGCCTGGGTGATACTTTGCCATCATAATGTGTAACCGTCTGGCGAAAGTTACGGAGGGTCTCTTCTGGGTCGGTTGCCTCTTTGTGATCTGCCGTTATTTGTGACAGGTCTGCATCCGGAGCGGTCCAGGTAGTCACTTGTTTCTTCTGGTGTATTAAAAAATTGGGTTCTGCCCTCGTGTTGGATGCGGAGCTTGACTGGGAACAGCATCGAGTATTGAATTTGATTTTCCTGCAGCCTGCGTTTCACTGTTGTGAACGATCGTCTTTGGGCCTGTACCGCTTAAGAGAAGTCTGGGAAGAACTGAATTTTGTCCCCCTCAAATTGGCGGTCACCTTTGTCTCTGGCGGCTCTCTGAATTGTGTCGCGATCTTTGTAATTAAGCAACTTCGCTATAATTGGATGAGGGTTCGCTCCTGGGATTGGCCTTGTATTGGGTATTCTGTGGGCTCTCTCGACGACGAACATCTTGGAAAGGACCTCTTCTCCAAACAGCTCGATGCAGATTTTTTCCACATCATCTTCCATCCTGGTAGCCAATTGGTGCTCTCTAACGCCCACTATCCTGATGTTATTACGCCTGGAGCGGCCTTCCAAGTCTTCATTTTTGGCGCATACCGCTTTCATTTGTGATTCTAGTGTGGACACTCTGGATGTAAGGGAGGTCGAGCCGTCTTCGAGGTCTGATACCCTTTGCTCCACCGTGTCCAATCTGTCTGCGTGCTTTTCTAGTCTGTGTTGGAGCATGTCTACTTTGGATGAGAGGGTGTCGAGTTTGCTCCCAAGGCTGCCTATACCGGCTTTCAGGTTGAGCAGGATTTCTCGAATATCAAGATCTTGCTCCACAGCCTCATCTTGGATTGGAGACTGAGAGTGACTACTGGCCGCAAGTGCTTTGGTTGAAGAGCTGCCCTCGAAGTTGAGTTTTTTCTGGAGCCTGTCTGTCTTCCCCATAGTTGCTGTTGTTATGGAAACTCCTATACCACCTTTGGTGAGCAGTGCGGGTCTGGGACCTGCTGGTGGAAATTCGGGAGGCGCTGTGGGAGCGTGCCGGCTGGCTGTGGGAACGTTGGCTAAAGCGTCTGCGTTCTCAAACTGTTTTTAGTTCCACTACTGGCACTGCTGTTCCTGGAATCCCTCAGAGGGATGCGTTGACTTGTTGCCTCGCAGGGAAGGTAAGGATTTGGCGTGTCTATGATGGCTTTTGAGAAGCTGGGTTGTTTAATGCTGTGGTGGTCTTTTTCATTGGGGTGAGAAGGTGCAGTGCCGCCGGTTCTGCCGCTTAACGTACCGCGGCCTAGTCTCCGCTGCCGCTCACACGCGCCCCTCCTCTCACCCCGGGACCGGGTTTTTCCAGCTGCCTGGGCCTCTTATGCTGCCCAGCGTCGCCTCCCATGACCGCGCGACAGCGCTCCCGGAGCGCCGCTGGCCCCACTTTGCGGGCGGACTGGGAGCCGCCCAATGCTCGGATGGTCTCCGATCATATGATTGTCACTCGGGGAGACCCAGGGATTTGTGCGACAGCTGCCGTGGCCACGGGGGCCAGAGGGGTGCGTGGAACGCTCGTACCTGTCCGCCCAGGCCGGACGTCTGCCTTCTTCTTTTTCTCCTCAGTCAACTCGTCCAGGCTCCACTGGTTCCGTGTCGGCTCAGCGACCGCCGGACCTCTCGCCGCTCGGGGACCCTCCGGGTCGAGGCAGACGCCCACGCAGGCCGCACCTCGCGTCCGCGGGGAAGGGGGGGCGGCACCTTCTTGTGGTAGATTCGCCACACACATCCACAGGATCGATGAAATGAATATAACCCCCTGCGAGCAATCGCTTTCTCTACAAGGGGGAGGCAGCGTCTGTCGGAATACACCCCACGGAAGCAGCGATTTTTCAGGATATTCGTGGGAGCTACACCGAGCTCACAGGGAGGACGCCATCTTGGACGGCTCGCTAGCGCCCTCATCCTTGGCTTTTTAAAGGATGTACCTCTTTGGGTGGGAGGAGTGTACAGTGTCCCCTGCTTTTATGCTGCATGACATCCATGGGAGGTTGACTTGCCTTTTGGGATGCAAAGGGATTTCCCCTTGACCTCACCCTGAGGGATTTACCTCTTCGGATGGGTGCAGCGTTTCGTGAAGAGATCAGTACTATCAATGACGTATCTGGAAGGATTATCTTTTGGAGTATGGGGACAATACAGTGTCTGTACTAGTACATTTTTTTACCCTTCTCTTCACTTGATTCCTCTTAGGATGAGAAGATTTATGTGTGTGTGTGTGTGTATGTGAATGCCGTCCTCAATATGTTAGCGGGGGATAAATTGCAGTGGAGGAACAGGAGTTTTGTATCCTTAACTCTATCACCCTTAACCTCTATCTGGATCAATTGCTTCTAGAAGCCAAACGGAGTTACCTCTCAATACCCAGTCAGTTGTGTCTCTCTGTGGCTATTTTCCAAATCTTAAATTAGTGTACTGCTTGCCAATAATTTAGTGATTTAGAATGTTTGATTTGTTTTTCAAAAATATATTCAAAAAAATATGTGCAAATGCATTTCAGATCTGAAGTTAAATGGACAACTTCCAAAGGTTTGTGTTTAAAACATTGTTTAGAGATTAACAATGTCACTATTGAGATGGTCTGTTTACCTAGTATCTATCATTCCTTAGGACGCAAATGGAGCAGTGGACTTTCATGAAGTTATTTTGTCAGTGGCTGCACAAGATTGTTCAAAACGGGCAGAGGACTTGACTCAGCTTGCATTCAAGGTATGGAGGAAAGAGTGGAAAGCGTTTGGGGGTGATCTTGTCTTGTATGTTCTTTATACAACAGTGTGTCCCATTCTGCTGCTTTCATTGAGGTCTTTTGAAGGAGAAAACATAATTATATTTATTGTAACTAGAAAATTTACATTTCTAAAAGTAGTAACAGTGTTGGGCGAAAAGTGCAGCTTGTTTCTTGAAAATAAAAGGTCAGAGGGGCTAGAGTGCAGAATCAGGGTTCCTTAGTAGTCTCAGTTGAAGTACTGTAGTTCCCCTCTAGTTCCCTCTTTGCTCTCTCCCCCATTGCTGGACTTGATATGTGGTTAAGAGGGTTGCACTTGATTCTGAGGTAATGGAGCAGGAAACAAAAGAGGGCAGTCCATTGATAGAGTATTTTGGTGGTCAGCAATAGGTGATTGGGGGCTCTAGTGGAGCTATTTTTACTTGATTTATTGCTACTCTTTAGTAAAAAAAGGTTTTTGATAGAAATGACATCTAAGTTGCATGCAGGCTAAAATTAAGAGTACAAAGTATGAAAGAAGGATGTATATATACGCTTGAAGGTGAGAATAGCTGGAAGAACTTTTTGGTTTTACTAGAGTTGCAGTTTATAGAAAAGGGAGCCATCCAAGATTGGATGAATAGAAAGATTCATTAAGCTGTATGGTGAAACGAGGCACATACTAAAAGTCCATCTGTATTTCAGTGGCAGTGTAGACAATACAAAGAAATACAGGGTGTTGCATGTAAAAATGGGGTCAAAGTACTAAGTTGTGTGAGATGCCAAGATGGTGGAAAAGATAATAGGCCAAGGGGACAGAATATGAGCTGCTTGAAAACCAAAAGGAAAGAAAGTAGTTGTAGGCCAATAGAAAGTTGTTTGAAGGATAGTTTGATTGACCTTCTTGAATGGTGTTAAGTCAAAGATAATGTAACGAAATAACTAATGCTTTGCAGGAGTACAAAGATGAGTAGTGGCTAAACAGCTGTGATGAATCTGATGGAGTCATCACTGATTCCCCGTTGGTAACCTCCTCCCATGCGGCCAGAGGATGGCAGCTGCTATCTGATCCTGACCCTCGGAGAAGCAATATGAGGGAGGATCACATGGGAGGAGACAGCCTCCGGGGAGATGATAGGACTCCATCTGGAGATGCATGGTATTCCCCATCCTTCCTTGAGAAGAACATCCCCTTGCCTGAAACCCTCAAGGCTTATTGCCATGTTTCCACCCCCTTTCTGATGAACAGCAGGAAAACCCCTTTGATTAGATATGTGGAACAGTTTTGCCATCAAAACCTTTTTTTGCTCATCCAAAATCCCTAAATCAAGCATTTGACTTATATTCCCAGAGTTCATCAAGTACTGAGACGAGGAAGAAGTGGAGATTGAGCAATGTGAAAAAGATAGCTTTACCGACCGACCGCAGGAGAAGAAACCAACGCCGCCAGAGACAAGGGAGGATTCTTGTGAGCAATGGGGACACCGGGGTGTATCGGCGTACACGTCAGATGAAAACAATAGAATGTTACATAAGGAAAAGCAGGATCATGGACGTATTGAGAAAAGGGTATTTGAATCAAATCTCTTATATGAAGAACATTTGGAACGGGTGGAAATAAGTAGAAGTCCTGGCAGCGGAGTATTCCAGGCAGTGACAAGTGTGTGGGCATTTGAAGTCCTGGCCAAATAATACACCAGGATAATCAAGTGTGGAAAGCAGAAGTCCTGGCAAGAGAGTACACCAGCTAACTGAAGAAGATTGTGATAAACCAAAAGAGAAGTCAAGCAGTTTTTGTGTTTGGCCAAGAAAAGCCCAAAGAACTGTTTTTGAAAGAAACCAAGATTGTGAAAGCAGACAGTTTTGTGCTATTATACTTGACCGAGAGAGGTCAGTGCTATGATATGATGTGCCATTTATAACGTGCCTCTACACAAGTGTTTCAATGGGACAGTTGTGTATGAAAATCTCTCAAGGAGTAAAGAAGAATCCTGGGGAAGGGAACTACCATCTGGAGTCAAGAATTTCCTCCTTGAAGAAACTTTTGTTTGAGTAATTTTTCCTTTATGAACACTTTTACAAACCAGTGAAGATTAAAGACTTTTCCCCGTTTGCACCTTAGAGTTTACTTTTAGTGTGAGGGTCAGAATAGAATTGTGGACACTGGACAGTTTTGTTTTGACATCCTGACACAGACAGATCCTAAGTGTTTGGTTTTAGGTATGGAAACACCTTTTCTTGCAGGGACAGAAAGGCCTGTTCCCAACCCCATTTCTTTTAATAAAAGTATTTAACCCAAACTATGACTGCCTTGTGTACGACTCTCATTTCTAACTCCTCACATGCCTACTCAGCCCACCACTACTACAAAAGCAGCAGTGATCCCACTCATAAAGGTGAAACAATAAGAACCCAAAAGGTATACCTCCGTTGACTTATATTGTATCGTAGGCCGAGGGCAGGCTACATCTTGAGGAGGGGTGTGAGCTGGTAACAGTAGCAACCTAAAGAGCAATAGTACAAAGTGTGATAAGTCAGAAATAGGAGACGGCCAAGAAGACATGGTTCAATATGTTTTATTTAAGAAATTCAAGAAAAGAATGCCTCACCTATCCCTTTAGCTATAATGATCAGTGTCCCTAGCTTAAAAGAAAACCATAAAGTGGTACTCATCAGGATTTCTCTCAAAAACTCTGTTTTCCGCCCAAACCTATTCTATCCTGTGCTCTATCCCTACCACTGATAAACTAACAAAAGTGAAACCTGGGTAAGTTTGTCCCCTCTATACTTGGTTCTGGTGGCTGGTTTCTGAGCCCCCACCCAATGATCTCTCATGCCCCCTCTCTTCTCCCTTTTGCACTCCTCCCCTCTTATCAAAACTACATGCTTTAAGTCTTCCTCCCCACTTAGAGAAGGTTGTTCAGGACCACTGTTGAGAGTTAATCTGTACATTGGATTATCTGCCTTTCTGCACTTGTTTCTGTTTTGTAACCACAGTTTTGATGACTCCTGATTCTTTGACATCAGTACTCTCTGGTTAACTTCCCTTAACCCGGCGGTGTGCTATCTAGCCGTTCGGATACAGTATGTCGTTTATCTCCTTTTGAAGTGTTCTGTGGTTCATCCCGGTGTGGGCTCTCTGACCTCTCAGGTAGTCTGATTGTCTTATGGCTTTCACCCCTTCGTGGGATATTCACGCGCTCAGCTGGTTGTGGGCTGTCTGACCTCCTGGGCCATATGCTTCTCTTATGGCTTTTAATCCCTTGTGGGGTATTTTCAGATTGAGCCCCTTGCCGGCTGTCTGGTGCATCAGGCTGTTTGTTTCTCTGGTGGCTTTCACCCCCTTGTTGGGTATTCTCCGGTTTAGCCCCCCGTGGGCCATCTGGCCCCATGCTTCTCAGATGGCTTTCACCCCCTCATGGGGTATTCTCAGGTTCAGCACCCCGTGGGATTTCTCAGTGCATCACCGCCCTCCTCCTCCTTTCGGTCTGCCATGTAGCTGTTCTCCTGCGGCTGTGCTCATCTGGGGCAGGCGGTTTTTCTGTTCATCATGGAACCATTACTCTGTCTGGTTACATCATTTGGTTCCTACTGCCTACGACCGACAGGGCTTAGGCTGCTGGTATGCAGCTCCGGCAACAACTCGCTTCTCCCTCAGTTGGGCAGCTCTGCGCTCTGTGGCTTCTTTGCCTTCCAGGACTTGACATCATCCATAGGCGCTCTGCCCACCAAGTTCTCGTGTGGTCCTGCCTCCAGGTTCCTCCTCAAAGCAAGAAGTCCCTCTGTGCTCCAGTGCAGGCTTCTGCGTTTTGCCCTCAGGATGGCTCTCTGCTTCTGCTTGAGTCACTCCTTCCTGTAACTAGAGAGGAGACAGCATCAGTCCCTTTCTTCTGGGATGGGTGTTAACAGAACTGGATCAGAAACCAAGCCAGTCACCTTTTAAAGGGCACGCACATTATGACCCTGCTCAGTCCCCATATACCTATATAATACTTGGGACTCTGAATTAAAGGGAGGTTTGGTGACGGCTTTATCTGGGGATTCCTTGTCCGCTAAGGGGTGGTCACCCTGTTGAGATCCCGCTTGCTCTGTCCCCTAAGGGGTACTAAGTGGAGCAGGCCTATCACCCTAGTCCCAATTGTGGTAGCTCCCCCTTGGGGAGAATGGAAGAATTACCTGGATTTGTCAGAAGACCCCAAATTAAAAATGTCCAATCAAGGTTCCATAAAAATACTGACTTTTGATAAAAACAATAAAAATGCAAATAACTAAAAACAAAGAAAACATACCACCCTTGAAAAGAAACCTAGAAAATGCAAGCTGTTGAAGAATGGCACTCCGGCTAGATGAGCAGGAGTGTACAGGCACCCAATTGGCATAATGTCAATTTATAAGAAGGCGTCTTGTTGGAAAAAGGCGGAGAAGGAGGACTTCAAAGTCACTGTGGTCCCAAGCATCTACCAGAGTGACAATGCTATGTCACAGTACTTTCTTTCTTTGTCTTGGGAGCTCTACAACATTGTGCTTGACTTTTATGTACTTTGCTGCAGTCGAGTTGGTCTAGCGGTGAGTCGGTGTATAGTCCTCCTCGAGACAGGACTCTGTTAATTGAGTCGGTGCTTGACTGTGCGAGTCGATGGTTTCCAACATTTGTGAATATGCGGCCGGGAAAAAATGCTTTAGCTGGGTCAAGTCGACAAGTGGACACAATGATAATGCAGTAAAAAACCCTATATAATTAAATAATTACAATTCTCCAGCATGGGGTCTAGCCTGGATTCACATGCTCATGAATATTCCCTGTCCTCAGGCTGGGAATCGTCAGTAAAAGAAAAGTTTCACTTTCACTTACAAACTGTATTTCTCCTTTAAACCAATCACTGTGCTCTGGGTCATACTGCCCCCATCCAGTGACTGTCCTCTCACTGAGCACCTCTTCAGAATTGTACCACACGCTTCAGTGTTGGTAGTTCTCGAGTTTGCTCTGTGAGCTACTTCTTCATTTGTTCTTGTGTTCAATGGAAAAAGGTTCTATTTTGGTGATGGCCTGTGTGCTTCTCCATCTGCCGTCAGCGGGGATCCGTTGCCGGTGTATTTCAGCACCCCTTGAGGGCGAAGATCGTCGAAGATTCCAGAAGGCCATCGGGCCTACTTCGCGCCCTCCGACCATGACAGAAGAGGAGGGAAGATCCCTCCTCAAGTCCTTCACCAAGTGCAGGCTACGGAATGTGTTTGTTGAAGACAAGCACCTACAATGCCTCTACTGCCTGCACCCGGCCCACAAGGAAGTGGAGTGCGAGATATTCCTCAGCTTCTCTAAGAAGACAAAGGATAGGCACAGTAGAGTGGCGGCGTGGCTGAACGTGTCAGCCTCTGACTTATGCTCTGAGCAGGGTTATACCTCACCCAGGACCGGCCGGTCCAAGGACCGGTCCTCTAAGTCCTTTGAGGGTGCCTCATCCATGGGGGCCCAAGACAAGACCAAGAACCGCAAGTCCGAGTCCAATGTGTTCGCCGCGGAAGTGGGGCCCAAGGTGGACAGGGTACAATCGACATCACCCTATGCCTCCATTGCCAGCCGGCCGTCGAGCTCCTCCTCAAAAAGAAAATCATCCAACCCGGCTAAACTGCAGGAGAAGCCAAAGAAGCCGCAGATGGAGGAGAAGGGCGACCTGCCCAAGAAGGCCCAATCGACACAGGATAAGACTTCATCGACAATGGAGTTGGTGGCGGCTGCTCTCATGACAGCTAAAGGGGCTGCCCCTGTGAAGGTAGCCCCAGCAGCGCAGAAGGTATCCCTGCTCCCGAGGAGCAGAACCAAGCAGTGACTTTGGCAAAGTCTGCCGGCACACCAAAAAAAGGAACACAGTCTCAGAACCAGGTTCCAGCCCCTCAGGGTCGAAAAAGGGGGGGAGAAAAGGAGCCCCTGGATCAGCCCTCCCAGGTCGTTGCCTAAGCCTTGGAGTTCTCATCCATCCCTACACTTGGTCCACAAGGACATCGACGGCGCAGGGCCTAGTGTTCTGATCACGCCATCTCAGGGATGTGTCTCTGGATGTCCTGTCGACCCTCCACACCTTTGTGTCGGAAATCCAGAAGAGGATGCCAAATAGCCCAGTTCCAATGGTCCCCCAGGCTCCCGATCGGCTGCCGGCGAAGATAGGAAGCATCAGCCGACACACCCATTTCAGCCTCCACATCGGACTCGGACGCAGGCACTGACACGACAATGACGGACGAGGATATCTTCGTGGTGGGTCTCCACAGCCTAGGTTGTCACCACCGGATGAGGTGGGGTTGTTCCAGTCCATGATCGCCAGAGCCTAAGAGCTATTCCAGCTTGTGCCCAAAGAACCCAGGAAGGAGTGTTTCTTGTACCAGAGGCGCGAGGCCAAGAGGAAGACAATCATGGTGGTGCCCCTTCTGGACAACGTGTGGGAGGAGGGCCTGGCCCTCATGAAGAACATAGCTACGGCAAAACTGGATAGGCTTCAGAAGAGGTTCTGGGTGCCGGAATCCACACCCAAGTGCCTGAGGTCGCAACCATCACTGTATTCATTGTCATCGGCGGCAGCGAGGAAACGGTTGGCTATCCCTTCCTCGTCCCTTTAGTCCTACCGGACAGCGAGGGGAAGATGGACGCCATGGCAAGTTAGGTGATTTACACCTCGGCATCTACCATTAAGGCGGCCAATGCTCTGGTTATCCTAGCCAGGTGCGACAGGAAGCTGTGGTACAAACTGGCCCTGATTTTGGAGTTCTCCCCAACAATAAGATGATGGAGGCAATTGCTCTCTTCCAGGAAGGGGAGGTTGCGTCGGTTCATGCCATCACAGTGGCGTTGGACTTCGCCGACATAGGGTTCTGGCAAATGGGTGTCTGCCTTTGTCGTGAAGGATGGTTGAAAGCCAAGAATTTCAGCCAGGAGGTCCAAGTGAAGGTACTGGTCATGCACTTCGACAGAGATACCCTACTTGGGAAAGTCGTTGACGAGTCCCTACAGGCCATCAACGCAGGTACAGAGATCGCCCGTTCCCTGGACACCCTCCAGCAGTACCGCTTTTCCTTTCGATCCTCCAGAGGAAAGTCAAGCAGGTCATCCAAAGGTTTCTCCTCATCGTACCGTGAGCCTTCTATATCCACTACTCGGGAAGCCTACAGAGGACATTTCCAGGCTACCGCAGAGGACAGTGTCGCCATCACCCGCAGGGCAGGACGCCTGCTCCCAAGCAAGCCTGAACCAACCAGGACGTCTGGCCCCCACCCGTGCA
Organism: Ambystoma mexicanum; assembly: GCF_040938575.1. Lineage (NCBI taxonomy): Eukaryota > Metazoa > Chordata > Amphibia > Caudata > Ambystomatidae > Ambystoma > Ambystoma mexicanum. Next base: position 283,769,663 of record NC_090938.1, on the reverse strand, counting down.
CCCCAGTGGGTGGCCGGCTGGCAAAGTTAGTCAGCAAGTGGGAAAAGATTATCACTGACAGATAGCTGCTGGACGCTCTCATCTAGGGACATACGCTGGGATTTCAGCACAGGTGTCCACGTATCTCTGGTGGCGCGTCTTGAGCAGCACATCCCTCAGCTCCTGGAGGAGGTACGGGCCATGCTGCAAAAAGGGGTGATAGAGCTAGTTCCCCAGTGACTCTGGGGCTCTGGAATCTATTCCAGATACGTCTTGGTCAGAAAGAAGACAGGGGGCTGGAGGCCCATTCTGGGGCTATGACGTCTGAACAAATACCTCAAGTTCCATTAATTCAGGATGGTCACGTTGCAACACGTGCTTGGCCAACTGGAAAAAGGAGACTTCTTGACGTCTCTGGCCCTGGAGGACGCCTACTTCCACTTCGCCATTCACAGAAAACACCAAAAGTTTCTATGCTTCGTATTGCAGGGACAGCACTACCAGTCCAGGCTTGAAGTCGGCCCCCAGAGTGTTCACGAAGTGCCTGGCACCAGTGGCGACCCATCTATGCCTACAGGGCATACATGTATACCCGTACCTGGACGACCGGCTGCTTCGCGCCCGCTCGCTGGAGCTGTCCCCAGGACATACAGACAACCGTCCAGCTAACAAATTTGGGATTCTCTGTCAGCTATCAAAAGTCCTGCTTGACACCATCGCAGAACACGCTGTTCCTAGGCACCTCAGTGTCTTACCTGGTATTTCTCTCGGATGAGAGGATAGCAGCCATTCTGGTGAAGGTGCAGTGGCTGTCGTCGACGAGGACGGCCACGGTGTGAGCAATCAAGTCTTTGCTGGGCATGATGTCGTCCTGCTTCTGCCTCGTTCGGCTCTGCAGGTTGCAGATGCAGCCCCTCCAGAAATTCATGGACATCCGCTGGATACAGGTATCCGGAAGCTTCACAGCAAGCTGTCACTCAACGACGAGTTGGGGAGCACACACCGGACGTCTGCACGCCAGAGGCCTGTGGTTGCCAGAGGAGAAGGATCTTCAGTTCAACATCCTGGAGCTACAGGCCATGGTCTGGGCCCTCAAGTCGTACCTCCCGTTCCTGAAAGGCAAGGTGGTAAAGATCTTCAGGGACAACACCACCACCATGTTTTACAGCAGGAAAAAAGGATGCACTCCATCCCCAGCGCTCTCCACGGAGGCTCACGACTTGTGGCGTTCAGACGTCGGACAGGGGATGTTCCTCGTCCCTCTCCATCACAGACTCCCTCAGCAGGGAGCTGCGTTCCTGTTACGAGTGGGATGCTTCGTCAGGATCAGGTGGACTGCCTGTTCGTCGAGTAGGGCAGGCCCCAGATAGATCTGTTTGCGACGGTGACGAACTCCAAGTGCAAGAAGTTTGCCAGCAGGTTCCACCAGCTGAGGAGCCTGGGAGATGCATTCCCCTTCCCGTGGGAAGGACTGTTCCAGTACGCATACCCCCTCCCCCCCATTCCCTTTCCTGCTACTAGTCATCAACACACTCGGTGTCCGTGCAAGATGATGCTCATCGCCCCGGCGTGGCCGAGGCAGATTTGGTATCCAGACCTTCTCAGTCTGTCAGCGTCGGCCCCCGGTCAAGCTAGCAGTAGTTCTGGAGCTTCTCACCAGGGAAGGAGACGCAGTCCTGCATCACAACCCAGGGTTATGGTACCTCCTGCAGCCCTTGAGTTTGGTGGATATGAGTTCCCTGCGGACTGCAGAGAGGTCCTTGCCAAGGCCAGGGTGTCGTCGACTTTGAAGTGCTATGGTCACAAGTGGAAGCATTTCGGTATGTGGTGCCGGTTGCAGAAGATTACCCTGTTGAGGGTCCCGGCCCTGCAAGTTCTTCTGTACTTGCTCTCCAAAGCTGGCCTATCTCCCGCTACACCAGGCCTCCGGGAAGATCGTCACTGTGGTCTCATCGACTCGTCAAGCAGTTCCTCAAAGGACTTCTTTGATCTTTCCCAATGGTGATGGCTCCTGCCCCGGAGTGGGAACTCAACGTGGTTCTGACAAGGCTCATGGGGCCCCATTTGAGCCTACGCACCAGGCCCCTCTCAAGTTCCTCTTGTGGAAAAAGTCTTTCCTCTGCCAGGAGGGTGGGTGAGATCCAGACCCTATCCTGCAAGCAACCATTCCTGACTTTCCACAAATCAATTGTGGTGCTGCAGATGCACCCCTCTTTCATGCCGAAGGTTCAGTCGAATTCCACCTCAACGAACCTTTGGTGTTACCTGTATTTTTCCCCAAAACCTTTGTCACCAGCTGAAAGGGCCTTGCACTCGCTCGACGATGCCTTAAAGTTCTATGGGACATGCACAAACTTCGTAAGTCTTCACAACTGTTTGTGAACTTTGGTCCTGTGAACCATGGGAAGGCCTTGTCCAAGGCTTCCATCTCAAGGTGTCTTTCCGGCTGCATCATGCATTGTCATTGGTTGACGAACCGACCGTTGTCCGGCGCTCCTCTCTGGTGTGTCCCTGCTGGACATCTGCAGGGCTTGTTAGGGAGAATTCTCCAGAATGGCTAATTTCCCTTACCTACTGAGTCCCTCAGCAGCTTTGCTGGATTTCTAGGATTTTTTTTCACCTGGTAAGAGTGTGAGCCTTTTTTCCCACTCTGACATGTGTTTTGCTGTGTGTTTTACATGTGTGGTCTTCATAGACTATGGAGCCTCACCTACTCCATAGCCATCATCTTTTTACTGTGTGTCACACAGCACCTTTAGTGCAGTGACACAGGATTGTCTTTTTCAGACGTCCCACTTTAAACTCCATTTTCTGGGACTGACTACTGTCTCCCAGAACATGTAAAGTTGCCATTGACTTTTAGTCTTTTTAAATTCACAGACCCAGTATAAACTATCTTCCATAGAGTACTGGAAAGGGTTAATAGTTATCCCTTTTTGTCTGTATCTGATGGAACATTATTTTGTCCCCCTTTCTTTATGATTTGGCTGGTGGCAGTGGTATCTACCATATTTTTCCTACCGCGGTCTATGTAAATAGCCTTGGTACTGTTTTAGGCTAAGTTAGTAACCTCAAACTTAAATCCGCTGGACCCCATTTACTTTTATTTGGTTCCGGCTGGGTTTATTCACCATTTCTTTTTGTAAAGGTCTTTCTCGTGTTTTACTCTGAACGCCAAACCAGGTTTGGTTCCTTTGTTCGCCGTTCTTTGGCGATTTTCTGCACGCAAGCCGTCCTTGGGCCCCTGAGAGTCTTGAGTAGACAGGATGTGGGGGAGGGGTTTTAGGACCCCTGTACAGGGTCCCTGTGGAAACCCAAGTAGCACTCTTGTTGTATTGGCTAGGTCACTGTCCTGCCAGGATAGCCACCCTGCTGTGTGATTGACAGCCAGGATGTGTGAATGGGGGAAAACTGCATAAAAAGCAGGTCTCTGGGACTTGGAAGGCAGAGTCGCCACTAGATCGAGAGAACCAAAGAGAATCTGAAGGATGAGGACCACTTCGACGACTAAACCTCCTGGTGAAGCCCTGCTCCAAACTTCGATGACAGAGAAGATCTGCAAGGAATCTTCTTCCCTTGAGCTGTTGGACCAACCAGTTTGCCAAACACCAAGCAAGGCCTCCCTCCCCTGGTCGAATTTGCTGTTCACAGCTGCAGTGAACCGGATAGCCAGGAGGACCGGACCCTTTTTGTGTTTTAAGGAGCGCACCTTTTATTCGTTGCTTTGCTCTGCTGCTGGTTTCTTCCCTGGGCAGTGCAGGACCCTCCAATCTTCCTCCTTTGTGTCAGTCTGACAGTCACTTCAGGAACCGTGAGCCTGCAGGATCTGCCAGGAACTTCTGCCTCAGCTACAGCATTCTTCTTCTTATAACTTACTGTTCAAACCCAGTTGTTCGTTCCGTCAGACCACGGTGAAAGTGTTTTAAATCTTTCGCCAATCTGAGGGCTTGTCCTTCTCCACTCTTAAGTAACCTTTCTTCCGACCAACTTCGTTTCGAACACTTGGCAAAGACTTAACCGCGAACTACTCTGAACTGTGTGATCCTCTGCAAAGACTCTGAACCGTTAACATTGGCCCAGGCCAATTGATTTGAATCCTCATTGTAGCAAGCCTTTTCTAGATTGCCCTGCCTACTTACTTGTTGGTGCTGCTTAATAATTTTGTATAACCTTGTCTTTTCCATCCCTTTTTAAGTTGCTGGAGTGCCATTTTGCTCACACTTCATTTTGAGCTTAACTTGTCCAGAATTGATTGGGTGTGGTGTAGTATATTAAGATTGTGATTTTTCTGCTGCTTTACTTAGTGAACTGTTTGACAAATGAATGTATAAATAAATGTATATTCTTAAACTCAGAAACCTTGAGTCAGTGTTTGTTTGAACCATAGCAATTGATGTCCTTTGTGTAACTTCTGATAACTGCTCACTTTATTCTTGAGATAAGTCTGGCTGCTCAGCCATCACTACCACTTTACTGTGTAGTACAGGCTTGTACCAAAGGTGAATTTGTACTTGCACTTGTAGTCTTAATTGTGTGTGGTGTTCCCAAAGGGTACTGCATATGATTCTGCCTAACAGGGCTGCTACGTGGAGGTTCACGCACACCTTCACGGAGTTCTACTGCATCAACAGGGATTCCAGGGAGGAGTCCAGAGTCGGCCAGGCAGTGCTACGCAACCTGTTCGCTTGAGTGGTGAGTCTGTTCCAGAGGTAAGAGTAATTGCTTCTGTTGAGCCTTGCCACCTTCCGTGGTTGTGTAATGTTGTACTTCTATGGATTTGTTATTCATGAGCATGTGAATCCATGCCAGACCCCATGCTGGAGAAGGATCAAGTTACTTACCTGAACTATTGTTCGAATAGATTGTGTCCTCCCATGTATTCCTCATCTTAGATATATCCTTGCCTTTAGCTTTGCTGCTTTGGAAAAAATGTTCTCTCTCCACCAGAGGGCGCTCCACTCGAGGCTGCGGCGTCAATGTCTCTCAGCGGCATCCGTCGAGCGCTGATGTCATCTGCTGTGTAAACGCCTCGAGCGCGACCATTGGCCTCAGTTCCGTTTTTCCGTTAGCCTTGCTTCGGATTGAATAAAACGGTGATTCAGTTTGTAAGAATGTCGTCTTCATCTAATCCTTCCAGACGAAGACTGGATTCAAGAAATGCCAGAAATGTGGAGAAAGATGTTGCTAACTGATCACCATCGTAATTTCCTCTGGTTCCTCGGTTCCGACCACCGTATAGACGAGTGCGTTTCCTGTCAGTCGATGACCCATAAGGCCTTAGAGGAATGGAGAGGTGAACTCTCTCCAGGACTGAAATCACTGCACTGGCTCCGAGTGGCTGCGAGGATTAAGTTCAAAACCCTCTGCATTTTCCACAAGGCCTTCTGGGGCTGCAATACCTTCAACTCTCTTCACAAATATCTGTCTTCTCAAGCTCTTTGCTCATCAGCCTCCAATTCCCTCAGGGTACAGTCGCTTCTCCTAGCAACGAGTTGGTGGTAGATCTCTCTCTTTGGCAGGGGGCCTCCCTCTGGAACAGCCTTCCTGCCTCCCTGAAACTTAAGGAGAACCATCTCAGGTTCCGGAAGCACCTCAAAACCTTCCTCTTTGCTTCTGCCTTCTCTCCACCTGTCCCCTGCGGAATTCCTGGTTGAAAATGCACTGGTTACCTGGCCACCCTTTCTGATCTCGGGCCCAGGCCCCGCCAATTGCACACCTGCACTGCCTCCCTGGCAACTCCAGCACCTGGGAACTGTTGTTCTGTATCCCTACAGTCCCCCTACCAGCACTTATGTCTGTTCTTACCTGCACTTGCCACCATCTGGCCGTTCTGTTATCCTATTTATTCTTCTATCCCATGTACTGCACTTTCCCCCTCTCACTTCCCCCATGCACTTTTCCCTTTCCCCCGTCCCATGCACTTGCACGATCTGAATGACACCTGGCCTAGTAAGATCGTTGTCTGTCTTCCCTCTGTTCCCCCTCCCTTGCCTCGTCGCGTCTCGCAAAACACTTGTGTATAGGCACGTTATAAATGCCATATTATATCATATCATATGTATATCATAACTGGTGGTGGGGGAGGAATTCTCAAAGTTTTCTTCGAGAGGGAGAAAAGACTCGGCTGAGTCTTCATCAAAACGTCACAAAAAGTCTAGGTCGAGGAGTAGATCCAGGAAGTCCTCTTCTTCCTCAAAAAAGGCTATGAAAAGACGACACCTGTCTCACTCTTCCTCATCTCAGGAAATCATTACATGTCTGTCAAAACATGATTCCCCAGGAAAGTGGGAAGCATTCAGAGCATCTATGCTAAAGATTTTTGAGAATGCGGCCCAGACTCCCTAAAAAAAAGTCCAGCGAAGAGAACATGCCTTACTCATAAAAAAAAGTGACAGGGGAAGATCTGTCAGAAAATCGTCGAGGGTGTCGTCCAGGGAATCTTCCCCGATGCCTCATAAAAACCGCCTACCGGTTGGAAAAATCGGAGGTGGAACTCAAGAAAATGGCGTCGGACTCTCATATGCCATCAAAGTCCTCATCTAAAACGTCCTCGAAGCCTCTAACGAAGGAAGTCAAGCACAAGGTGTCGACAACCCATCCCCAAAAGGTTACCTCGAGTGCACAGTCGACGGCCTCGACAATTCCTTCGATGATATCGAAGGTGATGACTACAAGATCGACGCCATCAACGCTTTTGTCGACGTCTTTGTTCACTCCAATTACAAAATCGATACCTGTGTTGAAGTCTATGCCACCTGAAAAGGTATTTTATCCAGAAAATAGACATGACCTCTTTAGAACCATGTCCTCCATACATGAAGGAGATTCATCAGCAGAAGATGTTTCACCTGCTGGTGTGAGATTTGGTACAAAGCAAGTCCCTGAGGAGTTAATTGACCCTTAATCTAAGATGCAAAACTTAAGTGTGCTTCCAGTCAGCAAGTGGTCTGGATAAATCTCCAGAATATGAATTTGAAAAGCCTGACCCGGCTGAGCATGCTGATGCAGGATATAGAAAATTGATGAACAGGGTAACTGAATTCATGGGATGGAGTAGAAATGCACCTGTTCATCAGCAGGATATGACTGACATCCTTTCAGGAGGACCTCAGCAAGACCCCATGTTAGGCAGAATCCTGTGCAGTTCCCTTGGGGATCACTGCAAAAAGATTAAGACTACAGGAGTAAGCAGTAAACCCAATTGGTAGCAGTCTGCACCACCCACATTTACCTTGCAGCTGTGGCTGAGCAGTCAGACTTCTCTCAAGAAGAGTAGGGCAGTATGCAGAGTATACACAATAGGGCCAAAACACACTAGAGCAAATAAACACTGACCAGAGCTTTGTATAAAAAAAGTATATAATTATTTATTTAAAACACACTTTATGGCATATACTAGCACTCTCAATCAAAAACAAGTTAAAACAGTCAGGTAAAGTATACACACCTCCCTTAAAAGTTATCAGACAAGTCAAGGTTAAAACACTATTTGTTAGAACAGATGCAAGCGCTTAACCAAGATGGCACTCTGATAATGCAGTTAAAGGGAGAGAAAAAGGCAGAGCATAAGAATAAAACAGTTCCCAACACTTGAGTTCAGAGCAGGGGGAGAAAGGCAGGTTATACTGTAGAGCCAAAGTTCATAGGCCAGGCCCACTTTAAATGGAGCAAAGAGAAATGTGCCCAGGATCACACGGTTTAAAGTGCACTGAACGTCTTTGCAGAGTGTTCAAAAGAGGTTGAGGTGATTCAAAACATATAGTTAGAAGGCCTGGAGCCAACCCAGTTTAGAAGCCAAGGATTTAAGGGTCACCTTTAGCAATCTGTAGAAAGGGAGGCCAGGTAAGACACAGTAACTTAAAGAGAAAGGAAGCTCCAGCGGGGGCAGTTGTTCCTGGCAGTGGTTGAAGTTCGTGGTTCCGACCAGGGTAAGGGAAGATCTCGTCGAGGAGGGAACATGGAGTCGTTGCACTGCACAGGAATGAAACCAGCCGCGCAGTTCCCGATTAAAAGGTGCAGTCCTTTTATTCGTGGTCAAAAGTGGTGAGCTTGGCTATCCGGCCGCTGGGGTGCTTGGCACGGGCGATTCGACCAAGAGACATCTTTGGAAGGCGAAAAGGGCGAACTGGTTAATCCCACCAGCTCAGGGGAAGAAGACTGGTCCAGCAGAAGATCTTCTCTTGTCGTTAGGAAAGTGGTGAGGTGGCTGCAGCAAGGCTTCACCGGTGGTGTCGTTGCAGATGGCTCAGCGGCTTCCCTCTTCGGATTCTTAGGTCCTGTGGCGACTTCTGAAGTTCCAGTCCCAAAGGCCCTGCTTTTATGCAGAAAACCCCCCATTCATCAGCCTAGCTGTCAATCACACATGCTAAGTGGTGAGCCGGGCAGCTCACCACTGGGCCAATCAGAGTAGAGTGCGACTTGGGTTGCTAAGGCAACGCAGTCCAGGGTGCCAATTCCCCCCGCCACACTTCCTGTGGAACCCAGACAGAGTGGCACCATTTGGAAAAGCCTGCCAAAAGAGTGAAACAACGGGCTCGACCTTGGTCAGAGTTACAGAGACGGACACAAAAGCCATTTTAGAATCGAGTTCTGGCAAAAAGACCCAACCGGTGATTTAATATTTAATAAATAAACTGGCGGTATCTTTAACATTGCACCGAAAAGTGGTGCGTTTAAAATCAATTGGAAAATCCCATAGAGAATATTCCGGTGGAATATTTCGCGTGGTAACCACTGCCACCAGCCAGAAACTCGACGGGACGGGACAGTGCCCCCCTGGAAAACAGACCCAGGGGTAATCGAATTACCCCTTACCAGTACTTCCACAATATGATGGTTTGTACTGGTTCTGTTCACAATTTTGGACTAGTAAAGCCAATGGTGACTTTACATGCCCTGGGAGACAGTAGTCAGTCCCAGGGTATGGAGTCTGTTTGGGGGTCACGGTGACACCCCTGTGGTACTGCACTGAGGGTGCTGTGTACCACACATACAAAAAAACAGATGATACCCTATGGAGTAAAAGAAAACCCCATAGCCCATAAGCACATAACAAATCAAAGACATACCTCAAATCATGTCTAAGAGTGGGAGTAAAAAGAGTCTCACTCTTAGCAGGAGAAAAAAACAAACCCCAAAAATCCAGCAAAGCTGCTGGGGGACTCACTAGGTTTGGGAAATTAGCCTTATAAGAGAATTCTCCCTAACACCCCATACTTCCTTTTCATGTAGCCTTACAAAGGAGGTTTAACACTGCACAGGAAAACCCTGAATCTATTTCGGCAGTAAATAAAAAAATGTGTCAAAATATAGACCTGAAGGGGCCCTTGAGGGACCCTCGTTTGTGGAAACGAGGCACAATCGCCACACACGAACTGATATGCCAGACATGAGGTTGTATTCCCAAAATCTAGGGTTTATTGCAAAACAAATATTCTCAGTTGGCCAGCTGGTCACACGCCTCGCGACGTGTCTATCAGACCTCGGGGGACGCAAGAAAGCGAAATTCATACAACAGTTACATATATACAAAACCAGCATCTAGTAATCGGTAGTGTCACAACTTATACCGCCCCTATTGCATTTCCTTTGAACTAGGCACAATGATTGACAATGGTGACGAGTTTGACACTTTCAAACATTCATTGTGTAACAGTTTGCAATTTTGTAAGCCCACAGACATTAAATCTGTGTTTTAAAGAACACAATGCTTCTGTTTTCTGAAAGCAAGCTGTGCGTAGGGAGAGACACATTCCAGGCCTTGCTATCGCCTAGTTTCTATTCGTGCGCCGGGGTGGTCAACTTGCTCTTCAGGGCTGCACCGGTGTTACGCTCACCTGGTTCCCACGGGGGCGTCGACCGGAACTGGGCGGCTGTTGTTTCCACCAGCGTGACGTGTAGCGCCGAGATGACTGACTGGACTGGCCCGCTCAGCCTAGTTTGTCTGGCTCGCAGGAAAATTCTTCTGCAAAGGAGAAGAGGAATTAACCACCCGTGGAATTGAGTGTCAACCCACCTTCCCCACTCCTGTTGTCTTCCCACAGAACACTCTTGATGTCCCCTCCTTAGTCTCACCTGATGGTTTGGAAGGATGAGCTCTCCATCCTCGTCGACCGCATGGGGCGTGTTGATGACCAGTTACTTCACTGGCGTAGAGGAATTGGTGAGTTCCAGTATTGACTCTAAAGTCCAATTGTTCATAAGAGTTCAAATGTCTGATCTTCACTCTGTCCGATTTCTTGCAGGTTGCCGATTAATCCACTCGAAGATTTCCAAATGGCAATTGGTAAGATTCAGGTAAGTCTATTGTGGTTTTCCCCTTAGGGGCCGGGGTACGGCGATGAAGCAGAGTTGACTGCGCCGACCCGAGATGAGGTGAGTGTTGAGACGGATTTCTGAACTCTGTCCTGGTGGCGCAGAAGATCAGAATGCCAACCTAATTACTTGGAACAGGGTAACCTCTGGACAAGCCAGACCAATCAGGGTAGCGATCGCGGCGGTCAAGACTAGGTCTCAAGAGGGGTGAGGGTGACTGAAAGCCCGCAATGAGCACACAAAGCAAGGACACTTACAAACTACTCCAAACAGGTGTTATATTAAAAAAATATATACACATTTATTCCAAGGCCTTTAAAACAATGACCGTAGCGAGAAATCACAATACAACTCTAGTAAACCAACACATACCATACCAATACAATATATATACAAACAAGTCTATAGCGTTAGATGCACAAAATGTGTAGTCCACCTAAAAGGGAAGGAAAACAGGCAGTGCGAAATAATGCTTAGACCCAGTCCGCCTTCAGAGGCACCTATAAAAGGAAGTCCGAGCCCTACGAAGAGTGGAGCCTTGTGCTCAAAAGTACCTGCACACGCTGGTGCCAACGGGAAAAAGGGGAGTCTCTTCGAGGGAAATCAGGCCGTTCAGTTTAGTGCACAAATGAAGAAGAACAGAGTTCCGCGACTCAAGCGCAGCCTCCACTGTGGGCAGAAGCAGAGCGCGAGTACGGAAAGGCGTGCTGTTTTGAGACAGCGGGGAAAAGCTATGGGCTCCTGCAGGAGGGCGACCAGTTCCTAGCTAGGCTACTCACCGGTCCCCGATGCAAGCAGACCCAGGCTTCTCCGCGTCAGTTTCAGTCGCTGGCAGGTTCAGGTGAGCAGGGGACGTCTCGTCGTCGTGTTGAGTCTGCAGCAGCAGAGTTGAGTAAAAGACGTCCCAAACGAAGTGAACCCACTCAGTTTGTTACCACAGCAGGGCAACGGAGCGGCCGTGTGTATCTGAGCCAAATGTACACTACTCACTTCAGACCTGGGAACGCCAAGTGTACGAATCGTGTGAGAGTGACAAGGACTCGAAATACTACACAACCTGGCGGCGGTTACAGAGCAAGACTCCTGTGTAGGCTGGTCAGTCTGCTGGATGGCCCAGAGACGCTTCCGAAGGCTTACGAGCAGGAGATGGTGAAGATGCCGAGAATAGCTGTCCCCGCTATTCCAAGGGTCGAAGTACCAGTACAGGCCTTCTGGTTCGATCAAAGGAGAAAAGGGTTTCACAAGGCGACAGCAGTGCAGAGGAGCAGTCCTTCAGCGGGTCACCAGCGATTCCTCGGTTCAGCCTCTTGGTTGCAGGATACTTGGCTCCTGTATTCCTTCGTTCGTGAGAACTCAGGAGATCGACATGGTAGTGGTGTTTCCAGCCCCCTCTTATCCACGGTTCCCTTCGCGCCAAAACGGAGGGGACCCAATGGGAGATCCGCTCATCAACACTCACACCATACATGGACCTATCACGGACCACGGTGGTCCCAGGTATTCACACCACTCTAGACTCTCTGGCACCCAGGATGTGTATTGGGACCAGACATCCCAGCCCACATCCTGGAGGCACACACCAGGCATGTAGAAGCCTGCGAAAGCATCCGTGTTTCGCGGGAAAGTACATGCCCAAATAAGGAAGGCCCCGGGTCGGCTCGACCTGGGGAAGGTGAAGGGCGCAAGACAGTCAGCGGACAGGACAAAGAAGCCTCGTGGTCTGGCCATTTTGGGAGCCAGGCCACCATTTTGGGTTAAGCGCGAGAAACGCGCTTAAAACGCCAAAAGGAGCTCAAAACACAAGAATCGATCGCTGCCACCATTCCCGTCCGTGAATCACTTGCACCGATCAGTTACAATCCTAAACGAGTATCTAGGGCCTGTAGCAGGCTAGAGACCCAAGAGAGCAGTAACTTAGCTTACAGTGCCCTCTTGTGTCATGTTGCACGAAAGCCGCAACATGATAAAAGAAACTATGGAAAACAGCGTTCCCCGGTACTGACTGTCTTAAGGGCATGTCAATTTCCCCGTAAGAAAGGAGCGAAAGCCCAGAGGAGTGCGGCAGAAGGCTGCACTTCTCTGGCAAAGTCGAGAACAAGGTGAAAAACAGCAGCAAAAAGTTTAGGGGTTGCCACATGGAAGGAAAATTACCTACAATCACGAAATCTTTCCTAACAGTGAGTACCCCCCGTGGTAAATCAGGTAATTCCTTGGGGGTAGCTTGTATAGCCTTAGAGAGTCCCCTTGCTCACCTTGCTGTCTTTGTCTCCTTAGGTGTCAGAGGGCGGCCGCGAGATGGAGAGAGCGTGATGGAATGCTGAAGTACCGCCAAGCAGGTGAGTTCAGCGCGGCGCCGTAGGAATGCAAAGCGATGCTTCAAAGACTTCTGTCTTTCAGCTCCGTGGCGAAATGGATCAGGATTCAGGTAAGGATTAAAGTTAAAACTCCTGTTCTAACCTTTATCCTTCTTTTCTTCTTGTTTCAGGAGTCCCAGGACTCAAGCGGGCGTGGCTGAAGACTGGAGCTGCTGAAAACACGGTGAGCGTTACGCTGCAGCAAGCAGAATAACGCGAAGCACGTGTGGCTGTCCGGGCGTGGTTTAAATAGCCTTAGAAGAAGATCCAGGTAAGTATTCTTCCACAGCCCCACCCAAGTAACAAAATAGTCCCTTCAGTAAAATAGTCCCTCCTAAGCCTCATTTGGCTCGAGTCTTCATGCAGCATGGTCTGCCTCAGGTGAGTATGCAGCATGGTCTGCTTCAGGTAAGTTATCAATAATGAGCCTGGCGCCCATGGCGCCAGGACTGACTTTATATTTATGAGCCTGGCGCCATAGGCGCCAGGACTGCACCCAAACAGCCCCTAACTGGGGCTTTTGGGCATGCTCCAAGTGGCATAATGCCTGCTTCCGGGGCTGCTGGGCCTGGTCTGGTCTACCGGGGGCAGGCATCATGACAACCGGGCTCAGGGAAGGGGGGCCGCAAAGAAGAGCATAATTCAAGTAATTTAATGTTTGCTCCAGCGTTCCTACTGTGCTTACCGAGACTAGCTGGCACCTGCTGTACTGATTAGAATGCCTTGCTGCTCGCTCTCCAAGGATACGCGAGGGAGGGGACCGGACATTTCTGTCTGACTTACTGCATTATATTTCAACATGCCACTCGCGGCCTTGCATAGTGCACCCGTGAAGCAGAATAACATTTCAGCAAAGCAGTTTTACATGAGGCAAAAAGCAAATGTTAGAGAAAAACAAAATGGCGGTTTGATTCACTTCAAAATGGCCGCACCGTAGTCAAGCTTATGGCTATATATTTATAATACTAAATGCATGAGACGGTTCGTCTTCGGCCAACATAATACATAGCCTTATGATCGAGGGGTGTCTACTTTTCTAGATCGACAAACCCTCCTTTTGGCCGTATGTCAAACGTCTCATCCGTACATTGCATCCTCTTCTGACCAAGTATCTGATTCAGATTCTGATTATGAATCTTGTGCATTTTTAGTTTCCTCCTCATTGTCATCTACGTTGATGGACATGAATTCTTTGACTGTCTTTGTTTCCTCATTACCATGGGTACTCGATTTAATAGTGCTCTCTTTTTCTATCATCTGCACACACCCTTTACTAATTTCGGTGCATATTACAGGTAAGCAGTTTATGCAACAACATGTCATGAATATTCCTAGTACTGTTACTAGGATCGCAAATAGTTTCCATCCTCATGAATATAATAACTCCCAGAACCAGGAGCCTATATCCCAACCTCCTTCTTGGGTATGGAGTTCAGAGCTTAAGACATGTAGCTTTCTTATCGCTTCAAAAATCGTAGGAGAGGAATCGTTTACAAATACACAGCACGCTGATCCCACGATTTTGCAAACACTGCCACGATCAACCAGGACTAAATCAAGAGCCATTCTGTTCTGAAGTGTCATTAATCTAATCCCTTTCTCCTCTAATGTCATGTTGTATAATAAATCTGTTCCATTTATTGTTCTTTCTAAGATTCTGGATAGTTGTCGTATATTATAGGAGTTTATTGCTTGGGCCAAAAATGGTACGAATGATTTTGCTACGTCTTCTACTATTAATCCATCCTCATTACTCCTTCGTGGCCTAGATCTAGATAGTTTGGCTATATCCGTTGTTTTTAAAAGAAACACTCCTGGGAACAAAAGTCCTAAATAACAAGTACCTCCCCAATTTCTAGGCAACCAAGGATACGCTTTTTCTCCACATATAAAATATACAGGGTCACCTACATATACTGGTTCTACTTCCCTAGTAAGAATTGCTGTATTCATACATCTAGTGAATGTCCCTACTGAATAAGAGCCCTTCTTCTTTAAACAAAAAGGAACAGAGCGCGGGCTGTAATTTACTGTATAGGAGGGAGGCACTGCATCTTTATTTCCTTCTGATCTCATTGGAAATATGATTACTGATGGTTTTTCCCGCACAATCTATCTATCTTGTGGCATTCCTTTGGGCGTAGCTTTTGACATTATCATTTGTGCTGTATGAAATATAGAGCCGCCTATAGGTCTCATGATTATCTCCTCACATTCATTCATAATTGTGCTATCTAATTGACCCGTTTCACTTTTATTCCATTTTCCATAATATAATGTACTCAGAGATGCACTGCATGCAGAACTTAATGTTAGTGGCTGCACGTACCAACCTATTCCTTTGCCACCATGCTGTGACAAATGAGCACACACCCAACAGTTATTCTTTTTAAAATTGAATGTGTCATATTCATTATTTGCAGTAATGTGTTATTCCCATAACCTTCTCTGTCTTTCTTCCATTGGGGACAGAGTGTAAGTAATTACATGAACAGGGCTTTCAGTGGTGGAGTTGTTTTTTATGGGCAAGATAATTTCTAAGGGGTGCATTTCTTCCAGGTACCATAATACCAGTCATTACTGGAGCTATTATGCTCATTACGCACATTATTATTGTTAGAATTAGCATACAATTTTTTCGAGAACTCTTTTTGTGTAATCTTTCAGTTTCTATGTTTAATTCATTATCAGCAGTGGTGCAGGAGGAGGCAAAAACTGGTTCCGGCATTTTCTCTCGCGATCCTTCTTCCTCTGCAGTGTTCGTCGTGAATGTCTCTCGTCGTTGCACTCGTTGGGATGTCAATAAGTTTGATAATGTCAACAGTCTATCCTGCCAGTTCTTAGCAGTCTGGATTGCTACACGTTGGGCAAGATATCTGTGCGTCTGCACATTTGCTCAAAAGAACTCCAGAGCAGTTATCAATTGCCTTTGTACCATGTGCGCCCTGTTTGTCTGTACGGGTTCAGGACACATGGATTTTGTGTTAGCACCGAGGAGTCTCGATTATTGGGCTGTCCGATTTGCGCAACCCTCACAACGCTCTCCTCTAGGCCTCCGGTTCCTACTTCATCCGAGAATAGGAAACAGAGGCAACAAACAAAACAAAAAAAAAGAAAATCAATAGGAGTGCAGGTTTGATCACTCCTCCTTCCTGAGCCGCAAATTGTATCGCCTTGCTCCTGGTATCGTGTGATCAACGAAAAGTGCAGGTGCACTTCCAGACTCGAGCTTGGAGTCAGCCTGTGGTGCAATAGCAGATGATGATGATGAGCGCCACAGTGATGATGCAGCTTTCGTTTCAGGCTGCGGCAAAACGAAAGAGGGTGGGTGCCAAAGAGGTACACTTTCTGTGTTTGCCAGCAGTGATGCAGATATGCAGATTCTGCTGGACAACGTTGGGGCACTCCTTGCCCTTCCTCTTTCAAAGCAATCTTTGCAGGCTTTCTTTCAGGATCAGGCAAATTTTGTGGCAAAAATCGTGTCTTCTGTTGCTGAGACCGCTGTCTTTCTGGTCGTCTCGATCAGTCTGTTTTTCAGACGGTGGTGGGACCTTCTTGGCGTGTGTTGCGTGTATCCACGCCTTCCTCCCATCCACCCGAATTGCCGTTTGCGTAGTCAGGATAATTAGATGGGGTCCATGCCATCTGGGTGCTAACGATGTCTTTCGCTCAAAGTTCTTTATTAGCTCCCAGTTTCCTGGCTCTAATGCGTGTCCCGGACCAGTGTATCTTATTGGCAATGCCTCCTGCACCTGCTGATGAATCAAACGCAATTTTTGTATTAATAGATTACAATAGATACTAAGCACAGGATATTCCAGTTCACTCAGCCTCTTTGGCTGAGGTGCACACCAAACATTTGCTGGTCTCCCCATAATGATTTCATACGGGGAGAGCCCAGTTCTCGTCTGCACAGATGTGCGTATGCACAGTAAAGCTAGCGGTAATGCATCTACCCATCTTAACTTACTTCCTGCGCATATCTTGGTAATCTTAGATTTTAAGATACCGTTATGGCTTTCAATAAGACCGGCAGACATGGGGTGCCTAGAACAATGGAATCGCTTATCGATCTGGAGACCTGCACAAATCTGTAATATTACTGCGCCCACAAAATGTGGACCGTTGTCTGACCATATGACACGGGGCGGGCCAAAACGGGAAAAGTATTCTTTTAACTTTACTTTCGCCGTACTCCTAGCAGTGCAGTCTTTCAATCGATATGCTTCCACCCACCTGCTAAATGCACATATGACCACTAGGACATACTTTAAGTTTTGGCATCTCTCCATTTCTATGAAATCAAAATGGATTACCTCAAACGGCATAGAGGGAGGACCAAAACTGCCTGTTGGAGTCATCGTTCCCTTCCCCACATTGTGTTGTAGACACGTGATACAATTTTGCACCAACCTCTCAGCATTTTTCTTTATGTACGCATTCTCCCATACTGTGGCTAAGTGTTGAACTATCTATTTGGCACAAATATGAGTAGGGCTGTGAGCCATCGTGACCATTGCAGTTACATAGGAGTTGGGCAGCATCCAATTTCAATTCTTCTTGTCTATCCAGCAACCCTGCAGATCTAATTCAGCAGAGCTCTCAGCCCACCCTTGTATTTCATCTGCAGTGGCTTCCGCCTGCATTTCTTCGACAGTGGCAATTCCATTCTCCATCATGCAGGGCACTTCCTCTGACTGTACTGTGAACATTCTGGCATTCAGGTCAGTGGCAGTTTGTTTCGCAATCCTGTCTGCAAATGCGTTTCCCTCTCCCACTTTGCATGTTACTTTTTTATGCCCCTCGCATTTTATTATTGCCAGGTGCTTCGGGCACGTAAGTGCAGACAACAATCGTACAATGAAAAGGCCATGTTGTATTC
Source organism: Ambystoma mexicanum (assembly GCF_040938575.1). Classification (NCBI taxonomy): domain Eukaryota; kingdom Metazoa; phylum Chordata; class Amphibia; order Caudata; family Ambystomatidae; genus Ambystoma; species Ambystoma mexicanum. The sequence continues at coordinate 283,752,134 of NC_090938.1, read as the reverse complement.
TTGCCCAATGTGATGTTAAGAACCCTCTCTCAGCCAAAAGTCAGCCAAAGTTATGAACCACGCCAAAGGCGTATTTGCTGTCAGTATAAATGTTTACACTAAGATTTTCAGAAATCTCACAAGCTCTGGTCAATGCTATTATCTCCGCCACTTGTGCAGAGTTGTAGGGGATTCTTTTACTCTCCACAATACTTTTTAATGTGGTGATAGCATAGGCAGCAGTTGATGTGCCATCCGGCAATTTAAAACAGGAGCAGTCACAAAACAACTCTCCATCTGGCTCTTTTTGTGGGGTGTCTGTCAAATCAATTCTCTCCCTAGTTTCTTCCTCAGTAACCATTAAGTAATCATGGGGAGGTGATTCATTTCCATCAAGTTTTTCCATGGGCAGTGGCATTTATTCAGCAGGATTCAAAGCGCTACACCTCATAATTTGGATGTGTGGCGCGAACAGGACAATTTCATATTTAGTCAATCTAGCAGAGGTGAGGTGTTGCGTCTGTGTTCTATTTAATAGAACGTCTATGGCATGTGGCACCATCAAAATTAAGGTGTGCCCCAATACCATCCCTTCCATTTGTTTCACTGATGCAGTAGCTGCTGCAACAGCTCGCAAACATTGTGGCAATGCGCGCGCTACAGGGTCCAGCGCAGAAGAAAAATAGCCGCATGGCCTATTTCTTCCACCTTGTTTCCAGTGTTAGAACAGCCAGCGCGCAGCCGTCATTCTCATGCACAAATAATCTAAAAATGTTATCATAATTTGGTGTGCCCAAAACTGGAGCGGAACACAACGCAGTTTTGAGCAACCCAAATGCTCTGACATTCTTCACTCCACTGCAAAGGCATCACAGCATCCTTCTTTGTCAACTCCACCATTGGCTTCACAATTAGAGCCAAATTCACTATCCACTGCCGATAATAAGAAGCCATGCCTATTATAGCTCTGACTCCTTTTTGTTTTTGGAAGAGGCATACCAGAAATGCTCTCTATTTGCTCTGGCGTAAGTCTTCTACCTTCTCTCGAAAGTTGGAAACCCAAATAAGCCACCTCCTTTCGACAATACTGAAGCTTCTTTAAGCTTGCTTTGTGGCAATGTGCTGCTAAATGTGTTAATAGTAAAACAGTACTCTCTTTACAAATCCCTTCTATGTCTGTTGCAATTAATAGGTCATCTATATATTGTAATAATACACAACCTGCTGGTAATTGTAGCATGTCTATTTCTTTCAATGCTCTGCTGTAAATACTCAGGCACTCTGTGTAGCCTTGTGGAATGCGCATAAATGTGAATGATTGTCCTCCTAACGTGAGGGAAAACAAATATCTACTTTCTTGGTGTACTGGAATACTGAAGAAAGCATTCTTCAAATCAATAACGCTGAAGTATTCTGCTGTAGCAGGAATCATTGTCAAAATTGTGTTAACATCTGGGACCAATGGAAATTGCGATTGCGAATCTACTACTTTGTTCATTGCATGCAAATCAATTATGAAACGGTACGGTACCTCATTACCGCCTTTCTTACACACCGGGAGAATGGGACTGTTACACGTGCTGCCTATAATTTCTTCAATCACTCCCAATTTTAGCAAATCGGGCACAATACTTTTCAATCCTTTTTCTCCTTTCGCTGAGATTGTGTACAGCGGAATACGTGCTAACGTTACTCCTTCTTTTAGCGTAATTTTCACTGGCTCTATCTTCAAGCATCCCACATCATTGTCATTTACCGGCCATATTCAAGTTGGCACTTCACTTAATTCCCCTGGCAAAGGTTTAGACAAAAATTCAGATACTGGCACATCCTGTGGAGAAATGGTCAAAAATAATCCATCTGGCGTACAGTGGATGACTGCACTTAGTTTTTTCAATAAATTCAATCCCAACAGATTCTCCCCACAGTTCTCTGTTAAAAGGAATGGACAGTATTCAGTGAATGGGCCTAATGTCACTGCTACTGGTTGGAACACTGGATTAATCACTGGGGTATCTGTGAACCCTACTGAAATATTTGTATGCCCTGACAGTGGTATTCCTGGAACCAAGTGATGGTCCATCGAACACTTTTGTGCCCCCGTATTCACGAGGAATCTGTGCTCACCATTCCCGACTTTCATTTCTACGTAGGGTCCTTTCTGATTAACGGGAATAGACACTGGTTCCGACCCCTGTCTTTGGCTGTCCTATTGGGGAAACAACACATCATCCGATGAGTAATCGCTGTTGTTATTATAGTACGCATTCGCATGAGTATCAAAAATGTTCCCACCCTTTCATCCATTACCATTTTGCATGTTCTGCTGGCTCTGAATCTGAGTAGAGGTCTGATTTTGAGCTTGTTTTTGATTCTGGGCACCATTCCCTTGACTATTTTGGTGCTGCTGCATGTTATTTCTATTATGCCCATTTGCTCCTGCATGCCCCCTATGCTGTCTTCTCTGGCCGTACCCATTTCTATTTTGCAAATGTGGGCATTGTGCTTGCCAGTGACCTTCCTCTCTGCAATACGCACACTGTTTCAATCCCAGCGGCCCTCCATGCATGTTAGAATTACCTCTGCCTTGGGCGTTTCCTCTACCTCTATTGTGTCCCGCTACTTGCTGGAGTAGCACCCCAACCATTGTTCGTAACGCTTCTATTCTCATCGACAAGGGGTATTCATTCCATATCTCATTTATCTCCCTTGCGGGAATACTAGGGTCTGAAATCCATTTCAACGCCTCTCGTATACACACTCTTAGTCGGTCACCTGTCTGTCTTGATGACGACAAATATTACTGCTGTATATATGGCTCTACCGCTTCAGTTCTATCCCTCCTAATATCTCTACTCCTATACCCAGGTGTGGCAAACATTTCAGCATACTCATTATCAAGTTCATTCTTGAGTTCAAAAAGTCGGTCTACATGTTCTGTCATCTCTTCATCCCTCCCTCTACAACGTGCCAATGCATTCAAATCCAACAATCGTTGTGGCGGTAACTTCCCAATCAACTGTTTCCATCTAGCCACTAAATATTCACCCATGCATTCCAACACTACCTATCTTTCATTGCTCCTCCTGAAGTCAAATATGGAAGCCATCGCTGCCGTCTCATCATTCCCATCTATGTACATTTCGGCCTGTTCTTGCAACTCTTGCTTCCTCTCCTTGCTAATCGCACTACGAGTTACTCTCGTACATCCCCTTCGTTCAGCCTCTTCTTCTGTTTCAACAACTTCAAGTTCAATTACGGGAGGGGCAGATGGGACAGAAACTATCTCTAAGGTGGGAGGTGCAGATGGAATCATGGGAACGGGCAGTATCTGTTGCGATGTTGATTGGCTAACAGGAGGCGCTGCATGTGCAGTCTGTGGCTGTGCTAGGATCTGAACAGTCGGGAGGCGCTGAGCAACAGGAGGGGGTTGAGCTATAGCCACTAACACTGTCTTTTTAGCCTCTCGTCTTGGGCCTTGTTTCGTATTAGTCAATATTTTTTCTATCAATTCATCTGATGAATGCAATTCTCGTTGTGGATATATTTCTACCATACTCAACTGGTCGCGTCTATTTGATTTTCTCAAACTATTATTCCACTCCTCCCTCTCTTCCGCTCTCTCAGATTTCGATTTATGCCTGCGTGCATGTTTCTCTCTACTTTTCCAACGAAGCATAGCTTCCCTTCTCCAGTCCCTAAGGATATCAAATGTCGCAGGGCGTGTTTTCTTTTTTATTAACACCTTCTCCAAATTATCTATCCTCGTCATCTCAAAACTCCCATGACTCGGCCACTGAAGATATTCCTGCTTTCTGGTTTGCTTATGCCAAATCTCACAAAACATTATTGCTTCCACACCCTATTTCACATACATCTCATATGCCGGCGTTCCCACCGTTGGCGCGACCTGGCCAGTTTCCAAAGATTGTCCGCCGCAGTAGAAAAATCCCGCTAGATTGGACAATACACCAATATCAGGATCACTTTTGAATTGGGACACGATTCAACTGATGAGTCAAGTTGTCTTTTCAAGGCACAATTCGTCCGTATACTGACACAACCAATGACGTCATGTCTGCGTATCTTGGCTCACTCTGCCTCGTTTCGGGATCCTCGCCTCCTTGTTCTCTGGCTGGGCACGTCGATCAGGGATCAGATGTGTGCAGATCTGCGTAGGAGTCTCATCACTTACGCAGGGGTGCCCCGAACACCTCTTGATCCCGGCTCAATCGTTCCGTCCTCGCCGTTCTCTCCGCCTTCCTTATCTCTCAACGTACACGATGGAACAAGTGGGGGAGGGTCCCTATTCGGGCGCCATCTTGAAGGGGCCCCTGAGGGACCCTCGTTTGTGGAAACAAGGCACAATCACCACACACGAACTGATACGCCAGACACGAGGTTGTATTCCCAAAATCTAGGGTTTATTGCAAAACAAATAGTCTCAGTTGGCCAACTGGTCCCACGCCCCGCGACGTGTGTATCAGATCTCGGGGGATGCAAGAAAGCGAAATTCATACAACAGTTACATATATACAAAACAAGCATCTATTAATCTGTAGTGTCACAACTTACACCGCCCCTATTTCCTTTGAACTAGGCACGAAGATTGACAATGGTGACGAGTTTGACACCTTCAAACATTCATTGTGTAACAGTTTGCAATTTTGTAAGCCCACAGACATTAAGTCTGTTTTTTTTTAAAGAACACAATGCTTCTGTTTTCTACAAGCAAGCTGTGCATAAGCAGACACACATTCCAGGCCTTGCTATCTCCTAGTTTCTATTCATGCGCCGGGGGGGGGTCAACTTGCTCTTCAGGGCTGCACCGGGCTCAGGGAAGGGGGGCCGCAAAGAAGAGCATAATTCAAGTCATTTAATGTTTGCTCCAGTGTTTCTACTGTGCTTACCAAGACTAGCTGGCACCTGCTGTACTGATTAGAATGCCTTGCTGCTCACTCTCCAAGGATATGCGAGTGAGGGGACCGGACATTTCTGTCTGAGTTACTGCGTTATATTTCAACTTGCCACTCGCGGCTTTGCATTGTGCACCATTGAAGCAGAATAACATTTCAGCAAAGCAGTTTTACATGAGGCAAAAAGCAAATGTTAGAGAAAAACAAAATGGCGATTTCAGTCGCTTGAAAATGGCCGCACCTTAGTCAAGCTTATGGCTATATATTTCTAATACTAAATGATGCATGAGACGGTTGGTCTTCGGCCAACATAATACATAGCCTTATGATCGAGGGGTCTCTACTTTTCTAGATCGACAGACCCTGTTCCTCAGATCCCGAATATTTGAGTAAACATCCCATCACCTAAAAGTCTTGTAATTCAGGCAGCTACTTCTACTAGAAAAGCTGCATACCCTACAATTCCCCGAGATAGGGATGATAAAAAGATTGATGCATGGTCCCGAAAGACTTTTACGTCCGGGAGCAGGGCTTTAAAATCTACAAATGTAACTTGCACCCTTGCAAGATTTACATATACCCTGTGGGACTGGATGACAGCGGCAGCTGAACACATCCCTGAAGGTGAGGAACGTGAAGGGATCCTGTCCATAGTAAGGGATGGAAAGGAGGCTTTGGGGGAATGCCTTCAATCGGGTTTGGACACAGTTGACAGTATCAGTAGGTTCATGGCGTCTAGTACGGTGCCACACAGATTTGCATGGCTGAGGAAGTCAGGTTTTGCACCGGATGTGCAATCCAAGCTTCTCAATATGCCATTTGACGGCTCAACCTTGTTTGGCAGCAAGGCGGATGAAAGTTTGGAGAAGCTGCAGACCTCTAAAGCGGCGGCCAAATCACTCAGTGCCGCTATACGACAACCTCAACAACGCCCCTACACAGGCTCATCTTCCTGAAGGGGTCGTCCCTTTCAATTTTATTTCTCATTTGGAAAAGGAAGGACAGGCCAGTCAAAGAGGACAAAGGAAATTTCCTCGGGGGGAGGAAAAGGTACTAGATCTGCCCAAGCAACAGCAACTGTCGCAAAACCACTCTGAGGTTTTGACCCACAAGACCCTGGTGGGAGGCAGGATCTCGCAGCATCTGGAAGAATGGCGGGCCATTGCTTCAGATGCTTGGCCACTGGAAACGGTGAGAATCCTCAGAGTCACCATCCTGGATACAACTCTGCCAAAATTCCAGACCTGCTCATATGTGCATTAATGAATATACCTTTCATTGACTGGGGGGATCTTATGCTTCCTGGTGCGTTGTCACCATAGATTGTTGTTTCATGGCTGACCGGGACTAAGTTATAACATCCATCCCGCCTTTTCAATGGATCTACAAGTCAAGGGGGGGGGGGGGGGGAGGGGGTTAGGGTTAGGGTTGGGGGGCAGGGGGGAGGAGAGAGAGACGAAAAACAGATGATTCTCACGGATTCCTCCTACGAATACGTGTGCAATATAATTAGTGAATCACTATCTTAACACTTACCGGCTGCATTAAGCAGTGCCTTGGTGTCATGCCGCCAGTGTGTTTATCTCCAGCTGCAGTAAATAGTTGCTGGGCAGTAGAGTACCAGAGACCGTTCTGTATATGAAACGTATACATATAACTACGGTCCGGGTTTTGTGTTTCTTGATGTTGCACGCATTACGAAGAATGTACATAATGCTTACCGTTATCTGAAAGTTTTGCGTTGTTCGCAAACGCTGCTAATACAGTGTCGCGTGCGTCCGTATTCTGATTCGCAGTGCACGTATGGCCACCATGTTGGATTCATGTGGTCTTATGCAGCTCCCCAGCCTGAGCGTCTGCGTGTGTACGTAATCTTCGCCATTTTAGATGGGGATTGAATCTGTGTCAAGGAAAACCTCTTCCGATGTGCTCTTCTGAGTTAAACATTCTCAGACAAAGTTTCTCTCTGGTATATTGTGTTTCTTTGTCTTTATATTATTAATTGACAATGTGAATTCCAAGATAAAGAATGATAAAAAATAATCATAATGAGTAACACTGTTACTTCCGTAATATAAGGCTTGTCAAACCTAATGATGATCATTTTTGTCTGATGTTATCGCACCTGTTTGGGTATGACGAATGTGTTCACACGTCATAGCCTTTTTGATATATAGTCATTTTTTATTTATTTGCCAGTCTGATGTAGATGCTCTTGGTCTAAATACATTGAACTAACCATATACACAGGACACGGTCCCTGGCATTATTTCTTGATACATGGGAGATAGAAAGCTTTCCCTTTTCATGGTGTCATACTGGTAGGGTCTGATGTTGATCATTTTTATCTGATATTATCGCCCCTATTTATATACGCCGATTTATGCGTTCATTTTCATATGAAGACATTCTCCATTGCCCAATCATTATTGGTGCTCATCCCTTGCACAGACGCAATCAAATTCCTAGCACCACATATGGCTCCTGATATTACTGTGAGTCCATATATGTATTTCAGTAATGAGACAGTCTAGGGGTGTTGTGTCTGCCTCGTTCATATTGTTTCTCCTGTTTCCAACTTGGTGGTCACTGATGCAGGCCATAGTGGTCATCACAGGCACAGGTTTTTAAGTATAGGATATAGATTAGTTATTCAGCTTAGTGGAAGAACAGGTTCCATTCTACTGCCAGGTTGAGGCCATTTTAAACTGTATCTAGATTGTAAATCCACTTTTGTTCTACTTTTTTGAGAGCCAGGTCTCTATCTCCTCCACGCGGATGAGCCCTCACTGTCTGAATCAGAAACCAGTGCATGTCATCATATGAATGTTTTTTTGTCTCAAAGCAAGCTACAAGTGGTTTGTCTACCGTGTGATTCCTTATTGCGGATCGATGCTCACAAATCCGAATCTTTACCATCCTTTTTGTCTTCCCAATATAGAGAAGACCACATGGGCACTTAATGCAGTATATGACCCATTTGGTTAAGCAATTCGAGAAGGTGTTCAACTTCCAATTGTGTCCATTCAAGTCTATGCTTTTGATGTTGCTGGTCAAATGACAGACCGAGCACTGACCACATTTGAAGTGCCCACATACCGCTAGGAGGTGCCATAGTTGGTTCTCATCGGAAATTGGCTTTTTATCCACCGGGTATGTGTGTATTAACTTGTCACGCAAGTTCGGCAATCATTTGAATGCAAATCTTGGTGTGATTGGTTTAAAGTAGTCTGTCTGTATAATTCTCCAATTTTTGAGAATAATCTTTCTAAGGTCATTACTCAGAGGTGAAAAGGTGGAGATGCACGTCATTCTGTCACCTTGTGACTTATCGTGTTTTGTCAGGCAGTTTCTCTATTGGTGTTGCGTGCCCTTTTCAAAAACTGATCGTTTTTACAGGATATTGATGCATTTTAAGTTTTTGGCTCAATTCAGCGCTGTTGTTCTTGAAGTCATCGATATTGCTGCAATTGCGGCGGATCCAAAGGAACTGCCCATATGGTAAATTTTGTCGCATACGGAGAGGATGGAAGCTGCTGTATAGTAGAAGTGAGTTCTTGTCAGTGGGCTTTTTATAAAGTGTCGTTCCCAGCGTGTTTGGTTTTTTGAAGATCACAAAGTCCAAAAAAGCTATCTTTTCTTGATGAAAGGACATGGTGAATTTAATGGTGTAGGAAGGAAGGGCTATTCAAACTAGGTCCCATTTATGTAACATGGGCCTTTAAATCCAACATGGAAGCACCCACACAGCCTAGTACTAAGAACATGCTTTGCGTTATTCTGCAACCAGCAGCGTGACGCTTACCGTGTCCAGCTCCTGGTCGTCAGCATCTTCCTGTAGTCCTGAAAGAACAATTACAAGATTATTCTGTCTTACCTGAGAAAACACCATCCAGCACTCAGCATCTGAACCGGGCTGCAATCTGTGGAAACCAAGAGAAGAAACATCACTCACCTGTGAGTACTAGCTTAAGGACTGCCGATGAACCGCTACCATAGCTGCTGCTCGAACATTGCGTCCTGCAATAACGAGAAAGGGAAAATCAATATTAGAACGTGCGCGCTTCCAAAACATCGAATATAATCAGTCTTACCTGACTTCCATCGCGCTACGCCACGCTTCCATCCAGAGCACCACAGCAACATCAGCAAAGGAAAAGACACATTCAGGTTTGCTTCAATATTAAACAACCGCTCAGCACTGTTCTTACCTTAACGGATTCCGGGGGCCTGTTTTTCATTGCGCTCTCATCCACTCGCAGCACTACAGCGGCCTGTGAGGAGAAGAAGAAAACACAAGTTAGCTTTAAAAGACAAAGGTGCTGCGCTTCACGCTTTCTCTTACCTAGAAACGTTCCTCTCCATCCGGCACGCCAGCATCAAGACCTTCGCACCTGAAGGCGATTAAGACATTAATAAATTCCCACCATAAACAGAACAAAGACTTACAATTAACAAACCTACCTGCCTACCAGCACATTCGGGGTCACAGCAGGCCTGGGCCCAAGGAAGGTGTACTGCACCAGTGAAGCAACTCGGGCAGCTCGCCAACAGACGTCAAGCGCCCCTGCACAAGAAACGCAGGACGGATATCTCACCCTACAAATAACTAAGGTGAGAAAAAAAACCAGTGGGAAGGGAATCGGTCAGAGGGAGGTGGGAGATTCACCCATTAGAGACAGTTATCACAAATCCTCCCTTCTGTAATTGCAGATTCATTATTCAGCACTGGACAACTACGCATCCAGGGTTCCAGATCTCCGAGCCTTCTAGACACCCCCGGGGATATCAGGTGAGCGTAACGGAACACACAGCCTTTAAACCTTATCCACCTGGGTGTCATGGAGACACCTGAAACTGATCAGTTAGCCCGCTTATGGGACAATTACATGCTGAGGTACACGTAGCCCGGCAGGAAACCAATGCCTTAAGATGAGAGTTAGTAGTCACAAAAGACCGTACTGATGAACTAAGCAAACAGCTACTACAAACACAGGCGGGGCGGGCTCCATTGCCCGAATTCGCCCCATCCGTCGCTACACCATCATCAGTCAACCCAGTACAGATAACGCTGCCGGGAGCAGTACCCCTGGCACCACCAGAATGGTTTAATGGAGACCCCAGAAGGTACGCAACATTCATGAACCAGTGCCACCTTCATTTTCTTTGTAGCCCTGGGGCTTTCCCAAACGACCAGGCGAGGGTGGCCTTCATGTTATCATATTTGAGTGGAACTGCCGCAGACTGGTCTGTACCTTTAGTGAGCAGGGATGACCCATTACTGCAGAACTTCAGGGGTTTTCAACAGGAGATGGAAAAGTTATTTGCTCAACACTTGCATGGACAAGCTCTTGATAACGAACTCCTGTCCCTCCGCCAAGGGAATCAAGATTTGCTGACTTATATTGCCACCTTTAATAGACTGGTAGTAGAAGCGGGGTGGCCGGAAGATAAAAGAACCACGTTGTTTCATCGGGGCCTACGAGGAGACCTGAAGGATGCCCTTGCTCAAGTGGTAGACCCACCTAAAGACTGTTCAGAGTTTTTCAACCTGGTAGTTCAGTTGGACCACAGATTACAGGATTGAAGAACAGACCGAAGTAGACTCAAAAATCATGCCATGTACGTACGTTCAAAAGATAATGTTCAACGTCCATCAGAAAATACCACAGAACCCATGCAGATTGGAGGAGTACGACCCCCTTTAACCAAGGTTGAAAGAGACAAGAGGAGACAACTACAGTTGTGCCTATACTGCGGTAAATTGGGTCACTACCTCAAAGAATGCCCAGTGAAACCGCCAAGGAAGGTGGTAAACGCTACAGAGAAAGATGATGATGGAAAGGAATCAGAAAACTACCAAGCCCGGCAAGCGTAGAGGTCCGCTTGTCAAACGAGAAAGAGTAGTCACAGACCTCACATTTCGCCCAACCAGTAACCTTGATCAATCACCAACAACCGTCACGGATGCATGCCATAGAGGCATATATAGACAGCGGAGCAGTTGGTAATCAGAGCCTTCCAGACGCCCCCGGGGATATCAGGTGAGTGTAACAGTTATATGTATACGTTTAATTTACAGAACGGTCTCTGGTACTCTACTGCTCAGCAACTATTTACTGCAGCTGGAGATAAACACACCAGCGGCATTACACCAAGGCACTGTGAATGCAGCCGGTAAGTGTTAAGATAGTGATTCACTAGTTATATTACACACGTATTCGTAGGAGGACTCTGTGAGAATCATCTGTTTTTCGTCTCTCTCCCCCCAACCCCCTTGACTTGTAGATCCATTGAAAAGGCGGGATGGATGTTATAACTTAGTTCCGGTCGGGCATGAAACAACAATCTATGGTGACAACGCACCAGGAAGCATAAGATACCCCCAGTTAATGAAAGGTATATTCATTAAAGCTCATATATGAGTATGATATATTTTCAAAATTCAAATAAGAAATGCAGAACAACGAGAGAGTAAAGAGCTTTTTTTGCTCTTTTGTTGTCTTTCAGTCGAGATTTACTCAGAGGTGAAAAATCCAATACCAAATAAGACGATTTGACTCGCACACGTAAAAGAAGCCACACAAGTAGGAGGTTAGTTGAGTGTCTACCCCTAGTACTGCCCATTCTAATAAGTATGGCTACAGTCATGACACAGGTATCATTGTTTTTAATGTAGCTTTCATTTTATTCGTAGTTATAACGAGTAGAGCACATGTTCCAGTGCTCATTGCTAAATTGTTTGTATTAAGATTGATTGCGTCCTGAAGAAGGGGGGTTGACGATACAGCCAATATCAAGATCTATCCGGTGTCGGTGTTCTCCACCCTCAAAAACACAAATTGGTGTAGACGAAGGGTTGTGATTAAAAATTGATTTCATGCCAACGAATGTCACTCATGGTACTAACATCACATTGATTTGAACTGATATATGCTAAAAATGATAGCTGTCACGACTAGGTGTAGGTGTATGTGAAATATGTGATATTATTTTGAACTTGTACCTCATAATACGCCATAAAAACGCTGATGTCTTTCTTATTTTTAGTTTGATCATTGAAGGGTCTAGTTCACATATGGTCCTTTTTAAGTATGTATATGCGAATTAAATATGAATTCTTTGATACCGATGTGACTGTCCTTAATGCAGTTGAGTGTAATTTAATATCACTCATAGGAGTTTCTACTCCACTACCCGTGTGTAGGGAAGTTGGGTAGCCAGTGGTGTATCTGTTCTTTAAATACATATTTCTCCTCACACACACTGGTCCCCGAAAAAAAAAAAAGAGGAACAATCTTTGCTCAATAAGGATTTAGAAGTGAGTTGCAGGCACTTTCTAGCGGACCTCCTCACACCATCGTTTATAAAGATAAAGTTGTCCTTCGGGTTAAACCCTCTTTTTTGCCAAAGATTGTCTCAGATTTCTACCCGTCACAAAAAAATAACACTGCCTGCTTTTTACCCTCCTCCTCACGCAAGTAAGGAAGGGGAAAGGCTGCATAGATTAGACCCTAGAAGGGCTCTCAGCTTCTATATTTCAAGATTGGCAAGATTACGTCAGGGTGACCAACTGTTTGTGGGATACACTGGCCGCAAATTGGGACTGGCAGTGACTAAGCAAACATAATCTAGATGCATAATTTTGGCTATAACTGAATGTTATAGATTGGCTGGGAAAGATCCTCCAGATGGGCTGAGGACTCATTCAACCAGGGGCATGGCGGCTTTAACAGCAATTCATAGGGGTGTCTCAGTGCAAGATATTTGCACAGCAGCCACAATGTCATCCATGCACACTTTTATAAAACATTATGCTCTAGATTCAACTTCTTCACAAGGAGGTCTTTTTGCTAAATCAGTACTTCATTCTATACATGACTAATATTTTTGTACTCCCGCCACCGATACAAAACTGCTTTGGGAGTCTATCTAAGATGAGGAATACGTGAGAGGACACAACCCATTCGAAGAACAAGTTACTTACCAACTGTAATGTTCTTTCGATTGCATGTTCCTCCCAAGTATTCCTCATCGACCCTCCCAGCCTACCTCACAGTACAGTTTACGTGGTTCACACTCAAAATTCCTTTAAGGCTTGGGTCAAAAGAGGCACACCAATAACTAGAATCCATTGGCTACAATATACGAAAAAACAGAACTGAGGCCAACGGGCGCGCTCGAGGCATTTATACAGCGGATGACGTCGACATTCGACGGATGTCGCCAAGGGACATCGACACCGCAGCCTTGAGTGGAGCGCCCTTTGGTGGAGAGAGAAACATTTTTCCGAAGCAGCAAAGCTGAAGGTAAGGATATATCTGAGATGAGGAATACGTGGGCGGAACATCGAAAGAACGTTAGTTAGTAAGTAACTTGTTCTTCTCCAGCATATCTGGCATGGATTCACATGCAAACCCTTCCCCTGACCCCTCTGTGGCTCTTCTTAGTTATACTGCCTCTTTACGTGCTTACCAAATCTGAGGTTTGGCTGTGACGATGGGATTAGGGAGAGGACTGTCATTGGATGGGGGCAGTATGACCCAAAGGACAGTGATTGGTTTAAAGGAGAAAGACCTTTTGTAAGTGAAAGTGAAAAAGTTTTTTCTTTTACCGAGGATTCCCATCCTGACAACAGGGAATATTCATGTGCATGTGAATCGATGCCAGATCTATGCTGGAGAACAATAGTTGCAGGTAAACTTGTTCCTTACATTTCGTTTAGAAAAATAACAAAAAACCTTTCATACCAACCCTAATCCCAGAATACAATCAGAGCCCACACTCGGTTTTATTTGTTTCATTGATCTCTTGTCACAGAGCGCCATCTAGTTGATCTTTCTATAATTTGAATACAGTTTTTTTTTTTAAAATGTGTATGCTTGCTAAATCATTTCCCTAACAGAAAATACATTTGAATGGATTGTGTCCTCCCAGTGTATTCCTCATCTTCGATATCCAGCATCAGCTGCTTCGAAAACATTTTTTCGGCAGAGGGTGCTGTGCATCGATGACTTTGACTCGATGTCCTTCGAGGGCCTCCGTCTCGAGGCTGGTGTCATCAAAGGCAAATATAGCACACGCAGCGCCGGTTGTCTTCAGTTCCGTTTTTCCTCAAAAGATTTAGCTTTGAGAAATACAGCGTGCGTCTTCACTTTTGTGACGGCTTCGTTATTTGGAAAGAGAATAGAGAAAATGTCTTCTTCGTCGACACTAACGACCCTGAAGACCGGGTTCAAAAAGTGTCATGATTGTCTATCGAAATTGTCTTTGTATTTGTTTGTGGTGCCTCTGGGCAGAACATAACACCTCAGACTAACAAGTGCCAGTCGATGACTGCGAATGGCTTGAAGGAATGAAAGTGGAAATTGAAGATCGGTCGAATCCCTAAATCTCCAATTCCAGCCAAGAAACCTTTGACAGACGAGTTGAGAGGCGACTCTTCTTGACGGAAGGTGGTCATGCGGTCGAGATCGAGGAGTGCCTCTCAAAGGTCGCCCTCGTCGACTTGGTCAGACGCTACCCCAGAAAGGGTTTCTTGCCCATCTATAAAAATCCACTCTGGCCGAGTGGGAGGCCTTCAGCGCAGAGATGCTCAAAATATTTGAAAAACAGAAGCCTCCAAGCCATGCTCCTACCGCACCTTCGAAAGAAGCCGGGAAGGAAAGGGCTCAACCTAAATCCTGTGCGCCCTCAAGCCCGGGACGAAGACATGATCCACATCGAGAGCCGTTGAGGCCTCGATCCAATGAATCATCGAAGGATCAATCAAGCCAAAAGCGCAAGTTGAGGTCGACTTCAACGCTGAAGGCATCCACACGAGCTGCGCCCTCATTGCCAGCTGCACCATTGACGCCGAGCGCCCGGGTAAATCCTATGGCGCCAATGAAGAAGTTTTTGACGGCTCCTCCAGGGTCCAACCCATTATTTATAAAATGTCTCATACCTGAAAAAACCTATGTGCACTACTGAGAAAATACTATTAAGTCTCTTTCTTCCATATATGAACCCTCAGATAAAGAGGCTCCATTTGCCCTCCAATTTGGTACACCAAATGTACCAGAGTTTTATTGCAGTGGAGTCAAGATTGAGATTCCTCTATGACAACCTACAGACTGCAAGTGGGGTGTACGGTGCGTCACCCTTTCTCAACTCTCATGCTGGACTTTTTTTGCATCTTGTACGCATGGTGGCCCTAAATCATGCTGTTCCAATCTTCATCTTATATCCTGGCTTGCAACATTGTGTTACTACTGACTTCTGCAATTGTATTCACTCTCCCCTCTTGCTTCTCCGCTCTTTTGACTGCTAACTCTGTTCTCTCCTCCTTTCCCTTCTCCATTTTGCTATCTCCTCCTCTTACTTTCTTCTATGCACTTACTCTATCAGAGTTGTCCCTGGACCTAGTATGACAGCAACCTCGTGTCTCCTCTCCCCTCCCCCTACTGTTTTTATCATCCCCGCCCCCCCCCCCCCCTCCAGCACTATATGAAATGTCGTCAGGACTAGTATGATAGTCGCTTGTTTTGTTCCTCCCCTACCTTTCTGCACCCCTCTCCCTCACCTCTTGTTTTTCTCCGGCTCTACCAGAAATGTCATCAGGCCTAGTACGCTAGTCGCCTGTCTGTTTCCATTTCCTTCCCACTCTCCCCCTCCCTTCCTTATCTATGTCTTGGCTCTTGCACTATCTGAAATGTCGTCAGGCTGAGTACGATAGTTAATTTCACATCCTTACTGTTCATGGCATGTAAGAATGTCATATTTTCCCTTGTTCCCTCTCTTGCTTTGAAGCGCTTTGAAACGCATTGTGTATAGGCGCTATATAAATAAACTATCATATCATACCTCACCTTAGATGGAGTTCGGGAGACCAGAGGATGGGGAGCATGCAGATGCGTCCTACAAATGGCTTATGTCTAAGTTAGTGGACTACATGGAGTGGAGTAGGCCTCCATTGCTATTCGAACAAGATGATCTAACAGACAAGGGTCCTCAGTCAGATCCTATTTTACCATTTAACATTGCTTTGCCGAAAAGGGTGGCATCAAATTGGGAAACGCTGGAAACCAATCACGCTATAAATAAGAACTTGACCAAGAAGTACCGCCATTCCAGTAGTGACCCTGACTACCTGTCGAAACACCGCACTCCAGAGAGTCTGGTGGTGCAAGCAGCTACTGCAACATCTAAGCAAGCGGCTTACCCTACCATCCCTCCAGATAGGGACGACAAAATAGTTGATGGATGGGCAAGGAAGGTTTTTTCCGCAGGGAGTATGGCACTCAAATCTACCAACTCCTCATGTGGCCATCCAAAATGTACGTTCACTCTATGGGGATGCATTTCCATGGCGGCAGAGCATATTCCCGAAGGGAATGAGAGAGACCGTTTTTTAGACATAGAGACGACAAAGAAGCCGTGTGCGAGTCTCTTGAGTCAGTTCTGGATTCGGCTGATAGCATCAGCAGAGCCATGGCTACTAGCACCGTTATGCGCAGGTTTGCGTGGTTGCAGAAGTCTGGTTTTGCACCGGGTGTGGATTCCAGACTTCTCAACATGCCCTTTGACGAGTGTCACCATTTTGGCAACAAGGCTGACGAGAGTCTTGAGAAGTTAGACCTCGAAGGCGGCAGCCAAATTTTTAGGCTTACTCAGCCTTTTGTCCACGTGGACAACCTTGGAGGGGTAGATCTTTTCGCTACTACTCAGGTGGAAGGGCGAGAGGAATGGCCGGTCAAAGGGCCCAAAGATGATTTCCTTGTGTTGGAAGAGGAAGGGGTGCAAAGCCAGCTCAAGCAGGGGCATCTTTACCTTCTGCCACTGCATAAGCTGCCTCAAAACCTCACTGAGGTCCTGAGTCACAATTCACCAGTGGGAGGCAGACTGTCTCAGCATTGAGAAGAATGGCGAGGCATTACTTTGGATGCATGGGCTTTGGAAACTGTAGCCAACGGGTACTGCCTTCCTTTTATACAGAGACCTCAGAACAATCCACCAGGAGACCACTCTCTGAGGATTCCAGATCCGCTCCTTGTGCAGGAGAATTAAACCCTGCTAGAGAAAGGTGCTATAGAACCAGTGCCTGTAGCTGAGAGGAACAAGTGTTGGTATTCCCCCTTATTTCCTAATACCCAAGAAGGACGGAGGACTGAGACCCATCTTGGACTTGAGATACTTGAACAAGCTCCTCAGGAAGAACAAGTTCAGGATGGTCACACTTTCTCAGATCCTTCTGGCCCTCAAACTACAGGATTGGATGGTGTCATTGGAACTTCAGGAAGCTTATTTTCATGTGCTAATCAATCTCAAGTGCAGAAAATACCTGAGGTTCGCAGTTGACAGTTCTCATTATCAATTTCAAGTTCTGCCTTTCGGGCTGACCTCCGACCTGATGGTTTTCACCAAACCTATGGCGATAGTGGCAGCGAGTCTCAGGAGAGGAGGCATTCACGTCTACCCCTACCTGGACAATTGGCTGATCAGGGTTCTTTCTCCCGAACAAGTCAAGGATCATCTCAACGTCACCTACCACTCCCTTCACAGACCGGGCTTCTCCCTCAATTGCAAGAAGTTCTATATGACACCTTCTCCGAAACTTAAATTAATCGGAACTGTTCTGGATACATCCTTGGAAAAGAGCTTGCCACCCGAGGTGAGGGCTCAAGACATTATTCAGATCGTCACCAAATTTCAAAGTGCCCAGTTTTTCACAGCCTTCGGTTTTTTGAGGTTGCTCGGCCTTTTGACATCCCGTATTTTTCTGGTGCCAGAGGCCCGCCTGAGAATTAGAGCCTTCAGTGGGTTCTAAGAACTTATTTGTCCCAGTTCTCAGTAAAGATGTTGGACCTACTTCAGGTTCCAAGCAGGGTCGTGCAGGATCTTCTTTGGTGGGCCTGCAAGGATAACATTCTGAAGGGAGAACACTTTTGGCAACCATGGCCGGAGATAACAGAAGTGACGGAGGCCTCAAACACAGAGTGGAGAGCCCAAACCAACAATCTGACAGTTGGGGGTCATTGGTCTCCATCGGAGTCCAAGCTACATATCAATCTTTTAGAGCTGAGGGCAATCAGACTAGCGCTGAAGGCTTTTCTGCCCTCTGTACGGGGAAGGAATGTCCTGATAACGACGGACCACACAGTGGCCATGTACTACCTCAACAGGAGAGGAGGTATAAGGTCTCTACCGCTGTGCAGAGAGGCAATGCAGCTCTGGTACTGAGCTGTTCAAGAAGGAATCTCCCTATCGGCAGTTCACCTAGCCAGAGTGGAGAAAATGGCGGCGGACGCTCTGAGCACGCAGAGCAGTTTCCCATGAGTGGGAACTAACTCAGGAAGTCCTTCAAGAGATCAAGTGGATCTGTTCGTGAACTGTATTTCTCCAGGGAATTTCCCCCAAGAGGAGCTCTAGGAGATGCGTTTGTGGTGGACTGGAAATGTTCACTCCTGTATGTGTTTCCTCCAGTCCCTGTCATTTCTCCGCTTGATCAGGAGTTTGGGAAAAACATTATGCTAATTGCCCCGGATTAGGCTAGGAGGATGTGGTACCAGGACATTCTGGACATGTCCATCTGTCCTCCAATACGTCTGCCACAAAGAGAGGACCTTCCCTCATGAGAGGAGGGTCAAGTTCTCCATCAAAACACTAAATTAAACGCTTGGTTTCTGGAAGGCTGCGATACAAGTATTGGGATCTCCCAGATGACGTAATGGAATGTTCGAGGGGATTGGGTCCTCCGACGTATTCCTTATCTTTGACAGTAATCACCACAGCTGTGCTGCTTCGGAGAATTTTCTGCGTCCTGCGTCGATGCACCGTCCCCGAGGACGACCTCCGACGGCCGCGTCACCCGATGTGATAAGTAGGACGCACAACGCCCGTAGCCTCAGTTCCGTTTTTTTCCGCGAATGTGTTTGCTTCGTGAATCTCGGTACGCCTCTACTCTTTGGAGTTTCTGTTGTATTCTTCTAGGTTCTATGAACCTGTTCGGTTTTTGTGAAAAGCCTGTTCGGGCTTCAAGAAATGCAGGGACTGTGGGTCCAAGATGTCGGTAACGGACTCGCACAACGCCTGCCTCTGGTGCATCGGGGAGGCCAATGAAACGGACGACTGTGTCGACTTGTAAGCCGCTCACGGCCAAGGCCTTGCGGGAGCGCAAGAAGTTGTCGTCGGTAGGTAGGGTGTCTAAGCCCCGGAAGTCGAGGTCTGCGGGGCTTTCGACGGATGATTCGAGAGGCGACTCTCCGCGTCATTGTCGGAGGTCCAGTGGGTCTCCTTCCAGGAGTCGGTCTCGCCACTCCTCTGCCTCTTCGAGGCATTCCCAGAAGCGGCGGCATCGGTCACCTTCCCCATCCTCTTCCGAGGACACCGCCCGTCGGCGGGTCGCCTATCCCACCATGCAAGCAACACCGGAGGAATGGGCTTCCTTCGGGAAGAAGATGTTAGCGATTCTCGAATCGCAGGATACCGGTCCATCCGCACCTCCGAGTGGGGTCGGTCGTGATCGGTTGAGAGACACCGCTCGCATGCCTTCGGGCTTGGGTGGTCAGTACGGTTCGCGGGAGAGGTCCCGCTTGGACAAGGGTAACCGTTCTCGCCATGCCCATTCCAGGTCCCGGTCCTCGACGCGCTCGAGACCGCGTGATCCTGTGCAGTCTTCGAGGAAGATGTGGGCGCCTAGGTCGTTGAAGGACATGCTCGGAGCTCTGGCTTCGTGGCCTTTGTCGACGCCGCTGATGCTGGCGGCGCTGTGGCTGACATCGACGCCGATTCTCTCGACGCCGGCGCCGACTCGTTCGGCGCCCTCAACGCCTTTCGAGGCGGTGGTGTCGGAGGGGCCCCGTGGCACGGGGGTAGCCCCTAGAAAGGCTCTGGCTAAGGTCAGGCATAGCTTTGGTCCCCAGGTGTCTTCCTCTCACCGCCTGGAGTACATTTCAGATGGTGATGAGGGCTCTGATGAGGGCTTGGTTCCGGTTACGGTGCCAGATGAGCTTCTCTCGGGCCATAGCCAATTTGATGACCTGAGGCAGTCACTGCCTGATGCCAGTGGACTGGACACCTCTCCGGAGGTGGAGTTTTGTAGGCCTGAGCCTGGCACTCATGCCGATTCTTCGTACCGGCGCCTTATGTCTCGGGTCACAGAGTACTTGGGATGGTCGGTTCCCCCAGGGGAGTTTGTTCAGGATGATCTCACGGACATCCTCGATCTTGGTCCCCCCCACTGACCCGGTACTGCTGTTTCATATGGCTCTGCAGAGAAGGGTGGCGGCGGCTTGGACTGCTCTGGAGAGTCTCCCGGCAGTGGGCAAGTCTTTGTCGTGAAAATACTGTCCAGCCAGTAGCGACCCCTGCTACTTGTCCAGGCACCACACTCCTTAGAGTTTGGTGGTGCAGGCAGCCACGGCCTCGCCAAAGCAGGCGTCGTATCCTACCATCCCTCCAGATAGGGACGACAAACGTTTTGATGGCTGGGCGAAGAAAGTGTTTTCTTGAGGGGGTATGGCGCTTCAGGCGGCCAACTCCGTATGTGCCTTGTCTCGTTTCTCACACACTCTGTGGAACTGTGTTGCATTAGCGGCTGAACATATTCCGGAAGGGGACGAACGGGATGGTTTCCTTGCTTTGGTTCAGGATGGCAAGGATGCCATGTGTGAGTCCGTTCAGTCAGGTTTGGACATGGCAGATTGTGTCAGACGGTCCATGGCGGGGAGCACCGTAATATGCAGGTTTGCGTAGTTGCGGAAGTCGGGGTTCGCTCCTGATGTGCAGTCCCAGCTCCTCAACATGCCCTTTGATGGTGAACATCTTTTTGGCAGCAAGGCTTGAGAGGTTGCAGACCTCCAAGGCTGCAGCGAAGTCGTTGGGGGCTGCAGTTCGACAACTTCCGCCTTTTCGTCCTAGGGGACAACAATGGAGGGGAGGTTCCTTTCGCTATTACTCGTCCTTCAGTAAAGCGAGAGGAGTGGTCAGTCAGAGGCCACCGTAAGAGTGCCAGAGGTGGGAAACAGGGTACTCGAGGTGCCAAGGCCGCTCGGGCAGTTGCCTCTTTGCCGTAAGGCAACACCGCAGCCGCTACCACTCAGTCATGAGGCCAGGTCCCATGGTTTGCCGTTTTGGGGAAGGCTGGCGCAGCATCTTGTAGAGTGGCTTGCCATTACTTCAGATGTGTGGGTTCTGGAGATCATAACCCACGGCTACTGTCTTCCCTTTCGGCAGAGGCCTCATGACAATCAATCTGTGAACCTCTCTTTGAAGAGTCCGGATCCGCTCCTTGCGCAGGAAATTCAAGCCCTGCTGGAGAAAGGCGCCATAGAACTGGTGCCTGTAGTGGAGAGGAACAAGGGATGGTATTCCCCTAATTTTTTGATTTCGAAGAAAGACGGGGGATTGAGACCCATCATGGACTTGCGCGGTTTGAACAAACTCCTCAGGAAGGACAAGTTCAAGATGGTTACTCTCTCTCAAGTCCTCCAGGCCCTTCAACTTCAGGACTGGTTGGTGTCTCTCGACCTCAAGGACGCTTACTTCCATGTGCCGATCCATCCCAAGCACTAGAAGTACCTGAGGTTCGCGGTTGGCGACTCGCACTTTCCGTTTCGGGTCCTGCCGTTCAGATTGACCTCCGCCCTGAGGGTTTTCACCAAGCTCATGGTGGTGGTGGCAGCGCATCTCAGGAAAGGGGGGATTCACTTCTACCTCTACCTGGACGATTGGTTGATCAGGGGGAGCTCTCCCGAGCAAGTCCTGGATCATCTGTCCGTCACCTGCCACTCCCTTCACAAGCTGGGCTTCTCCCTCAATTTAAAGAAGTCCCATTTGACGCCAACACAGCGGCTCCAGTACTTCGGAGCAGTGCTCGACACATCCCTGGGGCTGTCTTTTCCTCCCCAGGTGAGGGCTCTTCACATTCAGCAGATGGTGCACAAGTTTCAACTTGCCCAGACGCTCCCGGCGTTTGATTTCTTGAGGTTGCTCGGCCTCATGGCATCCTGCGTTCTTCTGCTGCCAGAGGCTCGTCTGCGGATGAGATCTTTGCAGTGGGCACTCAAGATGCAGTGGTCGCACTCTTCCGGCAGGATGTCGGACCCTGTTCAGGTGCCGCCCTTGGTCGCCCAGGACCTTCTGTGGTGGGCCGTCGAAGGCAATCTGATGAAGGGGGCCCCATTTTGGCTGCCCTGGCCGGAGGTGACGACCGTGACGGACGCATCCCTCACGGGATGGGGAGCTCATGCCAATGAATTGACAGTCAGTGGTCGTTGGTCTCCGTCGGAGTCCAGACTCCATATCAATCTGTTGGATCTGAGGGCCGTCAGGCTAGTCCTGAAGGCTTTTCTGCCGACTGTGCGAGGAAAGAGTATCCGGATTCTAACGGACTACACGGTGGCCATGCACTACCTCAACAAAAAGGGGGAGCAGGGTCACTTCCTCTGTGCAGGGAGGCGATGCAGCTCGAGTTCTGGGTCATCCAGCAGGAAGTTTCGATCTCGGCTGTTCATCTGGCTGGAGATGACGACGAGATGGCGGACGCTCTGAGCAGGCAGAGCACGATCTCTCATGAGTGGGATCTGGCTCAGGAGATTCTCCTGGAGATCTTTGCCCTTTGGGGGACCCCTCAAGTGGATCTGTTCGCCTCCAGTGTCAACCGGAAGTGCGAAAGGTTTTGCTTGCGGGAATTTCCTCCAAAAGGAGCCTTAGGAGACGCGTTCGTGGTGGAGTGGTCATTCCCACTGCTGTACGCGTTTCCTCCAGTCCCCGTCATCCCGCAAGTACTGCAGAGGTTACGAAGGTTCGGTTCCCGGATGATCCTCATTGCTCTGGCGTGGGCCCGGAGGACGTGGTACCCGGACCTTCTCGACTTGTCAATCTGCCCTCCACGTCGTCTTCCCTACCGAGACGATCTGCTCTCACGGGAGGGGGTCAGGTTCTCCATCCAGAGGTCGGATCCCTCAACCTTCAGGCTTGACTTCTGAAAGGTTGAGGTATAAGGATTGGGACCACCCTGAAGATGTCTTGGAGGTGTTGCTCTCGTCCAGATGGCCGGCAACAAAGTCTCTGTGCCGTTGGCGTAAATTCTGCGACTGGTGCAGAGTTAAGAATGTGGATCCTTTTGAGTGTGACATTCCCATGGTTCTGTCTTTTTTGCTTTCCTTGCCCCACAGGGGCTTGCAAGTGGGTACCATTAAAGGTTACCTGGTGGCGCTGTCCATATTTAAGCGCTCGTCTGAAGAATGTTCCTATTTTAAGATTCCTTTAATTTCTCAGTTTTTGAAAGGGCTCACTAATGTGTTCCCTCCGTCACCTTTTCTGGTGCCCGGTTGGGATTTGAACCTTGTTCTTAAGTTTCTTATGGGTGCTCCGTTTGAGCCTTTGCATTCTTGCCCTTTGAGGCTGTTAACTCTGAAAACTGTGTTTTTGGTTGCGGTTACTTCCGCTCGCAGAGTGAGTGAGTTACAGGCACTTTCAGTTAAGCCACCCTTCACTGTGTTTCATAAGGACAGGGTTGTCCTTCGAGTTCATCCTTCCTTTCTTCCGAAGGTGGTTTCGGAATTTTATTTGGACCAGAAGGTTTTTCTTCCGGCATTCTATCCTCCTCCGCATCCTGGTAAGGAAGAGGAGAGGCTCCATAGGCTTGATCCTAGGAGAGCGTTGAGCTTTTATATTTCACGCATGTCTCGGGTCAGAGTGGACGATCAACTCTTCATTGTTTACGCCGGAAAGTGTTTGGGACAAGCTGTGACGAAACAGACTTTGCCTCGTTGGATTATTTTGGCTAACTCTGAGTGTTAACGCTTGGCGGGTAAGGACCCACCGGCTGGCTTGCGGGCCCATCCTACCAGGGTTATGGCTGCATCTACTGCCCTACAGAGGGGTGTTCCTATTCGTAACATCTGTGATGCAGCCACCTGGGCTTCTGTACATACTTTTGTACATCACTACTCCCTGGATTCCATCCGAGGACAGGATCTGGCCTTTGGCAAGGCAGTCCTTTATTCCGTAATTTGATTGGGCATGCTAAATTTGTGTTCTATATTCTTTTCCCACCTCCTTGCTTTGGTACTGCTTTGGGAGTCTGTCAAAGATATGGATACGTTGGAGGACCCAATCCCCTCGAAGAACAAGTTACTCTCTTACGTGGTAACGTTCTTTCGATGGGATGGTCCAACGACGTATACCATATCGCTCCCTCCCTACCCTCCCCACTGCCGAATTTCTTATGCGATTGCAGCTTAAGTTTCCGCAAGCCCTTGTGTGTCTGACTGGCAGAAGATTGGTGTCACACGTTCTGGGGGAAAAAACTACAATTGAGGCTACGGGCGTAGTGCGTCCTACTTATCACATCGGGTGACGTCGGCCGTCGGAGGAGGTCCTCGGGGATGGCGCATCGACGTCATCGACGCAGACGACTAAAAGTTTCCGAAGCAGCACAGCTGCGGTGATTACTGTCAAAGATATGGAATACGTCGTCGGACCATCCCATCAAAAGAACGTTACCAGGTAAGAGAGTAATTGTTCTTTTCATTCGGCCAGAAGGCCAGCAACAAAGTCTTTGTACTGTTGCTGTTGGAATAAATTCTGCAACTGGTGCAGAGAAAAGAATGTAGATCCTTTTCTATGTAAAACACTAGATGTTTTATCCTTTCTGCTATCTTTAGCCAATCTGGGGCTCCAGATTGGTACTATTTACCCTTCAACTGCCATGGGCCCCTCCCCGTGCCAAGGCCTTTTTTGGCGATTTTGGTATGTCACCATTCAATGCCTTGCAACTTTTTTGTTACATGAGAGATCTCGGGGCCCTTTTTTTCCCACATGTAGCCAGGAATCCTAGGTTGCTGTAGGGGGGGTGAGAGAAAATAACCAAAAAGGGCAGAAATTTTGTTTGTTTTTTTTCTCAAAAAATGTCAATAAAATGATGTAGAAAGAAGCCTTGTGTTTTTTCCTTGTAAGAGCTAGGAACAAATGGTTTGCTGTGCTGAATTCCCCAATTTCCTGGCTTTCGAGACCCAGTTAAGTGGAAACGAAAACAAATTATTTTGATGTGGTTATTAACCGTTTTGTGAGAGGTAGGCGATTTTGGCCATTTTTGCAAATTGGACATGCGAGGACGGAATGGAAGAAAAGGGTAGGAAAGCCGAATTGGAGACAAAATGCCAAGTTTCGGAAGGGTTGATTTGCACAGGTCAGGCAGCAACTAGGTTGGGGTTATTTCATCGTTTGGGCAAAAAGCGGGAAAATGACAGAAAAAGGTTATTTGGTGGACATGGTTGGCCTGGTACGGCAATGGCTTCTATGAATTTTGAGAAAAACAATGCTCCACTACATTCCCCCGACTCTTGCAGTTAGGAAATCACACATTTTTTTTTGTAGTGTTTCACAAAACAAGCAATACCACAAGCCAAAAACGGAGCCATGGTACACTGGAGTTTTATGCTTACGGCCTCAACAGATCTACTTAGCATGTGCAAATCAGGAAAACCAATGTGGTGAGGAAGGGCATGCATACATTTTTTGAAAGAGCACAGGCAGACCTTTTCAAGGGTATGGGACTTGTGCAGGTTAGAAAAGTGTATGGTGCCTAAAGCAGCGACTAAATGTAGGGCACATTTGGGAAATGAAAGGGTTGTGTGGCAAAGGGCACCAGCAAATTGGTCGAAATGTTATGAAAACCACGCAAACACAACAAATGTCATACGTTCCCACAGGTGTCCCGACGAAAACGGTACCTCATGTGTGGGTGGAGCTACCTGGGAGCCAAGGGGAAAGCCGAAAATGCGGCTAACCCCAAGTCTTTCTGGACAGCAGAAATTGTGCAATTCTGTTCATGCGCACACCATACAGATATGGGCCTAGGGTGTCCAAGCCACCAAGGAAAACAGGGAACCCCGTGCATTTCTGAAAATAAGACACCCGTGGGAATCCGCAGAGGTCTGACTTGTGCAAATCTGCCCAGAATTTATTACCCAGAAACCCCGACAAAGTCCGAAATGTGGTGGAAAAAACACAATTTCTGCACATTTCACTCGGCTCCCCCACCGAAACACTCCGGCAACAATACATGGCCTACCTTCCCGCATTCACACAGGTGTCCTGACGGAAACGGTACCTCACGTGTGGGTGCAGCTACCTGGGCGCCAAGGGGAAAGCAGAAAATGCGGCTAACCCCAAGTCTTTTCGGACAGCTGAATTTCAGGAATTTTTCTGAAGCGCACACCATACAGATATGGGCCTAGGGTGTCCAAGCCACCAAGGAAAACAGGGAACCCCATGCATTTCTGAAAAGAAGACACCTGTGAGAATCCAAAAATGTCTGACATGCGAAAATCTTCCCAGAATGTACTACCCACAAGCCCCGCCAAAAACCCACAAGGGAGACGGGTGCCCAAGGCCAGGGACATTACCGCAGACTTTGCTAGAGCTCTGGCTGGCCTGCGTTAAAGTTTCTCCCCACCACAGAGTCCTGGCAGTGTGCCAATACCTCCCCGAAGGGAAAAGCTGTAATACAGCCCTGCCACAACTCCAGGACGGTTGGAGGTGATGTCCCTGGCCTTGGACATCCATGTACCATGTGGGTGTACCGTCCCCTAAGCACAGCATCAGCTCCAGGGAGCCCCAGCAGCCCGGGCTTGCAGACTGACAAACCACATAGGCGACATCCGCTCCCAGCGAAACACCAATGTTCTGCTGTCATGGGGGGCAATTTGTGGTTTGCCCCTGCAATTGTGTCCCAGCCCACCAAAATATCTGCCCAGACAGCCCAATCCCACCCACACCACCAACAATCCAGCCCCAGTCTCACCCACCCCACGTATAGTGGGCCCTAAACATAGAATAATAATAAACAGTACTCACATAATGTTGCAGCTGGTTGCATAGAAAAAGCTGTAAGCGAAACAAAAAACATTTGTTACCTATGGTCACCCCAGCAAAAACAAATCTACACTCATACTTTCCAATCATGCCCCCCCCTTGCAAGCCAGCACTGGTGGTCTACTGAACCTCCCCCCCCCCCACTGAAAACACATTTGCCCCTTCCTAGGGGCAGAAATCTGCCCCCAGGGAGGGCTGCATGAGGTGCCCCCCACACTCCATTTGGGGTGGGGGGAGAGGCCCACCCCAAAACATCGGACAGGCCCCCCAATGGATGGGGCAGTAGGGTTTGGGCCAAGTTTGGTAAACAAAGAAAAAAATTGAAAGTGGTAGGCTGCAATTTAGGGGGGCTGAGGCGCACCCTAAACTGCCGGAGAATTTTGTATTGTAAAATGGAGGAGGGGGCATCTCATGTAGCCTTCCCTGGGGGGCAGGTAAGGGGGGGCCTGTCATGCACTCCTCCCTCAGGTCAGGTGTCCCTTCCTACGAGCTGATATCCGCCCCCAGGGAGGGCTGCATGAGATGGTCCCCACTCCGTTTTGGGTTGGGGGTGGGGGGGAGGGCCACCACCCCTTTCCATTACAAAATTCCCAGGCGCTTTGGGGTGCCCCACAGCACCCCTTAAAATGCGATCTACCATTTTCACTTTTTTGCTTTGTTTACCCAACTCCTCTTGGCGCAGATGGGCACAATGGTGTGCCATTATGCCCTCAGGATGCCCACACCTTACTGCCCCACCCATTGAGGGGCCTGTCCGATATTCTGTGGTGGCCCTCTCCACCCTCACCCCAAATGGGTGGGGGGGGCACCTCATGCAGTCCTCCCTGGGCCTCCTACAAACGGCTGCGTGAGGTACACCCCCCCTCCATTTGGTGTGGGGGTAGAGGGCCACCAAAGAATGTGGGACAGGCCCACCAGTAGGTGGGGCAGTAAGGTTTGGGCACCATGGGGCAGATTGGCACACCAATGTGCCCAGCTGCACCAAGGCAAGTTTGGTAAACAAAGAAAACAATTGAAAAAGGCAGGCTGCACTTTAGGGGGGCTGAGGGGCACCCTAAACTGCCAGGGAATTTTGTAATGGGAAGTGGTGTGCACCTCTCCACCCCCCCCCCACCCCCAAAGGGAGGTGTGCGCATCTCATATAGTCCTCCCTGGGGGCAGATAAGGGGGGGCTTTCATGCACTCCTCCCTGGGGTCAGGTGTCCCTTCTTAGCAGCAGATATCTGCCCCCAGGGAGGGCTGCATGACATGGCCCCCACTCACCCGTTCCCATTAGAAAATTCCCCAGCGTTTTGGGGTGGCCCACAGCCCCCCTAAAATGCTGTCTACCCTTTTCCCTTTTTTCCTTTGTTTACCCAACTCCCCTTGGTGCAGATGGGCGCAGATGGGCACAATAGTGTGCCATTCTGCGGCAAGGCAAGTTTGGTAAACAAAGAAAAAAATGTAAATGGGAGACTGCACTTTAGGGGGGGGGCTGAGGGGCAATCTAAACTGCTGGGGAATTTTCTAATGTAAAGCGGGTGCCCCCCCCCGCCCACACCCCACACCAAATGCAGGGGGGGCATCTCATTCAGCCCTCCATGGGGGCGGATAAGGGGGGGGGGCTGTCATTCACTCCTCTCTGGGGTCAGGTGTCCCTTCCTAGGAGCAGATATCTGCGCCCAGGGAGGGCTGCATGACATGACCCCAAGTCCATTTTGGGTGGGAGGGGAGGGACAACCCCTTTCCATAAAAAGATTTCCGTGGCGATCTAGTGGTGGGGGTGCACTCCCCCCAAAACCAACCATGATATTTTTTCTTTTTTATTTCTTTGCCCCCATTCCCTAGGGGTAGATGGGCACCCATCTGCCCCAGGGGGGCCCTAACCTGCAGGCTCCATCGTTTGGGGGGCCTGCTCACACTTTCCTGGTAGCCCTCTCCCACCACCCCAATTGGATGGGGGGCCACCTCATGTACTCCTGCCTGGGGTCAGAAATCTGCCCCTAAGGAGGGCGACAAGCGGTGCCCCCCCTTTCCACTTGGGATGGGAGGGAGAGGGCCACCCCCTTTCATGTCCTAAAAAGAATCTGTGGTGGCTAGTGGTCCCCAAACCCCTCCCCATTTCGTTTGGATATTTTCTTTTTTTTGCTTTCAAATATCCCCACCCCAGGGATCACTGATCTGCCCCCAGTGGTCTCCATACCTGTGGCCCCATGCTTTGAGGCCTGGTGGTCTAGTGGCATTGCTGATCGTGGATCTAGCGCTCTGCACCCTATCCGAGCCCAGCAATGCTTACACAAAAGGTGTTGTTGGAAAGGGGAGAATCTCCCCTTTCCAACGACACCTGCCTCAATCTCCCGCTTGAAATGCAGCCGGAGATCGAGGCAGGGCAAGGTGGACACTCGCCTTGTGTTTTCACTGCGGCACCCGAAAATGGCTGCAGTAGTGAAAATACTTTTTCAAGTCGGCGTGCGTTGAGCACGCCGACGTGAAACTGCAGGTAATCCAGCCGCCAGGCAGTGAGGAGGGACCTCCCCCCTCACATAACCCACGGGTTGGATTATAGTTTTGTGGGATCACTGCTTTGTAATTCAAAATTTTTTTACAAAAGAAATTCACAATGTATTTATTTATTTCAAGGTTTTATTGACCTAAATATGACTGGATACCGGACACAATGGTTTCCCGTGGATCGAGATGGCCACCAGATCGAGCCGAGGGCTCGGTGAGCTGCTCTGGATGCGACAAGTCGAATGCTTCCAAAGCAGTGAATTTGTATCGAATTTGTAGTGATCTTTATTAATGCAAGATAGTTCAAAGATGCGGGTAAGCAGCTCAAAGTTAGTGGAGTTCCAAAAGCAGAACTGTGAGTCCTGTGTTGACTCGAATGGCGTTGACCATGGTTGAAGGGACTTGTAGCAGTGAAGCAGGATTCCAGCTGCTCTTGGACTTCTGCGTTACTAAGTCCCAAATCCAGCGGCTCCTGGACAAGGTGTGTCCTTCTGATTCACTCCTACTCCAGGGAACATGGCTGGCACACACAGGGTTCCTACACCTCCATTGATGGGGACCTGCTTCTAGTGCAGCCACAGTGAGGCCCTGGTCCAACAGAGGCCAACCCCAACTTTCCTTGGGGATGGTTGGTGCAGAACCTATTTCTGCCTTGGATGCCTTCTGTCTTCACCTCTAGGTCAGAGGACTGTGGAATTGACTGCGCTCCCAAACGAAGTTCAAAAGTATATTCTTCTTCTTCTGGTCCAGAGATGAATCAAAGAATGAGGGGTTACTCCTCCAAACTGCCACAAGAGGTTAGTGAACAGCAGCCCTGTAAGGGGCACAATTTCCATTGTTGAAAAAAATGTGCTTTGCCTTATACGCCCATACGATTGGGTATTCTGCCTTTCTAAGGAGCCTATGCGGAGCCGGCAGGCGAACACTTGCCCACCAGCGAAGGCACTCCTGCTAAGGCACATAGCCTGTCGTGCGCCTGTCTGGTGCCTTTCATGCCTAGGGCCACAAGTCCTACACCCCGCCCCTGCCAATCCGCCAGCCCCCTACCCTAAAGGACTAACACCCTTGTAGAGTAACATCCGCCTGCTGCTGCCGTTCTCAACATGAACATGGGGACTCGGTAAGCACATCCGCTAACAACATTTGAGACTGCAAACTTTTACTACTGCATATTGTATGCATGCGCATACTACCTCAGCCATGATTACAACGGCCATTATGTACCTATCTAGCCCTATGCTAGTCGCTGTGCCGCACTACTGTTGCCATTATATTAGCCCTGCCTAATACTAGACTCTGTGTCTTGCCTGATGCTAGTCGCTGTGCCGCACTACTGTTGCCATTATATTAGCCCTGCCTAATACTAGACTCTGTGTCTTGCCTGATGCTAGTCGCTGTGCCGCACTACTGTTGCCATTATATTAGCCCTGCCTTATAATAGACGCTGTGTCTTGCCTGATGCCAGTCGCTGTGCCTCACTGCTGCTACTTTACTAGCCCTGCCTCATGGGAGCTGCTATGCCCTACTACTGTTGCGATAGTATTAGCCCTGCCGCCTATTTGCCCTATTGCACTATCCCTACCTTTATGTTAGTCGCGGTGCCCCATGACAATAGCCTGCTCCTTGCTCTTCCTTAGTGACTATAAATAGCTCTACCGACTATGTACATTTGCACCTGCACAATTTACTCTGCCCTCCACTGCACCCGCCTCTGAATCTGCCCTCGTCAGCCTTCGTGCCTATCCAGGACTGTTCACATCACTGTGTCACTATGTACCCTCACTGTCTCTTCAGACTCCTAACAGGTGCCTTATCCAAGACTGCGTGCTTTACGCTTCACATTGCCCTCTCCATCATCTTAGCATCACAGATCAGTAGCCTGTTTACTAACACTTGTATTATGTTCAATTGTACAACGTCCCTAAACAACACTCACACCCACCCTACAATGATAGACACTACTGTACACAAAACTAGCCTACAACAAGAACTTTCCATCATACAGGCTCCATGCAGCACTGTTGATTGAAATCTAAGACTGCGCGGACGTCTATCTAAATTGCATGAACTTCTAACAAAAAAAGTACATCAACTAAATCGTCTCAAAAAGTGCCTAACTTACAAAGTAGCTTTAGATCACAAAAGGCCTAAACCTATCCCTCCTAGGCAGATGACCATAGACTCCTAGTGCCACCACTCCACATACATCAGAAAGCCACCTAATATCTGACATTATCCTAACAAATAACCTTGACTTCCTGGCCATCTCAGAATCCTGGTTACATGATGCTGCAGGCCCCGCCCTTTCTCTGGCAGTCCCTGATAATTACACCATCCTGCGAGTAGATAGACACATCTCTCGAGGTGGAGGAATAGCTATTATTGCCAGCACTAACCTAGATATGAGAATAGTTACAACACCTACTATGAAATCTTGCGAGTGCCTCACAGTCAAAGTACCCATTGCCAATTCCCAAACTTTGAATATCTTTCTCATCTATAGACCACCAGGTCCCATCGGAACCTTCCCAGAAGACATATCTATGACACTATCCAATAATTTGAAAAACACCTCCCAAACCCTAGTGCTAGGTGATTTTAACTTGGGTTATAACGATGTCAAGGATACCCAGTCTACCGTCATGGCTACCACTTTGAAAGAATTAGGCTTCACTCAGTAAGTGAACCTACCCACGCATGACAAAGGTCGAACTCTCGACTGGATTGCAGAGTACAACTGCAATGTTACTATCACATCCATTGCTCCCCATATCTGGACTGACCACTATCTCCTAGCATTCACATTGGTAACTAAACTAGCCACAGCGCAGACCTCCCAGCCTGCCCCACCCACCCTCACGAACAAACAAAAAAAACATGACAGCCGACAAATTGCTGCCCCACATATTACCTAATCTTAACTCCCTACCGGACAACTTGGACCCCAACTCTCTAGTTGAACATTACAGCAAAGTCATGAACACGGCCCTTGATAATATTGCACCTCTCAAACTAAGGAAGAGTAAACCAAAAAAACATCTCAACACCTGGTTCACCCCTCACTTAAGAAACCTTAGACTACTCAAAAGAAAACTTGAAACTGTGTGGAGACTCTCACCCTCAGCAGAAAATAAACTAAACCTTACTAATATCTCAACCCAATATAAGAAAGACATTCTCTTAGCCAAACAGGAGACGTATAACAGAATATTACAATCCAAATTTAGCATCAAAGAACTGTTCACTATTCTAAAAGAATTGGAAACACCCATCGTACCACAAGAAAATTGTACCAAAGATAAAGGTGGTGCTCCAGCATCCAGCACGCACTAACTAACAAAGTTTCTAACCTACTAACCAAAATCGCCCATAAGAAAGCCTCACTTGCACCTCGAATTACTCCCAGTATAGTACCGTTGCCGCATGACATACAAAAAGTATGCTTTAGTTTCTCAAAAGTCTGTCATTGAGGTGGAGAAAGTCATATTGGGACTAAAACCATCCAACTGCAAGCGTGACCAAGGCCCTGCACAACTTATTAAAGACGCTGCGAGAGATCTTGCACCTTTTGATAACCAAACCTATTAATTCCTCATTCACAACTGTTACTGTCCAGAATAATCTGAAAGTATCTTGGGTACTCCCACTACTCAAAAAGCAAACCCTTGACCCTACCTTACGTACAAACTATAGACCTATCACAACTGTACCATTTCTCTTAAACATTCTAGATAAAGTGGCTTACATTCAAATACAGAATTTATTGGAATCTAACCTTCTATTAGGTTCTCGCCAATCCGGATTCCGCCCCCAACATGGGACGGAGACAGCCCTAATTGATTTTAAGGCCAATTATCCCTCCTCCTCCTCCTACTAGACCTCTCCGCTGCTTTTGACTTGGTTGACCATAAAGTCCTATGCAGCCACCTAGACTCTGCAGCACACTTCTCTAAGGAGGCCATAATATGGATTGAGTCTTTCCTGAGCAACAGGACTATGAGTCTTCTCACCCTCGGCATCAGCAGACCCCATCCCTATAACTTGTGGGGTACCACAGGGTTCCTGTGTGTCACCAACACTCTACAATGTATTTACCAAGCCCCTCTTCGACGAAATGGACCATTGGGTATCGCCTACACGAACTATGCAGACGATGCCCAAATCCTCCTACCTCTTACTGGAGATTACGTTACGGATCTGGCTTTGGTAAATAGAATTTATGGCATTGTTCAGGCATGGATGGCCACCCATAGACTATGCCCGAACGATGACAAAACTGACCTCATCATCTTAGGTACCACGGCTCACCTATCTAAACTAAGCCTAGATTATGCCAAATTCACCATTGATGGTAATGACATAAAAGTAGCTAAGGAAGTGAAGACCTTAGGTTTCTGTATAGCCGCCACCTTGAACTTCACTAAACAAGTCAACTCCTTAGCCTCTGCTACGGCATAAACGTGCAAATTAATTAGAGCTAGCAAACAATACCTCTCGGCTGATAGCTGCCTAATTCTCGCAAGAGCCCTCATACTCTCCAAATTGGATAATTGTAATGCGCTCTACATTGGCGCTAACAGATTATCCTAAAAATACAGGTACTTCAGAATAATCCCCTGAGAGCAGCATTCAACATTAATAGAAATTAACACATTTCTTCCACCAGGAGAAACTACAAATGGTTAACCACCCTTGACAAAATCCGACTTAAAATTGCCTCCCTCACCTACAAATGCCTTAATAGAGCACCACCATACCTCACTGACAGGATTAGTAGAAAAACGACTCTTAGACCAACCAGAGCAGCCAACTCCAACTGCCTCCTAGTACCGCGCTTCAAACTTTCCACTATTGGTGGAAATAGCTTCGCAGTCAAGGCAGCCCAACTGTGGAATTCCCTGCCTCCTGGCCTTAGAGAATACCAATCATTCACCAAATTTGGACAGAACATGACTGACTGGCTGAAAGAAAATGACAAGTAAATATCCCGATAACTACTCACCTAACCGTATACATTCCTCTTCATGGCTTATGCCACTGTATATTGTTTCGCTTACTATGTGTTAGTCCACATTGGACACTTTCTCTGTGCTGTACCGTGATCATTTATTATTTAGACGATTGTGTTTCTTAAACTGTATCTGTATCCATTCCTATGTATTTTATCTACCTATGTAACCAAGCTGAACGTATCCTTTATATCCTGCACCCTGTTGCCCCTGGGTCTGGTGTGCCTTACAAATAAATAAAACAAACAAACACCCGACTACCTTGCTTGCAGGAAATGGAGGGGCCAGGAAAGGGAAGAGAACAGGTGGGACCCTTCCCAAGGCCTATCTTTCCTCTCTGGCTACTCTAATTCTCATTTTAATCTTGCCCATGCCTGCTATCGTTAAAGAAACTCAAGTGATCAGCAACTGAAGCACCTTTCATAGGAGACCTCCTGGGGAAAGTTTCTATGCCCTGGGGGAAGGTGTCGCTCTTCCTGCAGGGCCACCATCATACCCATTGTTGCTAGCTAGAGCACCCTAGGCACCCCAAAAAAGTTCCGTCATAGCTGAGCCTTGCTTGCAGAGTTGGCACTGGTGTGAAATCAAAATTATGTGTAGTAATTGTGTGCCCTTAGTAGTCAGCATGCCACAACCAGGCATGGCATATATTTAAGGATTTACCTTACACCAGACTTTTTAAGGCACGCAATTATCAGAATATTGATGAGGTGCGGTCAGTTAAAATGTCACCTCTGCCTACTAGGACTTTGTCTCACTGGAGCTGTCAGAGTTGCACAGGTGACCTTTGAACTGGCTCTGTGCCACAGCAGAGCTGGCGCTGTAGATAATGGTAAACTGGTTACAGCAAGGCACGTATGTGAAGTATCAATTTGTATGTAGCAGATTTTCCTTAAATAAACAATTTTCTGATGGATTTCTTCCTCCCATGGATTCCTCATCTATAATAGCCCTCTCCCAGTTTAGCTGTTCTTTGGAAACTTTTCCACAACCGGTGGGGGGGGGGATGGCTCTGCATCAACTCTGCCCAACGCTTCTACGCACCCCACGCCGGACATGACGTCGGGGCCAGTTCCTTTTTTCTGTGCACTCTGTTTGCTCTTTAGGAACATGTTAGGGAACATGCGCCCTGTTGTTGGCCTCAGGCTTCAAACCATGCGCAGATTGCATCCGGCAGATGCCGGTCTCGATCCGCACTAGTTTTCTCTCTATTACTTTGGCTACGATCATGACACCCAGGATTACGGGTCGTGCCAGTCCATGCACCCGAAGGCCCTCTGGGAAAGGGTGGCAAAGATCTTCACGTTCGTCCACGAGTCCAAGGGTAAGGCTCTACGTTCTTGTTCAAGGTTGCACAGCACAGAACGCTGTTCCGAAGACAGGACGGCTCCTCACAAAGGGAAGAAAAAAGAAAAGAAGAAGAAACGACATCGGAAGAGGTTCTGCTGCCCTAGTGGTTCCTTACACTGACATTCTTAAGAGCCACCACTGCAAGGATTCTCCAGAGAGACCGTCTCGGGTGCCTTTTCCTTCCCAATCCTCCACCCCGAAGGATTAGGAACACTTTTGCTTTAAGATGCTTGACATCATTGCCAAGGCGCCAGCAGCTTTGGCCTCAGCAGCTCTGGCGATTGTGTCTTTGGCCGCAGCGCCAACACCTCCCACCCTGACTGTTGCGACCAGCAGGTTACCTGATGGGGATCACTCCCCCCATGACTGTGGCCTCATGCCTGGCCCCAAAGACAGCCGACTTTCCTCTGTGCAGACAGATCCTGCCTTTGGGCGTCTCAGTTTCTCCACTGGTTCCTGCTTTGTCAATGGTGTCGATCAGCATCGTCGACAGCGTCGCTCTTCGATAGTACCTTCCACTCCCCATGAACCCTTTCATGTCCAAGATGTATAACTTCTATGACGAGGAATGTGACCAGTTACCCTCTGGGATAGAACCTCATGTCTCTTGGGAGGAGATTTCCCTCTGAGCAAATTATTGGTACACTTGGTAGCACACAGTACAACTTAGCAGCGTAATGGAGCATCAATACAAATTTTGTAGAGGGGTCAAAACAATGATATCTGGATGTAGGCATACCAGTCTGCAGTAAAACAAAGCATGGGTATGCAAAGGATGGGAGTGTGTGGTTCCTGTAGCAGGAGTCCCATGTCATGGAAATGGTCCACCTCTACTGAGAGGACAAGGGTGTATCCGGCATTATTGTTGTGTGCCAGGGGTATGATTTAAGTGGGTCCTAAATGTCTTTAGTCCGGGTTTCAGGTGGTTGCATGCATGCCCACTGCTCTTCCATATCATTGGCCCACACAACATCTTTTAACCATGTCGTTTTGGTCTTTGTTTGGAGCATTCACACTCATCCAGCGTAAAAAATACAACCTTTGGCTAACAAGAGACACAGCCGCATAAATGTACACATAGCACCCAGTGGAGGGTCAGAAATATGAAACAAGCGGAGTAATGGCAGAGGAGCAACAACCCTGCCAGTCATTTCCTACAGCATCCCGCACACATACCTCTAAAAGGTCGTAAGTTGCGGGCAGTCCCACAGCATATGAAAGTATTTAGCATGGGCGGATTTACAATGTGGGCATGCTCCAGTCCCCTCATTTTTTGAAAAATGTAATTTTTTTTTTATAACACGTCTAATACCGTACCTGAGTTCGGTTTCTAAGTGCAGGTCTGGGATTCAAACCTCTGTTGCTCTGTGCGGTCTTGCTTCCAAGACCAGCACGTTGCACCTGTGCTATCCTTCGTTCATTAGAAAACATGTGCGATCTGTCTGGAGTGTAGTGATACCAGTGTAATACTTTAAGTTATATCAATTGAAATCAGGAATTATAGGACACTTTGCATGTTTCTGTGCACATGTTGGTCCAGAGGTCATCGGTGACATCCAGTTGGTGGCCCTCCCCCCATTTAGCTCACACATTGCAGTGCAATATACGCACAAGTGAGTTTGTATTAAATGATACAGGGACTACACTCAGCTGCCGACTGTCACTTGCTGTCAGAACAAACCCTAACAAGGCGTCATTGGCAGGCTTAACCGGGAAGCAACTCCATAATTTCTTGCACACTTTGCACAAACCCGCATACTGCAACCACTGTGAGGACGTGCTGTACCTGAGCACTGGGACACTGGTGGTTTGGACAAAGTTCTCTTCCCTATACAGTAACTCCAGTGTGTGGAACCCATGTCGCGTCCAAGCCCCACACGAGCCAGCATCGACCCGTGGAAGGGATGGAACACAGTTGCAAAGGGGAAAGTCTTTGTGGTACGGGTCCTGTATTCCCATCTCCTTCCATATTTTGTGCCAGGCTAGCGCTGCGACCTGGCGGGCGTGGTCAAACCCACAGTTGTCTGTGTGTCTGGCGGGAAGAACCAGCGATTGCAGGTCCTTGCAGAGTACTTTTCAAGTTGTGTGGAGTGCGGGGGAGTGAGCTATCACCAAACCAGAGGGCCGCAAATTGTGCCTGTTCAGCCAACCAGTACAATCGAAAGTTGGGTGGTGCTGCAAACCCGCCTGTGTCACATGACTGCATTAGTGTGTCCCATTTCAATCGTACCGTCCCGGAGTGCCAGACAAATTGGCAAATCTCACCTTCTAATTCCTGAAGGAATGGTTGCCCAGGCCACACCGGCACGTTGAGGAAAAGATACAAAAGCTTAGGAAGAAGTCATTTGGAGCATGAACTTGAATCCTTGTAGATCTTCGGGTTGGGACGTGGCATTTGTAAGGGAAAAGAGTTTGGATGTGCTACAATTTACCCAGAGGCGAACTAGCTCACCAAAAGTAGGAGATCCTCCATAATGGCCCTTAGGTGTGCTCGGGGGTTTCGAATATATACTAGCGCATCATATGCCTAAAGGGACATTCTCCAGCATGGGGTCTGGCATGGATTCACATGCTCATGAATATTCCCTGTCAGGCTGGGAATCCTCGGTAAAGAAAAAATCAGTATGTTTAGTTTCTGATCTGTCTTTCGTAGTAGTAACCAATCACTGATCTCTGCGTCATACTGACCACAGCCAATGACTGCCCTCTACCTAAGCCCCGCCTCTGGCAGCCATCTTCAGATTTTTACCACACGTTCAAGTGTTGGGAGTCCTCGTGCTTAGCTCTCGAGCTTTTACTGCGTGTTTTGCGCTTTTTCAGGTGAATTTTCACATTTTTTCAGTTAATCGAGTCTCAAGCTCCACCATTTCTACTCCCGTTAACGGCTACCCATTGCGGGATTTTCCTACGCCCCTCAAGGGTGAAGATTTCGTCGAATCAACTTCTTGGAGGATTCCAGAAGATTCGCGGCCTACTTCGAGATGGCCCAGGATGCGAGTTCGTCGGCCGGACCCAAGCTGTTTCGCAGCTGCCCTGGATGCGGGCTGCAGAATGTGTTTAAGGAAGACGAACATTCGCGATGCCTCTATTGTCTTCATGGGGACAAGACTCATGTAGAGAAGGACTGCCAGTTCTGCAAGAACTTGTCGGAGCGGACCATGAGGGACCGTCGATCCCGTCTCGCCAGCTGGTTGGAGAAGGGCTCAACGGGTGAGAAGAAGAAGAAAGGGTCCGAGCGGGCTTCTAAGTCCTGTGCGGGCGCCCCGGCGACGGGGGCCCAACACCAGGCCAAGCGCTGCGAGTCCGCTGGCTCCGGGAGCGCCGAAAGGTCGGGCTCTTCGGTCGCCAGGCAGGGCGCACCTTCCCTGGCGCCGTCAACCACGAGCCAGCGCTCCGGTTCGGGGAAGAGGAAGTCCGAGACCCCGGGTAAGCTTCGGGAGAAGCCCCGTCCGATCTCGGAAGGGGGGGAGCGAGGCGTCACCCCTCCCCCGAAGGAGAAGGCCCGGGACGCACCTAAGGTGGTGAAGGCCCCTACCCAGCAGGCAAAGGCCTCTATCGAGGCGATCGCGGCGACTCTGGCCAAGCTGGCAGAGACCCCACCAGCGGAGACTGCCTCCGGGACTAGAGTTTCCCTGCCGCCAAGGAGGGAATCCTCTTTTCAGCCCATCGTCGTGACCGCCATGATGGAAGAAGTGAGGGGGGGCACGGTAGCCTCCTCGAGCTCGGAGTCAGCCTCGGAGGAGGAACTGACCGAGGCCGGGAGGAACCTCGAAGTCCAATTCGAGAAAGTTCGATCCCGTAAGGAAGATCCTCGGGAGATAACCGAGGAAGATGGCGAGGAAGAGCAGCCTTCCCTTCCGGCGCGGCCGGAACCTAGGCATCAGGATGGCTCGGCGGCCATTTTGTCTGCGATCCAGTCCTTATGCTCTGGTATAAGGACGAGGTTCCCACGGCCCAGGCCGGAGGACCCGCAGCCTGGCCCGTCGGGAAGTCCTCAGAAGAAATGACGGAGGACCCAACCCTCTCCTCCGCTCGCCCCCGTAAGGCCTACAGTTCCCTCCTCATCTTCCCACGAGTAGGGAGATGACAGTGCGTTGGGCTCGACGACGAACGGGTCTCCCGTCTCCTGTCGCACGGGCCTCGCCGCCCGACGAGATTGGCTCATTCCACGCCATGATCGCCAGGGCGTCTGAATTGTTCCAGCTCTGCCCGGAGAAGCAAAAATAGGAAGTTTCCTCTATCAGCGCCGGGAGGCCAAGAGGGAAGACTGTCATCGCGGTGCCTCTAATCGATGACATCTGGGAGGAGGGCCTGTCGGTTCTCAAAAACCGCTCCACGGCACCAGCCAAACGGGACCGGTACGAGAAGAAGTACCGGATCCCCGAAACCGCTCCCCTGTGCCTCAGGGCCCAGCCAACACCAGACTCGGTCGTCTCGGCGGCGGCGAAGAAGAAAGCGGCGGGGTCAGGAGCCTCGACGTCGAATTCCCCGCCGGACGGCGAGGGAAAGAAGTTGGACGCCATGGGGCGGCGGGTCATTTCGTCGGCAGCGACGACGATCAAAGCGGCCAATGCCCTGGCGATCGTGGCCCGTTACGACAGGGAGCTCTGGTTTAAGCTGGCCCCCATATTGGACTTCCTGCCGGACGACAAGAGGTCCGAGGCCCTGGAAATACTGCAAGAGGGCGAGGTGGCGTCGGACCACGCCATAACGGTGGCAACCGATATTGCCGATACCGGGTTCCGCCAGCTGGGAAACAGTGTTTGCCTACGACGGCGGGGTTGGCTCCGGGCGACCGACTTCCGTCAGGACGTCCAGACCAGGGTGTTGGACATGCCGTTCGACAGCAGCAACTTGTTCGGGAAGGCGGTGGACGAATCCCTCCAAGCCATAAAAACGGACACGGAGACGGCCCGCGCCCTAGGAGCCCTTCAGCAACGACGGCCCTTTCGGAGCTCCGGAGGCAGACAGGGTGCCTCCAAGGGATCCAGCGGTGGCTCGTCGTCCTACCGCCAGGCGGCACGCTCCTCGTCTCAGGAGGCCTACAGGGGTCGCGGCAAGCAGGGAGCGCCTTGCCGCCGTCGGCAAGGTGGCCAGGGCGGCAAGGCCACCACCTCCAAGCAGGACTGAACCGGCCGTGGTCTCGGGCCCCCACCGAAGCACCCCGGTGGGAGGCCGGTTGACGAATTTCGTTGGCGTGTGGAAGTCCATCTCCACCGACCGTTGGGTGCTGGATACCCTGGCAAGAGGACACTCTATCGAATTCCTGAAGAAGTGCCCTCACGTTCCACCTGTGGCCAGGAAGGAAAATCACGTCCCGCAACTGCTGTTGGAAGTACGGGCGATGCTCAGGAAAGGCGCCATCGAGCTTGTCCCGAAGAGGCTCCGGGGTGTACTCAATGAACTTCCTCGTCAGGAAGAAGACAGGCGGCTGGCGCCCCATCCTGGACCTTCGTCGTTTGAACAAATGCATCAGATCACAAAAGTTCAGGATGGTCACCCTCCAGCACGTACTGGGACAGCTGGAGGAAGGCGACTTTCTATCGTCGTTGGACCTGGAGGATGCATACTTCCACGTTCCCATCCTCAAAAGTCACCGAAAGTTTCTCAGGTTCGTCGTCCAGGGACGCCACTACCAATTCAGAGCACTGCCGTTCGGATTGAAGTCGGCCCCCAGTGTCTTTACCAAGTGCCTAGCACCAGTGGCGGCGCGGCTGCGCCGGCAGGGGATTCACATCTACCCCTACCTGGACGACTGGCTCATCCGCTCAAGGACTAGGGAACTCGCCGTCGAACACACTGTGAGGACCGTCCAGCTACTCACAGACCTGGGATTCGCCATAAACTACCCAAAGTCCCACTTGGTGCCGTCGCAGGTGGCCCTGTTTCTGGGAGCGAAGCTCGATACAGTGAGGCGCCTGGCGGCCCCGTCGGAAGAACGGACGAAGACCATTCTAGGCAAAGTGCAGCGCCTGCTAGCCACGGACGTGGCCAGGGTGAGGTCCATCAAGTCCCTCCTGGGGATGATGTCCTCCTGCATCTACCTGGTGCGCCTCTGCAGACTACGGATGCGCCCTTTTCAAGAATTTCTCGACGCCCGTTGGATGCAGGCGACGGGCACCTTCGAAGACAGGGTCCCCCTCAACGAGGTGTTCGGGCGGGCGATTCAGTGGTGGGGCGTTCGAGCGCACCTCACGGCGGGCAAGGACTTTCAGATGCTGGCGTACCAGGAGACGGTGACGACGGACGCCTCC
The DNA here is from genome assembly GCF_040938575.1 of Ambystoma mexicanum. Classification (NCBI taxonomy): domain Eukaryota; kingdom Metazoa; phylum Chordata; class Amphibia; order Caudata; family Ambystomatidae; genus Ambystoma; species Ambystoma mexicanum. Next base: position 283,710,272 of record NC_090938.1, on the reverse strand, counting down.
CTGGAAGGTTGGGGCGCCCACACCGGAGATCTCCACGCAAGAGGCCTCTGGCTCCCGGAGGAGAGGCTCCTGCACATCAACGTCCTGGAACTCCGAGCCGTGTTCTGGGCTCTCAAATCGTTCCTCCCGTCGCTCAAGGGCAAGGTGGTGCGGATCTTCACGGACAACACCACGACAATGTTTTACATACGGAAGCAGGGAGGCACCAGATCCCCAGCCCTACCCAAGGAGGCACAGGATCTGTGGCACTGGGCGGTCGCCCAGGGGATGTTCCTGGTTCCCTTCCACCTGGCAGGAGAAAGCAACACCATCGCCGACTCGCTCAGCAGGGAGCTGCGCGTGTGGCAGGAGTGGGAACTGCGCCAGGATCAGGTGGATCAACTCTTCCGACGATGGGGCAAACCCCAAATTGACCTGTTCGCAACAGCGAACAACTCGAAGTGCGAGAGTTTCGCCAGCAGGTTTCCCCAGCCGAGAAGCATGGACGATGCGTTCTCGTTCCCCTGGGACGGCCTATACCTGTATGCGTTCCCTCCGTTGCCGTTGCTGCTTCGACTCATCAGCCAGCTCAAGAGGTCCCGGTGCAGGATGATCCTCGTCGCACCGGCGTGGCCAAGGCAGATCTGGTTCCCGGACCTTCTCGACTTGTCAACGTCCCCTCCCATCAAGCTGTCAGCGGACACGGACCTTCTCTCCAGAGAAGGAGCCGCCATCTTCCACCACGACCCGGCGTCGCTGAACCTGCAGGCTTGGCTCCTGCAGCGCTAGAGTTTGGAGGCTACGATATACCGGCCGATTGCAGAGAGGTTCTTGCAAAGGCCAGGGCGTCCTCGTCTCTCAAATGCTACGGTCATAAGTGGAAGAGGTTCTCTATCTGGTGCCGAGCACAGAAGATCAACCCCCTACGGATTAAGGCCCCTCAAGTGCTGCCGTACCTGCTATCGCTGGCAAAGGCTGGGCTAGCCCATGCCTCCATTAAGATTAATCTGGTGGCGATCTCCAGATATACCAGAACCACAGGACGGACGTCCCTGTGGTCCCATCGACTGGTAAAAGAGTTTAGTTTATGAAAGGACTGTTCCGGTCGTTCCCGCCGGTGAAGGCCCCGGCGTGGGAACTTAACGTGGTGCTGACCAGGCTCATGGGGCCCCCATTCGAGCCGATGCACTCCGCACCGATGAAGTTTGTGTCATGGAAGACTGCATTCCTGGTGGCCATTACCTCCGCACGGCGAGTGGGAGAGATCCAGGCCCTATCCTGCAAAGCACCGTACTTGGCTTTCCATGCCTCGAGGGTGGTGCTTGGGACGCACCCCTCCTTTATGCCCAAGGTGCCGTCGGACTTCCATCTTAACGAGCCCTTGGTGTTACCTGTTTTCTTCCCGTCTCCTTCGTCGCCGGCCGAGAAGTCTTCTATTTCCAGATGGCTCTCCGGCTGCATCATGCACTGCCACCGGTTGGCTAACTGACCGCTGCCAGGTCGTCCGAGAGCCCATTCGACCAGAGCGATCGCTGCTACTACGGCGTTCTTATCTGGTGTGCCCCTGCTGGACATCTGCAGGGCTGCTACGTGGAGGTTGACGCACACCTTCACGAGATTCTACTGCGTCGATCGGGATTCCAGGGAGGAGTCCAGGGTCGGTCAAGCAGTGCTGCGCAACCTGTTCGCCTAAGTTGAGCCTGGTGAGGAGGTAAGAGATGCTTAATATTGAGTTTTGATGTAATGCTTAATGTTGAGCCTTTGCCACCTCCCGTGGTTGTGCATGTGTGTACTGCTATTTATTCTTATATTCATGAGCATGTGAATCCATGCCAGACCCTATGCTGGAGAAGGAACAAGTTACTTACCTGTAACTGTTGTTCTCCAGCATGGGTCTGGCATGGATTCACATGTGAACCCTCCCGCCTACCCCTCTGCGGCTCTTCACTTGGTCATACTGCCTCTTCACGTGCTACCTAATCTGAAGATGGCTGCCAGAGGCGGGGCTTAGGTAGAGGGCAGTCATTGGCTGTGGTCAGTATGACGCAGAGATCAGTGATTGGTTACTACTACGAAAGACAGATCAGAAACGAAACTGATACTGATTTTTTCTTTACTGAGGATTCCCAGCCTGACGACGGGGAATATTCATGAGCATGTGAATCCATGCCATGCTGGAGAACAACGGTTACAGGTAAGTAACTTGTTCCTAATTAATCATACACAGAATTAAATCAGCATTATTAGATAATTCTCAATACTTTTTATAACATTGAAATTCAAGTTTAATAGCATTCAATTGTTGATGTACAATGTAAAAACATTGTTGAACATATCCCAAATGTTAAGTTGAGCATATTAAAAAACCCCCAGAAAGGGGCGTGGCTTGGAGCGCCATCGATGTGGCTGCTCCCCTGAGGCCCGCCGTGCGAAGCCCGCCGCTTCTGGGCCCCTGATGCGGCTCCGCGCCCGTATACCGGAGCCCAGCTGATCCCAAGGACGTCGGGGGACCTGGGGCCCATCCGGGCTGAAGCGGGGACCATGACGATCGACGGAGACGAAGTTAGCCGCTCCGGTTCCCCGAGCCGGCCCCAGCGACGATCTCCCAAGATGGCGGCCGTGCTCGTCTCTCGGCCCTGGAGGGCGGTGAGAGCTTTCTGAGGCCGCATTCAGACGCGGCTCAGTTTCTCGAGCACCCGGGTCGCGGCGGAGCAACATCAGCCCCCCAGATCTCTCCTCCGGTGCTCTCCCTTGCTTCCCACACTACCAGCCCGAGCCTGCACTGCCCGACGAGGGACGGCACAGACGGTGCCCATCAGGTAGGAGCTGCTGGGGGTGAGGATCCGGGTGGAGGGCTGGCCCCCCGCCCCGCCGAGGCCACACAGGGAAAACCCTCCACAGCACCTGAGGTGGGGGCCGCGCCACCACCGCCCCCCCCTCCTCCGCCCTCCAGCGGGCTCCTACCTCTCACTACCCAAGACCCAGAGATCCGGTCTCCATACACCACACTCCTGGGGCGCCCCGGCCCACACCATCATCTGGAGCCCCCGCTCAGTCCCGGGACTTGGAGGTCCCCTCCCACTATCATCCCCACCAAGCCTGGGTCCTCGGAGGAGGAGCGGCCCTAGCCGGGCCACATCGAGGGACCCACCGCTGCAAGCCCCGAGAAGGGCCTGACCAACGCCGCCCACCTGGAGCCTCGACCTGGCCACACTCTCATCCCGGGCTGCCCCTGACGGGTAGGCCCCTTCGGCCTCGGAGGTGACCTGACTGCCCACTTCCTGGGGCGCCCCGGCCCATTGCATCACCCGCTCTGCTCTCTCTGGCCTAGTCCCAAGGGTGCGCACGTTATTCGATCCCCCCACCGGAACTTACGCCCCACATACCTGCCCACCACCAAGATTTGGAGAGTTCACCCCCTCACTCGAAGCCACTATACACCGGCCAAGCTTGGAACCAGCTTTCCCTCTTCTCAATCAAGAGCCTCGACGCTCATCTACAGGGTGGGCCGTATAAATCATCTCCCCACCCACGATTCACCAACATGTCGAGACAGTCGAAAGCTATTAAAAATGTGGACATTGCCACCATGCTCACCGCTCCTGATAAGGGAAAGAAACCGGACTCAGTTACTCCCACCCCAGGGCTCTCCCAGGAGGGGGGTGACTCCCCAGCCACCAGAGGTGATCTACTGGCGTTTATGGCAGACATCAAAGCCGAGTTTCGGTCCTGCATGTCGGAACTCACCTCCAAATTGGAACAAACAGACCATAGGGTGACCGAAGTGGAGCAGAGACTGAGTGAGATCGAGGACCGCTCCCAAGACCAAACAGCTGCCATGGGAGATATCCAGCAAACAGTAAGAGCCCTCCAAGCCAAGTGCGAAATCCTCGAATACAAACAAGAGGACCTGGAAAACAGAGCTCGTCGGAATAACCTCCGTATCAGGGGAGTTCCGTCCTCAGTCCCCGACCAAAATCTTGCAGGATACATAGGAGACCTCTTTCAAATTCTCCTCCCGCATCTAGATAAATCCCAACTGCTGCTGGATCGGACTCACAGACTCCGTCCGCGACGAGGAGTAGACTCCGACCAGCCCCCAGATGTCATAACGAGAGTACACTATTTCTCCACTAAAGAAGCTATCTCCGCCATCAGTCGGTCCGGAGATGAACTCTCCTTTCAAGGTCACCCTCTCCAAATTTATCAGGATCTCTCCCTCTCAACCCTACAGAAAAGAAGGGCTCTTCGACCTTTAACCCTCTTCCTCCAAGAGCATAAAGTCAAATACAGATGGCTTTTTCCCACAGCCCTGCAATTTTCGTATAATGGCTCCCTCCGGAGAATATCCCACTTAGAAGATGCCGCTAAAATCATGCAGATATCCTCCCCCCCTGAAGGAACCACCTCCCCAGACTTGGAAGCCTCTGGAAGCCCTACGTCAGCCCTCCCTCCCCAACCCAGACGTCCTCCATGGTCCAAGGCCTCCCGAAACAGGAGAAGATAACCCGAGTCCGAGCGGCCCTGGATGTCCCCCGCACCTCCGGCGTCCCGGACGCCCAACGCCCTTTCAGCTAAATTCAGAAATAGTAACTCCGGCCCAACACAATCCCACGTTCGCCCAGCGCGGCGGGCTTCCTCCACGGCCTATGCCCCCCCTCCAAGATCCGCTCCATCTTAGAGCCCTTGGATGCAAACGTTATTTTGCCAGACACAATTGGCCCGGTTGGCCTGGGGTGGGGTTACACCCACAATGTTTCCCACCCCGCTAGTTAAAAAGTTGGCCTCCCGTTGGGGGCCTCGGTTAAAACTGCAAGTGCGGTACAGTTCACCTCTCCACCCTCTTCACGATGGCAGCCAATGAACAACCTGGAGTCCCCCCTCCATCCCCTACGCAAGGAACCCCTGGCTCCCCGATCCCGGAACACCAGACGCTGAGATGCCTTTCCTGGAACGTTAACGGTCTCAACTCCCCCCCCCAAGCGCAAATCGATTCTCCAGAAGCTACAAGATGAGGAGGCCGATGTGGTGTTCCTCCAAGAGACTCATCTCCTCCCGGCGGACTTTGGCCGGCTTCGATCCAGCAGATATCCACACCAGTTCTTCGCCTCGGGGAACTCCAAAAAGGGGGGCACAGCGATTATGTTCCGGAAAGACCTGCGCCCCCAGATCTTGGACTCCATGATGTGCCCGGAGGGCCGCTTCGTGGCCATCAAGTGCCTCCTGCTGGGGGACCTCTACACCTTGGTATCGGCATACGCACCCAACTCGGGACAGGCAACCTTCTATGACTCCTTGGGCTCCTCCCTCTCAAGCTTTGTGGAAGGCCAGACAATAATCGGTGGGGACTTCAATGGGGTCCCAGACCCCACTAAGGACAAATCTAACCCCCCTGCCCTTGGCGAGTTCGGTCAGGCCCTCAGTCTGCTGCGGCTCTTCAGAACCTTGGAGGTGGTGGATACATGGCGGGTGCTTCACCCCACCGAGAAAGACTACTCCTTCTTTTCGGGCGTACACCGAACTTTCTCCAGAATCGACCTCCTTCTGGCTTCCCCTCAAACTCTCGCCCTCGCTAATGAGGTGTCGATAGGCCAGCGAATTCTATCGGACCATGCCCCAATAATAATGGAACTGAGCATTCAGAACACCCACGCCAAGGCAACACGCAGATGGGGGCTCTACGACCCAATCCTCAATGATATGTCAATCAGAGACAACATAACCACCACCATCAAGAACTTCTTTGAGGAGAACCTAGCCGCGGACACCTCCCTGGCCAATAACTGGGATGCAATGAAAGCTGTAATTCGGGGAACCTTGATAGCCCAAGGCGTGGCATACCATCGAAACCGGAAACAAATCCGTCTATCCCTGGAGGAGGACCTGCGAGCAGCTGAGGAAGCCCAGAAGAAGAGTGGCTGGTCCCCCAGAACACAGAGAGCGCTCCGCTCGGCCAGGAAGAAACTAGAGGCCCACTATGCAGAACACACTGCGCAACTCCTGGCGAAGACCAGACAATTCTACTATGCCAAAAGCAACAAGGCCAACAAGCTGCTGGTGGCCAAGCTAGCTAAAACAAGACGGACCAACACTATTATAGGGCTCAAGGACTCACAAGGGGTGATACACCACTCTGAACAGACGAAACTACAACTAGCCTCAGACCACCTAATCCAGGTCATGACAGCGCCTCCCCGAGATCGGTCAAAGCAGGAGGCATACCTGCGGAACGCAGCCTTGACGCGTCTCCCAGACTCCACACGGGAGCAGTTGGAAGCCCCAATAACAGCTGAAGAAGTTGACGAAGCCATCAAGGCCCTCAAATCACGGGCCCCGGGCCCAGACGGATTCCCCCCGAGGTTCTATAAGATTTTTAAGCTCCAGCTCATCCCTCACATAGTGGCCCTGTTCAACTCTTTCAAGGTCTCGGGATCCGTGACCGCCACAATGCAGGAGTCGGTGACGGTTCTCCTTCCTAAGCCGGGGAGAGACCCGAGAGATCCGGCGTCATACAGACCCATCGCCCTACTGAATATCGACGCCAACCTGTACTCGAAGATTTTAGCTAACCGCCTGGCACTTATCCTCCCGGATATAATCCACCCCGACCAAACAGGCTTCATTCTTCACCGAGCGGCAGGGGACAACATCCGGCGGACTCTGAACCTAGTGAACATCGCCCACCGCAACTCCCAAGGCCTTGCCCTAATGGCCCTGGACGCAACCAAAGCCTTCGACAGAGTCGATTGGTCCTATCTTGAATGCACTCTGGAAGCATTTGGGTTCGGCCCCACAGCCCGAGCCATGATCCTGGCGAACTATAAGCAGCCTCGAACCATCCTCAGGATCAATGGCGCCCACTCAGCCCCGATACCTCTGTCTTGTGGGACGAGACAGGGCTGCCCGCTGTCTCCCCTACTCTTCGCCCTCACAATGGAGCCCTTCGCCCAGAAGATCAGGCGCAATGAGTCCATTAAGGGTCTTCAGGTGGGCTCTTCCCACCACAAGATCGCTCTCTACGCGGACGATGTTCTATTGACACTCACTGAAGCCAACACCTCAGCGAAACACGCTCTGGCCGAAATAAAGGAATTGGGGGAGGTCACCGGCTTCACTGTCAACTTCACCAAATCAGTGGCTTTAGGAGTCGGCCTCCGCCCAGAGGACAAGGAGGCGTTAACGGCTCTGTGCCCGATCGAATGGCGGGACCACTCGATCCCCTACCTAGGAGTTCTCATCCCAGCGAACCCAAAGGAGACCTATCAGGCAAACTTTCCCAAACTGATCAAGGAGCTGGAGGGGGACTTCAAACGCTGGACCACGCAGGAGATCTCATTAATGGGCCGGATCACGGCCGTCAAGATGAACCTGCTTCCTAGGTTCCTCTATGCCTGCTCATCTCTATCGGTGCCCTTCCCAGCCCAGGCCCTCCACGACTTACAGAGGAAGATATCCAAATTCATATGGAAAGGCAAGAAGGCCAGGATCCCCCACAAAACCCTGATTGGCAACGCCAGGCTAGGAGGCCTAGGGGTCCTGGACCTGCAGGCCTACAGGACAGCGGCACAACTGTCACATCTACACGCCTGGCAGACGAGCACAGCCCGCCCCAGATGGGTGGAACTGGAGCAGGCCCAGCTTCCGCTTCCCCTCCGGTTCCTCCCTCACATCCAACCCTCCCTCAGGGCACGCTGGAAGGACATCCTACTAACAACGAAGCAGACCCTAAGCTCCTGGGATTGGGCTCTAAAGCAGAAGGGAATCCCGAGGGGCCGAAGCCCCCTTTCACCGATCTTTCACAACCCCGACTTCTCCCCGGGATCTCTCCCTCGCAACTTCCAGAATTGGATAGACGGAGGCCTGGAAACCCTGGGGCAGATGTACTCCGAAAACAGACCCCGGACCTTCGAGCGGTGCAAGGAGACTTTTCAGCTTCAAGAAAGGGACAGATTCACATACTGCCAGCTCCGCCACTGGTGTTCGCACCCTCAGACCCTCCAGGCGGCAACTCGCCCCCCGACTCCATTGGAGCTAACTCTTGCGGACCTGCCGGCTAGAGGAAGAATCTCAGCTATATATAGACGTTTCCTGGGGGACTTCTTGGCGACAAAAACCCGATCCATGGCTCAGTGGGAGGCGGACCTAGGCCATCCGATCGATGACCAAGCTTGGGTAGACATATGGTCCCGCACCCACTCTTCCTCCACCTGTGTCACTAACAAGGAATGTGCATATAAACTCACCCTACGCTGGTACTACCCCCCTCTCAGACTCCACCACATGAACCCACAAGTGGACCCCGCCTGCTGGAGAGGCTGCAGTCAACCAGGCTCCTACTTTCACATGTGGTGGACATGCCCCAAGATCCAGCAATTTTGGGCCAGGTGTCTCTCCACCATCGAACAAATCACCGGCTCCGCCCTCCCACTGGACCCTGAGACAATTCTGCTGGGGATCCCGGTCCCCGGAATCTACCCCCGCTCCGGCAACAGGGCTAAGCTCCTCACACAGTGCCTCCTGGCGGGCAAGACGGTTCTGGCCCGCTTCTGGAAGTCGCGGGACGGCCCCTGCCTGGCCCACTGGTGGGGAAAATTGTGGGACATCTTAATAGCGGAAAAGGTTACCGCTGCGAGAGCGGGGTCTCTGCACCGCTTCCAGAATGTGTGGGCCCCAGTGCTGGACTATGATCAGCGATATCCCGCAATGACGTTCAAGCCAATCAACGCCCGCTGGGCCCTGAGAGACAAGGAGAATACGCATCAAGCGGGGGAGATAAACTGAATCTCTGGCCCGGGAAAACCGGAATGAGGGGGGGGAAAGGGACTCAAAACTAGAATCTTTTCTTTGCAATGTTATACTGCCACTCGATACTGTTTGTAACCTTTACTGCCTTGCTATAAATAAACATATTTAAAAAAAAAAAAAAAACCCCCAGCAAATAATTTATTCCGGGAAGTCAACTGTTCAACAAGTTCATCTTTAGGTGGGCATGGCTCATGTGCAATGTTTTGTGGCATTGTATGTGTCCTAGGAACAAAATCGGGATCGATTCCATGAGTATGCATGGCCAACACAGTCAAAGTGAGATCTTTCACAAAATCGAATTGCATTTCCTGGTATATTGCTTGGCCACCCATTTTTTGCTTCGTTTTGCAAATGCCAAGGTGACACGAAGCATCCCAAAGTTTCCGGCAGTTCTCGATTGTTCTCTCTCTAAGTTCTCATGCGGTAAAACAGCTAGTAATGTTAGGGCCTGCGTACCGTCTATGCCAAAATGCAACCTTTTGGGCCTGTACTTTAGGCACATATTGTGGAACACCTCCAAATCTCTGTTGTGACAGAATTTTGAGAGTCCCTTTAAGTCTCTGGAAAGAGTTTTATCGTACACGATCTTCTCAAGAGCTTTGTGTGGAGTTGAACATGGCACCAACCACTTCTTCTTGCGTTCCTGCTCCTCCGATAAAGGTCCATGTGCACATTCGTGAAAATGGTTTTCTGTCCATGAGTGAACGTTGAAAAATGGCGCTCATGAATGCACCACTGTTCCAAGTAGAATTTCCACAGACCCATCACAAGTTGTGGAACTCCACCAAAGATGGTTGCTGAAAGACTGAGACTGTAAAATATTTTTGGAACCCTTTATTTTACCAGCAGCTGTAATTATTTTGACTGATTTGGCAACATGCCATACATCAAATTGATGATGAATGTTTGGAAACTGCTCTCTCATGGCCTTGGCTATTAAAACATGTCTGTCAGTGGCTATGAGGTCTATTTGCATTCCCCTCGATTGAAGATGTTAGAGGGATTTGATAAAACTATGATTCTCCATGACACATCTGCACGATTTCCAAACTCACAATTTTTTTACTTTCCATGTCTTGAAAATAGTATGTACAGTACTTTGCTGAAAATCCAGGGCTGTCACACTGTGTCATGATCACTGCTTCCAAGGAGTCAGGAACAGGCCAACATCCTTGGAAGCAGGCCCCTAACCGTTATCTTAGGCACCAGCCGGTCCCCACTGGGACCTTTTGGACCTTGTCCTGGCGCCGGTGGCACCAGGCTCATCAAAGTCATCGGTCCCGGCACTGGAAGCACCGGGCTCATATTATGTATGAAGATGCTTGGGTGGACTTACCTGCAGCAGACCATGCTGCTTACTTACCAGCCACTTAGAAGTCCTCTGTGAACAGGAACTACTTTCTTACCTGGGTGGGGCAAGCTCCACTCCCTGGATACAGCACTGGAACTCTTCTGGAACTGGAACTCTTTTCTTACCTAGGCGGGGCCGTGGAGGAAGACGCCTCATCACACCGAGGCTATTTAAACCACACCCGATAGATGAAAAGTGCTTCGCGTTATTCTGCATCTGCAGCAGAACGCTCACCGAGTCTGTTCCAGCCTTTCTTCTTTCGATCCTGAACCAGCAAGAATTATACTTACCATTCCTGTATCCAGTCAACAACAGCACCTGCAAAGACAAGAAACAACAGGTTAGCAAGGCAACCTTTACACGCAGTGCTTACTCACCTGATCCATCGACTGCGGCCATTTCTTCACGCTGCACCTCCGCCTGTGAAGACAAAAGCATTGTTATTACTTACCGGCACATCGCGAATTCCGGATTTCTTCACGCTGCATGGCCGCCTGTGAAAACAAAAGAAGAGACATTAGACGGGTATTTACTTACGCCCATCGCGCTCGTCACAATAGAAGGCCTGCAAATACTCCGGCGTCTCTTCAGCACGAACTAAGCAGCAAGGGAAAAAGACAGTTCGAGCGCTTGCATTTACTTACTCATTTCCAGGCGCTTCACTCCATCTTCCATCTCCAGAGTCCTGCAAGACAAAAAGGGAAAAGCATTATACAGAGTCCTGTTCAATATTAACGTGCTACGCACCTAAAGACTATAAAGACTAAAAAGGTGTCTGGAAACTCACCGCTCGTGCAGTTAACGACGGTAACGATCCTCTGAGTTCAAGAGGCCTATGTTTCACCAGTGAAGGAACTGGCAACGGCACCCTGCACCAGACGCAGATGGAGAGTCCAGCATTCACCTATCTAAGGTGAGCACGTTGACCTGGGGGCTCTACGGAGAAGCTAGGAAGAGAGGGAGAGAGAGAGAGGGACATTCAACAACCCAGACCCTTAACCCCCATATTCTTTCACCTGCAGAAACCTCACCCTTCGAGTTCGACACACAGTGAGAAGAGGTTCGACCCCAGAAGCCAATCGAGTCCTGCACACCACTTTTCGAGTCGCAGACACCTTCCTGCCAAGACCAGCGCCTCTGTGGGAATCAGGTGAGCGTTACACACTGTCCGTCGACAGATAGCCAGAAACGTATGCCAGAGAATGAGCTTTCGATTGACATCTGTTCAATTTTCCAGGCTTGACTAATAGCAGGGAATAAGAATTCCCTTTTGATATTTGTAGTACTGGGTTTTAGCAAGGAACTGAACTCCCACAAATTGAAAGAAACTGGACATCTTACTGAAAGTCAAGCCACTGAAAAGTAAAGCTGCTGAACAAAGTTGATTTCCAGCTGGCCCTTTGCCTAGCATTTGTTGAGCGGACCATGAAAATGTATCATGGAGGTGGACACAGCTGGCTTTGATTTTCAGGTTAGTGCCTTGTAATACACGAGACACATTCCAAATGGCTCCCCACATATTTTCCCCTCAAATGTATGGACACATTTCATCATCAGTATGATCTCTAGCAGGCAGCTGTCGAATACAATGTATTTTGGCTCCTTTATTAGCCAATCCTCCTGCATGAATGTGGCTTGTGACTCAACTGTTGTGGACAGTTCGCACAAACTAGGCAAACTGTAGTCGAGATCTTTGGCAAGTTCCTTGGTCAATTGCGTTGAGGCTTCAGTCTCTGTTAGTTCAGCTTCAGTTATTTGCACACATATTGGAGAAACCGTCAACCTCAAATGTTTATTGGGTGGACCTTTTTTTGCGGGTGTAGATTGTGTCAAGTGGTCTGCGAGGAATTCAAATGCATCTTCATTATATTCAGTTACATCTTGTCGAGTTCTCACATTGTAGCAATGGTCCAAGAACACTTTGCTGGCTTCGCCGGTCACATTCCATTCAGTTTCAGGCCATTGGGCATAAGCATCATGAGTCTGCTTATTGACTGGACCACGCTGCGCCTCAAACAGTAGTTGCTCCATCGTGAAATCTGTTTGGCAAGCACCATCTTTGGTCTCATTTGTTGTCTGTGTCTTTATTCTTCTTTTCCGTCTGGGCCTAGGAGATGTGTTGTAAAAACATGTTCAATGTACAGCACACATACAGCAGGTAGCACTTTAAATACAAAAGCATGTTATGAAGAAAACACCAAAATTGTTTGTTACCCTTGTTTTCTCGATTTTCTGTGAAACCGTGGTCTTCTCTTTCACAACCGCTCCAGCAAGCTGAAAAAAATAAACGTTTTTATATGGTTTAAATCAAGCACATTTCATTTACACGCCAACAAACATATTTAAATATCTACAAGAAGAACCAACTTGATTGAATTAAAAAAAATACTACCTAAAAATGTATTACAAATGCGATTTGATGACCAATTGTATCCAATAGTAGTTTATGTTCACCTCTGATCCATGTGCATCCACTTGTAATTCCACACCTTGTGTAGATTCCTTGAATAGAATATTCATAAAAATAAAAAAATCATATTGGAAATCAAAATCTTTCATCACACACAGCGCTTACACACATACCCTCGCAAACAGTGTACATCGTTTAGTCAAAATATACATTTCACATTTCACCTGATAGCCATCCATGGTGGCAAGTATACTTGATAAGTGATCACCGTGCAAAACATACTGATTGTAATGTTGCCCTCAAACATTTTGCCATGTATTCTGCATTAGGGAGGAAGTGTAATGTTACAACTGAAATAAAAGCTTGAAACACTGTACATTTATATGCATGTCACTGTTTAATAGTATCCTATGTAGGATTTACTTTCATTCTAAGGGAACTGTAAATATGCATACCTCATGCTCTGGACCAGCTGCAAAGGACAATGTTATGGTAGTCGAGGTACCAGCATCCCCCTGTAACAAAGTACTTCTTTTAGTACGGATGAAAACAGCTAAATGGAACTGAGACCATGGGATGCAGACAACGGTACACATAAAGAGAAACCCATAAATGTCACCTAGTGTAAACAACTGATAGGATACATAAACGTTTTCATAATATTTGAAATTGCAAGCATAGTACATTCTTGTAAAAGAAAAGTGAAATAAAATTACTGGATGGGTGCTTGAAGTTGTTGTTGACTCCTGGACAGAAATGGATACAGAATCTTGCTCCTTCATTGTCATAAAGTGGTACAAAGGAAAATAGATTTCCATTTGCTATGTGTGAAGATTCAACTGTCGAATATGAACTTCTGCATGTCTGTAGGGCTCATCGTTGGTATTCTGGACGTGTCGGTGGTTTCGTTACTTGCAAGGGTCTGTGCTTCCATCAGTATGCTCTCCTAAATAAATGGACATGTCAAGCAACTGATTACGAAAACATGCTTCTTTTGAAGGACACTATGACATTGTTTTCTATGGTCATAATTACTTAATTTGAGGCTCCATAAACCAGGGACAGATGTTTAGTAAAATGTGGTATTATGAAAATGTAATACAATCTGGTAAATATGCACACTTTAGTAAGACACATTTGCACCGAAAGCACGAATCCGATCTTGAAATTACCTTTTCAGTACCCCAGCGCCTACAGCTAATTCATCATCTGGGACTCACCTGAGGCCGCGTGTGCATCAATAGAGTTGGAATTGCATTTGTAAGCAATTTACGAGAAACTCTGGGTCGATGCTTTTTTGTGTACTTCGATTGGTCGTACATATCGTCTGTAAAGTGCAGGCTGCAGATGCGGAATCGATTGGACTTTGCATCATCCAAGACATGTGTCCAGTCAAAGGGTCGAATACATTGTTTCGAATTACAATAGATTTGAAACAAAAGGACAGAAAAAAAGGTCTAATGCCTTTTTTTAAATGTATTTTTATTATTTGGTTTCCGTATAGGGAAAAAAGTGTTTTTTACACCAAAAACAGGGGTTTGGGGGGGGTGGGGGAGTGGGGGGCACCCCCCCCAAAAAATGTGAACTTTTTTTCGGTCCTTTTGACTTGAAAGTATTGTATTGGAATCAATTGCAGTTGACCCTTTCACCTACAACTTCCAAGACATCCTGTGTTCTACTTTCAATCTCGTCCACTGCAAAACCACAATATCGAAACCATCTTCTTATTAAATCAATATTCCTTGGGAATGTATGTAGGACTGGGCCCCGACTTTTGACATGGCTTCTAGAAGGGCAACCCAAAACCATACAAGCAGACATTTTTGAAAAATCTATAATATCTGTATAGAAAATATAAATAATTACAAAAAAATAGTACAGTATGCATGAGATTGATGCAAGAAAGATGCCATTCTATTACAATGGACATTGATTAAATGTGCTATATATCGAGATCAAAACACTTCAAACATTAGACTATGGTAAAGTAATTGAGATGAATGAACATTACGCTACTGGGTACATTCGGTCGAAATAGATAGAAAATTTGAGATCAGAAATAGATGAATATAGAGCAGTTAATAGGTGACCTGCCCTTACCTTGACTAACAAACAATTAGATTCTGCAAGCAGAGGAGAGAGAAGCAGGAGGACAGGTAGCACAGCGATGAGTTGCCTTCCAGTGCTCAGAGATGTTCTCCCTCAAAATATCAAGGGGTATATCAAGGATTAGAAAAGTAGGTGTGTATGGGAATGTGTGACATGTTTCAGGCGTGGTCTGCGCGAGAGGGAAGCCTAGAGACACTGGGTCTGGGGAGGCCATGTGAACATTGGCCCCTGTGTGGAAGACGCCTTTGAAGTGTGCATGGTGTTTGGCACCTTGGCCGTTCCCACCCTTCCAGCCACCTTGGGAGCGCAGGGCCACATGTGCAAACTGCCATTGATACTGGAGGGGGGGATGGATGGTCGTGAGGCATGCAGAAAAGGCCTGGAACACTGCTAATGGGAGACACGCTTACGTGGATTGCAGGGGCGCGGTCTGCGAGAGGGGAGCCTGAAGACACTGGGCATGGGGAGGCCATGTGAACAATGGCCCCTGTGCGGAAGACAGCTTTGAACTGTACATGGTGTTTGGCTCCTTGGCCGTTCACACCCACCCAGTACTGTAGTGGGTTATAATGGAGGGGGGATGGATTGTTGTGGAGTAGGTGAGCGTAAAGGGGCACCAAACATTCTTTCATGTCCCTCATAGTCTTTCCACCAGCTGGCCGGATATTTGTCTCTCATTTAGTCTTTATCTTGTGTTCTCTTATTTTATTTTTATCCAATGTACTGTACTGCCTCCCCTTCCCCTGCACTTTTCCCTTCCCCCGCTCCCCTGCTCTTGCATGATCTCAATGTCACCTGTCCTTGTAAAATCGTTCTGTCTTCCCTCTGTGCCCCCTTCCTTGCCTCATCGCGCCTTTAAACTCTTGTGTATAGGCGCATTATAAATGCCATATCATAGATATGTGAGCTTGTCCTTGATTTACTGAAAAATGGAAACAACTATTGATAAAATCTCATTTGTATTTTATTTTGTTGTTGATGGCACAAATATACTACAAATTGTATACTTCGGGTTGCAACACAGTGTGAAAATCCCCTGTACTGTCCGCTGTCTCTGGGGAATTTGGCACAAATGGCTCCAATGACACAAGCGGGTATTCATAGTCGAACGCGGAATCCAATCCTCCCATAAGCCCACCATTTAACTGAACGGTAGGCCACCAGCCTGTACCACTTTTGGAAGAGAAACATACATACTGTATTTAAATGAACCTGATAAGTGTACAAACCTTAGTTGAAAATGCACCCTTTATCCTATGGCATAGTGGTCAAAAAGACATCACACCTAGAGTACACTTACTTGTTACTTGGATTGCGAGGGAAAACTGTTGCGCGAAGTTCATGCATAAGCACCATCATAATCCTCAACACGGACCTTGTGAGGCAGGCTGCCTTGAAGTCATGCAGCTCGGTAACGCATAGCGGTGGTGTCTTCTTCCGATATGTAGACCAAGCATCCAGAGTTTTCTTTGCAGCAGCAGTTCTCCACCTCAGTTGGCATGACCTTGCACTGTTTGCAGCTACACCAGCTGGGAACGTCTTCCATGCGACTAGGCTCAGGATCCAGTGATTCGTCTTCCAAACTGTCGTCCGATGCCCCATCGTTTCGGCATCTTTCTCCATCAACTAATTCCGCCTTGGAATGCTCTGGCTCGTACTGGTAGTGCTGTATTGATGCCATTATATGGCACATTTTTAAATTAAACGCGAGTAACGATTGAAATCAATAGTAATGCTATTCCAAGTATCTGTTCGCATGGGCTTTGTGCTAAGAAAGTAGCTGAACAGAGCAGAAACGAGTCACAGGCAAGCAAATAAAAGACAGTGATATTATTGAAAAGCAACTCTGATGTCTGATGAGGAGGAGTCTGTTTATATTTATTGAGGAAAGAGGTGTCCTGCCATTTCCATGGAGACACGTCATTAGCTGGCGCACAGAGAACGTTGACCCGAGACATGCATTTGCATTGTGAAATGGGCCGTACGCGTCTAGTGATGTCAGCTCAGGGGCGGGTGATATGATTTAGTGCCGCAGGGGCACTTGAACTTGGGGCGATCGATCCACGGATAAGATAAGCACAAGATGGCCACGCCCGACTCGTTGATTTTACATGTGTAAAAGTGAGGAAAACTAAGTTAAGGTGCATAGGAAATGTTTTTACAATTGATCAGTTTGCTTAAAACAACATGCCCGAACGCTCGGGACAATGACATTTTTGAGCGCTCTATTCCTTTAAGGAGTTCCATCCGCTCACTTCACTCCAACACTAATATGAGTCTCCAAGATACAAGCTGGAGCGCTATGGTGGCATTAGTTTTGATTCCGTTGCCCCATGTCCATGGAATCGCCTTACCACCTCTCTCCATCTCTGTCCTGAATTATCCTCTTTTAAAAGATCTCTTAAAACGTTTCTCTTCAATTCAAATGATTAGACCTTTTTCCTTTCCCTGATGCCTCTCTGGTTTTTGATTCGGCGCTACCCTTTTCTATCTTGCTGCGCACTGGGCCTTTGAGCGAGTTGCACCCTATAAAGGTTGTATAACAATAAGAAGAGGCGAAAAGGAAGGTTTTGAGCTGCTTCCGGAACTTCAGGTGGTCCGGCTCAAGTTTGAGAGGGGCAGGGATGCCATTCCAGAGGGAGGCACCTGCAGAGGAGAAAGATCTACTGGCCACTCTCTGCCTGGAGAACCTTCTAACCCTCGGAGAGATGGAGGTAGCTGAGTGAAGGGCTCAAGAAGGAAGGTATTTTGGAAGAGTTGGTGGAATGTAGTCCATAACCCGGTGCCAGAAAGCCTTGTGGACTATGCAGAGGATCTTGAATTTGATCCTTGCAGCCACTGGGAGCCAGTGGAGAGAATTTAGGGCTGGAGAGATACAGTTTCTGGGCTTGAGGCCAAGGATAAGTCTCTGTCCTGTTCTGGATTTGTTGCAGAGGGCGGAGAGTCGAGGAAGGAAGGTTGAGAAAGTGATTCCCACTGTCACTTACGGTGCGCAATCTAAGTTCACACAATACCATCCCAACTATGAATTTAGAGAAGGCCTGGCATTAAGGCAGAGGTCGTTGGAGGCGCACCAAACCGGAATCGCGGATAGACCGGAAAGTTGAGAGCAGAGAGGAGGCTGAGGGGAGACAGAAGGAGAGCGGAGCGTTATCCGCATAACACTGAAAGTTAGATGAGAAGGTAGAGATCAGGTGGGCCAAGGGGGCCAAGTAGACATTCAAGAGCCAGGGTGAGAGGTTAGAGCCCTGGGAAACACCACAAGTAGAGAGGTGGTAGAGAGTGTCACAGGTTTCCCCTTTTCTCACCTGTTTTCGCTGCTTGATGGACTCCTTAGGAGGAGTTTTCTTTCGTATGGTTCGGGTCTTGTACAAGCCCGCTCGGCCGTCTTCGGCTTCCAGTGTTCGTTCAGCTTCAAGTCCGGGTACGCTAGGAAACTCCAGGAAGCCCAGGAAAGGGGAAAGGAGCACTCAGAGGCGGGTGCACGTAATCCGAGAGAAGGCTGAATAAGGAGGAGTGAGAATAGTAGGAAAGCAGAAGGTCCGGGAACCAGGAAACAGAGTTCCGCGAAGGCGAACTACGGAGCGCATGTCTAGCCACAGCTAACAGTAGCGCTGAGACGCGCAGGGCCGCGGGTTGTGGCTACTTTATAGAACTTGCTGCATTGGACGTGAAGGCTGGTAGGCAGCGTTCTGTGCTTGCGGTATTGTTGGTAGTATAACAGAGCGTAAGCCCCGACGTGTCCGGGACCAGGAGGCCCAGAAGGGGCTTGTCAGATGGTTCATGACAGAATGCCTCCTCTGAAAAAACCCATCCCGCCGGGTTTGCCTGGGTGTATGAGATGGAACCTTCTGAGTAACCTGGGGGTATTTAAGTTTGAGATGGGTTCCCAAGTGTGTTCACTGGGAGGATACCCTTTCCATTCCACCAGGTACTGGAGCTGACCGCGTTTATATCTGGAGTCACATATTCTGGAGACTTCATATTCCAGTTGGTCATTGACAAGTACGGGAGTAGGCCTGAGGTTAGACAGGGAGGTCTGGATGTATGGTTTCATTAGAGATGTATGAAAAACTGGGTGGATTTTCTTCCAGGAGTCTGGTAATTTGAGCCGAAAGGCCACTGGGTGGATGATTTCTTTTATATGAAAAGGCCCATAATACCGGGGAGCCAGTTTATTTGGCCGTAGATGCCGGGGCAGCAGCTTCGAGGATAGCCATACTTTATCTCCTAGTGCATAGGAGGGCCCTGGTCTTCTCTTTGAATCCGGGTAATGCTTGGTCTGAGTCTTGGCCCTTTCTAACTGTTCTTTGGCTTCTCTTTGTACATTGATGAGTGTTTCAATCCAGGAATCGACTGTAGGAACTGGTGTAGGATGTGGGAGGACAGAAGGTAGAACCGAAGGGCAGAATCCCTGGCTACAGAAAAAAGGGCTGGTCTTAATAGCTGAGTGATCCGAATTATTGTAGGCGAATTCAGCCACAGGTATTAAAAGGGACCAATCGTCCTGGACCTTGGTAGTGAAAGAACGAAGATACTGTTCTAAGGTCTGATTCATACGTTCAGTAGCTCTGTTGGTTTGGGATGATAGCCTGAAGAGAGGGCACGTTGAATCCCTAGTATCCGTCAAAGGTGTTTCCAAAACTGAGAAATGTATTGAGGCCCTCTGTCTGATATGATCTTGGAAGGGAGTCCATGAAGTCGGAAAATGTGTTCCAGGAAGATTCTAGGAAGTTCTGATGAAGATGGCAGTTTATACAGGGGGGTGAAATGAGCCATATGGGTGAACAAGTCAATGGTGACCATGATAGTCGTGTATCCCCTGGAAGGTGGCAATTCCACAATGAAGTCTGTAGCGATTAATTCCCAAGGCCTTGTTGGCAGTGTAGGCTGCAGTAGGAGACCCGCCGGTCTCTTGTTATCATGTTTGTTTTGATTACAGACAGAACAGGCTTGTACTTACAGTTGTACGTCAGTTTTCATTCTGGGCCACCAAAATTGCCTTTGTACTAGACGGAGGGTATTGGTAATGCCACGATGTCCCGAGTGAAGGGTATCGTGACAGAGGTTTATTATCCTTTGTTGTAGTTTTTGTGTGGGAATGACTAGAGCATTATCCTTGAACAAATATCCATCCTTGGTTCTCAGATTCCATTGATTCTTCTTTGAAATATCTCTCCAGAGCTCAGAGGACTGGGTTTGCATGCAACCTTCTTCCAGGAGGCTAATTGCTTGAGCTACAAATATCGTATGGGGAAACATCTTAGGAAATGTCCGGTCTTCAGGGGGTTCGTAGTCAGGACATCGAGATACTTGAAGATTTCGATGCTCCATGCGAACCTGGACAGAATGTTTTGCTCCTAGAAGCAAATGACGCCACTTGGTGAAGGTTTGACCGATGGCTAGCAGTTCCTTTTCTAATACAGAGTAATGGGTTTCACTGGGAGTTAACGTCCGTGAAAGATAGGCAATAGGATGTTCCAGTCTGTCGTTGAATTCCTGTTTCAGAACTGCTCCAATGGCGTAGTTAGAGGCATCTGTTTCCACTAGGAAGGGCCGGTTGATATCAGGTTGAGCCAGAATGGGGGCTTGTGTAAACTGTTTTCAACCGTTGGAAGGCTTCCTCCTGAGCTATTGTCCAATGATAGGGAGCGTCTTTCTTCAACAAGGCAATAATTGGTCGGACTATTCGGAAAAAGAAGGTATGAATTTCCTATAGAAATTAGCTAAGGCCAGGAAAGACTGGATATGTTTCACGGTGGTCGGACTTGACCAGGATAGTATGGCTTTTACTTTGGATTGATCCATTCCAATACCTTCTGGGCTAAGGACAAATCCTAGATAGTGAACAGTAGAGACATGAAAAAGGCACTTCTCGGGTTTTGCCAGGAGCTTGTGTTCACATAGTCGTTATAACACTGTCTTAACATGTTCTTCATGCTTGAGAGGGTCCTTAGAGAATATTAAGATGTCGTCCAGATACACGATGACGAAGAGAAATAGCATATCCGAAAACACCCGATCCATGAAGCGTTGGAAGACCGCCGGGGCATTAGCGAGTCCAAAGGGCATGACCAAGTATTCATAATGACCAAAGGGTGTTCTAAAGGCTGTCTTCCATTCGTCACCTTCTCTAATACGGATCAGATGGTAGGCACCTCTGAGATCCAACTTGGTGAATATTAGGGCTCCTCTTACTGCCTCCAGGATATCTGAGATTAAGGGCAATGGATAGCGATCCTTAAGGGTGCACTGATTTAGACCTCGATAATCAAGACCAGGTCTGAGCTCATTGGTGTCTGTCTTTGTAACAAAAAACAGAGAAGCCCCGGCTGGAGATTTGGATGGTCGTATGGTGCCATTTTCAAGGTTAGTATCTAGGTACTCACGGAGGGCCTTTTTCTCAGGTTCGGATAAAATGAACATCCTTCCAAAGGGAATCACGGCTGAAGGTTCGGTTTCAATAGCACAGTCTTCTGGTCTGAGGAGGTAAGGCTTGAACAATAGCAGAAGAGAACACATTAGAGTATTCCTGATAGATTTTAGGGACCCGGATGATGTTTGAGACAGTGAGTGGAGCTTGAAGCTCTGCTGAATGCCCTCCCGATGGTGTCGGAGCAGGATCCAGGAGTAGGCAATGAGACATACAATGCTCGGAACCCAGGAACAAGGAACCTGCTGCCAAATTGATGTATGGATTGTGTTTTTGTAGCCATGGCATTCCCAAAACCATTGGGTAATGGGCGGACTTTATGATATCAAACTTTATCTTCTCTCGATGGTGGTTTATTGCAAGCTCAATTTCCTTGGTCTGAAGGGTTATAGGTCCTGAAGAAAGAGGTCTCCCGTCAATTGCTTCTACAGGTTGCATGATATTCCGGGATTCGTAATGAATATGGTGTTTAAGGACCCATTCTTGATATATGAATATTCCCATGGCCCCACAGTCCACTAATGCCAGAATGGGGTAGGTTTCCTTCTTGGATGGCAATAGAAAGGCCTGTAAAGTTACCACATTGTTTTGTCCAGGAGAGTTCAAGGATGGTATAGATGGGGAGCTAACATCTCTCTCCCGAAATTGTGCTCCATTTAGGATCAGGAGCTGGCGTTTCCCGAACGCTGTGGAGGGGCTTTAGGACACTCTCTCACTAAATGTTTGTCCGAGGCGCAATACATGCATAAGCCGGTATGGATCCTTCGTAACCTTTCTTGGGGGGATATGGGTCCACGGAAGGCCCCTAGTTGCATGGGTTCGGATTCGATAGTAGGAACAGAACCACCTTTGGATTTCGAGGAAGTCTCTATGGGGTTCTTCTGGAAGGGTAACTTGGTCTTGTTTTTCTCTGCCTCCCTTTCCTGGATGCGAAAATCAATCTGTAGAGCGAGATCCATAAGGGCCTGGTATGAACTTGGACGTGCCACCCTGGCTAGTCCATCCTTGATGTCTTCGTTTAGCCCTCTTCGAAAGAGAGTGAAGCAAGCTTCAGAGGACCAGTCCGCTTCTTTAGCCAATTGCTTGAATCGTGTTAAATACGTGAGCATGTCCTGGGAGCCCTGCTGGAAATAGAGTAGACGTTCCTGGGCACTATAGAGCTGTTCTGGGTGGTCAAACATGGTCTTGAGAGCTTGAATGAATCCGTCATAATCATCCATGAGGGCATCTCCAGCATTAACTAATGGGGTGGCCCAGGTTAATGCATTCCCGGAAAGGTGTGAAATAATTAAGCCCACCTTAGCCCTGGGAGTACAGAAATAATAGGGCTTAAAAGTAAAGTGGACCAAACGGGAATCAAGGAATCCACAAAGGTTTTTTGCTGACCCATCATATTTGTCTACAATGCCGCCCAATAGTACGCTCTCCTTCGTGGCAGAGTCGCGGGATAAGACTAATTGTTTTAACGCGGCATTCTCTGCCCTTAGGTTTTGTACCTCGGTCGTTAGTTCTTGCATGCCACGCATAAGATCTTGAATGGCCGCCTCCCTATCTATATCGACTTCGGTCAGGTGGTGTCTCAATCTGTCACAGGTTTCCCATTTTCTCACCTGTTTTTGCTGCTTGATGGAATCCTTAGGAGTTTTCTTTCGTATGGTTTGGGTCTTGTACAAGCCCGCTCGGCCGTCTTCGGCTTCCAGTGTTCGCTCAGCTTCAAGTCCGGGATTGCTAGGAAACTCCAGGAAGTCCAGGAAAGGGGAAAGGAGCACTCAGAGGCGGGTGCACGTAATCCGGGAGAAGGCTGAATAAGGAGGAGTGAGAATAGTAGGAAACCAGAAGATCCGGGAACCAGGAAACAACAGAGTTCCGCGAAGGCGAACTACAGAGCGCACAGCTAACAGAAGCGTTGAGATGCGCAGGGCTGAGGGTGTGTGGCTACTTTATAGAACGTGCTGCATTGGACGTGAAGGCTGGTAGGCAGCGTTCTGTGCTTGCGGCCATGTTGGTAGTATAACAGAGCGTAAGCCCTGACATGTCGGGGACCAGGAGGCCCAGAAGGGGCGTGTCCGATGGTTCATGACAGAGAGATGGACCGAAGTTGGACCTGGGAGGGTCGGTCCCAGAGGAAGGTCAGCCACTTCAGAGCCTGATTTGTGATGCCCAGTTTCTCTGTAGTCGCTTGATCAGGATGGAGTGGTTGACCATGTCAAAAGCAGAGGAAAGGTCAAGGAGGATGAGGACAGAAGGAAGGCTGGAGTCCAGATTAGAGAGCAGATCTTCACGAGTGTTCAGGGAAGCAGTTTTGTGCCTCTGGCTGTTCTGAAGCCAGACTTGTGGTCATGGAGGCAACCAACATATTAAGTGTGGAGAGTGAGCTGGGAGATGGCCAGCTTTTCCAGGGGTTTGCCCAGAAAAGGAGCGATAGAGATCGGGCGGTAGCTTGCCAGACAGGTTGGATTGGCAGTAGGTTTTTTTGAGGAGGGGGTGCACAAGGGAGTGCTTGTGGAGAGAGGGAAAAGATCCCGTGGTGAAAAAGTGATTGCAGAAATCATCCAAGGATATAGTGACGGTGTCAATGTGGTCCTTGATGTTTCTGGTGGAGCAGGGGGGCACCTGTTTGGACGATACTTTCATATATCAGACTTGTCTAGAAATCTTGTCAGGTGTTGTCAGAGAGAAACAAGGGAAAGGAGGAAGAGAGAGACAGGCAGCCGGAGGGGCGGGGAGGTGGACCATGGAGGGCACTGCGGGAAGTAGAGCGTGAGGAAGAGGAGAGCAAGGAAAGGATGTCCTGAGTTTTAGTGGTGAAGTGAGAAGCCAGAGCCGTACAGAGGGCCTGGGAGGGAACAGGAGAGGTGGAGACTGCAGGATTGACAAGCTTCTTCCAGATTTTCGAGTTTGGCCCTGTTGCTAGAGGCCGCAAAGCTGCAGGCTTGGATGTGGGCGCTCTTCTTGGATAGGACAGAGTCTGTATTGCCTTTGGAGCAGGCTGCATGCCAGTTTGTCAGAGGATGCCCCAGAGGCCCTCCACTTCCTCTCAGCCACCCTGCACTTGCGTTTCAGGGCGGCAGGGTCGGA
This sequence comes from Ambystoma mexicanum, assembly GCF_040938575.1. NCBI lineage: Eukaryota > Metazoa > Chordata > Amphibia > Caudata > Ambystomatidae > Ambystoma > Ambystoma mexicanum. The sequence continues at coordinate 283,686,107 of NC_090938.1, read as the reverse complement.
GTTATACCAAGAATTGCACTTGCAGGTAGGCTTCAGATGGATTCTCATGAAGGGGGCAAGGATGTTCAGAGTGTTAGAGATAGAAAGATGCAGATTAGAGAGGGCTGTGTCAGGGTGTGAGTCAGCCGCAGGAGTAGTAGAAGCATAGAAAGTTTAGGCAAAGGCATCCACTGACACACGCTTCATGGGGCAAATGACGATAAGGTAGGTGGCAGTGCTGGAGTCGGCTTTGCCTGGAGGACAGAGTTCCAGGTGAGAGGACAGCAGAAATGGGTCAGTCCAAGAGAGAGGAATGGTGAGAGGGTTAGAGAGGGGATGTCTGAGGAGATGAGTACATCCAAGGTGTGCCCGGCAGAGGATAGAATGGAGAGAGAGGGGGTGTTGCAGAGGTTGCAGAAGAGCACAGAGCGGGGATTAGAAGCATCTAGGTGGATGCTGAGGTCTCCAAGCAGGAGACGTTGAGAGGTAGAGGCAAGGAGAGAAGAAGAGGGCAGCCTGGCCAGGTGGCCTGCCGATGGTAGCCACAGTCAGAGAGGCCAGGGGAGATTGAGAGCCTGCAGAACTGACATTCAAAGAAGGTGTAGGCCTTATAGGAATGACAGAAGCAGAGACCCACTCCAGAAAGGTTAGCTATTCCACCTCCAGGTAGAATGGTCCTTGGCTCGGAGAGGATCTTGTAGCCGTCGGGGAGGAGAGTGTCAAAACTCATGACAGAGCTGGCCGTGAACCATGTCTCGTTGAGAGCCAGGACATCAAGGTCAAGTTCTTCTAGGAGGTGGCAGATGTCAGAAGAGTGTTTGACAGAGCAAGAGTGTAGAGCAGCGATTTGGAGCAGGTTGCCACATTTTAAAGACTTCCATGGTGGGGTACAGGCTTGAGGTACACCCAGCGGAAGTGGTAGATGGGCTGGAGGTGGTAGGGGTGGTAGCAGGAGGTGGCATAGTAGCCAGAGAGGAGGAGGAGGAGGGTGCCAGAGAGGTGGCAGACAAGGGAGGTGGCCGACGAGAGAGAGGCGCTAGTAGGAGTAGCGGGAGAAGGAAGGAAGTTGATAAGGCACGGGAGACACCTATAGAAAAGGAGGAGGTTGGGCTGAGGGCCGTGGACCAAGACAGTGCCATTCAAATAGACATTAATGATGGTCTTGGAGGAGTGGAAGGAGGCCAATTGGACCTCCCACCGAGTGCCACCATTAATGGGAAGAGGAAAAGATAGGAGAGAGAGCCGAGACCATATCGGGGGTCCATAGGTCTGGTGAGGGAATGACAAAGAGGATCTTGGTGAGAGTCTGCATGGAGGAAGCACTGATGTAGGTATCAACAATAAGGAGGACTGGGTTGGAGACCAGGATGTCCCTCTTGAAATTCTTCCTTCCAGATTTAGTGAGAGGCATAGGATTGGAGATAGAGTTAACAGTAAGATAAGATGGGAGAAACGGAAAGCTCCATAGAGGGTGCGAAGAGGAAAGTATGATGAGAAGGGAGGGAAAAGGAGAAAGAGAGACTCACAACACTAGATGCATAGGAGGGGAGGGGAGGGGGGGAGGGTCACATGGTAGGGAACACAAGGAGAAGCAGACAAGTGACACACAATAGCACAACAGTGGATGGGACCAAGAGAGTGGGAGAGAGCCTATTGGTACACAGATAACAGTGCAACACTAATGACAGTGGGTGGGACCTAGAGAGTGGGAGAGAGCCTATTGGGACACTGATAACAGTAAACCGGAACCACAATTGAGTGACCCACAACACAAAGTACGGCTAACTGCTAGAGTCTACGTTTGCGCAAAGACAGTGTACGTTATGCAAGACGGTTAGTCAAATTATTACAAAGTAGGGGAGCGCTCTGTCACGGCTTTTAACACTAAAATTGGTTGTCTAAGTAAATATTGTCTGGATGTTGCCCAAAGGTTGATGCATGTTTTGGTAGGGTAGTTCTGCAAAATCTGCTACTGTAGCACTTTTTGCTTGTCCATCATCCTAACTGCTTGGGGAGTCTATCAGATGAGGATTCTGCAGGAGAAAAGCAATCCATTGAAGGAGAAATTACTTACCGTAATGTTCTTTAAATGGATTCCTCCTCGCCCCTCCTATCCATCCCCGCTCAGAATGTCCATCTGTCTAAAATCTTCATTTTCTAATTGTGCAGGGTCTCCCTGTTGGGATGTTTCCCATTGTTACGTTTTTTACAGAGTGGTTAGCCTTGCCTTCCATCGTTTTCCTCTGCAGCCTTCAAGCATGGTGGAAAAGGGAGGAACTGAGGTATGTGGCGTAGTGACGTGGTATATATATGTGATACCTCCCGTCTTGTCGGGAGCTGACGATCGAGCACCGAGCAAGACGGATCGACGGCCGAATTGAGGTCCACTACGCCCCCTATCGAAAATGTTTCCGAGCAGCAGAGCTGGATGAGGATATCTATCAGATGAGTAATCTGCAGGAGAAGAATCCATAGAAATATAGAATATATAGAAGGAATCTGTAGAAATCATAAGTTCATCTCACTTGTATCATACCTAAGTGGTTGGGTCAACTAACCTTTCTGATCGATTGCTGGTTAGTACTTAATTCAATGATGCTCTGACTGTGTGTTGGCACTTATTCAGTCGCGCATTTCTGTGATAGGGAAAGGGAGCAAAGGAATAAACACTTATTAGAAGGCCTTGTGATGCAATTGGTCTGCAACATGCCGGGAGATAGAGTCTGAATACCTTTGTGGGCTAATTAATTCTCCTCTATCGGGTAATGTGCAAGGGTGAGCTGTGGTTACACAAGATTCTCAGATTAAGGCTTCTGTAAGGGAAGGGCATGGGAATTAGATTTGCCATGGTTAAGCACTTCAAGGGCAAAGTAAAAATACTTCAATACGGTAAGCTATAGGGAGTCTCCTTAACTAATAGTGTGGCATGAATACTGTGTCCATTAATGGCCTAATTAGAATATTTTTCAACAGCAAGTCTGCAATGTAATAAATACCATAATCAAGTATGTCAATGGGCAAGATGTCTGTTCCGAAAACAAATTACATGGTCTATGTCCAGTTGGTCTTAATGACTTCGCCTGCATAATGTTCGGGTGCGAAAGCCCCAGCCGATATCGTCCCCCTGATGGCGTTCCGCATGGTTCCTCACTGCGCAATCGCCATTTTGAGAAGAGTTTATATTATGATTGATACGTCATGCGTGATATACATGGTATCATACCGCAAACCTGGACTGACCACTACCTTATCGCATTTGAGCTTAATATGGACTTTAGTCACAACAAAACATGTCCTTTAGCACCCTCGTGCCCCACCAGAAACAAACGGAATATTACGGCTGAGGCAATCATGTCCCTCGTAATCCCGACCCTCAGCACACTACCCAGAACATGTGACCCTAACGTCCTGGTAGACGCCTAGAACTCCTCTATGCTTAAAGCCATTAATTCAGTAGCACCTCTTAAAATGTGCCAAGGGAAACCAAGACCCCATGTGAACTCATGGTTTACCCCTGAGCTGAAAGTGCTCCGCTCTGAAAAAAGAAAACTCAAAACTCTCTGGAAACATACACCCTCACTAGAGAACAAAACCAACTTGGTTTCTGTCTCCACTAAATAAAGAAATGAGATCATACGCACCAAACGCGATACCTACAACAGAATAAATCAAGCAGGCTCTAGAACCAAAGAACTCTTCACCATCTTGTGAGAAATGGAGACGCCTAACCCACCCACAGACACATGCCTAAAGGACAAACTTTGGTGCACGAACATCCAAAATGCTCTCACCAATAAAATTGCCAGTCTACAGACCAAAATAGCGGACAAACGTAAACTACTTACTGACCATGCTGCTACTAAATCCCACACTGAAGCTCAGAACCACCCATCTCCGACCCCACAGCTCCATGGCTTCAAATTCTCAAATGTATCAGTAACTGAGGTACAAAAAATAATTGCCTCTCTGAAACCATCCAATTGCCAGAGCGACAGTTGCCCAGCTCAGATTATCAAGGATGCAGCCAGAGACCTGGCCCCATTCATCACCAAACTCATCAACTCCTCTTTCTCTAGTGGTGTAGTTCCCAGTAATTTGAAGGAATCTTGGGTACCCCCACTACTCAAAATACAAACCTTAGACCCCCACCATTCCCACAAACTACAGACCGATTACCACAGTCCTGTTTCTGTTAAAGATCTTGGACAGGGTTGCATATTTGCAAATCCAGGACTACCTCGAAGCCAACAAACTCTTGGAATCTCGGCAATCCGGCTTTAGACCAAAACATGGGACTGAAACCGCCCTTGTCGACTTAAAAAGTAGGATTGACGACCTGAACGACAAAGGTAGACTCGCTGTCCTGCTCCTCTTGGACCCGTCAGCGGCATTTGACTTGGTTGACCACAAGGTACTATGTGATCACCTGGAGAGAGCAACCTATTTCTCCAAATCAGCCATCAAATGGATACAATCATTCCTAAACAAAAGGACCATGCAAGTCTTCTCGCAAACCGCGGCAGCTGACCCCATACCTATGAACTGCGGTGTGCCCCAAGGGTCTTGCGTCTAGCCGATTTTGTATAACATCTTTACAAAGCCGTTGTTCTATAAACTGGATCATCTGGGTGTCACTGACACTAACTATGCAGATGACACCAAGAAACTCCGACCCCTCACAGGCATATACGACAGATGTTCAGCGTGTGAATGAAATTTACACCATCATTCAGGCATGGATGGCCGGTAATGGCCTCTGCCAGAATGATGATAAAAAACGGAACTACTGCTAGTATGCTCCTCAACCAATCTAAATAAACGAAGCCCAAACTATAACACATTTATCCTAAATGGGGACAACATTCCAATCGCCAAAGCAGTAAAAACACTTGGCTTCTACTTTGATGCCACGTCCAACCTCAGCAAACGAATAAATATGACTGCCTCAGCCACTGCCTACACAGGCAAACTGATAAGCGCCTGCAGACCTATGCTGTCGCCTGAAAGCTGCCTCACACTAGCCAGAGCTCTCATAGGCTCCAAACTGGACTACTGTAACAGGCTTTACTTAGGCACCAACAAAACAGTAATTAACAAACTTCAGACCCTGCAGAAAAATGCTCTTAGAGCTGCTTTAAATAAACCCAGAAATTAACATACCTGAGCAGCTAGGAAACATCTCAAATGGCTCTCAATTAACGAAACGATTAAGCTCCAAATCTTATGTCTCACCTTCAAAGCGCTAAACCACACAGCCCCCCATACCTCACCGAAAAATTAACCTGGAGATCCTTTATTTGGATCACCAGATCCACAGATACCTCTTGCCTGATGGTACCTAGGTACAACCTAAAAAGATCAGGCAGAGCTAGTTTTCCAGTCCTGGCGGCCCAACTGTGGAACTCCCTCCCATCTAACATCAGGGCCATACAAGTATTCGACAACTTAAGGAGAAATGTTATCTCCTAGATACTTAGCAAGAACTAAATAACTATGCAGCCAAATACCTATCTGCACTTGACTTTTGTCCACAGATGTATGTACTTTACCCTTTGCCAACCTGTTTTTCTTTCAATGTATTTACTTTATCCACTGCCAACCTGTCTACACATTTGAATGTATGTACCTATGCAGTACAAACTGTTTGCCATGCTCATGTAACCATACTCTAAAGCGCCCAGATACCCCTGGGTCAGGCGCGCTATATAAATAAAAGACAGAAACAAACATGACGCCAGTTACGTCCAGTCACATCATGTTCGGTGTTGACGCAAGAAAAGATGGGCGACATTACTGTGAGGAATGTTTCATCCTCACAAATTATAATTGATGGCCTTAGTGGCATACAGTGATAATGAAAATGACTGTTACTGTATGATGGCAGTTAAAATGGAAAAGTATGAGGCCACCAGGGGCAGCAGGCAAGATGGCTGCCTGATTGCTGTGCTCACCTTCCAATCTGGGGGACATCATGGAGTTATTGTGAAAAGCAGGCCATTACCTGCTCAAAATTTTGAAATGCATCTGTATGAACCTGAAGCCGACCTGAGGGGCAAGCAAAGATCTCCTGCAACAACCTGGGCGCCCTGAAAACATCCTGGTGCACACTGGCATCTATCCCGCCCACCGTGCCTTTTACCCTGAGTGAAGGAAAGGGACTCTGCTCGGCTCCGTGTTTGCAGTGATGGTCAGCTCGGGGAAGGTGACTGATGGGGAGGTGCGCCGGCCGTCGGTGATCCTATAAGACGCGACATGTGCAGTGCAGAACACCTCCCCACCCCTCCACCCCCTTACGGGCGCGCGCCTTCCCCGGGTGTGGAAGAGTAGGGGAAGCAGACCGGGACGTTGCCGGAGGTGGGTGAGGAGGAGTGAGTGGGAATCTGGTTTCCCTCGCAGGTGTGCTGTGCCAGCTCCTGCGGTCCCCGCGACACCCGCAGTAAGCCGGGCCTGCCTGGCGGAAGCCTTGGGGCCACCCAGCAGAAGGCTCAGAGGGACGGCTGGCCCACAGGGGACCGTCACAGATAAGTGGCGCCTCCGCCTCCCACACGCAGAATACATGCACCGCCCAGGGTATCAACGTGCCACTGAACTTTCCCGGATGGGAAATCCGCTTGGGAATCCAATTTCTGTATTGGATCTGGAACACTCACAAGTCGGATTACAACGCATGCCCTTAACACTGGGTGAGAACACAAGCAAAACCACAACGCGTGCCTTCGACAATGGCCATTATGGGATAAACACTGAGCGCAAGAAGTAGTCAACTCCACGAGCTGGAGGGGAGCCTTGGCAAAATTCCAGTACTGAGTTAAAGACACTGAGATGGAATCTGGGAGTGCCCCTGCTGCGCAGGCAGTGCTAGGCTCTATAAAAACAGACATTCAGGCCATTTTGGAAGAAATTTGGGGGATGTGAACGGATATGGCGGCAAGGCTGGCCGACCTCTCAGCTAAAGTGACCACTCTGGAGGACAGGATGGATGGGGTCGAGGCCAACCAGACGTCCACTGTGCTCCTGGAGACACAGATGGAGGCTTGCTTCATGGAAATGGAACGTCGGGAAGAAGAGCTGCGTCTTAAGGTGGACGACATTGAAAATCGAGAGAGAAGGAACTATATCCGATTCTTTGGCCTGCTGGAAATGCAGGGCGAGACATCAGAAGGTCTGGAACATAAAGTTCAGGACATAATGGGGATGGTCCTCAGAGTGGAAGCCGATGGGAGAGTCACCATAGACAGAGTGCATCGTGCGGGAGGGGGAGCACGTGGTCCCTGCACGGTCTTGGCACAGATGCACTACTACAGAGACGAGGCAAAGATTCTGAAGAAATCTAAGCGCTTGAGGGAAATACAGTACAGTGACTCAAAAATGGCCATCTTTCAAGACCTCCCGGCCAATACGCTGCTGAGACGAAATAAGTGTGGGCCCCTCTGTGATGCTGGAAATGCATCTGAGGGACAGGGCCTCTGAATCCTTGTCCTTTTACTGCTTTTTACCGTGTGTTCTGTTATGTTTTCTGCCCCGGAGTCCATGTGGGACTCCTGGCAGTGCAGCTCTCTCTTTTGGTTTGGTGAACAGACCCATGGAATTCCCTTATGGCACCCATGGGTAGGGGTACAACCCTGTGCCCCTAGTGTATGTTTTTGGGCACCTGTGGGTGGCCCCAGAGCAGGGTATGGGCTGGTGGCAGCTCCGTGCTGAAATTGACAGGTGCTCCGGGTGTCCTCCATTTTGGGATACCCAGGCCCTGCCATTGGGATCTGTTGATTCCTGATAGGAAACAAGATGGCCCCTGTGGCCTCTTGCTTTCTATTGCCGGTTAACTTGTTTTCCCAAAGTCCTGGGAAGCCCTGTCTCTGTCCCTTCCCCCTGACTGGCTGTTGGGTGGAAGTTCCATATATGGTATTGTTGTGAAGGCCCAGCTAGACTAGTTGGAGCCTTCCCAGTGTCTGTATGTTGTGGGTACCTCCTGTGGGTGGGACCTGGGTGAATGGAGTGTGTGACCAATATACACTTCTTGTTGTGGTTGTCTGGTTTCTGGCATGAGAGACAAAGACTGAGACAGCCCTGCCCGAAACTGGCCTGAATGCAGTGTGTAGTGTTGAATGGCTGGGTACTTGTCCCAATCCACATTTCTTGTTGTGAGTGTCTGGAAGGGAGGAGTGTGGCCTGAATGCACTGTGGGCCTGATTGGCTGACTGACTGCATGAATGCCCTGCTGTGTGATTGGCTGCTGAGTGTGCCAGCAGTGTGGATGAGAGACAGGATAGTATATCTGGGGACCTCTCACCACTGGAAAAGTGTTCAGAAGGAACCATTGGTTGAGAAGCGACCATTGTGTTCAGAAGCATTCTGGAGCTGAGTCTCCACTCTAAGAGTAACTGGAACTGCTGATCCTCGACGTCCCGCTGGAAGAAGAAGACTTGCTATGGCATTTGCTTCGACCGATCTGAAGGCTGACGAGATCGTCGAGGGCTGACCCGAGAGAGGACCTGGTAAGGCGCCCTCTTCCCGTGCTCCGAGAGACCATCGAGCACCGCTCCATCTTTGCCGAAGCGCCCTGGAAGACAGACCCTCGAAAGGCTGTCGACCCGAGACGGGACCGCTGAGGAGATCGAAGTGAAGCACCCGGACATCGACGCCGTCGAAGTCCATTGCCGTCGACCAGGGTTCGCAGGTTTGTGTAACCGCTGGACGCCCGTCGAAGTGGTGTTGCCCAGCCGTGGGAACCCCTTGACGCTGTGCCGCCGACGACCGGAGCCGTCCGCTCCTTTGCCTAAGAACATTCAATCGAAGGACTCTCTCGACCGCATCGTCGACCGCTTATCCTGCCGGAGAAAGTCGAGGATGACCAACGCGCCGAGGAGAAACCTGCCGGTGGGTTTCCCGCCACCCGAAGACCCCAAAGACTCGAACGACTCGACGCCCTTGCTGGGCCTCCGTCTCTACAATCTTTGCGGTCCAGAACTATTGTCACCGAGGTGCCCCGCACGCCTCTGCCTTGCAGGACGCCGACGCTCCGACGCCGACGAGCACCGCTCGGACGAAGCTGCCGCCTCACCGACACCGTTCTACCTCGTTTGTCGACGGACGTTCGACGCCCCGTGCCTCCCGCTTGAAAGGGAAGGCATTCAAGAAGGGCCGTCGATTCCCCGTCGCCGAACAGCGAGTTCCTCGACGTTTGTCGACGTCTCTTCAAGGAGCTCGACTCCACCAGGTACATTGGGGGGGTAAAAACATTATAGGAGAGAATAAGACTTGCAGAGCAATATATGGACTGGGCGTGCGCTACATCTTTGTTTTACAGGTTGCCCAGGTGGGGGGATCCCCACACAGAACTGTGCCTAGTGGTAGGGGCCAATATTCTGCCTATTGCTCAATCATCTTATTTTCTCTCCTCCCTCTATTGCTGGTTTCACTCTATTGGTCTGTGTGACATTGTACAGTATTGTTCATGCACTTTAATGAGATCTAATACAAAGGGTGGTACCACTTTAGAATTGTATATATTTGCCATTGTTGATTTTTCCGGAGTACAAAGTGAGTTATTATGATAAGTGTACATAACCTTGAATATTGATTATATAAAGACTGTGTTCTAACCAATACAGAGTGTGGATATTCCTTTGTGGGGGCTTGGGGACTACACTGTACTTAAGAACCAGCCTGCATCACCTCCTGAGAAGCTAGGCCTTGATTGCTCGACCATTGCTACCGTAATAGAGAATCTTGGCTGGGGTCTCCTGTGCCTCCCCTCCACCATATAGGGAGCGGAAGTACAGACACCCCCCACCGGTCGTTGAGGCCCTTCTCTCACACCCTCACCAAATGGCTGCAGGAAAAAGGGGTCCGTTACCATTGGGGCTACTCATTTTCATTGGCGTTTGAATGGCAGGGAGAGACGCACCATCTGGTGGCAGAGGAAGATATTCAGAGGATCACAGAAGACCTTGAGAGCCGGGAAGGCTCTTCAGGAGAGTTTGGCGGGGGGGACAGACTTTGCCTGGGGACCGAGAGGTCCGGAAAGACACCTGAGGAAAACGGGGGGTGGAGGGGTGGCTGAAAGTTCCAGAAGTTGAACACCCTCTCCCCGCGGAAGGAGGACACCTGAAGGGCTGCAGAGCTAAATATTGTTGTTCACTTATGTTTTCCCTAGGGCACCCTTGCAATCCGGGTGCCCAGGTGGGGGGGGGCTGAATGACAATGGAATTGCCACTGTTTGGAGGTCTTTGGTTGACAGGAAGGGAGGCAAGGGATATATTTGTTGCAAGGTGTTCATTTGTTGAAGTTTTGGGTATGTTTTGGATAGCAATGTTGCTGAGTTGAGAAGGAGAGGTTCGAATTGGTGCTATTGGGGCCCACACAACCCCCTCCTCCCCCCAGTACGGCTCAGGGTGAGGAGAGCAGTAGCCAAGCTGGTCATGAGTCCTCGGATAGAAGAGGAGTCCCTGTTGGTTCGTTGACCATGCTCGGCTTGACTACGAGATGGAGATGGACACATCAAGTTGGGGAAGAGGAGGGGTGGTGGGGGTGGATGGTAAGGGGCAAGAGGCAAAAGGGGGGGGAAGTGGACCATGCTATGGAATTTGTTTGCTGAAGGGGCCTTGGGCCCAGTGGAACACTAAGGGCGCCCTATCACCAAACCGTCCCTATCGGTCCCTCGAGTGCTGGTTAGCTTGGAACAATATGGGAAACTGTCGGGCTTTAAGGTCCACCAGTGGAAATCAGTGATGTTTACAACTGGAGGTTTGCCAGCGGCGGAGCAGGAGTATGTAGATGGGTTCCCTTTCAGACGGCAGAGGGCTATGTTCTGATATTTGGGGATACAAGTGACACAGCATCATGGGGATATCTTCTCCAGTAATTTTCTCCCCCTGTGAACAGCGGTAAAACGAGATATGGAGAGGTGTGCAGGACTGGGGTTGTCCTGGATGGCATGGCTGAATTCCATTAAGATGGTGCCCCCCCCCCCCCCATTTCTATTTTTGTTTCGAACGTTGCCTATCTCAGTACCTGGATATCATGAGGGGCAGGTTTCGTTGGTCACGTTGGCATAGGTGGAGACTGATTGACTGTATTACAAAAACCACCCCCAAGATGGCGTCTGCACTCTGCAGTGCCTTTGCAGACTTGGAGCCTTCCTGGACCATTGGCTCTGCCCCCCCCCCCCCCCGCACCCCCCCCCTGCACAAACTGCTTATCTGTCTGCCGGGACCAGAGCGCTCTGTGTTGCTACTCTTCTTAGCGAACTCTTGTGAGTTCGATCCTTTGCTGTCCCCGATTTCCTTTCACTACTCCTTACATTGCATGTTAACGACCTCCCATTCTCGTCTCTCTTATAGATCTTGTCCAGATCACTCGGTGCAGAGTAACTTTATTCAATCCCTCCAGCCCTGCCTATCATTCAGCGTCCTTCCGGGTAGGAACGCGATCAGAATCTCCATAGCAACCACCCGCTCTCCGATCGGAACATATTCTTATCTTGTTAACTATTCTCTGCAGACATTAGACCATCTGTTGTCAACCTTTCGCCCAAAAGACCAACTTCAGACGTCCCACGGCTTTCAGCGTCCTTCCGAGTACGAACGCAACTTGTCTCCATAGCAACCATCGTGTTTTCGGAACGAAAAGCAAGCAAAACTTGCTTGTCTTTATTTTACAGATTCCCGGCGGTCTGTAGTGAAGTTCCTGATCTCAAGATTAACTCTTCGCTTCTCTGCCCTCATACCGAGGTACAAATCAATATGGCAGGAGTTTCTACTGTATTTCAGCCATATTTCCACGCTTACGTTACTTGGCAACAAGGAATGCTTCTCCTGCTCACGCCTCTTTACTTCTGGGATCTCCTAATCTCTGTTTTATACATTACAGGAATACGCTTCTTACGTTCCTCGCTTATACCAGACATCAGTTAACCCCTAAACCACCAGTCACATCAGAATGGGTATTTACTAACTTCTAAGTGCACATTTAAAGGTTCCTATTCTACTGCCTTTGGTAATCTGTATTTCTCTGTCATTCCCTTCAGTGCTGGGCTTCCTTACAACAGCTGGTCTGAGACATCTCAACCTTTTGGAATTCTCCAGCCTCTTAACAGAAGGATTCCTTCCTGCGAAGACACACAGGGTTTCCCTGGAAATCCTGCTCCCTCTGAATCTTTTACTGATAGGGGGGGTAGGGTGACCAGGAGGATTCTCATAACCTCACGCTGCTGTGTTGGATCCAGGTCAGTGATATATATTCGGGCTAGTAATTTCACAAGATGCCGGATTTATAGAATTGATGACAGACAGCAAGGCCTACTGACTCTGGCCATGGATCAAATGCAGCAGTTAGTGGCTGCAGTGCAGTCTCTCACCTCAGTGATGCGGTCTTGTGTCAACAAATGTTCTGCTCCCTGCAAAGCCCCGAGATCCCTCCATGACCCCTGTTTTTAACCCGGAGAGGGTAAGCCCCTTTTTCCCCACTCTCTCATGTATTTTTATGTGAATTTTACCTCTGTGGTTTTTTTTTTGGTTGTGGAGTCTGACAAACTCAATAGGCATAATCTTTTACATTGTGTCACAAAGCACCTTCAGTGCAGTGACAAAGGGAAGTCTTCCAGATTTCCCAAAGGTTTAAATACCTTCTCTGGGATAAACTACTGTTTACCAGAGCAGTAAAGTGAAATTGACTTTACTTACCATTGGAACTTTCTAGACCCAGCACACACTACCTTACAATAGAGTGCTGGAGGGGTTACTTGGTATCTTCTTTGTCTAGCTTCTCGTATAACATTTTTGTTACCCTTTCCTCATTGAATGTCTGGTGGCAGTGGTTTCGTTTGAACTACCATGGTATGTTGTTACTGCGGGCTGTGTTCGCAACCATAAAGCAACCGCGGGAGCCATCTTTTTCAAAATGCCGCAGGTGCCATCTTTGAAAAAATGGCTCCCAGTCTTCTTTTTTTGCCAATTCTTTGTGGAAAGGTCCTTCTTGAGATTTTCTCTGCGCGCCAAACCAGGTCTGGTCTTTGTTCATTTCACCTTTGGCGGGCTTCAGGAGTGAAACCCGCCTCTGGCTCCAGGGTGTCTGGGGTAGGCATGAAGTGAGGGAGGTGCCGGAAACTCCCTGTACTTAGTCTCCTAGGAGACCCAAATGCACTATGTGGTGATTGGCCGGCTGACTGTCCGGCAAGGACAGCCACCCTGCTGGGTGACTGACAGCTGGGCTGGAATTAATGGGAGAGAACTAAATAAAAGTTGTCTTTTGGCTTGGAAGGCAGAGTCGACCACTGGACGAAGGAACCGACAAAGAGCTTGAAGAGGATGCTTGCTGCAACTCCTGGACCGTTGGTTTGCCCGGTGAAGCCCTGCTGCAGTGCTGAAATGCCAAGTTCGCATCGACAGAGAAGCCCCTGCAAGGACGACTTCTCCCCTTGAGTTGGTGGGACCAATCCACTCCAAAGTAAGCCACCTGGACATCATCTCAGAGCTGGTTCAATTTCTACAGAGTTGCTGCTGGAAACCGTATAGCCAGGGAGAGGAACACCCGATTATGTAAGTTGCTTTTAAACTGGCCTAGAGCTTTTGGAAGATCCTCCGGACTCCCAAGAAGCAGGACTGACCAAGCCTGAGCCCCCTCAATAGTGCGGGAACCCAGAAGCAAGGAAAGTCCATCTCAACAGCCAGGAACCGCAGTGTTGCTATTTGCGGTACACGCAAGGAGCTGAAACACTGAACAGCCACTGAAAGTGAAGTTTGCCGGTTGCAGGTTTTGACTGCCCCAGTGCATTGCAGGAGTCCCCCAACATCCTCCCTCTTGTCCCCACGACTGAGGCCCAGGAACAGTGAGATCTGCAGAGGTGCACGGGAACAGAAGTCATCAGCTGCATCTTTTCTTCATTTCCGAGATACTGTAAAACAAGCTAAAGAGAACTTACCTCTTACTGTAGAGTTGCTTTGAAACTTCTACAACTCACAAGCCTAATCAGCTTGTGGCCCTACATTTGATTCTTCTTTTCATCAAAGACTCCTAAGAACTTGTGCTGAGACTTTTCCATTTACTTACCAGAAGTGCTTCATCCTATACAAGACTTTTGCCCATTGACTTTGGCTTATCCAGCGGAATGGTATGTCTCTTCTTGGGGGATCTAAAAGTATTTGCTTACTTAAGAATGTTTGTGATCTCTTGTTCTAATAACCTTTGCCTTTTACCAATTTCTAAAAGTATTCTGAATGCCAACAGTAAGGTATTAATGTCCCCAGCACCCTAGTTATTGAAGTCACCTGTGGGTGTAGGTTGTGTCTGTGGCCCATCCCAAATGGGTCTTAACTGGTTCAGAAGCTTAGTGTACAGTGTTGAAGTGTATTTCTGTGTTACTAGTATATTGCTCCCTTCTGAAGAAGGCTTTATAACTGACTGATAAATTAATAATTGTTTATGCAAGAAACCTTGAGTATGAGTTTTTAAATACCTGTAACTGTGAATATTTGTGGAACTCCACTACAGCTCACATTTACCCCTCTTCAGATGAGCCTGGCTGCTCAACACACTACCAAAACTGTGTAGTACAAGCTTATACCAGAGGTTGGGTTGCCTATTCCTGTAGTCATAGTTGTTTGTAGTGTTCTGCATACAAACGTTGCTTAACAACCCCTTCCAGGCGGCAGATATGACAGATATCCACATAAACTAAAAGAATTTCTCGAAGCCTGCACAGTGCAGTTCACATTCAAGGCTGCCTTTTTCCCCGACACACCGCAATAGGGTTGGTCATATGATCACTCATTTAACTGGCCCAGCATTGGCATGGGCGACACCATTAGTAACCTCCAGCAACCCTATTCTGGACTCTTACCCAGCATTCATAAACAGTTTAAGATTCATGTTTGGTAGGCAGGAGATTGCCATTGCCTCCCAGGAAAAGTTGTTGGATTTTAAACCGGGATCTCAGGATATCCTCACTTACATAACATGCTTTAAACAGTTGGCCACTGACACTTCTTGGCCGGATGACGCTTTGGTTACTTTATTCTGCAGGGGTCTGAACGAAGAGCTGAAGGACGTGTATCCCGTCCTCCAAACCTTGCCGAAATGGTAGCATTACTGATGCAATTGGATTGTTGTCTCCAAAAGCGTTCAAGAGAAAGGAGGAGACATAGATATACCCGTGCTCCTCAAGTCTTTTCCTTTCTCTGACAAAGCCGCTTCTTCTGGCTGGTCTATTTCTACAGAATAACCCATGCAGTTGGGAACCACTCGGGACCCCTTGACTCCGGAAGAAAGAGCGGGTCTATGCATGTACTGCAGGGACAGCAGTCACCACCTCCATGATTGTCCAGTGGCGCCCCCCAGAAGGACTGGAAACGCCAGGACCCAACCGTGAAGGAAACCACGGATTGGAGTCGTATAGCGAGTTCCCCAAACACAAAGGTTACTACTCATCCTGCTGGCTGTTTTGACCTTGTTATGATGGTGGTTATGGTGTCATTTTCTTGGAACGATTCCGAAATTTCGCAGGTGCCCACTTTGATAGCGGGCGGCTGGTTGTTTCATGGACGATAGGTGGGCCATCCAACATGGCATCCCTCGCTCCTCCAAGGGAGTAGCCGTTCAAGTAGAAAACGTGGATGGCAGCCCTCTTACTTCTGGTCCTATTAAGGAGCACACTCATGCAGTATGCATGTCTATGTCCTCACATCAGGAAGAGATTGTTCTGGATTTGATAAAGACTGCACATTACCCTGTTATCCTAGGGATGCCCTACACAATTCCTATGTTAGTTGGACTGCGGGATCCTTCTTTTTAGGTTCAGAATTCTGTTTGACTCATTGTTTGCCTGGTGCCACAATCAGATTTCACATTCCTGCCTCTGCATGCAGTGGACCTCCCACGGCGGCTATCCTTAACCATGTTCATGAAATCCCAGAACCTTACCTCCCATTCGAGGAAGTCTTCCCCACATCGGAGTATTCAGAATTACCTCCTCATCGCAGGGATGATTGCTCAATAGAGCTTGTCCCTGATCAACCCCTGCCTTTCGGCCGGATGTACATCTTGTCGGCCAAGGAGAAAGAAGTACTTTGTGAATACCCCCAGACCAACCTCTGTTATGGATTGATAGCTGAATCTACATCCCCTGCATGGGCATCATAATTCTTCATACAAAAAAAGAACACCACAGCGTTGCGTCCCTTTATTGACTATCACAGACTCAACACGATTACTATTTCCGATAGGTGTCCCATGCCACTCCTTCCTGATATTCTTGAGGCTGTTAAGGATTCTACCATCTATACAAAACTGGACCTGCACGGGGCTTATCACCTCATCAGTGTACGGCCGGGGGACAAATGGAAGACAGCATTTCGCACCCTGTTGAGGCACTTTGAATATCGTGTGATGCCCTTTGGCCTATCCAATGCCCCGGCAGTGTTCCAGCAATTTATGGACCATATTTTTGCAGACATCCTTCTTCATTACGTCATTGTATATCTAGACGATATTTTGGTTTTCTCTTCCACCCAATCTGATCACATCTGTCCTGTTCGGAAGGTTTTATCTCGTCTGCAAGAAAATCACCTTCTGTGCAAGCTTGAGAAATGTGAATTCAACCAGTCAAAAGTAACATACCTGGGTTACATCCTTTCTGCAGAGGGTATTTCAATGGATCCGACAAAGGTTACCGCTGTGTTGAACTGGCCTCCTCCGGGAACAGTTAAGGATATCCAATGTTTTTTGGGTTTTGCTAACTTTTATAGACCCTTTACCCCTGGCTTCTCGAACATCATTCGTCTTATCACTCAGCTGCTATAAGGGGAATTTCTTTTTATTGGTCTCCAGAGACACAAACCTCTTTCAATACCCTTAAGACGGTCTTCACTACCGCGTCCATTCTACTTTCCCCTGATCAAGAGAAGAAATTAATTCTGGAGTCTGACGCATCACAACATGTCGTGGGAGCGGTTCTGTAACAGATAAATGCCCAAGGCTTCGAGTGCCCCATCGCATACCTATCCAAAACGCTGTCCCCATCTGAACTGAATTACACAGTGTTTGAAAAAGAACTGATAGCTATCAAACTGGCATTAGAAGAATGGCAACATCTTCTGCTTGGTGCTAAACAGCCGATAGAGGTTTGCACTGATCATCACAACCTTAGGGCCCTGTAATACGCTCAAACCGTAACAGCCGGCAAGCATGGTGGGCTCATTTTTTCTCCACGTTCAACATCGAATTCACCTTCATTCCTGGTAGAACCACCCTCCGGGCCTATGCCCTGTCCAGAAAGGATCGAAATGCATTTCCTCATTTCCATTCGGAACCCATCTTTCCAAAGTCTCGATTTATTAATGTCCTTCGAAACCTTTTGCCAGAGATAGCCTTGGAAACCGGCCCATTTGAAGTCCAGAACCCTCAATTCCGGGTGAAACACAATTTAACCGAGGATCAAGGCTGTTTGTTGTATGGTACTACAGTATTCTTAGTGTATCTGGCTCTGAGGAGGGAAGCACTCCATTGGTGTCATGATTCCCGTTGGCAGTTCGAGGTGTATCAAACACAACCCAATTGCTACGCAGATACTTTTGGTGGCCCACGCTACTCAGGGATGCCAAGGATTATGTGTCCTCTTGCTCTACATGTCAACAGTCCAAGACCCTGTGGAGAGCTCTGTTGGGTGATTTGGTCCGGATGCCTCTACCAGCGAAACCCTGGCAGATAATCTCTACGGATTTTATTGTGGACTTGCCGGTGTCACGGGGTTGTGACACTATCATGGTGACTATTGATACTCTCAATAAATTGTCAATTTTTGTCCCCCTGCCTAAAGTTCCTACTGCAGCTCGGATGGCCCGAGTCTTAATAGAACATGTCTTTTCTCGACACGGCCTGCCAGAGACTATTATTTTGGACCGAGGACCTCAATACACTTCCCATTATTTGAAACACGTCTGTTCGGCTCTGAACATCAGACGGGCTCTCAGTTCGGGTTATCATCCCCAAACTAACGGCCAAACTGAGAGGCTCAACCAGACCCTGGAAGGCTATCTCGGTTGTTACATCTCAGCTGCCCAGGACAACTGGGCTGATTTTGTATTTTGTTTATTTTTCCAGCATGGGGTCTGGCATGGATTCACATGCTCATGAATATTCCCCGTCGTCAGGCTGGGAATCCTCGGTAAAGAAAAAACCAGTTTCGTTTCTGATATGTCTTTCATAGTAATAACCAATCACTGGTCTCTGCGTCATACTGACCACAGCCAATGACTGCCCTCTACCTAAGCACCGCCTCTGGCAGCCATCTTCAGATTGTTACCGCACGTTCATGTGTTGGGATCCTCGTGCTATTGCTCTCGAGCGTTAGTGCTATTTTTTCACATTTTTCTCAAAAAAAAAACGTCGTTTTTTTCGGTCAAAAGAGCCTCAAGCTCCACCGACTCTCCATCCGATCAACGGGGACCCGTGTCGGATTCGTCTGCGCCCCTCAAGGGTGAAGATCTCGTCGAGCTACGCTTTTGGAGGACTCCAGAAGTTTCTCAGGCCCGGACATAGCCCAGGAGAAGGGAAGCTCGACGCCCGGAAAGCTGTTCAGGATCTGCCCTGGATGCCAGCTGCAGAACGTCTTTAAGGAGGACGAACACTCCTTTTGTCTCTACTGCTTACATGAGGACAAGACGCACGTGGAGAAGGACTGTGCGTTTTGCTGCAATATGTCGGAGCGGACCATGAAGGACCGCCATCAACGTCTCGCCAACTGGCTGGAAGGGAAGAGCCCGTCAGGCGAGAAGAAGAGGAAATCCGAGCGGTCTTCTAAGACCTTTGAGGACGCCCCGGCGACGGGGGTCCAACACAAGGCCAAGCACCGCGAGTCCGCTGGCACCGGGAGCGCCGAACGGTCGGGCTCTACGGGCGCCAGGCAGGGCGCACCCTCCCCGGCACCTTCAGCCACGAGCCAACGCTCTGGGTCGGGTAAGAGGAAGGACGAGCACCCGGCGAAGCTCCTGGAGAGGCCCCGGTCGAGCTCGAAGGCCCCATCGGAGGGGGAGCGAGGCAGTGCCCCCCCCTCAAGGATAAGGCGGTGAGCGCACCTAAGGTGGTGAAGGCCTTAATCCATCCGGCCAAGCCCTCTATCGATACTGTCGCGGCGGCCCTGGCTCAGCCTGTGGAGGCTACACCAGTGGTGGCAACCTCGGGGCTCAGTCTCCCTGCTACCTCGGATTGAGTCCTCTTTTGTGCCCATCGATAGGACCCCCGTGAAACCCCCGGCGGGGAAGAAAAAGTGGGGGCAGGGCGTCGTCGTAGATTCGGCCTCAGCTTCAGAGGAAGAGCTGATTGAGGTCTTAAGCCACGGCCTTGGCGTGGAAGAAGACCGGCCCGTCGGGATGGATCCCGACGCAGGTGACGACGACATCGTCGAGGGTGCCGACGGGGCTCCTGATCGCCCGTCGATTCCCCTCTGCCAGTGCCGCAAGACAACTCGGCGGCCATTTTGTTGGCTATACAGTCCTTATGTTCAGAGATGAGGACGAGACTACCGTTGCCGATGGAGGAACCTCTCCCGTCGGGGGATCCTGAACAGGGACCTTCTGGTGCTCCCCCGCCCAAGAAAAGAAGGATTCACCCTCCACCTCCTTTTCAGCCGTCGCGCCCCGTCCAGCCCTCCTCCCCGTCCTCCCGAGGGGATGATACGGGGACTGACACGGCAGCGACGGGTACGGACGACGAGGTATACGACGAGGATCTACCGTCGTCGCCTCCCACCAGGGTTTCTCCGCCCGACGAGATTGGATCGTTCCACTCCATGATCGCCAGGGCATCCAAGCTTTTCCAACTCTGCCCTGAGGAGAAGAAAAAGGAAGGATTCCTTTATCAACGGCGCGAGGCCAAGAGGAAGACGGTCCTCGCGGTGCCTCTACTGGACGACATTTGGGATGAGGGCCTCGCCCTCCTCAAGAACCCTTCCACGACGCCGGCTGGAAGAGACCGGTACGAGAAGAAGTACCGGGTCCCGGACGCGGCCCCCCTGTGCCTCCGGGCGCAGCCTACCCCGGACTCCGTCGTCTCCGCGGCGGCCAGGAAGAAAGCGGGGGGGGTGCGCGGCCTCCACATCGACTTCCCCACCGGACGGCGAGGGAAAGAAATTGGACGCTATGGGACGCAGGGTCATCTCGTCTGCAGCGACGACGATTAAAGCGGCCAACGCCTTGGCTATCGTGGCCCGCTACGACAGGGAGCTATGGTACAAACTAGCTCCCCTGCTGGACTTCCTACCGGACGACAAGAGGGCGGATGACCTGGAGATCCTACAGGAAGGCGAGGTGGCGTTGGACCACGCCATCACTATTGCGACGGACATCGCCGACACTGGGTTTCGCCAGTTGGGCAACGGCGTGTGCCTTAGGCGGCGTGGATGGCTCAAGGCTACGGACTTCCGTCAAGACGTACAGACCAGAGTCCTGGACATGCCGTTCGATGGGAACAACCTGTTTGGGAAAACAGTGGACGATTCCCTTCAGGCCATTAAAACGGACACTGAGACGGCCTGGGCCCTTGGGGTTCTGCAGCAACGACGGACGCCCTTTCGGAGCAGCGGAGGCAAGGGCGCCTCCAAAGGTTCCGGTGGCGGTTTCTCCACCTACCGTCAAGCGGCCCGCTCGTCGTCTCAGGAGGCCTACAGAGGACGAGGCAAGTCTGGCGGACCCCGCCGTCGTCGCCAAGGAGGTCAAGGCGGCAAAGCCTCGTCGAAACAGGATTGAACCGACCGTGGGGTCGGGCCCCGACCGAAGCACCCCGGTGGGAGGCCGGCTGGCGAGCTTCGTCAGCGTGTGGGAGTCCATCTCCACCGACCGTTGGGTGCTGGACGCCTTAGCCCGGGGCCACGCGCTCGAGTTTCAAAGAAGGTGCCCGCGCGTCCCCCCCCGTGGCCAGGAAAGAGCTTCACGTCCCTCAGCTTCTCCTGGAGGTAAAGGCGATGCTCAGGAAGGGCGTCATCGAACTCGTCCCAAAGAGGTTTCGGGGCTCCGGAGTTTACTCGAGATACTTCCTCGTGAAGAAGACGACGGGAGGATGGCGCCCCATCCTAGACCTGCGACGTCTGAACAAGTTCATCAAGGCGCAGAAGTTTCGGATGGTCACCCTCCAGCACGTCCTGGGGCAGCTGGAGGAAGGAGACTTCCTGTCGTCGTTGGATTTGGAGGATGCCTGCTTCCACATTCCCATCCTAAAGGGGCACCGAAAATTCCTCAGGTTCGTGGTCCAAGGGCGTCACTACCAGTTCAAAGCCCTCCCCTTCGGACTACGGTCGGCACCCAGGGTATTCACCAAGTGCCTTGCACCGGTGGCGGCGCAGCTGCGCCGCGAGGGGATCCACGTCTACCCCTACCTGGACGACTGGCTCATCCGAGCCAAGACGAGGGAGCTCGCCGTGGAGCACACGGCAAGGACCGTATCACTTCTCACGGACCTGGGATTCTCCGTGAACTAGGCCAAGTCCCACCTGGTACCCGCGCAAAACGCACTGTTTCTGGGAGCGAAGCTCGACACAGTGTCCCTTCTGGCCTCCCCGTCGGAGGAAAGGACCAGGTCCATCCTGGGCAAGGTACAGCGGATGTTGGTTTCCGACGCGGCCAAGGTGAGGTCCATCAAGTCCCTCCTCGGAATGATGTCTTCTTGCATCTACCTCATTCCCATGTGCAGGCTCCGGATGCGCCCGTTGCAGGAGTTCCTGGACGCGCGCTGGATCCAAACGACGGGCGGCTTCGAGGAGAGGATCACACTCGACGAGAGTTTCCGCCGAGCGGTCCGGTGGTGGGGCACCCGCGCGCATCTGACGGCGGGCATGGACTTCCAGACCCCAGACCACCAGGAGACAGTGACCGCGGATGCCTCCCTGGAAGGGTGGGGAGCGCAAACCGAAAATCTGCACGCGAGAGGCCTCTGGCTCCCGACGGAGAAGTCCCTCCATATCAACGTACTGGAGCTCCGTGCAGTGTTCTGGGCCCTCAGGTCCTTCCTTCCGTCCCTCAAGGGCAAGGTGGTGAGGATCTTCACCGACAACACCACCACCATGTTTTACATCAGGAAACAGGGCGGAACCAGGTCCCCAGCACTGTCCAAGGAGGCGCAGGACCTGTGGCATTGGGCAGTCGCCCAAAGGATGTTTCTGGTGCTGTTTCATCTGGCAGGGATAAAAAACACCATCGCCGACTCACTCAGCAGGGAGCTGCGCTCGTGCCACGAGTGGGAACTACGGCAGGATCTAGTGGATCGCCTCTTCCGACGGTGGGGCACACCCCAGATCGACCTGTTCGCGACGGCGACGAACTCCAAGTGCCGGAGGTTCGCCAGCAGGTTTCCCCAGGCGAGGAGCATGGGCGATGCTTTCTCGTTCCCCTGGAAGGGCCTGTTCCTCTACGCGTTCCCTCCTTTGCCACTGCTAATATGCCTCGTCAACCAGCTCAAGAGGTCACGGTGCAGGATGATCCTCGTCGCACCTGCGTGGCCAAGGCAGATATGGTTCCCGGACCTTCTGGACTTGTCAGCGTCCCCGCCAATCAAGCTGCCGGTGGACGTGGATCTACTCTCCAGGGAAGGAGGCGCCATCCTCCACCACGACCCGAAATCGCTGAACTTGCAGGCCTGGCTCCTGCAGCGCTAGAGTTTGGAGGATACGACTTACCGGCCGACTGCAGAGAGGTTCTTGCAAAGGCCAGGGCGTCCTCGACTCTTAAATGCTACGGACACAAATGGAAGAGGTTCTCTGTCTGGTGCCACGCACAGAAGATTAACCCTCTACGGATTACGGCTCCCCAGGTACTGCCGTACCTGCTGACGCTGGCCAAAGCTGGACTGGCACACGCGTCCATCAAGATTCATCTTGCTGCGATCTCCCGATACACCAGAACCACGGGCCGGACGTCCCTGTGGTCTCATCGTCTGGTGAAAGAGTTCATGTAGGGACTGTTCAGATCGTTCCCGCCGGTGAAGGCTCCGGCCCCGGCTTGGGAGCTCAACGTGGTGCTGACCAAGCTCATGGGACCTCCGTTCGAGCCTCTGCACTCGGCCCCGTTGAAGTTTCTGTCGTGGAAAACAGCGTTTCTTGTGGCCATCACCTCCGCACGACGGGTGGGAGAGATCCAGGCCCTTTCCTGCAAGGCCCCGTACTTGACTTTTCACGACACGAGGGTAGTGCTCAGGACGCACCCCTCCTTCATGCCCAAGGTACCGTCGGACTTTCATCTCAACGAACCCTTGGTGTTGCCTGTGTTCTTCCCGTCGCCTTCGTCGCCGGCTGAGAGGACTTTGCACTCGCTGGATGTGGCTAGAGCGCTGAAGTTCTACATGGACCGCACAAAGTGTTTTCGGAAGATGTCACAACTCTTTGTGAACTTTGGACCTGTCAATCAGGGGAAGGCTCTCTCGAAGGCTTCCATTTCCAGATGGCTCTCCGGCTGTATCATGTACTGTCATCGGTTGGCAAACCGACCGCTGCCTGGCCGTCCGAGAGCCCATACCACCAGAGCGATCGCAGCTACCACGGCGTTCCTTTCTGGTGTGCCCCTGCTGGACATATGCAGGGCTGCTACGTGGAGGTCGACGCACACCTTCACGAAATTCTACTGCGTCGATGGGGATTCCAGGGAGGAGTCCAGGGTCGGCCAAGCAGTGCTGCGCAACCTGTTCGCCTGAGGTGAGCCTGGTGAGGAGGTAAGATGCTTAATGTTGAGTTTGATGTAATGCTTAATGTTGAGCCTTTGCCACCTCCCGTGGTTGTGCATGTGTGTACTGCTATGTATTCTTTATTCATGAGCATGTGAATCCATGCCAGACCCCATGCTGGAGAAGGAACAAGTTACTTACCTGTAACTGTTGTTCTCCAGCATGGGTCTGGCATGGATTCACATGCGAACCCTCCCGCCTTCCCCTCTGCGGCTCTTCACTTGGTCATACTGCCACTTCACGTGCTTCTAAATCTGAAGATGGCTGCCAGAGGCGGTGCTTAGGTAGAGGGCAGTCATTGGCTGTGGTCAGTATGACGTAGAGACCAGTGATTGGTTATTACTACGAAAGACAGATCAGAAACGAAACTGATACTGGTTTTTTCTTTACCGAGGATTCCCAGCCTGACGACGGGGAATATTCATGAGCATGTGAATCCATGCCAGACCCATGCTGGAGAACAACAGTTACAGGTAAGTAACTTGTTCCTTGTGTAGCACGCCTAGCCCGGGGGCATCTGGCTGCATTTCTTAAGTGGGTTACAATTGCATATATTTACTGGTGTTGCAGGGACAAAGAATTTACATATTTTACACAATGTTGCATGGGTATTATATACATATTAAATACATATTACATGAACATAACATCTCCTGCCTTTGGCAGCTGAATTTACGTACAACACGTTGCACTCGTCCCTTAGGTCCAGACCTTTCTATGTCACGTACAGATTTCATCCAGCTAGTCTTCTGCTCTGCACTTTTTCTTCTACGCCAATTCCGGATCTGGATGGTCTCCTCACCCGGATTCAGCAGGGGCACAAGGCGGCCCGGTCAAAGTGGCCCAAGATCGGATCAAGCACCAGGCAGATTGCTGATGCTTTCTGACGCCCACCATTAACCCTGGGATTCTGTCCAGTTGGCCTCTCGATTTCTGCCTATACATCCGATCCCGTCTAAGTTTTCTTCGAGATACGTTGGTCCCTTTCGGATCTTGGCCCGTCTGGGCGAAGCCGCCTTTTTGTTACAACTTCCTCCCTCCTGTTCTCGGATCCACCAAGTATTTCCTATCTCCCAATTTAAGCCGATGTGCCTGATTGTTTTGGGCGTGGATCCGCCCTCAATCCTCCTCCTGTGTCCACCTACTCTGGTCCTGAGTATGAGTTTGCTGGTATCTGTGACTCCTCTTACCGACGGGGCACACTGCAATATCTAGTCGACTGGAAAGGCTATTCTCCGCCTGATCGGTCCTTGGAACCAGCCACTGCTGTGCATGCCCCCTGGCTTGTCCATCGGTTCCTTCTATTTCACCTCAGCAAGCCGGGGGGTTCTTTGTTGGTCACTTTGGCATAGGTGGAGACGGATTGACTGTATTACAAGAAATGCCCCCAAGATGGCGTCTGCACTCTACAGTACCATTGCAGATTCACAGAGCCTTCCTGGACCATTGCATCCACCCCCTGCTGCACGAACTGCTGATCTACCTTCCTGGACCAGAGCGATCTGCATTGTTACTCTTCTTAACGAACGCTTGTGAGTTCGATCCTTTGCTGTCCGTGATTTCCTTTCACTACTCCTCTCATTACATGTTAATGACCTCTTATCGATCTTGTCCAGATCACTTGGTGCAGAGTAACTCTATTCAGTCCCTCCAGCCCTGCATATCATTCGGCGACCTTTCCGGGTAGGAACGCTATCAGAATCCCCATAGTAACCACCCACTCTCTGATCGGAACATATCCTTATCTTGTTATCTCTTTTCTGCAGACATTAGCAATTAGCAATCTGTTGTCAACCCTTCTCCCACAAGACCAACTCCAGACGTCCACACGGCTTTCAGCGTCCTTCCGGTTACAAACACAACTTGTCTCCATAACAACCATTGCTCTTTTGAACGAAAAGCAAACAAAACTTGCTTGTCTTTATTTTACAGAAGCCCGGCGGCAGGCCTCTTGATAAGGTGCATACGAGGCCTTTTTACGCATGAAAATCTTGTAAATACGACAGCTCTATTATTTTCCTGTGTACATTTACACGAGTTTAGAGTAGAGGGCAGTGCAAAGGTCAGGTTACTTGACAGAAACCAGAAGGCTTATTATGATGTAATTGCAAACCATGGAAAAAGAATGTATTTCTCTGAAGCCTTTCAAAAATAGAAACTGCATACTGTGATAAAAGGAATAGTTTCTTTCCATTTAGCTTCTGCTGGGTTGCTGCTCATGGAGCAAATAGAAGCACTGGGCATATTTATTTTCCTAGTATTTTAGGATTGTAAAATTATTAAGATGGGAAACTAAGTTGCAATTGAGAATTAATATTTTGTAACAAATTATGCTTTTTTTGCCAGTGAAAGCAAACCAGTATTGCGCAATTGAATTTTTCAGAGTTCCTATGCTGTGTGCATAAGCATGCTAAGGCAGTTCATGTTTACACGTTTAATTTAATTTACACTGTAATTATAAAAAGTGTGTAAAATGATGACTATGCACAATCTAATTTATATCCATTCAACCTTGCAGTCAATGGGGTACATTACTATAAATAGTCAGTGTTAGCAGAGTCTTTGCTCATGGTTGAGTGATTGTCATTACACCTATCACAGGTGTTCTAGCCTCTCAAATCTTCAAGACTACAATTAAAACATCCAAAACTTGACTCTCCAAGAAGTGCCAGAAAGAGCTGTTAAAAAAAAAACAAAAGAAAGTTACATTTGTAATTGAAATAGAAACTCAGCCAAACCTGTTCCTGTGATAATCCAGATCGGTATTTATCTTTATGTAGCGCTTCATACATGGCTCGTCCAACATCTAGGCATTGTGATGATTAAACCTTAGTCGATACTCAGTTAAACGACCTCTAAAGGATGTTAGCCAATAGCTCAACTGGTTGAGCACTCGATACGTGCATGATCTGTAGGTTGCAGGTTCGAATCCCGGCAAGGCCAACTCAGCCTTTCATCCTTTCAAGGTCGATATTTAATTGGCTAGGTTTTGTGTTTTCAAATATATAAAGAAGAGATGAAATGGCCAGACCTTAGAGAAATAAATGAAAGGTGTATTCTGTCGCAATGCAGAAAGCTGCCGCATAGTAATGATTTCCATACAGTTTTTGCTGGATGTCACATACGTTTTACTCTCTTGCAAAGGAGAAAAGTCATTTTTACTCTCTTAAAATCTCATTTACTCTCAAAGTTTAAAAATAGGGAGTAAAATAGTCCCACCTCAAAATCTTACCTGGAGCACTGCCCAGCAGTCTCTAGTGAAGTTCCTGATCTCAAGATTAACTCTTCGCCTCTCTGCCCACGTACAGAGGTACAAATCAATACGGCAGGAGTTTCTACTGTATTTTGGCCATACTTTTAGTTCCACACTAATGTTACTGTATGTGGTCTGGAGGAGCTTCTGTGATCCGGAAACAATCCTAGCAAATAGTGCGTTAGTAGATGCGTACGATCGCTGAAAAGTGACATGCTGCTTTATGAATGGGATGGACGTGCCCGCAGAACTTTTGGAGTGTATTGGAGAAGCTGTGACGGCGTGATTAACTTTGTAAGAACACGAGAATCGGGGAAGGACGACGATGCAAAATGGCCGACTGATGGCCAGAACAAAGGAAGCAGCCGGCCGTGGGATGGCAAGGCGGCTGTAGTGGATTGCGGGTAAAATTGCGGTGCCAAAGTACAGTGTCCCCCCGTGATGAGCTGCGTGCTCGGATGAGCCTGGACGCCTGGAGCCCTGTGGATAAAGACGTGGAGGGAGCCTGGCTCGTGTGAGGTAGAGCCCCTCCGTGTGAGGCGCAGCAGAGGCTCGGGGACCGCCGAGACGGCTGCGGACCACGGAGACAGCGTCTGCTCTCGTGAGCCAGATGGTGGCTGGGGCTGTCTGGGGGCGCGACTGTAACTATACAGCGAAAGAAACATCAGGAGAGAAACAATGTTTCCAGTGGGCGCGTAGCCCAAGGAAACGAAACTGAGCGGCGAGGCCCGCGACCACGAGGACACCGGGGCAGTGAAGAGGAGCCGCAGCAGAAGATAACAGAGGGATAAATGGGTGGAGATGCCGGCAGTGCGGACACGACCTTTGTTGGTACGCGATCACAATGCTGATAACAATTGTGTGGTGGGAAGCTGTGAACTAAGCCCCCGAGGGAGCGTACATTGTGATGAAAGACTGATGCATGGCAATGAGCACTGGCCGCTCGAACGTGTGAGTGGCATTAGATACACATAGTAGCCCAGGCACAAGAAGGGCAGCGGCCCCGGCGTGGACGGCAAAAGCATTGGGTCTCAAGCAGCTGACACGGCGAACCCAGGGCACGGAATGGAGTAACTGGGCTGCGCTATAATACAATAAAAGCACTGTAATGCAGTAACTGGGATGCTTTGGACTGGAATTTAAAAGCATTCTGCACAGTCAGAACACTTGTTGGAGCGGATGCTGTGATTGGAAGTAGAGCCATCACTGGCACCCTGGTGTCGCCCTAAAAGCAAGGAAGAGGAGAAAGAGTGACACCCTGCCGGGGCCTTGGCCTGGGTTCCAGGGTAGGTCCAAACGCAGGGGAGCCTGAGATCCAGGGATGGAGCTGGGCATTTGTTGGGTTAGGGCGGGGAGGAGGGAGGGAAGGTGTGTGTGCAGTGGTTTGTTGTAGTTGAGAGGGGGAGGAAAGGGGAAGGGGAGTTAGGGGAGTTTGTAGTTATGGGAAGTCTGAATTGGAGAACGAGCCTCATAGTTTTGGGGAGTTTTAGTTTGTGCAGGAGCCTACACGGAAATGTCGAACAAATCAATGGCATCGGGTAATCTCAGAATTGTGACCTGGAATGTGCAGGGCCTCAATAGTTATCTAAAACGTAATAAGGTAATGATGTACCTAAAGAGGATGCGGATTGACATAGCTCTGCTACAGGAAACCCACCTCACCAAGGAGAAGTTGGAGGTGATCAGGAGGAAATGGAGGGGTAATGTTATCTGGGCCACATTCTCGGCATATGCAAGAGGGGTGATTACGTGGGTGACACCGCATGTGCCATTTCAGCTGCTTGGTTCGACAGTAGACCCAGAAGGCAGAATGGTGGTGGTGGCAGGACTCCTGGAGAAAAGAGGTGAATATCATAAACTTGTATGCCCCTAACCATGACACAGCAGCATATATTAGGTCTCTATACAGTAAAATTAGCCCCTTGGTGGGCGGCGCAATGGAGTGGGGAGGGGACTTCAATTGCACTCTGAACCCCAGGATAGACGGGTCCGATGACAAATTAGAAAAGCCGGCACCAGCAGCTAAGACGCTGAGGACACTGTTGATGGACCTCGGCCTAGAAGATGTGTGGAGAAGGCTACACCTGATGGACAGGCAATACTCTCTATGCAGTGCCACATGACCTGCACACAAGGCTGGATTATGTGTTTGCTTCTGCCGAGATAGTGGGAGAAATGGTGGGGGTGGAATACAAGGCCTGTGTACTTTCTGACTATTCGTCTTTGGTCATAGAGTGGCAACATCAACCCCCCAGAGCGCGGATCCCGACATGGAGGCTCAGAACTGAGGATCTACAGGATGCGGGATTTCGATAGTATTTGAGGGAGGTCATCGAGGAATACTTTGAAATTAACACGGGCAGTGTACGCTCTGTGGGAACAGTATGGGAGGCATTTAAGGTGGTGGTGCGGGGGTAGCTATATCAGAATCCTAAGGGCTCCAGGGGGGTATTGAACGGGAACTGTGAGAGACAGAAAGAGAGCTAGAGGGCCTGATACAAAGTGAGGGGACCACCCGTGAGGACAGCGTTAAAATAAGACTAAGCTTGTAGTGAACTCTGGGACAGATTATGCAAACTAAACTATGAAAAATACACAGAGACTACATGCAGGGGAGGGTAAGCCGGGTAGATTATTGGCTTGGTTATACAAAAAAGAGACCCCCCCCCCCCCGCTCGGTGATCAGAGAGGTCAGGGATGCGGAAGGTCAAACCCATAATACCCAGGAGGGGGTAAATGAGGAGTTCCTCAAGTATTAAAGACGATTATATGAGGACACTGGAGAGGATATGAGTCAGGAAATACTGGACAAGATAGAGGATATAGGGCTGCCCACCTTAGATGATCTAGAACGCGCAGACCTAGATGCCCCATCACCTCGGACGAACTGGAGGCGGCGATCCAACACCTGCCTACATGTAAAGTGCCCGGGTCGGATGGGTTACCCAGCAAGTTTTATAAAACGTATAAGCAAGAGCTACTCCAGCCGCTGTTGGCCATGTTTAATGAAGCCTATGAGCAGGGGGAATTGCCGGCATCCCTCCGCGAGGCGGTGATCATCCCGCTCCTGAAACCAGGCGACGCGGAATGCGGATCCTATAGGCCCTTGTCTACGCTCAGTCAGGATAGCAAGATACTTACGGCAGTGCTGGCCAATAGGCTAAAGAGGGTAATTGGCAACACCCAGACCAAACAGGTTATGTCCCCGGTAGAAATATCAGACAACCACAGGAGGCTACACCATATCATCGATCAAACCGAGGGAGACTCGGACGAGCTGGCCATCGTGTCGCTGGACGCGGTTAAAGCTTTTGATTCAGTGCGGTGGCCGTGGTTGAAAGCGACCCTGAAAG
Source organism: Ambystoma mexicanum (assembly GCF_040938575.1). Lineage (NCBI taxonomy): Eukaryota > Metazoa > Chordata > Amphibia > Caudata > Ambystomatidae > Ambystoma > Ambystoma mexicanum. The sequence continues at coordinate 283,655,822 of NC_090938.1, read as the reverse complement.
GATACGGTATGGGACCAGGATATATTAGATGGGTCCAGATGTTATACAGTACCCCGATGGCAAGAGTTAAAACCGGAACCACAATTTCAGATAAATGGCAGCTCAGCAGGGGGACCAGACAGGGATGCCCCTGGTCACCCATGTTATACATCCTGGCATTAGAGCCGCTGGCAAGCCTGCAGCAACAATACAGGGAGGTGGGGATCCGCACGACAGGGGGCACACACCTGATATCACTGTATGCAGATGACGTGCTCCTGTACTTGAGCTACCCCGAGGAGAACCAGCAATATGTGTTGAAGCTGATGGATCGGTACGCCACCCTCTCGGGCATATCGGTGAACCCCGGGAAGTCCAGTCTGTTTCCCTTGGGAAGGTATAGGAGTACTCCATGAGGCTGCCTTTCTTGCAGATACCCTGGCAGACCGTGACATTCAGGTATCTGGGCGTAAACGTTTACCACAAGATAAAGACAGAGCACAAACATAATACAGAGAAAGTGATGGAGGGAGTTAAGAATAGCATGGTCTAGATTACCCCTAGCCATGATGGAGAGAGCAGCTCTGCTCAAAATGGTGGTTTTGCCCAGACTCTTGCACTTTTTTGTGAATGTCCCGGACTTTATCCCCAGACACTTTTTTGTGAAACTTCATGGCATGTGTAGGAGCTTTATATGGGGCAACTACAGGAATAGGGTGGCCATGTGGAAACTACAGAACACATGTGATAAGGGGGGCATAAACCTACAGAATTTCGAGCTGTACTACTTGGCGGGACAGTTGTATGTGGCTAGGTGGTTGTCTGCGGAAGACTCGGAAGAAGCTAGGCTCTTGCAGGATGAATCAGCTCCATACTTTTTGAGGGAGACAGTATGGCTGCATAAAACTAAAACAGTGAGGAGGGGGAGACTATTGAAGCTGGGCTGGGAAGTCTGGGGCAGGACATGGAGAACGGTGGGTGGCCCAGATCCGCTTTCTCAGCAGGTCCCGCTGGCTGTGCTATGCAGGGACGACTCCCAATTGTTTGAAGCGGTTCGCAGATACTGGGAACCAGTGGGCTTGGCCACCCTCGGAGTCATATGGCGGGAGGGGGAGGCGTTGGATTCCAGAGGCTGCAGGAGGAGACCGGGGTGCATAGAGGCCAATTCATTACTTACACCAGGCTTATGAAATGGGTGAGAGAGGGGTGGCCTGCGAGAAGGTGACTATATACACATGTGGTGGGGGTGCCCCAAGGTACAAGCGTATTGGGGGAGGTTTTGTCTTGGATGAAAGGGGTAGACGGAATTCAACAGGACTTATCCTCCTGGTATGTTCTTTTCAGAATTAGTACGGATGAGGAGGCTGAAGTTGATCGGGGTCACATGTCCCAAATAATGTTGGTTGCTGCACGGTGCTGTTTGGCCCAATTGTGGAAGAACTCACGAATGCCAGGGGTGAAGGAATGGGTCTCTAAGATTAGGGCTATACATGACATGGAATATCTGACCCACCTCTTGGCTGAATCTAGGAACAACATTGAGGGTATGTGGCTCCCCTTCTTTGCGAAATATGGTGGGATAGATCGTAAGGACTGAAAATGACAGAGGGATGGGATTATAGGGGGGGGGGGGGACTTTGCTTACTAGGGAGTGGTGTCATGGGTCCCAGACCTTATGATGGGGTAAAGAAGAGATGTTCACCTGCCTAGACTGTTAAAAAGATGTTGAAAAGATGTCACTGTGTATCCACTATTGAGTGACAAACTGTGCAAATATCCATAGCAAGGTGGGTTAGGGAGGTCGGGGTGTTCTGTAGTAAACCTACAGAGAAATGCATTTTGGTTGTTTTGTGTTTAAAATGCCAATAAAAATTCTATGATTTTCAAAATGTAAAAGTGAAAAATAAAAAAGGAAACAAAATTTGGAAAAGAGCAGGTGGATAATTCCTTGTTATGTAGGATTCTGGCTGGACTCGATGGCCAGGATGATAATTACTTATTGTCATGTCATGCAAGCAGCAATTATTAGTTTTTCAGTGCAGGCCTCTAAGGAATGAAATGTTCTTCTCCCTGGCCTGCTTTAAGAAAGCGGTCAAAACACACTTCTTTGGCGAGTCTTATTGGCTGTCATCGTCTCATTAGGCCCTGTATCTGTCTTTTCTACGTCTTATATTTTTTTTGTCGTTCTTTGTGTGCGCATTGAGGCTTATGGGCATTTGGTGCGCTAGAAGAAATGAATAAATAAATACATAAATAACAAAAAACGGTGCATGGCAGGTTGCCAGTGAATGCTGTCCTGTTGTGATGTCCTAGTCTTTACGTAAGGTCTTCACTGTCACATGCATGTTGCTAGTTCAGGCTAGTGGATATGAGACAGGAATATGCATCAGGCATGCTTGATGTTACATCAATATATCCCTCTGGCTGGGTTAATGATAGGATATTCCTGGGGTCCGACAAGAAAACTATAAATAATAAAATAGCATTGAAAATAATCCCCCAATAGGTCAAGTGCTCTACATCATTAAAGATTGTGTATGCTATGGCCAAAAATGTCATTACCTAATTGTTGTACCGGGTGGGATCTGTATACTTAAAAAGCATAGAGGCACTGATGAGTCCTGTTTCCAGCAAAGTCGTGCAAAAAAATGAATTGTTCACAGGAGAAACCATATTAATGTTCATTATTCAAGCCATCCAGAAACGTCTGAAATGTGTAGATATATTTTGCTTCAAGCTGACAGTTTGGGTTCTCTGTCCCCTCCTCTTGCTCCACATGTGACCATTTCTAATCCCACAAATTCAGATTTCTTCTATCTTCCATTTGATGGTTAGACTGCCAGTGCGAGGCCAGAGGGAACTTCAAATCCTTGCTGCTGGCTCCCCATCATGCTCAGATGTTCACCGATCTTCACCCTTAATTCACTTAATAATGCTTCCAATATACACTTCCTTACATTTACAGAAGATGCCATAAATGACGTATTTAGTTGTACAATTGATACAATTGATACATTGTCTAATGTTAAAATCCCAATGTTGATTAATGGTTAAGTGTTTGGTATTTAGGGCATACACGCATGTATACGTGCGTGTATGCCCTAAATTTGTGAAAACAATTGGTCCTAGTTTTGAGGAGCCAATTTGAGCTTGTTTCAGCTTTGCTGTGCATGAAAGAGGGGATTAGAATGTATCTTGAGTGTTGGGGGCCCTTCTGTAGGTGAACAATGGGTCATCTTTAATGAAACATTTTTAAATCCATGTCCAGCTTCAGCAGATGCCAGTATTTTTTGATGATCATGCATATTTTATGACTATCCATGGTGTATATAGTGATAAATCTCAGTTTTAGTCCCCTCGGTTCTAGTTCTTTTTTAGTAGTCGAGGCGCCAAATCCTTTGGGGGCTAATTCCACGTTCTCTGCTTTTTTTGTCTGGAGCCCATTTTCTTGTAACCATTTTGTTATTGGTGAACATTCTTCCAATAAACCCCCTTGCTTCTGTAATTTCTCCTGGCTCTAATATATTCCCCCATGGTTATGTTGTCAATAACAGTCCTACTGTGATATCTTGTTGCATGTAGGGTGGAGTTGACCTCTGTGGGTTTCTGTTGACAATCTGTCCTGCTCCACAGAGATGCGTATGCCCAAAAAGTTAACAATGGTTTGGGTCCTACATATCAGTTCAATACCCAAACCTGCTAGCATTGAGATACAGGACACATTGTTCCAAAGGATCCAGTGGACCCTGCCAGATAATTAATACATTGTCGATGTAAGGGTTTGACACCGTAATGCATGTGCTGAAAATGAGGAAGATTACATTTTTCTAGTTTTTCATATACAGGATTTAATTAGTGATTTAAGTAGGTCAGCCGACATTTGTTTCGACCCATCAGGGTCTTTCTCAAGGCTGAATCAATAAAGATGTTAAGTGAGGTACATTTTAAAGTGTAGACATTTTGTTTTAGAGAGAATATTGTGGGGTACATTGACCTACTCAGCAGAATTCCCATCCATGATCAAGCTGTACTTCAGCAGTCAACAGCAAAATGGCTGTGCTGGCTCCTTGGAGCACCATTGCATCAAAACTGCATTTTGCTGCAACAAAAGGATGGCTGCACCATCTTGCCAAACACATATTGGGTGAGTTGGAACAGGCAGCACACAGAGAAAGGTGCCAGTTTGTGTTCTTGTGTGCACCAAAATAAGTGAATTGAAAAGCAGCGCTGTACTGCTGCTTGCTTCTCATTGAAAAGGGAATATTTTACATGAAAAAGGATGATGCTCTGACGCTATTTTCATCTGTGCATCACACTACTTTTATCAGTGAAACCCTGCCATGCCCACCCATATCTAGATTGTGCTGTAGCAGAAAAGAGCCTTATCCCTGAATGACAGGCCAGGTCAGGCCAAATCTGAGAAATCAAAAGAAGCTTACTTTCGGCCGCACAGGAAAACACTTGACGTTTGAGTTACAAAATGTCAAAAATCAATGCTGCAAAAGAGAATTTCAGTGGATCTATTTCTTAAACAGATTGCTGCAAAAGAGAAACTGACTGGGGCTGCAGAACAATGTGGGAAATTCAGATGGTTCCTTTTGAAAGGAACATGCTAGCAGGCTTCATTATGTGTTTAAACGTATTTTTGCAAATAAGAAAGAATACCTGTTTTAAAATTGTATGTTGGATAAGCCCCTGTCCTAGCCTAGCAATGTAAAGGGGCTTGTGCTGGGAAACACATATGGTATGTTTTATTCAACAGGCTTGCTTGTGATGCAAACAAAATAAAATAAAATCAAGAAATAATAGCATTGGCTACACTGGGGAAATCTGCCCAAACAGGTTTTTCTGCCATGGCTCAAGGTACATTTGGCTGGCAAGAGGAGTGGCCTAACCCCCGAAAGAAGGAGCCACAGTTGATTCTAGGACATATGCATGTTAATTGCTACCTTTGGAAAAGTTTGAATGGGCCAGAAGGCCACATATCACAGGCTCATCAGACTTTTGTATGTGCTCCAGGCTGAGACAATAGATTCTGGGACACCTACCTGTGAAGTGGGAAAGTGACACTAAACATTCAATCAAAGTGGGAAGCCCCCATGGGCTGAAATGACAGTTGGTGGTAGCTGAAGAAGAAAAAATTGCCCCAGTTGAAGGACAAAGGCTGACCATTTGTCTCAAAATACTATTTGATGAATATACTTTTAAGACTGTTCATTTTGTAACCAGACAGCGCAGAAATGTAAAAGTTATACAGCTTAAATGTGATTTTTGTGGCTTCTAAACAAGATATTGCGGCCGTCCATAGCATGTATGGGACACAAACACCAGAAGAATGTGAATCATGGGGAAAGGACATATGATAGAACGTTAAAAAATTAATGGAAGTATGCCTTATGATAATCTATACAAATGTCTAAAGTTGTAGAATTTTAGGTCGAATATTTCTCACTAAAAATCACGAAAAATATAGACGGGCGAAACAAAGTCCTACAAACGGGAGAATGGGACTGCCATGCTCTGCGTAAAATGTTATCTACCTATGTAATTTAAGATGCCACAACTGTAAAAATGTGCCATTTATGTCAAAACCGGGTTGTGGCAAAATTAACTGGGGGAGGTTCTGGACATAGTAAACCCACATCATAAAGCTGATGTCTCTAAAAGTCCAACCAGCTGAAGGAAGGTGTTAATGATCACCCCTGTCAAATCCAGTTCTTAGAGGCGTGCCTAGCTTAAGCCTGCCCCACCATATAATCCTATGATGTCACCATGCCTTATAAATAAGGGAGCCTGACGGAACTCTAGACACACTCTTCAGAATTTTCCTGCGCCTGCGTATCCCGATATTCCACCTTCGCTCTGCAAGATTCCAGACCCCACTGCCAGAAAAGGGATAGTTGACCCAGGCCTTCCTTTCCAGGCAGAACCACCCTTCAGCACTAAAACCCCAAAACAAAATCCCACTAACTTCAGGGAGAAAGGGGAAAGGTGGCTGAGCCCGCTTTGGGGTTCTCCAGTGCCGCCTGCTTGCCTTGCTTACCCGCTCCATCCAGCTGAGGCGTCGCTGTGCCGTGGCCAGACCTTTGCCCAGCTGTCTTTTGCCAGTAGAGCCTGATATCCGGCGACCAGAACCTTTTGAATACAGAACCCGGTTGGCTCTCCCAAACTCAAGTGCTGAGTATTTCCCCATCCCATAGTAACACATAGTATACCCCATCTTGACCCCTTTGTCTTTGCCGTATTTTCTAAGTAATCCTCTCCATACCCTGATCACTTGTCTAAACTGTTCTAGCTCTCTGTGCATCTTGTCCTTGATTCCCTAGTGTTAGCGCTGTTGGGCAGAAACCTGTGCAGTTCCCTCTGGGACCACTGCAAAAGATTTAAGACTACAGGTGTTTGGCAGTAAACCCACTTGGTAGCAGCCTGTACCACACAGATTCACTTGGTAGCTGTGGCTGAGCAGTCAGACTTCCCTCAAGAAGAGTTAGGCAGTATACAGAGTATTCACAATAGGTCAAGAGAACACAGTAGAACAAGCAAACACTGACCAGGGCTTGGTGTAAAAGAGATATCATTATTTATTTAAAACCACATCTAGAAAAACACACAGGCACTAATAGTAAGCAATTCAAAAACACGGTCACTAAAAGATATACACTCCCTTAAAAGAATATTAGACAAGTCTTAAGTAAAGCCCCACTTATTTTCAGACAGCGGCGAGCGCTTAACCTAGATGGCACTCTAATAATTCGTTTTTAAAAAGGGAGAGAAAAACAGAGAATAAATTGAAACAGGTCCCAACACTTTTTCACGAACACACGAGAGGAAGGCAAAATAACACTGTGAATTCAGAGTCAGTAGGCCGGATCCGCTTTAAGAGGATCAAAACGAAATGTGTCCAAGGTCACACGGTTGCCGTGCACAAAAGTCTTGTAACGGTTCAAAAAGGAGTTGGACCAAAGAAAGGGACCAGTTAGAGGGTCAAGGCGGCCAGCCTAGTCCAGAAGGTTAAGGGGTTATTATTACCTTGTAGCAATCTTTAGAAAGGGAGGCCTGGCGGACACAGTACCTTAAAGTGGTGAGAATACTCCAGAGGGGGCAGTTGTTCCTGGCAGCGGATGCAAGTCGGTGCTTCGTCCGGGAGAAGAGAGGATCTCGTCGGGGAGGAAGACAGGAGTCCGTTGCACTGCCAGGGAAGAAACCAGCCGCTGAGTTTCTCAGGTACAAGGAGAGGTCCGTTGATTCGCGGTTCAGTGGTGAGTGGCTATCCGGCCGCCGGGGTGCTTGGCACGGGCAGTTCGACCACAAACCGGTCTGGGGTGCGAAGAAAGAAGGTAAACTGGTTGTGCCCACCAGTCGGGGGAAGAAGCCTCTCCAGCCGGAAGATCTTCTCTGTCGTCGGGAAGTGGTGAGTCGGTTCCGCAGGGCTCCACCGGTGGTGTCGTCGTGATAGGTCGGCTCAGCTTCTCCCTCGTCGGATTTTCAGGTCCTGTGGCGACTTTTGAAGTTCCAGTCCCCAAAGCCCTGCTTTTATGCAGCACATCCCCATTCACTCAGCCTAGCTGTCAATCAAACATGCTAAGTGGTGAGCCGGCCGGCTCACCACTTGGGCCAATCACACAAGATTGCGACTTGAGTTACCAAGGTAACTCAGTAAAGGGTGCCTAAACCCCCTCCCACACCCCCTGTGGTACCCAGACAGAGTGGCACCACTTTTGGAGGCTTCTGTGGAGAAGCCCGCCAAAAAGTGGAACAAAGGGCTCGACTTGGGTTGGAGTCACAGAAGAGAACACAAACGCCATTTTAGAATCGAGTCCTGGCAAAAAATACCAACCGGAGAATTAATATTAATTAAATAAACCGGCGGTATGTTCGAGGCTATGAGAATTAAATAATTAAAGTTGGTAGCCTAGAACAATGGGAAAATCCCATAGGGAAATATTTGCGGTCGAATATAAAAAGTAGTTTCCACTGCCACCAGCCAAAACTCGATCAGGGGGGACGGAGACGTGCCCCCTCGACTAACAGACCCCGGGGCAATCGAATTGCCCCGACCAGTACGTCCACAATATGATGGTTTGTACTGGTTTCTGTTAATAATTTGGGACTAGTAAAGCCAATGGTGACTTTACATGTCCTGGGATACAGTAGTCAGTCCCAGGGTATGGAGTCTATGGTGGGGGGTCACTATGACACCCCTGTGTTACTGCACGGAGGGTGCTGTGTAACACACATAGTAAAAACACGAGACCCTATGGAGTAAAGGACCCCATAGCCCATAAAACACATTAACAGTCAAAGGAACACCATAAATCATGTCCAAGAGTGGGAGAAAAAAAGTCTCACTCTTGGCAGGAGAAAAAAGACAAACTCCAGAAATCCAGCAAAGCTGCTGGGGGACTCACTAGGTTAGGAAATTCAGCCTAAAGAGAGAATTCTCCCTAAAAAGCGCCATTCTTTCATTCACCCCATCTTGTAACCCCTTAGCAATATTTTGATTAAATTAATACACTTTTCCATAAGTAAAAGGGGTACACTGCGTGAAGGGTTACAACTGCAGTGTAACATTTATATTCACAGGTGGAGTTCCTCTTTTATAGCCATTACATCTACTGTAAGTGAAACTTGTCTTTTTCTTTCCAACCCGATTTTCTGTTTTAACGGCTTTATTTTTTACCAAAAACGAACTTCCTTTCACCTTGAAAATCTCATCCAGTTCTTCAGCTATAGTCACTCTTTCACATTCCTATTGGTCCTGTGATGTGCATCTATTCCCCAGCCCAAAAACCGCATTCCGATTCTGTGTTTTTCACCCGTTTAAAAATAAACGTTTTTGACATTTAAAACTGCAAATGTGTAAATTGCAATTTTTCCATGTGTGAATTTGGCTGCACTGTTTTTCTTTCAACCTGCTTTGTGAACTGTATGCCTTTTGTGATACCTTCCCTTATAGTTGTTAGTTATATAACATACCCGATACTGTGATAAAACATATGTACATCATTATTTAATTACACATATAATTAATTTTTTTTAAAAATCCGAGTGTCATTTTATGCCATTGCAAAGGGTTTAAAATCCGCCTCTTACTTTGTGAGGGAAGGTCGGATTTTGAATCTGTTTACTGCCTCATATCCCTGACTACCTGTTGCTTCCTTCTATCCACTCAGAATTCGGTTAAGTGTGAGTTGAGGGAACATTGCAGGGGGAAAGCTTTACTTGGGTGCTAGCTATCCTAATTGAAAAAGTGTTCCTATACATTTGTGCTTTGGATATGTTCTTGTAGAAGGTTACCCAAGTGTATTTCAGTTGTTTTCATTGTAATTATCACCCCATTGGTGATTACTAACCCATATAAAAATGGTGTGATTTTATTTGAAATTAAAATAAATATTGTGTTACCACCCACCGGCCTGTTTCATGGTCCATTGTGACCCGGGTTATTAGTTAACGGGGGTGTGACATGGGTCAGTATCGGCTCAATTTGAATTTGTTGAAATTAAAGAAAAAGCATTGTAATCGCGTGCTACATCTAAGGCTGAGGGCAAAGATCCTGGTCCTGTGTGTGATGCCCGATTGGAATCCTTAACAATATGATAACTTATATAATTTAGAAGAAAATTTGAATAGATTAATATGGTGCACAAGACATAAGCATGATTGTTGATAATTTGCATAAAGAATAACAATGAAAAGTTGAATGTGCCCACGTTAATTCAGAACACATTTGTGAAGGTGGCGCATATCAAGTTAATTAAGGGTTGTTTCATCCATCAGTAATATGGGTTAGGTGTGTCATTTGAAACCAAAATGAGAGGAGTGTGAGAAGGGGGGAAAAAGAGGGACGGAGTGAGAGAGTTAATTAGTATTTTTAGTGCAATTGCATCTTCGATGTATGAAGGAGGCAGAGATCCCTGGCACGGAAGAGCCTTACATAAAATGATTCTTGGCGGCCCATGGTTGATGGGTGACTGGCTTTCTGGTTGGACAATCTGTGAGAATAATCGGTGGATTACAGTATTGAAGGTAGTGATTGCTGATAACCAGTAATTGCTTGGTCTGGGGATTGTTGTCGTGTCTGTGCCTCTTCAGTTGGTTGAGGAGCTAGATGGATGTGGGCCGTGGTTGGCCGTGAGTCGCGGTTAACTGCTGTGCGTGTCAGCACCGGTTTTAACAAGGTGTAGGGCCTTGTATAGTTGGGGTGCCTAGTGTTCTCGGGACTTGCTGGTGCTTTCTCCTATGATGTGGCCCCTATGTTAGAAAATAGAGCCAGGTTCCTTGGCTCAGTTGAGTGTTTTGTGGCGAGCCACAGGCATCTGTGGCTTGGCGATCCCATAGAAGTTGACCCCAGTGTGCTGCTTGAATGAAGTTAAATCAGGTCAGATCAATACCAGTATACTGGACATAGATGGCTAGTTAGAAGACATTGTGTGCATGGCTTACAAATAAAAAAAGGGTGGGGGGAAGACACTGGTTGTAGTGTCTGGCCTGAGTCATGTTGGGTGATCATTAAATCACACATGCTCAGCAAATGTATGTGGAGTATTTATACAGCCTCTGCTGTTAGCTGACCTGTGCCTTTCGGGTACTTTTCTCATCGGCTGCTCTCTGGATAGTGACTGCTGTGTGTGGAGAGTGCAGAGTCATAAGCTCCCAGTTATGGGAGAGACCTCGCCCTGTGTTGAGACTCCAGTCTCTCGCACATGTCTGTGTTCTATTATGAACACTGGTCTCGCACATGTGCAAAGTGTCGTAGTAATGGAGTTTTAATTCTCCCTTTTGCAGTTCTTAATTCAGGTTGATATCGGGTTGTGGTTATTTAAAGCATGCTGGTTCAGTGTCTGTTAATGTTATGCTGATCTATCTTAGATCTGATGCATTTAGGTTTAGACTCCATGTTTAGAAGGAAATCTAATTTGATTCTCACAATTTTGGCATGTTCATTATGGTGCTTGTATTTACTATACAGCCCTGAGTCCGTGGGGTTGTGACATGTTGCTCAAGTGCACGGATATGTTTCTGATCTATATCAGTGAGCTCATGGGGCACTGGTGGGGAGGCTACATGGATCCGTTGTTTGGTTGGGTCAGGGTGGTAACATGTCGTTGGCACTTATTGTGTTAGCTGAGTAACAATAGAAGTGGCAGATGGCCATCCACCTAGAGTTTTGGTAAGGAGTGGTGCACAGTTTGGAAGTAAGGCTGAAGTTGGGTGGATGCGGTCAGTGGTGGGAATAGTTTCCATGATTATACCGGCCGTGTGGCATTATTTATTTTATTTTAAATGGTTATAGCGCACTTAACCTTTGGGCGTCTAGGCGCTGTTTAAAGCTTAGTATGTTACAGCAGGAAACGTGCTGCTAATGAAATACGACATTTTTCACTTTCTTGAGGAACTGAAGTAGGAGGGTTCTGCTCTCAAGGCAGGGGGAAGGACATTTCACAGTGTGTCCCCAGAGACTGGGAAGCTGGAGCCTTTGGCTTTGGCACGCTTGAATCTAGGATTGTATAGGCGGTTAGCATAGGCAGTCCGAGTGGACCTGGTCGAGGTTGGCTTGGACAGTCTCTCTGACAGGTATTTTGGGGCATTGTTGTCAAGGCTGCGGTGAGAAATGTGAGGATCTTAAATTGGATCTGTTCTCAGACTGGGAGCCAGTGTGCTGCTATCCTGGCATCAGTGATGTGGCCGTGTTTGTTTAGCCCTAGTGCAGCACTCAAGGCATTGTTCTGGATTGTTTGTAATTTGTTCAGGTTTCCCTCTGAGGTACCTACCAGGAGGGTGTTGCAATAGTCCAGTTTTGCGCCAATAATGGCCCTGGCAATGTTCAAGCAGTTGTCAGTTGACTGAATGGGATGGCTGGCATTGATAAGTTTGGTCACATGTGCAGCTGAGTAAGCAGTAGCTTTGATGTGCCGGGATAGTCTGAGTGTGACATTGAGATAGAAGCCAAGCGTTTTTACGGATGGCGAGATGTGGATTGGGTGATTGTCAATGATAAGGAGCTGGTAGTTTGGGCTAAGATTGGCCAGGTGTGATGGACTGCTGATGAGATGGAGTTCAGTTTTCTCATCGTTGAGAGACAAACAATGGCAGGCCATCCAGCCTTGGATGGTTTCATAAATGGGATTGATTTTTTTTGGGAGTCCAGGCAGTGATCACCAGTAAAGTTGCTGAAGCTCTGGGTATTGTCGGCATAATTTGTGTGTTTGATGTTGAGGGAGTCAAGGTGGTCAAAGAGGGATTTAGTGTATATGTTTTAGAGCATGGGGGGGATACAGAAACATTGGGAAACGCCACAGTTGATAGCTCTGGGGGTGGAAGGGTGGTTGTCGCCAGAGGCTCATGACGTGCAGTTAGACAGGAAGGATGCAACCCATTTGGCGGCGTCTGGAGAGGAGGCGGCAGTGGCGGTTAGATGGTCACAGAGGATTGGATGATCTACCAAGTCAAAGGCTGTGGATAGGTCCAAAAGCATAAGAAGTGAAAGGTTGTCAGTCTCTTGCATCATCCAACTGGTTCTTGAGGTCAAGGTTGCCGACTGGCCAGGGCGGAATACTGATTGACGTGGGCTTAGGATGCGGTATTGTTGGATTTGGAGATAGACAGGCCGGTCTATGATCTTCAGGAGGAATGCAACTGTGGTGATGGGGCGGTAGTTGGTGGGGATGAAAGGGCAGAGAGAGGGTTTCTTAAGAAGCACCAAAATTTGCGATTCTTTTAGTGAGTGTGGGACAGAACAGGAGGCAAACGAGGCATTAATAATGCCTGTAATCTGCGGCACTAGGAGGTCTGTGCGTTCTTTGATGAGGGGCACCGGGCAGATGTCTGCTTTACATCTGGCAGGTTTGAGACCCTTAAGGATGTTAGCGACCTCTGGCACAGTGACTGGGTGGAAGCTGAAAAGAGGCGTGGCCTGCAGGAGTCGAGGGCTGATCGTGGTTTGAGAGTAGGGGTTGATAGTGGATAAGTTGAGCTTTATCTACCTTTGTAGACCAGCTGTTTTATCCAGGAGAGCTTCCTGGACATCATTGCACCACATATCGTTCTTAGGGACCGTGGAAGGGGTTGAGATGTGGGATTCTAGTTCCCGTAGGATGGTAAATAGTTCCCGGGAATCGGATTTGGCATTGGCAATCCAGATACTTAAGGAGGATGCATGTTGTGCATTTGCACTTCTATGGTTCACTCATGTGTGCCAGATTTTCTGTCGGGCCTGGCCACATTGTTTGGCTATGCCAGGGATTGGGTTGCACCTGCGTACTGAGTGAGGGCAGTGCATCGTCAGAACAGTTGCTTGGCCGTGGATTTGATTGAACAGGCAGACATTGGCTCTGAAGGAGCATGGTTGTTGACCTGTCAGTTGGATGGGGACGTGGGGTTGGTGTTTCAATGCCAGGGTTCTCAGTACTTCTTCCTATTGTAATTTTAAAGTTATAGAAATACATTTGAACCCGAAGGCCCTTTAAGACGAGGTAACAGTATCTGAGTTGGATGGGGATGCAGATCTTACATCAATAATCAAACCGACTCAGGAAGTTTGGCAAAACACAACTGTTTTAATAGCAATTGTCTAAAACAGGGAGTACAACAAGTCACATAAGCAGTCTCAAACATAAAAAACACAGCTTTATACTAAATATGTGTTATTACTGACATCATGCTATGTGGCAAAATAAGAAAACCTATGTGGGGATGTGATGGACTTAAAAGGAACATCTAAGTATACTTTCTATGGGGGACTGGACTGGGATTGTCTTTAAGGTCAGGTGGACAGTTATGCCCACCCCTAGTGCAAGTGATCTTCTGTGTCATACTAATACACAACGTTCTATTGGCTTCTCAAACTATAGGCCTCCTCGCTACGTGGCCCTCTACAATTGGTTGACACACTTGTACCCTTTTGGAATTTTCCACTCGCTAGCAGCACGCAAGCTGGTTACCCCCGGTGCACATGGCTTGGCTTGGTCATGCCCCCACACCCAAGTAGCCCAGCAACCATCATCAATCCTGCTGTCTGCCAGTCAATTAGTCTTTGAACTCAGCCTTGCAGTAGCCTCTTGTCTCTAGGAATAAAGGGAGTGAGAGCATGGCCTTATCTTCTGGTCTCGGTGTAGCTTGTGCCAAAGTTTATTTTCAACTTGACCATGTGACATGAGACCACATTTTGAGCGCCTTCGCTTTATTTAATAGTATTAAATTAAATGAATAAAACCTGGCACTTCTGGTGTTTTTCCATTACACCTCAAACAGGAGCATGTCTTGCTTCTCACGTTCATTTTATCTCCTCGAGTAGATAACCAGACTCTTTGCGGCCCCGACTCTTGACACTGAGCTAGGGAGGCCTTCCCGAATTTTCCTTCGCCGTCAGCTATTTTATTCAACTGCGCCACACTTTCAGCCCTTCTATTCACAGGGTCCAATTTGCTAAAATGCGTCGTGGAACAAGTAGTGCTCAGCCTACTCAGCCTACATGTAGCTGGTGCTAGGGAAAGAAATCTTGGCCAGATTTCTAAATATACAAAAAACACATGTGTTTAGGTAGGTTGTAGCACTTCAAAAAAAAAAACATGCAACACAAAATCCCTGCACACACGACCAAACCGCTTTCTTCCTTATTGGCAAACAGGTCATAAAAACACTCACCCCACAAGGGTGGAAACCGCCACGCGTTCCGCTTGTATTCCAAGCTTCCTCAGGCTTTTTTTCTCTCCATATACGTGAAAACACCTTCATTTTATTCAAACAGGAAGAGAACCTGCATCGGTATAGGCTCCTCCCCTTAGCTCCCGTATTTTCCAATCACGTGATCGCGAGTGGCTGCTCACGCTAACATGCGAAACAGCGGCCATCAATGAATGATTTCATATTGCAATAGATCAAAGTCAATACTATCCCCTCCACTGCTCAATTCAGTGTCAGATGGATTTATGAGGCACAGGGGAGAAGCTACCTGGCGGGGTGAGTGTTTTTATAACCTGTATGCCAATAAGGGAGGCGTGGGAGAGATGCCTACCCTTTTTAAGCCATCAGGCAGTGTTGCACAAGATTTTTTGTAATTGAATAAAATGCTTTTTTGAGAAAGCGGTTTGGGGTCGTGTGTGCAGGGATTTTGTTACATATTGTTGTTTTTTTTTTGATGTGCTACTACCTAAACGTGTTTTTATATATATATATATATATATATATATATATATATATATATATATATATATATATATATATATATATATATATATATATATATATATATATATATATGGCACCGCTTGCAGTCTCTTCACTACGTATATCAAGCCTTATGATTACTTGATCTACTTCCGTTACTGCATCTGTACAATTCTAAAACGGCTTTACATTTTCTTCAGTGCTTCTTCGCACGTGCAATCTTAGTTTTGTTCGCCATCAGATTCTATGCAGTCTATTTACCTTCATCGGCATCTCTTCCAGGTGCGTCATTTCTGCTTCATGTGACGTCACCAGTCTTCTCTTTCATTAATCTTCCCCATTCTTCCGGAACTTCTTTCAGCAGACCGTAATTTCTTCGTGAATACATCATATAGGTTTTTCTTAATGGATACCTTGTTTTGAGGACTTTTCGCGGTATAGGTACCCTCACTGGTATTGCGCATTCCAGAATTTCTGGTTCCCAACATATAGGCAACATGGGGGCGGGACTTCCAGTAGAGGTACTTGGCTCCTCCTCTACACTCCCCCTTCTGGTTGATTCATCGACCACTCTCCCATCAATCTCCACATCTAGACATCCTCTTCTGAAGAATTGCTTCTTTGGAGTACATATCTTTACTACTCCTTTCAGACATCTTGCTGATTTCACATGTTCATCAACGCTGCAGATCATTAGACTGCACTGTCCATTCGGACTGTAGTAAATCCATCTTCCCACATACTACTTGCGGTTTCTTGGATACAGGAACTTTGTTCCTTCAGGTACGTGAATACTGGCCTTTACATAGGCTCTGATTTCATCATCTGTCAGCTCTTTGGGTCTAAACCCTGACTCGACATTGATCATGATCTTCATTCCTGTGGCTTTCTTTGCGGTCTTCTTGCACTGTGTGATTATTATTCTAACCACACAGAATCCAAACATGACCATCACCAACAATGCTCCAAGAAACTTAAAGATAGTCACCATCCATTGCGGAACCCATGAAAAGATTGACGCAAACCAGCTGTCACCTGCAATGTCTTCTACTTCATCTTTCATCTTAACAAGCAAGTTTGTCAGCATTGTTATGGCCTCTGTCAAGGTTCCATTCTCTTCATCATGAGAAGGTATGAATGCGCAACATGATTCTCCGATTCTGGCACAAACCCCTCCATGCATAGCTGTAATCATGTCCAAGACAGATCTATTCTGGACAGTCATCGGTCTTATGGCTCTCAGCTCTTCTTTGATAGCATTGAATCCCTTTATGGTAGTGCTTATTGTCTGCAGGAGCTCCCATCTGGTAATTTGTAACAATTTGGCATTTGCCATTGTCTGGATCCCTGGCATGAAGATTGTCGCGAATACTGCTGAAGTCTAACTGGACAACCTGTGTTCATTTGGAATAGCGTTAAAGGCCTCTATTGGTTAAGCTGAGAAGTAGTTCTCTTTGTTCATTTGAGGAAACCAACTGATCTCTTCTTCAGGTCAGCATCTGCTTTTGGAAATTCACCAATACTCTGGTCACTCTTCTGTATTACCATTGCCAGAACATGAACAATTACTATAGAACACAGTCCTCCCCAGTCCCTAGGCAGCTTCGTATATGCTTTGGATCCACAAGCCCAGTAGTGATCCATTATCACTACTGTTCCATCCTTCATTCCTGGTACATCGAAGATTCGACCGCACTGCTGGTTCTCTACAACTTTTCGTGTCATTGTTTCTGAAGCACAGCTCTGCACTAGCCAGAGGCACTATCTGCAACGGTCCTCCTTTGTCCTCGACCCATGTTAGCAACTTTGCAAGCTTTGGCCAGAGTGGTTTGCATACCTTCTCTACACGCTCTTTAACTGGTTTATGATGTCCTGTTACTGCCACAGCTCTCCATACGACTATGCCTTCTTCCCATCCATCTGGAGAAAGTACTGGTACCCAGATTTGCATCTGGCCTCTCTCCTTGCATCTTCGTATTTCTTCATCAGTGTTTCCTTGACAATTGAGCTTTTATTCATCTTCCATCTGATTCCTGCTCCCTTTATCCCAGGCTGTTTTATATCTTATTACATGATCTCTGGTGTGCAGTCTCTCTCGTCTTTAAATCCTGAACGTAATCATGATCTTCTGGAGCTGACCATTCGGTCTCCCATACCAAGGATGCTGTTTGACCCTGAAACTGACCTCTTGTATGGCAGAGGGCAAGATGAGTCAGGCAATGAGCTGTCTGGACGTCTATTTCTATAGCTATGAATGTCTTGGACTTCCCCATAGCATAAGGTAGGAGAGCACAAACATAGCAGCTCTCCTGAGAGGTATTTTTCCCACTTCTTTCATGTGTTGATACCACATGTTATTCCCCAACTGCGCTGTACTATCTAGATAATCATTTAACTCTTCTTCCCTTGCGCTTTTTTTTAGGTTTCTTTCTTGTAAAATGTGTGTACATAATGATCATAGAGTATATCAAAAACGGTCCTTCATAGGAACATTTGTCAAAGGAATAGGTGACTTTACATATGTTACTGGTGTAGGAATAATCACATATGCCTTGGTCTCTTTGCAACAGATAACTCTGTATAAGTCACTGGAGTGGGAAGAATCAAGGGAATTCCTACCTTTCTGGAACCAGCAAGGTAGGCAGTGTGGATTAGCAAAAACAGAAAAACAATAATAAATGCTGAGCACGCATATATTATGCACAAATACATGAGACCCTACCACCGGCGTCTCTCCACATGTCGTTGAGTCTGCTCACTTTCTGGAACTGCATTATTTTAAACAGTCCACATCGTACCTCTGTACTACTTTAAAGAAAGAAAAAAACCTTTCTAATTGGGCAGCCTCGCTAGATGCTCAGGTAGTTGCAATATCTGCTTGATTATCACTAAAAGCAGACTTCTAATCGCAGAGCCATTTTTAGGATCCCGCACAAAAGTACGTATGTCAGTACTATGCCCAACAAGAGCGGGGTATGCTCTGAGTATAAAAATGAAGACAGTGATAAGGAGCCTATGGACATCGACATCAGGTAAAACCATGAATCTGACCAAAGAGACACTCAGTAAGGAATGAATCGAGGACCTGCTCCCTTTTCCAGTCGTATATGAAATCGAGATCTGGCATTTTTAGCACATCAGCACTTTCTAAAAGTCCAAATTAAAGATTCCTGTAGCTCAAGAACAGTTACTTTTGCACTCCTGCTAAAATATCTTTAAAGAGTTTCCAGGGTAAGCCTCAGTCGAAATGCACACATGCATTTATTTAATCAGCAATGTTAGCGTCGTCCTTCCTCGTCATCGATCGAGTCCGCACGTGCTGAACTACTTCTTCTTTCCTTGCTTCCGAATCGGGTGCGGGTGCATCTGTCTCACCAGCATATGGCTTCACGTCACCCAGGTGTATCCACACATGCCTTTCTTGGGCTTTTACTGCAGATGGAGTAATATTCTCCTCTATAAGTGGTCCACTGAAATGGGGCTCATGCCACTTCCTTGTGAAGTTGCGCACTAAAACGGGATCTCCAATGAACAATTTAGGTACAGGTAGTTGTTTAGGTCCGGTTGCTGAATGGTCTTCATCTGTGTCCTGAGACTGACCCCCCCCCCCCCGTTACGCTTGATTTGATCTGAAATGACAGAAATACTAGCGGTCATACATGTCAAATATGCACGTAGCTCATTTCCTAACAATTCTGCAGTTGTTTGGGCATTACTGCTCCACCTGTTGATTTTGATCACGGGGATCTGACGGACATCCTGGACCAAGGTCCACCCACTGACCCAGTGTTGCCATTTCACATGGCGTTGCAAAGAAGGGCTGCGGCGGCTTGGACTGCTCCGAAGAGCCTCCCGGCAGTTGGTAAGTCGCTTCTGAAAAAATACCCCCCAGCCAGTAGTGACCCCTGCTACTTGTCGACGTACCCTACTCCGGAGAGTTTGGTGGTGCAGGCGGCTATGGCCCTGGCAAAGCAGGCTGCGTACCCTACCATCCCTCCTGATAGGCACGACAAGCACTTTGATGGTTGGGCGAAGAAGGTATTTTCTTCTGGGGGTATGGCTTTAAAGGCAGCCAACTCTATTTGTGCCTTGGCAAGATTCACTCACACTCTGGAATTGTGCATCTTTGGCGGCTGAGCATATTCCCGAAGGGGAGCAACGGGATGGTTTTCTAGCCCTCGTGCAAGACGGCAAGATTGCCATGTGTGAAACCATTCAGTTGGGTCTGGACATGGCAGACTGTGTCAGCCGGTCCATGGCTGCGAGCATTGTGATACGCAGGTTTGCGTGGTTGCGGAAGTCGGGGTTTACTCCTGATGTGCAATCCCAGCTTCTCAGCATGCCCTTTGATGGTGTCCATCTTTTTGGCAGCAACGCTGACGAGAGCCTTGAGAGGTTGCAGACCTCCAAAGCTGCAGCGAAGTCTTTGAGCACTGCAGTAAGTCAACCTCCACCTTTTCGTCCTAGGAGACAGCAATGGAGGGGAGATTCCTTTCGGTACTACTCTACCTTTGGTAGATCGAGAGGAGCTGTCAGTCAAAGGGGCCACCGTAGAAGTACCAGAGGTGGAAAGCAAGGTACTCGAGGTACCAAAGCTGCTCGGGCAGCTGCCTCTTTGCCCTCGGGCACTGCCGCAGCCGCGTCAGCTCAGTCATGAGGCCATGTTCCATGGTTCTCCGGTTGGGGACAGACTTGCGCAGCATCTTGGAGAATAGCGTGCCGTTACTTCAGATGTGTGGGTTCTAGAGATCATAACCCACGGCTACTGTCTGCCCTTCCGGCAGAGGCCTCGCGACAATCCACTGGGGAAGCTCTTTGAAGCGTCCGGATCTACTCCTTGCGCAGGAAATCCTATCCCTGCTGGGGAAAGGCGCCATAGAACGGGTGCGTGTGGCAGAGAGGAACAAGGGATGGTATTCCCCTTATTTTTGATCCCCAAAAAAGACGGGGGATTGAGACCCATCATGGACTTGCGTTGGCTGAACAAGCTCCACAGGAAGGACAAGTTCAAGATGGTAACTCTTTCTCAAGTCCCCCAGGCCCTTCAACTTCAGGATTGGTTGTTGTCTCTCGACCTCAAGGATGCTTACTTTCATGTGCCGATTCATACCTGAGGTTCGCGGTTGGCGACTCGCATTTTCAGTTTTGGGTCCTGCTGTTCGGATTGACCTTCGCTTTGAGGGTCTTCACCAAGCTGATGGTGGTGGTGGCAGCATATCTCAGGAAAGGGGGGATTCACGTCTACCCCTACCTGGACGATTGGTTGATCAGGGCGCGCTCTCCCGAGCAAGCCCTAGATCATCTGTCCGTCACCTGCGACTCCCTTCACAAGCTGGGGTTCTCCCTCAATTTAAATAAGTCCCATTTGATACCTCCCAATGGCTCCAATGAATCGGAGCAGTGCTCGACACATCCCTGGGGCAGTGTTCGCCTCCCCAGGTGAGGGCTCATCACATTCTGCAGATGGTGGACAAATTTCAACGTGCCCAGAGTCTCCCGGCATTAGAGTTCTTGAGGTTGCTCGGCCTCATGGCACCCTGCATATTCCTGGTGCCAGAGGCCAGGCTGCGGATGAGATCTCTGTAGTGGGCTCTCAAGATGCAGTGGTCGCAGTTCTCCGGCAGGATGTCGGATCCCGTTCAGATTCCGCCCTCGGTCGCACAGGATCTTCTGTGGTGGGCGGTCAAAGGCAATCTGATGAAGGGTGCGCCATTTTGGCAACCTTGGCCGGAGGTGATGATCGTGACAGACGGATCCCTCACAGGTTGGGGAGCTCATGCCAACAAGTTGACAGCCAGCAGCCATTGGTCTCCATCGGAGTCAAGACTCCACATCAATCTGTTAGAGCTGCTGGCTGATTATGATGGACAATACGGTTGCCATGCACTACCTCAACAAAAAAGGGGGGGCAGGTTAACTTCCGTTGTGCAGGGAGGCGATGCAGCTCTGGTTCTGGGCCATCTAGCAGGAAATTTCACTCTCGGCCGTTCATCTGGCCAGAGACGAAAACGCGGCGGCGGATGGACTGAGCAGGCAGAGCACCGTCTCTCACGAGTGGGTGCTGGCTCAGGAAGTTCTGTTGGAGATCTTAGCCCTTTGGGGAACCCCACAAGTGGATCTCTTCGCCACCAGTGTCAACTGGAAGTGCGAAAGATTCTGCTCGCGAGAATTTCCTCGAAGAGGAGCCTTGGGGGACGCGTTCATAGTGGAGTGATCCTTCCCACTGCTGTACACGTTTCCTCCAGTCCCCATCATTCCGCAAGTGTTGCAGAGGTTCGGTTCCCAGATGATCCTCTACGCTCCGGCACGTGCCAGGAGAGCGTGGTACCTGTCGTCTTCCCTACCGAGACGACCTGCTCTCATGGGAGGGGGGGGGTCGGGTTCTCCATCCAGAGGTCAAGTCTCTCAGCCTTCATGCTTGGTATCTGAAAGGTTGAGGTATAAGGATTGGGACCTCCCCGAAGACGTGATGGAGGTGTTGCTTTCGGCCAGAAGGCCCGCCACAAAGTCCCTGTGCCGTTGGAAAAAGTTCTGCGACTGGTGCATGGTACAGAATGTGGATCCTTTCCAATGTTCCATTCCTTTGGTTTTGTCTTTTTTGCTTTCGTTAGCCCACAAGGGCCTACAAGTGGGTACCATTAAGAGTTACACTGTCTAGATTTAAGCGCTCTTCTGAGGAATGTTCTTATTTTTAAGATTCCTTTGATTTCACAGTTTCTAATAGGGCTAACTAATGTGTTTCCACCGTCACCTTTCCAGGTGCCGGGATGGGATTTTAATTTGGTTTTAAAGTTCCTGATGGGAGCTCCGTTTGAGCCCTTACATTCTTGTCCTTTGAGACTGTTATACTTTAAAACTGTGTTTTTAGTTGCAGTTACTTCCGCACGCAGAGTGAGTGAGTTGCAGGCACTTTCCGCCAAGCCACCCTTCACTTTGTTCCATAAGAACAGGGTTGCCCTTAGAGTGCGGCCTTCTTTTCTTCCGAAGGTTGTGTCGGAATTCCATTTGAGCCAGAAGGTAATTCTTCCAGCGTTTTATCCTCCTACACATCCTGGTAAGGAAGAGGAGTGACTCCATAGGTTGGATCCTAAGAGAGCTTTGAGTTTCTATCCCTCACGAAGTCCCGGGTCAGAGTGGACGATCAGCTCTTTATGGTTATGCTGGAAGGCGTTTAGGCCAGGCGGTTTCCAAGCAGACCTTGTCCAGATGGATCATTTTGATGATTTCTGAGTGTTACCATTTGACGGAAAAGGACCCTCCAGTAGGCTTACGGGCTCACTCTACTAGGGGTGTGGCTGGCTCCACTACCCTACAGAGGGGCATTCCGATTTGCATTATTTGCAATGCAGCCACATGGGCCTCTGTCCATAGTTTTGTGAGATACTATTCCTTAGACTCTCTCCGTGGGCAGGATTTGGCCTTTGGTAAGGCAGTCCTCTATTCAGCAATTTGATTGGGCATTCTAAAATTATGAAATTGTAAATTCTTTTCCAACCTCCATACGTTGGTACTGCTTTGGGAGTCTGTCATAGATGTGGAATACGTCGGAGGACACAATCCCCTCGAAGAACAAGTTACTTACCTTATCTGGTAACGTTCTTTCGATGGGATGTTCCTCCGACGTATTCCACATCGCTCCCTCCCAGCCTGCCCCTCTACAGAATTTCTTATGTGATTGCAGCTTATGTTTCCGCAAGGCTTTCTGCAGTCATACTGGCAGGAGATTGGTGCCACACGTTCTGGGAAAAAACTACAACTGAGGCTACGGGCACCGTGTATCCTATATATAACATCCATCCATGTCATTGACGCAGGACGCCCTCTGCTGAAAATTTTCCGAAGCAGCACAGCTGTGGTCATTACCTGTCATAGATGTGGAATACGTCGGAGGAACATCCCATCGAAAGAATGTTGAGAGATAAGGTAAGTAACTTGTTCTTCTATAGCTGTGGGAGGGCGAGTTGCTGCTTGGCATGTCTGTGGGTGGGAGCACCAGTGGCGTAGCTGGATGTATTTAAATCTGTCCTTTTCCTGAAGTTGGAAGATTTCTTTGCATAGTTCATAGGTACATGGTTGTCCTCCTTTGAAGAGCTGCCACAAATTCTCCAGTCCCCCTGCAATCCAGGTTTTGAGGTTTTGGGGTGTAGTCCTTGGTGAGAAGGATGGGTTCAGGAATACCAGGGATGAGGGGCCGAGTCATCTTGGAATCCCCTCCGCCCTACAATTATTAAATGGCGCTCCGTCATGAGCTGTGTTCTTCACTGTGACACTTGCGTAACCTGCTCTCGTTCAAATGTCATCCGCCCTTTCCCCAAGAATAGCTGCTAGGAGACCTTTAATGTCCCCTATAGCTAGTGTGTTTCCTCCTGTCATCTTCCCTAGCTCATACATCCATTTTCCTGCACCCTCCGTTAAACTCGGAAGTTTACATCTTAAATTATCCTTGTCCATTTGGGGCCAGTGGATATATTGAGGTCTGCCCCCCCTTTCTCCAATAAAGGGAACTGTGTGAACCCAAATCCGCAATCTGCTCCCATCGTCTGCCTAGCCATAGTAGGGACAATGGTTCCTGATTGCCTTCTACATGGCAATTACCTCAACCTGTTTACATATGGCAGCGATGCCCCCTCTCACTATGCGATTATCCTTTAGGTTGCTCTGGGTACGCCATGGGGATCTGGCATCCTATCTTTAGGTTGTTCTACATCAGACCATCTCACTTCCTTGTCTGTTTGCGGACATCCTTCATGACCGCATGCACTTTCTCGATCCTATTTCCAATGCTTCCTACCTTAAAATCCCTATCTAGGTTTACCCTATATGGTCCTAGAATTGCTCCCTGCGACAGGAGAAACTACACTGTCACCTCATGATATTGCTGGACTCGGTTCCATCAACTCTTTCTGAATGCGATCGATGTCACGTTTCCTATATCTTCTATGTTGCTCAATGTCTTTGTCTAAATACCTTTGTTTCCTTTCCTCTTCTTGTCTTTTCTATTCCCTTCTTTTATTTGTCCTATGCACCTCTTCTTCCCTTAGTCTTTGCATTCTTTTAACCCATAATCTCTGTTCTGCTTTCTCTTCTCTTCTTTTCTAGCCTGTCTTGTTCAATTGCTCTGTCTATTGTCATAGCTTCTTTGTTCCTCTGCCGTTTCTTCTTTTTTTTTTTTTAACGGTTTTTATTAATTTTTAAAACAAACAATACAAACCAAACTGGCAGCGCTTTTTGCCACAATCACATGAACATCAATTAGTCAAGACCACTGCTCCCCCAATCCGTCCCCCCTCAAGAGCTTGTTTGTTCTACACATTCCGTATATCTGCTACATGTGGCAGGGTATCGCCTCCTTCTGAGACTGCAGAATCCGTTATTGCTCCAAACAGTCCTGCTTTTAATACTCTATGCCATCAGGGTACCCACTTCTTCTTCCCCACACATGCTACATGCCTCCTGCCATACCACCGTTTCAGCCTCCGCCCACTCTGCCCTTTCTTCTTTCTTTTGCTGCTCCTCCTGATAAGCCATTTACTTCAGGCGAGGTAAGGGGAGCAGAAGGCTCAGAACCTTCCTCCCTACACTGATTAAGCTTCCAATCCACAGGCGGCAGGTCTTCCCGTTCCTCCTGGTACATTTTCCAGAGCTCTAAACTAGCTAACCTCTTTTTCAATTTCTTTCCTGTATGTGGTCATGTGCTGTAAAACCGCCTCTAACGATCCTCCTTGTGGCCATGGCATGAACATTTTGTCTGCTATACCCATAATCCATTCTGCACTGTACTGTTTGAACTTGGGTGTGTTTTGGCAGTGTCTTGCACATGTGCATCAGTGGAGTGACATCCCCCATTGTGACAAGTCTCAATTGACTATCAATACTTACTGTTGATTTACACAAACAGAAAAACAACAAATATGATCCCGCTCCAACAGTCGCCGCTCAAAGCCTCTACTTCTCATACACT
Organism: Ambystoma mexicanum; assembly: GCF_040938575.1. Classification (NCBI taxonomy): domain Eukaryota; kingdom Metazoa; phylum Chordata; class Amphibia; order Caudata; family Ambystomatidae; genus Ambystoma; species Ambystoma mexicanum. Next base: position 283,630,714 of record NC_090938.1, on the reverse strand, counting down.
TCAATCTACTTATTCAGTCGGCGCCGACAATGACTAAAAAGATGCATATTAATTTTTGATCTCTACTCAACACAGCCTATCTTTGTCGTTCTTCGACTCTTCACTTTTTCAATACACAAAATACATACATACTAGTCGACTTTCTCCTCAGCGCTCTTCGCTTCTATCTCTTGCTCCTAAAGTACTCCGATAGGAATTTGAATCATTCCCTCTCATAGATCTTGTCCATGTGCCACCTAAAATAACCACTTTGGTTTTGGAATGACTCCTTCTTAAGCTCCTTGAGCCAGGAACTGGGCTCTTCTAGACACTCATCACATATTAAACAACCCCTGTTACTTCTTTATATTCTCACAATCCCCATACCCCTCAATCTACTCACCATTCGCTCTTCAGCTCAAGATCGGGAACAACCCCATCTCCAATTGGCCACCGTCCCCTTCGGTCTGCTCAGCACCTGTGGAAACCAGGAGGGATTTTGTGAAGGAGGGATCGGTCCCACCTGTATAACTTTTCTTGCAAGAATTCTATATCGGCTGCTCTCCACAGGAATCCTTGCGATACTCCGGCTGGATGGGGGAGGGTGTCCAATGTTACGAAAGAATTTGGTCTGTAACCATCCTGTTTTTGCTACCAAGTGAACCCTAAGGCCCATTAAGACGAGGTAACAGTAGCTGAGATGGATGGGGATGTAGATCGTACTCATACATCAATAATCAGACCTGCTAAGGAAGTTTGGCAAAAACACAACTGTTTTAATAGCAATTGTTGAAAACCGGGAGTACAACAGACATCATTTAACGTCACATAAGCAGTCTCAAACATTTCACGTAAAAAACACAGCTTTATACTAAAAATGTGTTCTCACTGACATCATGCTATGTGGCAAAATAAGAACCTAAGTGGGGATGTGATAGGCTTAAAAGGAACATCTAAGTATACTTTCTATCGGGGACTGGACTGGGATTGTGTCTTTAAGGTCAGGTGGACAGTTATGCCTACCCCTAGTGGAAGTGATCTTCCGTGTCATACTAATACATAACGTTCTATTGACTTCTCAAACTACAGGGCTCCTAGCTACATGGCCCTCTACAATTGGTTGGCACACGTGTACCCTTTCGTAATATTCCACTCGCTAGCAGCACGCAAGCTGGTTACCCCAGGTGCATGTGGGTTGGCTTGGTCATGCCTCCCCACCCAATTATCCCAACAACCATCATCACTCCTGCTGTCTGCCAGTCAATTAGTCTTTGAACTCAGCCTTGCAGTAGCCTCTCGTCTCTGGGAATAAAAGGGGGTGAGAACATTGCCTTATCTTCTGGTCTCGGTGTAGCTCGCCCCAAAGTCTATTTTCAACTTGACCATGTGACAGGAGACCACGTTTTGAGCTCCTTCGTTGTATTTAATACTATTAAATGAATAAAACCTGGCACTTCTGGTGTTTTTCCATTACACCTCAAACAGAAGCACATCTTGCTTCTCACGTTCATTGAATCTCCTCAAGTAGATAACCAGGCTCTTGGCGGCCTGACCCTTGATACTGGGCCAGGCAAGCCTTCTCAAATCTTCCTTCGCCGTCAGCTATTTTATTCAACTGCTCCACACTTTCAGCCCGTCTAGTCACGGGGTCCAATTTACTAAAATGCGTTGGAGCTTTGAAGATTAAATAAAACAGCACAAACAGCAGAAGTTTCTGCGAGATAAGGAGGCCTACGAAAGAGGGAGCGTTTATACATTTGCTCACAGTTCAGAACAACGAAGACAACCATCCACCAACAAATCGACAGAGGAGAATGAGAAAGAGAGCAAAACAGACTCTTCTGCCTCGGAGTCAGATGTGACAAGCAGTGACAACAATGAACCATTTATACATTTACATTTTTTAGACTAAATTAGACTATTACGCCAGGATGGCAAAAAACAGAAGCAGACAAGAGGAGGAAGTAGAAGTAGGGGAAGAGGCAGAGGCGGCCGAATAAAACGAGTAAGGGGCAGAGGGGCAGTAAATGCCACAAGCAATATCCCTGCCTGATTGATGCGCTCTGGCAAGTAGACAGCATGGAAAAGGACGGCAGTCTGAAACTAATTAACTTATCAAATTATGTTATGACTGTCAATCAACAGAAGGTTTTGAGCTTTGGGTTGAATTTCTGTCCGGCGACACATTTCAACTATGTACAAACTTGCATTGACTTCGACCATGTTGTGCGCAAATTACGTCTTAAAAGGTTTTTTGCCACGTATGTTCACACTGCAAAAAGGATTCTAGCAGTTGGTGGAAGAATGGAAATAACAATAAGTAAGTTCAATATATTATCTGACCTAGTCAAGTTGGAAAGAGGATTGCAAGTCGATGTAGAACATGAACCCGATACAGTAGTCCTTGCAGAACTTAATATAAGGATGGATTGGACAATGAAGAGTAAATGAAAACAAAAATCGAAATTCAATCCAATGACTAATATGGGGAGCAATATTTAAGCATTTCAAGCTCTTGTGATTTGAAGATCTGAAGAAAATCCAAAGACAGAAGATACACAGATTTAAAAACAATCTGTTGGGTACAGATAGGATGGCCTTGAAAGAATTACAAGCATTAACAAACTACATTATTAAGCCCTCCGACAAGGGACGTAATATAGTCTTAATGAATAAAGAGCACTATATAAAGGAGGCTTATAAAGCAGCTCAACAACAGAAGTTATGAGAGAATCGAGATAAATCCAACTAAAGAACTGGAGAAAAAGGTGAAGGATTTTTTTTATGTAATGGGAAAGTAAAGGCATTCTAACAGAAGACAACTGTAAATTTCTTCTGACTCCAAATTCAACCAGACCTAGGATTTATTTTCTCCCTAACGTCCAAAAGATCATAAAGCAGCCACCATGGTGACCCATAGTGCCATCAGTTGGCTCAGTTCTAGAAAATGTCTAAATACATAGACAAAGTACTCTTCCCTTTTGTGTCCTCGCTTCCTTCCTATTTGAAGTGTACAACGGATATTTCAGCCCATATCGACAATATACATTGGGAATCGAACTATATCATGGCAACTATGGATGTTGTTTCACTGTACACATCCATAGGCCATGAATATGGTAAAAAGGCATGTGAAACATTTCTGATCCCTAGATCTTTAAACTACCTGGAACACGCACACATGGGCCTTGATATGATTGACTTGTAGCTAACCAATAATGTTTTTCTTTTTAACAATGAGTTTTTTTAGACAATTGCACGGAACTGCAATGGGTACAACATTCGCGCTGGCCTACGCTAATTTAACTTATGGGTGCGTGGGAAGCTTCAGATGTATGGTCTGACCAGAATCACGTAGCAATGAAGAATGTTGTGCTCTGGCTAAGATATATAGACAATCTATTTTATAATCTGGAAGGGATCAGAGAAGGCTTGGAAAGATTTTGTGAAGCTGCTCAATGACAATACGAATAATCTTAGGTTCACAGAGACACACAGTTGCACTTTTATAACTTTTTTAGATGTGAATCTGAGAATTGTGGATCAAATTTTGACAAGTGAATTACTTTGGAAACCGACGGGAACGAACACACCTTTGCATGTGACCAGCAGCCATGCAAAAAGTTTGATATGGAGCATCCCCTACGGGGAGTTTGTAAGAATTAGACGCAATAGCTCCACTCTCATGGCCTATGATCTGGAAAGCAAAAATGCTGCAAAAGGTTTCCTAAGTCTTTGTTATCATAAAAAAGTTATTGAGAAAGCCTACATTAAAGCGAGACACCAGGATAGATATGGACTAGACTAGACTCATCCTAACATTTGATAATGAAGCTCTGCGAGTAAGACGGATACTTCAGACATTGGAAGATTTTATTGGCGGATAAAGACCTTGTAGTGAACTTGAAGAGAAACCCAGAGATTAGTTTTAGGCAGAACTGTTCATTTAAATACACTTTGGTACAGAGTTTAATGGCACAGGACGAAACATCAAAAAAAGGTATGTGGTTTACGACACAAAAGCCTGGTTTTCGCAAGTGCACAAGTGTAACGCTCACCTGATTCCCGTAGAGGCGCCGGTCTTGACTGGGCGTATACCGTATCTTCAAAGGTGATGTGTAACACACGGCTGGCTCTTTGGGCTGGACCTCTGTGCACTGTATGTCTGACTCGAAGGGTAAAATGTCTGCAGATAGAAAATATGGGATTAAGGAACTGGGTTATTGAATGTCTCTCTCTTCTTCCCTTTCTCTTCTCCTGTAGAACCCCATAGGTTAACGCTCTCACCTTAGGTAAGTGAACGCCGTGCTCTCCATCTGCCTCGGGGCAGGGTGCTGTAACCAGTTTCTTCACTGGATAAGGGGAGCAGGCCTCTTGACTTCAGAGGACTGCTGTCTGTCGTTTACTGCACGAACGGTAAGTTTCGAGTAATTCTAATGTCTTTAAAGTCTTTAGTAATGATGTCTCTTGTTTTGCAGGGTTCCGGCGATGGCGGATGACGGGCTGAAGTGAGTTGAAGATGGAGCCCGTGTGATGAATAGAAGCGCCTGGAAGCACGTAAGTAAGCGCTTGTTGCCTGCTTCACGATGCGCTCTAACTGTCTTTTTATTTTGCAGGTACAAGTTCGGAGCGGCTGCAGGGTGCCGGAATACCCACTGGGTTAGATGTGGAAAGGAGTAATGGCACGTGAGTATTAAAGTTCCCCAATGTCTTTAAACGCACCTTGTTTTGTCTTTCAGATGCGGGATGCAGCGCCGAAGGCCTCCGGAGCGTGCAAAGAGTTGGTAAGCTTTTGTCTTTCAGATGCCGGAATGCAGCGCGAGGCGTTGGTGACAGCCGATGGACCTGGTAAGTGAAGAGCTGTCACTGAAGACCGTAATGCTAACCTGTTCTTTCTTGTCTTTATAGGTGTTGCTGAAGACTGGATTCAGGATGGGTAAGCCTTTTTCCTTAGGCCCAGGATCAGATGCAGAAGACACAATGAGCGTTCTGCTGCAGAGGATGCAGAATAACGCAAAGCAAGATTCATCCATCGGGTGTGGTTTAAATAGCCTCCTGTAGTGCTTAGGTGTCTCCTTCCACAGCCACGCCTAGGTAAGAAAAGAGTTCCTGCTTTCCAGAAGAGTTCCAGTGTTCTGAATCTAGGGAGTGGCTCCTGCCCCACCCAACAGGAAAAGTAGTTCCAAACAGAAGAGGATCAGAGGCTCAACTGGCAGGCAAGTAAGCAGCATGGTCTGCTGCAGGTAAGTCCACCCAAGCATTATGAGCCCGGCGCTTCCAGCGCTGGGACTGGGCATATTTATGAGCCTGGTGCCACTGGCGCCAGGACTGGGTCCAAAAGGTCCCAATTGGGACTGGTTGGCACTCGGAACCTGGGTTATGGATCTGCTTCCAAGGGAGTTGGGAAAACCCTGACCTTTTGGAAGCAGAGATCATGACAACAAGATGTTATATTTGTATGTTTGCTAAGAGTTGTGCAACTTTATTGGGACACACCATCACTATTTCGGAAAAGATCACATGCGAAACGAAGTATGTAGTATATTTACTGACATGTGCGTGCCAGAAATGGTATATCGGCAGTACAAAGTGTACATTAAAGACACAAATCCAGCAGCATTTGAGAGCTAGCCAACATAAAGACTCGAACTATCCGATGGCTAAACGTTTTAGTGATTATCATAAGAGCAATATGGATAGCTTTTCCTTTTTTGGTATTTATAAAAGTGACAGTGATCCAAGGGGAGGCGATAGAGAAAAGAAACTTTGCCAAAAGGAGACCTGTTGCATCTTAGATTTTAAGAGCAAATACCCAACTGGCCACAATATTGATGAGGAACTATGTACCTTTTTAGGACAATGAACTATATAACTACTATTTTTTTCAGTATTCGTTGTTCGACTTGTATCCACCTATGTGTATTTCCCTGAAATAGTTAAGTTATTTTTAAGCGGTCTTTTTAAAAGACGCTTTGGTATGTTTTCTTCTTTTTATTTTTAGTGGGATTGTGAAATCTACACATTTTGCTTTGTGTCATTTTCTCTGATCTTTCTCTTGTGATTCAAGAGTGAATTAGCAGCTGTAGTTTTGTTTTTAATTGGGTAATATGTGACATGTTTTACTGACAGACAGGTCTATTGATATGGTTAAATCAGCATCCATTTGTCGCCATTCATGTGACTTAATTCTAAGCCACTAAGTAAACCATGGGTCATTTTTTATTTACACCTGTCCGAACATTGTTAAATGACACTGTACCTTCGACTGTTAAAATGTTATATTTAATAGCAATGTTGAACAAGAGAGAGTATACTGTGAAATGGTATGATGTTGCAATGCACTAGGCACTTTATTTGAAGCTCATTGGTTCCAATTATTTTCCTGTTTCAATATCTTGACTGGGATATTAATCCTGTCAGTAGCCAAGTATTGAAGATTTGGATTAAAATATCTGATACACTGCAGCTTAATATGCTGCCAGCACTATGCACTTTATATTAAGAAGTATTCTAAGTGTAAATAATTGAAATTCTGTTTGGATGGATGTTGAAACATGTCAAATTGGCACTTGAGATTGGAACATTGAGAGTAATCAGAGTCAGGCATTATGCACTTTGATTGATAATGCTAGCACTTTACCTGATAGCATTTGTACATTTTAGAAACTCCATTTTTTGTGGATATGAATTGTATTGTCTATTCCTCTGTGCTCTTTTATTGTATTAGTATTAAGCACTTTATACTACACAGTTTAATAATAGTAGAATCTGCCGCAATCTGAGGGTAGAGGGTTTTTCCCAAAAAGCTTATACATTGATCAGCTTAGGTGGGCGTATATACACGGATGTCCCATTTGCAAACACCAACATGATACTAGGAAAAGTATATTGCGGTTTGATGAAATGTTTGATGGAAATTAGTTACATTATGTACAAAAGAAATGACCAAACATGGATACGGTTTACTTATAATATGAGGAAGTATTTACAAACAAAAAACCCAGTCAAAGATGGCTGACAAGTATTTTAGCAAGAGTACAGTCCTCTTTCTGTCTCTAATTGTATGTCACATTTGGTATTTTAACTTGCACCTGTGTGAGGGTCATTTGTTGTGATAATGCAGTAAGATTACTGCGAAACGCATAAGCGCTGCTACGTTCGGGCTGAACACTATGGTAGAGCCACATTCTGTTTGGCTTTTACTGATTGCTGTGATGTTGCACATTATCGTCTAAATAAAGGAAGTATTATACTTTTGGTTTCCGGAGGATTTGTTTCCGTGTTGGGAGTGCTTCTCACTGACTGTTCGATGAGCAGTTCAATAAGAATATATATATATATTTCTACTTGCGTTACTGCATCTGTACAATTATAAAACAGCTTTGCATTTTCTTCAGTGTATCTTCGCACATGCAATCTTCATTTTGCTCCCAAAATGTGGGTCAATTCTTTACTTCGCCATCAGATTCTATACAGTCTATTTACCTTCTTCATTGGCATCTCTTCTAGGTGCGTCATTTCTGCATTATGTGACGTCACCAGTCTTCCCTTTCATTAAATCTTCACACTTCTTTCGGAACTTCCTTCAGCAGACCGGCATTTCTTTGTGGATACATCATATAGGGTTTTCTCAATGGATACCTTGTGTCGAGGACTTTTCGCAGTATAGGTACCCTCACTGGTATTGCGCATGTTGCAATTTCCGGTTCCCAACATATATGCAACATGGGGCCGAGATGTCCGGTAGAGGTACTTGGTGGTTCCTCTACACATTGAATTTGTGATCAGAGTTCAGGCCGTTGGTCACCCATCTGAAACAGCTAATTATTCTTGCTTTTTGTTGTCTGAGTTTTAATTTCCGGTTTCTGCCTCTGGTACAACAGGTGACTGTTTAAAATCCAACAAAGCAAATGTTTTTTTTCTCATTTAGCTGGTATTCATTTTGCCAATGTGTGGCAAGCGGCAGTCTGGAGTCCTGTGATCCCAGCATGCTCAGATGTTCGCAGATTCGCCCTCTGAGTTCCCTTATGGTGCTCCCCTCATGTATCTTTTTTCACAAACGCATACTATAGCATAGATCACATACTTTGTGTTCCTTAATAGCGAACTGATTGCAGTTTTTAAAATGCACATTCTGTGTGTTCATTGCAAACTCGCACATCGAGCAGGTACCACACTTTGAAAAGCCCATATGATGGCATTCGTGAGCCAGTCTGTCAGCCTGGGTTGGGTGGCATTAATGATGGACTCAATATGGAATTTAATGTTGGTGCTCTGCTGTATGATCGCGATGGGCGTGGGTTCAGGTGTGTTTTGATGTATTCACCCATCAATAGTAATGGCCAATGATTTTTTTAATTCTTTGAATTTTGAAACTGTCTGAATTGTATTGTCACAAATCTAATATTCTTCTTAGATTTTGTTTTATATTTTGGGGGTTAATAATGATTGTCTTGTTATGGTAGATGCTGCTTTCTCTGCCTGCTCAAGGATAGTTTTCTTGTACCCCATGTTGTGAAAACGTTGGTTGAGTAATTTGCATTAGTTCCGAAAAGGTTCTTGGTGGTTGCAATTTCTGCGAGCTCTTATGTATTAGTCTTTTGAATGTTTTTGATTACTGGCTTCTGTGACAGCTTGAGGCATGTAGCACAGAGTTGACTTCTGTCAGTTTTATGTAGGTTTGGGTTAGTAGACCATGATTAGAGACCTGAACTCCATTTCTGTGGTACTGGGGCTGCTCGTGAGCTCAATGCCAAATCTGTTGGTATTGCAATGTCTCACAACCTCGTTAAGGTTCTCTTGAGTGCCTTGCCAGGCCATGATAATGTCAATGTATCGATGCCAGTGTTTTGATATTCTTTTCAGTTTCCCTGTTTCCGAGGGCATGTGTGCTTTCTGTGAAGCATCTGAGGGCATCCTCACTTCTTTCCCCCAGATATCCTCCTCCCCAGTAGCCATGGAAAAGGCTGTCGCTTTCAGATCCAAACCCTGCGGTTGGATATGCGAGGGAGGTCCACCTTGGCAGAGGAGAATTGGGGAGTGGAGGCAAGGCACCCTTGGGTGAGACGCGGTATCCCCCATTTCCCTTTCATAAGGAGTCCTACATCCCTAAAGCCGTTATAGGCTATTGCCGGTCCTTTCCCTACTTTTCCAGTAGAACACCCCCTAGTAAATACCAGTTTGGTACTGGGACGAGGAAGAGTCAAACCAGAGCAAGACACAAACACACCCACCACTTAGGTACTGGGACGAGGAGGAGGACTGCAAGAGCAATGCAAAACTTCCAAACCGGCAAGTACGGTCTAGCTCTTTTTGGACCAATCAACTTGCCGGGAAGTTTAACAGCAGGAAGAACAGTGCAAATGGAGTCATCTGTGGAAGCAGATCTACGGACTGTGGGACGAGAGCAAACCTCTGCTGGAAGGCAGCGTGGCAGACTGAGCACTTGAGCACCACAAGATGATGCAGAGTTTATGCAGCGAGAAGTAAGGCTAAAGGAAACTGGAAGCCTGGGCTGGACTACAGAGAAGAAACAGGTGTGAGCAGGCAAAGCTGCTGAGTGAGGCCGAGCTGCGAGAGATGCATCTGAGGCGGGAGAGAAGTCACGGAGAACCGTTGGGGAGACGGAGCGAGGCACCTTGCGAGGGAGAAAGAGCTTGTGGAAGCCTCGCTGGAATGCCATAAGCACCGACTAGTGAGTCAGCTTGGCAGAAGGTGTAGAGGAGGTGCCAAGCTTGATTTGCACTCCAACCACCCATTTTGAAGTTACAGGAACATTCACGTCGAAATATGTGGCGTATGATGAGCAAATAAACCAGCAGAGAGCCTCAGTTGGGCTCTGTCCAGTACCTATCCGGATAACAGCACCTATTGAAGTACCGACACCTAAACCTGGATGGTAAGGTACCCATTGGTAAAACCATATCGACAAGTGAGACTGAATGACGATTGTCAGAATGTAATACCCGAAGATACTGACGGAAGAAGAATGATGACGTCATAAGAACCCGGACTGACTCGCATATAGAAGATATAACGACCTGAGAATGATGACAAATGAGACGAAACTCCATGGATAAGTGACATCCTAAGCTTAAAGTGAAACAATTGATGTCAAAAAACGTATGCCATATGCACGATGAAGATATTCAGTTGGTTTAAACGTGTACATATGCAAATTAACCGCAAGAAGCACAGAAATCGTGAGGCTTGCTTATGCTTAGCAGTAAAATAGATTGCGGCAAGCGCCACCTGTACCTATCTACCTCAAAAAGAGCACTTTATATAAGTATACTTCCACTATGCACAATTGCAGAATCAACCAAAAGTTACTAAAGGTCTCAAAAGAAGAGTTTTGCAGCAAAAAAACACGAGAATTAAAGACAGAGAAGCTCAGACGAGGGTAACTATGCCAAGAAGCCAAGGTTGTATCATCTGAAATAGGCCAACAGTGGATATAATTAATGAGAAGAACAGATTATCCTGTTCAGAAAGGTCAAGATAAGCCACAGATGGCAGACGACTGGCAGAATTAAAATCAAATACACAAAATTGCACGAAGGAAAGGCTGATTTCACTTTGTCAAAATCACGTGACTGGACCTGCAGGAAGTGATGAAACTTTCACACCTATGCATGGACCTTTGCCATGCCCAGACGCCTTAACTTGCCCAGACCAAGAAGCAGACTCGAGGCCAACCACAAAGAAATAATTGACACATGACCACTGAGGTGATGATTGATTGTAACAATAATTGGAGGGAAGCTGGGGGTGCAGACAAACTCCCTTCACCTGGCTGGCTATTCTGCACCCTGCTAAGCGCAAGTGGAAAAGTATGAGTGGGGTTGATGCCAACCAAATCATAGTGGACCGTGTAATCTAGGGTTCTATAGTTAGTAGAACCAATGAGACGTTGTACTTTCAGTGACGTTTACAGTAGTCATTTTGAAGAAAGGGCTTAGTTGCCCCATCTGACATTCTTTATCCAATCCCCTTTCCCCGTTACCATATACAGATATAATGCCTATATTAAAGTTACCTTCCTAGAACCAATCAAGTTGCATGCTAGGTTTTAAGAGTTACACGTCAGTGATGACGAGTTTTTGGTATAAATGTTATGTTTTCTGAAATTAATCGGAGTTGAAGCGAGATGGAAGATCGAGCGATTGCTGATATTCATTGAACTCCCCGTTTTTTGTACGTCATTAAACGGACTCCCTTTGCCAAACCATTGAGTTGTCATTATTGATTTTGGTGCAAAAATACAAATCTGCATCCCCATCCATCTCCAGGGTGCTGCTGCTCATCTTAAAGTGCTGTTTGGAAACCCCCAGTCCTATGGGCCGGCTGGGGTCCCTACAGTACAAAGGGCCACCAGGACGGCAGGCAAGCACGAAAGCTTATGAGAACTTTAATGAATAATGATAAAAATGAAAGCAAGCACTTTTTGAATACCTATCCGAATGAAAGGAAGCATTTTGAATACAGATCTGAATGAAAGTAGTTTTGTGGAAAACTCACAATATAAAGGAACTGTGTGCTTTAAGAATGCAAGCATTGGCAAGAGCCACACAAGATATCAAGAATGTGTGTAACTTGAGAGAGCAAGCATTGACAGGAGCCCCAAGAGATATAAAGGAATTGTATAACTTGAGAGAGCAAGCATGTGAAAGTTCAACATGTGAATAGTGGCAAAACGAGTAATGATAAAGCATCAAGAGGATGTGAGACAATCATGAGCCAAGCACCACTTTAAAGCTGAAACAGTGGCAACGTGCATATGAAGGAGAAGCAAGTTAGGTTTGCCTGTTGGGTGACTTGTAATGGATGGACCGTGTGGTCCAACAACTGCGCCTAGACCGAAGACACCATCTATGGAAAAGCCACTTAAAATATCTGCAACAAAGCTTGTGAATGAATCTAAAGGAAACCTAGTGTGAATTCGAATTGAAGAACTGCACTTTGTGGAACTGTTGCTGAACTTTGTGAAATTGTTAAGACTTGAACCCCCTTGGTATACTGTGAACTATTTTGAATCGTGGGGAAGGGAAATCCTTTCTAACCCAGAGCTGGAAGAAGCTCGGAGCTGTTACATGAACACTTGCTATTTTGATGCTGACATCCCTACACATTTTATATAAATAGATGTGCAGGCACGTACAGGTTTTGGATAAAGACATACATTTACTTTGGACTTCCTAACATAGACTATCCTTAGTTTTATTTAGGTAGGGAAATCCCACCTTAGCACCTCCTTTTTAGTTTAATACATGTTTATCATTGAAACTTTAATTCAGTTGTCTGTGTCTACTTCCTGATGCCTTCACATTTCCTAATGATAAATCTAGATGTTAGCTAGCGCTAGTGCATTATTGGCTCCCATCGCCATACCTTTGGTTTGGTGAAAAAAGTCCCCATTGAATAGATACATTGTTGGCCAGAGAAAATCTGATTAGTTGCTTGGTCATCTCTAGGTGACTGCACTTTGAAGCTGATATGCTTAGGAAGATGCAATCAATAGATTTTAAGGCCAATTTGTGGTTGATTGATGGATTTGACGTTTAAGCTGACTAATAGGAAATCTGTCTCCCAGGTAATGTTGTTAAAAATCAGAAGGATGTGCATTTCATCCCTTAAGTAGGAGGGTATGCTTGCAACTTCTTTCTGTATTATATTGAAATATTTTGAGTGTGATTCAGTGACTTGTCCTATGGTTCTCAGGATGGGTCTTCCTTCTGGTACTCCTTTGTAGGTTTTGTGTACTATGGGGAGAAAATACATTGTTGGATTTCTTTTTTGAACCAATGGTTGTGGTGTCCTCATTGAGAATGCTCTGTCGGGTTAGAGCTGGGTTTTACATAGCAACCTGGTGTCTTAAGGTGGTTATTAGCCATTTTTATATAGTGAGTTTTGTTCATCACAGTGATGTTCCCACTGTTTTGTGTCTTCTTGCAATTTCATAAGTGCGAGGGACTAGTGCCTCAACACGGGGTGAGGCATCTCCCATAACAGGGAGCTTATAATGACTCTGCACTCTTCACACACAGCAGTCACTATTCAGAGACCAGCCGAGGAGAACAGTAGCCTAAAGGCACAGGAAAGCTAACAGCTGAGCATGAGTAATTTCATTTATATTAAATTTTGTAAGTTTTTATTTTATTTACCAACAACGAACAAAATTACAGACAGGTTCAGTTATATCATTATGGTCATATAGGCATGTATCACGTCAAGACTCTCTGTGGGGTTATTGCTCTTTTCCCCCATGCCTTATACTCGCCTTTCTTGTTCACCCTTTGACAGGCCTTCCCTCCTATTTGCTGCTATATGTTCCGAGTTCAGCTTCTGGGGGCCTCATTTATTGTTCGCTTCTTCCATACCCGGTCAGCTAGCCTCCTCTTCCTCAGGGGCGAACATACTTTGTACCAATGTGCTGAGCATGAGTTATTTAATTTTCACCCAACATGAGTCAGGCCAGACACTACACCCAGTGTCTGCCCCCCCCCCCTCTTTTTTTCTTTTTTTTTTGTAAGCCTTGCGCACAACGGTTATAACTAGCCATTATTGCCCAGTATACTGGTATTGACCTGACCTGATTTAACTCCATTCACAGCAGCCCACCAGGGCCAACTTCTATAGGATCGTCAAGCCACAGGCTCACCACAAAACACTCAACTGAGCCAAGGACTCCACTTTGTCAACAGTTTAAGACCTTCACTTTCATTCCCACCAGGACACGTGCAACCCTCACCCACCCTCCCAATCCCTCCCCAATTGTAACATATATGAGCCACATCACATGAGAAACCACCAGCAAGTCCCAAGAAAACTAGGCACCTCAATTATCCAAGGCCCTACACCCTGTTAAACCCAATGCTGACATGCACAGCAGTTAACCACTACTCAAGGCCAACCATGAACTACACCCATCTACCTCCTCCACCAACTGAAGAGGCACAGGCACCACAGCAATCCCTAGACCAAACACTAACTGGTTATCAGCAGTCACTACCTTCAAACTTGTAATCAACCAATTATTCTCTTAGATTGTCCAACCAGCAAGCCAGTCACACATCAAACATGGGCAGCCAAGAATTATTTTATGTAAGGCTCTTCTGTGCCAGGGCTCTGAGCCTCCTTCCTACATAGATGATGCAATTGCACTAAAAATACTAATTGACTCCCCCCCCCCTCCCACTCCCCTTCTCTCACTCCTCCTGTTTTGGTCTCAAATGGCATACCTAACCCATACTACTGATGGTTGAAACAACCATTAATTATCTCTTGTGCCACCTACACGAATGTATTCCAAATAAACGTTCGCACATTCAACTTTTCATTGTTGTTCTTTGTGAAAATAATGAACACAATCATGCTTATGTCTTGTGCATCATATTAATCTATTATTTGAGTGTATTTCTAAATTATGTATGTATATTCTTTCCAAAACAATGTCTACAGTTTAAAATGTACCTCACTTAACATCTGTATTGATTCACCTTTGAAGAAGACCCTGATGGGTGGAAACACATGTCGGCTGACCTAATTAAATCGCAAATTAACTCCTGGATATGAAAAACTAGAAAAACGCCATCTTTCTCATTATCAGCACAAACATTTTGTTTATTTATTTTATTTATTGCATTTATTATATGCCCAGACCCAGAGGTATCGCGGCTTAGTTACAGACAGTTTAGGAAATAATTACAATCATTGTTCAAGAAAATATACAAGCATGAAGGTAGATACACACAGTATTAGTGAGCAATTTCAATCGCGGTAGGATAAAAACATCAAAGTACAAGCAGTATGCATTAGGAGTTAGCAGTGGGAACGATTACAAGTGGTGGACTGGAAGCAGGGGACTGACTGAGATGGAGTCGAGCTATGTTAGACTGTGTTAAATAGCCATGTTTTTAGTGCTTTCTTGAATATGGGGAAAGATGATTCGATTTTCAGATTCTTGGGAAGGGTATTCCAGAGAGTGGGAGCCTGGACTAGGAAACTAGTTCCTCCAGCCCTACTGCTCTTGTAACGAGGGATGGCCAGAAGAGATTCAGCATAAGATCTTAATGATCTGTTAGCTAATTTTTTGTGATGGATTGGTTAAGATATCTAGGAGCTGTATTATTGATACATTTATGTATAATACAGAGGGCTTTAAAAGTGATTCTAGCTTTGACTGGCAGCCAGTGCACCTCTCTTCTGATGTGGGAGATGTGGTCGTAATGAAGCTCGAAGGGTCCAACCATTTCATGCTAATACAAGAGATGTGGCCAACACCTCTCGCTCCCATGAACTTGCTGCTGATCCAAATATCAAAACCTAAAACAAACCATATAGCTAAAGATCCAGTGCTACACATTATGATGCAGCCTCTATTGCCCCCTTTCGCCTAATTATATTGTCTGTGTATTTGTGCCAACTGCTCACATAATTAGAGTATTCCAAACACACAAGTGCATGGGTCTTTTCATAAAGTTCCATAAATAGATTTGCAATGGCTGGCTATTATTGGCTTCCATGGCAGTGCCCTTGTCAGATGGGGGTGAGGCTTTCCCTGTTCGGCTCGGAATGGTCAAGGCCCACATCCGACCCTTGTCCTTGCAGGTCATTTCACAGGGATATTGACTCCCGTTCATACAGTGCCCCAAGCCGAAGCCCTCAGGCCTCCACCCTGATTCCAGATTCCATCCTACTGGAGGTCGTCTATCAGCTTCTTCTAAAGAGCATGATCGAGCTGGTACCGTGCTCTGAACGAGGCAGGGGTGGTATTCAACCTATTTTCTGGTGCTAAAGGAGGACAGAAGCTTGCGTCCCATTCTAGATCTGCAGCTGCTGAATTTGTTCAAGATGGTTACTCTAGCCTAGATACTGCAAGAACTGGATCTGCAGGGGTGGTTGGTGTCACTGGACCTTCAGGATGCCTACTTCTATGTGCTGATTCATCTGAAACACAGGAAGTATCTAAGGTTTGTGGTGGGCCAACCTCACTACCAGTTCAGAGACCTGCCATTTGGTCTTTCTTCGACCCCCCAGGGTTTTCACCAAGCTGCTGGCAGTGGTGGCAGCTTGCCTCAGGAGGGAGGGCAGTCATGTCTTTGCCTAGCTCGACAACTAGCTCGTCCGAGCTCGCTCTCCGGATCTAGTGTAGGAGCACCTACTTGGCACATGCACTCTATTGCACAACTTGGGCTTTTCCCTGAACATCAAAAAGTCACAGGTCTTTCTGTCCCAGTCGCTCCTATTTATTTGAGCAGTCTTTGACACATGCCTGGGCAGGGCCTTTCCGCCCAAGGACCTATTGGCGAACATCTTGTGGATGTTCAATGTTATCCGATCCAAGGAACAAGTCTGTTTCTCTGCCTTCCTACTCTTATGGGCCTCATGGCTTCCTGCATCCTATTGGTCACAGAGACGAGGCTGCGCGTGAGATACCTTCAGTAGCTTCTCCGTTGGCCGTGGTTGCAGTTTCAGGGCCACATGTTGGACATTTTACAGGTCTTGAACCAGATGGCTCACAAACTCATAAACCTTGGCCCCAGGTGTTGGTGGTCACAAACGCGTCTGACTGGTGTGGTATGACAAAAGGAGATGATTGACGAATAGGTGCTATTTTCAAAAGGTTTATTGGGAAATAAGAAAAATGCCTATCTTTCC
The DNA here is from genome assembly GCF_040938575.1 of Ambystoma mexicanum. Classification (NCBI taxonomy): domain Eukaryota; kingdom Metazoa; phylum Chordata; class Amphibia; order Caudata; family Ambystomatidae; genus Ambystoma; species Ambystoma mexicanum. Next base: position 283,614,076 of record NC_090938.1, on the reverse strand, counting down.
CTATCTGAAGTGTTTCCCTACCTAACACAACGAAACTAGGGTGCTTGTCGTCAACAGTGAAGTCCACAATCAAAAGTGTGTCCTCTGGCTAAAACTAACCTAGGCTAGTTCTACCACTATTATTACACAACAAAAGACCAGGAGAATGGCTACCTTCTCCTGGATTGCTTTTCAGCAAAGTTCTCCTCAATGTGGAATATGGAATATTGGAGAATATATACAATAACCTTTTGCTATCTCTCGTATAAGTCCTTTATTTCCTTCAAGGGGCTTTTGCAGGCTTTTATATTGGTTCCCTTGACTCTTCAAATTCCTCTCTGGTCTTTCTTTGATTCTTGATTGAGTCTCTTAATATGGGTTATGCCTCACAACCCTAATTTCTTCTTTAGGTTGAACAAGTATATGCTCACAACAACTCTTTCCTTTGGTTGTTTAGCGTTATTTAGCTCCTTGCTGAAATTAGTAGGTGGAGTCCATATTTGACTCTTCTGCTTCTTATGATCTGGCCATTCACTGGGATGAGTACGAGACCATGAATGATTCTCAGTCTTCTTCTGATTTTGCCACTCACTGAGATGAGTAGGCTCTCTTCAATCATTATGTTGATATTTCCTCTGTACTTGTACATATGCGTCACGCATTTCCTGCACCTGGGTCTCCAGCTCTCCCTGTTGCCTTTTTGTAGTACTGGGCTGCATCACCGGGTCGACATGTGACTCTTTTCGGACTTCGGTCAGGACGGCTCTTCGATCTGTACACTCTACTTCATTGGACACACCTCCATGTCTGTTTGTGCTATCAGCGAGTAGAGGGTGTGGGTTTCTCAGTTCCCTCATGCCACCATGCAATACTCTTTCCTTCGCTTTGGTTTCTTCTGTCTGTAAACAAACCTTCAGATATCTGTATTGGGGCTTCTCCTCACACATTCATGGATGTCGCTCCAGGGATTAACAGTGGGATCAATCTCCTCTAGTTGGTTTTCCACTTCGTGCACTTCTTCTCTCACGCTGCATGTAGCCAGGTGAAGCGACATTCTCCCTGAGTCACCTGTTTCATGGCTTCCGCTGGTTTGTAATTACCGGGTCTTGTTCTGACATTCTCGAGTTCCTTCCACTTTTATAACACAACGCTGGGCCTGCCTCAGCTTCTCAGGATTGTCCTTCCTTTGTGTTGGAGTAATGTTCTGCATAGCTCCTCTAAGATTCTTCGTCTCAGTGCTTGACAGACAGGCATTCTTTATCACTCCTTTGTTCTTACTCTTCACAGTACCAGGCAGATACTTTTCTTCTGTCATTACATTGGAATAATATATCTAATAGGAGTCTGGTTGCGTCAACTGAGAGGGCTGGACTGGGTGTTTGAGGATAATGAAAAGGGAGTAACTGAGTTCCTCATCAGAAAGGGAGTCTCTCCCTGTGAGGTCCCGCTTACTGCCACTCCTAGGGGGAATGTTGCATAGCAGGTTCACCTCCTTAGCCTCACAGGAAGGTCCATCCCCCTTTGGGTGACGTGACGGAATTCCACACTGGGTATGGTACACATCTATCAGATCTGACTGTGAATGGACTGGGGTCTCCACCAAAGTTTGGGGAACACATAACTTGTTGGAGTTGAGGGTGATCAAGCTGATCTTTCTCCACTCTGTGAAGTGCAAGACTGTGCTTATCCTGACGGACATCACAGTGGCCTTGCAAAACCTCAACAAACGAGGTGGTGAGGGGTCCTTGCCTCTGTGCAGAGAAGCAATGCAACTATGATTCCGGCCTCTCTCTGATGGAAGCCCATCTGGCCGGAAGAGAGAATATCAAAGCAAATGCCTTAAGCAGACAGACATCAGCCTCTCATTAGTGGGAGCTCTGCCAGGAAGCTCTAGAGGAGACTTACTGCTTTTGGCAGACTCAAGTGGACCTCTTTGCTTCCAGTGTAAACCGGATGTGTGATTTGTTCTTCTCCAGGCAATGTCATCATCGGAAACCTCTGGGGGGACGCACTGATGGTTGAGTGGACATTTATAGGTTGCTACTAATCCTTGTCATTCCGCTGGATTTAATGACATTTCTTTTCCTCGAGACCTCGTAAAACTCACAGTACTTCTCCGAGAAGGTAATGGGTAGTTCCCTCCTTGCAGCCCTCTCTGGTCTTACCGCCTTTCTCCTCGGTTTAAACTGCCATCTTGGAATTGCTGCTTCCTCATGTGTTTTGCTTTGCTCAGAGTTTGCTTTCATGCTCTGCCTGTTATCCGTGTGAGGAAGTGTGATGGAGGTCAGGTGTGTGTGTAATTATCAGTAATTGCCTGACTCTGCCTGACCCTTGTGTTGGGACATGTCAGGTACTCGGCTCTGGTGCAAGTCCATTGTCGCTCACGATGAACTGGTTGTGAGAAAGTGTTTGTGTCGGGAAAGGGGTGTGTGTGAGCTTTTAGGTATCCTATCTGATAGGGTGGGGAAAAGGTGTTACAGGGAAGGGGATACAGTATCTCACCTTCTGGTGTCCTACTTCCACTCCCCCAAGACCCCTCATCCAGGTGATCATCCTGCACTGGTCCACCCCCAGGAACTGGATTCAGTAGCGATGGCCATGTCCTGGCCACCTGGATGACAGATCTCCGGGGACTAGCGGGTGAAACACCTTCAGGTTTCTCACTCTACAGCTCCTCTTTAATGGAAAATATATCAAAATCAAATGTGCCTTCCACTGGGAATTGTTTCCTACTGTGACATTGTGAAACAGTGTCATTAATCAAGAAATGCACAAGTCTTGGGCAAATGATTTTTGTACATAAATTAAGGTGTCTTCTTTAGAAGGAACTGTCAAATGATTCGACTGACCTTTTCCCATTCTTGCAGGGTTAAGACGAGGATTTACTTATGAGGCAGTCTTTGCTGCTTTTTGCAATGCCCCGTGCAATAGCGCAGACACAGTTCTAGACCAAACAATTGTGTCAAGACTCCATCTATATTCTGTGAGACAGTACGTAAGCTGGGTAGTGGAAAGATAGATTAGCTGATCAGATCCCCATGCTAGGATAGGAAGAACAGAATATAGAAATCTAAAAGGACTAGACAAGTGTCTGTCACAAGCATCTCCTTTACGAAAGCCACTGCAACCCGGGTGACTCAAATGAGTGTCCTTGTCACTGGCACATCCACCAGAGAACACCAGAATTGCTGCGGCAACTCGAGAGAAGAGAAAAACGGTCTTCACTAAAGCTGCATAAGCCGAAGTATCAGGGTTATGGCTTCACAATTAACAAGTTCTGGAAAAGGGTAGATGGACAGACGAACTTTCACACTGACAGGTTTTGGCACCCGTACAGTTTTCTGTGCTGCTGGACCTCTGCGACAACCTGTTCCTTGGTATGAGGTCCTGTGGTACTCGGAGGGTAAGTGCATGTCTATCCAGTGATTTGAAATTATGCAAGGACCAAACATCATTTTGGCCATGCAACTAGGAAACATTCATACAAGGTTTCTGGCTGACTCCTTACGTGTATGCAAACCCCTTAAAACACAGTGTGTTGATACAAGTGCTTGATACTACTAACAGTCAACTTTCCCATGACATGGTCGTTTTTTTAATGACGTTGTTCCGGACAAACCCAGAGTAGCCATTCCCACAGACACAATTAACAACTAGACAATCACACTCATAAATATTTACCAAATCAACCTTCCTCAGTTGTCCAAGGCTCCATGACCCATGGACGGGCCCCTTCAACGAGATTCCCCATTAAGGCAAAGCATCTTACCTTTCACTAGTGGGCCTGGGCATGTTTGATGGGGCCAGTAAAATGGCATTGTTAAGAGGGTACAGGAACCCCTGTCATCTAGGGTGGGAGACCTTCCCCAGGGAGGTATCCAGAGCCAGTTATACCCCTGAGTAAGAAGGTGGAAGTTGAAGACCCCATCCCTGCCCTCCATAGTGCTAGTTTGTTTCTGAGCAGTCAACCTTTGTCTCGTGCCATACCTCTAAGACAAGATTCTTGCCTGCGTTTTTTTTGTTTTTCCTAGTGATGAAGCCCCAGACCAGGGAAACAGCAAGAAACATCAGAGTGAGAGCGGTTTCCCAGTGCCACACACCAGATGCAGAAAGGTCTGGGTCCGACCATTAGCAAACACTCACCTCAGTATTCCTCGCTATGCCTCCAGCAGAGAATGCCCAGAAGAGAGAGGACAAAACTCAGTAGCACCTGCCTCACTGGTGAACAGGGAAGCTGGGGTGTGCTACAGAGTAATAGCAGCAAACACACACATCTGCACACAGTTCCCTAGACCCCTCTGGACTAATACTGGAGACCCAAAACCTTACAGCCATTGAACTTGTCCTTGGGGGGAGGGGGGCATGAACAAGGCCCCCTAACACAGACATTCAACTTCCTGGGCCACCATTACCATTTTGTGGCCGGCATGCGCGGAGGAAGTGGATGGGGCTTAGACACTTCTTGTAAAGGTTGCTTCCTTAAAAATGTCCCGGACGGTGAAGACATTGCCAGATTGGCAAGGGCCAGTGGTACAATGGAGGGAGGAAGGAGAGCATAAAGAAGACAGCAGGAAACAGGAAGTAGTGGGTTATTTGGGAAATCTCAGAGGAGAAAGAGGTAAAAGACCAAGAGACCAGAAGAGGGAGAAAGGAACACTGCAGTGAAGAGGCAATACCTAGATGAGGTGAGGTATTGGTTACTAAGCAAAGGTGGTACTGCATTGTGAGTGTGCGTGAAAGTGTTGTTTTTGAATGATCTGACAGGTTGCTGAAGGACTCTCCCACGACTCCTCGGAGATGCCTACCAGCCAATGAAATCTGAGGCCAAAGTCACCAAAACTGTCATGGAAAACAAAGAAAGGGTTCTGTCTCAGATGAGGTTGGTTTGTCAAATGTTTAAACACAGCACTGCCAGTTCAACACAGATCAGAAAAACATATATCCCCATGCAATCCCACATTGTGTTTTCCACCCCAAATTTCACTAATCTTTTTGTAAGTGTGCAGAAGGAGACTGAGACAGAGGTGGCATGGTTCTTGGCATAAACCTTTGTCTCAGAAAATCAAGAGAAAACTTCTTTCCGTAACTGAGTGGCTTCCCTGCCTGAACTGAAATACTAAGGATTCATTCAGGATGTCTATGTAAATCAAGAGTCCACCATCCTGTTTCGGAACCCTGCTTTTGTCCCTTATACTTGTAACTAAGCTAAAGAGGTAGTGGATCGTCTTAAATGACTCCCTTCTTCTGGACAATGAATCACAGTTCAAATTGGCGGGGGACCTTTGCCCGAGAGAATGGCTTATTTCCTCCAGGTCTCAATCCCTTTCCAAGGTACAAAACACAGTTCCAGGTTGACATGTCAAACAAGTAGCAAAGTTCTCAGTTCAACTCAAAAGGGTAAAGTTCCACCTCAAACACCAACATTCCTTATTGCCCATAGTTGCCTCTTCACTATTGGGTTGCTGGAGGATGCCTCCCTTTTCTAGGTATCATGTAAACTCAGTTTCCAAGTGAATGCCTCCCTTCTGTAGGTGTCTGACTCTGTGTTTGTTTCTCTACACACAGCCAGGAGGAATGACTCCCTTCCTCTGGACTTTTTGCACCTGGCTTCATGTTTTCAAAAGGCCAGGGAAATGACCCCCTGGCCTTCCTTGGCTTTGTTCTCACACTCTTGACTTTTGCTTTCGCAGTTCACCACACAAGGGGCAATGACTCCCTTCCCCTGGCCTTTCTCGGGCTTCTTCAGAACAGCCGGGGGAATGCCTTTCTTCCTCTGGCCCTTCTCAGGCTTCTTATTACAGTTCACAACCATAGGGGAAATGTCTCCCTTCCCCTGGCTTTTCTCAATCATGTACTGCCACAAAGAAGATAGTTTGCAAAGGTTCCTGTGGGCTTTGGCAGACCTGGTTCACTCTCCTGCCAGGTACTGCCCAAATAAAATGACTTGGATGACTCACCTTGCTTTTTGGGTGCAGGTCTCAGACCTGTGTTGGGTTCCTCTCCTAGCCCTTGCTCAGTGCTCTAGGAGTTTTCCACAGCTCCCTTGCACCCTCACCAACCTTCCCAGTAACCCAGATACCTTCAGCGTTCTTTTTGGCTTCCTCCGGTTGGGCTGGGGCTCTCCAGCCTTCGACTTCAGTTTTCTCCTGGCTTCTCTGGCTCTTTGACAGGCTGCGGCGTCCCCACAATGATTCTCTTCCTTCCAGCTGCACTTTAGGCTTTGCACACACCGTCCAGGTTCTTCTCGCACCTGGACCTTCTCCGGGCCAGGCTTCCGTCCTTTTCCTCCTAACTGAAGCAAACCGGGACATCTTGGTTTTCTCGTTCCTGGCGCAATTGCTGGCATCTTCCCGGTGCTCCACCGAACCGCTTCCTCGCTTGTGGTTCCTCCAGGGACGGTTTCTCCCTTTGGTAAGTCCTTTGTTGCTTTTTATGTTACAATTCTCAAAACGACTAGACTGCATGTGTATGTTCATTTGAGGACTCCTCATTGCTCCACAGGTCCTTCTCCCAGTGCCTTCCACAGAGATCCTTCTACAGTCAACCCTGATCTTCCTTAGCCCAGTAACTTTCTAAGGCCACCCCTATTTTTCTTCGTCCCAGTATCTTCCAGGTTACTAATGCTACCGAAGCAAATGGAAGTGTGGGGTACAGAGGGTTGAGTGAAGGGATAGGAGGATGCATGAGTGGAGGAGATGAAGGGTTGGCATACTGTGTTTCCGTTGGATGGTTGTCCTTGTCCCTAGAGGGGGAGTCTCTTCCCATGAGATCCTCCCGCTGAGTACCACCGCCAGCAGAACTATCGGGTAGCGGCCTCGCCTCCCTGGCCTCATGGGACGGGGATCCCCCTCGGGGAGAAGTGACGACATCCAAGTATTCATCACACTTTGTACACTTCCTATTATATTTGTCTCAATACAACAAATGGAAGATTGTATGGCCTTACCAAGAAGGACTGCAGTCTTCCCCAATTACCAGAACAGCTGACTCTGTAGAGCCTGGCAAACTTAGAAACCCAAGATCACTTTCAAGTCTACAATAGGTAACTCACACAGATTTGAACCTCAAATTCAATTATGCCTTAAACTCTTCTAACAGTGCTTTGAAGTAACTTTATTACCATACACTAGTATATGTATTGTTGGCAGTGCAAGCATGCTTCTAAATAATGTTTCGACTGTGGCATATTACATACGTATGAGTAAATACAGAAGTTTTCAGGATTCCTTTCTCAATACTGCCTGCAGGCATACACTTTCAAAATGGATTCTTCCTTCAACTGCACTGAACAGAATACTCATTTTAAGGGCTAGTCTTTCTCAAATCAACATGCTCTTTACAGTTGCATTAATTTAACTTACATTTCCCATCAACATTGTTAAAGCATACATTTGCATTTTCCACTGACATAAGAAAGATCTCTTAGGGTTCCATTTATATAAGGAAAGGTCTCTTTCAACATGGTGGTTTTAATAGCTCTCCTGAACCTGTTATGGTTTGTTTCCAATCTCAGAGATTTTGGTAAGTCATTTTGCGATTTGGGTTGCTATAATAGGCCTTTTGAAAAGTTTGATATGTAGAGTGTGCTTAATACATTGATAAAGAAATAATAGATACATTGGAAGTTTGTTAGGAAATACTGAATTACCGTGTCAACTTTTGTGTGTTTCTTGTGTTAAAGTTGGGAAGAATTGTAATTTGTCTAAGGTTTAGGAAAGATCTTCGATAAGAGCAGAACATTAAAAAATGCTACAAGATAGGAGAGTGCAAATGGTAAGTAGAATAAGGGGTGCCATATGAGAGTCGGTGTTTTCTGCTGTGTAATGTTGGTTCCCAGTCACCTGGTGAGACGTTTGATTTTGGTCACAAGGCGTCTTCGTCAATAGCCAATTTTCCCTATCCAAGAAACATTGTATAATTGACAAAGCTGGCCTGTTCCGCAGAAGGACATTTCAAAGGGAGAAAGAAATTACCCATAAGCAATACTAGAATAGATGCTTGGTTAGAAACTGTGACAGCAGCTTGACTGAATAAGGATCAAAAGAATACTGAATGCCATTTTAGCCAAATCACCAAACAGCCAACTGGTGAAGGAACAATCGCCACAGTGGTGTGAGCATCCAACAGCTTCATACATATGTATAGTATTTCCCCAAAAAAAGGACATCCCCCTCTCAGAATATGGTACCTCCTTGTTTCCTTGAAGACTGTAAGACTGAAGAGGAGACCTGTATTTTGCCCTCTATATGGTAGGGTAAAGACAGAGGAACACCCTATCCAAGGCTCTCAATGGGTAGCAGTGGACGAGTAATCATGGCTTAAGCTTTCAGGAGGTGGTGTAGTCTTGTTCTTAAGTACAGTGAGTCCCCAAGCCCTACAAAGGAATGACCACACGCTGTTAGGTGATAACACAGCTTGTTTATATAAAATTTTTTATATAAAATAAGGTTCAGTAATATATGTACATATAAATAATAACACTTTGTACTCAGGCAGTTCTATTCAAAGAATGGTAATTATATACACTCTATGTGGTACCACACAATACTTGAATTCAGTAATAAATACACCAACTGCAGACAGTTTCAAATAGGCATGTGAATTCTTAAGTGAGGTCTAACAGCATAGATTAAGGAAGAAAGGCAGGTTAGTTATGAACAGTGGCAGATTGCTTTCTTTAGACTAGATATACCATTCTGTGTGATGATCCCCCCCCCCCCTCACCTAGGCAACTTGTAATGGAAATGTTAGGGAGTAACTTATCTCGCCTTTTACAGCCCAGTCTAGAAATGTTCAATAACTTTCTGATTTCTTTCCAAAGGCCCTATCACACCAAAGTACCTGAGAGGACACAGGAGAACGGGATCCAAGGTCAATCTGGGACCTCTGGACAACTCCTGAAGCTAGAAGATGCTCTTCCTCGTCGCAGTACCCTTGGTGCCTTGACAGGCAAAGTGGCAGAGTTTCTCGGTTTCACTAGACCATTCCTTCCGAGGATGGACCCCCCCTTGGAAGAAGGATCCACTGGAATGCTGAATCCATGAGAAAAACTGAACCTATGTCTTTCTGAAGTGCAGCAGTTTTACTCTTCGCAGTGCTCTCCTTTAGTCGATGATTTCTCCGACTGTAGAAGTCCTGGGAAGATGAAACTTGCTGTGGGCCCCTTAAAGGCTTGGCAGATGAGATTAAGACCCCTGGGGACCCTCAATGAATTCAGGCAGTGACAGATTTATAGGTCACTTTTGGCATCGGGTTTCAGATTTATGCAGTTTAACTTTCGGTTCTTTGGTGCTGCAACTAGAGCACAGATCTGTGGACGGCTTCTGGCAACCTGGACTCGACCACTGGAGTGGACCTCGGACCCCCACCAAGTTTGGACCCTTGGGACATCTTCATTAGCTTCTGGTGACGGGAAACCCACAGGTGGGACTTTCTCTGCACTCAGCAACTCTGTACTCTCTCTGGCAGGAATAGGTGGTCAGTGATGATGGCAATGATGTCCCTTGAAATATTCTTAGGCAGTTTGGAACTTTCACAGCTCCGGATGTCAAGCAGCACTATGCCAGGGTACTCCCTCTCCTGGGCGGTAGACAGCAACGGCTTCCAGCGGTCACAAAATGCTCCTCCGGACCCTGGGTGACACCAGTAGACGACTTTGACTCGTGATGTCTGGGCACTCCTCTTCAGGACTCACAAAGACCCCTTCTCCGGATGGCATACACACAGTACTGGCTTCCCAGGTACTTCTGATGAAGAGCAGCAGGTTGCATGATGGTTCCTCATAGATCAGGGAGAGGTCTACTTTGCAGGTCCTCTCTGGATCAGTCCTTGGAAGAACACTGCAGCTTTCGCATTACATGAAGAAAATGCAGCAGCAGACTTCTCCTCCAGCTGGTCTTCAAGGAACAGCTTCTTCTTACTTTAGCTTTGACTTCAGCTTTCGAACAAATTGGTGAGTGAGAGGTCCCCTGCTATAGACATTGGTTCCCATTCACTCGGGCTGAGCCAGGCTCAGTCAACTATTCGCGCAGAAGGGCATTCAACTGGCATTCAGGCCATTGACTCCACGCAAACACCCATAACACAGAATGTGGATTGGGGTAAGCAGCTAGCCTTTAAGCATGCTACACTACATTCAAGTCAGTTTCAGTCGGGGCTCTGTCATTGTGTCACACACACAAACCAGACCCCACAACACAGAATGTGAGTCCACTTCAGACTGTGGTCTCACAGGTCCCACCTCTAGGGCGTACCCACAATACACAGCCCCTGGGAAGACTCCAGTCAGTCTGACAGGAGGCAGCCCCAGAGCCATGGGTATTTCCACCCAACAGCCAGTCAAGGAAGGGACAGAGTCAGGGCAGGGACAGAGTCAGGGCTTCCCAGGACTTTAGGAAACAAGGTAAAAGGCAATCAAAACCAAGCGGTCACATCGGCCATCTTGCTTTTCATCAGGAATCCATTGATTCCTATGGCAGGGCCTGGGTATCCCAAACATGGGAGAACACTCAGTCACTGCCAAGTCAGCATGTAGCTGCCAACAGCCCATACCCTGCTCTGTGGGCAACACACAAGTGCCCAAAAACACACATGGGGGGTACACAGTTATACCCCCACTCTTGGGTGCCATAAGGGTTTCCCATGAGTGGTGTTCACCAAAGGAAAACATGAAGAGCTGCACTTTCAGAGGTCCAGGCTGGAACTCTGTGACAGAAAACATAGAGAAAACACACACAGAGAAGTGGTAAGACAAGGACTAGGAGGTCCTGTCCCTCTATAAGGCATTTCCAGCATCACAAAGACTATGGTCAAAACCAAGTTGCCTAGAACCTGATAGTAATTGGGCTCCTGGGCAGGTTAAGCTCAAGCAGGAGAATTGAGGAAAATTGGAACAGTTTGACATACAATGTTGGCAAAAATTCAGTGGAGGTTTCACTGGCAAGACTATAAAGTCCAAGATTGCTTACATAATGCAAAACAAAAGGGGTTCTGGGAGTCTCTCTACCAGCACAAACACAGCCCATTTACCGGTTCTTGGGTGGATGGCCTCTGGGAGAGTCTCAACCAAGTCTTTAACTCACTGTCCCTTTCACAGAGAAGAAATATCCCTGCATATCAGTCTTTGTCCTGCCCAGGGGCAGTCCAGCACCGAAATTCTAGGCAATTCTTAGAGAGGCACAGCTCCACCTCACTGATGATGCCCAACAAGGCTGAAACACGTGTATGGGGTTGCTGTTGGTACTCTTGTTCAGAGGAGAATTGCCTAGCATTTCGGTGCTGGACCGCCCCTGGGCAGGGCAAAGACTGATATGCAGGGATATTTCTTCTCTGTGAAAGGGACAGTGAGCTAAAGACTTGGTTGTGACTCTTCCAGGGGCCATCCACCCAAGAACAGGTGAATGGGCTGTGTATGTGCTTGTAGAGAGACTCCCAGAACCCCCTTTGTTTTGCTTACATAATGTTTATGCATTTTGGACTCTGCCCCTATAAGTAACCAGAGAGCCACACATTCTGGAAAGAGGAATCATAGGTAGGAACACCAATTCCCTTGCAGCCGACAGGAAATGTAGCCAGAGAGCCAATATGAACTTGATGGATACAACTGGAGAGATGGGTGAGGAGCATACATCTACATTTGCCTACTCAGAATATAGGGTCTACAGCACAAGGAAGAAGCACACTAAGGTTGAGCAGCTATGAAGTAGAGGGAAAAGCCCCTGAATCGCTAAGACTGAGCTGCATGCTGAGGACCAAGCTGTGAACCTGGAGTCAGTCTCTGAACTCTGCAACTGGTTAACCCTGAGGAGAACCTCGAAAGTAAATGCTAAAAAGAGGGAGACCAACAGGGATTGGGGAGGATGCTTGGATCACTCCAATGGAGTTTCTTATTCATCCGGATAGTTTAAAAAAAATACATCTTTGGCTGCAATCCTTTTTTCTTTTATACCAAGCCAGAGATCTTTGATTTATTTTCTTGATACTGTTAAGCCTTACAATTGATCCAAACTTTGACCCAATTTTATTTAATAAAGTAAGTTTGTCCCCCATTTCCTCCCTGGTCATCATTTGGTGGTTACCTTACAAGTCAGGAATGCATTGTACTCTTTTATAAGTGAAGCGTCTGACATGTTGCTAACTTAATCAATCATGGTTCTAGAAGAGTAGAGCGTGCGAAGGTAACTAAGGAGCATTGTGCTCACCTTGGGAACAAAACGATGCAGTGAAACATGGCTCCCATACCCGGATCTGCACTGTAGCAGTCCAGCATAAAGCGTAATATAAATGACCCTAAATGGGGCCTGGGACTGCAATACCTCTAATTCTCTCTACCGAAATATCTTCCTACTCAAGCCCTGTGCTGCACCACCTCCAACTCTTTGAGGGCCAGTCACTTCTCCAAGCAAAGAGTTGGGGGCAGATCCCTTTCTTTGTCTTGGGCCTCCGTCTGGAGCAGCCTTGTCGCCTCTCCGAAACTTGAGCAGAAGCATCTCCGGTTCAGGAAGCACCTCAAGACCTTCCTCTTTGCTTCTGCCTCTACCTTGCTGATCTCCTGTCTGATCCACACACTGGTCACCTGGCCATCCTCTGAATTTGTGCCCAGGTCCCTGCCTGTCCAGTTGCAACCCACACTGCCTCTTGGCAAGGGGGTAATACCCAATTCCTTTATGCAGGTCTGTTTCTCAGTGATGTCTAATGGTGACACTTGTGCGTTTCTGTGTAATCAGAGGGGACAACCCAATTTTGATGGTCAGCAAGTGCAGGTATATCAGGAGAGCCGTTAGCCATGAAGATGACTGGTTTATGTGTGGCAGTGTATAGAAGAATTGCAGGGTCCTGCCGAGTTAGCTGTTCTGTGATAAATAAAGTAATGAGGGTTCTAGCTAGCCTGGAGCTGCTGCATCTGTGGGGATTTCTGTATGTAGTGCAAAAGCAGAAAAGGTCATCCGGTTAGTGGAAGGAAGTGTGGGGTCATGGCTGCCCTTGGTTTTGGTATTCTAAAGATTTTTTTAGGGTTGGAGAGTGTAGTTCGGGTGTGTATCAATTTGCTTGTCCTGCCTATTGAGTGCTTGTGCAGAGTCCTTGACGTGCCATGTCTCGAGTTGATGGGCTGAAAAGGGATGTGATTTAAAAGATGTCAAATCCTGTGTTGAATGTGGAGGGAGCTTAAGCGACCAACAGTTGCAAAGCTCTTTTATTGTCCTAGCGTCAGCATGCACTCATAGGGTATTGTTTATTTCGTGTCTGTTATGAAGGATGTAAGGGATCAAAAGTAATACTCGGACACAGTGGCATGTATGTTTGTTTGCTATAGACTTTAATTTCTCAAAACAATAAGAGGGTTTGGGAAAATCCTATCTATCCCTAATCCTAAGAGTGGTTTCCCTGCCTCAGCAAAACTAACGAACGTCTGCGTCAGGATGTTAATCAAGAGTGTCCCCGTCCTGTGTCCAAAAACTCTAATCTGACTCTTATACTCTAAAATGAATATATAATGCACAAAGGGACTTCTATAGACTGTGCATGCACAGCCTTCTTTCAGAATTCTAAAATATATAAAGTTTAAGGTACAAACAAGTAATAAACAAAGTTACACTAGGAAAAGGGGTCCTCCCTTCATCTATGTTTCTTCTTAAACTTCTGTATCTACGCAGTGCTTCTGGATAAAGTTCCACACTCAACAAATAAAGTATGGCTCCTTCCCCTTTTTAAGGCTTTGCTTCACAAGTTCCACGAGAACGACTTCTCCCTTGAGCTTCTCTCTTTCTTTAAGCCTTTATGCTTTTTAAGGAAAAATTCCTCTTTTCCCTTGTATTCCTTCAGCCTTTACTTTAAGTATTAACAATCTTAACTGATATCTTTCCATGAGTTTCCTTTATACAAATGTTGCTCTTTATTTCACAATTTCAAGTGGGTTGCCCTTCCCTTGATCTTTCACACAATTCATCTTAACTGTTCCAGTTCTTTACACTCTGTATTTTCCATTTGCTTTCTGGGGGCATCGCTCTACCCTTCTCCACTGATTGCTGCTCTTTCTGTCCCTGGTGTCCTCTTCTTCCAGGGTATTTACTCCCTTCTAACTCCTTCCACGTATTCCTCATCTTTGATATCTCCAATATCCAGCTTCAGCTGCTTCGGAAAAACATTTTCGGCAGAGGGCACTGTGTGTCAATGCAGTCGACTCGATGTCCCTCGAGGGCCTCCGTCTCGAGGATGATGCAGCGCCCCTTGGCTTCAGTTCAATTTTTCCAATTAAGCTTACACTTCGAGATCTATGGCGCGCTTCAGAATTTCCTCAAGAAATATCCGAAATGTCTTCCAATTCGATACCCCAAAGACTGGGTTTAAAAAGTGTCAAAACTGCAATGCCAAGATGTCGCTGACCGATCCGCATCGAGTATGCTTGTGGTGTCTCGGTATTCAGCACAAGACCTCGGCCTGTTCAAAGTGTCAATTGATGACTAGAAAAGCTGTGCAGGAGCGTAAGGGGAGATTGGTGGTAGGTAGATTCCCTAAGAAATCTGCATCGACTATCCCGTAGAAGAAACCTTCTTCTGACGAAGCGAGAGGCGACTCCCTCGAAGAAAGAAGGCAAAAAGGTCCAGGTCAAGGAGTGGCTCCCACCACTCCTCATTGTTGACGAAGTCGAAGAAGAGGCACAATAAATCGCCTTCTCCGTCTCGTCCGACTCCTCTCCTGAGAGAACTATATCCTGTCCCACTAAGGCCTCCACTCCTGCCAAATGGGAATCGTTCAGGCAAAAAATGCTTAAGATATTCGAGAGCCAGAATCCATCGAAGTAGGCAGGCAGGCCAGGCTCCTACCGTGCCTTCTGAAGCCGTCGAGGAGATGGCTCAAGCCAAATCCTGCATGCTGTCGAGCCCAGGACCGCGGCCAGATCCCCATCGAGATCCGTCGAGTCCTCAACGAGATGAGAAATTGAGAAATCTAAGGAAGGCATGGTATCAAAGTAAGACAGACACAAGTGTTCACAGTTCAAGGGTATTTATTGAATTTTATCAAGGGTGTGAAAAACGCCTATCTAAACCTAAATCTAAGATGAGAGCAAGCTACGACCATCAAATAACAATAAACAACGCAGTCCTAGTGGAGCCAGGTCAAAATAAAAGGGCCTATACTATAAAAACAGTGCCAAGCCTTCTCTAAAGAACAAAAGGGTGTGGGACAAAGATGTGTGTAATAAAACAGTGTGAAACAATATGTCCTAATAATGGCCGGTGCAGGATTGCTCAACTGTGACTTTTCCTTCCCCACGTTTTCAGCACTGAGTAATGTGGGACACTTGAGCTTGGCATCCACTCCGAAAAAGGTGGCGAAGAGAGATAGAGAGGAAGGACCCAAGTTAGATCTGGGAGGGATGGTCAGAGAGGAAAGTAGTCAGATAGCCCAGAGCCTGATTAGTGATACCCAGGTTATCGTGGTGGACTAGGGAGAGGTGCAAAGTCTGATCAAGCAGCAGCATCTTTACCAACAGCCACTGCTTCAACCGCCTCAAAACCTCTCTGAGGTCTTGGGTCACGACACACCTGTGGGAGGCAGACTGTCGTTACTTTGGATGCTTGGGCATTAGAAACCATAGCCGAAGGTTACTGTCCTCTCCTTCATTCAGAGACCTCAGAATCATCCAACAGGGACCCATTCTTTGAAGGTTCCAGATCCGTTCCTTGTACAGGAAATGTTGACCCTGCTAACGAAAGGTGCTATAGAGCCGGTACCTGAAGCGTAGAGGAACAAAGGATGGTATTCTCAATATTTCCTAATCCCCAAGAAGGACGGAGGATTGAGACCCATCTCGGACTTGAGATACTTGAACAAGTTCCTCTGGAAGGACAAGTTCAAGATGGCCACACTTTCTCAGATCCTTCAGGCCCTCCAACACCAGGATCGGATGGTGTGATTAGACCTTCAGGATGCTTATTTTCATGTGCCAATCCAACTCGAGCACAGAAATTACCTGAGGTTCGCCGTTGACCGTTCTCATTATCGTGTTTCAGGATCTGCCTTTCGGGCTGACCTCGGCCCCGAGAGTTTTCACCAAACTGATGGCGGTGGTGGCAGCGAGTCTCAGGAGAGGGGGGGATTCATGTCTACCCCTCCTTGGACGATTGGCTGATCAGGGTGCTTTCTCCCGAACAAGTCCTGGATCATCTCAACGTCACCTGCCGCTCTCTTCACAGACTGGGCTTCTCCCTCAATTACAAGAAGTCCCACATGACACCATCTCAAAAGCTCCAGTTCATCAGAGCTGTACTGGATACATCCTTGGGAAAGAGCTCACCATCCGAGGTGAGGGCTCAAGACATTCTGCAGATGGTCTGCAAGTTTCAGAGTGCCCAGTGTCTCCCGGCCTTCGACTTTTTGAGGTTGCTCGGCCTCATGGCATCCTGCATTTTTCTGGTGCCATAGGCTCGCCCGATAATAAGGTCCCTTCAATGGGCTCTCGGGAAACAATGGTCTCAATTCCTAGGCAACATGTTAGACCTACTTCAGGACCCAAGCAGGGTCACACAGGATCTCCTGTGGTGGTCCTGCAAGGACAACATTCTGAAGGGAGAACCTTTTTGGCAACCATAGCCCGAGATAACCGAAGTGACGGACGCCTCACTCACCGGGTGGGGAGCCCACGCCACCGATCTGACAATCAGCGGTCGTTGGTCTCCATCGGAGTACAAACTACATATCAATCTTTTGGAGCTGGGAGCAATCAGACTTGCGCTGAAGGCTTTTCTGACCTCTGTCTGGGGAAAGAATATTCTGATATTGACTGACAACACAGTGGCCATGTACTACCTCAACAAGACAGGAGGTGTAGGGTCACTATCGCTGTGCAGAGAGGCAATGAAGCTGTGGTTCTGACTAATACAAGAAGGAATCTTTCTGTCAGCAGTTCAGCCAGCCGGAGAAACGAACACGGCAGCGGACGCTCTGAGCATGCAGAGCACAGTTTCCCACGAGTGGGAACTAGCTCAGGAAGTCCTTCAAGAGATCTTCACCCTTTGGGGAGCCCCTCAAGTGGATCTGTAAGTGACCAGTGTCAACTGGAAGTGTGAACTGTACTGCTCCAGGGAATTTCCCCCCAAGAGGAGCTCTAGGAGACGTGTTCGTAGTGGACTGGGAGTTTCCGCTCCTATACGCGTTTGCTCCAGTCCCTGTCATTCCTCATATAATCAGGAGGTTGAGAAAGTTCAGGAAGCACATGATCCTAATTGGCCTAGATTGGGCCAGGAGAACGTGGTACCCGGACCTTCTAGACATGTCCATCTGTCCTCCGCTATATCTTCCCGAGAGACAGGATCTTCTCTCACAAGAAGAGGGTCAGGTTCTCCATCCAGAGGTCAATATTCTCAACCATCACACTTGGTTTCGAGGGGATTGGGTCCTCCGACGTATTCCATATCTATGACATGTAATCACCACAGCTGTGCTGATTACATGTCATAGATATGGACTACGTCGTCGGACCATCCCATCGAAAGAACGTTACCAGGTAAGAAAGTAACTTGTTCTTCTGAAAGGTTGAGATGTAAGGATTGGGACCTCCAAGATGATGTCATGGGGGTGTTGCTTTTGGCTAGAAGACCAGCAAAAAATTATTTTCCCGTTGGAACAAGTTTTGCAACTGGTGCAAGGAAAAGAATGTAGATCCTTTTCTGTGTAAAATGCCGGACATACTGTCCTTCCTTCTATCCTTAGCCAATTTGGGGCTCCAGATTGGTACCTTTAAAGGCTATCTATACAAATGTGTATCCTCCATCTCCCTTCCAGGTTCCGGCTTGGGACCTAAATATGCTTTTAAAATTCTTAATGTGTGCACCCTTTGAACCCTTGCACACGTGTCCTCTAAGGTTACTAACCTTAAAAAACATTTTATTGGTTGCTCTCACATCGGCACGCAGAGTGAGCGAGTTGCAGGCACCGTCAGTAAAGCCACCCTTTACAGTCTTCTACAAGGACAAGGTTGTCTTGAAGGTCAAACCTTAATTTTTACTGAAAATCATTTCAGATTTTCATTTGAACCAGAAAATTGTCCTGCCTTCCTTCTACCTTTCACCTCACCCTGGTAAGGAGGAAGAAAGACTTCATAGGTTAAAACCTAGAAGAGCATTAAGCTTTTACATTTCAAGAACATCCAAAATACGGTTTGATGATCAGTTGTTCATAGGGTATACAGGACACAAATTAGGTCAGGCTGTTACCAAACAGACCTTATATAGATGGATAATTTTGGCAATTTCTTAGTGCTACAGACTTGCAGGGAAAGACTCTCCTGAAGGTTTGCGGGCTCATTCCAGCAGGGGCATAGCCACATCTACAGCCTTGCAAAGGGGAGTTCCTATTAGGAATATTTGTGACGCTGCAACGTGGTCATCAATACACACGTTCACAAAATATTATGCTCGTGATGCTTCCCATTCTCAAGATCTTGCTTTTGACAAGGCAGCACTTTGCTCTGCCCTTGAAAATGTATAACATATAAAATTCTACTCCCTCCTCCAATCACAAACACTGCTTTACTTATCCCTGTTAATGTTCTTTCGACTGGATGTCCCTCCAGCGTATTCCTCATCGCTCTCGCATCCTACCCCTCTGTAGAATTTCCCATACTATTACAGCTTCCGCTCCACCAAGGTTTAGTACTGTCATGCCGGTATTTATGGGCACTTCTGCTGCATGGGAAGGAGGAAAAACAGATTTGAGGCCAGCAGGCGCTGTGCATGCTATATATGATCTATGTTCACCTAGGCTTGAGGACCCTTCAGACTAGGTGATCCTCCCTCTCTTCTCCACTGCCAGGATCTGGATCCAAAAGCAATTGCCTTTCCCTGGCTACCTGAGAAGAGGATCCAGGGGATTCTGGAGTGAGAATACCTTCAGGTTTATCAGAATTGGTAGACCATCAGATGGCGGCTACATGGGCTACCCCCTCTGCCTTCTGCAAGCATTGTCTAGATAGTAGACCTGCTTAGATGCCGCCTTCGGGCAGCTAGTGTTGACGAATCTGTTATCTTAATCTTACATACATCTCTCCTCCCTAAGCGCTACTAATCGGTGGTAATCGCCCATGCATTATGGAGGAAAGGGGACAGGACTTACTCACCGCAGTGACTAGCTTACTCCTAGTTCATAGTCCCCTTTCCTCCATACGACCTTCCATCCTTCCCCCTAAAAAGAACATAGTTAGGCAGAATGAATCTGCACGATGCGTAAAAGGGGACTCAGGTGTGGGTCTTGGTATCACGTCTCCGCACGCAGCAACATTTAAAGGTGAAAGTATTTTTTTGTAAAAATGTTTTCATTCCCGTCTCTAGCAAGGGACGCCCATGCAGTATGGCAGAAAGGGGACTATGGACTAGGAGTATGTTAGTTACTACAGTGAGTGATGGGGAGAATTCTCAAATGTGCCAATTCCTCTCTACCTTAGAGACCCCCAGCAACTTTGCTGGATTTTGAGGACTTGAATTTTTAACCTGGAGAGAGTGAGACCCCTTTTCCCACTCTCTCATGTACTTTTGTTCTGATTTTAAGTTTCTTTTGGTTATGGAGTCTGACAAACTCCATAGGCATCATATTTTACATTGTGTCACACAGCACCTTCAGTGTGTTAAGGATTTCAATCCGGCGACACACCTTGGTCTCAGCGCATGACTGAAATGCCTATCTCTTTATATTATATAGATTCAATATTCAGATGGTACACTACTCATATCACACCCCCTTTTCAAATACCCCGGGTCGCAATGGACCATGAACCAGGCTGTTTGGTAAAATCCAATATTTATTTATTATAAAATTCAAAAGAAATCAGACAATTTTTAATATGGGGCAGCAATCATCAATGGGGTGATAATTACAATGAGAATATGAGCAATGCACAGGGTTTAACCTTCTAGTGGAACATATACACAGCACAGCGGAATAGGAGTACTTTTTGATTTAGGAAAGATAGCACCCAAGTTAGAATTTTCCCCTGCAATGTTCCCTCAACCCACAAATAATGAATTCTGAGTGGATAAACAGAAGCAGCAGGTAATCAGGAATAAGAACCAGGAAACGGAATCCAAATCTGACGACCCTCCCCAAATAAGAGAGAAAAACGTTGCTATTTTTTCAATTCCCGCCTGAAATTACCCAAACGGATTTTAATACAAGTGGGTGAAATACACTGATTTGGAGTGCGGTCTTTGGGCTGGGGGTTAGAGGTATTTCGCAGGGATATTCTGGAAGTGAAAGTAAGTCTCTAGCTGGTAAATTGGAGGAGTTATATAAGATACAAAAAGGTGCGCTGTGAAGCCGTAAAATGAAGCCGTAAAATAGGAAAGGAAATCAGTTGTGACAAGAACAGTTTTGCTTTAAACTAGAGTATTCAGTCTAGGCCACCAAAGATGGACACATTAAGATCCAAGGTTGATTCGCGAGTTCATCCCCATCACCCCAGTGCCCAACCTTTGCGGAAACCAGTCCGATCACTCGAAATGTGACTAATGGCATAGGATTACACAAAACAAAATTGAACAGAGAAATGGCGCTAGCACTAGAAATCAAGAGCAAGGTTGCAGGGATAATTCTCACAGTTTTATCAAGTATCAGGATAAGGGTAGGATGACTTGGAGAGTGTGATAAGGACAAAGACAAGCTAGGCTATGGGTTTCTATGGGGTGGCGATTATACTCAGTCCACT
Source organism: Ambystoma mexicanum (assembly GCF_040938575.1). Classification (NCBI taxonomy): domain Eukaryota; kingdom Metazoa; phylum Chordata; class Amphibia; order Caudata; family Ambystomatidae; genus Ambystoma; species Ambystoma mexicanum. The sequence continues at coordinate 283,593,399 of NC_090938.1, read as the reverse complement.
TTTTAGTTTGGGGATTTTTGGACCGTCAACGGTTCTGGTTACTACACGGCAGCGCGCCTGGCAAACAGCGGGGCAGTTCTGGTCACAGGGTGGCACTTTTGGAATGGCAATTCTGGTCACTGGATACTACAGGTCAGCAGGATGGCAGCGGGCATGCAGTTAGTGGGCAGCAAGCCAGGATGGTTCAGGATGCAAAAAGTACCACTGCTTTCCCCTTTTTAATGAGAGATTAGTGGGTTTTCAGAATTGAGGCCTTGCTGCGAATAGGATCAGCACTGCTTGGGTTTTGCAGTGAGCCCTGGAGTAGGGTCAGCAAAGCTTTGGCCTTGTAGTTGGGACCTGGAATCTGGATGGATGGAACAGCAACACAGTGCAGGAATGTCAGGAAGACTGTGTTTCTAGAGTCTTGTCAGGGGCTTTATATATAATGCATCGTGACATCATCAAAGTATATGGCTGGGGCAGGCTTAACTAAACATGCCTCTAACAACTGGATTGGACAAGGGTGATAGTCTCCGCCTGGCTCTCAGCTGGTTGGATTTCCAGAAAATGTCAGATTTATGATGTGAGTTTTACAATGTCCAAAACCTCCCACAATTACTTTACTTAAAATCCATTTTTGACCTAACTGCCACCTTCATGCAGTCTAAACACTTACATAAGCAGGTTACATATTTTATGCAGCACATAGCAGTCCAATCCTCAAGTTTCTGAGACCTTGTTTCGCCCTTCTAACGGTTTTTTGTGCTTTTCAATGGGATTTATATTACTCAAAATTCTATAATTTATTACAGGGGTGTGGATTATCATAAGGGATGTAAGTACAAAAATTTGCATTTGCAACATGGATGCTTTTCTTGTAATCTGCAATCTGCAATACTCTGCCATTTCTGTCCCCAAAGTGTCCATGAATTCTATGAAAGCCCATAAACCCATATTTAAACTATAACATTTTCGCATTTTTACAAAGTCTTGTTGCAGAGATAAGTCTTTAAAGTTTATTTATGAAATGGTCTCTGGAAGCAAATGGCAGTCCTTTGTCACTGGACCATTTTTTTCTTTCTTCAGCTGCCCCCAACTGTCACTTCAGCCCTGTGTGGGGTGGGGGTTCCCAATTTGATTGAAGGTTTTATGGCCCCCACCACTTCAGAGGTTAGTGTCCCAGAACTTCTGTTGTCCCAGCCTGGAGCACAGACTAATGTCTGACGAGCGTTTGAACTTTCTTTGTCTTGGTCCATTCAAAGATTTTCAAGCTAGCAGTTATCACTTTCGTGTCCTGGAAGTTTATGGTGGCTCCCTTCCTAGGGGGAAGTTTTAACTCTGCCAACCGGAATAACCTGTTTTTGACAGCTTGCAAATCCAGCCAAGGTGGTTTAAAACCTTTATCTTCTGATATTTGGTCCTGAATTAAAAGAAGCCTGTGGAATAAAATAGCCCATGTGTGTATTATCACCAGCAACAAAACCCCTTCACATTGCTAGGTAATGGCAGGCTCTCATCCAACAGTTTACTTTTTAAACAGGCATTTTTCGACTTTAGTTTTGCAAAGCCCATTTTTTACAGGTGGTGCACAGCTGGCATTTTCTTTTACATTTGTTTTTGCATCTCCATCAGATTCCCACACTGTCTGGCAGCTATAGCTCTTTTCTTGTATGCAGGAGTTTGGTTTGAAGCACAGATGTGTTGAAACTGACATGGCTCAGATAGCTGGAGTCTCTTTTGAATGACTGAGCTTTGATACATTTGTAAAGAAATGAACGGGTTTTCCTGTGTGGGAAAAGTGAAGCTCCTTTTTTTTCTCAAAGTTGATTTGACAGGACCCGTCATTCAGAAATCATGCCTGGTTTTGCTGAAGCACAATGAGATATCCTGGACATGGCAGGGCCTTATTGATCAGTGGTTTAAGAAAGAACAGATGAAATTAGCGTCAAAGCAGCATTTTTTTAAAGGTGAAAAGTTACCTTTTCAATCTGGATTTTGGGGTTTTCCGCAAAGCAGTGCTGCCTTTTCACTTTCTTCCTTTTGTATATGTCAGAACACACTGGCACGCTCTTTCAGTGTGTCCCTTGTTCTATCATGCCCAATGTATGCTTGGCAAGAAGGTGCAGTCATCTTTTTGTTGCTGCAAAACGCAGTTTTGAGGCCATGGCGCTCACAGGAGCCAGCACAGCCATTTTGCTGTTTCTGCATAAATGCAGCTTGGTGATGTGGGGAAATACTGTTGAGTGGGTCAATATATCCCACAAGTGCAGTGGCACAGGGAAGTCTTCCAGATTTCCCCAAGGTTTAAATACCTTCTCTTGGATAAACTACTGTTTCCAAGAGCAGTAAAGTGAAATTGACTTTGCTTACATTTGTAACTTTCTAGACTCAGCACACAATATCTTACAATAGGGTGCTGGAGGGATTACTTAGTATCCCCTTTGTCTAGCTTCTAGTGTAACATTTTTATGTAACCCTTTCCTTGATGAATGGCTGGTGGCAGTGGTTTACTTTTAACTACTGTGGTGTGCTTTTACCGCGGGCTGTGTTCGCAGCTGCAGTAAAGCACCCAAGGGTGCAATTTCTGTCAAAATAGCCCAGTCTTCTTTTTTCACCATTTCTTTGTGGAAAGGTCCTTCTCCAGAGTTACTCTGCATGCCAAACCAGGTTTGGTCCCTTTGTACGTTTTGTCTTGGGCGGGATTCATGAGCGAACGCCCGCCTCTGGCTCCAGGGTGTCTGGTGGGGGCAGGAATTGAGGAAGGTGCCCTAAAATCCTGTGCTTAGTCTCCTAGGAGATAGGAATGCACTCCTAGGTGATTGGCCGGCTGGCTGTCCAGATTCTGTAGATTTGCTAACAGCTTCTTTACCTCACAAGCTAATCAGCTTGTGACCCTGCTTTGGTTTCTTCTTTTCTACAAATACTTCTAAAATATTGTGCAAGACTTGTTTGCCTACCTCCTAAGAAGTGCTTCAGCTCACCTAGACTTTTACCCAATTGACTTTGGCCAAGCCTGGCTCCCTGAATGATTCTTCTTCCCTCTGACATTGTGTTTGGTCTTCCTTCCAGGAAGGGGTTAACTAACTTTGCATTGGGTGGTTAGCCAAAGTACTTACCTGCTTAAGAATAATTGTGAGATCTCTTGTTTTGTTCTAATAACCTTTTTCTTTGACATTCTCTTAAGTCTGATTCTAAATGCAAACCGTGATATATTAATGTCCACGGTGTCCTAGTTACTAAAGTCACATGAGGGTGTAGGAATTGTCTGTGTACCATCCCAAAAGGGTGCTTACTGATTTAGAAATATTAAGAGTGTGTATTTTGGAGTGTATTTGTGTTACACTATTATATTGCCCCTTCTGAAGAAAGCTTACTCAAACTGACTGTTTAATATTTGTTTAATCAAGAAACCTTGTGTGTAAGAGTGTATTTGGATACTTGTCACTGTGAACCACTGTGTTACTTCCCTACAGCTCACATTGACCCCTCTTGAGAGGAGCCTGGCTGCTCAATCACGCTACCAACCTGTGTAGTACATACTTATACCAAAGGTTGGGTTCCAATTGCCAGGAGGTCAGGGTGGTTGTTGTGCACCCAAAGGGTACTGCATACAATCTTGCCTAACAGTGAGTAACTTATAATTTTTCCTTTGCAGGTATTGGTGGCGTTATTAACTTTATCACACTTGACGGCTCTTCAACTCTACGGCTCTACTGTGAATAGGTCTGGCTATCTTACCAGAAGTGTTCCCTGTTCATCTAACAAGGGTGGCCTCCTAAACATTTGTCCACCAGGCCAGAGTTTAGAAATCTATTCTAACAAATGTATGTACAGCGGTAGGGTTCCGATCTGGGGTATACACTGGTGTAGTGCCTGAATTATAGTTACACAGAAACACTGTGGGTTATTGATGGCTTGGTTATTATAAATCACCTGTTAAACTAATATTTAAACCATCACTGCCACTGCTTTAAATGCTTCCAATACTGAACATTTAAGAAATCTGTGTCTTGAAAGAGGTATGTCTACATCTGGTACAAAAACTGAGTTAATACAAAAGATTATAGATTGGCTGGAAAGTAGAATTGTACCTCTCTCTTCTAATGATGGTACAGAAGGTGCTGGGGCTGTTCCCATTAACAGTAAAGGTGTTACTGTTGTTGCCATCATTCAGAGAGAGGAGGAGGAGGAGGAGGATGATGATGCCCTGTCTCATGTTTCATCTGGTTCCTCTGAAGCAGAAGCCATGCTGGAATTTAAGAAACAAAAGCATAATTGGAGAGAGTGGAGAGCCAGAAAGACAGGGGTGATCAATTGGAGCTTGGCAAGTTACAGGCTACAATTGGTTCCTCCAGAGAGTCTGGGAATGGTTCTGGTCCCTCGTCTCATACTTGGTTTCCTAAAGATCTGCTTAGTGTGTATGATGAAAAGAATGACATCATGGAGTGGCTGACTGCATTTGAGTAGGCTTGTGAAGCGCAAGAAGTAGTGGTTTCTGACAAGATTGCGCGGTTGCTCAGTCGACTACTCCCTCTGGCGGCAATGCTATTGTGGAAATGTCAAAGGCTAACAGAAAAGACTTAGCACAATTAAAGCAAATTCTCATCGTAAAGCTTGCGAAGACTCATGCCCAATACTTGAAGAGAATTAGAGAGTACTAGAAGAAAGAAGGTAGTACTTGGGTCACCTATGTAACTGAATACGTGATTTTTTTTTTTGCCTCATGTTCCCCTGAGCTAAAGCAGCATTTGGCTCACACTAATGAGTTAGAGTCTAAGAAGTTGGTCATTGCAAACGACTTGTGGGATTCCCACAGGGTGTCCCATGAGGACAAACCTTCTCGTAATCATGAGGAGGGGCATGTGAAAAATTCTTCCCAGAAGGCCCACAACATATTTAAGAAGGGTAGGTCTCCACACCATGTACAGGGCTAACCATCCCAAGCACAACTCATGGGTATAAGCCTCCCTATGTCTCAAGACCCAGTGGATCCTGGGTGGCTTGTGGAGAAAGTTACCATGTGAAGGGAGACCCTAGATGTAAGGTCAGAACCTTGGGGATCCACTCTGTGAATCCGGCCTTCCCTCATGATGAGGAAGAGATACTCACAGGGGCGTCCTTCTCTTCAGACTCCTTCCCCCTGTGGGATATGATCTGAAGTAGTCTTAGTTTCCCTGGTATCCTAATAACATACAGTAGCTGGGGCATATGCATCCATCCCTGATAATACAAAGTATTACTTTAAGGATAGTGTACTGGTAGATGGGTAGACACCCCTGCCATTAGAGACACTGGGGCCAGCAGAACCTTGTTGGACTCCACATTGGTAAACCCAGAGGAACTGGCCAGAGCTCCTCTGATGCCCTCCTGTTTGGCTGATGGACCCCCCTCTCAAGTTCCCAGTCATGCCTGTAACTCTAGCTGTAAATGGTGGAGTAGTTTGGTTACCTGTGAGTGTACAGAGGCAAGTCCCTGGGGAAATTCTGTTGGGAAATGACCTTGGAGGCTTAGGTCTTGTGGGAGATACAGCAGCATGTCCCACATGTAGGCGGACCGAACGCCACCAAGGAATCCTAGTTTGCTGTATGGCGGTGAAAGAAAATAACAAAACAAAGAGCAAAATGTGTGTTTTTTTCCTTGTAAGAGCTAGGAACAAACGGTTTGCTGTTCTGAATTCGCCATTTTTCAGGCTTTCAAGAACATGTTGAGAACATATTTTTATAAGCGTACCATCAGTTTTGTGAGACGTAGGCGATTTTCCCCTTTTTTTCCAATAGTACATGCATGGACAGAATGGAAGAAGAGGGTAGGAAAGCTGAATGGGAGAACAAACGGGCATACATTTCTGAAAAGTAAATTGGAAAGATGACTGAAATAAAGTTATGTGCTGGACATGTTTGGACCTGTAAGGTAATAGCTTCTAGTTAGGAAATCACACATTTTTTGTAAACAGAGCCATGGTACACAGGATGTTTATGCTGATGGTCTAAACAGGCGTACTTGGCATGTGAAAATAAGGAAAACAAATGTATTGAGGAATGGCAAGCATACATTTTTTTTGAAAGAGCACAGTCAGACCTTTTGAAGGATAGATGACTTGTGAAGGTTACAAATGCATACAGCGCCTAAAGCAACGACTCAGTGTAGGTTAATGAAAGGGTTGTGTAACAAAGTGCAGGAGCAAATGTATGAAAACGTTATCAAAACCAAGAGAAAACAACAAATGTTCTACCTTCTCAGATTCCAACAGGTGTCCAGATGTAAACGGTACCTCACATGTGTGGGTGCACCTACCTGGGCACAAAGGGAGAAGGCTAAACCACTGTTACATCAAATGCCATGGGGAAGACTGAATTTGGCTTTGCGGACAACCCACAGATTTGGGCTTGGGTTGTTGCAGCCACCAAGGAAAACAGGGAACCCCATGCATTTCTGAAAAGAACACACCCGTGGAAATCCACAGAGGTCTGACTTGCACAAATCGCCCTAGAATGTATTACCCACAATACTCTGCAAAGTCAAAAGCTTAGGGAAAAAAGCACAATTTTCAGACATTTGCCAACAGTAAATCACTGAAACGCGCTGGCAACAACACAAAGCGAAAAGGCTAAACGACTGGTATACCCAAAGGGTTTGGGAAGACAACATTTTTAGGATTTTGGTCTTGTGAACAACTTACAGATTTGGGCCTCCATATGGGTCAACCGTTCCCAAGTCCAGCGGTAGTCATGGGGCGACCCGTCAGGGTCTCTTCCCCCCCCATACTCCCAGCCCCCACAGAGAAAAGCTTTAATGCAGCGCAGCCAGAGGTCCAGGATGGCCGGGGCTGCTGACCCTGGCATTGGACGCCTGTCTCCCATGTGAGTTGACCATCCTTAAGCCCAGCAGTGGTCCCGGGGAGCCTGGGCAAGGTTCACATCCCTCCCCAGAGGGAAAAGCTGTAACGCAGCCCAGCCAAAGCTCTAGGACGGCTGGTGGTGATGTCCCCGGCCTTGGGTGCCCGTCTCCCATGTGTGTCGACCGTCCCAAAGTGCAGCGGCAGTGCCAAGGAGTCCTGGCAGGGTCACCATTCATCCCTGGAGGGAAAAGCTGTAACACCGCACAGCAAAAGCTCCAGGATGGTCGGGGCAATGTCCCCGGCCTTGGGTGCCTGTCTCCAATGTGGGGTGACAGTCCACAAGTCCTGCTGCTGTCCCAGGGAGCCCCGGCAGGATCCACATCCCTCCCCGAAGGGAAGCGGTGTAATGCAGCCCAATCAGAGTTCCAGGACTGCCGGGGGTGCTGCCCCTGGCCTTGGGCACCTGTCTCCAATGTGAAGCAACGGTCCACAAGTCCAGTATTGTACCAGGGAGCCCCGGCAGGATCCCCATCCCTCCATGGAGGGAAAAACTGTAACGCAGCCAGGCCCGAGGTCCAGGATGGTGGTCCAGGATGGTTGGGGATGATGTCCCCAGCTTTGGGCACCTGTCTCCAATGTGGGTCGACCATCCACAAGTACAGCAGCGTTCCCCGGGAGCCTCGGTGGAGTCCCCAACCCTCCCTGGGGGGGACAAGCTTTAATGCAGCCCAGCTAGATCTCCAGGACAGCTGGGGGTACTGCCCCTACCTTGGGTGCCTGTCTCCAGTGTGGGTCGACAGTTCACAAATCCAGCGATGATCCCAGGGAGGCCCAGCCAAGTCCACATCCCTCCCCTGAGGGAAAAGGTGCAAGGCAACTCAGCCAGAGCCCCCTTGGGCGCCTGTATCCAATGTGTTTTGAATGTCCACAACCCCAGTGGCGGTCCCAGGGAGCCCTTGTAAGGGTCCCCATCCCTCCCGAGAGGGAAAAGCTGTACACAGCCAGGTCAGAGCTCTAGGACTGTGGGGGGAGCTGCCCCCCATCCTTGGACGTCTGCCTTGCACATGGATAGACTGCCCCCCAGCCCAGCAGCAGCCATCTGACTACCTGGCAGGGTCCCCGCCCCTCCCCAGATGGAAAAGCTGTAATGCGGCAAGCCAGAGCTCCAGGACAGCCAGGGGTACTGCCCCAGCCTTGGGCGCCTGTCTCCCATGTGGGTCGTGTGTCCCCAGGCCCAGCGGCATTCCCAGTCATCCTCTGCAGGGTCCCCATCCCTCCCTGCAGGGAAAAGCTGCAATGCAGCCCAGCCAGAGTGCTAGGACGATGGGGGGGGGGTGCTGCCCCCGGCCTTGGGTGTCTGCCTCGCACATAGGTCGACCGCCCCCATCTCATAGGTGGTCATGGCACATCCCAGCAGTGTTCCCATCCCTCCCCGGAGGGAAAATCTGTAATGTGACATGGCAAGAGATCCCGGATGGTCGGGGCTGCTGCTGTCGGGCTTGGGCGCCTGTCTCCCATGTGGGTCGGCCGTCCCAAAGCCCAGCGATGGTCCCCCCACGGAGCCCCCAGAAGATCCCCATCCCTCCCCAAAACTGCCAGAGATCCAGGACGGCCAGGTGTACTGCAACGGGCAATGGGTGAAACAGCCCCCAACCCCAAAATCTTTTCCCTGGTGACTTAATGCTCCTTACTGCTTCTTAGGGTTGGCAAAATGGGACCAGACCCTCAATGTTGCCTCCCCCCCGCCCCAGGGAAGCAGAAATGATCTGCCCCTCCATGGGGGGTTCCTGAGGGGGTTGGCCCTACAGGAATAGGGCCAGCCCTCTGATGCCCCCTAGTGTACCTCTGGCAAAATTGACCTATTTTGTTTTGCCTTCCTTGGGTGCAAATGGGTGCAACACTTCACCAATACGCCCCCAAAGAAGGCAAAACAACATTATGCCATCTGTTTGGCATTTTATGGGGTTGGGGTGGGGGCTGATTGCCCTGGGCCCATACCCCCAGCCCACTATCATATTCCTGGTTGCCTAGTGGTCCTTGCTGCTTCCCTGAGGGGGGGCAACACGGGGTCAGACCCTCAATTTTGCCCAACCCCAGGGAAGCAGCAATAATTTGCCCCTCCCTGGGGGGATTTCAGGCACAGGGCCAGCCCCCCCAATACCCTAATTGTGCATTGTTTTCCCTTCCTTGCGGGCAAATGGGTGAAAAATAGCACCCATCTGCCCACAAAGAAGGCAAAATATAGTGTTATTGTTTTTTTTGTGGGGGAAGGGGGCTGTTTGGCCTGGTGGAGGGGCACTCCGCCCCCAAAATCAATTCCCTGGTGGTCCAGTGGGTTTACTTTTCGAGGATTGAATGATTGTCGACCAGCAGTGGGAGGGCTCGTTGGAAAGGGAGTGTCTGCTATATTTGCATGCTGACGCCATTAGGTTCCAGCATGCTAATATCATTTCCTTATGACGTCGGCGAACGTAGCATGTGCCGACGACATCACGGCCACCCCCTGATCCTCAGGCGTGGAAGGTGAAGTCCTCCCCGTTCCGCCTCCCTACTTCTAACATGTACTGAGACGGAAATGAGGCATCTGAGAGGTAGAAAGATTACCTATGGGAAAAGTACTTTGGGGAGGAAGATGAAAGGAGAGGTCTAATACACTGTACCACTAGACTGTTCCTTTAATGATGCCAGGCACTTAACAATTATATACACCTGCACTCTATTGAACATCACTCCAGGACTGACCAGGACAGAAGGGTGTCCTAAGGGTCAGGCTTGTCCCATCAATTGGAGTCAGGCAAACAAGGCCAAAGTGAAAGGAAAGCGTTAAAACTCCAGAAGAATGGTGCCGCCGCTGCCCATTTGCAGCGGGGGGGTTGCCTTGCCTGCTGACTCTGGGGGTGCCCCGGCCCAAAGCATCCCTCTTTATCTGCCGCTCCCCCTGGCCCCGCTGACCTCACGGACACTCCGGAGTCACCAGCGGGGCCAGGGGGAGTCGATGACTTGGCCCAGGAGCACTCCAACTCCTTAGCGGAGGTCCAACGCACTATTCAGGCCCTAATGGACAGAACCGAGATCATGGAGTTTAAACAGGAGGACATGGAAAATCGTTCCGGACGCAATAATTACGCATCCGAGGAGTACGTGTGCAACTTTTTCCAATCCTTGCTGCCGAATCTGGATGAGGCCCAGCTCTTGCTGGATCGCACTCATAGGCTTTGCCCCCGTCGAGGAACCAATTCTGATTCACCCCCTGACATCATCACAAGAGTCCACTTTTACACTACCAAAGGAGCCATCTCAGTGATTGGCCGCTTGCGCGATGACCTATCCTTTCAGGGCTCCCAACTCCAAATTTTCCAGGATCTCTCCCCTCTAACTTTGCAGAAGTGCAGTACGCTATGGCCACTTACTCTTCCTTCGAGACCAGCACATTCCCTATTGGTGGCTATTTCCCACAGCGCTACAATTCACGCACAAGGGCAACCTACGCACCATCAGCCACCTGGACGAGGCAGCTTCAATCCTACGCCCGGGCTCCCCTGGGGCCGTGGGGTCCTCCACACCCGACAGGGCGGGTTCTGGCCTGGGCGCATCTTCCCCCAAACCGAGACGCGCCCCCTGGACCAGAGTGCAGAGAAACCGCAAACCGAAATGACCCCCTAAAACAGGACCTTGAAACCGGTTGGATGTGTGAACCATTGAAGCTCTCGGAAGCCTGCCGCAGTCCCCATGTGGTCTACACCCTCCTCCAAGGTGGAAGGCATCAGGTTACCCTTGGAGAGAACCAACAAACAATGGTGGGAACCGCCAAACCCGGCACCTAGAGATAAAACAATACATATGAAACAGGTGGTGGTGCCGGAAACACGAGAGCAACTGAAGAACAAGGCAAAGGGTATTACATCAAAAATTCATTTTATTTTGTTAGATTGTAAAAAAGTCTTTAATTCATTTTGTAAAACACATCCTATATAACAGACATTCATACATTCATTCGTACTAATACAGCTCAATACAGCTCTAAAAATAGTGCATTTACATTTTTTTAAAGGGAAATGTGAAGAAAGTGCAACAACTGTTCCATTGTTAGGATAAAAAATACGCTTTCTAAAAAAACAATTAATGGGATCAAAAGCAAACAGATACAAATTCTGTGTAATGGAAATGTCAACAACACTTCCAGTGTTCAATTAAAATGGTTCATTCCAGACAAAAGTTATCGACTATTAGTGCCCAGACTGTTGATGCCAAGATAAATAAGTCTTCTTAGTCAAATAGGCTTCTTAATACATAGTTTCGACTTGAATAGTTATCTATGTCTTCATCAGGATAGGGATGAACCTAACAACATTTCTAAAAAAGAAAAAGAAAAAACAATGGTACAAATAAAATTGGATGTTAAACCTTAATTCACTCAGTTCCTCTCTGTGAATACCAATAGTCCAAATATGGGGAGAGGACAAATTAAGTCATACTCTGAAACCAACCCAAAATTGACTAAATGGAGAGGGTTAACTCCAATTTATTTAAATGTTGCCCACTAAGGGGCAATGCATATCTCAAAAGGCCTCACATACCTCCCTTTCTCCACAAAAGGATAGAGAATTCAATGCATCAGGAAAGAAAAAATCATTTCACATTGATGGGACACTATAATTTCGTGTCAATATATTTTCCCTAGTTTAACACCCTGCTCCCCCCCATGTCTCCATTTGGAATTCCATTCAACAATCAACTAAGGTAATACCTGAAAACCATACACCAGATGGTAAACTGGTCTCATCTTGACCAGCTTCTCCTCTGTATTAGAGATGCTGGGTCAAATACAGGTAGTCCTCGTTATAAAGCACACTCCAGGAAATTTGTAAACATCAAACATCCCTGAAACGCCAAACAAAAGAACAGTACTTCTGTCACCACTGTATTACAAGTATTTGATATAAGGCAAATGAGCACCACAAAAGGTATGCCAGCGAAATTACCTCAAAAAAGGGGATAAATCTCCTTGACTTTGTAAAGATGAAATGTCAGCACCGTCTGTCTCTTATCGAGGCCGACTTTGTAGAAATGAAAGAGGGATAGACAGAAAACTGTGACCGCCGTAACGTCCCCACTGTGTCGCAGTTCCTACTCTGCAAGCGACACAGCTTCTAAACGCGAAAAACAAAATCAAACATATCAATGCTACGCTAAGGCTGTAGAGAAATGCAATTCAATATGTGCTCTTCAATTGGAAAACAATTGGAAAACAAGAGAGAAGACCACCCTTCTTACTCAATATATGGGGCGTAACACTCCCAAATGACTTCTGTGCAACAATTCGAAGATTAAATGAGGTCGCTGTAATATCCCTTCTGTCAAGCAGTTTCTACTCTGCATGCAGCACTGCTTCTAAAAAAGTAGCGAAATGAAAAGTGTTACGCCAATGTTACATGACAAATAGTACATGTCACGCTAAGGCTGCATGGGGAAGCACTCCAATATGTGCTTGATAGAGAAAAGAAAGAGGACGTTCAAAGCTAATTTCCAAAACATATTTCAAAAAAGATATTTCAAAAAAGAAGGTTCAAAGCAAATTTCTGAAAAAGCGCTTACCTCACGCAGAGTGACCGTCGCCCACGGAGAGTCCCAGCAGACTGAGGAGACCAAGCGGAAAGCGCTAGTCCCTCTTTTATGTCGAGGATGTTAGGGGCATAGGTACAAACAAAGGACCATTATTGTGTCCCCGGGTCACAGACACAGAAAAAGGACCAACGCCATATATGCACCTACCGAAGGAGAGTTGTTTCTAACGCTCGCGTGTTCTACCGCCGTATAAATGATCTGGTGCCAAATTTTTACAGATAAATGGCCAATCGGTGTGCAAAAAAAGAAAAAGAATGTCAAGTGTCCTCATTTTGTATACTTCTTGTAGCCCGAATATAGGTGTTCTTCAAAACACAATGTGTGTAAAAATGAAATAAACTGTGTATTGTCGCCAGGATCTAAAAGATACTCAGTTTTGAAGTTTTAAAATTAGAAGACCAGACATCGTACTGATAATACAAGGAGGAATGAAATCCAAATAACTTTATTTTAAATAAAATTATTTTCCAAAAAATCCTTCTTGGCTCCATTCCTCCTCTTGATTCAGGCCTGCAGTGAGGCTATTAGTATGGTATATCCACCGCTGTTCTCTTTGCGCAAGACGTGTGGCCACATTAGCCTTATCTGAGCCACATACTCTTTCTACAGCCCACCATTGCAGATCTTCTGGGCTGTGTTTTAGTTCCAAAAAGTGTGTGCTCAAAGGGGCATTGAGTTGTTTGGTTCTAATCTTCGAACGATGTTCGCCTATTCGTAATTTGACCGCTCTGGTGGTCTTTCCTATATATGCCTTCTGACAAGGGCAAATAGCGTAAATCACATTAGTACTGAGGCAAGTGGTGTATTGCCTAAGTTTCCAGTCCCTCCCATGAATATTAACAATGGAGGTGGCTGAAGTGCTAGCACAGTTGCAACAGTTACCACATGGGAAATGGCCATCAATAGGGGACATGCCCCAAGTCATAGAAATAGTGGGTTGTGTATCTTGTAGATGGTTCCTATCTGCTTTCGAAACCCAGTTTTTGATGTTCTTGCCCTTTTTGAATGCATAAATTGATTTGGGTAATTTCTGCATATTTAGTTTGAGCAAATGCCAGTGGCTAGAGATAATTTTCTTGATCTGGTTGTGCTGCGAATTAAATGTGAGCGCACACACTATTTGATCATCTTTCAACTTTCTTTCTCGTACAACATTTTTTTCCAAAAGTAGTTCTCTATGTTGGTAACGTGCTCGTTTTTTACAGTGTCTGAGAAGTTGTTTAGGGTATCCTCTTTCTAATAGTCTATCTTCTATAATAGAGGCTTGCTTGATGAAATCTTCTACTTTAGTACAGTTCCTACAAGCTCTAAGAAACTGCCCATAGGGAATATTTGATTTCAGAGATTGAGAGTGAAAGCTCTGATGGTGCAATATTGTATTCCCATCAGAGTCCTTTCTGTACAGGTCCACAACCAATCTCTTATCGTCCACTTTTATTAATAAATCCAAGAAGGCAATCTCTTTGTTGCTGGTCTGGATCGTGAATTTCAAATTTGGATTAAGATTATTAATCCAAGTGAAAAACATATTGTAGTCACCTTTTGAACCGTCCCAAATAATCAGTATGTCGTCGATGTACCTTTTGTAGAGTTTTAGAGCCGGTTTAAATGGATTGGACTCTGTGAGAATATTAGAGTCTTCAAAATCCCACATATATAGGGTAGCATAATTTGGGGCAAAAGATGCCCCCATTGCAGTCCCCTTTATTTGCATGTAATATGTGTTTTTGAATCTTAAAAAGTTCTTAGAGAGAGGAATGTCTAATTGTTCTACCAGGAACTCACTAGGTACAGAAATAATATCTGTTCTGGTTTGGAGAAATCGCTTCATAATCCCCAGGGATTCACCTTGTGGGATATTCGAATATAACGATTCAACATCCAATGTGATGAGTATGTCATGGTCCTTATTAAAAGGAAAAGATTCTACTAACCTTATAACATCCGTTGAGTCCGAAAGGTAAGTAGGCGTATTTTTTGCCAATGGTTTTAAGAAAAAAATCTAAGTATTGACCTATAGGTTCCAAAATGGAACCACTCAAAGAAACAATAGGTCGACCCGGGGGAGCACTCATGCTTTTATGTATCTTAGGTAACATATAGATAAGAGGAGTCCTGGTGTTAGAGGGCAGCAGGAAATTAAGTTCTTTTTGCGAAATGATGTCTCTTTCCAATGCATCTTTGCCCAATGTTTCAATTTCCTTCCGAATCCTAGGGGAAGGGTCTCCTTGTAGTTTTACATAAACCTCTTTGTTTTCAAGCTGTCGAGTAACTTCATGGTCATATTTTATAGCATCCCAAACTACAACTCCCCCTCCCTTGTCGGCTTTTTTTATCACAATCGTTCTATCTGATTGTAATTCCTTAAGTCCTGCCCAATCTTCTTTGGTGAAATTGAAGCATTTTTTCGACGTAGTCTTATCTTTGTTCACATAGATAGCATGAAAATCTCTAAGCACCACTTCCTCAAAAGTAGCCGTTTCTTTAGATATCATATTCAGTGAAGGAGTAAATTTAGAAGGAGGTCTAAAAGGCGTATTAGGGCTTAATTCCGTAGAGGCAATCTGAGTATTAGAAAATAAATCTTTAAGTCTAATCTTACGGAACATGCTCCTGAGTTCACCTTCTACTTCCATTTTACTAGGATTCCCTCATAGAAATAAAATAAAAGCCTTTTTCTAGTATAGAAACTTAATTAGGTGTCAAATTCTTGTTTGACAGGTTGTATACCGCAGAGGGAGGGTTTACCTTCTGTACGCCCTCCTTCTTGTCTCAAATACATTTCCTAACGGGGGCGGGCCTGTCTGAGGTGGAGGAAAAGGGAGTTCAGGTGGAGGATAAGGTTGCATCTGCCCCTGCTGGGCAAACCCCTGGGGATAAAAATAAGGAGGATATTGGAAGAAGATGTTTTGTCTTCCTCTCCTTCCCCCTCTTTGTTGGCCTCTGCCCCGTTGTCTCTGATTTTGTTGGATACCTCTCCTACCCTTTTGGTAGCCATCTCCCTCGTCGGAAGAGGTATCTGAAAAGGTAACCTTCTTGCGGGAAAACAAATTCCCTGTGTTGTCATCTGGGTCCCTCCAATTGGCTGGACCCTGGTAGTCAGTGCTGAGATACGGATATGCTGTTTCTTTAGAAAAGTTTTTAACATCTTTGATAAGTTTCTCCATTTTTTTCACCGTGGTTGTTTTGATAGTCAGTGACTAGATTTTCGATGGTTTCTAGTTTTTCTTTAATATTCATAATGGTAGTATCCGCCCTAAATGCGACTTATGCCTTTTCTATCTCTTCTCCAACTGCTATACTTTTTTTCAAGGCTGTGTTTATAGTAAGCAGCATCCAGTCCCTACTACACTTTGTCCCTATTCCAGAAAATGCACTTTTGTATTCAACATCATCTATGAATAGACAAGGCTCATTGCGGACTAATAGTCCTGTAGGGATAATATTCTTCTTTAAATATTCTGTAAGGAGATGACTGTGCATTTCCGTTCTAAATTTCTTTTTCTTGAGACGCAAAATGCTATCGCTAGTGATATTCAGAAAATCGCCTGTCACATTGTCTAACTGTAATTTGTCAAAAAAAGACGGGACCTTAGTGATCTCCACCAGTTGTTCTTCACTAAAAGAAACTGAATCTAATGCAGACATGGTAGAGCAGGAATGAAAGACCCAGGAAAATGACACAATGGGGTACAATATACTCCACTGTCAAAAATAGAAACTTGATCAGTATCTCAATAAACACTGAGACAAGAGACTACATGTATCAATATTTCCCACACAGCAAAGTGCTGCACTAAGTAAACCAACAAACAATGGTGGAAATTAGCTTTGAACTTCCTCTTTTTCTTTTTCTCTATCATCAAGCACATATTGGAGTGCTTCCCCATGCAGCCTTAGCGTGACATGTACTATTTGTCACGTAACATTGGCATAACACTTTTCATTTCGCTTCTTTTTTAGAAGCAGTGCTGCATGCAGAGTAGAAACTGCTTGACAGAAGGGATATTACAGCAACCTCATTTAATCTTCGAATTGCTTGCACAGAAGACATTTGGGAGTGTTACGCCCCACATATTGAGTAAGAAGGGTGGTCTTCTCTCTTGTTTTCCAATTGTTTTCCAATTGAAGAGCACATATTGGATTGCATTTCTCTACAGCCTTAGCGTAGCATTGATATGTTTGATTTCGTTTTTCGCGTTTAGAAGCTGTGTCGCTTGCAGAGTAGGAACTGCGACACAGTGGGGACGTTACGGCGGTCACAGTTTTCTGTCTATCCCTCTTTCATTTCTACAAAGTCGGCCTCGATAAGAGACAGACGGTGCTGACATTTCATCTTTACAAAGTCAAGGAGATTTATCCCCTTTTTTGAGGTAATTTCGCTGGCATACCTTTTGTGGTGCTCATTTGCCTTATATCAAATACTCTTAAAGTAGGATTGTAATACAGTGGTGACAGAAGTACTGTTCTTTTGTTGTTTGGCGTTTCAGGGATGTTTGATGTTTACAAATTTCCTGGAGTGTGCATTATAACGAGGACTACCTGTATTTGACCCAGCATCTCTAATAGAGAGGAGAAGCTGGTCAAGACAAGACCAGTTTACCATCCGGTGTATGGCTTTGATGGTATTACTTTAGTTGATTGTTGAATGGAATTCCAAATGGAGACATGGAGGCAGCGGGGTGTTAAACTAGGGGAAATATATTGACACAAAATTATAGTGTCCCATCAATCTGAAATGATTTTTTCTTTCCTGATGCATTAAATTCTCTATCCTTTTGTAGAGAAAGGGAGGTATGTGAGGCCTTTTGAGATATGCATTGCCCCTCAGTGGGCAACATTTAAATAAATTGGAGTTAACCCTCTCCATTTAGTCAATTTTGGGTTGGTTTCAGAGTATGACTTAATTTGTCCTCTCCCCATATTTGGACTATTGGTATTCACAGAGAGCAACTGAGTGAATTAAGGTTTTTTAACATCCAATTTTAATTGTACCATTGTTTTTTCTTTTTCTTTTTCTTTTTAGAAATGTTGTTAGGTTCATCCCTATCCTGATGAAGACATAGATAACTATTCAAGTCGAAACTATGTATTAAGAAGCCTATTTGACTAAGAAGACTTATTTATCTTGGCATCAACAGTCTGGGCACTAATAGTCGATAACTTTTGTCTGGAATGAACCATTATCATTGAACACTGGAAGTGTTGTTGACATTTCCATTACACAGAATTTGTATCTGTTTGCTTTTGATCCCATTAATTGTTTTTTTAGAAAGCGTATTTTTTATCCTAACAATGGAACAGTTGTTGCACTTTCTTCACATTTCCCTTTAAAAAATGTAAATGCACTATTTTTAGAGCTGTATTGAGCTGTATTAGTACGAATGAATGTATGAATGTCTGTTATATAGGATGTGTTTTACAAAATGAATTAAAGACTTTTTTACAATCTAACAAAATAAAATGAATTTTTGATGTAATACCCTTTGCCTTGTTCTTCAGTTGCTCTCGTGTTTCCGGCACCACCACCTGTTTCATACCCTTGGAGAGAAGGCCAACTGGATTGGCTATTGGTTGCCTGGTGGAGTGGGGTCTCACCGATAGTTCAAAATCGGTCCCCCTCACCACAATGTTGGCCCCTTGTTGGGTGCCCAAGTTAGTAATTTGTTTGTCCCGTTGGAGGCCATTTAAAAACCCTCATCCGCAGGAGAACCCGACGCACCTCACCCCCTATGATCATGGCTGACACCCCCCCCCTGCACTCCCCCACAGATGGACAGCGCAGGGAGCCCCCCCACATTGGAAACTGAAGTTTACTCTGCTAAATGTCAGAGGCCTTAATTCCCCCCCAAAGAGGAAATCTATCTTGCAAATGTTGCAGGATGAAGTATCCTCCGTGACGTTTTTACAAGAGACCCACCTGACTCCAGCAGATTTCACCCGCCTACGCAGCAGACTCTTCCCCCTACAATTCCTAGCGTCTAATGGCACTAAGAAGGGCGATACGGCCATTCTCTTGGCAAAGGACCTGAAACCACAGATCTTAGACACGCTACGATGTCAGGAGGGTTGGTTCATCGCAATCAAGTGCATCATTTTGGGACAACTCTACACTCTCATTTCAGCCTACGCCTCGAACACCCATCAGGAAGGATTTTATCAGGATCCAGAGGAGGCCCTCCTTCCATTTGTCAAGGGACAAATCGTCATTGGGGGATACTTCAATGTAGCATCGGACCCTCTTAGAGATAAGTCACATCCCCCTTCCCAACGGGACTTCACATTAGCAAAGTGTTTGCTTCATCTGTTTCGAACGCTAAACATGGTCGACACCTGGAGGGTGCTGCACCCGGTAGAGAGGGACTTCTCTTTCTATTCATATGTGCACTGCACTTTCTCTAGGATTGACTTACTACTGGCTTCCCCCCCAGCTCCTGATCTTTACGGACAAGGTCTCCATCGGCTCCAGGATCCTCTCGGACCATGCCCCGGTCTCATTCGGTATGCAAGCCCATAATCCGGACCCCCCTTCGCGCCGCCCGTGGAACCTCTACAACCCTATCCTGAATAATATGGCGGTGAGAGATTCCATCGCCAAGTCGATTCAGAACTTCTTCAGGGAGAACCGGGAAGAGGACACCTCACCAGTCACTAACTGGGACGCCATGAAGGTGGTACTCCGAGGGGGAACTGATCGCCCAAGGCGCAGCCTTCCATAAACGAAACCGGGCGACCCGTGCCACTCTGGAGGCTGAGGTGCAGAAAGCGGAAACTGTCCACAAACGTAAGGGCTGGTCCCCTAGAACATACAGGGCACTTCAGGTGGCAAGGAAAAGACTGGAAGCGCACTTCGCCGATGCCACAGCAAACCTATTGACCAGGACAAAACAGTGGTACTACATTAATAGCAACAAGGCCAACAAGCTGTTGGTTTGCAAATTGGCCAAAGCCAAGAGACGAAATGCCATCTTGGGCCAATTTGCAGAACACGAGAAATTGCGCCTGGCAGTGGTCCACCAATCGGAAATTATGATGGCAACCCCAAGGGACTCAGCCGAACAGCAGGCATACATCAAAGAGGCAGCTCTCCCGCCGAGCGAAGGACTGGAAGTCCCTATCACAGGCGAGGGAAGTCGACAAAGTCATCAAAAGCCTTAAAACCAGAGCCCCGTGCCCAGATGGTTTTTCTACCCACTTTTATAAGCTATTCCGACCACAATTGGTGGCGCCATTAACCAGAATATTTAACTCGTTTGCCACAAGCGGGACCATCACTCCGATAATGCAGGAGTCAACCACAGTCCTCATTCTCAAACCGGGGAAAGACCCGGAGGACATCCGCTCATACAGGCCGGTCTCTTTACTAAACCTGGATGCCAACCTATACTCCAAGGTCCTGGCTAACCGCCTAGCGCCTATCCTCCCTAACATCAAAGACCCTGACCAAACAGGATTTATATCCTATAGAGCGACGAAAGACAACATCCGGAGGGCCTTGGACTTGATAGAGATTGCCGACCATGTAAAGCAACCACTCGCCCTGCTGGCCCTTGATGCAACCAAGGCCTTTGACAAGGTGGACTGGGGTTATCTACGCCTCACCCTTGACGCTTTTGGCTTCGGCCCAACCTTCCGCAGAATGGTTCTAGCAAATTACCAAACCCCCAAGACCCGGCTGAGAGTCAATGGTCTCCAATCAGATCCGATCCCGCTTATATGCATGACCAGACATGGCTGTCCCCTGTCTCCTCTACTCTTCGCCTTAGCCATGGAGCCCTTGGCCCAGCGGATTCGCCGAAGCCCCCAGATTAAAGGCCTAAAGGTGGACCCCGACCAACACAAAATTGCGCTCTACGCAGATGATGTGCTGCTGACTGTCACCGACATCGCGGCTTCCATGCAGATGGCCTTTATGGAGATCCAGAACTTTGGGAGAGTGGCAGGGTTTGAGATCAACTTTGGGAAATCGGTGGCCCTGGGGGTGGGGCTGAGCCCGTAGCAAAGGGCAACCATGGAGCAACAAAGTCCACTCCAATGGAAGACAGAATCTATCCCATACTTGGGGGTTCAAATCCCTGCCCACCCAGCAAAAACGTTCCAAACGAACTCTTCCCCCGTCCCCCCCACCCTCTTCGCGGAAATGGAAAGGGACCTCAAACGCTGGCAGGCGCAGGAAATCTTCCTCTTGGGCCGCATCACGGCATGCAAGATGAACCTGCTCCCACAATTCCTCTATGCATGCTCAGCTCTCCCTGTCTCGATCCCACCCGCACCACTTCAGAGGCTGCAACGGAAGATAACTGACTTTGTCTGGAAGGGCAAGAAAGCACGCATCCCGCGAAGGACAATGATGGGCAGTATGAAACTGGGTGGCCTGGGTGTGCCGGACCTTCGTAAATACCAAACCGCAGCTCAGCTGGCCCACCTTCAGGCATGGGGAATTGCCCAGGGGCGCCCAAAGTGGGTAGGAATTGAACAATCCCGCCTTCCGCTCCCCCTCCACTTCTTACCGTTTGTTCCCCACCGCTCTACGTCGGGCCTGGCCGGATCTGCTGTCCGCCACAAAACACTCTATCAAGGCCTGGGACAGGGCCCGCAGGCACAAAAGTATTCCAGGGAACTTGAGCTCTCTTTCCCCCGTCTTCCTGAACCCGGCCTTCTCCCCGGGCATGCATACAAGAAACTTTTGAAACTGGGGAGCGGCGGCCTGGAGTCGGTGGGCCAGCTTTTTGTGGAAGGGCTCCCTCTCACCTTTGAACAATGTAAACAAACCTTCCAATTGGCAGAAACAGACAGGTTCACCTACGCCCAGCTGAGACACTGGTGTTCCCACCAGCTTACCTGAGAGGCAGCCACCCGAACCCTCGCCCTGCTGGAATTGACAATAAACGACCTACCACCTCGAGGGAAGATAACGGCCCTCTACAGACTTTTACAGGAGGACCCCCTCCACACCAGACCCTCGTATATGGCGCAATGGGAGGCAGACCTGGGTCACGTTGTGGAGGACCGTTCCTGGATGGATATCTGGTCCAGGACGCGCTCGGCCTCCCCATGCTTTACTAATAGGGAATGCGCCCACAAACTACTACTGCGCTGGTACTTCCTTCCTCTCCGCCTTCACCACTTCCAGTGGGCACTGGACCCACTATGCTGGCGCAGTTGCGGCAGCCAGGAATTCTATTTTCATATGTGGTGGACTTGACCCCCAAGGTGAGAGTGTTCTGGTCTCAATGCCTCACTATAATAAAGGACATCACCCAAACGGTAATGCCACTGGCCCCTCAGCAGGTCTTACTGGGGATCCCGATTCCAGACGTTTACCCAAGAACAGGCCGGAGGGCAGCATTAATAACTCAACTGCTGCTAGCTGCCAAAATCACGATAGCACGCACCTGGAAAACCGAGGAGGGGCCCCTGATAACACTGTGGTGGATTAAAATCGGGGATATTCTTATAGCGGAAAAGGTCACGGCGGCCAAAGCGGGCTTACTCCACCGCTTTATGAACATCTGGACCATGCTACTAGACTATGATCAGAACTATCCGGCCCTGACCCACAAGCCACGCCTGATCGCGAGAGCTCTCCACTCACTCGGCGAGGGCGCAGAGGCAGGCTCGCCTCAACGGGACTTAGGGATACGACCCAGCGGTGGACACAGACATGGGGGGGGGGTGAAACCAGGGGAGGGACATCATGGGGTGCAATCTAAGGGGTTCTAATCAAAGGTCATGATATGTCAATGTATATGTTCTCTGTTACGCTGAGTTATAAATAAACAAATTTAAAAAATCCAGAAGAAGGAATTGTGCTTTGAAAGGTGCATCCTGACAAGATTAACTTTTGGGTTTTGTTTGTGAACTATTAAGTGAATCTTTTGAGACCTGAGGGGGTCTATGCTTGGGGAAGGGAACCCTGAGAGGCACAAGGGAACCTGTGAGAGGCATTGTTGAAAAGAGAGAGAGGCCTAGACCTGGGGAATGGTACCCTGAGAGGTCTAAAAGGAACTGTGACTCTTTATTTTGGGAACCATAAGGGACAGAGCTTGGGGAAGGGAACCCCAAGAGATCGGAGACATTTTAAACTGTATTGTTCTGCTCCAAGAACTCTACCTGGTCGATCCCAAGGGCACCCCTTTTGCGTTGAACTATTTTGATACCTGCAGAACTAAACTTGACGGTAAGGCTACCTGAAACTAGCCTTGGTTTGCATTTCTTTTTGAACCACCATTTTTTCTTTAAGAAGACTGTTAGGGAGAATTCTCTCTTTAGGCTGAATTTCCTAACCTAGTGAGTCCCCCAGCGGCTTTGCTGGATTTCTGGAGTTTGTTTTTTTCTCCTGCCAAGAGTGAGACTCTTTTTCTCCCACTCTTGGACATGATTTATGGTGTTCCTTTGACTGTTAATGTGTTTTATGGGCTATTGGGTCCTTCACTCCATAGGGTCTCATGTGTTTTTACTATGTGTGTTACACAGCACCCTCCGTGCCGTAACACAGGGGTGTCATAGTGACACCCCACCATAGACTCCATACCCTGGGACTGACTACTGTCTCCCAGGGCATGTACAGTCACCATTGGCTTTACTAGTCCCAAATTATTAACAGAAACCAGTACAAACCATCATATTGTGGACGTACTGGTCGGGGCAATTCGATTGCCCCGGGGTCTGTTAGTCGAGGGGGAACGTCTCCGTCCCCCTGATCGAGTTTTGGCTGGTGGCAGTGGAAACTACTTTTTATATTCCACCGCAAATATTTGCTATGGGATTTTCCCATTGTTCGAGGCTACCAACTTTAATTATTTAATTCTCATAGCCTCGAACATACCGCTGGTTTATTTATTTAACATTAATTCGCTGGTTGGTATTTTTTGCCAAGACTCGATTCTAAAATGGCGTCTGTGTTCTCTTCTGTGACTCCAACCCAAGTCGAGCCCTTTGTTCAACTTTTTGGCGGGCTTCTCCACAGAAGCCTCCAAAAGTGGTGCCACTCTGTCTGGGTACCACAGGGGGTGTGGGAGGGGGTTTAGGCACCCTGGACTGAGTTACCTTGGTAACTCAAGTCGCACCCTTGTGTGATTGGCCCAAGTGGTGAGCCGGCCGGCTCACCACTTAGCATGTTTGATTGACAGCTAGGCTGAGTGAATGGGGGTATGCTGCATAAAAGCAGGGCTTTGGGGACTGGAACTTCAGAAGTCGCCACAGGACCTGAGAATCCGACGAGGGAGAAGCTGAGCCGACCTACCACGACGACAACACCGGTGGAGCCCTGCGGAACCGACTCACCACTTCCCGACGACAGAGAAGATCTCCCGGCTGGAGAGGCTTCTTCCCCTGACTGGTGGGCACAACCAGTTTTACCTTCTTTCTTCGCACCCCAGACCGGTTTGTGGTCGAACTACCCATGCCAAGCACCCCGGCGGCTGGATAGCCACTCACCACTGAACCGCGAATCAACGGACCGCTCCTTGTACCTGAGAAACTCCGCGGCTGGTTTCTTCCCTGGCAGTGCAACGGACTCCTGTCTTCCTCCACGACAAGATCCTCTCTTCCCCCGGACGATGCACCGACTTGCATCCGCTGCCAGGAACAACTACCCCCGCTGGAGTATTCTCACCACTTAAGGTACCGTGTCCGCCAGGCCTCCCTTTCTAAAGATTGCTGCAAGGTAATAATAACCCCTTAACCTTCTGGACTGGGCTGGCCGACTTGGCCCTCTAACTGGTCCCTTTCTTTGGTCCAACTCCTTTTTGAACCGTTAAAAGGCTTTTGTGCACTGCAACCGTGTGACCTTGGACACATTTCGTTTGATCCTCTTAAAGTGGATCCGGCCTATTGAACTCTAACTTCACGGTTTTACTTTGCCTTCCTCTCTTATGTTCTTGTAAAAGTGTTGGGATCTGTTTCAACTTATTCTCTGCTTTTCTCTCCCTTTTAAAAAGACGAACTATTAGAGTGCCATCTACGTTAAGCGCTCACCGATGTCTGAAAATAAGTGGGGCTTTACTTAAGACTTGTCTAATATTCTTTTAAGGGAGTGTATATCTTTTAGTGACCGTGTTTTTGAATTGCTTACTATTAGTGCCTGTGTGTTTTTCTAGATGTGGCTTTAAATAAATAATATCTCTTTTACACCACGCCCTGGTCAGTGTTTACTACTGTGTTGTTGTGACCTATTGTGAATACTCTGTATACTGCCTAACTCTTCTTGAGGGAAGTCTGACTGCTCAGCCACAGCTACCAAGTGAATCTGTGTAGTACGGACTGCTACCAAGTGGGTTTACTGCCAAACGCCTGTTTTCTTAAATATTTTGCAGTTGTCCCAGAGGAAACTGCACAGGTTTCTGCCTAACAAAGACCTAGCATAACATTTGTTTTTAAGAGTGCGGGCGAGCACAGGTTTTGACACAGATAGACTTTAGTTTGGACTTGGGTAAATCGACGGCCCTTACGAGTATCAGTTGAGAGAACAACCCCATTAGAGTTAGGGCCAGTTAGGAATTACACCAGCCCTGCAAAATGTTATAATGAAGGCTTTCAAACTGTTACTTTTGAGTATGCGTCTCTCTTGATACCATGCCTCTCACACCTGGTATACTCTCCTGCCAGGACTTCTCCTCATTTGGGGTCTTTTCCCGCTCCCAAAGTACCTTATATATAATGTTGGATAATGTATCTCTCTGATGTGTGATCCTCTCTCCGCTTCTTAAGCATTTGCACTTCGTGCATTCACACATTAGAAGAGAGGTTATTAGAGATGTAAGCTCCTCATTGTCAATATGTCCATTCTTTATCTCTTTCTCTGTTAAGTGGTTCACAAATGCTGGCATTTGGCGTGCTCGCCGATATGCCCCGGTGTCCCCACTGCTGCTGGGTGAACTCACCGGTCTTTGCTGGCATTGGTGAACTCCCTCGCAGTTTGCAGGCAAAGGATTCCCACCTGCCTGCTTCTCGCTGCCACCATTCCTTTGGCCGCTGGTCCTCTGTGGCTTCCACTTGACACCCCGGCTTTCCTCTTGGCTCCGGTGAGTGAAATGCTGCTCTCCTTCGTCTGTGAACGTCCAGGAGTCCCTCACCGGCTCCTGGCATTCCTACAGTGCCTCTTGGCTCAGTGACTTCTTTCTCCATCAGTGAGCCAGTGGGCTCCACCCCACCGGTCACGGCTCTTCAGTTCTCTGCTCCTCCTAGAGAGGTACAGCTCTCTCCCCAGTTGCCACAGCAGCTCTCATTGATTCTTTGTTTGGGCTGCTTACATTTCCCGGGCACAGGTTTGTGCCAGAAAACAGTAGAGCGCTCCTTGAGCTTGCAGTCTGTTTTGCTCCACATTGCTAGATTTCACTACTTCGTTCCAGTACTTCGAGGATTCTGGGATCCGAAGTCAATGCTCTTATGTCCTGTCCTCTTGCCTCCATACTGTATGTGCGGCCCTCCTAGGGACGGGAGACAGAACCATTTTCATCAGAAAAAATCTTCTTCCCCTTTAAATTTAGAGGCGTGCAGCGGTGTGGCCCTTGGATCATGCTCTCCCCACACTCCGCCCACCGGCGCCACTCCCCAGTCCTCTTTTCCGCGTCAACTGGAACGGACTGCTTTCACCAGCGCTCTTGGGTTTGTAATTCCACTCACTCTTCCCAGGATGCTGTCTTTTTTTTTGTCTTTTGTCTTTATTACAGGTACTCGGTCCTCTGGCGCCATGCTCCTGCCCTGCACATGTCGACTTCCTTCGGCTTCAGCAAGTGTCCAGCCTTTGAGGGGCTCTTATGTAGGACCCCCACGCACTTTGCCTCCACTGTCTTGGTCCCAACCACGGCTGGGGCAGTTGTGCAGCGTGCTTACCCGCATGCTCTGAAGAACAGATTAGCTCGGTGGAGGTAGCTCTTCGAACAATCGCCCCCAGAGGACTTGAAGACTTTGTCGGACATCACGGCCCAAGGTAGGGCCTCTCTGTTCATCAGCACCGAGCAGGGGCGACTCCTTTCCAAGGAAACATCAGAAGAGCGGGAGGGACCGTTCAGATTCTATCACCAGCACAGATACCGAGGCTCTGTCAGCTACTGGCTGCCAGGTCAAGGGATCACTAGATCCTACCGGTGAGGTTGCTGAGGGACCACAAGGTTATTTTACCGGGTCTCGACCTGAGGGGCTCTGCTCCATTACCAGGCAAAGACCTGAGGGGGCGCCTGTACGCAGCATTACTGGACTCACCGGCACTGGTACCGAGGCTTATTCAGCTACCGGCCGCTAGGTCCTTCCGGAGACAGTGCTGAGGGACCACAACTACCTTGAGGACAGATTTTTTTGAGAAATTCCTCATGCTGATGAGGTCCCCGCAGATCAGCGCCACCCGTCGAGGAGGCGATCAGGGACATGCTGTGATTCGGGCTTCACTGCCTCCTGTTGTTCAGGTGGTTCCACACCGGCCTCTGGCTTCAGTCTCCACACTTAGCCTTCGGCGCCCAGCACTCCTCCCCCCCCGGTGCCAGACCAGCGAACACCCTGGTGGACACTGATGAGGAGGAGGACGCAGACATGCCATCTTCAGCCGAGGCCTTCCATGAACACTACCCGAGGCTGAACAACCTCAGACGGGGGTCCTGCTGAGGTCCTCTCTCCACACCCCATGCCTAGAATGGGATTCCGATGCAGAAAGGCGTTATCGCCTTGGCCAAAAAGGGGATGGCTTAAACCCCAACAGGCGCCTTGACACCTGGTACAGGCAACGAGAGGGGGAGCCACTTTTGTTGTCGGCACACCCTCAACCAAACTCCTCGTGGATTGCCGCGGCATCTATCTACTCGAAGATGCAGTCTTCCTCGGCCACCTCGTCCTCCGTTCTGCCAGGCAAGGAGGAAAAGTTTGAGGAGCATGGAAAAAAGATCTATTCCAATGCCTCACTGCTCCTCTGTCAGTCAATGCGGGCACCATGCTTGAAGCCGTTGACAAAAGGCTTTGGCGGGAAATGGCAGTCTTCCTTTCGAGCTTCCGGTACAGTCAAGCACGCTTCAAGGCGGGGCTGGCAGAAGCAGAGATGGTGGCCCAAGACATTATGGAGCCCACAGTGGCACATATGGACACCTCAGGCCGCACCCTCTGCATAGCCACGGACATAGAAAGGGCTGCCTATCTACAGGCTGCCAAGTTCAACCCGGACGTCCAGGAGCGCATATTGGACCTTCCCTTTGAGTGTAGCGTCCTCTCACTCCACCACTGGGGAGAAGCTTGATAAGAAGAGGAACAGTTCCCAGACTGCGACCTTTTTATCTATCCTCACAAGGTCCACACCCAAGGCCTTCAGTCGACAGCCCAGACAGCTGGACTGATCTCAGAGTCAACACCGCCGCAAACAGCACAAGGCGGGGAATAAGGGCTTCTTTCAGTCCTCCCCCTCCCTGGGAAAAAAGGGCACTCCCCTCTGGGTTCACGTGTCTCCGGTGGTGGGCAGGCTGTCTCTTCACGCACAGCATTGGCGTGCAAGGTTTGCGGAAGCCTGGACCCCATCACTAGTGTCCACAGGCTTCTTAACCACCCTGAGCTTTTTCCCCTCCCGCTTCAAAAGTTCAAACTTATTGCGGAGACACTGCGCAAGCGACATTAGATGCGCTCCCTTGATCTGAAGGCTATTATTCACACGTCCCGATTTGGCAGCCCCATTGGTCCTTCCGCAGGGTCAGGATCATGGGTTTCTACTTCCAATACAAGGTTTTTCTATTCAGCCTCGATTCAGCCCCAGGTTTTTTTTTTAACCAGGCTTATCAATGCAGTGGCGGCCCTCCTCAGAGCTCAAGGTCACCAGGCTTGGTGACTGGCTCGTCAGTGCGAGATCCCTGGGGGCGGTCCAGCACACCCCTCTTCCCCCCTCATGATTACGCTACAATGAATTGGGATTTTCCATCAATCTCAAGAAATCACAGCTAGAGCCGATGCAGAGTTTCTGTTCCTGTGCCGCATGCGGGATACGAACTTCGAGAGGGTCTTTCCCTCGGAGGACAAGATAATAGCCACCAAGAGGGCCGCAAGGCATTTTTTCTACAGAGAAGAGATATCAGCGTGGCGGTACCAGCACCTCCTGGGTAAAATGATGGCATGACCAGCACCGCAGGTTGCCATCACCACAGACTCGTCCTTGGTGGGCTGGGGAGCTACTCTGGACAACCACAGCCTCCACAGAGTTTGGTCTCGTCAGGCAGCGTCTGGGAATGAGCGCTGGTGAACGACAGTCATTTGATAGCGATTCACCTCCCGGGTGTGTCGAACCTGGAGGCGGATAGTCTCAGCAGACTAGGTGCGCACAATTACGAATGGCAATTGAATGATCAGGTACCTCAGGGGATATTCAATAGATGGGGTCACCCTAAGGTGGACCTCTTCCGCACTTCAGCAGCAGTCTGATAGTTATGTGGTGGCTGGCAAGGCCATGGTTCGCGGAGCTACTTAGCCGGTCGGACCGACCTCTGATGCACCCTCCACTGGGCCCAGCTCATCTACTGTCGTAGCAGGGGAACACGGTTATCTACCCCGCCCTGCAGAAGTTGGCTAGCCTCGCCCTTATTCAGGGTCCTAGAAGCTTTGCTACTAGAAGCCAGTAGAAAGGCAGGTGGCTAGGTTTTGCCACTGGGCTGAGGCCAAAGAGGTTGATCCTCTTACTTGTGCACTGAACAATGCGCTATCTTTTTTGGCACACTCGGGGGTGCAAATAGGCACATTCTGCACCTATCTGGCCGCCCATCAGAGCCTACCAAAACTTGGAGGAGGAAGTTTCCGCATCTGCCACTCCGGTGGCTACATGACATTGGACGTGCCTCACCAGGCTCTACCCACCCATCAGGAAGCCACACCCTTTGTGGCCCCTCAATATATTGTTGTGCGCCTTGGCTCATAATCCCTTTGAGCCACGGGCATCCGCGGACATCAGGCTAGTCACAATTAAGACAGCCCTTTGGGTGGGGTCTTAAGTCTACACGTCGCGTCAGCAAAACCCAAGATCTTGTAACCTCTGAGCCATCCACTACCTCTCATAGGGACATGGTGGTTCTCAGAACGCATCCTGCGTTCTTGCCTAAAGGTAGTCTCTGCGCTCCACCTATTGGAGGAAGTAGTACTGCCGACTTTATTTGCAGACTCCATGGACGATGCTCAGAGGGTTCTGCACTGTCTAGATGTTGGGCGAGCGCTAAAGTTCTATCTGGACTGAACCAGGAGCTTCTGCAAATCAGATGCTCTATTTATCACCTTTGGTGGGTGAAGGCCAGGATATCAGGCTCCCAAGACCTCCATAGCAAGGTGTATGGTTGCAGCCTCTAAGGAGGCCAATGAGGGGCAGCATAAACCACTTCAGGCAAACGTGCCTGTACACGCTATCAGAGCAAGAGCTGCGGCAGTCTCATTCCAGAAACGCGTCCCATGGCAGGTCATCAGCAGGGAGGCCACGTGGGCCTCTCCCTTGGCTTTCTGCAAGCACTACTGTTGGGATGCTGGCTCCAGGTCGGACGCAGCATTCGGGCAGGCATTAAGGAACTTGTTTTCCTAAGGAGGGTCACTTCTCAGCCCTAGGGCTACAGTCAGTTGTAATTGCCCATACAGGATGGAGGGACGGGACGTAAGAGTAATTTGAAGTTACTCACTGTAGTGACTAACGTACTCTTAGTCCATAGTCCCCTTTCCTCCATACATCCCACCATCCTCCCCCTAATAAAACTGGTGTCATTAGGCGGTGGTAATGCTGTCAATGGGGACTGAGGAGTGGCACCAGTGGGCGGAGTCAGGGGAGCGCATGCTCATGGGGCCGCACCCTGGCACGCCTGTAAATTTATAGGGGAAGAAGATTTTTTTCTGGTGAAAAGGGATCTGTCTCCCGTCCCGAGGAGGGACGCCCGTACAGTATGGAGGAAAGGGGACTATGGACTAAGAGTACGTTCTTCACTGTGGTGAGTAACTTATCATTTGTTGATGATTGACTTAACAGATTTGAATAAGCAATTTTAAAAGGTTCTGATGGCAAGTCAATTTTGATTGACAAGTGGAATTGAAAAAGTTGATTTAATCAGATTGACAAGGTTGGTTCATAGATTTGATGAAAGGGGTTTCCCGGTTATTCAAAGGAAATGGAGTAGATGCTTCACAATAGGCCAGGAGGGTTTCAGACATGGTGAGGTTATTTCAAGGGGAAATGGAGCTGTCTCCTTCCATGTGATCCTCCCTCATATAGCAGTGGCAGGATTGGGTAGCAGCTGCCGTCCCTGTGGCCTCAAGGGAGGAGGTTACCGCCAGCAGATCAGTGATGACTCCACTGGATTCATCACAGTGAGGACTTTGCTGAGGCAATTCTACCCCTTGTTTTGACTTACTCCATGTTTGACAACTTGGTCCAAACATGACAATGATACCGGAGATAGTGTAACTACCAAAAGTAGAAGTTATAGGACATCAGACAAAGTAAGGTCCCACATCAAGTCTGAGGTCAACAAGATGTTGGATCTAGCCCTCCAGTAGTCCATAGCCCAGTCCAGTGATTCTGGTGCAAAGGGCAGGTACTTCTGATTTGAGATTCTATGTGGATTACCAGGCTCTGAATGCTGTCATCAAGACAGATGCTCACCCCCTTATCAAGAGCAAACAAATTGGTATACAAACTGGGTGCTTCGATGTATCTCAGCACTTTTGATCTCACTGCAGGGTATTGGCAAATCGCCCTGTCAGAGAATGCTAAGGAGAAGACTGCATTCCCAACCCCAAAAGGGCTTTACCAGTTTAGAGGATCATTCCATTTGGAGTTATTAAAGAATGCACCTGCCACTTTCCAATGGCTAGTCAACCATGTTCTGAATGGGTTGGATAAATTCTGCCTTGCATATCTGGATGATATAGCAGTTTTCAGCCCCACTTGGGAGGAACATGTAAGCTGCCTAGAGATAGTGTTGCATGCCTTTTAGAAGTCCCACCTGACCATTAAGGCCAGCAAGTGTCAAATTGATCAGGGCTCAGTGGTCTACCATGGCCAGGAGGTTGGTAGAGGTAAGATTCAGTCTCTTCCCAGTAAAGTACAAGCAGTACAAGACGGGCCTACCCCCACAACCCACAAGTGAGAGCTTTCCTGGGCTTCACTGGGCATTACAGAAACTTTATGGCAGACTGTGGCACCATAGCTGCTCCCAATGACGGTCTTCACTGCTCCAAAGAAACACAAGATGATCACTAGGACTGAGGAGTGTGAGAAGGCCTACCGAAAAACAAGAGGTGATGACTGGAAGATTTAGAATTAATTTTAACCTCTGCCATTGCTCTGGTAACCCACCAGACCATCGTTCTTCGCCTGCCAAGCCATTACAAAAGGGAAATACCATATGCAAATTAGGCTTGGTCCCACCCCAAAAGAGGCAGTCCATCCCAACTGCTTGTTGACATCCCTTCTGCACCAGATCACAAGCATCCCCAAACATGTTTCTGCCTTGTTGGGAAGCCGAAACATATCTGGGGATGCTTGTTGGTCTTTCCCCTTTCGATAATGGCTTGGCATTCAAAGAATTATGGTCTGGAGGCTTGTCCAGAGCAATTGCCAGAAGTTTAAGATTAATTCTAAACCTTCCAGCCATCACCTCTTCGTTTTGTGTGGGAAGGCCTTCCAAGGCTTAAGACTCCCTGTGCCAGGCACCTGATTAACAGAGACATTTTATTGTGTAGGCAGACACCGCTGACACTGGGATAGGTGCAGTTCTGTCACAGCTAGATGAGAAAGGCAGGAAACATTATCAGTTTTATCAGCCTCTAGTTTAAGGACAGAGAGCTCAGGTGGTCTACCATGGAAAGGGAAGGTTTTTCCATCGTGTGGGCACTTTGGAAGCTGAGGCCCTAACTCTATGGGACCCACTTTGCTGTGCAAGCTGACCATAGGCGCTCAAAGTGGCTGATGAATATTAAGGGAGAGAATCCTAAATTGCTCAAGGAGTCCATTATGCTGCAAGGCTTTCACTTTACTATTGAGCACAGGCTAGGGGGCGAGTGTTAGGAAGGATTTCTCTATAAGTGGCTTTTCCTCCATAGTCCATTGCCCCCCAACTTTCTGCATTTGTTTTTGTATCCTGATCTGACTTTTCACAGTGGAGTGCAGCCTTCAGCTTCACTCCACTGGGCTTTTGCTCATTGTTATGGGGAAACCGACACATCCTTCAGGCTGTCCGTGCTGAGGAACTGTGTTTCTCTTAGTCTTTTGACTTTGTTGCCACTGTTGGTAACATTTTATCATTGCGCAAAGTACTTTCCAGTACCACGCAATGGGGCCTCTTTGTTTTATGGCTCTAGACACCACTAACACAATTCTGGTGATTGTACAATGTGCTTCAGGACAACCCTGGTGGCAGCAGTAGCCTTTACTTTTGTTTGTGCAACTTTTTACCAAGCCTTACTGCATTTACCATGTGTAGCTCCTGACTGTGGGTAGTGTCCAACATGGCCATGCCACAAGGTCTTTTATTTGCTTCTTTGGCCATTCTGTCCCTATGCCTTCTCACTGCCTTTCCAGGGCTGGGATTTCCTTTTTTGAGTATGCATTTGCCCGCGAAAGTTGCTTCTTTCGTGGGCCTCTGCCAGTCACGTGTGTAGGCACCAAGGAAGTGGGCTGGGACTGTCTAGTCCCAATCTACATTACTGGTGCCAGGGTGTCTGGTATGCAGGCGAGCATGAGGACTCCAGTGGTCCCAGATTGAACCACTGCTGGTGTGCATGTATGGAGCGGATCTTGCCATTAGTGGGATGTGGGTGAGCACTCACCTGTCTGTGAATAAGAAGAGGGGTCCTGCATTCATTCCAGAGATCTGAAGGAGTCGATTATCCTGAGGAGCCTAGCAGAACAAAAGACGATCCGGCGACACACTTTAGATCTGCCACCCAAATCCCACTGCTATCCCGGTGAAGCCCTGCTTTGTGTCTGATCTCAGAAGACCTGCGAAGGTGCTTTGAACCCTTGGAGTGGTGGGACCAATCACTCTCGATGCCTCCTGGTACCTCTGCAAGTGAGCCTGTTAGGAAGTATCCGTGGGTCATCCAGTGGGCTGTCCAGCTGAATCTTAGGTTGCCATTTTGAGTTTCGAACTGAGACTTTGGGGAATCCCAGATTATCCAAAGAAGCACCCTTCTGCTGAATGTTTTAGTCCCAGCACATTTGGACCTCGAGATAGAAGGCTGCGGCATACCGCAAGAGCTGGGCCCCCTTGCGTCACTGTGCTGTGATGACAGTTGCTGGAGGCATTTTTCCTGCATTCCTTCCAGTGCTCCGGAACTGACTGCATTGGTGCATTCTTCTTTTCTTGCTGGAATTCAAGTGTAGCGGCTCCTGTAGCATACCAGACCTGTACCCACCAGCCGCAGCGCCTGGGCATCTGGAAGCCCAACGAAGGGTGGGAAACCGTAACTCTAGTGACTACTTCTGCACCTGCCAAGTCTGGACCAAACCCGATCTAAGGGTGGTGAGTAGTGAAGTCACTTACCAGTGGCCCTTTGTTCATCCAAACGCATTCATTCACTGAGGGTTACATTTTGGCCTTCTTGTTGGCTTAGGTAGTGCTTGCTGCATAGAGCTCTCCGAAAGTCGGGGACATCTTTGTTAGCAGTAGCTACGACTAATGGGTACCGTAGAGTCAGGGAGCAGTCTGATGGTGCACTCCTCTGGCTATGTAGAGGAAGGGTCTTCTCTGTCTCCTTCTGAAACACCCTTAAGTAATGTGCATAACAATGGTATCGCTTCATCCAACTGAGATGTCTTGGTTATTGTAGAAGTCAAGGAATGACAAGTGTTGCTTAAACAATGATCCACACAAAATTTGGAACCTAGAAACAATGTCAGGGTGGTCCAGTTAATGTATAGGTTGTGTTTCCTTGGCCAGGGAATGCCCAGGATGACTGGGAAATGGGCAGCTTGCACGATATCAAATTCTACGATTTCCTGATGTTGATTGATTGATTCGCAGGAGAAGTTTGGAACTGTTTTCCGTGATGGGTCGACTTTCTAATGGTCGTTCGTCAACGCCTTCCACCTTTATCGATGCCTTGTTTTTATTTTAAAATGTTTTTATTGGCATTTCAAACATACATCAGGCATGGATGAACTATAAATAATTATTGAAGTTGAAAAGAAGGGGAGAGGGAGGAAGGGGGAGAGAGGGGGGGAAAGGAGGAATGCCTAACCAAAACATAACTTTAAACAAACAACAAAGGTCGTAACAGTCCCGTATCTGCTTCTGGTGCTAATCTGGCAGCAGATCGTAACAGGTGCATGACCTGTCTTTCGGAGGAGCTGCATGTACTGGATGGGGGAGATCTGGTTATCGTGGAATGTGATTCCAATTGTATATCCAGTTCTTCCGGGCAGAGTGGTATTGTTCACGGAGGCTTGTCATCACACGGGTGGAACATGTCCCGTAGCAGTGATTTCCAGGCTTCATAAGTAATGATCGGGTCCCCGGTCTTGGTTATCCCTTCTCCCCACAGCCTAGTTTCCGCTTCTGACCAGTGTTCCAGTTCCTTAAGCCACTTGGCGTAGCGAGGGCCAGTTGAGGTTTTCCATGTCATGGCAATTGCTCTTTTGGCTAGTATGCAGGCCATGTCCACAAGTTTGACGATGTGCCTAATCTTGCTTATCCGAGGGTAGGATCCTAGCAAGCATTCCTTAGGTGTCCATTCGTAGTCGGTCAGGCCCGCTCTTTGTCGATGCCTTGTCTAAACATACAACCGCCGCTCCTGAATTCACTAGGGCATGGTCTTCGAGGACTTCACCTTTTCGGAAGCGTAAGATGTCCCTTCAACAACAATAAATGTGTAGACATGTCTTGTACTGATAACCCGCTTCTTTTGTTGGGACTTATTACGCTCTTCCTTGGAGGAGCCAAGGGGCAAGCCCGGAGCAAATACATAGCTGCATCACAATACATTACATTAGATTATTATTCTCAACCAAGGGCCCGGAGACATAAGGGCGCAAGTCCTGTTTTATAGCACGTCCAATACTAAGTGAGATGACCTATACTTTATTTGAATAGGTGTGTTTTGAGTTTCTTTTTAAATTCCTTTGATTGTCAGGCAGTTTTTTTTATAACTGCTGTTAAGGCATTCCATTTCATGGGGGCACTTGACCACAAGGCACCCTTTCTAACTGATTACAAAGAGGTTCTTGCAACATGCAGGTTGCTATCCCCGTTGGATCGGAGTGTGCGTGTCACCTGTTTGCCTTTTAATCTGTTGGAGATGTAAGAAGGAGAATCACCTTAGCATGCTTTATAAGTGATCGTGAGCAGCCTGAAATCAAATCTTTCCTCAATTGGTAGCCAATGTACCTTCTCTCTTACTTCAGACACGTGCAAATTTACATGGGCCCATAATGGCTCTTATTGCGCTATTATGCACAACTTGTCGTTTTTTTAGTTCCGCCTTATTCACCCCCATAAAGAGTGAACCGCAGTAATCCATTTTTTATTGCGGAAACAATTGCTCTAGCAATGGTTTCACAACCCGTTTGGGAAGAAACGGTTGTATATGTGAGAGAAATCTATATAAATAAAAATGTAAATGTTCGTTTGTTCAAAATCTTAAATCTCTGAAAGTTCTTCACTGATTGCTTTAAAATTTTGACACACCATTGCATTCGAATAGGTGCGTGTTTTTATATACCTACTATAAATAGATGTCGCACCTGTGACAGGTAAAAACATGCTTTTTCTGAAAAGCTGCGCCATCTGTTGGACGTAAAAGAAGCTTCAGATCTGCTTCGTTCTCGACAGAATGAACGTGACATGCTGAGAGTGGCTGAAAGACGTCAACGAGAAACAGCAGATCAGCGTCAAACATGACTCCATGCTCCGCAATCCCGCAATTACAATCGCCTTGCATTCCGGTACAACCTAGCTGCTGATTATAGATTGAGCCGGCATGTTCTCATCGGCAGCATTACTGAAGTGTCATTATTGCAAGGCTCTGAAATTTAATGGAGAAATGAAAGGAATGTGTTGCACCGCTGGGAAAATTAAACTGCCTCAACTTGGAGAACCACCAGAGCCATTAAAAACTTTGCTCACCAGATATACCGCCGAATCAAAGCATTTCCTATCTAACATCAGAAAATACAACTCACGCTTCCAAATGACGTCGTTCAGCGCAGAAATCGTAACGGATCAATTCATGCCAACTTGAGTTTGCAATCACCATCAACAAAGCTCAAGGCCAATCGTTAGAATTGTGCGGTTTAGGTCTAGACACGGTTTGTTTCTCACATGGACAATTATGTTGTGTGTTCTACAGTTGGCATATCTGCACAGACAATGGAACAACAAAAAATATTGTACACCCACAAGCATTGTGAAATTAAACATATTAGAAACGTGCTCTTTCTCCAGACTGAGCCACAGCAAAGCGTGGTCGGGGACAGCTAGTCTAATATAATAGGCTGATGCTGCCACCAAGTTATTTGCTTGGGCAGTCATGCTCAGTGTCTGATCAAATGGTATCCCTACTATTTTGATGGTTTCCTTTACCGGGATGTCATGGCCCGCAATGTGAAATGATTGGTATTCTGGCGCTAATGTGTTCAGTCTGTATTTAGTGCCAACTAGCATAAGCTCCATTTTCCCGCGATTAAGAGCCATGCCATTATCATTCATCCATTTGCATATGAAGTCATATATTTCAGCTATCATAATGGAGTCCTGCTCATAATCCCCTGCAAGGGTGATGAGACACTGAGAGTCATCAGCATAATTAGAGAAGCAAATCTTCTTCTTTTCTAATGCATCGAAGAAAGGGACAGTGAAAAGGTTAAATAAAATAGGAGAAAGTGCTAATCCTTGTGGGATACCATAACTCACTGAAACAGGATCTGCGTCAGCTTGTTTGCTGCATACCGCATTGTCCTGGTACCTAAGAACGACTGTATCCACTTTCTTGCGAGTTCACTAGAATCAGGAGAAGCGCGTGGTCTACCAAATCAAATGCCGCTGAAATATCCAGGGACATCAATAACATGGTGGATCATTCATTAATATGTCCCTGGAGATTAGCTCAGCAGCAACGTGCTCACCTTGGAAGCAAGACGACACAGAGCAACACATGTTTGTTCCCTGGGTCCGCGCTTAGAAACCTCTAGGTATTAAGCACGTCATAAATATGCAACTAAGACATATTCCGGTAACAGCACCTCGATGCCCCTGCGCTGTGTGAGCGCTTTAAAAAAATGAAAAAAAAGATATTTTAGCCATCATATTTAACTCTAACTCCAAATGGGCCGACTCTGTGCTATAGCCCGGTCGGAAGCCTGATTGTCCATTATTCAAAATTGGATGGTCCTTAATGTGGCTGGCCAGTTGTTTGTATGCCACTCTGTCCATAATTTTTAGAATAAATGGCGAGTTGGTAATAGGCCGATACGCTTTTGCCTCTTAAGGGTCCAAGTCTGCTTTTTTTGTTGCCCATTTCTCTGATTTATTAGTCCCTAAGCTAAATGAACTCTACTCTCATTTCATCTCAAATAACATGGCATAGCCCAAGGTTCATTTCTAGAACCTATGCTAATTGTATTCCCTAAACCTAATAAAGATCCTAAACTCCCCCAGAACGATCGTCCTATTTGCCTTATCAATACAGACTGTAAGATCTATGCCAAGATTTTAGCCAATAGACTCCTCCCCTTCTTAACCAATTTTCTTAAACAAGATCAAGTTGGATATGTAGAAGGTAGAGTGTCCTCTTCTGATATCAGACTTTTTTTTTTAGTCATCATAGAAACATTACACAAATCAAATGACCCCCATGCTGCGATTGCTCTTGATGTAGAAAAAGCTTTCGATACAATTGAATGGGATTTTGTTTAAAGCTCTTAGGTGGCATGGTTTTGGTCCCCCTTTTCTTTCTGATTAAAGTCCTATATTCTAATCCCAAAACTGTAGTCTTTGTGAATGGTCAAATGTCCTCCTTCTTCCCCTTATCTAGAGAGACACGTCAGGGCTGCCCACTATCCCCGATTCTCTTCATTCTAGCATTCGAACCCTTTCTTGCAGCTATAAAACAAGATGATAACATCCAGGGAATTTAATTTGGTCAATTACATATTAAAATGGCAGTTTATG
Organism: Ambystoma mexicanum; assembly: GCF_040938575.1. Classification (NCBI taxonomy): domain Eukaryota; kingdom Metazoa; phylum Chordata; class Amphibia; order Caudata; family Ambystomatidae; genus Ambystoma; species Ambystoma mexicanum. Next base: position 283,554,852 of record NC_090938.1, on the reverse strand, counting down.
CTGATGATGTACTCTTATTCCTAAAAAGCCCACAGCTAAGAGCCCAATATCTACTAAATATAATCGTAATCTCTTGGTTTTCAAAAGCTTCAGGCTATAAACTTAATATGGATAAGTCGGAGATTCTCCCCCTTAACATACATTGCACACTGTATCACACCCGCACTTTAGGTATGAAATGGTGTCCCCAAGGATTCAAATATTTAGGTATCCACATTTCTGCTTCCAATAGAGGTATTTGTAAACATAACTCGGACATCCTATTAGCCAGAGTTAAAGAATTAGTATCCTCATGGTCCCCCCTGTATCTCTCCTGGTGGGGCCGATTGGAATCTATTAAAATGATGATTTCCACCATTATACCCTATCTTCTCTATATGTTACCAATTCCCCTTTCTCCTTCCTTTTTTTAAATCAATTGATTCCTGTCTTACTAAGTTCTTATGGGGGAAAAAGAAACAAAGAATTTTGCTCAGTAAACTTAAAGAATCCCACTCTGAAGGTGGTGTTGGCTTCCCCACTTCAAAGAATATCACATGGCTTTTATTATCAAACAAACACAGTGGTGATTTACCCAAGATGAATCATTCTATGTACCTAGGTGGGTATGTCTGAAAAGAGCTATGGCGTCCCCAATATCCCTTGCCGACCTTTACTTTAATAAAGGGAAAAATAAAGTAACCAAATACTCCTGTATTCACCAATCTTTCCTAACCCTTAGGCTATATATGTACCAAATCATAGCAGTCCTCACTCATTTCACCTTTCATTTGGCTCAATCCCCTGATTAAAATGTATGGTAAATCTATTTTTTGGGAGCCATGGCTCTCTTCAGGCATCACATTTTGTATTCCACTCTTTTGCAAGGTACTCCTATTGCTTTTGATGAGTTTACTACCAAGTTGCACATGCCTGTTTCCTCCCTGAAGCAATATATTGCCCTTATTTCTGCAATAGTAGAACATTTAGAATTATTAATGTATAGTTCCAATACTCCCAATGTGCAGAGATTACTTTGTATGCTAAATTCAGATAATACTGCCTCTATATATTATAAAATCCTACTGTAACCTCGTCTACCCCAAAAGTTGACTGTCTTCATAATGATTGGAGAGGTGATTGTTTACTGTTGAATAATCAATTTTGCTGGCCCCCTCAATGGCATTACATCTCTAAAATTACAGCTTCTGCTAGCCATATCCAAACCCTATTATTTTTTCATCATAGAGCCTTTATAATCCCTGTCTCCCTTTTTAAATGTGGCTCATCACCCAATTATAACTGCTGGGGCTGCTTACATTCCCAAGGTTCTTTCAAGCACATGTTCATGGAATGTCCATATGTCAAGTCGTTTTGGAACTCTATGTGGAATACCATCAAATGCATGTTCAACCTTCATCAAGATTTCTGTTTTGATTTTCTTATTCTAGGATGTTGCATGTTACATAATAATTCCAGTAATAAGCATGTATGCTATTGGTTTGATTTATGCTTAATGTTTGCAATTCAAACTATCACAACAAACTGGAAAAATCTAAATCATATTCATTACAAATTCTGGTGGAACTCTATTTGTAATATTTATAGATTGGACTGCTGTAATACATCCTCCCCTGACTTAGTATCAGTTGAAATGGCAATCGTTCATTCACTCCTTATCTGATGCTGACCCACATTAATAACCTGGAAGTTATTATCCTGCAACTGTTGCCTGCTATAGTTGTACCCACACTCCCTCCTCTCGTACATGTCTAGTCCTGTTTTATCTTCTCTTGTTGTTTTGTAATGTCCCCCCTTATATTTTAAAAAAGCTCTCAACTCTTCATTTTACTATCTGATATAACGATACTTGGCTTATAGTTGCATTAATTATTTATCACTTCTTGTATGCCTCCTCTTTATATTTGCCATAGTTGTTCACACTTAATGATTATATTAGTTGCTTTGTATTCCTAACTTCTACCAATAAAATCTTTAAAACTTAAAAAAAAAAGAAATCAAAGTAGCTGTGGGACCTGGCTTATTGTTGGGTGTACCAGGATGTAGTTCCCAGCGCATTTGGAACTTGCAGTGACTCGTCTAGGTTTGCTGGTTGCGAGGCAAGGTTTGCAGAAATTAGGCTTGTCTGTGGAATGCAGTGCAGAAATGAAGGAGACTTTCCATCGGCACAACTTATATGCCACCCCTGAAGTACTTTTCAGCATTGGTTTCTAATCTAGTGTATTGTCACCCACCCAATATGTTGACTCCTTATTGAGAGGGTTTCAAAAAGGATTGCCAGTGGAAACCCTGAAGTTCAATGGTCAGCTATTAAAAGCTTTTATGCAGCCATGGGCTGATGTGGAAGTACCACTGAACGTTTTCATACTGCTGAATCCATATAAAAGAAGCTGGACCCTCCATGGGGCTTGCCCCTGGTTTAGCAAGTGCTACAAGGTCCACTGCTTGAACTTTTATTATTAATATTTTATTGCTTAAAGTGCTGACCTACCTTGAGAGCAGCAGAGCACTGTACAGGGTTTGGGTAGCCAGAGCATGGGCTTACATGTTTTAACAGTAGCGCAGTACTGCGTGTTGTGGTCTGTGCGCCCATTGGGATTAGTCCTTGGTCAAGTGTTGTTGAAAAGGTCACGTTTTGAACTTCTGGACGAGGCAGACATAAAGTGGCACTGTTCATTTGTTCGTTCGGGAGAGCAGGGTTATTTTGTTGCAGGGGACCTTAAATGATGGTATTATAGTTTTTTAAATATATACAGGTACAGGTGTTTGTCAAGAATGGTGACCAAGAGAGGTCCACTGTACTGACCTCTGGGTCATGGTTCATATTCACAATAAAAATGGTGAAGCATTACATGTTCGGTATTCGGTGTTACAGTATCGACTCGTCCTGTATCTCTTCTCTGGTGTATCCATAATGTGGTGAGAAAGGTTAAGAGTGAGGTAGATTGAGACTAGTGCCTAGAACTTGTAGGTATTCCCTATCACTACAACGCTCCCTTTTCATCACCTTACTCACTACCCGCACAAATAATGTTGAACCACGTATACTCTGGAGGATGGCTTGCGGTCATGCTCTGTTTTTGCTCACAAAAATAGGCAGGACTTATGGGTGTGCAATTGTGCCGCAGCTACAACGCTTTTTTTCTCAAATATTCTATGTCGTGAGTTAGGCAAGACCTCAATGCACTGAGTATGGTGACAAAGGTGAAGAGTTACAGTAATGAGCGTTACTATACAAGACAAAACTGCCCTAAGAGATTATCCACTCGATTCAGGTATACAAATATAACTTATTTTTTAATAATACTAAACATGCTCAAGGCTTCTACAAAATGCCTTAACGGCAAAAAACAGTTGCACGTTGTACCTCTTAAGTTACGTCTGTGGCACTGGATTAACACCAGAGCTGGTTAGCACCATAGCAACATTTTGATCCAGCTTCCAAACAGGCAAACCAATTAGAAGAAAAAGATATACAATGTCACCTAAAGATGATCTGTGGATATATTTGGGCAATGTTGTGCCATAATATAAATGTTGCATTTTAAAGGGGGGGGGGTGGGTGTTATAGGCTTTTTTTCAGTCAAAAGTGTTGCTACTCTCAGAAAGATACCGAAGAGCCTATGCTTCTTGAATGACCCAGATAGCAGTCCACCCTGTCACGGGCAAACGAGTTGCCACTTTAATAATAATAATAACGTTGTGTGAATTATTCAGGTCATGAACCTATTTCAGTATGAGGTGTTGACGAGTTTAATATGAACTACTTACGGGTGAAAGAAATAGAATGCTATATCTACATTCTCTTATGGCATTGGGAATGCCATTGCTGTAATGTCCTATGTGACATAGCGGCAGTATTGGACACAAGGGGACTGATTCACCAAGAATGGCAGTGCAGCAAATCAAGAGATCCCCGAGCATCCCAGAATCGTCCCGCTACGTTATGCCTTATTGACAAATCCCAGAACTGAAGCAAATTCCGAGCCCCGTGAAGCACCCAGACGTCACATGCAAATGCACTTAAACATTTGGACATAGGCATCCCAAAGATGCTCCATGCAGCCCCGGATCCGCTCCAGCTCTAGGCCTTGCGAATCATGTATGAGGAGCAAATGTGAGATGCTCAGGACCGCTAACGATATGTACAAGGGCAAACCCTTGAGAAACTGGCACTCTAGGGTTTCTCCAGTGTTGCAGGAGTCATCTGAACAAAAGCATGACAAAGCGTAATACATTTGACTTCAAATGTTTCCGAGTACAATGCCTATTGAGACTCATTACATCAATTTCATGAGTCTGGAAGGAAATCTGTCACTTGCTGCTCATCGACACATACAAGTGAAGTGGCAGGAGTTCAAGAGGGCAGCCGTTCTCAAGCAGTGGAGGGAGAGCCATGAGATGGTCATGTCACTATGCATAGAGGACCCTGTGCCAGGGAAATACATAACAGTTTAGGCGAAACAAGGCAGAAGTAAGAACATGGAAAGCGAATGAGGTAATAATGCACATCAAGAACTGTCAGAATAAATTAGGAACAATTAAAACAATCTAACACGAATACCTGTGCTCTCCCAATAAGAATGGCGTGAAATGTAGCACAGAGTCTATACAGCTGTTGAGCTGGGCTCCATCAAATTAGAAAAGGCATGATATTGATATATTTTACTATTAACAGATATGTTCTCCAGTGACACTTTTTCGTTGCTCGCTGATCTAAGTATAAGGGGTCTTGCATTGGAAAGAAAGTTTAGTAAAGTGTCTGTACACTAGCTACTTACTAAAACCATGGGAAAGGAAAAATGGACATGACGTCCGGTCAGTCTATATAGCGGCACCACACCCCGTGACCTTAGTTACTTTTTTCCACACGGTCTGCTCGCTTGTGCACATGCTCTTTGTTTTTCAATGCGAATTCTCAACCCAGCTCAGGCCTCTGATTTAAAACAAGTGTGGATTACTGCTGCAGATGCCGGAATTGGACTGGCTCAAGATTTGTCTTTACTGCCTGAGGGAAAAAGCACTATACACAGGAATGCAGTTCATGCCAATGCATACATCCCAAGGACCTTCGGGAAAAAACAGCAGAACTATTCACCTACTTCCACAAGGATAGAGGTGAAATTGCGTGGTCTTGTTCGAGGTCATGCAGTGCGCCAGTCAGAAGACAGGTCACCCCCTAGCATGGAGAAAGAGGAAGAAATGAAATGAAGCACTGGAATAGTTTGCACTTCCGAGCAGTTCTTCACATCATCACTATTCTTCTTCATCCAAGAAAATGAGTCACTGTTCCAAGGACTCCCCGGAAGCATCGCCATAGGTACCATTCCCCACCCAATCCTCCACCAGGAAAGTTTTGGCTTGAAGATGCTCGACACCTTCACCAATGGACCAGCGCCAGTGGCACCTTTTGGCTCCAATGGGTCTCACTGCATTCCCTAAAACGGACAGAGCTCCAAAAAGGAGACACTCCTGCACACCTTTGCAGTCCGGCTTATTCCCAAGGGTGACGACTCCTAAAGACACCGTCAGGCCCCACCCTCTGGAATTGAGGCTCGGTGCTGGTTCCACTCTCCACTTGGATGTCACCGAAGCTGCCAAAATGCGCCTGAAATATGTTCTGCTTCCTTTGAAGCCCTCCATATGTAAGGTGGGTCAAATGTTGATGAGGAAGGGGACCTGGTTCCCTTTTTGGATGGACCCATATATTCCAGGTAGGAAAGAGACTTCCCAGAGGAATTGTATGAGGGGTTACAGATGTTCATGAATTGGCCCAGGACCTCCTTGAAGCCAGCGGTTTTGACACCACCCCTGAGCTTGACATTTTTCTCGCCAATGCCCCGTAAAACCTCAAGCTCCAGCAACTCATGGCCAGAGTCACAGACTCTAAGGCTCTCTGCCCCGGCCAAGCCTTAGTTCCAATTCAAACTGATATTCTGGATGAGGGAATCCAAGAAAGAGCCATTGCTGCCTTTTAATGCAGCTTGGAATCTCCGTTGTTCGAGGTGGGGGGGATCCTGCCTCCACACCTACAAGAGTTTGGTAACTGGCGAAGACACATCGCCCAACCCCCTCAGATCCATCGGTCTTGTCAACCCATCCTTCCTTTAGGAGTTTGGTGGTACAGGCTGCTATGGCCAACCTGAAGAATCAACCTGCTGTGGTGTGTTTGTTTTGCAACTCTTACCGCAGGTGATGGTAGTCACTGATGCATCCCTGTGAATGGACTGTGGTCTCCCTCAGAGTCCAGGAGCTTCTCAATATTGCTGGAGTTGAAGGCCATCGGGCTGGCCCTGGTTTTGTGGAAGGTGGGATGCCTTTTGTATGAATAAATAAAACTGAGGTCTTTCTGAGAAAGATTTCTGAAATGGCTTATTAAGATTACTATCAGACAGTCGCAGTAAAGTCCTTCCTTTCCGCTAAATGTGTGGTTATGCCATCACTGTAGATTATAATTAACAGTTGATTGATACCCCGAACCGCTAAGTATGATGTGAAGTGGTAAAAAATTGGCACGTGAAATTAAAATGGAAGTAGGCAGCGCATTCTGAATAAAAGGTGCACAGCGTTTTAATTGCAAAGTAATGCAGAACTACAGCAGAATGTCCCAGTGAATCAGGGAAATAGTGTCTGGATTTAAATATAAACGCAGAAAGCCATGGTTATATATATATTTTTTTTAATTTATTTTTATTATTTTAAACAAACAAAACCAACAAACAATAGCTTTTCGGGACGTACATAATCGATATCAAACCATCAAATTATACAGTGTTATTCTCCGTCCTCCCCTCACCCACCCCATAAACTTGAGCCGGCTCATCCGTGTCATCTACGGGAGCGTTTTCGGGAATCGCAGTGCTTGTACTCTCGTCTGAGTCTTCTGTTTCATAGTTAACCTGGTGGGGGTTTACCATAGAGGTCACTAATTGTCGCCAGGCTATCAGGGGGCCCACTTCCTCCTCACCCCCCCCCCCTGGTAACGGCTTCAAACCATACTGCTGATTCTGCTTCCGCCCATCTCGGGAGGTCCGCCCACCATGTCTCCACCCCGGGTCTGTGGGCCGCCTTCCAACCCATTGGGATCCTACACTTGGCCAGGATGTAAGCCAGGTCCTTCATCTTGCTTATGTGCTTTAGATTGCGTGGCCTGGGAAAAATCCCGAGCATGCATGCCCAAGCCGACCCCACATCCAGCACCACTCCCCCACCGGCCATTTTAGTCTTTATTTCATCCCAGAATCTGTGCACCTTGGGACTGGCCCACAACATGTGTAGCAACCCCGCTTCCACCTCCCCGCACCTGGAGCATTTCTGTGTGGCCGAGCCTCCAGACCTGGCTATTTTCCCAGGGGTTAGATAAGGCCTATGGGTGACATACAACTGGATCTGTTGGAGTCTTGCATTTCGGGACACCTTTTTATGGTACCTTTGAGCTCTTTCCCATTGCTCCTCTGTCATGAGTCCTCCTACCTCCTCCTCCCAGTCCTGCCTCAGTTGAAGCAGCTCCTTCCCAGCCTTTGCTCTCAGGAGCTCGTATACCCTGGATATTTCGTGCCCGCCCTCTGAGACATCATACATCGTTTCCAGGGCGGCATCAGGTTCTTCCGCCAGCACCGTCTCAGGCCACCTCTCCCTCACCCGTTTCATGAGTCTGGTGTAAGTTATATATTGGCCTCTATGCACCCTGTCTCCTCCTGCAACCTCTGGAATTCCAATGCCTCCCCTTCCTGCCATATAGCCCCAAGGGTGGCCAAGCCCATCGGTTCCCAGTATCTACAGACTACCTCAAGCAATTGAGTCGTTTCCACACAGCGCCACCAGCGGAACCTGCTGGGAGAGCGGATCCGGATCACCCACCGTTCTCCACGTCCTGCGCCAGACCTCCCAACCCAGCTCCAATAGTCTCCCTCTTCCCACCATTTTACTCTTTTGTAGCCGCACTGTGTCTCTCAGAAAGTATGGAGCCAAGTCGCCCTGCAAAAGTCTAGCTTCTGCCGAGTCCTCTGACGACAACCATCTGGCCACAAACAGCTGCCCCGCCAGATAATAAAGCTCAAAGTTCGGCAAGTTTATGCCCCCCCTGTCACACGAGTTCTGTAGTTTCCACAGGGCTACTCTGTTCCTGGAGTTGCCCCATATGAAATGAAGCTCCTGCACACACCATGAAGTCTCTTGAAAAAGCTTCTGGGAATCAAATACGGGACATTTACAAAAAAATGTAAGAGTCTGGGCAAAACCACCATTTTGAGCAGAGCTCCTCTCCCCATCATAGATAGGGGTAATCTAGACCAGAACACCATACTATTCTTAACTCCCTCGATCGCTTTCTCTGTGTTATGTTCGTGCTCTGTCTCTATCCTATGATAAATGTTTACTCCCAGATACCTAAATGTCTCAGGCTGCCAGGGTATTTGCAGGATAGGCAGCCTCTCCAACGGGACACTCTTATACCTTCCCAAGGGGAACAAACTAGACTTCCCGGGGTTCACCGATATGCCCGAGAGGGTGGCATACACGATCCATCACCTCCAATACATATTGCAGGTTTTCCTCCGGGTAACGCAAATAGAGGAGAATGTCATCTGCGTACAGCGATATCAGGTGCATGCCACTTATCGTATAAATCCCCACCTCCCCGTATTGTTGTCGCAGGCATATTGCCAGCGGCTCTAATGCCAGTATGTATAACATGGGTGACCAGGGGCATCCCTGTCTGGTCCCCCTGCTGAGTTGCCATTTGTCTGAAATTGTGGATCCCGTTTTAACTCTCGCTACCGGGGTGCTAAATAACATCTGAACCCACCTGATGCATCCAGGTCCCATTCCGTATACTTTCAGGGTCGCTTTCAACCATGGCCACCGCACCGAATCACAGGCTTTAACCGCGTCTAGCGACACGATAGCCAAGTCGCCCGTGTCTTCCCCGGTGTAATCAATGATATGGTGCAGCCTCCTATGGTTGTCTGTGATATTCCTACCAGGGACATAGCCCGTCTGATCTGGGTATATCAACTTACCAATCACCCTCTTTAACCTATTGGCTAGCACTGCCGTGAGTATTTTACTGTCCTGATTGAGCATGGACAAGGGTCTATAGGACCCGCACTCCATGGCCGGCTTGCCTGGTTTCAGCAGTGGGATGATCACTGCCTCGCGGATGGACGATGACCGTTCCCCCAGCTCGTAGGCTTCATTAAACATGTCAAGCAACGGCTGAAGTAGCTCCTGCTTATAGGTCTTGAAAAACTCGCCAGGCAACCCCTCTGACCCGGGCGCTTTACATGTGGGCAGATGTTGGATCACCACTTCCAGTTCGTCCGAGGTGACGGGCATCCAGATCCGCACGTTATAGGTCATCCAGGGTGGGCAGCCCTATATCCTCTATTGTTCCCAGTATGTCTTGATTCGTATCCTCCCCTGTGTCCTCATATAATTGTCTATAATACTTGAGGAACTCCTCATTTACCCCCTCCTGGGTGTTACGGGTTCGGCCTTCCACATCCCTGATCTCTCTGATCACTGAGCGGAGGGTCTCGTTCTTGTACAGCCAGGCCAGCAATCTACCCGGCTTATCCCCCCCTGCATGTAGCCTCTCCGTGTATTTCTTGTAATTTAATTTGCATAATCTATCCCAGAGTCCATTGCAGGTTAACTGTAAGTCTTTTATCTTGGCACTGTTCTCCCGGGTAGTCTACTCATTTTGCATAAGACCCTCCAGCTCTCTTTCTGATTCCTGATGTTCCAGTTCAATGCCCCCTTGGAGCCCTTTAGATTTTGATATAGCTACCCCCCGCACCACCACCTTAAATGCCTCCCATACTGTACCCACAGAGCATACACTGCCCGTGTTAGTTTCAAAATATTCCTCGATGGCCTCCCTCAGGTCCTCTCGAAACCCTGCATCTTGTAACGCCTCAGTTCTGAGTCTCCATGTCAGGATACGTGCTCAGGGGGGATGATATCGCCACTCTACGACCAAAGGCGAGTGATTGGATAATACCCAAGCCTTATATTCCGCTCCCATCATTTCTCCCATTATCTCAGCAGCTGCAAACACATAGTCTAGCCTCGTGTGCAAGTCATGTGGTACTGCGTAGTGCAAGTATTGTCTATCCATTGGATGCAGCTTCCTACACACATCCACTAGGCCTAGGTCTTCCAACATTGTCCCCAGCGCTTTAGCCGCTGGCGCTGGCTTCCCTGATTTGTCATCTGACCCATCTATTCTAGGATTCAGGGTACAATTAAAGTCCCCTCCCCACACTATCGCGCCGCCCACAAGGGGGCTAATCTTACTGTATAGGGACCTAAAATAATCCGCTGTATGATTGTTAGGGGCGTACAAATTGATGATGTGCACCTCTCTTCTCCAAGAGTCCCGTCACCACCGCCATTCTGCCCTCTGTGTCTATTTTCGAACTGAGCACCTGAAACGGCATGTGCGGTGCCACCCATGTGACCACCCCTCTTGCATATGTCGAATACGTGGCCCCCATGACACCACCCCTCTATTTTCTCCTGACCACCTCCAGCTTCTCCTTCGTGAGGTGAGTCTCTTGTAGCAAGGCTACATCAATGCGCATCCTTTTCAGATACAACATCACTTTGTTACGTTTTAAATAACTGTTTAGGCCCCGCACATTCCAGGTCACGACTCTAAGATTACCCAATGCCATCTACTCGGTGCGCTCCCAATCCACTCCTCCCTCTGATGCTTCCCGTGATGGCCCATTTACCGACTCTTACCCTTCCCAGCCCCATCAATTCCCCCCCTGTGCCCCAACTCCACCCCACAGCACACAACCCAACTCCTCCCCCCACCCTACCCTACCCCAACAAATGCCCAGCTCCATCCCTGGATCTCGGGCCCACCCGCGTCTGGTCCTATCTAGCGTCCGAGGACTAGGACCCTGTGGGGTGTCACCGATCTAACAGTGACCCAACTAGGTGTACTTCTAGTGGGTTCAAGGGATGCCTCCTAGGTGCTCCCACTTATCTATTTAGGGTTGTTGCGCCCAGCGGATCCCGCCAGCCTATATTGCAGCGCACTCCCCACAAGCTTAATTTAACTCTATATTCAAGTCCCAATGTCTTAGCCATGTCCCCATGGAGGGCATAGCTGCGTGCTACTTATCTTCTGCAGCTCCCATCTGGATATCCGGTTCCTGAGGGCGGCCCTGCATATCCAGCCATTCCATCGCATCCTTCAGCGTCTCAAAGAACAGGGATTTGTTCTTGTAGAATACTTTCAACTTGGCTGGGTAAAGCAACATATAACGATGGCCTGCTTCTTTTAATCTTCTTTTCACCGACCCAAAGTTAATCCTGCTACGCTGTACATGCAGCGTATAGTCCGGATATGCCGTGATTTTTGCCGACCCCCTTTCGATCGTTCCTCCCTTCTGGAAAAATTTGAGTATCTTCTCCCGATCTCGATAATTCCGAATTTTTCCGATCGGCGGTCGCGGGGGAGTTCCTGGGGGTGGTCTCCTTGTCAAGGCCCTGTGCGCCCTTTCAAACGCGAACCCCTGGGTCAGCGCCCCACCAGTTATCTCCTGCAGGAGCATGGTTTCCACATATTCTGTTGGGCCCCTCCATTCCTTCCGGCAAGCCAACAATTCGTATGTTATTTCGTCTGGCACGCCCTTCCGCCTCCTCTGCTCTGTCCTCTAGGTTGCCCACCCGCTGCACAAGGGCATGTAGCTCAAATCCATGTGCAGTGCACGCCGCAGTATTCGGGGCCATCTCCAAGTTCCCGGTGCGCTCCGCAATTGTCCGCACATCCTGTCTCAGCAGGTTCCCTTCCTCTTGGACGGCTCCAATCTTGAGGTCCAGGCCCACTTTCAGTTGTTCATTGCCAGGCCCAGTTTAGTCTCCCGGGCCACTTTCAAGTCTGCAATTGCTGCTAGCACCTCCTGGATCGTGCCCGGGTCTCCGCCTCTGTCGTGGGGGTCTCCTAGCTTTTTCTTCCCTCCGCACCTGGGGGCGTTTTGGTGTAGGCCTCCATCGTGGGCTGTTTGGTCCTGGGTCTAACAACTTTAGTAGACATCCTGCTGTGTTGTCCGGGCGTAAGCCAGCTGCACCTCCCTGCGCACAAAGGTCTGCGTGGCACCAGGCCACTCTTGGCAGTATAGGGCCGTAGCGACTATGCCCATGTGTGTCTTGGTCGCTCGCCTCACCTTTAGAGTGGGCTGTGTCCTCCCACGTACTTGCGCACTCTCGGTGTCGTGACTCCAGTCTCTGCCTTACTTCTTCAGTGGCCAGTGTTCATGTGCGCACACTGACCCATTGCACTCCTCTTTCAGCGCTTTGTCGATCCCGAGGACATCTAGCCCTCAGTGCGGACCAAAATGCTTTGCCCCGTTCTCGGATGCAGGGGGGCCGCCTTATGTTATGTCTGGGAACCTGCGAATGTCCCGAAGTGGCCTCTTTTACGGCCTGTTTCAATAGTAGTGGTGAAGTCCCACCAGCTTCGGGCCTGGGTCACTCTCCTCAGTGTGTTCTGTCACTATTGGGCCCCTCAGTATCGTGTTCTACCTCAACCTCCAGTGCTTCTAGGAGGCGGCCTCCTGGGGCATGCCTGGTCCCCTGTGTACCAGCACACCTCGAAACTCCAGCGGCCTCCCTTGTACAGGCCACCCAGCGTGCAGTCTTTTAATGCGTGGAATATTTGCTATGATCAGCCGGCTGTCCCTTGTGGATCTCTCCTATCTCTCCGCGTCTCCAGAGTCCGATCCGCGACGTCCTGAAGTACTGCCGCTGCCTCTCACTACTTCGCGTTAGCTCCAGGGTCCTCCGTTACACTGTTGCCTGCCCGTTAGCAAGCACTGTACACTGGGCGCAACATTCGCCCGTCGTTCTTCCGGGTGCGCCGCTACAACGTATCCTCCATGGGCACCTTCCACGTTCGGTCTGACTTCACTGCGGGCCCAGCGTCAGGCGCGAGTATGCTCAGCAGGTCTCGTCAGTTACCATCTATGCGTATTCAAGCTCCGGGCGCACGCCTCTTCGGACGTCTTGCTGTCTCGATCTTGTCCCTCGGCTCGCAAAGCATAAGCGTGGCCCGGGCAGTCCGCCTTCTTTCCTCCGCTTCTCCACACCACGGCCCCTTTGGGTCTGTTGCTTAAAGCAGGATCCTGAAATCCATTGCAGGTATCGTCTGATCCTTCCGTCAGTTATCGCTGCGGCGCGCCCATGGCCCTCAATGATCCCTTTGTTACCGCAGCCATTTTGTTTCCATTTTTCGAGTCGGGGCCCGCAGTTATACAAATGGGTATAACTTTGTGTCCGTGCATCCCACATGCACCAAAAGTTCTGCAAGTGCGGCCCCCACCTTCATAGTCACGGATGTTGATTGACAGTGCTGGCACACACTTTTTCCCCAGGATCAATACAGGATCGAAGGAGCTCCTCCGGAGCACGTCCCTTTACATGGCCGTCCTAGCCACGCCCCCCCATGGTTATATTTTATTATGTGTAGGTTACTCTGTCAGATAGTCATCACCCAACAGTTTATCAGTGCAGTATCCTGTTACATTACATTTATTTATCATTTGTTTTGCAGTTTTACAACAACACCTGAGTGATTCACCCCAACCCCACTGACAATTAATAGCTTCACACCTGGGATGTGTTATGCCAAGAATTCTGAACTTTCTGTACTTATGCTAGCTCAGTGAGTGGCACACCTGCTCTTTATACAATCCGTAAAGCACGACAGGATCTCATATTGTCTTGTGCCAGGGGCTCCTACCCCATTCTCTCCTGCTATTAGGTTTAATCCCTTTTGTTCTGCTAAGTGTAATCTTGCACTTGCAATGGGACAGCAATGCAAAGAAATTGCAGAACTGGGCGGCCTTCACACCAGTTAAACGTACAACCTCTGCTCACAGTTTAATATTGCCTATTGATATTTTGTTTGTATCACGCTCATACACAAGTGTTTCAGAATGCGACGAGGCAAGGGAGGGGAACAAGGGAGAACAAAAACAACAATCTTACTAGGCCCAGTGACATTGAGAACGCGCATGTGCAGGGGAGAGGGAAGTGGCAAGTGCAGGGGGGAGGGGCAAAATGGAAAAGTGCTGAACAAATTAATAAAACAAGTGCTAGTGCAGCCAGCAAATGGTAAGTGCTAGGTTTCGGGCTCGGACATGGGGTGTCTGAGAAGTGCAGAGAAAGAGGGGGGGACTGTAGGGTTACACATACAGACCCAAGTGCAAGGGTTGCTTGGAGGCAGTGCCAGTGCGTGGCAGGGTGGGAAAGTACTTGGGCCCGAGATCAGAAGGTAACCAGGTGCACGATGCCAAAGCGGAACAGATCAACAGGGGAGAGAAGCCAGAAGCAAAGAGGAAGGTCTTAAGGTGCTTCTGGAACCAGAGATGGTTCTCCTCAAGTTTCAGGGTGGCAGGGAGACTGTTCCAGAGGGAGGCCCTAGCTGAAGACAGAGATCTACCCCAAGCTTGTTTCTTTGAGAAACGACTGACCCTGAGGGAGTTGGAGGAGCTAAGAGCTCGAAAAGGAAGGTATTTACGGAGGGAGGGTTGAAGGTATTTTGGACCCAGACCCCAGAAAGCCTTGTGCATAATGCAAAGGGTCTTGAATTTAATCCTTGCAGCCACTGGGAGCCAGTGAAGAGATTTTAGGGCTAGAGAGATATGAGAGATACGATCCCAGTGCTTGAGGCCAAGGACGAGTCTCTGGATGAGTTGCAGAGGACGAAAAGTAGAAGCAGGTAGATCTAGAAAGAAGCTGTTGCCGTAATCCAACCTGGAGATAACCAGGGCTCGAGAGACAGTGAGCTTCTGGGGGAAGAAGAGGAAAGGTAGAATACCTTGGAGGAGGTGCAGTTGGTAGTTTGACTGTTTAGAGACATCAGAGATGTGGGCAGAAAAGGAGAGCGTGGAGTCGAAGATGACCCTGAGGTTCTTAGCCTCGCATGTGGGGGTAGGAGGAGGGCCAAGGGAGGCCGGCCAGAGAGCGACAGGAAAGGAGGGTGAAGTTATGCCGATGAGGAGGATCTCAGTCTTACTGGCATTAAGGCAGAGATCGTTGGTGGCACACCACTCCTGAATGGCAGACAGGAAAGTTAGAGATGAGTTAGGGAGAAGAGGTGGCCGAGGGAAGCCTGAAGATGAGTTCAGGGTCATCCGCAAAGCACTGAAAGTTGTAGCAGAGAGAGGCAATGCGATGGGCGAGAGTTGCCAGGTATTGGTTGAAAAGCCATGGTTAGAGGTTAGACCCTTGGGGAAAGGAGGAGATCGAGGAAAAGAAGGCCATAAAAGATAATTTTCTCACTGGCCACCAACTTAATTGATAAGTGAGCAATACTCCTACGACCCATCCCCTTTCCTCCATCCTGTACTGCGTCCACGCAAGTGACAGGAACAGAACTTTAAAAGTACAGCCGCGCTGCCCTAGGAGCATGGGCTCCCGTAACCCTGCCCACCGGCACCACACCCCAGTCCTCTTTTCCACGTCGTCGGGAGCAGTCCGATTTCCAGGCCTCAAACCTTGTAATTCCACGTGCTTTTCCCTAATCTTAAATGTTTCTATTTTTCAGGGTGCATGTCGGCCGCGACCGGCTTTAGTAGGGGCCCCTTGTGCGACTGTTGCTTCCCCACTTCAGATCTGCACGCTCTCTGCCTCTGGTGCTTTCGCGAAGACCACGGATGGGAAGGCTGCTCGGCGTGCAACGCTCTTAATTCTCTGTCCCTCAAAAACCGGCTTGCACAGTGGAGAGAGTTGTTCTCCAGGACTCTGCTTTGGAGCATTAAGAAATATGTAAGCATACTCTTCTCTAAAGCACACTGCAGAGGTGACTCCTTCCCGGGGAAGCCTGCTGGCTGGAGGGGTCAGTCAGGCCCCTGCACCAGCAGAAGGGACACCAGGCTCTTGAAGCTACCCACCTGTTCCACCACCGAGGATCCCACGGGCTTCGGTACCGGGGCACACCCTGAGGGACTAAGCTCTATTACTAGGCACACGCCTAAGGGGGCACCAACACGCAGCGCACACAGCACTAGCAGCCCCATGGCAGAGGGCCAACAGCCTACCAGGCACACGTCTGAGGTGCAAGGCGAGGCAGAGCAGATGCAACCCGGGTATGCAGGCCGAGCCCAGGCCTGCGTCGACCCACGTGCAGAAGGCACAGACAAAATGGCAATGCGCACAGACAATATGGCGGCAACACCCGACCCCCAAAGGCGGGAAATCATCCCGGCCAGGGTAGAAGCCCGCCAAGTGTGTGAACCACAGAGGCTCAAACCCATGGCCAGGGCAGACTGTGTTCTAATGACTCTGATCACCTGGACCACGTCGTACCCGACCTTCAATGGAGCTCGGTACAATGAGGGCATGTACTCTCGGGGGGAGGGTGGACAGGCAACAGGTGTATTAGAGTCCAGCGGGCGTGCAGGAACGTGCCCAGTCTGCCTACCTGGACCGCTGCTTTTTTGACAGGTTTTTGTTCCTCGTGAGGTCTCTGCAAATGGGAAACATCCTCAAGGGCATAATGCACAACATGCAGCCTCCGGCAGTGCCTCTGCAGCCCACACTGCCACCACCGCCTCTGCCACCTCTACCCGTGCCTGTGATAACTCTGGTCTCAGTACCGGTACCACCGCACTCAGCGGCAACTGAGACTCACCTCCCCCACCCCCCCACTCCCTCCCCCACGGATGCCGAGACCCCGGCTAATGCAGGGGATCAGCAGGACACTGATGTAGAAGAGCAAAACATGCCTTCCTCTGTGAAGGATTTCCATGACAGGATAGCAAGCCTAGCTGATAAAGGAGCAGCCGTAATCAGGGGTATTGGTGGACATACTCAATA
The DNA here is from genome assembly GCF_040938575.1 of Ambystoma mexicanum. Taxonomy (NCBI): domain Eukaryota; kingdom Metazoa; phylum Chordata; class Amphibia; order Caudata; family Ambystomatidae; genus Ambystoma; species Ambystoma mexicanum. Next base: position 283,538,016 of record NC_090938.1, on the reverse strand, counting down.
CTAAAGCAGAGGCCAGGTTCGGCATCCCACTGCAGAAAGACCTCAAAGCACTGGCTAAAAAGGATTGGCTCAAACCACACTCCACTCATCCAGTGAACAAAAGGCAGGATGCAAAGTTCAGGCAGTGAAGGCTAATCTATACTATTGTCGGTACACCCGCAGCCATTATCCCCGGTTATAGCGGCAGCATCTATGAATGCCAAGCCGCAGGCTTCCTCTAAGAATACTTCCTCTTCAGCTCTACTGGACAAAGAGGAGAAAATACTAGAGGCCTATGGAAAAAAGTTCTATTCCAATGCAAGCCTGCATCTCAAACATGCCAACGCCAGCCTGGCGGCGGCCAATCAACGTCTGTGGAGAGAAATTGCAAACTTTATTCCTGAGGCAAATATAGTGGCACAAGATAACATGGAGGCCACTGTGGCCCACATAGATAGCTTGTAGGACAATCTGTGTGGCAACAGACATGAGGACGGCCTGGCTTAATGCCATCAGGTTCAACCCAGATGTCCAGGATAGAATCCTAGACTTGCCTTTCGAGGGTGGCGATCTCTTCCATTCTACTATGAGCGAAAGCTAGACAAAAAGAAAAGCAGCTTGCAGACAGCCAATTCACTGGCCATGCTGACCAAACCGGCAGCAAAAGCCTTCCCTCAGCGCCAATCCTGCTCAGACAAGGGGCGATCCTTTGTTCGATTCTGGGGGTTTCAGGACCGCCGAGCCAGGCAACCGGACAGGTCCCCAAGCCAGCATAGGAAGAAACATCAAAAATCTGCACACAAGGGGTTCTCGCAGTCCCCCTCCTAGCCGTCGGACTAAGACCCAAAGAAACAATGGCAGCTCTTTTCGGATCCACAGCACCCCAGTCGGGGGCCCGTCTGGCCCAGCACAGCCAAGCTTGGCACATAAGCTTTTTGGACTCATGGGTGATCTCGGTAGTCTCCAAGGGCTTCCGGCTTCCCCTTCCATCCTCCCCTCCACCCCCCTTGTTCTCCCCCTCTCCCACAGATCAAGCACCTTCACCCCTAGCAAATATTTGATCCCTTGTGGAGAGCGACGAGGTGGAGGAGGCGGAGGAAAAGGTGGCAGCAATCAAAGCTTCTGTCGCTCACTTCCTCAGCAGAACAGTAACAACGGCGTGGTGGTACCAACACCTGCTGGGACTGCAAGCATAATGTTTCCTAGCTATTCCTTACACCCGGCTGCGAACGAGGAGGCTGCAGTTGCATTTTACAGCTTCCTTGGACCAGGAATCAGGTCATCAGGGGGCACCGATCACCATACCCCCTCAGTTACAGCGGGACCTCAGATGGTGGGTCCAGGATGTGATCCTCATGGCAGGCAGGCCGCTTCAACCGCCTCTAATACATCATACTCTGACCACAGACTCTTCTCTCCAGAGGTGGGGCATGACCCTGGGGCCACATGCCGTGCATGGTCTATGGTCTCCGACCGAGTAGCAGAATCACATGAACTAGCTAGAATTGATGGCAATCTGGCTCGCACTAATGTCTTTCCTTCCAGTAATCGGAGGGCAATGCAGTGTGTATTCAAATAGGCAACTATAACTCTAGGTACTACCTAAGCAAGCATGGGGCACCAGATCCCCTCCTTTATGTCGGTTAACCCTAGACATCTGGGAGTGGGCAATTGCACAGAATGTACGGATCTCAGTAGTCCATCTTCCGGGAGAATCCAACCTGGAGGCGCACAGGCTCAGTCGGTTGGGCTACGACAATTACGAGCGGCAGCTGATTGGGAGAGTGCGGCAAGAAATTTTCAACAAGTGGGGCCACCCGGCCACAGACCTGTTTGCAACGGAGAGCAAACGGACTTGTCAGCTGTTCGCGTCTTGGGGGCGGGAAGGGGTGCGGCTTCCTCAGGGATGCACTTCAGATACCCTGGTACGGGATCTGGGCATATGTATTCCCCCCCCCCCCCGCCCCCACACTGCTCATTCACAATGTAGTAAGCAAGATCAGGCAATCCCAGAGGATGTGTCTCATCCTCATAGTGGCTTGGTGGCCTGCAAGGCCCTGGATCTCAGACCTCTGTCAGGTGTCAGCCCTGCCAGAAATCCCCCTCCCACTCGGGAAGGGCCCACTGCTGGTTCAGCAGGGGGGCATAGTCCTGCACCCCTATCCAAAGAGGCTATCCCTAGCAGCCTGGTACCTGAGCAGGTAACTCAACATCTTCAGCTGTCTTGCGACAACCTGGACATCATACAGGGGGCCAGGAGACTAACGACACAAAAGCAGTGCAAAAGCAAATGGACCAGGTTCTGTGTATGGTCCATGGAAATGGTGTGGATCCACTGGCCTGCACTCTGGGACAGGTGTTATCCTTCTCGGCCCACTTGGCTAGATCAGGGGTCCAGGTGGACACCTGCCAGACTTACCTAGCGGCTATTGCCGTATACAGGAACTTGAACGCGTTTACTTTCCCTTCAGCCTATCCTGTCCCAAAGAGATATGTTACTGGTCTGACCAGGCTGCACCCACCAGTCAAGCGATCGCACCCACTCTGGGATCTTAATGTGATGCTCTGTGTCCTGGCGCACAAACCTTTAAAGCCCATGGCCACTGTTTATATGAAACTGCTCATCCTAAAGACAGTGCTCCTAGTGGGGGTTACTTCAGCTCGCTATGAAACTGGTCATCCTAAAGACAGTGCTCCTAGTGGGGGTTACTTCAGCTCGCTGAGTCAGCGAGAGCCAGGCCTTCGTGGCTTTGGAGCCCTATACTAGGTTTCTACGGGACAAAGTTGTGCTCTGCACGCACCCCAAGTTCCTCCCGAAGGTGGTTTCCTCTTTCCACATTAACAAAGAAATCATGTTCCCCACTTTCTTTCCAGACCCCAAGGAAAGAAAGGCAGAAAGGGCTCTTCACAGCCTAGACGTCAGAAGAGCACTAAAATTCTACCTGGACAGATGCCTTGTTTGTCACATTTGGTGGCTCAAAGCCGGGTCAGCAAGTGTCCAGCGCTTCCATAGCTAGATGGATGACCGCAGCGATCAAGGAGGCATACAAGGTGCAGCATAATGATCCGCCAAGGGGCATGCATACTCATGCCATCAGGGCCAAGGCAGCAGCGGTCACTTTTCAGTGCCATGTTCTCCGCAGGGTAGTTGTATCAGTGGTAATTGCCTATATAGGATGGAGGAAAGGGGACGGCACGTAGGTGTAATTAAGAGTTACTCACCTGAGTGACTAACATACTCCTATACATAGTCCCCTTTCCTCCATACGTCCCACCATCCTTCCCCCTGAAAAAGAGCAGCGAGGTTGCATAATACAGCCGACGCGTCAAAGGGGACTGAGGTTTTGCACCGGTGTGCAGCGTGAAGCGCGCCCATGCTACTGGGGCCGTGCCCCTGCACGCCTGAAAATTTAAAGGGAATGTGATATTTTCTGATGAAAATGGGTTTCGTCCCTGTCCCACACTAGGGACGCCTGTACAGGATGAAGGAAATGGTATTATTGACTAGGAGTAAGTTAGTCACTCCGGTGAGTAACCCTTAACATGCCATCTATAGCACGTTTGCCCCTGTAGACAGAAATGTTAAGCAATGAAATATTACCTCCGCCACACTCCCTCCTCACCTTCCTTACTCCTACCTTGTGACCAACGGCAATAAAGAAAATAAATGTGCTTGCCTATGCGGCCCTGTTGTCACTCCCCTTATTTCATCTCATACTTTGTCCATTAAGTCAGTACTGCTCAAATAGTCCTGTTTTTTGTGTGTAAAACCATTTTGAAAACAAGTGCAAAATATACACTTACAGCTGTGCATGGAGCCTCCCTAACGGTGCTGGCTGTAGTAGGAAGAAGGCTAAATCCTGGCAAACGTATGTTTTAATGCACCAATCCACTGCCTGTTGTAAACCCTGGAGGCACCTGCATGCCTTGCAGTAGCAGTGCTGGTAGGTAAGCACAATCAATGCTTACAACATCTGGGTCTGGACTGCTGCAGTATTCTATATATTAGGTGGTGCTGTGACAATATCAGACAAGGTGTTAAGGAAGCTGGAACAGACAAACCTCTCTTACTATAATCGGGCATGAAGCAGGGAGGCAAGTGATCTGCTCAGTGTGTTTTTGAATGAAAAGCATGTTTCTAGCTGAAGGGATAGGAAAACTTGCTTGCCATTCAGAGTGTGACATTCAAGAAGGGATTCTATTTTCCTGAGTTCATGAGGGAAACCATCAGAACCTCCAGATAGTCGCATGAAAGCATGGCCTGCCACAGAAGGTGGTCATGGTCCAGAGGGGCAGGTGAAAGGGCTTGTTATGAGAGGCAAATGGCTTCCTAGAGAGTGGGATCTGTTTAATCTCTTTTGCCTCAGTGAGAGTAGGATATACAGGCTATGACAATGCGACTGAAAGAACATTAAGAAAAGATGGAAAAGAGTGGGACCTGAAACGATTACAGTCAATCTTGACATTGATGAAGATGTATGAATAAATTATGCTAATGCAAAGGGTCATGCATTTCAAAGGAACTGATGCATGCAGTGAGGGCACAGGTATGGGATAATTTTGAGGGTCCAGCACAGCACAGGTCACTTTGCAGGTATAGAGGATATAAGATTATATTTTCAATTGTGGGGACATTTTATTATTCTGAAACATGACTGACTGGATATAGAAAAGATTATTGTAGCAACACTTTTGGACAAGAAAAATCCAGTACTGTCTGATGCAGAGATTTCCTAATATGTAAGAGAAGTATCCAGGTTTCCTAACTTGTAAGGCAAGTCCTGTATTGTGACACTAGATATGGCACCTAGTGTGCTTGTGGATAGCAATTTGAATGCAGCTTTGAAAGAAATAGTATGTTGGGTCTAATAGATCCCTCTGCACTGGAGTGTCATGTCTACTGGCTACAGTCTGTTTTAAATGCTTGCAAGAATAGAGATGATAAAATGGAAGAAGATGATCATAATTCAGTTTTGTTAAGGAAGGATCGGCAGAATTCGATTCTGCCAGGCTGAATGATGAATCCCATCACGGTTTTGGCACCGGCGATGTCCAAGGACTAGGGCTAAAAGAAATATCTACATGCGAGACCGGAAACTTGATTGATAAAATAAAAAGTTTTCTTCTACCAGTGGCAATCTTGGGAAGCCAAGCTTTTGAAAGGAAAAAAGCGTACAGGACTTGCCTGCTGCCATTGCAAGGGATAGACGCAACTACACAGAATCCAGAAAAGCTTTCCAAGGATGCAGCCCAAATGATCCTTCAGCAAATAAGGTGATTTATTTGTATAGAGCTCAGGCAAGACTTGGCATACAAGGGTGGAAACTTAATCCACCTCACAATAGTGCCGATCTTTTGAATCCTGATGCACAGTTGTGTCCACTTAAAGGTCATCTGCAGGAATGTATTCAGGCACTTTGGGAAATTGTGAGAGTTCCTTTGGGTTTTTGATCATCAAATTAGGTCATAACCTAGAATTTCCAATTGTTCTTCCATATGGGGGAGGAGGGGGCAAGGGGAGTTGACGCAAACCAAGAGAAATCTTAAATGTTGTCAAATCCCTCAAAAAATCTTGAAACTATTATTACAGAAGAAGATTGTGTTCGTTTCTACTCACAAGATGGGGGTAGGGTGTTCAACTCTCATATCTTCATGGTACCATGTATCCAAAGTATTTAACAGATGTATTCCTCTTCTTCCTTTCAGTATGAAGATCCTGCAGATATTTCTGTTAAATCAATCAGGGTTATTCAGGACTTGCTGGATCTAAAAGGTCTCATAACTGTGTGCCAATTGCTCAGTGTCACCTTCAGTGTATCTGCTTCACCATATGAGGGCAGCATGTGGCATATGTTATGTTGCCATTCAGACTAAGAATGGCTCTCGGACATCTCCATGGGTCCCACTGTGGGAATACAGCATCTGCAGGGTGTTTGTCTGCATGGTTCTATGTGGTTCCAATGACTAAAGTTTAATAGTAAACCTTTATTTTGTTAAGGCTTTCCTGAAATCCGTGTTTTCTACCATCTATAATCCAACAGAAAAGCAGATTTGTCACCACTGTTTCTTTGCTATATATCCATCCCATCCCATTGGCAGGTGGCCCATGGTAAACCTGTTACTTCATAAGCCCTCCACCCATTGCCCCAATCACTTTACTTCCCTTGTGCCCCTAACGCCCAAGTTTGTCCCAAATCCCCATAGTTACGTCCTGAACCCAATGCATCCCCAACTCCAACCCTGCATTGCAAATTGACTGGAATTCCCCAACCTCCAGTAGGACCCTCCCAGCACTTCCCACACCTGATTCTCCCACCTACAGTACAAATCGGGACCCCTCTGCCACAGTCCCCATAGTAACCTGCTAACATCTCCTCTGCCTCTTCACACCTACTCATCCTTGCCAAACTCTTTCCCTCCTGCCCCGTTTTACGCAGTCCCAGTGTATTACAGCCTGCACTCTTCTCCCATCTAGCAAGCTCCCCATACACTTTCTATATACCACACACCCTGCTTCCCCACCGGCCCCATATGCAAAAAGCTCACATCCAGCACCCCTTTGGTACCTCAATTCCACTTGCCACCTACCCACTGCCCTAAGCGTACTGATACCCCCATAACAAAATGAATGATTCAGATGGAGTTGTGTGATTATGAATCTGTCATTTAACATTTTTGGTGCAAACGTTTAGGCCATTACATTAAATTACATGTCAGTGAATCTACTAGGTGTACCATCTGGCATCCATATTTAGTCAAATAGGTGATTTGAAACTCACAGCAAAGATCAACTATCAACTAGCAGTCCCAGCAGTTGAGAGCATGGTTACATAAGCTGTTGTGACAACACTAGGCTTCACAGTGGAATTGGCTCAGGGTTTGAGGAGATATGGGGACAACAGTGTGTTGCCTTGGGCACGCATTTTTTCACTTAAATAATCTTTTCAACCACATCCTTCAGTTCTTGAACCTAGGATCTGGGGATTACAAGTCAATGATTCCAGTATCAGAAGGCATCACAAAGTAACTATGCTTAAGACTAGATCCAGAGCTTTTGGAAAAGGTCATAGCAAGGGATTATTCTAGACAGGTAGGGAACCATTTGCCCAAGGTGAATGGTTAATGGAGGGAAAGTGCATTTTCATCCTAGTGGAGTTAACTTTCTGTAGTCTTCAATGCCCTGTTTTCTCCTCCTGGCTCAAGTGTAAAGCTGTCTTGATTACTATGAACAATCCGGTATTACATGTGTATATCAACTGCCATGGAGGAACCAAAACAATATATTTTGCAACCTTGTGTGATGTATCCAGGGAACTCTTCTCTTCTGCCCAAGAGGGAGCCACCCCCTTTGGGACTGGGGACGAGAGCCTGCTGCACTTAACACCTCCTAGGGTACACAGCAAGCAGGATCCCGCTGGTGTTAACTCCCCCTTAGAGGACAAGGAATCCCCAAGCTCTTCTTTTACTCATCCTCCCACTAATACAGAGTGCCATATTTTTGGCAGGCTAATGATGTGCAAGGTCCTTTAGAAATGTCTGGTGTGGTTTCTAACCTTTTACGAGTCCCAGTATTACTTGAACTGGAGAATCAACAGACTGCCCAATCTTGTCTCAGCCTGATTAATAAAGAGGCTAGACGAGCAGCAACTGGGAGAGAGAAACTACTGCAGAGCCAGACGCAGTGGTAGGAAGTCCTGCAGTGTCTGCTGCAGGTGAAGGAAGTCCTGCCTAGCCGGCCTTGGGTGAGAAAAATTCTGTGGAGTCAGCTGCAGGAAATGATGTACTCTTGGAAGGTGGCAATCCAACGGAGCGCTATGCAGTAGGTGTATTACGCTGTTGAGCTGAGAAGCCTGAGGAATGCAGATCTTATACGACGCAGTGTAGACCAGGAGACACTTGGCCGTAGGAGAGGAGAAACTCTGACCCTGCGGGAAACCAGCACCCTCTGTTCACGGAGCCTTCAAACCGTCGAAGGCTGGCAGAGAGATGCCAAGCTGACAAACGGATGCAGAGAACTGAGCAAGAGTTCATATCTTGGTGCCGCACTAGCCAAAGAGACAACCTCCCCCCTCCCGAGGAACAACCTTACAGCAAACCAGGTATGCAGGTGTGCCATGCAACAGGGAGGAGGATAAAGAGACCCCAAAGGGACTGAAAGACAGAGAGCAGAAATCCCATGGCAGAGTAAGAGTAACAGGACCCCAGGCGGGGTAGAAGAAACCGATCCCCTAGGCGGGGTGTAAGAAGCAAGATCCCAAGTGGACGTGGGAAACCAAAGAAATATTTGTTCTATGTAGGGTGAGAAAAAACATATTCCAGAGCCGCCGAGTGAACGCAGCTTAAGTGTGAAATTCAGAGACTATCTTTTCAGGAAAAGATGAAGAATAAAGAGATACTTTGAACTGTACAAATAGACAGGTGGCTTGGGAGAAGGCATAGACACATTTGAGTGGGGGTGAGGATTAAGCACCACCGGGAAAAGTGGAAGATTAAAGAGACACATTGAACTGCATAGTGAGGCATGTGGCCTGAGAGAAGCCAGGGAGATATTTGGGTGCGAGTCAGAAACCAGCCAACATTGTAGGGTATTTTCTCTCAACAGTGGCAGACACCTCTGGTTGAGTTTGTTAATCCTGTGTGTTAGTGGTTGGGATAGATTTTAGGTTAGATTAGGTTTTGGATGGAGTACTCTATTTTTTTTGTAAGACATCCTGACAACTATCCTTTATTATTTTCCTTAGCTAGGGCAAAGAACCGCCTTAGAAGCAGGAACAGGTCAGGCTTTATTTTCCTTAGTGCAATAAACTTCCCATTGCAAACATAACCTCTTGTCCGTCTCCTAAGTCTGACTTACACTTGGTAGAACTGACCTTTCTTGGGCAGAGGAGAACCCTCTATCACTAATGGCAGTACGCTTACAAGGGGTTGGAAGCAATAGTCACAGCTGGTATTACAATAATTCTTGGAGCTTTGTCAAACAAAGGTGGAATTTCATCAGATATGTGAGAATTGGAATTCCTCAGATGGACCTTTTTACATCTCAAGGCAATGTGGTTGTGACGAATATTGTGTTGCAGACATGAGGAACCCTAAGCATTGGGAGTGGATGCTGTGCACATTTATTGACCCACTTATGCCTTTCTACCCCTCCTGCAGATATCCAAGGTATTGTCCATGATCAAGAGTGCCTAGGTTATTCATCTAGTCCTCTTTTGACACAGGTGGTTTTTTGATTCTTCTAGAGCTTTCAGTCACTCAGGTATTGGTTCTGGCTTTGAATCCTCCTCCTATTAGATCCACTCTGCTGTGGAGATTAAAAGTGTCATAGTTCAATTAATCAAGTTGCTGTTTGCAAGGCAGGGCTTGCAGAACTTAGGTTTGTCACTTGCTCCAGCAGGGGCCCAGAGCACTGTGATGAATCCCGAGATGTTGTCACTTCTCCCCTGGGGGGGGCCTTCCCATGAGGCCAGGGAGGTGAGGCCGCTACCCGATAGTCTCTTGGTCTTTGTACTCAGTTGGAGGATCTCATGGGAAGAGACCTCCGCTCTGGGGGTAAGGGAGAACATCACTGGAGAACGTGGTATAACATCCCTCAGCCAACTCACCACACACCTCCATGTCCCAAAAACCGTTTACCCAGTACTCCCATGTACCATTGTAAATCTGTGGCACTTAGAAATACTGAGACAAAGATGATTAGGGACTACCCAAAGGGAGTGTACTAGACAAGTACTGGGACAAGGAGGAGGTGCCGAACCATAGAGAACGCTCCATGTAACCTGAGTGGGTATTCTAGTTATCCATGGCAATATCAAATAAGAAGCGACAAACGGCTTAGTGTTGCTTAGCCATCCCAGGAGGAACCGAGGACCATGAAGCTGCTAAGCGTGGGAAATTGAAGTCGCTGTAGACAAAGACGCCCAAAAGGAGCAAACGGCATCCTGAGCAGATCTGTTGCTGAAGGGTATGCGTACTGCAGAAGGAGAGAAGCTGCGGATCTGCTGCAGTTCTGGAGGGGCCAGCAGAAACCCAGAGAGACACAAGCAGTGTGAAGGAAGACCCCGAGGCAGACCGGAGCCCATGAGAGAAGAACCCGGAAGGTACACGAGTAAACGGGCTGGCCGGTGTGAGTACCAGAGGGCCTGGGGTACCACGGAAACATGTAAGAAGAGATCTAGAACTCAGGGGATGGGATGTGACCCCCCGAGCTAGAGAGAAGTGGGTAGAACCATAATATAAAGTGGTTCCCCAATAGGGGTATAGTTCAGGCCCCCAACCATAAAGGCACAAATCGAGAAGAGAATATGGGTCCTCTTCTTCGTGGCAGTACTTGGCAGGAGAGTAAACCAAGTCTGCAAAAGCAAAGAAGCATAGAAGTACGTGTCTGGAACCGGTACCCAAAACAGAAGGGAATTACAAGTCATTTTCCGCATGGCAGTACTTGGCAGGATAGTGCACAGGGTGGGCCCCCCGGCGAACCTGAGTCGAGGACCCCACCAGTATATGAACTCTATTGCTGAGAAGCCTAATAGTAAAAGAGAAGCCAGGGGGCAGGGAGTCATTCCCCGCGGTGGTGTTGAACTGTGTTACCAAAGTGAAAGAGAAACCAAGACAGGGAGTCATCCCCCTTGATGTTGCTGAACTGTGTTACACAAGTGAAAGAGATGCCATGGGAAGGAATTCATTCACCCTGGTTGTATCAAACTATTAAGCCAAGATACCAGGACAAGGGAGTCATTCTCCTGGTATCCAAGGTCAGGGGAAGGGAGTCATTCCCCTTAGTTGTATGGAACTGTTCAATCAAGATAACAGGAGGACGGAGTCATTCTCCTGGTAGCTAAAGTTATAAAGACTTAATGAGACAGAGTGCAAAGAGATAGGCAGTGTGGTTGCCAAGGAGAAGTGTTTGATCTTTACCTTTTTTATGCGTTGGAAGAGAGCCATTCCCCTAAGAAGAAACCAAACTTTGAAAGTGAACTGCTATCGCCAGTCCAGAAGAAGGGAGTCATTCTTCTGGGCCAAGAACATCAACTTTATCTCCAGTTTATTCAAGCTTAAGGGATAGAAGTAGGGTTTTGACACAGGATGGTGGACTGTTGATTTACACTGACATTCTGACTGAATCCTTAGTGTATTAGTTGAGACAGGGAAACCCCTCTTAAAGTTGGGTTTTCTCTTTATTTTCTTGTACAAATCCAAGTTTATAGCAATCATCGTGCCACCTGTGTGTCAGTCTCCTGCACGCTTACAGAACCCTCTACCATTAGCGTTTACATGCATCATTGAGGTTTATTTCAGCAGTTGTGTTAGTTCAAGATGCTGCTTTCTGTATATTGATAGCCTCTGAAGGTTTGGAGAGTGGATTGGCAGTTGCTACTTTCAAAGTGCGATGGGCAGCAATCGGGACCTTTAGATGTTCATAGGATGCTCTTGGGATGTTGGAAGATTTAGTTCCCAGATCTGTGAAATGATTTATTCTTCTTAATTCTCCCTCAAGAAAATGGCTAGTCTTTGGTGTCATCCCTTGGTTTTGAAAGTGCTTTAGGTTGCTCCATTCGAACTCTGTGGTAGGCTGGGCTAGATTGGTTGTCTTACTTCATGGTGGTAGACTTTTCTATTAAAAGGTTGGGGGGAGGGGGTCCGGATGCACACTTTAGCTGGGCTCCTTAATTAAGGATGTTGCATAAAACACAGGTCATGTCTACAGTTTCTGTCCAAAATGTGCTCTTCCTTTAACTTTGATCTTGATGATATTCTTGAGTTTTTATGTCCTTATTATATACCTGATGAAGAAATCATGTTGAGCCTGTTTGTTAAAGGAGCTGCCTTAATTTATTTGAATATATATTGACTAGCATGAAGGGCGAAAAACACATTACTTTTTAGTAGAATAATACAGCAATTTTTTTTCAGATCCCATTAGGCCAGAAAATAGACAAATGTATATCAGATAACTTTTCTACTTTTAATATCAATAGAAGCAACACATTACATGTTACTTCTAGAAAAGCTGAACCTCGGGCACATGCATACTCTGAAATTGTTCAATAAAAAAAAAGAATTCCATCCATAACAATATAAAGCAGATAGAGGGAAATCACATCCCTGAATATAGTATCACCATTATGCATTACTTCATTGAGATGAAGATGCGTATGCTAGAAACTATTTGTAAACATTGTGCCAACTTCTGGACCCTCATTAACAATCTTGTACATAAACTAGAAGTCCAACATAATCCAATCTCTGGGGACAGTTGGGTGACATATTTTGCCTCCTTATATAACTCTTCGAATTATGTTCACCAAGACCCAGTAAAGGAAGTGCCCTGAAATCTTAATATTGGAGATATTTTAGAAATAATCAAACTCCAGGGCGCCACATCCCAGTGGCCTTTGCATTAGAATTTTCAAGAGTGCAGTAGATTTTCAGGCTTCAGTTTTAATGCTGCTATTTAATGGCTTCTTAAAAACGAAAAGTACTCCTAAAACACTGAAGACTTCATGCGTCATCTCAATATATAAACAAGCACTGGCAATGCCAACAGATTGGGCTTTTGTGTAGGCATGGGAAAGGCACTTGCCAGACACTGCCATAGTGGTATTAACTGGTCATGGATAGTAGCAGGTACAAAATGATGAGAGTACCTGGGCATCTAATAGCAGTGCCTGGCAAATGCCTAATACTATACAAAACAGGCCAAAACTGTTGGCTTTGCCAATGCTTGTTTTAAACAGGACTTCAGTGAAGGGCACACATAGTGCTTACAAATCAAGTGACTGAATGCAGACCTGGTTAAGCCATTTTTATTATACCAGTAGCAGGTTTCCTGCTCCAATTAAGTCATTAACTCTTAGAAGACTGCTTTGAAAAAATATTGTCAGGCACTTCAACTGCAAAGTTTGATGGAAGGCTTGATTAAAGCGAGCTCAAATAGTTCCCACAAGGAGGTGTTTTGGGCAGAAACTGAGTAGGAATGACCATAGGGATTAGCATGGTATGGCAAGCCAAAAGGAGGACTCGGCCCAGAGGACATATTATCAAAGGTTTTTTTTGTGTTTAACTTAAAAGAAAACACTTCTCTAGCCCTATTGTTAAAAAAGGAGTTCTTCCTAACAAACTGTACCAAGGGTGATCGTCAGTAGTCAAAATAGTCCCCTGTCCCAAATCTATCCTCTAAACTGACCCTACCTCTTACAAAAACATAAAGGAAAACTAGGCACATTGTACTTCCTTCAGAATTGTTCACTCCAATCTCCCTCAGGGTTTTCCAGAAATCCATCCTGATTTCGGATCTAACACTTGTCGATACAAAACAGTTCTCCCTGGTTTAACAGTTCTTGCCCATCTTGTCAAAGTTCCAAAACTCAAAGTTCACAAAATACAGTTTCAAGCTCATGAAAGTAATAAATGTCCAAGTTGTCATAGCTGAAGGGATACCTCCTTAATCCATCTCCACAATTTGCATGGGTGTCTTCCGACTCAGCTTGCGTTCTGTTTCTCTCTGTGTTCCCCTTGAAGTTTGTTATGGACTTGTCTCACTGAGCCCTTCTGGCTGCCTTTTGGTTTTTCTATCCCAATATCTGCAGGGGAATTTTTCTTGGGCTCCCGTAACCCTAGAGTTTCTTTGACTCATTCTCCCACTTCTCTCTCTGGTGTATGGATAACCCCTCTTGATAAGTGGCTCTCTCAACTCTTTCAAGTGTGTTCTGTGAGTCGTCTGGAAGTAGACAACGATCAGGTCTCTTGAACCCCGCCTTGGGTTCCTCTCTTTCAGTGTTTTAAGTATTTCTCAGGGATATAGGAGATCCCTCTTATTCCCACTTGGGTTTCTTGGTCCCAATGTCTCACTTGTCTCCCAGGGTTATTGGTAGCCCCTCTGTACGTATGTCTCTCATGCTTCTCTGGAGGTTCTTTTTATTGACAGAGTTATTAGAGTACAGTGGTTACAGTAGTCAATTCTTATCAACAAAGAGACAGAAATGTAGTGCATCCTGACAGCGGTATATCTTGCAGTGGTTTAGGTCTGGAGACGACTTTGAATATTGGGGTGAGATAATTTATGGGGTCATTCATGCTGTAATCAAAAGGTCATTTGTCCGGTGGGAGAGCCGCTAGGTAGGATCGGAACTCAATCCAGGAGTTGCTGGAGCGGAATGTAGAAGTGGGTAGTCCAAGTACAGTTCTTTGCAGCTCTGGGCCCAGGTTAGTGCTAACAGGCAGGTTTGGGACCGGGAAGGGTAACATGCTTCCACTTCAACAGTATGCATCTCTTGGCAATCATACAACCAGTATTTACAAATGAGCAAAGACCTTTGTTAGGGAAGTTATCCCATACACCAAATAGGGGTCCCATAGGGACAGGTTCCAGGGGGACATCCACTACATCAGAAAAAGTGTGTAATACCATGTCCTAGTATGCTCTCAGTTGGATGCAGCACCAGAACATGTGCAAGTCGTTGGCAGGGCTAAGACTGCATCTAGGACAGGTATGCTTCCTGTCCTGGGAAATCTTACTGAGTTTTTCGGGGGTGCAATATAGTTTGTTCAGCAATTTTTATTGTATGCATCTGAATCTGAAATTCAAGGAGACCTGCGTTTTGTGTGCACACGAACGCGTCCACTGGGTGTCGGAGAGTTCAATCCCCAGATCCTCAGACCAGCCCTGGCGTATTGGTAGAGATAAGGTGGAGTGGGCATTCACAAGTATTTTTTAGAGCGTCGAACGGTTTGCGACAGCTACCAATGGAGTTGGCAATAAATGCCGGCCCGGCAGTCTCAAAGGGCTCTGCAGGGTATGATGGCCCCTTGCGATGGCATGGCCGCTCGTAATCTATAATATTGCATGAGCTCAATTCCAGAGCCAGTGTGTTCTCGGCACCAGTGTGTTCTCGGCGTCATGTCAGTGGAGTTATGAATTTGCCATCCACAAATAGGTCAGCCGCAGCTCTGTAACCGAGATGTTCCCATTGCGTGGCGTCCCAAGTGGGTCCGAGCCCAGGGAACCTCAAGAGCAGCAGCCATTTATAGTAGGGACGCACCATGGTATTATTAGAGAAGTGAGTAGTTTCTTGCCTGTAACTCCATTTTTCCAGCGTTGGTATCTTTCATGGATTCACATGCTGTAAATATTCCCCATCGTCAGGCTGGGAAACCCCGGTAACTTTAATATAGTAGTTTTCCTATGGAAAAAACTTTGACACCTTGAGTGTCCCATCAACGTCGTTATGGGTGCTTTGGGCAGCACCAGTGTGACGTTGAGTATATAGCTCAGCCTCCACAGCTTCACCTCAGATTTGAACCTCTCAATAAGGAGGATGCCTTAAGAATGATGTTTGCCTGAGGAGGAAGGCTGGAGGGCGCATATGAATCCATGAAAGATACCAATGCTGGAGAAAAGGAGTTGCAGGTAAGAAACGACGCCCTTCTCCAGCATTGGATCTTTCATTGATTCACATGCTGTGAATAGACTTTGTTGCAATAGAAATGCTTGGAGGTGTATACCAGGCAAACGGGAAGTCAACCTTTAAAAATATGACATCAAGAGAAAGCATATAACCGTAAGGTAAAAAACAGGAGCAAAAAACCCTGTAAGCTGCGGGTCTTACCTTACTGGAACAGTCGTTGGACTGCCTGCCCCATTTGTACATCTTCGGCATGTTGTTGATGTAGACAGTAGTACCTGGTGAAAGTGTAAGTAGTACTTCAATGCTCTCTTAACATGCAGAGAATGCAGAGCCCTTTCAGCAGGAGTAGAGGCATTAGGAAAAAAGGTTGGAAGAGTGATTGTAGCATTTTTATGAAATTCCGATGGAATCTTTGGAATGAAATGAGGGTTCGTAGAGAGAACCACCTTGTCCCTCATGAAACGCAGGTATGGTGGATCAATGACCAAGGCCTGGAGTTCTGATACTCGTCTCGTAGATGTAATGGCCACCAGAAAAATCACATTCCAAGGGGGAAATTTGATGTCGGCTGTAGACATAGGCTCGAAGGGAGGTTTCATAAGGGCTGCTAGAACTAGGTTAAGACTCCAAACCTTTTTCCTTGTGGGGTTTGGGGGGGCGGGGGGGGGTGAAAGAGGCCCTTTTAAGAAATGCTTTATTAATCTATCACTGTAAAGTGGGATAGATGTTCCTTTCCGTATATATCTTGATATTGCTGACAGGTGTACCTTGATAGAAGCCTCAGCCAAACCTTCCTTTGCTAACGACAAAAGGTAAGGAAGGAGTTGTTGAGGTGTTATGTTTAATGGGTGTAGATTAGGTTGTTGTGCACACAAAGCACAAAATCTCTTCCACTTTACGGCCATTTGAGATGTGGGTGGATGGAGCTCTTGCGGCCGCCAAGATACGGCGAAAGTATTGAGGTATATTTAGATCTCCAAACTAGGATTGGTCAGGAGCCATGCCGCCAATTTGAGGGAGTCTGGGTTGTGATGGCATATCATCCCTTTGTTCTGAGAGAGGAGATCTGGCTGGGATCCTAGGTGAAGAGGATCATCCACTGCCAAATGAAGGTCGGAGAACCATGTCTGCCGGGGCCAGAACTGGGCAACCAAAATGATCTTGCAGGCAACTTTGCAAATCATTTGTATAGTTTTCCTTATGAGAGGAAAGGGGGAAATGTGTATGCAAACATTCCGGTCCAAGGGAAGGAGAATGCGTCCCTTTGGAAGTTCGCATGAGGGATCCTGCTGGTATTGCTTGTTTTTTGGGGCTGGTGAAAAGGTCTAGAGGGGGAAGGCCCCATTTTGCAAAGATGTTTGCCACCTGGGTGCTGTTCAGTTGACACTCGTTTGTTTGGGAGGACCCCTGCTGGGGGTATCTGCCTGTTTGTTCTGTATTCCTGGTAGGTGGAAGGCTAAGATTTGAATGTTGTGCTGGATGGCCCAGTACCAGATGGTTTGTGCTTCTTGGGATGGGATCTCTAAGCGTGTCCCTCCTTGTTTCCACATTGTGGTTGTTGTCAGTGAGAACTTGCACCACCGAGTGTTTGATGAGGGGAAGAAAGGATTTGAGTCAAGTTTACTGCCCGCAACTCTAGGACGTTGATATGCAGTGAGGTTTCCGTGGGTGACCGCAGGCCTTTGACCTGGAGCTGGTCTTAATGAGCACCCCATAAGACTTATGAGGCGTCGGTCAGACAGTGTATAGAAAGTCTGGTTCCACCAGAGGCATGCCCCGCTTGATGTTGTAGGGGTGAGTCCACCATTCTAGGGCATCTGCCAGAGGCCGGGAGATGACTACCCTGTCTGAGCAGGGGCCCTGGATCTGGGACCATCTGGATGAGAGGAATTTCTGTGCAAGGCACATGTGTAGGCGACAGTTTGGAATAAGAGGCCTGCATGATGACATGGTGCTAGGAGCTTCCTTACTCTTTCCTCCGAGGGCGTCACCTGATTGTGGTTTGTCCGAAATTGTGCTCCGAGGAAGACCATGCTCTTTGAGGAAGTCGCGCAGGATTTGCTTTAGTTGATGGCGAAGCCCAGTCGTCGTAGAAGCTCTGTGCTGTTGAGAGAGATTGTCTGTTGGTAAGTTGTTCCCTGCACCAACCAATCATCCAAGCACAGGCAAAAATGAAGGCCTTTCCTCCGGAGGAAAGCTGCTACAGGAGCCAGACACTTGGTGAATGTTCTAGGTGCTGATGTTAAGCCAAAGGGGAGAACCCAAAACTGGAAATGGCTGTTACCCACTGTAAACCTGAGGCATTTCCGGTGCTTTGGGTGAATCAGTATATGAAAATATGTCCCCAAGGACAGACAGACAAACTGGTACGAGTACATTTAGGTCCTGTATGTGTAGGACCATTATTGTTGTTTTATCCTCTGTGCCTTCCTCCCTCTTGTTGTCTTGTGGCACCTGGAAACCCTTCCTGCTGTATAGGCGCAATAAGTAAATAAATAGATCACACTATGATTGAAAGAAAAAAAGTTGACTTTTAGAACAGAGTTGCATTGCCATTGACCACTCCTCTGAACTATTTAAAATCTTTTTTTCCATATAACCTTTTATTTAAATGTTCACAACCTTTACACACACATATTAGCGCCCCTGCCCCCCACTCCCCTCTAGTAGTCTGACCTCTGGAGTGGGTGCTTCCCTTTAAAACCAATTGAGTCTTAACGTCTTGACCAAAGTCCCCTTGGTTCACTCCTCTAGACCTAGTAATCTCATTCTCCTTGGGCACAAAGTCCCCCTTGCCCCATCTTGAAGAAACCCCATGACCCAAGACCAGTTGTCCCGAAAGCCCTGTTGGTCTCCTTTCAGGGAGTAAGTGGCCCATTGCAGAAGGGAGAAGCTCCACAACTTATCCACCCAATCACTTTCAGTTTGAGGGTCATTTGCTTTCTATTTTTGCGCAGCCCCTAAAGCCCCCGCCACCATCAAGATCACATAAATGTTCCACTCCGTTTTGGATGGTAACTCTTGTAACTAACCCCCCAACCCCAAAATTGACAGGCCTCTATTGCCTCTTCCCTTCAGCATCAGGGCCTCTGCTAGTGCCTTCCATATTACCCTGCAATATTCCTGGATGTGGGGGCATTTCCGCATTGTCTCCAGCAGAGATTCGATACCAAGGGATAAAATGTGTGTAGTTTCTCCAGGGTGAGATGCCACTGGAGCATACATTTTGTCCATATTTCTTATATTTGTAGGGCTCTTGCCAACCTTGGTATGTTGGCCCGCCGCTGCTCCCAGTCCCCTGTTTCAATGTCTTGGCCGTCTATCACCCTTGTCCCCCCCAAAGGGTCATATGTTTTCTTTCCCCTGGCATCTCCCCCTGTTTGATTAAAGCATAAATTGCCCCCACTATATGTTTGTCTCCCGAATCAGATGTTAAATACTTCTCAAAGGGGGTTAACTCTCGCAGAGCTGGCCCTTTGATTGTAGGGTGCAGGACCTGTATTAGCTGGAGGTACCGGAACCTCTGTCTCCTCCAGTCTGAAGTCCTCCTTACACTGGGGGAACGTCTTAATTTCCAATCCCCTGAACATATCCTGCACTTTAAGGCACCCCCCCCGCCTCCATGCTCCGAAAACCCTACCTCTTTGCCCTGGGGTAAAGCCTGGATTGTCAAAGATCGGGGTAAACGGTGAGGAGAAAGTGGTGATGGGAGCTTGTTTTTTCGCCTTGTCCCAGGAGTCCCCTCCCACCGAAAGTAGCTTGCTGTGATACATGTTCTTGAATCCATCTCCCTTTGGTAACTACAGTACCTCCTCAATGTTTATCCCAATTGTCCTTCTCAATTGCCCTCCAGATTTTCCCCCGATCGTCTTACAACCAGTCTCTCATTATCCTGCTATGGACTGCCCTGAAATAGACTCAGATCCGGTTGCCCCATGCCCCCTCTGTTTCTCTGTAGCATCATCACCCTCCTCGCTATCCTTGTTTTTTTAAAATTCCAAATAAATCTGCCTGTATGCTTTTGTATTGCTTGAAAAAAGTAGGTTGGGACTTGGATGAGAAGGTTCATGAAATAATAAAATAACTGTGGGAGAACTACCATTTTCAACACATTAATCCTACCTATCCATGATATAGGCAAGGGCCCCCTTATCACCAATTTACTTCTAATGTTTTCTATTGGGGGCATATATTTGACCGTGAATAATTCCTCCATTGTTCTACTCAGTTTTATACCCAAGTAAGTTAAATCTTCCCAACTCCCTTGGAGTTGTCAGATTCAATATTTCTGTTTTCATGGGGTTGATTCTTAGCCCTGCTACCATCCCAAACCCACTCATCTCCCCTTCCAAAGCTCTCAGGGAGCCCTCCAGATCCCCCAGCGTCAATAGCATATCATCCACGAAGGCGACTACCCTGTGAAGTCTACCTCCGAATGGTATCCCCTTTATTTCCCTGTTCGCTCGTATAGCGGCCCGAAGTACTTCAAAGTAGATATATCGCATAGAGCAAGGGGGAAAGAGGGCATCTTTGTTTCGTGCCTCTCTGTACCTTTATGGGCTCGGATAATTGGCCGTTAATGGATAGTCTTAACGTTGGGTACTGGCAGTTGGCCTTGATCATGTTAAGGAATTTCTCCTCAAAGCCCATTTGCTGCATTGTTATAAACGGGAACCGCCACTCCACCCTGTCAAACGTCTTCTCCACATCTAATACTACTAGGATTGCCGGGTCTTTTTTTGTTAACCTTTTCTATGCGGTGGGCTATTCTCCTGGTGTTATCAATAGTCTGTCTACTCTTGATGAACCCTTATTGGTCAGGGCCAATTATGTTAGGAAGCAATTTAGCCAGGACCTTTGTCTAGATCTTGGCATTAGGGCTATTGGTATGTACGAGCCACATACCATCAGGTCTTTACCTTCTTTAGGGAGGAGAACCACCTTCACTTCCTCCATGGTAGCTGTTATTAGACTCACCCGCCCCGTTTCGTTAAATAATGGAACCAGTTTCCCTGTACATTTTATAAAATTATGTGGTGAAACCGTCTGGTCCCGGAGACTTATTTACTCGGAGGGCCATAATGACCTTCCGTACTTCCTCTGCCGTGATATCTAGCTCTAATGCTTCTTTTTCTTGAGTTGGGATTTGATACACTTCCTTTGTTTTCAGGTAGTCGAATTGGCTTTGTACTAAAGGGTTGGCTGAACTGTACAGTTCTGCGTAAAACTTTGAGAACTCCCATACTATGTCCTTGGTATTTGTACTAGTCGCCCCTCCCCCCCTTCCACCCTTACCTTAAGAATTGTCTTAGCTAGGATGTTGAGAAGGGAGGAGAAAGCTAACTATTGGTCCGCTTTGTTGGCCTTTATATAATATTTCTATTTTAAGAATGCCAATGCCTTCTCTGCTGCCCATGCCTGAATAATCTCTAACTGGGACTTTAATGCCTTGTATTCCTTTCTTGTGCCCCCACTGGCTCCCCTACCCATCCTAGCCATTACTCTTTAGTTTCCCTTCTAGAATTTTGTCCTCTAAACCAATCTCCCGTCTCTCCGTGCCTTGATCACCATAATCCTTCCCCTGATAGTAGCCTTAAAAGCATCCCATCTCGTTTGTCCTGAGGTGGTCTCCTCCTTGTTGTCCCTGAAGAAATGTGTTATCTCCCCATCCACTTACCTCCTCAACACCTCCTCTTTGAACAAATGCCCCGGGTACCTCCATTTCCATAGCCCCAGTGACCCCGGCCTTCCAGCTACCTGCACCCTTATGGGGGCGTGATCGGACAAGAGAATCACCCCCACCTCGATGGCCCACACTCAACCCAGGAGTTTCCTGGAGGTCCAGACATAGGGCCTCATTCCGAGGTTGGCGGTAAGGGGTTAACGGTGACAGTAAAGGTGCCGGTGCCGTTAACCCCTTACCGCCGCATCACGAGGTCCTTTAGCTGGTCTCGCTAAGGGCGGCTGGTTTTACTAGGCGCCCTTAGTGGGAGCCGCTAAAGGACCAGCATGCTAACAACGGGCCCTTTATTAACGGGCCCGTTGTTAGCATGGTCCCCATTCCCATTGAGCCCTATGCGGGCTCGAATGGGAATAGGGATGGGTTCCCTGAATGGGGAAATACCGGGTCCTCCAAGGTTGGAATGGCCTGGTAATTCCCCATTCAGGGAACCCGGACCCGGTATGCGGTAAGAGGGTAGCCATGGCGCTAATGGCGCCATGGCTACCTCCAACCTCGTAATGACCCCCATAGACTATCCTTATTTTTTCCAGTACATTTTTATTATTTTTCCAATTAAAACATCAACAGTAAGCGTGACCCCTCCCCATCCACCCCCCCCTCTTCCATGGTCCGGAGCAGTTTGTGAGAGTTTTTGTACCCGCTCTGGTCAGAAGTCTTTTCCCTTGATAGTAAGGCCAATTTGTGTAAGCCTCACAAATGTTCGTCTTCCTAATCCGGAATTATGCCTAGGAGGGTCATAGCTCTAGGGCACCTTGCACAGCGAGCCCCATCCTTGAGGTACCTCATCAAGGGCGACCATTCTGTGTTGAACTTTAGGTGATCTCCCTGTAGTGAGTACATTAACCATTCCATCGCAAGGAGCGACCATAGTTTTGCAATCCATCCGTGGTCTAGGGGAGGTTGTGTCGACTTCCATTTGCGTGCTGGGACTAGGGCCGCTGCCATCATCATAATGATGTAGAGTTTCCGGTGTGGTTTTGTCCTGATTTCCCCCAAGGCCCCGTTCAACTCTATCATGGCTAAGCCCCAATTCCCCACTCTTTTGATCCAACACCTGCTTGATCGCTGCGTGGATGGTCTCCCAGTATTGAGCTATTTTCGGGCAGGGCCACCATATGTGGCCCCAGGTGCCAGTCTGACCGCACTTCCTCCAGCATTGCTGTGAGACCTTCAGGTATACTTTATGGAGCCTGACCGGGGTTAGGTGACATTGAACTAATGGCTTCATCCAGATCTCTCTGATTTGGATTGATCTTGTCAAACTTGTTGTGTGGTTCCATAACATTGACCATTCCGCTATGTCGGGTGTGGCTCCCATTTCGGCTACCCATTTCCCAATATACGATCTGGTCGGCGAGGCCTCCCCTTCTTTGAGTTTGATGTTCGCTACCATTTTCTTGTCACCTGCATCTGTGTTTAAATATTTTTCGAATGGCGTAAGCTCACTAGACCCTGCGCGTTTAATTTCTGGGTGGTTTGACCAATGCCGCAGTCGAGTGTAGGGAGATCGCTGGTTTTCACCCAGGTCGAAGTCTGCTTTGCATTGTTCGAAAGTTTTGATCTGGGTGCCGGCAAACATATCCCTCACTCTTTGGCACCCCCCTTGTTACCATACCTGGAATGTAGATGCTTTGAGGCTAGGGGTGAACTCAGGGTTCCCGAATAGTGACGTATGTGGAGAGGGGAAGGAGGTGATTCTTGCCATCTTCGCCGCGGCATCCCATGATCTGCCCACTGTTTCTGTGATAAGGCTTGCATACATTTGTGCTGGTCTGTCCGATCTAGCCTTCTACAGGACTTCTTCCAACGCCGCACCTACAATGGCTCAGTCCATGGGTCTCCATACTTTCCCCCTATTGTCCTTCTGTCAGTCTCTGATGACCCTTATTTGGGCAGCAATGAAGTATGCTCTGAAGTCCGGGACTCCCAATCCCCTGTTACCCACTGGAGTCCTCATCAGTTTCGCCACCACTCTGTGGTTTGTTGCTCCAGAGGAAGTTAGTGTTCGCCTTGTGGAGGTTTTTTAATAAGCAGGGCGGGGCACGAATCGGGAGGGATGCAAAATGATAGAGGATTTGCGGCAGAACCGCCATTTTCAAGACATTGATGTGGCCCAACTAGGATATAGCCAGCGTTCCCCAGTCAACAAATTTTGTTTTGCGTTTTTCTAGTAAGAGCGGGAAGTTAGCTTGGTAGATGCCGCTTACAGTGCTGGTCAGTTTTACGCCTAAATACTTGATGGTGCCATCTACCCATCTATATTGATAGGTTTGCTCAAGAATCTGTACTTCCTGCGATGGGAGTGTGTGGTTGAGGATTTCGGACTTGGTTATATTAACCTTTAACCCCGCCACTGCCCCAAATCCTTCCAGCTCGTTTTGGACAGCCCCCAGGGAGATGTCTGGTTGGGTTATGGAGAGAATCATGTTGTCTGCAAAGGTGGCTATTTTGTGTGGGACCCCCCCCAAAAGGTATGCCCGCTATCCCCTCGTTATTCCAGATGGCCGCCAGGAAGGGCTACAGGTGCAGAGCATATAATATGGGGGACAGTGGGCAGCCCTGTTTCATGCCCCTTTCTACTTAAATCGGTTTCGATATGTGCCCATTTATCGCAAGCCACAAGAGTGGGCGCTGGTAATTAGCCTCGACTCTCCGTAGGAAGTGCGGGCCGAATCCCATCTTTGCCATAGTTGCCTTTTCCAAGGCTTTCTCAGCTTCGACGGCTAGGAGGAGAGCGGGGATTCCCCTCTTCTGGTATTTTTCGATCAGGTGTGTTAGCCTTCTTATGTTGTCTGCCTGCCCCTCACGAAACCTGACTGATCTGCATGGACTAGTCTAGGTAGGATCACGTCGATTCCGTTTGCCATGATTTTAGTGTGAATTTTTGCACCCACATTTATTAACGCAATGGGGCTCTACGACCCTCATTCGGGCGGATCCTTCCCCTTTTTTGGGATAAGTATGACTTTGGGCTCCTCCATAGTTCTCAGTAGGGTTTTGGATCACTGTATATGGTTGTACAGGATAATAAGGTTTGAGGTTAGATCTTCTCTGTGTAGTTTATAAAACTCTGCAAATTAACAAGGGGGGTCCCGGGAGTCCCTCTGCCAGACATTAGTCGTGGTTGCAAGAGACTTACCCAGAGTCTTTAGCTCACTATCTTTCACAGAGAAGAAATATCCTAAACATATCAGTCTTTGTCCTGCACTGGGGCAGTCCAGCACCGAAATGCTAGGCAATGCTCATCTGAACAAGAGTACCAACAGCATCACGTGTCTGGGGACTCCCAGGACCCCCATTGGTAATTTGTTTATAAAACTCTGCCACATACCCGTCGTGCCCGGGGATTTATTGACTGGAAGTGATTTTATGGCTGCCCTAACTTTGTCCCTTGTAATTTCCCCTTCTAATGTGTTCCTCTCTGGTTAGTCAGTTTAAGTGTGGTTCCATCAAGTAAGCTTCATGGGTTTCTGGGGTCGGTAATTCGGAGGATTAGAGTAGAATTTCACAAATTCCTTTTCTAGATCTTCAGTTTTGGTGCTCATCTGGTCCCTCATCTGCCCGATTTTCAGAATTGTTCTGTTCCCCTCTTCCTTCCTCAGCATTCTGGCCAGCAAACGGTCTGATTTATTGGCTTTCACGTATAACCTTTAAGGCGAAGCAGGTTACGCTCCGCTACACTAGTTTGTATCGCGTCTAGCTGTCCCTGTATTGCCCTCTACTCTCTCTTAATAGCTGGGGACTGTTTTGGACCTATTTTGCTCATTAATTATTTTAGTTTTGTTTCTAAATTAGCTTCTTACAGTCTCAGTTCCCTTGTGTGCCGTGCTTTGAGTGCATCCTACCAGGTTTGCCAGGTAGGGTCCCCCACCTTATTGGTCTCAGCATAACTTTCGATTTCCGCCGTCACTTCTCGAACAAAAATTGGGTTCCTGAAAAGGTGGACCGGATATCTCCACTTCGAGAGACCCGGCAGCCCCATGTTGCTTACTAATTTTAGGGTCATAGGCGAGTGGTCCGAAAGGGTAATGGCTTGCAGTGACAGATCCGCGGCTTTGCCCATCAGGCAGATGGACAGCCAGATATAATCGATCCTGGAGTGCGATCTGTGGGCGTGAGAGTAAAAAGTGTACCCAACTCTGTCCCCTTGCATTGTTCTCCATGTGTCCACTAGGCCTAATTGCTGTATTTTCCATTTGAGATCCCCGGAGGGGAGTGCCAATATGCTCTGGGTTTTGGTACTTCTGTATGTGATGGGGTCCCATGCCAAGTTGAAATCTCCTGTCAGGATGATAGGAGCTCTTGCAAATTTTTCTAGACCTGTGAGCACTCTCTGTATATAAGAGTCTTGGCCTGCGTTTGGAGCATAGAGTGTTGAAATCGTGTAGGCCACCCCTTCCTTCTAGTGCTACTGCAAGATATCTACCTTGATTGTCTCTGTCTTTTACGGCTAAGTCAAGCCCCTCCCTCAGTGCCATAAGCATCCCCCCCTTTTTGCATGATTGAGTGGCCTGGAAGATTCTCCCATACTCCCAGAATTTGATCCTGTGTGTGTCCCGCGTTTGCATGTGTGTCTCTTGCAGTCTGATTATGCGTGGGTCTTCTCTCCTAAGGTACCTTTCTACTTTTTTCCATTTGAGTGGAGTGTTAAGGCCATTGATGTTTAGCGATAGGATGTTTAATGGGTTAGGTTGTGCCATGGTAGTTATCCTAAGTGATTATCAGTGTGTGTATGCAGGTACCTCCAGGCGATGGCCCCTTTGTCCCCTCCTGGTTCTCTGTTGGGTCCCCCCCCATGTCTTGTATGCTCCACTTCAAACCTCTTGCTCCTTCCCATGCCCCCCTCCTTCCCTACCCCTCCGCCTCCCCCTTCACTGGGTGGGTCCAGCTGGCACCCAGCCCTCCTCGCTATGTGATCACGAGAGCCAGACCCTAGTGAACGCCCAGCCTGCCCCCAAGCAGGAACTCCCATTCCAGATCAAAGAGTTTGGAACCCCCCCCTTTGCTTCCCTCTCATGTAACGGAGTGTGACCATTCCTGATCATGTAGACACTTAGCTTTTCTGGCTATACGCCCTCCCCAGGGGTATCATAATTTTAAGGGTCTCACCCTAGATTTGAATCATTTACCCATTGCCCCAGTTTGGCCCCCCTGATCTGGGTGAAAGTCCTGGGTTCAGGTTCCGTGGAGAAGTTGTCTCCCCCCCCTTTCTTCGTTCTCTTCGATTCCACAAACGTCCATTCCCAGGTCTACCGGGCGACTGCTTGGCCGGTAGGCGAGACGTGCAGTGTGGTGGATCATCCTCAAGGCCAAGTATTGCTGCCCCTTGTTCGCATATTGTGACCTTGTGGAGCTTTCCCTGCCACGTGAAGGTCAACGCAAATGGATGTAGCTACCTGTATCGCACTTGGTTGTCTTAGGTGAGTCCGAATCGGGCCCATGCGCCTCCTGATTAAGGTGGTTTGAGATGGGTCTTGGTACAAGTTGATTTCTGTGCCGTTATGAGTGATTTGGCCTGCTTTTCTGGCTTTCTCATGATCTGTTTCTTCAACGTGTAGTTTTGAAACGCCACCAACACGTCTCTTGGTCTTGCTCCTGGTTCCTGGCGTTTCGGTCCCACTCTGTGTATTCTGTCAAACCGGATATCCGCATTTTGTTCTGCGTCCAGCAAGTCTCCAAAGATTGATTGCATGACTTGGGTCAGTTATTGGTCCGGTATGGCCTCGGGTAAGCATTTGATCTGTGTATTGGATCGTCTGGACCTATTCTCGAGGTCCACTGCTCGCAGCTCGAGGTTATGGGTTGCTTCTGCTAGGGTCTACAGTAGGGTATCTGCTTTCCGTGCATCCTCCGTTAGCTCCTGTATGGCCCTCTCATTGATGTCTACCCTTTCTTCGATCTTATTAATGTCTCTTTTTATCTCTTGTATACCTTCAGCCGGGTCTTCCCTTAGTTCGTTCTTTTGCTTTTGTCTGGCGTCTGTAATTTTCTCCACAATTTCTCCCAGGAGGGCATTAAGCGTCGATTGGGTTACCGGGTTTTCCCGTCTTCCTTTCTGGTGTCCAGGCCGGGCACCGCTCCCCCTTCATTGGGGTTGTAGGCACTCATTCCGTCCGACTCCCTGGCCCAGATCGGTGCTAGGGTACCCTCCTGTGTCTTCTTCAGGGGTTTGGAGGAGCCTGGGGTGTCTTTGAACAATTTCTGGACATCCCGGGAGGATGAGAGGGTCCCTGGATTAGGATCTCATATGCTTTGTTAGGGACTGTTGCGCGCCTTAATCTGGTCTCCCTGCAGGCTCTAGTATTGAGAGAAGGCCCCTCGTGGTGTAGGTTGGGTCCTCAGTGCAGCTTCTCTGCTGTAGCCTCTGGTGTAACCCACTGAGCCCTCGGGCGAAAGGGGCCTCCAGCCGGTTTGGCTGCCACCTGTCAGAGGCAGGGGGAAGCCCCGGCGGCCTTTGGCGGATGCGACAGAGACGGCCTCCGTGCCTGGGCTGGTTATGCTTTGATTTGGATCAGAGGGCTCTGGGTCCGTGGGGATGGCACAGGCGTGGGGTTAATGCTGTGGACGACGAACCCCAGAGCCAGACGGGAGGGCAGTGCAGCGCTGGACAGCCGGTCTCCCGGGCCTCCCCCGGGTCCTCCCTACTGTGGGTGAAGTGGTTGCAGGAGTCGGCAGAGCAGTCCAGGGCCCCCTCGCCTGTTGGTGCTTTTCGTGGAGATCCGCCGAACAGGAGGCTAGAGGTCGGTGTCTCGTCACCCCCAGTGAGACTGACAGTGCCGAAAGTGTCACAGCCCTGAGGCGCTGCTGGGTTGGGCAGGGGTTACCTGGCCACCCCGCAGGGGCCTCAACCTGACTGATGAACAATGGCCCAGCGTTGGGGGAGTCTGCCGTGAGGTTGATGCTTGTCGTGGATAGCGATTAGGCCCCTACCCCTGGGGCTGTGCCGTCGGAGCGGGTTGGTGAGGGCACACTGTGTCCACTGATGGGGGGGGCTGACCGCCCGCAGGGGCACGGGTCCCAGTTAGTGATGCAATGCTGTGGGCCCGCACTAGTTTGGATGACCTCCCCGCTCCTGTGGTGATGGGGAGGTGCATGCAGGCCGGCCCGGGGCCCCGCTCCTCGTCATTGCTGGGCGAGCGGGGGTCTCTGTGCGGGCCGCCTGCGGCCCCTCTTGGCACCTACTTGGGGTCTTGGTGGTGGGTGCACGGTCGTTGGCAGGGAGCTCGGCCTTGACTCCCAGGAAGGAGATGTCGTTGGTGGACTGCCGGATAGGATGGTAGTGCAGGCTCAGCCCGAACTGCAGCAAAAATGAAGCTTCTCCGCTGAGTGCTGAGGGGCGTGGAGGGTGGAGTGAGAGTCAGCAGCGGGCCTTCTCTGAATTACCCTTCTACTCTGGTTGGGCAAGCCGCTCCAGCGTCTGTTGCTTCATGGGTTTTAGCGCCACGGCCAGCAGGAGAGCTGCAGAGTCTTTGCACTACATGGCGGCCCCCTCTCCACAGGGGAAGCCGCCTTCTGGAGCGTCTGGGACAACAGAGTCGTGCTTCGGCTGACTCCCTCCCGGGTTTGGGGCGGTCTTCCCAGTTATTCACCAGTGTTGCTTTGTGAGCGCAGAGGTGTGTGCTGGTCTCCTCAATTCTGCGGGCTCCTCTGTTTTCCGGCCTTGCGCGCTCCAGCCCCAACGGGCCTCTCGTGCCTCAGCCGGCAGCGCCAAGGGGATCGGGGGCCCGCGGTGTTAGGCACCGGTGTCACACCCGTTCTGGTGGCTAGTGGCATGATGCAGCGGGACCTCGGGAGAGCTAATCCGGCCTTTTTAGTGCTTTTCTGGTGCCTCGGGAGAAGGAGCTCGGGGGACTATGTGGTGACACAGTCGCCGCCATCTTGGAATCCCCAGAAATAGTCTATCCTTGATGAAGAGCGATGGATGTGCAAATAAAATGTGAACCCCTCCCTCTCTCCTTCTTTCTCCCTCTGTGTCCACTAAAGCTAATCTCTCAACCTTTTCCACCAGTTCCTTCCAGGGTTTCCCCTGAGTCCCTTTGGATTTTGTCGATCTATCTTTTCCTGGGTCCCAAGCCAAATTAAAGTCCCCTGTTAGTATTATGGGGCCCTTTGCAAATTTCTCAAGCCTAATCAAAGAACTCTGAACAAAGGTGTCCTGCCCTTTATTTGGGGCATAGCCAGTCGCAAAAGTGAATTCCCCCATCCCTTTTCAAGTTTACTGCTATGTACCTCCCTAGGGCATCCCTGTCCATGTCTGTTACTATAAGATCCAAGTTGGGCCGCAATGCTATCAACACTCCCGCCCTCTTATTCTTGTCCGTAGACTGAACTATAGTGGGGAATCACTGCACCCTCAGGCGGTCCCTGTCCCAAGTTTGTATGTGTGTTTCCTGCGATGTAATTATATCTGACCCCTCCCTCCGCAAGTACCTCTCCAGTTTTTTCCTCTTTACCGGGGAGTTCAGGCCCTTTATATTGAGGGTTATCAGGTTTATTTCGTTATGGCTCCCCATCACCCTGAATAGTTCCCTTTTTCACATGTTCCCTTCCCCCTACTTTGGTCAGACTCACCCTCACCCCTGTCCCTCCCCCTTTGGCTGGAGGTGCTCAACCGGCCTATAGCCCCCCACCCCCAAATCTCCCCCTCAGTAATTGAGCCCCCTAGACACCCCAGCCTACGCCCCAGCAGGTCCACCCCAAACCATTTTGGATTCCTCCCCCCTCGGGACCTCCTCACTTTCCCCCATAGTCCCCCTCCATAGGCATCTTCCGATTGTTTAGGCCTTCTATCTCTACTGCATTATCTCACCACTATGATCTTCCCTAGCGGCCATCCCCGTCCCCGCTGTCTCCGGTGGCAGGGCCCTTCAAGAGCGGTTGATATCCCCCCTTCTTGTTTCTTTTTGTTTTTACCACAGTTGACCATTCCCAACTCTTACGCCCCCCCCTTGATCTTTAGGCTTCGGGCCCTTTTCTCCTGCTCTTCTTCCTCCATCCCGGTGATCCTCATTCCTTCCTCCATGGTGTTAATCCAATGTTGCCTGCCCTGCCATTCGAACACCATGCCAAACGGGAATGTCCATCTATAGCATATGTCCTTCTGTCTAAGAGCCTGTGTAATCAGGCCCATTTTCCTCCTCTTGGTCTTTGTCGTCTGGGACAGGTCCTGAAAGAGTAACAGTTCCGACCCATTGTTAGTTATTTGCTTGGCCCTCCTTGATTGTAGTAGGATCTGTTCTTTTATTATATAGTCCTGAAGGGCAGCCAGGACATGTCTGGGGCGAGACCCTAGTTCCGTTCTACGTGGTCCGACTCTATGGATCCTATCAATCCTCACTTCTACAGTCTCCTCCGAGTTTAGTAGGTCCTCAAAGACGCCCATCATCACTGCCTCCAGCTCTTTGTCCGACACCTCTTCCAACATGTTTTTGACCCAGATATTCAATCTCCTGGATCTGTTCTCCAGATCTTCCGTCTGCAGCTCCAGGTTGTGGGTTGCCAACACCATCTGTTCCACCCAAGTCTCAATTTTCTTGGAGTCTTTTGTCAGCTCCTGTGTGGCTCTCTCTCATTTGTTTCCACCCTTTCCTCCATCTTATTCACATCTTGCTTTATCTCTTGGAGTGCAGAGACCAGGTCCTCCCTCATTATAGTTATCTGCTTTTGCACTGTTTCTGAGATTTTGTCTCCAAATTCTGTAAAAATATTGCTTGAGGAGTGAGTGCGTCACTTGTTGGTCACGTTGTTCCTTCTCCTGGTGCTCACCCTGATCTCTTTGCTCCTGGTCCATTAGGCTTCCCGGGGGGATGTCGCCTCTTTACTCCAAAATGTCTGTCTGGAGGTTACTTTCCATTGGTTTTTTGGGCCCCTTCGGGGGTAAGGCCTGATCTTTGCTTCTGGTTTTAGACATTGTCGCTAGGCCCCATCTTTGCCAAGGAGGTGGTCGCCCTCTATCCCCCTGACCCCACTCTCCAGCTCTGTTGTTCTGTGCAGGGGGAAGTGCTCCTCACTTTCCTCCCCTCTTTTGTGTGCAGTGTTGTCTCCATATCTAGAAGATTCCTCAGGACTATGCCAGTTCACCTGAGGAGGTATTGGGGGGGGGGGGGATTGCCTGATTCATCCCCCTGCTGATATTGATTAAAGCCCCCAATCTCCCCCTCTGGGGGCAGGAGAGGTTTCAGCCTCTGGTATCTGATGTTGGCGCCACTAGAGTATCAGGCACCCCCCCCCCCAGTGGCCCCGGCCATTGGCGTAGGACTGGCTCTCTGCTTGACCCTCTCAAGCGTTGTGGCCCCTCAGATGCCGTTCCACCTTCAAGTGGCTGTCCCAGCCTGCTCTCCGATTTTCATTTGTAGTGGGCGTCCTCTCTCTCCCCCCGGGCCCTCTGGATCCCTGGAACTGGCTTCTCGCCTCCTACTCCGTGATTTCTGGCCCCCTTGGCTCACCTGGTGGTCTGGCTTGTCCCCCCCTAACCCCCTTGCTTTTGCCACTGGTTTTCCCCCGGTTCTGACCGGTATCTCTCTGCTGCCCATCACCTCTCTTGCCTTGTCTGACAGCATGCCACTGCTCCCGGAGGGTAGACTGCTCCTTCTCTCCTCCCCCTCTCCCCCCGCTCCTCACCGCTGCAGCCAGGATGCGCACCGGACTCGAGTGTTTCCTTCCTCGGGTGCTTTTCCCCATTGCTGGGTCCTTGCACAGCTTCCACAGTTTCAGACTGTTAAGCCCTCTTCCTAGGAGTGTCGGGACAGTGTTCCCACCTCTGGTACATTTCCCCTTGCCGGGTACTTGTGCAGTGACCTCCGTTGCGGGTTTATTATGCCCCCTTCTTAGTTATGTCGAGTCCACTCCCAGCTCAATCCCGCTGGACCTCTGGGTGCTGGGGTACCCGTCTCCCCACTTACAGCTGTCTCTCGCTTTCTTTCATTCGTTTGTGGTGTTCCCGCCACCGCAGCTGGCTTCGTCAAGCTTGTTACCCCGATCCTCGCTCTCCTATCCCTCTGAGGCCAGCAGGACCGCCTCCTAGGATCCGTGGAAGTTCATTGTTCCTAGCACCCCCCGTTACCTCCCACTGGTCTGGGAAAAGAGGCCACAATCTGCTTGGGCTACTCCACTTCGCTCATCTGCAGCCTGGGGAAGTACTCTGCAACTCTAGTCGCTCCGTGGAGGCCTGAGGTTCAGGAGAACATCGGTCACGGTGCTCTCCAACCGATGGCCATCTTGGAATCCCCTATTTAAAATCTTGGAATAATTGTGGCATGGCCAGGAGCCTTCCCGATCAGATGCAGGGGCACAGTGCTACACTGAGCCAGTCTCAATTCAAGCAGTTGTCTGAGGTGCTATCAAACTAACAGAAATCAAGGCTGAGTTGACCTCTGTGGGGGACAGAATCCCCCCAAATGAGGATGACATACATAGCCTGAACACAACATTTGAGGAGCATACCACTAAAATCAAGAACCTCCAGTAAGTGTCCAGCACACTGGAGCAAAAATGAAAACATTTAGACAATCGGTATGATAGGGACAATCTCTGCCAGAAAAACTTGAAGGAAAATTGTCAAGGATAATCCAAAATATGGAAATAATTTTCTCAAGACTTCTCTGAATCCCTAAGGATATACCGAACATTCCTTTACATGTGGAACTTGGCCTCATATACATCAAAGAGACAATAGGCTTGAAACCACTGCTCCTTTGGGTATCTATCTGGGCTAGAGAAACTCTTACCAGATGCAGAACTGCCTTAGCAGATGACCTAAACTACCAAAATGTTCTCATGGTTTAACTACTGTGACAAATCTGTTGATGTTGTCCCTGTTCCCCTGTGGGGGAGCCCCTTCCCAGCTGGCTAGGGTGGTGTAGCCACAGTCCAAAAGTCCCCCTGGGGGTAGTGAAATAGAGGAAGGAGCATGTGGGAAGGGATTTCCCCTATGGGATTAGGGATGACTACCAACAGAGAACGCAGTATCTTCTCTATATATCAGACCCCGATCCCCTTGACATTGTTCCTCAAGCCTCCATGGTCTATGCTGAGGTAGAGAGGGAAGACCTTCTCCCAGATACTGTGACAAGGAAAAACCAGACTCCATTGTGGGTGGCTGCTAATACCGGGACGAGGAGGGGGCAACCCTCAAATCCAGCATGTACGGTCTAGTCTTTTCTCTCATGCGATTGGTCCAAGACCGTTTAAAAATCAACGCAGGCGAATCAGGAAGGAGACTTGCTCTTGGTAAGGACTGGGTGTGCGGTGGCCGGTATATAGCTGAACCGAAAGGAAGCAGGAAGAGATGAGACGGGTCCCTGAAAAGCGATGTGTCCGGGAAAGCTCAAGTGAGGCGGGTGTTGACAGAAAGCAGCAGGAAATGATTTCTGGCACTCCAGTGAGCTGGAACGCTGGAGGAAGTCTGTTCAGGTGAGGTGTCTGCAGCCGGCGCTGAGCCGGAGAAGCCCTCAAACAAGAGCGGGCAGCGCAAAGTCAGCACACTGAACTGGTGAGCCCTCGGAAAGAGATTTGGACACAGAAGCTCTGTCAGGCCAAACACAAAAGGCCCTGGACAGTGAAAGGAGGATAGGGAACCCATTTGAGATACGAGCTGTCAAATCCTTCTGTGAGTGGACGCTGGGTGTGCCGAACAGAGAAAGAGAAACGGAAGTGTGAAAGATGGGTCTCTGACACATCTGAAAAACAAATTGGCAAACCCTGCTACGACTGGATGCCAGGTGTAGCAAACAGAGAAAGCGAGAAGAACCAGTGTGAAATAAGAGTCTTGCACGGAAGAAGAAAAAGCACAGAGAAGCCTAGCAGGTTAGTGGCATACTCCTTAAAAGTAACAAGAGGTCAAGAGTAACCATTGTTGTTTTGAGTACTACATCCTTCATGATCTTGTTAGTCCCAGTACTTAAGAGACTGGGAAGTCAAGTCTATCCGAATATGGGATATGAAAGGTATAAATTGAAAGGAACCATGAGAAATGTGAATATATTGTAACCAGAGGAAGGGAGTAATTCCACCTAGTGTTGCTCAGAGATATTGAAGGGCCGAGTGAGGTAAAGTAGCCTCTTGGCAGTGCGACCATTGTGACCAGTGAAAGGAAATCTTCCACCCTGGTATTGTTGAGAAGTGTATGAAAGAGAGTTACTAAAGTACTGGCAAAAGAGTATACCGGGCAAGAAGATTGTGAGTCTGAGACTCGCACCATATTTTGTGTGAACTGTTAAATGCCCAGTAACCAGGGTAGAGAGTCCTACCCCCCCTGGTCCTGTGGAGAACGTGGAAAGCCAAGAGAAAAGGAACTGCCTCTTGGCCTTGTGAGCATTGGTGTCCCTGATAGCCAGGGGAAGGGAAGCAGTACCCTGATGTTGACTCTGTGCTTTTAAATGCCAAGAGTGACAAAACAACCTCTTGGTCTTGTGAACATTGATGCATCTGATATCCAGGGGAAGGGTGGGCATACCGTGGTATTAACTGTGAGTTTTGAAATAGCAAGAGTGACAAGACGGGGGCGTGGCCAGCGGGCACAGCATGGAGACGTGATCTCTCGGTGCTCCCGGGGCCGCCAACCGTATCCTCCAAAATCCTGATCAAACTATGGGTGCAAATGCATAAAACCGACATCTTCCAGAAGCGGAAACCTGCCTCTGCGGGTCGATAAAATCTTGAAGAGAACCGACGGCCATAAGCAGAGGAATCTGCTGTGGAAAAGCAGATCGACCAGCATTGCAGGAGACTTAAGATGGCCGCCGAGCACGAACGAAGAAGCGGGCCGCATCCAGGCGCCCTCTGAAGCAGAGCCGCACGCAGACTAAAAGTGAAACTCCTGTGCTCTGACACCGCGACACACGCTGCCGAGACTGAAGTCGGCGAGTGCCTGCTGATTCCTGCGCGGAGCTCTACAGCCGGAGATCGAATCTGACTCCAGGAGGGGCAGGCTCCCCTGAACGGCGACCTACGCTGTGATCCCCAGCCTCCACTCTCGGGCGAGGAACAGATTTAACAATCGCGGGTGCTCCGTATATCGTTGAGTGCTCAGCTGACCCACACACCCCACCTGACACAGAGCCCCGGACCACGAGGAAACAAGCAAGGCGGTAAGGAGAGAGGGAGGCGGGAAGCGGATACCGGATCCCGTGGGCAGAGCGGCAGGAGAGAGTGAACCACTGTCTGGCTGGGCTCGCCTGGCCCCACTGTCCCCGCGTGCCACGGAGGCGAGCGGGAACCGACCGCCCGGAGAGAGAAGGGGGAGCAGTCGCAAGCAAGATCAGAATCTAAACAACACACAGCTCCCAAGACAATATCCAAAATATCATATAAAAGCACCGTGTGAGCAGGTGCCAACTCGGAATAAAAGCTCCAAGCGGGAATACACGGACTGCAATGTGGTGTACATATATATAAGTACAAGGGTTGGGAAGGAAAGACCCGCATGCCGAACAGGATCGAGTGACATTAGAACCACTGAGCAGTCCAAACAATTGGAGAAGATGCCCCCGGCCTGTCCTCACAGTCAAAGACAAGACTGATCCAACGCCACAGGCAACCCAAGCCACCAAGTCCCAATGACTCAAGATCTCTCGCCGGTGACAGAAGGGAAAGGGAGCCAATAAATGAGAAGCACCTGATATGGTCTGAATCCCATGCAAATACTTACTCCAACACTGGAAACGGATAAAGGAACGGGATCGGAGGCATCGGATAAGTGGAGGTCCGCTCGCCTACGCCACTACATAATCGCGTGACTGCACGCGCCTGCACCCTGTGCTGCCCCCATATTGGGACACATAACCCAATTGATTACCCGAGGGCATGATGGTAATAGTGCAAACCTGAAGCCACCTCAACAGATGGGCGCACCCAGCCTCAGCATATACCGAAGCAGCACCGACGCGCTGCACACAGCAACGGAGAACCATAAATAGGCAGCATCACTGCTGCACTGACGAGTGGCACGGCTGAACTACTGAGCTGTCCCGAGACCACAAGATCCACAGGGTACACTAGGCACGTACTCCGAACTGATCCACTAAACCCCATACATCAGAAGATCATAAACGTTAAAACATACAACCTCTAAAATGGGCAAAGAAAAGGCTAAGAAAGCAGGCACCCAAAGTACAATGGAGCAACGTAAGACATCTGCCCCGTCACCCCCCACCGGACCAAAATAAATCTGAGTCACAAGATCCTGATGAAGACCTATCCCTAAGAGATGTGATGAACGCCATCTCCAACTCGCGAGCCTCCATGGAAGTCAAAATGGACAGCATTAGCACAGAGGTCTCCCTACTGCGCCACGATCTCCAGAAGCTATCATCCTGCACAGGAGAGGCCAAGACACGCATATCCGTAGCGGAGGATGAACTAAGGGGCATGGGCCACCAAATGCACAGAGTACTGGAACGCATCAAAGTGTTGGAAGACCGAGTGGAAGGGGGCCGATCGAGAAGAAACAACATCCGAATTATCAGCCTGCCCGAAAAAACGGAAGGAGCAAGCATGGAGCTCTTCCTAGAACAATGGCTTGCCGACCTATTTGCTCCGAAATCCCTATTGAAATTCTTTTCAGTTGAACGGGCTCACCGGATTCCGACTGGCAGACCACTGCCTGGAGGACAGCCATGAACAGTGATAGCCAAGATCCTGAATTATAGAGACCGAGATGCAGTGCTCCAAATGGCCAGGACGAAGGGAGACATAACTTACAATGGCTCCAGGATAGCTTTTTTCCCCTGACTTCACCAGAGAAGTACAGAAAACAAGACAATCATTTGACCCACTTAAAAAACGTCTCCAGGCGCTAAACATGAAATATGGTCTGTTGTTCCCAGCGCAGATCAAAATATACCATAAGGGCACGATGGTGCACTTCACGGACCTTAAAGAAGCATGGAATTGGGCAGAGAGGAATCTAGAAGGAAACTGGGGCCCACGGAGACGGCAAGAA
This sequence comes from Ambystoma mexicanum, assembly GCF_040938575.1. NCBI lineage: Eukaryota > Metazoa > Chordata > Amphibia > Caudata > Ambystomatidae > Ambystoma > Ambystoma mexicanum. The sequence goes on along the minus strand of NC_090938.1, from coordinate 283,500,947 downwards.
AATCGAAGAAACAGGCTGCGACCAAACAGACCACCAGATGCGCCACCACAGGAAGAAATAGAAGCAATACCGCAGAGAGGAGATGAATAAACACAAAGAGGCAGGCAAACAGAGACACTTACCGTGTCTGAATGATTGAGACCCCGCTGGGTTATACACCAGCCGGGAACCAACGCACCCCGCAAGATGGAGGGCGACCCAAGACTCGCCACATCACACCCGCCTCCCACCCCAAGTGCCCACTGTGGTATTTTTACTGCCACGGTGACGAGAGGGACCGACCATTTGACTGTTTGATTAAAAGTTTGGTTGAATGGGCGACAGATGCTTCAGTTTGGGGGGGGGGTTGGGATTTGAACAAGTTAATTGTTGGCAGCAGAGCAAGCACAGCTCGAACGATCACACTGAATATTAAAGACAAAACGGCCCTCCAGATTGAATCAATGCAAGATGTCTCTCATGGAAGCTGCGGCTGCCTACACAGACCTGCACAAGAAAAGCAATGAACTCAACCGGGCTTAACACTAAAAAGCTCACTCTCATGTTAATGGCCTGGGAAACAGCATCAAGAGAAGACTATTAACACAATATCTAAACCGGCACAACCCAGACATAGTGCTTCTCATCGAAACGCACCTGGCAGGCACAACGTGCCAATTCTTCAAGAGAACCAAATACTGCACAGCAATACTAATAAACAAGAGAACCCCTATTGAAATATCTAACATAATCCAGGACACCGGAGGACGCTTCGTTTTCATACAAGGCACGCTGTGGAACCAAACCATTGCCATATTAGCGGTCTACTCGCCCCCAGCGCTCGTGACCGCTCTACTGGAAGACATCACACCAATCATAGCCAACAACACAGCAGATGTACTGGTATTAGGTGGAGACTTCAATGAAGTTATGAACGTCAATGAAGACCGCACACACATAAGGGGAAGAAACCCAGCGATAACAACCAAACTCGCTATTTTTACAGCGGCAATGAGGCTGAGGGTTGCATGGAGGGATCTACACACGACACACAGACAATACTCGTTCCACTCGGGCGCACATGCGTCATTATCCAGACTAGACTACTTCTTCCTTCCCGGCGAAAATATACATAAAGTAACGGAAGCAACGCTGCACCCCCGAGGGATATCGGACCACTCCCCGCTAATGATATTACTCGAAACAGAAAGACCCCAGCCCCCGCCAACCTGGAGGCTAAATGCCTACTACTTAGGATTTCCAGAGCTGACAGAGAAGATCCAGGAAGCTACCGCATCAAACTTCGCATTAAATCAAAACTTGATAAACGATGAGGGAATAATATGGGAAGCGTACAAGGCAACTCTTAAGAGGCGTGATATTGAGCTGCTCTGCGGCACACAAAAAAGTGCACAGGAAAGAGGTCGAAGACATGGAAGCAGACATGCATAACGCCGAGGCACAATATATAAACACAAGTGCACCGGAAGACAACAGAACCCTACAAGTGGCACAAAAGAAACTACATAACATCACACTGACCTGTGCGAAACAGGCACACAGAACCATGCAAGCCAGGCTATACGAGACTGGAGAAAAAATTAGCAAGATGTTAGCATGGCTGGAGAAGAGAGAGGAGGGCCACCTCCAGGTAAGATCAATAAGTACCACAAATGCAGAACAGATTTCAACTGACCCAGGCATTGCGGAGAGCTTAGCAGCATATTATGAGGCATTATATGCTCCTCCGAGAGCCCCGACGGATCCCACTATCTTGGACACAATCACCATCCCGTCCTTAAATGATACGCAAAGAACGAGTCTAGAAACACATATCAGGGAAGAAGAACTGACAGCAGCTCTGTCCCAACTCCAACATGGGAAAACCCCGGGACCTAACGGCTTCCCAGTGGAAACGTGGAAAAAGATTGGCAGCGGGGAAATAGCACCCTGCATGTTTAAAATGTTCCTAAACCCCAAAGAAAAAGGAATCCTTCCCCCAGATCTAAGAAAGGCCAACATAGTGGTGATACACAAGGAAGGCAAACCACCAGAAGCATGTAGCTCCTATAGACAGATCTCACTTATAAACACAGAAGCAAAAATACTGGCGAAAATACTAGCCAATAGACTACAGAAAGTAATAAATTCGCTCATCCACCCAGACCAATGTGGCTTCATGCCACAGAGATCCACACGAATGAACATTCACAGACTCCACACTGCAATTGAAAAGGCACCAGCATTACAAGAACCACTGTTGGTACTCACTATTGATTTTGAGAAAGCTTTCGATTTGGTTCACTGGGACACTCTGTGGAGCATAATGTGTAAAATGGGAATCGGTGACCAATACATAGAATGGGTAAAGCTCCTATACAATGCCCCGAAAGCTGAGATCAAGGTGAATGGATGGACCTCACGCAGCATCAACCTGGGCAAAGGAACTAGACAGGGCTGTCCCCTATCTGCAATGTTATTTGCATTAGCAATCGAACACCTTGCAATAATGTTGAGGGAATCACAGCTATGGAAAGGATTCCATTGGGCCCATGATTGGGAGGAGAGAGTATCCATGTATGTTGACGATCTATTAATCTGAGTGATCCGTCAGTATCATGTCCCGCTGTCACCCAAATATTAAATAAATACGGAGCCTTTAGTGGATTACGGGTTAATTATAATAAATCCATTCTATTCCCAATTAAAGGGGTCAATGCAACAGACCTGGCCAACTGCCCATATAAAATAGAAAACAATCACTTTCGGTATCTCGGGGTACAGATCACGACTAATCTTACACAATACATACCCCAAAACCTACCCCCAATCAGAGATAGATTTGCGAACGATGTGAAACAATGGATGATCCTACTCCTCACCCTACTGGGGAGGGTGTCTCTGTTCAAGATGCTGGCTCTACCGCGGTTCCTCTATATCCTGCAGAGTGCACCATTATATATACCTAAATTAGAATTCTGCAAAATAGATGAAATACTTCGAAAATTGTTGTGGGGGGGGGGTCACCCTCGAATAGCTCTGAAAACCCTACATGGCTCTGTATGGGAGGGAGGCATTGGACTTTACCGCTTTCAAACATATTACTGGGCGGCCCAGATGCCAATAGTAAACGACATTCTACATAACAACCCTGGACTACCACATATCAAAGCGGATAGCCAGGCGGGACAAGGGTTTACCCCATTAGAGAGCCTATACCAAAACATAACATGCCCGGTCCCCAATACAACAACAGCCCATAGGACATAGATATGGATAGATGCACACAAACACTTAGGATGGGAGGGGAAGGTCACACTTAAGCAGCCCCTGTGGCGAAACAGGCGCCTACCGGAGCTCCGCTAACTTCCGAAATGGGCGATCTGGGAAGCAGCTGGGATAACAAAGCTAGAAGACATGATGCAAGACAGGGAAATAGTATCATTGCAGACCTTGAGAGATAAATTCAATCTACCCTCCACAGGACATTTCCACTACAGACAGATACGACATGCGCTTACCACATGTGCGATAGACTTTCCCAACGTGCCAGAGTGCACACCGACCGAGAGGAACATCGTGATGGAGCGTATAGATAATAAAATAGCCTCTACAATGTACAACGCGATCACCTCATTCGCTACAATGGAACTTACGGATCCGAAAGCGAAGTGGGAAAGAGACATAGGGCCATTACAACCGGAGGACTGGACCACAGCCCTCATGTATCCTAGAGAAACGGCTATACCGGCCAGAATCAGACTGATTCAACTTAAAATTCTACATAGGATATATTAGGATATATTACCCAAGAGAGGCCTTACACCAATGGGGGAGAGCAATGGACCCCAACTGTTTAAGATGCCAACAAGCGAGAGGAACATTTTTTCACATCCTATGGGAATGCCCACAAATCCAGTACTTTTGGCAGAAATGCTGTGACGGACTATCAATGGTCATTGGCCGAGTGATACCAATGGATCCTAAACTGCTAATACTGGGGATAGATGAACATACAGAGATTTCCTGATTTGAAAAGAGTATGCTCGCAACGACTACAGGCCTCACAAAAAGGAATCTGGCCCAGTAGTGGGGTTCTGCCTCACCCCCACAATACGAACAATGGATAACAGATGTAGATATGTGTCTCCCAATGGAAACAAGAGTATACACCACCAGAGGATGCCCAGGAAAGGCACGCAAGATCTGGCAGAGATGGGAAAACACTTAGAGATGTCGAGAGGCTGGGCAAAGGCCTGATAAACTGCTGAGCTCCACCGGAGCTATGTGTATAATGGAAGTCCACAGACGTAATACATAGAGTGCCTCAAAATCTGATTGAATGAACCATGCATCAAGAATGACTGTATGCCTGTATGTCTATACTGTTTTAAGTATTGTTTGTTTACTTTAAAAATCAATAAAATGTTTATAAAAAAAAGAGTGACCAGACAACCTCTTGACTTTGTAAAGATGTATGCTTATGATAACCAGAGGAAGTGAGGCGGTACCCTGGTGACTTGTGGTTGGATAAATCAAGAAAAGGAGAACTACCTCTTAGGTTCTGAACATTGCAGCAGAAGGGAAGAAGCCCTTGTCTCTACTACTGGTTGAATAACCTTTTTGTTTTGAAACTGTGAACTATACTTTCCCCTTTTTGGTACACCTAGAGCAGTGGAACAAACACTAGACATTATTCAAAGGAAGGGATTCATTCCTCTGCAATTAGGAATCACAGTTTTCCCTTTGTAATTAGGAGTCACAGTTTTCCCTTTGTAATTAGGAGTCACAGTTTTCCCTTTGTATATTAGTTTAAGGGTTGGAAATAGGTGTTTTGGATATAGGACGGTGGACTATTGTTTTGACAGACATTCTGACAGTTTCCTTAGTTTGTTTCGAGGCAGGGAAAACCCCTCTTAGATTTAGGGAAAGGTAGGATTTTCCTTTTTTCTGTTTCATAAAAAGTCCTGCTTCTGACTTCTTACAGTACATTAAGGACTAATTGAGGCTGGTAGGTTTAGAATATTTCTGGTTTAACTCTGATGGCTTTACCAATATGAGCAGTCAAACTGTTTTAGATGCACATACTGATTACATAAGAGGCCAATATATAGGCAAATGTTTCTGCTTATCAAATGGGTACATGCACTTATCGATTAAGCGAGATATCCTACTGTAAGATTCTCTGCCTAATCGACTGCCCAAAACCGAGATCTGTTTGTATAAAGCTCAGACTGGGTTTATACCGCCACCCATCATTACAGCAAAGGCTTGATGGTCATTCTGACCACTGCTGAATTTTGCTCGGGGAAAATCGAAACACTTCAGTACTTTATTTTTGAATGCCCTTTGTATAAGGATATTAGGAACAAGAATTGAAATCCCATGCTTTTTGAACAAAGGTATACAATCTATGGTTGTTGTTGAAGAACTATGTACACTGGAAAATTCTACTGACGTTTTATCTAGCTGTTAGTAAGGCATTGTGGAGGAGAGAGAGTCACTAGCAATCTAAGCTAATGCTATCTTAATATATTTACACACACTTTTATGATTTCTTTTTTATTCTTGTTTATTGCTTGTTTTTTAAATGTCTTATTCAACAAGATGTATTAATATGTGCAATCGTTTTTAATTGTCATCAATATTTCAATTGTGGTTTTTATTGATCTGTACTCTCATGGGGATCAACCAAAATAGTTATGATGATGAATCCAAAATATGCAAAAGATTGTTTTCTCAGATCCTGGGATGACCTAACCCCCAAGAAATTTGGTAGCAAAATCTCCACAGAAACTGGTGGGCAGACCAAGAGACATTGGGGGTCATTACGAGTGTGGCAGTAAGGGGTTAACAGCACCGGTAAAGGTGCCGGAGCCGTCAACCCCTTACCACTCCATTACGAGTCTGCTCGCGGGAACCCGCTAAGGACGCCTGGTTTTACCAGGCGCCCTTAGCGGGTCCTGCGAGCAGACCAGGGTGCTAACAACTGGCCCGTTATTAACAGGCCTGTTGTTGTTGGCACCCTCCCCATTCCCATTGAGCCCTATGGGTCCTCGAATGGGAATGGGGATGGGTTCCTTGAATGAGGAATTACCCGGCCCTCCAAGGTCGGAATTGCCCGGTAATTCCTCATTCAAGGAACCTGGTAAGTGGGTAGCCATGTCGCTAATAGCGGCATGGTTACCTCCTACCTCGTAATGACCCCCATTGTAGCAAATATTTTCTCGGTTCAGACTAAGGAGCGTTTGTTAAAGGAAGCTTATAAACAAATGCTTATTCACTAATCAGATTCAAGGGTTCTCCTTTTCCAAGACCTAGAACAATCTACCCTCTGTAAAAGAAAGGTGTTGCATGAACTTGAATCTGAACTGATTAAAAGGAATATTCACTTAAAATGTCTTTATACGACGGGCTGCAATGTTCAATAAATAGCAAGCAGACTACGATCCTCTCACCAGGGGAGGGGAATAAACTATTACAAATATCAGATTCACTCAAAGTGAATTACAGTGCGTTTCGCACCTGAAAACACTTGTGTATAGGTGCATTATAAATGCCATATCATATCCTATATCAATACCCTCGCCAAAGACAAAGAGGTGCATAGTCAGACCGGAGAAAGGAATGGATCAAGACACCCTCTGGAAGATCCAAACAAAAACAAATAAACTATCTTTCAGCAAACAAAAGTATCCGCCAAAGTAATGAGGTTTGAAAGATGACTTTATGCACAAACTAAAATGTTTATAAAATTACAGGCGGAAAGCTTTTCTTTTTGGTTCATTTATCTGTATAGTTGGCTTAGCGTTCAATTCAAACTGAAGTCAAAGTTGACTCGCGTAGATGTTACAAGTTGCCGAAGGGAAAATTATGAAATTATCACAGGTGATTGTGTACTTGCTGGAAGCGGGTTGGCCTCTAATTACACCTCTAGTGTCAAAACACAACTCTTTGTTTAAAAATGCTATGTAATTGGGAACGTTTTAAGGGGACGGGGATTTATGCTGAGCATCATGGTAAAGATGTCAACTTGTATACAAATTTCACTGTCCAAAAACCAGACTAACATGTTGGGGTCCCAAACCTCCTGATATAGGATAACCTGCAAACCTCTGTCTAGGCAGAGGGAGGGGAGCAAGACCCTGGGACATGAGATTCAAAGAAAGCAAGAGCAAACGTAAATATAGCTGGCGAAGATAGTCTCATGGAATGTAAGTGGTCTGAACGCTCCAATTAAAAGGTACACAATCTGGAACCACCTGCTAGAAATTCTATCTGACAGAAATGGTCTCCAGGAGGTGCATTTAATACGTGATAAGTGTATGATGAAACACAAGCTCTATCCTATGATTTGGTTTGCTTCCTCACCATCCAAGACCTCTGGGGTGGCCCAGACTGCCCAAAGAGACCTAACATTTGTACTTGGTGAGATAGCTAATTTTAAAAGGAAAAGCCCATGGGATGGAACTCACAATAGTAAACATATGTGCATCTAACACAAACCGAGATACATTCATCTCTGACTTCCTTGTCGCATTGGCTGAAGACACTGGGGGAGGGGAAGAATAATCCCTATGGGCACATGTTTAACCTGATCACTTCACCTTTGTTAGATGGGTCATCCCAAGCTGCTAACACAAGATTTAGGTCCAAAATCCTCAGAATGAATTGTAATAAATTAACCCTCGTAGTCATATGGAGGCAACAGCATAAAGACTCCAGGGATTACTCCTTTTACTGTAGTGTTTATCGCACTAACACAACAATAGACCTTATCTTTACAACCAAAGCCATGACACACATTGTATTGGACCGTTCCATTCACTTAATAGTAATATATCATCATGCAGCAATCTCTGTTTCAGTGGAGGTCCAAAGATCAAAACGGCGACCTTATGTGTGGTCCTTCACGCCAGAGATTCTTAAAGATCGAGTCCTCAAACAGGATTTCGGGAAAACAACCCAAGGGACTCTTCGGAGGTACACACTAAAGGCAGTAATAATAAGTGAGACCATCTCACTTTTGGGTAATAAGAGAAAGATGCAAAAGTCCATGAAAACAAAAATGAAGAAAAACTACATAAAATTGGGCTAACACAAAAAAACCCTTAAAAAAATGAGGGTATTGAGGGTACAGCTAACCTTGTTACAAAACAAGCAGAAAAAATCCAACTTCAACTAAAGCAAAAGTTGTACTTGCAATCCAATAAAGCCAGCAAGCTTTTGGCCCCAAAGTTAAGACATAAACGAGCCTCCACATACGTGTGTGAGGTGCATCACCCGTCAGGATAAACATGCTAATCTGAGACCAGTAAGATTGAGGCATTCCAAACTTTTTATAGTACGCTATACTCTGAGGAAAGCTGCTCCCAGGAAAGCAAGCTGCATTATGTATAGGAAGCTGGCCTCAATTCTTTAACGCAAGCTCAGGCCCAGGAACTTGGGAGCAATATCTCAAAAAAATAAACTAGATGAAGCAACTAAAATTTTAAAACCACATAAATTGCTGGGACCGGACAGACAAACTGAGTCTTCCCTAAAGCTTTTCTCTGGATATGGATGCCAGTGCTGACAAAACATTTGAACTCTTTTTAAACAAACACACATCCCCCATACGAATAATGAATCAATAATGATAGTTATCTTAAAGCATGGAATGTAGTTTGTGTCGCACCATAGCTTTAATGAACCACACGTAAAAATCTACACAAACATGCTGGTGAATAGACAAGAAAAATTCATGCTTCAACCAAATTACAGGGACCAAGCAGGTTTAATTAAGGGCAGACAAATGTTTTACAATATACAAAGAATTCTATACTTGCTTGATAAAGTACAAAAACAAACATTCCAGCTAAGCTTCTAACCCTAGATGCCAAAAAAGGCTTTTGACATGGTGAATTGGGCCTTTTTTAAAAAAATTTTAATGGTCCGCCTGGGCTTTGGCCATGAGTTCATTCATATGATTGTGGCATATTATCAGAATCCTGTTGACAGAATATATGTCAATGGGAAACTTTCAAACCCCTTTCAAGTTTGAAGGGGTACATAGGAGGGTTGCCCATTATCACCTCTGCTGATTGCGATCTCTGTGGAGCCTCTGGCAAACATGATCTGACATAATTAAGGGGTTGTAGGGTATTTTGTGGAGATTTGGGGCCTGACGGTATTTTATTACCGCCGAAAAATAACTTAGCAATAATCACTCTTTGTATTCAGATTTGGCCATGTGCAACAATAATACAATGGACATGCATTATTTCAGCACCCAGACCTGCATATTTGGTATACGTGGTTGGTGGTATTTTGGTGAGCATAATTCCCTTGTTTTATTTGTGGCCCCAATGTCCAGAATCCCTTATCTTTGCTTAGATTTTTCGTGTGATCACTAGAGAGACCTCAGACCTGCATTCTAGGAATACCACATTTTCCAGTGATAGTGTTGGTGTGCCACCATGGGCGAACTCACTGACTTATTTACGACAGAGAGCTATATGTGGTAGTCTTGTGGTAATTTCCACTACCTTATATACGGTAGGGAGCTATGTTCAGAGAGTCTCTCTTCCCGTTGGCTCATGTACCTCCAACAAGCTATGCTACAGTCACTCACAATTATTCATACTGATTTTGACATGCACACATCTGTCTTAAAATGACCATTGCACTGTTTAAAAATCTCCCCACATCATCAGCATTGTAATGGTAAACAATAAACATCACCCGTCTGTTTTCAAATATTTTTCTGTATTATAAAAGTTGTATTTAAAAACGATCTCATTCTTTACAGAAATAAAATGGTACAGTCAAAGCATTGTCTGTGACACTCTGCAAAGAGAGTGGCGGAGAACAGAACTCAAATTGCAACATTAGCACTTGATTAAGACACGCACAGGAATCCTACACTGACTGCATATTACCGTACACACTCAGCTCCCACACTTCTCATTACCTTATCTTTTTAGTTGTTCTCTTTGTGAATGTGGCTCTCTTGGATTAACTCCAGCAAAAAGGAACGCTTGCCTTCTCAAACCGGAGTCATTGCCTGGAATTCTCAGCTTTTGCAGATAGGAATGCCTCAGCCAGTGGAAAGGTCCTTCTTTCAGCTCTCCCCAATCTCGACTGCAGCAGGACACAGGAATCTGCATTCAGTCAGGAGCCCCACAGCCAGGTCTTCTCCCCAATAGTGCAGAAAGATGTCTGCCTGTCTTTTTCCCTGATACTGCCCACTAAAACTCTCCTCTCAGCCCTCTGTATGACGTGTCCCAATGAAATCCATCATCTCTCATCCTCCTACTCTTCAACAATAGCTTCGCTTATACATTTGCAATTGTTGCAAATCTGACTTCCTTCTTCCTGCAGTTACTGTGCACAAAAACACGGAGAATCAGGCAGAGAAGAGAAGAAAAAAATCTGCACACGCATTTAAATGGTTTTCAGAGTATGCCTAATTCTGCAGTGGAGAACACATTTTATTAGTGGGTTATGTTAAATAAGGTTTTATTAGTCAGGTTAATTGTTACTAGGTTAGCTGTTAATTTTCAAATGTGTCTCTAGCAATATAGGCATTTCAGGTGAAAAATAGTGTGCATTTTTAAATGAGCACGTGTGCTTTTAACTGTAAAAATAGATTTGCATCTTATATGTTAAAATCGTTTTTGACTGAATAGCCTGTCTTTCCTTGTTAATCTGGTAACCCATATAGCAATGCACCGCACCCTTGTGGTGGTGCTGCAAAAAAAAAAATGTGCTACTTGTGCAGTATTACTGTACTCTGTACTGTAACACGCCAAATATCCTTACAGGGTGAAGGGAGTGTGCTTCGCCAATTCTGTAAAATACCCCTATTCACTGACAATATACTGCTCCCGTTTGTGACACCCTGAAAACTCGATTCCATCACTAGTTGAAGAATTAAACTGCTTTGGTTCCGTGGCGGGATTAAAAATGAACACACTGTGAAGGCATCATGAAGTAAGACACAGGCAACAGATTCAATTTTCTAAGTAAAATGGTTTATTTTTCTTAAATGTCAGGATGGAGTGAGGCCTAACGTGCCCTATGCTAAGGTGGGATTTCCCTACCTAAAGAAACTAAGGATAGTTTGTGTCAGTAAGTTCAACTCAAAAGTATGTCTGTGTCTGAAACCTATACTTGCTCTCACAACTAAAGATATACAATGTGTAGGGATGTCGGCAACCAAAAGAAAGTGTTCCAAATAAAGTTCAGAGCTTCTTCCAGCTCCTAGCTTACTTTCCAGCTTCCCCTTCCACAAGTTCAAAACAGTTCCAAAAGGCCTCTTGGTTGTCTTCCCAAGAGGTAAACAAAGTTCACAAAATCTCAGGGGTCTCCTCCCCAAGAAGTCAGCTCTTTCACCTTCAAAACCACAATTGGTTCAAATCTCTTTATTCTCCAAAAAATGGTTCCTATTCACCTTTGTAATAAATCAGGCTTTTCAATAGATCGCACAGGATTTTCAATAGATCACACAGATTGTTAAAGTGCATGAGAAGGAGAGCTCTCTGTTATTGTATACAGTTTCTTTATCTTGGATTTTTTTGGCTCTTTCCAAGCAGTGGTCACTCGGTCTAGGCGCAATTGTCAGACCACACGGTCCACCCATTATAGGTCACACAACCGATAACCCTTGGAACTTTGTTAAGCTTCTTTATTCTTCTGGCTTTCTTGCCAACACAGGTTTTCTCGCTCTAAACCTATGTAATTGGTTAACACTCACTTCTGATTCTCCTTGGCAGTCTCTTGGCTTTGCCACAACTTTGTACCTTTGGGTTCACACTTATTTCAGATTAACTTTGCCACAACTTATATTTCATACAACCAGGTTCTCATTGGCAGTCTTTTGGTTTTGCCACAACTGGTTTCCACACAACTCACTCCGTGGTGTTCACTCTTTTTCCCACCACCTTGCTTTCACTTTATGCATAAGTGTTAATCGCTTGCTTTTCATTTGCTTTTCACTTTGCTCATAAGTGCTCATCACTTGCTTTCCACTTGTTCCGTGTTTTCATGTGCTCATATCTTTCCTTTAGTTCAGTATTCAATAGTACTGGCTACACTCTTAAAAAGTATTGTTAACACTTTGCAGCATGTTTTTTATTCAAAGCTCAATTTGGTCTCCAATACCAACCATCAAAGTTTTCAGTTTGTTTGGCATTTACATATGCCACCTTTCAGCCCCTGGAACGCCCCAGTTCGAGTGTTCCCTTTCTTACACTCACTGGCATTTGACCGCTTCTCAGGTCGTCTTCTCTCTCCTTTCCGTCTTTCGCTTGCTCCACTTGTGCTTCTCGGGAGCACCAGCGAGCAGCGCTCATTGTCCTTGAACCTTGCTGCAGAGGCCTGCGGCGATCAGGAGATCTGTGTCCCACAGCTGCGGCTGTACACACGGAAAGGGAACTGCTGGTGTCTCGCCCTTCCCACAGCCCGCTCAGGCCCAGGTGTCTTTCACCCTTCTGCTGCACATGGGGTCCTTCCCGCCGGCCCCTCTACAGCCTACTCCACGTCTGCCAGCCACATCCTTCTCTCCAGGTGGTTTTCTCTTCTTGAATGCTTGGCAGACTCCCTTTTTATGCACCTGCAGCCTGTTAAATGGTTGCAGGAGCAAGTAATTTACTTGAGTTGCCTGACCATAGTTAAGCCTATTATCTGGACATACCTGGCTATTGCAAAGATACTCCTCCAGTCCTCTTCCTCGTCTCGGTACCAACGTGGTGTGAATGAAAGGAAGTGTGCATAGCTCCCAGTTACCTCCTCCTCGTCCCAGTCTTAAAGTTCAAGGGTTGTAGCACGTTTGGTGTGTAAGAAAGAGGTAAAGACTGACAATAAGCTACGAAGGGAAGGGTAGGGTTAATTTTGTCAAGGGAAAGGGGGATACCATACCGTGGGCCTCATTACACGGACGGCGCTAACCATGGTGCTATTAGCACCATGGTTGCCGCTGGTATTTTACCGAGTCCGCCTTGGTGAATGGGGGAATTACCACCCCATTCCAAGGTTGGCGGGGCGGTAATTCCCCATTCACCAAGGCCCTTCCCCATTCCCATTTGAGCCCCCATAGGGCTCAATGGCAATGGGGAAGGAGCAAATGACGGTACCGCTATTAGCGGTACTGTTATTTGCCCTGAAGTCCCTCAGCGGGTCCCTTCCTTAACGTGTGGTCTGGCCACACGTTAAGGACTGGACCCGCTGAGGGACCTCGTAGTATGGCGCTAAGGGATTACCGGCACCGGTGCCCTTACTGGTGCCGGTAATCCTTTAGCGCCATCCGTGTAATGAGGCCCCATGTCTCCCCCAAATAATGAGGTGTCGTCCTAGCTGATCTTATCTTTGTCACAGTATAGTAATCACCTCTCCGATGGTCATTTTGAAAGGAAGGAATGGGGCAGGGTTGACAGTAACCCATAAAGGCTGCTGGGACTGATCTTGACCTAAAATGGATTTAGTCTTTCCTCACTGATTGTATCACCTGCATTAAAGTAGGTGAGTTCAGATCAAACCCATCCATACTAAACCCATGTATCCCATAGGGATCTGGACTTTGCACATGGCTGTCCAATACATACATCAAATGCCTGACATCTATCCTTCCAAATAACGAATACCATCTTAGTGTCTTCCACAAAGCCCACTTCAAATGTCATGCACTGCAAACATGATTCCTTTGCTATACATGGCCCAGAAGATGGAGTTGATTAGGATACCTGTCCTGTCAATCCTGGGATACTGTACCTCCATGTACATAGGCCTGACTAAACACCAGGCTCACCAATAGGACTTCATCCAAAACTACACGGCGATTATTGAACCTCTGACATTAGCACTCAATGGGCGAAAATGGCTCTCTGGAAGCCAACATCCAACGGAAAGTTCTGTGAATTACCATCAGATGCCTCATCAATGAGATGAAGCTTTGTGTCTCTAAGCACAGTGAGCAAATAGTCTCCGTATGGATTGTCCTTAGTAACTTAAGGTGGAACCGCAAGTCTTTCAAAACATAGAAAATTGTGGGAGCCTCCCCCTACGTCATGGGTCTGCAGCTTGTGGCTCTCCAGATATTTTGGACTACTACAAATACCAGGACCCCCACCATTGACTATGCTTGGTATGCCTGATGGGAGTTGTAGTCAAAAGATCTGAAGAGCCAAAGATTGTATTGCCTCTCAGACCTCTCCTTAAATCTAAGCTTGCTTGAATTTTACTGACCTGGTGCCACCTTCTACTTTCTATTGTTTGGATGATTCATATGTATATATATATCACTAACAAAAACATTATTAAAGGGACGTTATGGTTAAGTTGCACTAGCAAAAACCCTATGAAATTCAATGGAAAAATGTTGTTACAGGGACGTTATGGTTAAAGGTAAAACCGAGGGAAAAAAACGAAATTCGCCAGTTATGGTAAGCTAAGCAACCCTAACTTACGCCACCAGTGTGCACTGCAAGGACCCATGACATCAAAGATGCCATCACAAATCTCATTGATAACATCACATGTCTGGCTGGCCCTTTTTTTTTGTTCACTGACGTAAGTAGGGCATGTGCTTTTCTTCACTACCAGTCAGGAAGTAACAATTCAAAAGGTTCTATCTTTGTTTACGGCACCCTTCTCATGTGTTCTTGCACTACTTTCCTTAGGGTTCACTCACATCATATGATACATATAGGGGAAGAAGAAAGCGTAAAACGCAGCAATGAATTCTGTGCATGAAGGTAATCTGGTATGTTATGAACACTTTCTGGTGATACTCCTCCTTGTTTGCATACTTTAATTTCCTTGTGTATGCTCATATTTGTATGCATTGTGGTCTGTTTTCTGTGCAGTAGTGCAATTATGTAGTTATTCAGGCAATGGTAGCTACCTCTTATATGTTTCACAGTACCCGAAACTCTAAAACAAAAGCATTCATGATTTCACTGTGTAACATGGAAAGAGTTTCAAGATTACACTTCTATGGGGCATGGTGCAGACAATGGCTACGTGTCTATATGAGTTGGTTCATGTACTGCAAGGAAGTCTGTAATACAATGTGTGTATAGCAATGCATTGCTCAATAAACTACTCATCGCATGATAGTTCTTCCAATGATCTTTGATAGTTTTCTGCCACCATTACAATAACAATCCCTTGTGGAGGCTTTCCATGAAAACTAAATGCACATGTGATGTCATCAATGAGATTCGTGATGGCATTTTGATGTCATGGGTTTTCAGTCCTTGCAGTGCACACTGATGGTGCGAGTGTTGCTTATCTTACCATAACTGGCGAATTTCGGGGGGTTTTCGGTTTTACCTGTAACCATAAGGTCCTTGTAACAACATTTTTCCATTGAATTTCATAGGTTTTTGCTAGTGCAACTTTACCATAGCGTCCCTTTTAACAATGTTTTTGTTAGTGAATTTCATAGGTTTTTAGTAGGGCACTGTAACCAGAACGTTGCTTTAGCATAGTGTTTTCTGTAAAGATGATAGCTGTTTGGTATTGCAACGGAACCATAACGTCCTTTTACTGATTCCTTGGCTGCCCTCATGATAAACGTGCAGAAAGGCAAAATTGTCTGGTGTATGTAGCCATTTGCGCTACCCCTTCCTTTTCCGAATAGTGTTGGTGTATCTTAGAAATGACAGATGTACGTGGTAAATGTTGGTGAGCGTTTGAGTAGTTTCCCTTTTTCTGTTAACATTGCACGGTGAATCTGTGCCGCACATTACTGGCCGAGAGGAATACAGAGGAGCAATATGTAGATTTCCTAGGGCGACTGCACCTGGTCGGCGTATGTGCAATCACACTGCAAGTATCCTTAGGACTCCATTAGTGGCCGCATGTCCGCATCTTCTAATGCACTTTTAAATAGTTGTGGAAGCTCACGTGTATCCGTTCCACACCTATACTCATGCATAGGTCATCCACTGTGTGCTGGTAACACCTCCCCTGTCGCCAGCCCTACGGATTCATACAGTAGGCTACCGCATTTCAAGTATTCCTGCCGACTACATGGGTGGCTCTGCAAAGCTACCAATGTGTGGCTAAAGCACGCCCGACTCTGACATCCACTGATAAACAAGGAACAGCAACCTGCAATTTAACGTGGGCATGTTAAATGTTGCATTAATTTGATTGATGTGCTGCTTGCCTTTCCATGACCCGTGAAACAGACACATTGTGTCTGCACTGAGCAGTGTTACTGAAAGTGTCGAGAGGTCGCCTGCGGGGCGTACAGTTGAAGAAAACATGTAACCGCAGGTGGGACAGTTTGTAGTGAGTCTGCAAAATGGCAAAGCTGGTGCGCCTTGGTCATGCAGATACTAGTGCATGTAAAGGCAAGTAAGCAAACAGCAGAATATGCAGAGCGCAAACAATCTTAGTGGTGTTTAGAAAAGTACTGTAGCTGCATGGGTCGCACAGAATAAATGGCTTCCTGCTCCACGTAATGAAGCTGTGTTTCGCGTTGTTGTAAACATTCTTGTATTCCACAATGTATGCATCTCTGTGAATGCTACCCCTAAGACTAATGGCGTAGCATGAAGTGTTTGTACTGTGAAGAGAAGTGTCAACTATCGCCCCCACTCCAGTTGCCCCTCTCCCATTGCCTATTGAGTTCACACCAAAGTATGTGACGTATGAAGAACAGTTAAATCAGCAGACAGCAGCACATGGGCTCTGCCCATTACCTATCAGAGTAACGGCACCTATTAATATACCTACACCTAAGAAAACCTGGACAATAAGGTATCCATTAAAAAAGCCATATCTACATTGTAGACAATATGACGGTTGTTTGAATGAAATACCCGAAGAAGCGAAGAAGATAATGAAGGAAGATGAATGGTGACGTCCTAAGAAATCAGACTGACGCACATATAATTACCTGAGAATACTGACAAGAGACGAAATATAGGAGATATCACGGATAAGTGACAGCTTGAGTTCAAAATGAAGAAACTTATGCCACATACCTGATTAAGCTATCTAGTTAGTTTAAACGTATACAGATGCAAGTAACCGCAAGAGGCAAAGATTTCGTGAAGCTAGCTATGCTTAATAGTCAATAGATTTCAGCAAGTGCCAACGTTTACAAGTATATATCCCAAGAAGCACTTTTTGTATGAATGAAAGTCCACTACGCCTATGAGCAGAATTGAGCAAAGGTTACAAAAGTCCTCAAATGGAGTGTGTCGCAGCAAGAAAATCGAGACAGAATAAAACTCAGCTAAGGACGACCATGCCAAGAAGCCAAGGTCTTATCTGGCTAGAATAAGCCAACATTGGATACAATTAAGGAGAAGAGAACAGAGGATCCTCTTCAGAAAGGTCAAGATAAGCTACAGACGTCATAGGACTGGTAGAATTTAATCAAATATACGAAAAGACACAGAGAAAAGCTGATTTCACAGTGTCCAGTCACGTGACAAAGGCATGCTGGAAGAGTGAGACTTTCACACCTGCGCATGGCTCCCCGCCATGCCCATACTCCTTAAAAGTTCTCAGAGCACAGAGCAGACTCAAGGCCAAACTACAAAGAAGTAATTGACACATGACTACTGAGGTGATGATTGATTGTAGCATAATTGGTGGGAAGCTGGGGTGCAGACAAGCTTGTCTGCATCTGGATGTTCTTTCTGCGTGCTGCTTGAGGTAGATGGAAAAGTATGAGTGGGGTTGATGCCAACCCAATCATAGTGGACCATGTAATATAGGGTTATGTTGATGTTAATGTTAAAGGACATTTGTACCGCGCATTATCACCACCGGTGTGGTCCTCTGGCGGCTCTGAAAGAGGGAGGTAGGGTGAGTTAGTGGGAGGAGGCTGGAAAAGTGCACCAGTGCAGTGATGGTGGGTCCGTTGGCTGGGCCTTGTGTGTTTGCGGGCGGTAGTCGTCGTGTACTGTTGTGCAAGTCTGTGTTTTTTTGTTTTGTTGTTGCAGTGTAGTGAAGTTTGTTGTGCTGTAGGTTTGTGGTTGTGTTTGCTTTGGAGTTTGAGGTGTATGCAGAGGAGGAAATTGTTAGTGGTATTGGTTAGTTGGCATCTCTATCCTGAATTGTAGAGTTGGGCTTGCGTAATCTCACCAGATGGGGTGTGTGGGCACCCTGTGCCTCTGGATAGGTCCGTACCCATTCTGCATTCGAGGCCCCTTAAACATCTCGCTGCCTCCTCCACCCGCTTTGCCTACAACACCACATGTTCCTCACTCCCACTTATATGGCTAGTGCACCTGCCAGTGTCCACACTACAGTTAGTGTGGTGATTGGTAGTATCTCAACAGGTCCACAACCGAGTGGTACCTAGTGGCAACTAAAGGGGCGGTTGAGGATGATGGTTAGGATTGGCTGGGGTTGTTGCCTCGGTCTCCATGGGTGTCGCCTGTGCACCACTCTGCCCAGCGTCACCCGTCCAGGTGCTGTGGGTGCTTCTCAGTCGGTTCTGGGACCTTGTCACTGTCCTTTCCGGTTTAGTCATTTTCCTTACTGTTTCGGTTTTAGTCTCTGGTATTGAAGAGCTAGGTTTTTAGTAATTTTCTGAATTTTAGGTGATCTTTGGTGTTTCTTATTTCTTTTGGGATGTTGTTCCAGGTTTTTGCAGCTAAGTGGTAGAAGATGGTTCCTCCGAGTTTTTTCTTAATGTATGTTTTTAGTTCCAGGCAAACTCGTTGGTTGACCTGAGGAGTCTCGTTGGCTTGTAGATCTTTTGTAGGAATTCTGCTCCTTGTCCGCAGATTGCCCTGTGCGTTATGCACATTGTTTTGAAGGGGATACAATGTTTTACTGGGAGCCAGTGTAGTGTTTTTAGGGCAGGGGTGATGTGGTCTCTTCTGGATAGTTTGAGGAGTAATCTGGCTGCTGTGTTTTGGATCCGTTGTAGTTTCTTCAGGAGGTATTCTGGTATTCCGAGGTAGAGGCAGTTTGCATAGTTGATTCTTGACATGATGAGGGCGACGATAGTGAGTGTTTTGTGTGTGAAGGAGAGGAAAGGTAGGATTTTTCTTACCGTGTGGAGGAGGAAGAAGCATTTCTTGACTTGCGTTTATTTGCTGTTCTAAGGTTACGGTGTTGTTCATCAGGACTCCCAGATTTTTTACTACCTTAGACGGTGATGGTGCGGTTCCCATTTCCGTTGGCCAGGGGATGGCAGTTTTGTTCTCTTGGTCTTTGGATATGATCATGATTTCTGTTTTTCCTGGGTTGATTTTCAGGTTGTTGGCATTCATCCAGTTGAAGACTTCTTTTAGACAGTCGGTTCCGTTTGAATGATCGGCTTGGGTGTCTTTGATTTTGTAGATGATTTGAGTATCGTCTTCGTAGTTGTAGCATGTAATGTTGAGTTTCTTGAAGATTCTCATAACTGGGGTTTGGCAGATGTTGAAGTACAGTGGTGATAGTGAGGATCCTTGTGGCACTCCACAGTCGTTAACTCGTGGGGTGGATTTGAAGGGTTTAATCCATGCGGTTTCTGTTCTGTCTGCTAGGAATTATTTAGTCCAGAGTAGTGCTGTCTGTTTTGCCTATGTCTTCTAATCTTTTGGTTAGGGTGTCATGGCTAACTGTGTCAAAGGCTGCGGAGAGTTCGAGCAGAATAAGGGCTGAGGTTTCTGTACCTCTTGTGGGTCTGAAGCCGACTTGAGCTTGGTCTAGCAGATGGTGTTTTTCAACATGTTCTTGGGTTAGTTTGTATACGTAGGTTTCGAGGAGTTTTGCCGGGTAGGGGATGTTAGAGATCGGTCTGTAGTTGGAGAGGTCATCTATGTCGCTGCTTGTGTTTTTCAGAAGTGGTTTGATGTAAACTGATTTGAAGATCCTTGGTACGGTTCCTGTTGCTAGTGATAGATTTAGAAGGTTTCTGTAATATTCTGATGGCGTTCCTTGTGCAAGGATTGATTTGTAGATGACCGGGGGACAGGGATCCATCGGTGAACTAGCTTTCTTGCTGTGTATTACCAGCATTGTGAATGCCTCTGCTGTTATTTCAGGAAAGTTATTGAGTTTGTGCTGCGGTTCTGTGTTAGGTTTGTTTGGTTGTATGTTGCTGTTGGTTGGCCTCTGTTGAATGGTTTGTCGGATGTCATTGATTTTTTTCTTGAAGTGGTCTGCAAGGTCGTTGCAGAGTTTCTCCGAGGGGGTTGGGGTGTTGTCACTCCCTGCTGGGTTTCTCATTTCTTTAATGATGTGAAACATTTCTTTTTGTGTGTTGTTGGCATTTGTGATTCTGTCATCATAATGCCTTCTCTTTGCATTTTGAATTTCCTTCTTGTATGCACGCATTTGCTTCTGGAACAGTGTTTTTTTTGTCTGGGTTGTATCTTGCCTCCATTCCAGTTCCATCTTTTTGTTTTCCTTTTTCATGGTGCTTAATAGTGTGGTAAACCATTTTGCCATTTCTCTCTTTTTTGATGGTGTGAATGGTTTTTCTGGGGTCACCTTGTCAATTGTGTCTGCAATCCATTTGTGTAATATCTCTGCTTTCCCGTCTAGGTCAGCTAGCTCTAGTTCTGTTGTTGAGGGCTTGGTTAACTCCAGTTGTTCGAATAGGTTGCTTTCTTTGACATTTTTCCAGTTTCTTTTAGTGGTGGTTGAGAGTTTAGGAGGTTGGATGCAGACTTGAGTAGGCAGAGTGATTACGAATGGGATGATGAGATGGTCGCTCCACAGTGTTTGTATTGGCGGTGCCGTGGTGATGAGTTTTTCCTCGGCGAAAATTGCGTCCAGGGTGTGTCCTGCCAAGTGTGTTTCCCCTTTTACTAGTTGTCGTAGTATCATGGTGGTGAGTTCAGTCAGTGAGTTTTGGGAGTTGGCGTGACTGTCTTCGAATCATAAGTGTAACGCTCACCTGACTCCCACGGAGGCGCTGGCCTGGTTTGCGCTGTTGTGACCTCATCTAAGGTGATGCGCAGGGGTCGGAAGACGGACTGGACCGGGCCCCAAATCTGGCTTGTCTGACTCGCAGAAGTATCCTTCTGTAGGTGAAAATAGGGGGTTAACTGTCTGCGGGGTAATGCAATCGGCCTCCCACTTACCCCTCTCACCCTCCTCAAAACCCTTCTGTGCTTCCCCGTAGCGTCTCACCTTAGGGTCTGGAAGGACGAGCTCTCCATCCTGCTTCTGATGCAGGGGCGCGTTGGTATCCAGTTACTTCACTGGATTTTCGGATTGGTGAGAACCAAACTTGCTTGGCTTCCAGGTAAGTTTTTGATAAGTGGTTCCCCTTGTGTCCATGCATTAATGTTCTAATGCTAGTGTCTTTTTCCCCATAGGGGCAGGGGTACGGAATGCCGGGGAACAGGCACCGACCCGAGATGAGAGGTGAAATCCTTGTGGAAATCAGGTAAGTCTTTAATGAGCGTCTTGGTAATGTCTTTTCATTCGCTCATTAACGCTGATGTCTTTTTCCCCTTAGGGGCCGGGGTCCGAAAATGCCTGGATGGGGCGCGGACCCGAAATGAAAAGGGAATGACCCAGCAGGTAAGTCTTAACATGGAGATTTAGCTTCCCTTTTCCCTTCTTTCTCTCACCTTCGTTATTGTCTTTTTCTCCTAGGCGCTGGGGCGCGACTGCGGATCCGGATGGTCGCTGCCGAACATGGAAGCGCCCTGTAAGGTGAGTAGAATGAGGCGCTGCAGCGATCGATGCGATGTGCTTTTAAAAATAAATGTCTTCCTTTTCAGGATCGTCAGCGAAATGTCTCAGGGGTGCGGATTTAGCGGGTAAGGCCTTTTCCTTCTTCTGTTCTCTTGTTCCCTTCCTTTGCAGGTGATTCAGGATGCTGGCAGGCGTGGCAGAGGTCAGGATGCAGGAGCAGACACGGTGAGGGTCCAGCTGCTAGATGCAGAAGAACGCGAAGCACGTGTGGCTGATCGGGTGTGGTTATAATAGCCTTGGAAGAAGTTCCTAGAATGTGTCCTTCCTCCAATCAGGTATGTATCCTTCCCCGACCACGCCCTGGGGGTAAATGAGTCCCACAGGTAAAGTAGTTCCTTTCAGGCCTCAAGGAGGCCGGGGTTCTGCAGCATGGTCTGCATCAGGTAAGTGCACCCAAACACTTTCATAATGAGGCTGGCGCCTATGGCGCCAGGACTGACATTTTCTATGAGCCTGGCGCCATAGGCGCCAGGACGCTGTCCAAAGGGCCCCTATAAGGGGTTGCTGGGACCTTCCCCGGGGACTTGATGTCCGCTTTCGGGGACGCAGGGCCTGAGCCGGCTCCCCGGGAGCAGGCATCGTGACAATAAGTTGGTGGTCTGTACACCAGGATGAATGTGATGTTGGTTTTTGGGCTCGCTGTTAGGTGTATGACCATGGATTCACAGTTGAGGATGTTGAGTTTGTCTGTTGTTATTTTTAGGTGTTCTTTGAATGCTATTGCGATGCCTCCTCCTTTTTTGTTTTTCCTGTTTATTTGAAGGCATTTGAAGTTTGCTGGAAGTCAGCTTTGGGGTGTGATTTTGTAGTTGTCGTCCAGCCATGTTTCTGTGATGAATAGGATGTCAATGCCATTGTCATCGATTAGGTCGAAGATTTCTGTGGAGTGTTTTGACATGGATCTTGCGTTTATTAGATTGCAGTGGTGTTTGGAGGTGTAGTTTAGTTTGGCTTTTCTTGAGGGCCCTATAGTGAGTAGAGCCAATGGGACGGCATACTTTTAGTGACGCTCGTAGTGGCCATTTTGAAAGGAGGGCTTAGTTGCCCCACCTGACATTGATTATCCAATCCCCTCTGCCCGTTACCATATACAGATATAGTACCTATATTAAGTTACCTTCCTATAACCAATCACGTTGCATGTTAGGTTTTTAAGGTTGCCACGTAGAATGACGTTAGTACGTGTGCAGGTGGTACGTCAGCAATGATGAGTTTTTGCTATAAATATTGTGTTTTTTCTAAAAGTAAAGAGAGCGAGAAGATCCAGCGATTGCTGATGTTCGTTGTACTCCCCGTTTTATTAATTTGTCTTTAAACGGACTCACTTTGCCAAACTATTTAGTTGTCTTGATTATTTGATGCATGAGTATGAATCTGCATCCCCTTCTATCTCGAGGGTACTGCTATTCATCTTAAAGGGCTGTTTGGAAATCATCCAGTTCAACTGTATGTGATGACAACTGAAATGAAAGCACAAAGGACCAGTGGGCAGTTTACCGCCCTTCCAACAATTACGTAGGGTAATTACATGTACATCATTTGCCACATCTGCTGCGGGCAACAAGAGGGACACTCCTGTAGGGCAGCAGAGCTCTAAAACATCCTTGCAGACCATGTGGTGCTCTACAGACCCTTACCCGCCAAAGGGCATTATATTGTGCATGTACTGCAACGTGCTACTCTACAGAGGGAAGGTACTTGGAAGTGCTTGGGAAGGGTCCTTCCGGCAGCATGAAAATTACTGGCGCCTATGTAAGGGAGGTCCACTCAATAATTCCGTCTCTCAGCACGTCCCCTATGGTATGCATGCAGGTGCTGCCCCTTCTGTACCGGGTCTTTCCTGTTGTTCCTTCTGTGGCGTGTCTCACAAGACCATAATAAATGGAAATTAACTGGGAAAGGAAAAAAGGGAAATAAAGAAAGCACCTTTTAGAGATGAACAATGGAATTGCCAATGAACGGATGCATGGTGGGAGGCGTGGCACTGTGCAAATCGCTGTAGTTCAATCGGTTAGAAAGGGGGTTGCTTTAGAAAGAGGCTTCTTTATGTGTTGCAGAGCGTTTTGAAGACTGTCAGTGCGCAACATTTACTACAAAAATATTTCACTACTTTCAAGAAGGGCGCCAAGGCAATTTCAATGGGGTGTGCAGAAATTGGGATGGCATGCATAGGAAGATAAACGTTATAGATGGGGAAAATTTTTGTGCTATGCACTGTCCTATTCCCATGTGTGAAGTACCCCATTGGCAAATGTCGTACAAAGGCACAAATACACTTATTCACAATGCACCGCGCTTTCTCCATTTGTGTACCAAATAGAAAATTACGCAGCCACATCCGTGTCTGCATAATGCTATAGAAAGTTATGCAAGAGATCGGAAACAAACGCTGGACCTTGGCAAGTGCCTCCTTCATCGCAAACTGCACTGAATCTCGTGTAACATGCTGTGCAATTTTCCCTCCACAATAATATCGGCATGATTGAATGTCATCAAAGTGTCACACAGACAGACCAAAATCAGTCCCTTCATTGTAGGTACTCCATAGCACTACACATCCACATAATAGATTCCAAAATGAGCAGCCACTTCAGTGTTTTCCATTCATTTTCAATATATTTTGAACATCCTAAAACCTGCATGCTGTGGCCCATGAAGCACACAGCCATAGCTGCACCCACTGCGGGTCTGTCAACAAATACACCGTGTTGCACCGTCTGTGCATACACACCACACCCAGAAACCTTACTGACCTATCCCGTAGCCTCTACAGGCCCATTTCTATGGCTGTCATCTGCAGAAGGAGTGTATCTAACACTTGCCACCCTGCAACTATCGCGATATACGTGGACTTTTTGTGCTGTGCGGGTGTGGGGGAATAACTTTCAACCTGGGTAGAGGATGTCGTTAGTTGTGGCGGCTCTTAAAGGAGCCTTTGTTTTGTTTATTTTACAGGTGCGTCCATAGAAACATCTTTTTTTGCGGTTTTTGTAACTAAATTTGTATTTTCAACGGCAGGTCACATTCTTACAATAGGGTCTTCAGTGCAGCCTGTAGATTGTGAAACAAAATTTCATTACCACTGGTCGACAAAAACATGCCATTTGCCTTGAAAAGGTGTATATATCGAGAACCAATGTTCTCATTCTCAGAGGAGAACATCTCAGCAGCACTCAAGAAGTCACACATGCTTCTTCTTAATGAGACCCCTTCCGACCTCTGGCTGACGACAGGAATCATTGGAATACTTTCACACTATTCTCGGGGGGGGTATACATGAGAAAAGCACCTTGACAGTAGGAAAAATGCACTGCACTGCTATCATATTCTTCAGTTGACGGTACACACAGGAGCAAGGCATGGAACCCAAAATGAAGGCTCCAAAGTGCATGACCACAACATGTACAGTTGCCGAAGAGGCCATGCGTCAACATTCTACAAGTACTCTGCCGAAACAGCACGCTTCCACACTGCAGCATGCTTTCTGACCCAAGCTCCTGCCGCAAATTTGGTGCCAATCCGTCCAGCAGTTCGGGCTGTAGCTGTGTACAAAGTTTTTCCCCATACAGTCTATGGAAAAAAAATGTTGGGGCCCCCACTATTGTCCTCCCCCCCCCCCCCCCCCCCCCTGCACGAAACCTCAGCAAATTTTTTGTAAAAATCCAGAGCGGCCCATATACTTTTTTTTGCAAAGTTTGGTGATGATTCGTCCGTGGGGAGCGCAGTTATAAGCCGCCGGAAAAGTGCTCTTCCTATGAGTTTAGCAACTTGACCATAACTACACAGCCGCTACCACGGGCCCTGTAATTCAGTGAAAAATTGACATTTGTGATGTCATCTTTGATGTCCAGGGTGTTGGTCTTAGCAGTGCACGGTGGAGGCGCTAGTTATGTTTGCTTAGTTACCATAACTGCCACATTTCTGAGTTTTTTCGGTTTTACTTGTAACCATATTATTCCTTTAACAAAGGTTTTCCACTGAATTTGATAGGTTTTTATTAGTACAACTTAACCATAACGTCCGTTTAACACAGTTTTTGTCAGTGAATTTCATGGGTTTTTACCAGGATACCCTTAATTTTTCGACATGTCCCTTACATCATACTGACCCCCCCTCCCCCAACATGATAGCCACAGAGTCTGCAGACAGCGCGACTGCCAGCGGATGTTGGGCAGTATTCCCACTATCCTGCAGCGAACAAAGACATGCACTTTAAAGTACAGCAGATATATGTAGCACATTCAAAAATTAAATATGTATACAAATTCTGTACTTATTAAACCAGAAGTACAATTTCATAGGTTGCGCAACATAATGGAATGCGCCAAGCACAAATGTGAACTGTGCATATAACAATATTACCTTAGTGCAACCATGCATACACACTCAGAAGTAACTCTCAGAAGCACCTCCAAGCTACTCAGAAGAAGGCCTTACAAAAAGTAGTAAGTACACTATATTTCTTCATGTAACATTATAGTTTGCTGTATCTAAATGACTTGTAAGAAATATCAGTATTATTTTCTTCATACAGAAATGGCAAGCACCCTGGAGTGGTTAGAAGAAAATGTCCCCCATGATGAAATGAGTGAAGGAAATAACTGGTACAGAATACAAGTTTTAGTTGAATAATTAATGTAAATTGTTTCACATATCACTAAAACATGGTTTTCTGTTTAACAGTACGTGGACAAAATGAAGACCGTGCCTCCGAATTACCACTAAATGAGCAAGAAGATGGCCACAGCCAGCCCCAAACTCAAAATTCTGCAAATTACTATTACATCTGTCTGCAAAAATTGATGAACTGAACACTAATTTTGTACAGTTAATGACATTTTTCAAGTCATATTACAGACAATATTAGATACCACTGCCCCACTTGTACCTGTGCCCCTTCCCCCTGACCTAGCCAATCATCCCCGCCAAATTTCTCCAATCAACCTGCAACCAAAATGGAGGTGCCCCCGAACAGCGCTCCTGTCTGGTCATGTCCGCAGTCATGACACACCTTTATATGGTTTGGGGGTCCCACCCCTGTCCTGCGGACACCTGGGCACATGTGCACACTGCATCCCGTGCAATAGATGTCCTGCGGACAGCCGTCCTATCCGCAGACGTCCAGGGTCATCACCATGTGACCAAACCCGCACTGAGCGTCGGAAGTATCGCCCTTGCAGAGGTCCTAGATCATGTCCTGGTCAATAGCGACTTTTATTTTACTTTTTGAGCCCCACCTGCAGTCCGTGGAGCGCACCACTATAAAAGGACACACCACACTGCTGCTCATCGTGGTTCTGGCTGTCCAGGAGTGAGCACTGCTGCAGGTTTTACAATACTTTGTTCTTCTTTGAGAAGATGGCGGCCATGGCCACTGCAGCTCCCCCACCATCTGGAGGGCCTGGAGAGGGGAACAGGCATGGGGATGCATGTAGATTGGGATCAAGAGGACGAAGAGGATGAGGTAGTGGAAATCCCTGTATAGAAGTACCAAAAAAAGGTGCAAGCCCCTGCGCAGCCTGTGAAGTCTGCGGAATTCTAAAAAAAATGTAGGTGGTGGTGCCATCGAAAACATTGCACTCTTTTGCTTGAGAAAGTGGTGGCTCTGAAAAGAGCCTTCTTTTGTATTTTTTGTTTTTGGAAAGTTTTAAAGTAGGCAACACCTACTGCAAAATGCATGCTATATTTCAAAAAAGTGCTGTAAAGCATTTAGGTTATTTTGCAAAAAAGGCTGATTACCAGCATCAGTAAGATGTACTCCGTCTCTGTGACAAATATTGGCGCTATGAAATTTTATATTTTCATTATCAAAAGATGTCATGCCAATAGCTCTCAAAAATGCACAAACAGCTTTGTTGACATTGTGCCCCTCTTTTTCCATTTGCGTACCAAATGCGTACCAAATGAACTGGAGCACAGCCACATCTGTCTCTGGGCAATGTGAGAAAAAATTAGTTGGGAGTTCGGGAACATGTCTATCATTTTCCCAAATGTCTCCGTCACTGCAAACTGCAGTAAAATTCCAGTTACATGGCCTAAACTGTTCCCTCCACAATGAACAATGATAATATCCGAATGTTTGAGCATGACCAAATTGACACAAAGTGGGAGCAAGTCCACCCACTTCATGCTGCACACTCCATACCACTTCACATTAACATGATCAAATCCAAGATGTTCAACCACTCCACACTGCTCTGCTTACACCTGCAACCAATGGATCCACGAATACCCCAAAATCCGCACACACTGCCTCCTGAAAGACACAGCCATCTGCACTCCTCTCAGCACACAGACCTTCTGCCACACTCTCTCCTTGCATACCACGTCCAAGAAAACCTATTGGTCAATCCTCTGAGCTCCACAGTCCCATTTCCATGCCTGCCATCCTCAAAAGCCCTGGATGTGGCACGCGCTGTCCGCAGTGTCCGCTGACATATTGTCCAATTCAAGGGGGTGGGGATAGAAATTAAACCCAGGGTAAGGTATTTTCTCTTTAGAGGTGGGTCTGAAAAGAGCCTTTTTTAAAAAAAAATGTTTAAGGGGCTTGTAAACAAACTCCTGTTTTATATTTTTTTTGGCTTTTCTCTTTGTTTTTTCCTTACAGGCTTACATGAACCTCTTCAAAGCATTCCTTACAATTTTAAAGGAAAATGGCATTTCCAATATTTGACAAATAAATGCCATCCGCAGCAAAAGAATTCACACTATGAGGATTAATGTTCTCATTCTCAAAAGAAGTCATCCTAACGCTGCAAGATATGCCTCGGTTTGCAAGACGCCTTCCTTCATCTTGCTGAGGACAGAAGATATTGAGGCAGTTCCATAGTGCTCTAGGTGCTATGTGAGAAAATAGCACCTTTGCACATGGAAAAAAACAGCATTAGTGCCTTTAGCAAGTCCTTCAATGCACTCTGCAAAGTTACTGCACTAATGTACCCCAACTGCAGTCCTCGGTAGTGCACCACAAGAACATCTGGAGTATTAAAAATTGCAATATCTTGACACACCTTGCAAATTGTGGCTAGGCACACCACACCGCACCACAAAGCCTCCACTCCCTCAAAACCAAGTTGGCAGAAATGCCACTTATCTCTGCATACCTCTGCAGATCAGTCGCAAAGCAATCTCCCACCATCCACACACGGACTCTCTCCATCTCTGCAACCACAGCCATCTTCATTACACACAGCAATGAAAAAAAAACTGAATACCCTCTCTTCCTATTAAGCGCAACCAGAACACCTGATTGGTTAATCCCCACAGTCCGCTTTCCATGCCAGGCCTCCTGAAAAGCCCGGATCTGGCACGCCCTGTCCGTGAAATACCGCAGTCTCCACAGGCCACATAACACAGGGAAGCCCTTCTTCCCTTTCCACTTCACTCTTTCAGCACTCCCTCATTGGCTACTTTTAAGCAGTCACACACCCATCCATCCACCAATCACATCCAAGAACTCTACATCTAACTCCATCTCAGTTCAACACTTCAGAAGTACTGTTCAACACTCAGAGTGCAGGTCTCCTGTTATTCCCAAGCACCTGCATCAAAAACGACTGCACCTGCAAGATGTCTACTTGCAGATTCATCCACATCTGCAACTATCAACACAAAGTACAGGTATGCGTATATGTTTTAAATTACATGTCCAACTCTTACAAAAGCATATCAAAAGGGTTCCTACCCTTTACCTTGCATTAACCTACTGAATAATCATACTCTCGTTTGTCCAACCTCCTGACATCAAATGGCACTCACAATGCTGTGTAGTTGCAAACTTTTCTTTTAATGAAGATTTTCATAACACTTTCAAAACACATTTGCAATGTTAGCAGCTCTTTGCGTCTTTTTTGTGAAGAAAAGAAAATCACAGTTGAACTATTTACACAGCATGTTAAAGTGCCAGATGCTATGTTAAACTTTAATATATTACCACGACATGCATGCTTGCCCATTTCACCCAGTCTAATGTGCAAACTGTTATTTTCATCTTTCATTCTGTCACTTTTAAAACCACTTCTCCAACTAACAAAGCTGCGCTAAAACTCCCACAATGCACCCTCAAAACAAAAACTGGATGTATGTAACTAAAGCGTAGCATGTACATGGATTGAAAAATGACAAAATCCAATGCGTTTAAAGCTGTTCATTTCAGCACCATTTGAAGGAAACCAAATAAATTCATGTGCAGATTTACAGCAGTGCTGTGTGTAATTGTTAATAAATAAATGAAACAATGGAACCTATTTCTCTAACATATTACAATAACACTCACGTACCGAGCATGCATGTGTGGGAAAGTTAATGAAATTGCACACACTAACATTCTCCTTTCTAATCTGTACATGCTTTTTGGCTTATTTATTTATTTTTTATTTTTTATTTATTTGTTTATATAGCGTTAAAGCCCGCGGGCATCAGAACGCTTACATATAGACTGGACAACACAAAAAGAGACAGGACTAGGCGAGAGAAGGCCTAAGTTAACTCAAATTGATTCAGTATGTTACCAGGATCTACTTAAAAAGTAAGGTTTTCAGTTTTTTCCTGAAGGTGAGGTAGTTAGGCTCAAGTTTTAATGAGATGGGTAGGTCATTCCATTTTCCGATGGCTAATGTCGGGAAGGCCTTGCCAAGGCCATGTTGTTTTTTAGTTATAATGGTTTGTAGTTTGCCTGTATTAATCCATTTTTCTCTGCATACTAGAACTTGGAGTGCTCCATTTCTAATACAAATAGTGCAACAACTCTCACACTTTCAAACCTCCAGCCCCGTAGGGCATACTTATCACGGGACCACGGCCCCATTACCAACCCTGCCGGGGCTGCCATGTTCCCATTCCCATACAGTGCTATACAACTGCACACAAATGGAGATTAACATTTTCTACCACCTGATGTTCCAAGCCAACATGTCCTGTAATGTCCTAGTGACACTGGGAAGCTAGCTGCCAAACAATTATTAGGAATATGATGGCAACCCGTCTGCAGCAACAGCAGTGTTACAACCATACTCGTAATCACATGCAATGTTACTAACTCTTCTTCCCAACAACTCCTCCAACAGTGTAAAATGTCTTCTTGTACTACAGTTACTTTGACATTACCACACATACCCACTAATGTTCTTCTTTCCCATTTGCAGTGAAGAACAGCCTCCTGAAAGACAGCAATGTCTCTCCTAGAAGATAAAGAGTAAGAAACCTACTCTTCACATCATACAAAGTAAGCACACTAGTGTAGTAGTATTCTTTCTGTTACTCATACAGTGCAGTGTAGCCGTATATTAGCCTACAAAATTCTTTCAAAATTGACAGCATTTACTTCACTCTTACTCCTTGCACCTCAGCAGGTACACTTTGTATTCTGATCTGAACACCAGTATCGTAACACCCACTAGCATTGTGAAAACATTGTGATGTCCTTACTTATTCATGCACAGTACACTATCTTACACACAGAACCAAGCCCTTCACACATCTAAACACACAGCTACTCTTACAACCTTCCCAACCAGAAAAGCCCATTGCACAATCACACAGCCCTCTAGTTATGCCTGTCCTGATATTCGCACACTCATTCACAATGCACGCAAATACATTGCACAACTGTCAAACCCACACTTTCCTTTTTTCTACAACAGACATAACAGAATGCCTACTAAAAAGCAACTATGTAGAAAACAACGAAAATATAGAGCAGATAAAACGAAAAGCATGCACAATACTCATCCACCTCTAGCAGAATTATAGCAAACGTTCAAACAAAACAGCTAATTCAGTCAACAAAACGGCACCAGCTAGCAGTAAAAAAATGATGGTCCCTCTTCCAAAAAGTAGAAATAAAAAGAAATGTATTAAGAAGAAAACTACATATAGCGCTAGCACTAAATCTACCCATATTAACATAGCCACAATTAAGCATTCTAAAATGTTTATTTTACAAGAAATGTTCCACTGTAGAGTACTTCACAATCTTATTTAAAAAAAAAAAGCAGAAAAGTCACGCTCAACACTTAAAAAAATTACCACAGAAGACTAATTCTGGAAGCACTCATTGACAGTGCAATGCTCCTCAAATCAAAATTGTTTCTCCAGCATGGGTCTGGCATGGATTCACATGCTCACGAATATTCCCCGTCGTCATGCTGGGAATCCGTGGTAAAAGAAAACAGTTTCACTTTTGTTTATAAACTGTCTTTCTCCTATGAACCAATCACTGAGCTCTGGGTCATGCTGCCCCCAGCCAATGACTGCCCTCTTCCTAAGCCCCTCCTCTCACAGCCATCTTCAGATGATCGTGCTTTTTTGGCTAGGAATACCCTATTTTAATTATTCGAGCCTGTGTGCTCCATCGTTTGCTCATCCGATTAACTAGGATACATTTTTCAGCAAACTTTCATTGCCGCTCAAGGGCAAATTGTTGAGTTTTTCTTTTCTTGGAAGTTTCCAGAAGGCCATCAGGCCTACACTGTGCCGGATTATGGAGGAGGAGGACGGGGCTTCCTTCTTCAAGCTCTGCACTAGCTGCGGTTTGCAGAATGTTTTCACAGACAAGCATTCTCAGTGCCTTTATTGTCTTCACCTGACGCACAAGGAAGAAGATTGCGAGAAGGGGGTGTGTGGAAGAGCTCCAGAGCACGGATATCTATTTGTCTGACGAGGGGGACATAGCTTCTGTTCACACCATACAGGAGGAGGGGGGTGACGAAGACGAGAGCGTCGAGTCAATGCCTGCCGGGGACGATGACATAGGTGCTGGGCCCAGCGACCCTGTTCCCCAGGCACCTCCCAGAGATCTGTCGGAGGATATTCTCTCGACCCTCCACACTGGTGTCAGAGATTCAGAAGAGGATGCCGACGGCACCACCAGCGGCACCACCATTGACACCACCGGTGTCTACCCTGTTGACACTGGTGCCACCACTGCTAAGAAAAGGATGAGACACCCTACGCCTCCATTCCAACTGTCGCTGCTCTCTCCCCCCAGGGAGAGGGGGACGGACACAGTGATGACAAAGGATACCGACAACAACGGCGGAATCTCTCCGCCACCAAGGGCTTCTCTGCCAGATGAAGTGAGTTCCTTCCACTCCATGATTGCCCGTGCGTCAGAACTCTTCCAACTCACCTCGGAAAAGGAGGGTTTCCTGTGTCAATGCCGGGAGGCAAAAAGGAAGACCATTCTGTCGGTACTGCTCTTGGATGTCGTCTGGGATGAGGGGCTGGCACTGATGAAGAACTGCACCTCAGCCCTGGTGAATAGGAACTGGCTAGAAACGAAATACCGGGTGCTGTTATCTGCACCCAAATGTTTGTGGTCACAACCATCGCCGGACTCTGTGGTCTCGACTGCGGCTAGGAAGAAGTCTTCAGACCCGTTGTCAGCCTCTGTCCCCCCGGACGGCGAGGGGAAGAAGTTGGATGCCGTGGGTTGGAAGGTTATTTACTATGTGGCAACGACGGTCAAGGCGGCCAATGACTTGGTGATCCTGACCAGGTACAACCGGGAGCTATGGTACAAGATGGCTCTGATCCTGGATTTTCTCCCCGAGGACAAACAGGTACAAGCAATAGAGATCTTTCAGGAAGGCGAGGTGGTGTCGGACCACACCATCACTGTGGCCCTGGACATTACGGACATGGGGTTACGCCGGATGGGAAACAGAATTTGCCGTTGTCATTTGCCTCCAACATCAGACAAGAGGTCCAGACGAGGGTCCTGGACATGCGGTTTGATGGGGACAACCTTTTTGGCAAGGTCGTCTATCAATCTCTTCAGGCCATCAAGACCGACACAGAGACGGCCCGTGCCCTGGGCACACTGCAACAGCACTGTCTGTCCTTTCATCCCTCAGGAGGGAAGTCGGGTAGGTCTTCGAAGAGTTTCGGCAGTGGATTGTCCTCTTACCACCAACCCTCCCATTCCACAACCCAGGAAGCCTGCAGGGGTCGTTCCAAGGCCCTTGGTGGTGGCCGCTGTCATGGTCAAGGCTCTCAGGGCGGCGCGCCGGCCTCCAAGCAGGACTGTAACGACCGAGATGTCGGGCCCCCACCCCAGGACCCCATTGGGAGGCCAGCTGCTGAACTTCATCAGCCGGTGGCAAAACATCTCCACTGATCGATGGGTGCTGGATGCTCTCGCCCACGGACACACCTTGGAGTTTAAACAAAAGTGTCCACGAATACCACCAATGGCCCGGCAGGAAGAATACATCCCTGAGCTGCTGCTGGAGGTTTGGGCCATGTTAAGAAAAGGGGAGATGGAGCTGATTCCGAAGCAGCACCGGAGCTCTGATTCTCGATCTACGGCGACTCAAGTCCCAGAAATTCAGGATGGTCCCGTTGCAGCACATGGTCGGCCAACTGGAGAAGGCAGACTTCCACATCCCTATTCACAAAAAACATTGCATGTTCCTGCGCTTTGTCATATAAGGGAAGCACAACCAGTTCAAGGCTCTCCCCTTTGGACGGAAGTCGGTGCCCAGAGTCTTTACGAACGGCCTGGCTCCGGTGGCGGCCCATCTGCGATTACAGGGAATTCATGTTTAACCGTGCCTCGACGACTGGCTCATCCGAGCCAGGTCAAGGGACATTGCTGTCGATCACACGGAGAGGACCATCTGGCTGACGGATCTGGGGTTCTCGGTGAACTATGCAAAATCCTGCTTAACTCCATTACAGCGTCCAGGCTCAACACGGTTGGGGCAAGGTGCAATGCTGCGGTGAGGACCATCAAGTTGCTGCTCAGCATGATGTTGTCGTGTAGCTACCTGATCCGGCTCTAAAGGTTGCAGATGCGACCGCTCAAGGAATTCCTGGACTCCCGTTCGATCTAGGTGTCTGGAAGCTTCAAGGACAGGAACGTGCTTGACGAGGAGTTCCGTTGAGCGATAAGGTGGTTGGGTGTGCGCTCTAACATCGCTGGCGGCACATACTTCCTGAGCCCTCCATACCAGGTGACGATCATGACGGACGCTTTCCTGGAGGGATGGGGAGCTCACACCAGACATCTCCATGCCAGTGGACGTTGGCTGCCAGAGGAGAAGGTGCTACACATCAACGTCCTGGAACTACGAGCTGCGTTTTAGGCCCTGAAGTCATTTCTCCCGTCCCTCAAGAGCAAAGTGGTGTGTGTATTCACAGACAATACCACCACAATGTTTTACATCCAGAAGCAGGGGGGTACCAGAACCCTGGCGCTCTCGAGAGAGGCGCAGGAGTTGTGGAACTGGGCTGTCGCCCAGGGGATGTTCCTCATTCCTTTTCACCTGGCGGAAGTCAAGAACACCATTGCCGATTCCTTCAGCAGGGAGCTGCGCTCTTGCCACGAGGGGGAACTTTGGCAGGATCAAGTTGACAACCTCATCCTCAGGTGGGGCAGTCCCCAGATCGATCTATTTGCGACGGCGACGAATACCAAGTGCTGTAGGTTCGCCAGCAGGTTCCCCCAGCTGGGGAGTATGGGGACGTATTCTCCTTCCCTTCGGAAGGCATAGTCCTGTACGCGTTTCCTCTCTTGCCGCTGCTACTACCAGTCCACTCAAGACGGTTCTGGTGCAGGATGATCCTCGTTGCGCAAGCGTGAGAGACAAATCTGGTACCCGGACCTTCCAGTCAATCTGCCAGTGGTCGCAGATCTTCTCAACCGGGAAGGAGGCGCAATCCTGCACAACGACCCAGGATCGATGGACCTGAAGGCCTGGCTCCTGCAGCATTAAGATTCGGTGAATACGGTTGCAGAGAGGTCCTCGCCAAGGCCAGGGCGTCATCGACTGAGTGTAAGGGACACAAATGGAAGTGTTTCGTGACTTGGTGCCGGTCGCAGATAACCCTCTGAGGGTCCTGGCCCCTCCAGGTCCTTGTCGTTGGCTGGTGCACACCTCGTTCAAGCTGCATCTGGCAGCTATCTCCCGCTACACCTGGTCTCCGGGACAGTCTTCTCTTTGGTCCTTCCGTCTAATGAAGGAATTCATCAAAGGACTGTTCCATTCGTTCTTGCCAGTGAAGGCGCCTGCCCTGGCGTGAGAACTCAACGTGGTACTGACTAGGCTCATGGGGCCCCATTCAAGCCGATGAATCGAGCTCTGCTTAAGTTCCTGTCTTGGAAGACTGCTTTCATTGTGGCCATCACCTCTGCCAGGATGAGTAGGTGGGATCCAGGCCCTGTCCTGCAAGCGAACTTACTTGACTTGCCACAAGACGAAGGTGATGCTGCGGATGCACCCCTCCTTCATGCCCAAGGTTCCGTCGGAATTTCCTCAACGAGCCATTGGTGTTACCTGTGATTTTTCCTACACCTTCGTTGCTGGCTGAAAGAACTTTGCACTCGCTGGATGGGGCTCGTCCGCTGAAGTTTTATGTGGCCTGCACAAAGAGTTTCCGGAATACTTCTCAGCTTTTTGTGAACTTTGGTCCTGTGAACCATGGGAAGGCCTTGTCCAAGGCTTCCATCTCCAGGTGGCTCTCCGGCTGCATCACGCATTGCCTCCGGTTGGCAAACTGGCTTCTGCCTGGCCGTCTGAGAGCCCATTCTACCAGAGCAATTGCTGCGACGACGGCATTCCTGTCTGGTGTGCCCCTGCTAGACATCTGCAGGGCTGCTACGTGGAGGTCTACGCACACGTTCACGAAATTCTACTGCGCCGACAGGGAACCCAGGGAGGAGTCCAGAGTCGGCCAAGCAGTGCTATGCAACCTGTTTGCTTGAAGGTGAGCCTGTTGAGGAGGTAAGAGTAATTGCTTCTGTTGAGCCTTGCCACCTCCCGTGGTTGTGTATGATGTACTGCTATGTATTCTTTATTTGCGAGCATGTGGATCCATGCCAGACCCCATGCTGGAGAAGGAACAACTTACTTACCTGTAACTCTTTTTCTCCAGCATGGGTCTGGTATGGATTCACATGCAAACTCTCCCTCCTGTACCTATGCAGCTCGTCTTGGTCATACTGCCACTTTATGTGCTACCAAATCTGAAGATGGCTGCCAGAGGAAGGGCTTAGGAAGAGGGCAGTCATTGGTTGGGGCAGTATGGCCCAGAGCTCAGTGATTGGTTTATAGGAGAAGGACAGTTTATTAATGAAAGTGAAACTGTATTTTCTTTTACCGAGGATACCCAGCCTACCAACAGGGAATATTTGTGAGCATGTGAATCCATGCCAGACCCATGCTGAAGAACAACAGTTACAGGTAAGTAACTTGTGCCTTATGTAAAGTTTAACCAGATTGAAACCACAAATTAATCAGTAAACTACAAAAAGTACTTCTGAACATGCACAATGTCAACATAGATACCTTTGCAAACTTCTGTGCATGTGAGTGGATTCACACAAGCAGCACAGAACCATATTTCAATGAAGAGGCCTATAAACAAGAGCAGAAAAACCCAATTGCCATCCATAGCAGTGGCCAAGGGTATGAAATGGTAGACAATGCCATTATGGCACAAGAAATGCTCATTGAAAAAATGTACCCAACAAACTTTACAATCAACTTTCTACTCCACCGAACCAATCCGTCCAGTCTACGAATGGCCTTGCACCTCAATGTGTAACGTACGGAAACAATCCATCAAATCTTTATGCCAATTCCTCAATCACAATGTGAAAGTAAAAGAGAAAATTAGAATACAAACTTTGCAAACCATGAACTCCTGTCCAGTGCACAATTACACTGGACGGCGAGGACATTCATTAGCCTGCATTTCAGGACCTGCTTGCAAAAGCACCTTCCACCACATCAAAATGTTAGCAGCACACCCTTCCACTATTGGGAATGCCAATCTTCTAATAAACACCTACAAAACAGAAATAGCAAAGTTTTTAA
This sequence comes from Ambystoma mexicanum, assembly GCF_040938575.1. Lineage (NCBI taxonomy): Eukaryota > Metazoa > Chordata > Amphibia > Caudata > Ambystomatidae > Ambystoma > Ambystoma mexicanum. The sequence continues at coordinate 283,463,496 of NC_090938.1, read as the reverse complement.
AAGGACATCTGCTGGAGTACCAAACCAAGTATGTGTGTGTTTTCGCGGATTTATTTTATAAAAAGAGCACCAAAACTGTAGGTATAATGTAAAACAAATAGAAGACAATGAGGAATCCCAATGGTTCCAATTAGCTCTCTACCTTATAGCAGAAAACAAATACAAAATGACTAACTCCTCAATACTTTGCACATACTGCAACACAAAGCTTGATAATAACCAAATGCTTTCACAGGCTATCACTAATAACTTGGAAATATTCCCACTTCCAAAACCTCTCCACCAGCTTAATTTGTATGAGAGCATTATAATCCAAACAGTGCACCCATTTCAAGCTATAATACACCTTCAATCCAAAACAGACAAATTGCTGTCTCCTGAATTACTAAAAGAAGGCATTTGTGGCAAAGTAGTTTATTTGCCATTTGATCTTAAAGAAAATGTAGATACTCTAGGAGTGCAACGACCAATAGATCAATCTTTGATTATCCTAGTGAATGGTGAACCAACGAAAGACAAAATAATTTGGCAACAACTAGTAGACTTAAAGTTTGAGAAGCCCTACAATATCTTAAAGTGAACAATGAGTACTACAAAGAAATAAACATTGAACAAAACCAAAGGGAAACCACCGAAATAATTCAGGATTCCGCACCAACCGGCCAATTTCAACTTGTAGGTCCTAATATGGCATCCAATATGTTAGACCAGTATACAATTCACCCACTACACTCCAAAGACACCATAGACGATGCACCAGAAACATATCAAATGCGTCAAGCCAAAGGATCTCCAGTCAGCATATGGGGAAAAAAGTGTAGAAGCACAAGCCTTTCCTCTACATTTTCCTACAGGAAAAGGGGGAAGATATGTTGAAAGATGCACACAAATAACCGCATCAGAATACCGCTTTTTACGAATGTATTCTGAAGACCCCAGATTCAGACAAAGCATTGAATACATATTCCACCTCCTGTTTGAAAGTGAACTAGCAACTCTGTTACGGAGTTGCACACACATTGAAAACCGGTTCCAATTTTTTTAAACATGTCTGCTACCCAACTACTTCAAAAGATAAAAGACAAAGATGAAGTTTTGCAGTCAAATCTCTTGCGAACATGCTTGGTACAAATGAATATTGGTTACGACATCACGCTGATGTACGGTTTATGCTATGGAACCTTGGCCCACCCACATGGTTTGTCACTTTTGTGCAGAATATGCATGGGAGGACTTGCACGACTTTCTATGCACAGCAAACCAAAACAAAGAAAAGTATACCCATAAAAACACCTGGAGAACTCTGCTCTCTTGACTCTGTAAATGTGTCAAGATATTTTCACCACCTCTTTATTGCCATGCTGCACTTAATTTGTAATAAAACAATTCCTCCCCTCGGAGAAGTGGAACCCTTCTTTTGGAGAATAAAATATCCATCCAGAGGAGCACCACAAATTCACATGCTTTTGTGGATAAAAGATGCTCCTAAATTTTGTCATGACAGTGATGCCACTGTTTTGCAGTTTATTCACAAATATGTAACCTGTGACATCCCTTCAGAAAGCACACTTAGTGAGCTACATACAAAAATGTTCTGTTTCCAAAAACATAAATGTGGCAAATATTGCTGACTCCGATATAAAAAAAAGGCAAATACTATACCAAATGCCGCTTTGGTTTCCCTAGACCAGTTTCAGCAAAAGTACAAGTAAACCGCTTCATGTCTTCTGTTAGACACAGTGTGAAAGGCAAATTGCCTAAAAACACATACTGCATTAAAAGAAACAAAGCTTCAAAGTACATCAGTGATTACAATGCAATCATTGCCCTGTTGTGGAATGCAAGCATAGATATATACAATACATTGCAGACAATTCCACTGCTGTTGCAAGATATGTCACAGCCTACCTAACCAAAGCTGAGAAAACAGAGCTAAAAGACCTCTCGAATGTCATATCATCTGACTAAACCCTGCTACAAAAATTGTACAGGTTCGGCATAAAAATGCTCTCCCATAGAGAATGTGGATGCTACGAAGCTGCAGACCATTTAACAGGCACAGCCTTATATGGCAAATCTGAGCACATAGTCTGGCTAAGCCGTGGCCCTGATGCAGCCAGAAAAAGTGCTGAAATCGTACCAAGACATAGAAACAATAGCCGAAAAGTGAACCCAACAGCCAGGACATTTTGAAAAACTATTTACTAGACACTACCGAAAAAGAAGTACTGCTTTGGAAAACATGTGCCTATACCACATAGCCCAACAGTTCTCCTACAAGAATAATATTAAACAAGATGAAAAAAATGGAAAACACATAGTCAAAACCTGTGAAGGCAGCCTCGTTAATCTTACCAAACCCAGCCTTATTAATCATATAAAGTTATAATTTGAAACTCCTCAACATAGTGTTACGCTCACCTGGTCTCTCCGGGGACGTTGGGGCACGGTTGCAGCACTCTCTGGAAGTGGATCACCCCTATCTGGCTTCTTCCTCTGCAAATATGCTGTGGGCTACGACAATTGGTGACACTGCTCCTGCGTGGATATGAGAGAACGTGAGGATGCTAATCTGTGAATGTTGTCTCCCTCTCGAACCCTTCTTCCCAAAGCGTGATGAGCATGCACCGACCCATAATAGGCTCACATGTTGATTAATGATAATGAGCTCTCCGTCCTGCTACTCTCTGCAGGGGCGCTTCTTGTTGGGACCGAGTTCCTTCACTCGTAAGTGGTAGCCCAGTCCAGCTGCGACTATGCCACTTCTTATGGTAGGTGTCTTTCAGTTCTATTGTCTCTTCTCGTTGATGAAATGTTTTGTATTGTTAATGCCTCTCTTCTGATTTCTTCCTTTAGGTGGAATTGCGGCCTTGGAGCACAAGGCGAGCCGGATGGCAGAGGAGAGGATCCGCGATGGTCTGATAACAGGTAAGTGGTGGTTTAAGGTTAAGCGCGAGGTTAGATGGCGGCGCAACCTTAAACGCAACCTTAAACTGAATGTCTTTAAAGTCTAACCTTGTCTTTCGTATTTCTAGCAGGTGCTGTCTTCGTGACTGAGAAGCGTGTTGTGCTGCGGTGTGAAGCGGGGCTGAAGCTGGAATGCTGGATGCCAGGTTGGACGAGAGGCGCGTGCAGGTGAGAACAGGTAGGTAAGTATGAAGCTGGAGTCAGAGAGGTGAGTCTGCAGTCAGGCGGCTGTGAGCGTTACGCTGTATGCAAGTGCAGAATAACGTGCAGTATTCGCATGAAGGCTGGGTGGGCTTATATAGTCGAGTTCCCAGCCACGCCCACTAGCTCTGGCTTGCCAGCCACACCCTGCCACTCCTAGATGACGCTGTACATGCAACCCAGTTCCCCAGCAGTCACGACCAAACTGAATGCACTTGAAAAGTTCCTGTACTCATGAATAAAGCACTCCTGCATCAAATAAACGTCTGTTTACATTTGTCCATGACTTAGTCCAGCTGGCCCCCCTGTGCTTGATTGTCCCAAAGGGACGAATAAGAACAGTGTTACTCCTTGTCCCCATCCCCTGATGGTGCAGGGTCTGTGTTCTTGGGCCTGTGGCCATGACAAATAGAGAACTTTCCTACATGTCCCTACTCCAACTTTTTAAACCATGGAGAAAAGATGATGATTTATTGAGCACCCACAACTCATTTGAAGCTGCTTTCAGTGCAATTGAAAGCAGTATAATAAATGTCAATTTCGAGCAGTACAAAAACATGTTGGACAATGAACGCCAACAAGAGGAAGTGTCACACCCTGAAGGGATACAGATGCAACACCTGCTTTGGGTGTTTCTTCACTCTAAGAAGTATTGAACGCGATGTTAATAAGACTTTCTCCCCAAGATCGCAGCATGCAGGAATATAATACACCTGACAGGCCAGGGACTCGAGTGAAAAGGCAGGAGCAGCAACAAAAGAGCTAGGGGAACAAAGAACAATACAGCAGTTCAGAAAAGCAGCCAGGTATGCTGGAATACATCATTCACCACCCACAATTACCCACTCTTACCTGCTCAGTTAAGAAGAAGGCCAGTAACCTACTTGGAGTCGGAGGGGTGATGATGAAAGTGGAGAGTGAAAAGGAAGTCCCAATTCCAGGAAGTCTGTGCAATCCCACCTAACCCGAACGGCACAGGGGCGCAACTAATGAGCAGTTCAAAACCAATCCCAAAGAAAATCAGTAAAGCGTTCCAAAGTGTAAATAACCAATCCAAATAGTGACCATGTAATCAGGAGAGCATCCAAGAGGTCACCTCAGTATGCAGAGCAGTGTTCCTTATGATGAACAGGATAGCGTCTATAGTAGATCCAGTAGATTGATTGATATTTTATTTCTATTGCGCTCGTACACAAGTGTTTCAGAGCGCGACAAGGCAAGGGAGGGGAACAGGGGAGAACAAAACAGCGATCTTACTCGGCCCAGTGACATTGAGAACGCGCAAGTGCATGGGAGGGGGGGTGCATGGAAGGGGGGAGAAGTGGAAAGTGCGAAGCAGAGGAGAAACAGATAAATAACAATAAATAAATAATAAAGGCAACAAAATGAAGGGTTCTGCGAATTAGTGAGGGGATAGGTGGTCAAGGAAATGATTGGAGAGAGCAGCCAGGGGTGTCACAAAAAGGTGCTTGGAAATGGGAGTCCAGCGTTAGAAAACTCTAAGCTTAATCCCCAATGATAGCGAGATTCACAGGTGCGGAAGCGTCACAACAAATAAGGGCAAGATAAGGAGTAATCCGATTGAACAGCAAAAGGTCTAGTAACCGAGGGAAACGGCAGAGGGAATCAGGCATCAGGATATCGTGAGGCCAATGACTGAAGAATAATAATTGAAAGCAAGCCGGGTCGAGGAAACGGGTAAGCAAAAATATCAGGATATCACGCACTCGAAACTAAATAATTAGTTTAGGAGCACCCGTTACGGGGACTGGCAGGAACTAAATACTGGACTCGCTCGAAGACGTGGAACACGTTGCGTGCGCGACACGTGACCGCGAACAGTGAGTTTGATGGGAAATGCGGTGCTGCGAATCCCGTGGACCAGGTGCAACTGCGAGAGTCACCAATGCAGCTTCCAGGAGGGAACAGGTGCCCCCAGACGTCTACACGCAGGAAACTGGGGCATGACAGTACCCCCGCAAAGGATGCACACTCCTGCGGTCACGTAACCATTCCAACCAAAATGCACGCAGGAGTCGGGGAGCATGCAGATTGGAGGCCGGTTCCCAAGTCTTATCCTCCGGGCCATAACCCTTCCAATCAATCAATCAGGTAGGATCGCACTCCGTGACGTAGGCGGGTGTCCAGTATTGCATGCACTTCATATTCGTGCTCCCCCCGTACAGAGATCGGAGCAGGGGCAACAGGAAGCCGGGTGCCAGGTACAAAAGGACAGAGCAAGGAAATATGAAAAACAGGGTTTATCTGCCAATGAGCTGGAATGTTGAAACGGACAGCAGTAGGATTGAGACCGTGTAGGATCTTGGAAGGACCCACATAACAAGACAATAGCTTCCGTTTACCCCGAATGGCGAGGTGTTTGAGAGCCAAACGCGATCATCGCAGGCATAGGAGGGAGCTGGTGAATGACGTTTGTCCGCCTGTAGTTTTGTACGGGATGTGCAGTCTGTAGATGAGAAATGACTGAATTGCATATGTTATGTTATTTTGCACTTCTATAGCGCCTTATATACCATTGGTATGGTCTGAAGGCGCTGGTGGGTTGAACGCCCTTGAGAACCGAAGTTCTGGTCAGTAGAGGGAGAAGAGAGAGTCCAAAGGTGCGCGTGCGCATCTGGTATGTGTGCAGCTGGTGCGAAATTCGTGTGGTAGCTGCTTCCTAGCGGTAGGTGTGGTGGCTGATCGGTCAGGCGTATGTGTTCGATCTGGCCGTAATTATCCAGACTGAGAGTGGCATCGTTAGGCCTGAGGAGAACGCCTGGCTGGGGGTGCGAGACCAGCAATGATTACTTAGAGTGATGGAGAGTGAGCGGCAGATGTTGATATGAGAACAGTTATACCGAATGGTGTCATAGTAGCTCTGTGTTCTAGTTGAGTGGTGGTGTAAGGAGAGAGTAAGCGTGGGGTGTGATATGAGGTATGCTCTTTTAAAGGATCCATGCATTCCACGGCATAATACGGACGTCTTGCAATTCTGCAATTCGTCTGCTCTCCACACTCATCGGCTCTCCGCACTCCTCCGCTCTACACACTCCTCTGCTCTTCACACTCCTCCGCTCTTCACACTCATCTGCATTTTGCACTCCTCCGCATTTCGCACTCATCCGCTCTCATACACATTCGCTCTCCACACTCATCCGCTCTCCACACTCATCCGCTCTCCACACTCATACGTTCTTCCTACTCATCCGCTCTTCACACTCATCCGCTCTTCACACTCATCGGTATTTCGCACTCGTACACTTCTAATGCAAATGGTCACTGCTTCTAAATGCAGTTGGGTACACTTCTAAATTCCACTTTCTCAGAGAGGCTATTGGGTGCAATTTCTAAATGCAATTGGGTACACTTCTAATGCAAATGGTCACAGCTTCTAAATGCAATTGGGTACGCTTCTAAATTCCACTTTCTCAGAGAGGCTATTGGGCGCAATTTCTAAATGCAATTGGGTACACTTCTAATGCAAATGGTCACAGCTTCTAAATGCAATTGGGTACACTTCTAACGCAGATGGTCACAGCTTCTAAATGCAATTGGGTATACTTCTAATGCAAATGGTCACAGCTTCTAAATGCAATTGGGTACACTTCTAGTGCAAATAGTCACAGCTTCTAAATGCAATTGGGTACGTTTCTAAATTCCACTTTCTCAGAGAGGCTATTGGGCGCAGCTTATAAATGCAATTGGGTACACTTCTAAATTCCACTTACTCAGAGAGGCTATTGGGTGCAATTTCTAAATGCAATTGGGTACACTTCTAATGCTAATGGTCACAGCTTCTAAATGCAATTGGGTACACTTCTAGATTCCACTTTCTCAGCGAGGCTATTGGGCGAATTTCTAAATGCAATTGGGTACACTTCTAATGCAAATGGTCACAGCTTCTAAATGCAATTGGGTATACTTCTAATGCAAATGGTCACAGCTTTTAAACGCAATTGGGTACAGTTCTAAATTCTACTTTCTCAGCGAGGCTATTGGGCGCAATTTCTAAATGCAATTGGGTACACTTCTAATGCAAATGGTCACAGCTTCTAAATGCAATTGGGTATACTTCTAATGCAAATGGTCACAGCTTTTAAATGCAATTGGGTACAGTTCTAAATTCTACTTTCTCATAGAGGCTATTGGGTGCAATTTCTAAATGCAATTGGGTACACTTCTAATGCTAATGGTCACAGCTTCTAAATGCAATTGGGTACACTTCTAGATTCCACTTTCTCAGCGAGGCTATTGGGCGCAATTTCTAAATGCAATTGGGTACACTTCTAATGCAAATGGTCACAGCTTCTAAATGCAATTGGGTACAGTTCTAAATTCCACATTCTCATAAAGGCTATTGGGCGCAATTTCTAAATGCAATTGGGTACACTTCTAAATTCCACTTTCTCAGCGAGGCACTTGGGTGCGTTTCTAAATTCCACTTTCTCAGAGAGGCTATTGGGCGTAGCTTATAAATGCAATTGGGTACACTTCTAAATGCCACTTACTCAGAGAGGCTATTGGGTGCAATTTCTAAATGCAATTGGGTACACTTCTAATGCAAATGGTCACAGCTTCTAAATGCAATTGGGTATACTTCTAAATTCCACTTTCTCAGCGAGGCTATTGGGCGCAATTTCTAAATGCAATTGGGTACACTTCTAATGTACTAGGTCACAGCTTCTAAATGCAATTGGGTACCCACTTTTAAATGCAATTGGGTACACTTCTAAATTCCACTTTCTCAGAGAGTCTATTGGGCGCAATTTCTAAATGCAAATGGTCACAGCTTCTAAATGCAGTTGGGTACACTTCTAATGCAAATGGTCACAGCTTCTAAATGCAATTGGGTACACTTCTAGTGCAAATGGTCACAGCTTCTAAATGCAATTGGGTACGCTTCTAAATTCCACTTTCTCAGAGAGGCTATTGGGCGCAGCTTCTAAATGCAATTGGGTACGCTTCTAAATTCCACTTTCTCAGAGAGGCTATTGGGCGCAGCTTCTAAATGCAATTGGGTACACTTATAAATTCCACTTACTCAGAGAGGCTATTGGGTGCAATTTCTAAATGCAATTGGGTACACTTCTAATGCTAATGGTCACAGCTTCTAAATGCAATTGGGTACACTTCTAGATTCCACTTTCTCAGCGAGGCTATTGGGCGCAATTTCTAAATGCAATTGGGTACACTTCTAATGCAAATGGTCACAGCTTCTATATGCAATTGGGTACAGTTCTAAATTCCACATTCTCATAAAGGCTATTGGGCGCAATTTCTAAATGCAATTGGGTACACTTCTAAATTCCACTTTCTCAGCGAGGCACTTGGGTGCGTTTCTAAATTCCACTTTCTCAGAGAGGCTATTGGGCGTAGCTTATAAATGCAATTGGGTACACTTCTAAATTCCACTTACTCAGAGAGGCTATTGGGTGCAATTTCTAAATGCAATTGGGTACACTTCTAATGCAAATGGTCACAGCTTCTAAATGCAATTGGGTATACTTCTAAATTCCACTTTCTCAGCGAGGCTATTGGGCGCAATTTCTAAATGCAATTGGGTACACTTCTAATGTACTAGGTCACAGCTTCTAAATGCAATTGGGTACCCACTTTTAAATGCAATTGGGTACACTTCTAAATTCCACTTTCTCAGAGAGTCTATTTGGCGCAATTTCTAAATGCAAATGGTCACAGCTTCTAAATGCAGTTGGGTACACTTCTAATGCAAATGGTCACAGCTTCTAAATGCAATTGGGTACACTTCTAGTGCAAATGGTCACAGCTTCTAAATGCAATTGGGTACGCTTCTAAATTCCACTTTCTCAGAGAGGCTATTGGGTGCAGCTTCTAAATGCAATTGGGTACACTTCTAAATTCCACTTTCTCAGAGAGGCTATTGGGCACAGCTTCTAAATGCAATTGGGTACACTTCTAAATTCCACTTACTCAGAGAGGCTATTGGGTGCAATTTCTAAATGCAATTGGGTACACTTCTAATGCAAATGGTCACAGCTTCTAAATGCAATTGGGTACACTTCTAGATTCCACTTTCTCAGCGAGGCTATTGGGCGCAATTTCTAAATGCAATTGGGTACACTTCTAATGCAAATGGTCACAGCTTCTAAATGCAATTGGGTACAGTTCTAAATTCCACTTTCTCATAGAGGCTATTGGGCGCAATTTCTAAATGCAATTGGGTACACTTCTAAATTCCACTTTCTCAACGAGGCTATTGGGCGCAATTTCTAAATGCAATTGGGTACACTTCTAATGCAAATGGTCACAGCTTCTAAATGCAATTGGGTACACTTCTAAATTCCACTTTCTCAGAGAGGCTATTGGGCGCAATTTCTAAATGCAATTGGGTACACTTCTAATGTAAATGGTCACAGCTTCTAAATGCAGTTGGCTACACTTCTTATGCAAATGGTCACAGCTTCTAAATGCAATTGGGTACACATCTAAATTCCACTTTCTCAGAGAGGCTGTTGGGCGCAATTTCTAAATGCAAATGGTCACAGCTTCTAAATGCAGTTGGGGACACTTCTAATGCAAATGGTCACAGCTTCTAAATGCAATTGGGTACACTTTTATAGCAAATGGTGCAGTAGTTTCAATGGTGGCTATTGAGCACACTTCTAAATGTGGCTTTCCACAGACAGGTTACTGTGCGCACTTCAAGATGTAATTTTTAAGGGAGGCTATTGGGTGCACATTTAAATCTACTCATACATGTATAGATTCGAGTTTCCAAGTGTAAGTATGCTACAGCAATGATTGTATAACAGAGGTAATGCTTTGTTAGATGCATGGTTGGGTAGTATGGCGTGAAGTGATTGCCTCAGGCCCTGCCCTTCCCACACTTATTGTTGGCTTCTTGCTTCTCCTGCGTATACCTGCAGATACGGTTGGGAGCTGTCTCTGTATGAGCTGACCTTTGTCCCAGGGTCCTTAGTCGCAGGGGGCTGCCCTGGGAGGGTCTGTAATGGCTGGTGACTCAGGGCCTGCTAGCCAATCAGGGCAAGACCTGGAGAGCGCTGGCGACTCATCCAATCAGGGGAGGTGGGCGGGCTGGGAGGCGGGAGGGAGGGAACAAGGAAGTGGGGAGAGGGATCGAGCACGAAGGGACTGGGCTCCAACACACGGCCAAAAAACTAATTAAAGCCTTGGCAGGGACCAAGAGGGGCTAGATTTCGGGTCCACTCACCTTGCACCGACACAAATAAGGATGCGTGCACGGAGAGACCACGACTGTTAGGCCCAAAGCACACGGAGCAGGCTACCAATCAGGGGAGGTGGGCGGGCTGGGAGGCGGGAGGGAGGGAACAAGGACGTGGGGAGAGGGATTGAGCACGAAGGGACGGGGCTCCAACACACGGCCAAAAAACAAAATTAAAGCCTTGGCACGGACCAAGAGGGGCTAGATTTCAGGTCCACTCACCTTGCACGGACACAAATAACAAGAGAGTCCCTCGTGGACTTTGCTGGAGGGACAGGGTCTGAGGAAGGTAGGACAGGCGGAAGGATACTCTGGTGTAATCCATACAAGGCATAAAATGGAGAACAACCTATTGACGAGTGTCTGGAGTTATTGTGTGCAAAGTCAGCGGTACCCAAAACCAATAACCAGTTTGATTGATGTTGTAAGCACAAGCAACGGAGGTACTGCTCCATGGTGCCATTGGTACATTCGGTCTGTCCATCGGTCTAAGGGTGGTAGGCCGAGGACAGCCGTGCATCTATCCCCAATGAATTGGTAAGAGCACGCCAAAATCGTGAGGTAAATTGGGAGCCACGATCGGATATCGTGATCGTAGGTAGACCAAAGAAACGTACCACATGTTTGAAAAACAAACTTGCCAATAGGGGGGCAGTAGGTATACCAGGGCACGGTATGAATCGTGCCATTTTTGTGAACACGTCTACCACCATGAGTACAGCTGACATGCCCTTGACCAAGGGGAGTTCTAGCACAAAGTCATCAAAAGACCTACAGGTTTCCCTGGTTGTCTCTTACACTGCATACATATAGCACATTTGGAGACATATTGTTCAGTATCCTTCTTCATACCAGGCCACCAGCACCATTGGTGCAGCAGGTCATAGGTTTTGGTTTGACCCGGATTTGCCGCTAACGGGACGTCATGTGACCATTCAAGAGCCTTCTGTCTGGTTTGGTTGTCTGGAAGGTACAATAACTCATGAACATAGGGAAGACCTGTAACAATCTTAGCACCCAAAACTTCGAGAAACGAGGCATGATCCCTGGCCCACTGCTGCAATCTGAGCAAGGAAAGAGGACCCAAAGTTCGAGTCCTCCCGTCCCCTGCACACTCTTGGACTACGCAACAAGGGCGTAGATTCTTAAGAATATAGTTAGCAATATTCGTTCTTAAGCACTCTTTAGAGAATAGATTCTACAAAATTTATAATATCAAACAGAAGAACAATGGTTTCTGCATTTTAGGTGTACAGGGATGAAGTGAACACCTATTTATTTATACATGAAAAAATGTAGTGAAGACACGAGAAATCGCATAACAACATTATAATGTCAACATAATCAAAAGTTGATGGAAATTCCACTCTCAATGGCTTGACGCGTTTCGAGGTGATACCTCTTCTTCAGAAGCCTCTGTGGATCTACTGTCTAATCAAAATACATTCAGGGAAAGAAATCAACAGAAAGTATACTTGTAAGTTCGTCAACCAAATAAACAACAAGTAGCATTAATTTGTTTAAATTAAATATCTACATGTTATGTGTTAAACAGTGCAAACATTCAATTTAGTTTGACCATAGAACTATCTGGCCATGTTTTTTTAAAAAAAATTCAAAACACCGTCTAGTATAATCCCGTGCACCTCTCATGGGAATCCAACCAATTAGAGTATCATTAGTAATGTAAAAATGGAAGCTATAATGATGGCTTCTAAAATTCAATTCAACAAATGAAACATATTCGATTTTAAGGGCATATTCAACCAGTGTAGATTTATTGTTAAGCATGGTAAATACAAACTACACATAAAAGAAGGGTTTTTTTTCACAAAGAGGATATTATACATCAAAAAAGTACTGACCTATTAAGGTTTACTGTTGTAACAGAAAAGCCATCTATGGCGAAAAATAAGTCGAAGTGGACATGCTTGCAGTGCCAAGACTTCGATTTAGGTGTTTTCTTGGTACAGAAAAGTACTTCAATACTTCCGGTAATCTCTGTGGATAGCAATGTTAATGTATGGGTCACTGTGTGTGACTAAATATCTATTCACACTACAATAATGCGTTTGTTAGTAAGGAAATGGCCATATACCTGCTATAATTAGTGCGACAGAGCACGCGGGTATGTTGCGACAGGGTTCAATGTCCAGCGGATGTGCAGGATTTCTCTGTGTTGCATCTAATGTAGCAGGAAGAACGGGTGCAGATAGATCCGGGAACTCGTAAGTGCGAATGCTTTCTGTGGAGGACAGTGTGGTGCTAGTGAGTATTCAAGATCATATGGATCATTGATCACACGGTCAAAAACGTATATAGTATTTTATACATAGCGCGTACCTGTACAGCTTCTAAGTACTTCCAGTTGTACTTCTCTCTGCTCGTTGTTTGCACGGTGCCCATGGAAACGAGGGACCGTGTTCAAACAGCCTAGTATTTGGCGGGCTAAGTTCTGGGGGTAGAGATCAACAACGGACTAACCCGATGTTTGAGGAATGTGGCGGCCATCTTAAGCTATGTAAAGAGACCCTGTTAGTAAAGGTGGTTTACATGTGTAAAATTCTGCAAGTCATCTTCTGACAACATAATCAAAATTCTATTAAGAGTAGCATAAGTTTAAACAATACGATGATAACAGTAACGGTCGAAAGACAAAGTTATTTTACCCAGCATTTTCTACACGTGGTACTATTTATGCGTATGGTACTTCTGTATCGTTCGAGTGTATTCAAACATCACAATATGTCCATTTACATCCCTTTATCTAATTAGCTGGACAATCTGATACATGCTACCAGATGTCCTCACATTCTTAGTCTGTTGTTGATCTCTACCCCCAGAACTTAGCCCGCCAAATACTAGGCTGTTTGAACACGGTCCCTCGTTTCCATGGGCACCGTGCAAACAACGAGCAGAGAGAAGTACAACTGGAAGTACTTAGAAGCTGTACAGGTACGCGCTATGTATAAAATACTATATACGTTTTTGACCGTGTGATCAATGATCCATATGATCTTGAATACTCACTAGCACCACACTGTCCTCCACAGAAAGCATTCGCACTTACGAGTTCCCGGATCTATCTGCACCCGTTCTTCCTGCTACATTAGATGCAACACAGAGAAATCCTGCACATCCGCTGGACATTGAACCCTGTCGCAACATACCCGCGTGCTCTGTCGCACTAATTATAGCAGGTATATGGCCATTTCCTTACTAACAAACGCATTATTGTACTTGTGAATAGATATTTAGTCACACACAGTGACCCATACATTAACATTGCTATCCACAGAGATTACCGGAAGTATTGAAGTACTTTTCTGTACCAAGAAAACACCTAAATCGAAGTCTTGGCACTGCAAGCATGTCCACTTCGACTTATTTTTCGCCATAGATGGCTTTTCTGCTACAACAGTAAACCTTAATAGGTCAGTACTTTTTTGATGTATAATATCCTCTTTGTGAAAAAACCCATCTTTTATGTGTAGTTTGTATTTACCATGCTTAACAGTAAATCTACACTGGTTGAATATGCCCTTAAAATCGAATATGTTTCATTTGTTGAATTGAATTTTAGAAGCCATCATTATAGCTTCCATTTTTACATTACTAATGATACTCTAATTGGTTGGATTCCCATGAGAGGTGCACGGGATTATACTAGACAGTGTTTTTAATTTTTTTTAAAAAAACATGGCCAGATAGTTCTATGGTCAAACTAAATTGAATGTTTGCACTGTTTAACACATAACATGTAGATATTTAATTTAAACGAAGTAATGCTACTTGTTGTTTATTTGGTTGACGAACTTACAAGTATACTTTCTGTTGATTTCTTTCCCTGAATGTATTTTGATTAGACAGTAGATCCACAGAGGCTGCTGAAGAAGAGTTATCACCTCGAAACGCGTCAAGCCATTGAGAGTGGAATTTCCATCAACTTTTGATTATGTTGACATTATAATGTTGTTATGCGATTTCTCCTGTCTTCACTACATTTTTTTATGTATAAATAAATAGGTGTTCACTTCATCCCTGTACACCTAAAATGCAGAAACCATTGTTCTTCTGTTTGATATTATAAATTTTGTAGAATCTATTCTCTAAAGAGTGCTTAAGAACGAATATTGCTAACTATATTCTTAAGAATCTACGCCCTTGTTGCGTAGTCCAAGAGTGTGCAGGGGACGGGAGGACTCGAACTTTGGGTCCTCTTTCCTTGCTCTTATTTGCTAGAGGGTTTTTGTGCCAAAACCCTCTTTTCCTCCTCTGCACCTCATAAAAGTATCGACACCACTCCTTGTGGTTTTCAAAATAATATTTTCAAACATTTCCTCTATTTGGGTGTGCACTCACTTCTCCACTATACCACTGCTGCAATCTGTCCAGAAGTAATGCAGAAACCGAACATACACAAACAACTGAACCTGAGGGCAAAATTGACGATGCTGGTTTTTGGGTGTCGGAATCGGTACCAATGCGGGATAAGGCATCCGCTTTTCCATGAAGAGGGCCAGCGTGATAGGTTACTGTGAAATCAAACAGCGTGAAAAACAGATGCCAACGTATTTGCCGGGCGTTAGTGCATTTTGCATGAGACAGTGCCTGGAGGTTCCAGTGGTCGGTATACACTGTTACTGGGCGTCTTGCCCCCACGAGATGGTGTCTCCATTACTTGAACGCCCCTCGGATTGCCAGTAGTTCTCTCTCCATTATTGTGTAGTTGTACTCAGTTGGTGACAACTTTCGGGAATGATAAGCCATCGGATGTAAACATTGCATAGAGGGCCATATCTGTGAAAGGATGGCCCCCACCGCAATAGCGGAGGTGTCTGCTTCCACTATAAAAGGGAGGGACGGGTTAGGATGCTGCAGGACAGGAGCGGTAGTAAAAGCTTCTTTCAAAGCTTCGAAAGCTGACTGGGCTTCATGGTCCCAAAGGAATGGAACTTTGGGACTAATAAGACTGGTGAGTGGAGCTACTATTTCAGAAAACGAGGCGATGAAACGCCTATAGAAATTTGAATAGCCCAAGAAAGACTGAAGAGCTTTCACTGAGTCTGGAATAGGCCAGTCCAATACCGCTTGGACCTTGGAAGTACACATGAGCACCCCTTTAGCGGATATCTGAAACCCCAGGAACTCAATTGAGGATGCATGGAATACACATTTTTCTAATTTAGCATACAGGGAGTGCTCGCGCAGACGTTGCAGGACAGAGCAGACATGCTGAATGTGTTGTGTGAGCGAATTTGAGAATATCAAGATATTGTCCAGATAAATCACTACAAAACAATCTAGCATGTCTCTAAAGAGGTCATTGACGAAATGCTGAAAAGTAGCTGGGGCGTTACAGAGCCCAAAGGGCATAACGCAATACTCGTAGAGCCCAAACTTCGTTTTGAATGCAGTTTTCCACTCAACCCCCCTTCGCATCGTCACCAAATTGTAGGCACCCCTTAGGTCTAATTTGGTGAAGATGGTGGAGGATGTCATTTTGTCGAGTAATTCTGTTCTGAGGGGCAAGGGGTGGTTTATAACCGTAACCTTGTTCAAGCTCTATAATCCACACAAGGACGCAAATCCCCCTCCTCCTTTGGAACGAAAAATAAATTGGAAAGGCCGCAGAAGACTGAGAAGGTCGGATGGTCCAAAACGCAATGCATTCTCCACATACTCCTTTAAATGGTCCTCTTCTTTTAGGGTCAAGGAGTAAGCACGAACATGAGGTACGACTACTCCAGGCAACAAATCAGCGGGACAGTCATAACACCAATGTGGTGGGAGTTTTTCTGATAGCCCCTTGTCGAAAACATCTGAGAACTCCCTGTATACTGATGGGAGCTCTGGCTTAGGGTTACTCAGTGTGGCATTGATGGAGGGGATGTTGGCCACCAATGCCAGACAAGGACACAGGGCTGTCGAATCCTGGGTTGGAAGACACTGTTGGATACAAAAAGGAGAGGAGAACCGTACTGTCTGTTCGATCCAGTCAATTACAGGGTTATGAGTCTGTAGCCAGGATAGACCAAGAATAATCCCGAACTGAGGAGCAGAAATGAGGTAAAAAACAACCTGTTCAGTGTGGCCTTCCGTAGAAGACATTTGAAGCAGGCAGGAGTGGCCGAGTCTGATTTGGACGATGTGCGAATGTCGGGGAGACAGCGTTCACCCTGTCTTTGCCGAAGCCGGGCGTTGACCTGCAAGACCAGGTCCAGTAGTTCAGGAAAACCGAACGGTATAGCGGGTACCACTGACAGAGCGGCTTTCAAATTGTCTGAGAGTCCCTTATAGAAGACGGCTGCCTTCTTTTGTTCAGGCCAGGTGGTTTCTGCTGCTAGTTGATTAAAGCGAGCAAGGTAGGACAAAAGGTCTGCTTTGCGTTGGCTGATAGCAAGGAATTAAAGATCTGAGGTTTCTGCCTTATATCGCATGTCAAATACACTGTTCATAGCCTGAATGATGGCATCAAAGCCGTACATGGCTAGGTCATTCGCTTCCATCAACGGATTAGCCCATGCCGTTGCGGTTCCTCCCAAATGGGAAAGAACAAACGCTGCTTTAGTAGTAGCGTCTGGGAACGCCAGTGGGCGACAAAGAAAATGCAGACAGCATTGATTCACGAAAGTCCGGTAGGCTTTGCGAACTCCCGAAAAACTGGCACTGGAGCAGGTGGTTGCGCCTGGGGTACAGGAGGAGGTGCTATGACAGCAGCATCATCAAACTCATCATCGTGAGGCAAAGGCTGCACAAAACTCTGTAGCACGTCCATGCGTTGGAGTGTCGCATGGGCGGATGCCATGTCGGTGCGTGAAGCAGTAAAGGCCTGCATCAGGGCAGCCATTGGATCAGCTCCGGGATCCATAACCGACCAGCAATAATAGGCCCCTAAATCTGTCACACCCTGAAGGGATACAGATGCAACGCCCGCTTTGGGCGTTTCGTCACTCTAAGAATGCTTGAACGCGATGTTAATAAGACTGACCTCCCCCCACCCCCAAGATCGCAGCCTGCAGGAATATAATACACCAGACAGGCCAGGGGCTCGAGTGAAAAGGCAGGAGCAGCAACAACAGAGCTAGGGGAACAAAGAACAATACAGCAGTTCAGAAAAGCAGCCAGGTATGCCGGAATACATCAATCACCACCCACAATTACCCACTCTTACCTCCTCAGTTAAGAAGAAGGCCAGTAACCTACTTGGAGTCAGAGGGGTGAAGATGAAAGTGGAACGTGAAAAGGAAGTCCAAATTCCAGGAAGTCTGTGCAATCCCACCTAACCCGAACGGCACAAGGGCGCAACTAATGAGCAGCTCAAAACCAATCCCAAAGAAAATCAGCAAAGCGTTCCAAAGTGTAAATAACCAATCCAAATTGTGACAGTGTAATCAGGAGAGCATTCAAGAGGTCACCTCAGTATGCAGAGCAGTGTTCCTTGTGATGAACAGGATAGCGTCTATAGTAGATCCAGTAGATAAAGGGTTCTGTGAGTTAGTGAGGGATAGGGGGGTCAAGGAAATGATTGGAGAGAGCAGCCAGTGGCGTCACAAAAAAGGTGCTTGAAAACGGGAGTCCAGCGTTAGAAATCTCTAAGCTTAATCCCCAATGATAGTGAGATTCACAGGTCCGGAAGCGTAACAACAAACAAGGGCCAGATGAGGAGCAATCCGATTGAACAGCAAAAGGTCTGGTAGCCGAGGGAAACAGCAGAGGAAATCAGGCATCAGGATATCTTGAGGACAATGACTGAAGAATAATCTTTGAAAGCAAGCCGGATCGAGGAAAGGGGTAAGCAAGAATATCAGGATATCACGCACTCGAAACTAAATAATTCGTTTAGGAGCACCCGTTACAGGGACTGGAAGGAACTAAATACCTGAGTCGCCTGAAGACGCGGAACACGTTACGTGCGCGTCACGTGACCACGAACAGAGGGTTTGATGGGAAATGGAGTGCGGCGAATCCCGCAGACCAGGTGCAAATGCGAGAGTTGCCAGGGCGGCCTCCAGGTGGGAACAGGCGCCCCCAGACGTCTACACGCAGGAAACTGGGGCATGACAGGAAGAAGTTCAAGCACAACTAAATGAAGATACTCCTGAGGGCAGTCAACCTTCTGTACAGGAAGCCAAGAACCACTTGGAGAGCCAAGCATAGTAATTGAAGCAGAATTAGTCATGACTGAAGTAGAAAACACCATGTATCAATATGAGTAATCCGAAGAAAACTTGTCACTGCTCAGATCACAACTCAATGATGAGCAACTTAGGTTTTTCCTAGAAGTGACTAAAGAAATTGAACATGGTTTGCAGCATGAAAGTAAAACTTGTAGCTGTCAACATTATAAACCTGTACTACTCATCAGCAAATTCCTCCAAAGGTTACCAAACAACAAGCTTTCAACTGTTGTAACAGCCCCCACAGGTTTAGCTACCTACAACATAGTAGGTGTTACTTTACATCGACTAGTGATCCTTCAAGTAGAACACCAAAAAAATTAGAGTATTACAAACTATCAACAGAAGCTGCTACTGAACTAGGCATAATTCTGAAACAAATGAAAATGCTCCTAATAGATGAGATGAGCATGGCCTCCAACCAAATTTCGGCTTAAAATTCACCTTGGATTACAAGAAGTCCTTAAAACGGACTTCAAAGAACTCTTTGGGGGAAAATAGATTATTGATTTTGGGGATCTCCTACAATTAACCCCAGTGAAAGGTGAACCTATTTTTAAAGCCTTAGGACACAAACCATGCCGCAACCCACTCGGCAGCAAAGGTAAATCTCTGGCAACATTTCCAATACAGAGAACTAACTCAAAACATGCGTCAGTCTGCAGATCTTACCTATGCTAACATTTTAAAAAGCATTAGGACTGGTCTACTTTCTAAAGATGCACAATCTATCTTAAATAGTAGATACATCCATGAGCTATAGGGGCATGACACATCTGCTCCTTATGTCATGGAACAATTAGCACACACAAATGTAAAATGTATGTCCATAATGCCAACCCTAGCAATCTGTCCGCAATTCAATGAGACAATGTTAAAAAAAGAAATGCAACCAATAGTGCATATTAACTCCACAGACAAACTGGAGTGCACTGCATGACACTCCCTATATGTCAACAAGCAACAGCACGACTGAATCGCTTAGAAAAATGCATCTCCAACACAGTTGGTTATGAGAAAATGTTAACGTGTTTATACTGCAGATTAATTCTGAAGCGTAACCTTGACATGGAACAAGGTTAAGTTAATGAAGCAATTGGAACAGTTGTTGCCTTCCAGACGTATCCACATGACAACAACATTCAGTTTGTCAACATGCACTTTGACAAACTTTCAGAAGTTAAAGGGATTGGACGCTCAACCGCATGATTCCTTCTTTTCAAAGACATGTATGTACGCAGAGAAAAAATCTCTGTCTCGTGCATATGCAGGCACTATTCACAAATCGAAAGGTCTAACCCTCGATCAGGCATTGATTGACATTGGCAGCAAAGTCTTTAAAGAAGGTATGAGTTATGTAGTACAGTCACATCTGCGTACACTCGAAGGACTATTTCTAGTCATATTCTTACGTCCGGTCCCCTCCATACTGCATGGGCGTCCCTCGCTAGGGACGGGAGACGGAACCTTTTTCACCAGAAAAAACCTTCCTCACCTTTAAATTTAGAGGCGTGCAGTGGCGCGGCCCTGGGAGCATGCGCTCTCCTGACTCCGCCCACCGGTGCCACTCAATCCCCTTTTCCATGTCGACGGGAATGGGCCAATTTCACCAGTGCTCCTGGGTTTGGCTTTGGCCATGTAATACAACGCTCTTCCCTAGATACTTTCTTCTATCTTTTTGTCTTCTTTCATCAATCAGGTCCTCTGATCCCACACTCCTCCCCGCCGCATGCCGACCTCAGCAGGTGTCCAGCCTGCGAGGGGCTCTTCCCTACATCAGATGCCCATGCTCTTTGCCTGTGCTGCCTTGGCCCCGACCACAGATGGGAGGGTTGCACCGTGTGCAACGCACTTTCTTCACATGCTCTGAAGAACAGACTAGCTAAGTGGAGGGAGCTCTTTGAGAAGTTGCCTCCAGAGGACTTGAAGGACTTCGTCAGACATAAGTCAAGTCCCACGGGAAGGCCGCTCTTTTTCAGCACACCCCGCAAGGGTGACTCCTTCCCAAGGAAGTGCCCGAGCGGGAGGAACCTCTCAGGTTCTTAGACCAGCGCAGGTACCAAGGCGCTCTGCCGAGGGCGACACACCTACCAGGTCTCGGCCTGAAGTGCAGGGTAGGTCTCATGCTCCACCATCAAGAGTCCTCGAGGAGGCCGGGCCCAGTGAGCCAAGCACCACGACTGTGTTTTTTTCACAGAGAAAGAAGCAAAGATTTCTCCTGCATTACCATGTACAAGAAAGTCAACCTGTACCCCCAATGCAAAATCAATGAAAAGTACCATTTCCACTTGAATGATATTCTGTCACAATGTTTCAAAAACTATCCACTGCCTATAAAGTATGTAGAATGACTATACACATATTATTGTAATGGTTCTTTCCAATGGTCAAATTCCATTTCTGTACACACATCACAATGCTTGATTCTTGTATGCATGGCCGTATTATGCTGTGGTGGTTGTGGCCAGTGCCTAGATTCTTGAACAGAAATCAAAATGGCGGATGATCCTAAAATGGCGGCGAAGTCAATCTAAAATCGGAACATTTGAAATGCGGTTTTATTCGCAGAGCGACTGGGCTTAGGCCAATATATATTAGAAAGGAGGTGCGATATAATTTCCCATTTAACAAACCGTCCTTTTGGCCTAAGCCAAGCGCTAAACTACTTTTAGTCACTTTACGAGTAACTCCACGTCTCAATGTCCATACATCCTGAATCACTATCAGAAATATTGATCGCCATGAGGTCAGAGACAGAGATTTCCTTTAACACAAATTTGTTTGTCATTTTCTCTGGGGCGCGTACCTTGTGTCCTAATGTTCCCATCGCTTGTGCACAGCATCCTCCTAACACCGAACATATGCCAGGAAGACACTGGCCCTCATTTACAGCTAGGAGGGAAGTACCGGTACTTTCCGGCATGGCGTCAGACCGCTAAATGCGACCCATTCCAAGCTCACGGACACGCGCTTTTCGCCATGCGGAAAAGAACGAGCGTCCTGCCGCAAAACGACCCACAAAACCCCTACCGGCATGCTGCGACACGTAAATAACACCGCCTTGGAAGCTGTAGCGTCAATACATAATGGTAACCGTAATTTACGGATACCGTAAATTACGGCCACCGCTAAAAAAGGAACCGGAAATTACGTCATCGCACAGGAAAGGGAAGGAGAGCGGCGGCCATCTTTAAAAACACAATCCATTACCATCCTCATCAGGCAGCACCTTTGGGAGCTAACTAAAGTCGGGAACAGGAACAGACAACTCCCAACATGCCCAAAGCACCCAAGAAGGCTGCAGATCGCATCCGCAAGAGGAGATTCAGCCCCGAGGAACTCCAGGCCATGGTTGACTTCCTGGCTGAACATGCTGATGTCTTCAGCAACGACATGCGGAGGGAGTCCATCCTCCGCAAGAAGAACATATGGGCTGAACTTGCACAGAGGGTGAGCACCGTAGGCAACATCCCCACGCCCCAGGGACTGCCCCAAGCGGTGGGATGACCTGCTGGTGCGGGGCCTCCTCTCCAGCAACCGCAATCGGGCAATGCGGACGGGAGGCGGAGCAAGTACCCCTGTCCAACTGGAGCCGTGGGAGGAGACCTGTGCGGCTCTCATTGGCACAGAATGTATCGAGGGCGTGGGGAACATGGAGTGCGGGGCAACGACTTCTGCAGAAGGAGGTGAGTGTCCACAGTGTACACTGGCAATGTCCATAGCATGATTCAAACCTACCCAAGGGCCATTGAAGGCACCTTCTTGTGTTGCCACATGCTCCCACCATCCAACGCATCCCCTCATCCAACTAATGCTGAGGCAAGTGCCACGCAATGAAGGTCCAAGTGCGAGTACATAACGCACATCAACCATAGTGCATTAACCTGCACAGCCCATCATGCACACTGTGCAGCCGGCTCGGCATTGCACTAGCCAAACTGCACATGACCAGGCCACGATGAGTCACTCCCAAACATGCGTACATGACATAACCATGCACATGTACCACTGCTATAGCTACCCCCAAAATGCCACAAACCTTAATTGACCGAAATGTGTATGCAGCCATGTATGCAAATAGGACATCGCACATTCACTCATGTTGTCCCTCTCTTTTACCCCCACAGACACTGACCATGACAGCGCAGAGCCCCAATCAAGCCGGCCAAGCACCTCCCCGGGTCGTGCCAGGGTGAGGCGAATGCCAGCACCCAAAAGAACTGCCCCCCTGCTCCGGAAAGGCCACTGGATTCGGTCGAACCACAATCCGTCCCAGCATCGGCGCAAGCCACTATGCCAACCCCTAACTCGGCACAGTCGAACATCTCTGGGGAGGCTGCTGCTAGCGGCCCTGAGGAGTGTGTGGACAGCCTGTCACCCATCTGTGGGGTGTCCGAGGAGGAGGGCCAAAACACTGTACACACCCCGGTGCCCTGCATTGTACCCCTGGCCTCATGCAGTGACTGTGGGGATGCACCTACACCTGTCCACAGTCCCCAACTCGACCCGCAGGGGTATGAGGATGATCTCCCGAGTCCACCTTTACAGCCCTCTCCCGAGCATGCTGGGGCAAGTGGTTTCGCCGATGGTTTCCCATCATTTGGCATGCGCAAGGTGAATCAGTTGGCAGACCTCATTGCCGAATTCATGGAGGACAACCGCCAGGCCAGGGTCCAATGGCATGATGGAGTCAGAGAAATGCGGCAGTCCCTCACCACCTGCACCAACCGGTTGTGTGACACTCTGACAGACAACACGACCCGTCTCCGTCATGTCCTTGGCTGCATAGCGAATGCCCTTGAGGCAGGCCCTTCCAATACCCAGCCAAAGCAGGCGGACCCGGCCGACGGCCGCATCCAGTGAGGCCACACAGGGCAGCCCAGAGAGACGCACTCGGCGTTCCATGCGTCGCAGGGATATGCCTCCCCCGGGCAAGGGGAGCAAGTAACAATAGGCATTTCTGCCACATGTGTGCTTCACGCCCTACATGGGACCACTGCTGTGGAGTTGGGGGGGGGGGGGTAAGGGGGTGGGGGTGTGGGTTTGTTGTGGAGTTGTGGTTTAGGGGGGTAATGGTTTGTTGTGGAGTTGGGGTTCAGGGGGGTGATGGTTTGTTGTTGAGTTTGTGGGGAGGGGGACTGCTGATGTTTTCACCAAATCTTTTTTTCACAATACACTATTGGTGTCGCAAAGTTCAACCGTTGTGGACATTCATCATTGAGCATGTGTTTATTGACGTCTGCCAGTGCATGGTGTACAAGTATACAAACGTCCAGTGCCCTGTGTGCCCATGTCATACCACCCTCTGCTGACTTGTGTCCTGGACATCTTGTCCACTGTTAGTTTGGCGCATTACATGTCCCTCAAGTGCACTGCCACCATGATGCTTTCTTGCCACTTCCCCCTCCACCGCATCGTCATGTGGTCATAGCAGTACCATGTCAGGGGTGATAGACGCTAATCTAGGGATGTGCTCTTTGTTCAGCTACATATATGACATGGTCTTATTGGACACCAGATATCAGTGGATGGGTCATACACCAGTCCTGCTTCGCCAACTCGTATGTGCTTTACGCAAGCCAGGTGACTGCTTCATCTACACGCATGCACGGGTATGGCCATTGTTTGAGTGCTCCCTGGGCCTGTTCAGGGGGTTACTGACAGGGGACATGTACCATGTTGTCAAGGGACAGCCACCAACAGCTGCATGTCTAGCCAAATAAGGTGAGTGTTTAGACTGTCATGGTGGAGAATAGTATTTGGCTGTCATGGCATGCTTTCATTGATGGCCATATGCACATGTCCATGGATGCATTCCGCACGATCATGGACACAACATGTGTCCAATACAATGGAATGCTGTGGGGGGGTTCGTCTTCAAGATGGTCCATGAACGATGGCATGGACAGCTCGTGGTACATGTTTCATTGTTGCATGCTGCTGTCCTGATGTTGGATCCATGTGGTGCTGTGTACTGTGTAGATTCGTTTTTGGGGGTGATGGCTGTAGTCCATGGCTCATGGTCATCATCCTGCTAAAATACATACTATGGTGAATCCCAACACTCCTATGGGTGTGCCATGCCGGTGACGTGGTGTGGTATCCCTGCTGCCCTCTGTTCAATCCACTCCCAGCGATGGGTCTCCGATATGGTGCCATGCTGGGGGCTGCCACATTGTGCCTATGCAGTGTGTCTTCCGATATGCGCTTACGGTTGTGGGAGGCGCCAATGAGTGGTGCAAGTGTAGTGTGATTAGCCCTTGTCAGATGGTGGAGATGTCGTGTATTGTGAGTGCCTTATTCCATCAAAGTGGGAATCTGTTTGTATGTGCTGTTGCACTGGTTCTGTGGCAGGTTTGTTGTTGGGGTGAACACTGTACGATGGCTTCATCATTTCGACCCAGTTGGTTCATGCAGGCACCCACCTTATGGCACCAATGCACTTGCATGACAGTCAGACGATTAAACAGGGTTTTGACTCCTCCTCTGAGATGCCTGTATGTACTCCATACCGGTAAGGTACTTTACGGCCTTGTGGAGGCCGTTATTTACATGTGCTCCTCACTTGCGATCAGCTCCCGTTTACGCCATGCCGCTAATTTCAGCATGGTCGTGCGCGCGCAAGACCCAAGACCGATAATTTACGGCATTGTAGTTTATGGTGCCGTAATTAGCGGTCTGAGGGGTCAGAATGGCATGGAGCGGTAAACCATGCCGGTAAATCATTACCGAATGGTTTTTACCTTACCTCCATGCTCGGAATGACCCCCACTGTATACAGCAACAGAAAAACAACAGAATACCCAAAATGATCAGCAAGACTGAAAGTAGCCACCATCCCCAAGATCGCACGAAGTCCCAGAATCAAACGCTAAGATCCCACTTTCCCTCGGGAACATGCACTTCTGAACTAAGGTCGTGCAGATTTTGTATTGCCTTAAAGATAGTTGGGGAGGAATTTGGCACGAAAATGCAACAAGCGGACCCACTAATTTACATACTCCACCACGCTCAGCCAGGATGACGTCTAATGCCATCTGGTTCTGAAGTGCCACTAACCTTATCGCTTTCTGTTCTAAAGTCATGTTATACAACAAGGTACGAAGGATTTAGCTACATCACCCAGAACTTGTGCTGAAGTATCGCCATTCTCATCCTGCCTTGGGGGAGCCTTAAAGATTTCTATGGTGCTTACTATGACTACCCCGGTTAACAGAATCCCTAAATAACAGGTTCCCTGCCAATCCCTAGGTAACCATGGGAAAGCTACATTACCGCAAACAAAGTAGACAGGTTCGCCAACATACAGAGGTCTGTCCTCACTGGTCAAGTTTGCAACGTTGGTGCAGCCCTTGAAATTGCCCATTGACTGAGTACCATTCCTTTGTATGCAGAAAGAAACTGAATCGGGGCTGTGGTTAACAGTATAGGAAAGTGGCGTGGCATTCTTATTGCCTATAGGAGCCATCTTGAAAAGAGATCAAAGATTGAAAAGGACAGACCGTCTATCAGAAGGCCTAATAGAAGCAACATTAAGCTTGCTCCTATTCGCAAAGATTGAGCATCCCAAGGGTATTAAAACTCGTCTCTCAACACCATTCAAATTTGTCCCATCAAAGTTCCCCGAGATGCTATCGTTCCATCGGCCAAAGAATAGTGCCCTTAAAGAAGCATAACATGCAGTAGTCAGAGGTAAAGGATGAATATACCAGCCCAACTCCTTGTCTCCGTGTTGCAGTAAATGCAAGCAGACCCAACAATTAGATTTGTTAAAAATGGCATGTGTGGCATTCATTATGAGTAATAACGTGTTATTGTGGTAACTCTGTCTGTGCTGAGAGTCTCTAGGAGATAGTGTGCAGATGCACGAAAGGTGTAGAAACAGTAGGTACATTTTCAGTGGGTAACAGAATTTTAAGCGGATGTACTTCTTCCAAATACCAAAATCCTAAGGCAATTACTATTGTGAAGCCGGTTAACATGATCACAAGACAACAATACGTTTTCGGGGCCCAGACGTCGATTGTTCATTACTACTATCAGGCACACAGTCTCTTATTTGTTCAGTACGAGTGGGAGCAGTTGCATTGTTTCATCAAACGAAAAAACCCCAAAGTCAGTTTGCTAGCGATCTCCAGATTGCGCGTTTTCTTAGTCCTTTCCCAAACCCCAGCCAACAGAATTCCTTACGTGCAAAAAGAACGGGCCAAAAAGACAAGCCCTCTGATGATTTTTCCTGATGGCACAGCCGAACCGTACAGTAAGTCTAGCTCCGAGGACGCAGATCGTACCTTGTGACTCCTGGTACTACGTGATCTGCGAACACCGTATTGTCGCTTCCCGATGGAAGTGGCGGATCCGTGATGGACCCTGGCAATGAAGAAAAAGGATCTGTAAGAGAGCGTGGAAATGAAGTGGCTGTTTTCCCAGGCCCCACGGGTTCAGGGAGAGTCTCCTAAGCACTCTCGATGCTACGTGATCATTGGGAGCAGTGCAGGTAGGAATATCTGTATCTGCTGTATCGTGTGGCAAAGGGAAGGGAATCCTCTTGACATGTGACACGTGGATCCAATGCTTCCACCCCGACACTCGTACCGCTGTCTGTGCGGCCAAGAGAACTTGATGCGGGCCCCGTCAACGTGGTGTGAGGCAGGATGCTCTTTCAAAGGACTTGATGAGTACCCAGCTACCTGGCCATGTGCTGTTGCCTGGGCCCTCATACTTTATGGGGAGGGCTTCTCGCACCTGTTGATAAAATCAAATACAGATTTTTAGTTAACCGGTCACAGTAATCGGAAAGAAGTACATACTCAATGTCGCGCAGAGATCAGGGCTTAGGGAGATTCCAAATGTTAGTTGGCCTACCCATGACCACCTCAAATGGAGAGAGCCCAGTCTTAGTTTGAGGGGTAGTTCTGATAGACAACACGATTGGTAAGGCGTCCGGCCATTTTAGTTTGGTGCCGGCACACGTTTTAGCGAGCTTGTTATTGATGATGCCATTGTGTCTCTCTACCAAACCAGCGCTCTGAACGTGTGTAGCCGAATGGAACCATTTATCGATCTGTAATGCCGCGCATATCTGAAGAATTACAGCAGCGATAAAATGCAGACCATTGTCCGACCAGATGACTCTTGGCAAACCAAACCTAGGAAAATATTCCTTAAGCATGATCTTCACCGTTGTCATTGCTGTGGCATCTTTAACAGGAAAGGCTTCAACCCATTTACTAAAAGCGCAAATAACAACTAGTACATACTTATAATTGTTGCAACGCTCCATTTTAATGAAATCAAAATGTATCACTTCAAAGGGGACAGGAGGAGGACCAAAACTACCCCTTGGAGTCGATGTGCCCCTTCCCATATTATGCTGCAGGCAAATCATGCAATTACGAACAAAACGTTCAGCTACTTTGGAGATCTTATCATTCACCCAGACATTTTGGAAACTTTCCTCACACAGATGTGGGTGGGGCCATGAGCCATTGCGACCATCATTGTTATATACGCATCTGGCAGCATCCATTTCCCTTCTAACTTGTCCACCCAACACCCGTCATCATCCAATCTTGCCAAACCCTCAGCCCATTGTTTAGATTCCTCTGTGGCATCAGCTTGAATATTCAGATACAATACCCTCATCCAACGTACAGTGGCTTCCCTTGAAGTATACATTTCTGAATATAGATCAGTGGCAGTCTGTTTAGCTGCCTGGTCGGTGAAAGTGTTCCCTTTTCCCACATCATCTCTGATTTTCTGATGTGCTGCGCATTTCATGATTGCGAAAGGAGTGGGGAGTGCAAGCGCTGAGAGTAACCGTACAATCAAGGAGCTATATTGGATTTTTTACCATGCGAGGTCAAGAAACCTTTTTCTGCCCAAAGTCTACCGAAGTTGTGAACCACCCCAAAAGCATACTGACTATCAGTATATATGTTTACTCTAAGCCCTTCGGTAAGTTCACAAACTCGAGTCAATGCTTTAATCTCTGCGGTCTGCGCAGCATTATGCGGAATTCTTTTGGTTTCCACAACCGTGCTCAATGTGGTGATTGCATAAGCAGCCGTGGATGTACCATCCGGAAGTTTGAAGCCTGAGCCATCACAAAACAGCTCCCCTTGTGGATTGTTCAAAGGAGTATCTTTCAGATCGATCCTTCCTTTAGTCTCTTGCTCTGTGGTGTGAAGGCAGTCGTGTGACGCTTCGTCACTGCAAGCAGTACCTTGCGGAAAAGGTAAAAGTTCAGCCGGATTAAGAACACAACGCCTCTGAATTTTAATGTGCGGAGCAAACAAGATCAATTCGTATCTCGTTAATCGTGCGGAAGTGAGGTGTTGTGTTTGTGTTCTGTTTAAAAGAACATCTACAGAGTGAGGTACCATCCGGGTTAAAGCATGGCCTAGGACCATTCCCTCGCTCTGTTTTACAGACACAGCAGCAGCAGCGACAGCTCTCAAACATCTTGGCATAGCGCATGCGACAGGATCAAGGGCGGAAGAAAAGTAGCCGCACAGCCTATTCTTCCCTCCATGTTCCTGCATTAATACAGCCAAAGCACATGCATCACGTTTATGCACATACAACACGAAGGCCTTTTCATAATTTGGTGTGCCCAAAACTGGTGCTGAACACAGTGCAGTCTGGAGCAGATCAAACGCTTGCCTGTGTTCCAAGTTCCACAGCAATGGCGAAGAATTGCCCTTCTTCATCAAAGCCAACATTGGTTTAATCGTTAATGAGAAGTTCAGGATCCACTGTTTACAGTAAGAAGCCATTCCTATCAAAGCTCTGATATCCTTCTGTGTATTTGGGACAGACATGCTAGAAATGTTTTTTTTCCGCTCAGGCGTCAACCTTCTTCCCTCCTTTGACAGGAGATGGCCTAAATAGACGACCTCCTGTCGACAATACTGAAACTTTTTATGTGAAGCTTTGTGTCCATGTTTTGCTACGTGAATAAGCAACAACACAGTGCCCTCCTTACAGGCACTCTGAGTCAACAGCTAAAAGTAGATCATCTACATATTGAAGCAGTGTACAAGTGGTAGGCAACTCGAGTGTATCAAGCTTCTCTTTCAAAGCCCTACTATAGATGCTAGGACTTTCCGTGTAACCCTGCGGCGCACGGGTAAAGGTAAACAAGCGTCCCCTTAAGGTGAACGCGAACAGGTATCTACTATCTTTGTGTATGGGAATACTAAAGAAAGCGTTCTTAAGATCCACAACACTAAAGTGAGTAGCAGAAGCCGGAATCATGATTAATATTGTCGTCACGTCAGGCACAATAGGAAATTGTGGAGCGATAATCTTAATGATGGCACGTAAGTCAATAATGAAACGAAAAGGAATTGCATTATCGCCTTTATTGTACACAGGCAAAATCGGACTATTGTACAAACTACCTGCAATTTCCTCAATCACCCCACGATGTACAAAATCGGACACTATGCATTTCAAAGCTTGCTCACCATCAACCGAAATCCTATACTGAGGAATAGGTGGCAACTTAACTCCATGTTTCAAAATAATCTTAACAGGCTCAATTTGTTGAACGCCGACATCATTATCATCAATTGCCCACAAATACTCCGGAACATCACTAATTCCGGCGGCTAAGGTCTGGTCAAGAACTGAGAGACAGAAAGTTGCTGTGGTGAAATCGTCAAACGCACTCCATCCGAAGAACAGTGAATTACCGCATTTAATTCCTTCAACAGATTCAACCCCAACAAATTCTCTCCACAGTTTGAAGTCAGAAGAAATGGACAATGGTCCGTAATTCGACCAATGTAATCGGTACCGGTGAAGAAACCGGACAGACTACTGGCGTACCAGAAAACCCTACAGAAACATTGGTTTGCCCTGACAGTGGAATGTTTGGAACCCGTGAATGGTCAATGGAACACTTCTGTGCTCCTGTATCTATCAAGAATAGATGTTTCCTATTTCCCACTATCATCTTAACGTAGGGACCTTTCTGATTAACAGGAATAGGTGTTGGTTTCAAACCCTGCTTCGGGCAATCCTAGCAAAACAGAATGTCGTCAAAAGGAAGTTCTTCAGAGAGATATGCACCAGAAGGATGATCAAAAATGTTTCTATTACCCACACTTGGTACCTGATTATCCTTTGAAAAAGGTTCCGAATTTTGAGAAAACTGACTTCTACCAGGACCCCCTGCCCCAGGGCGGCCTCTGGATCGTCTACCCATGTCACCAAATGCGTTATTCGACCTCTGTTGGAGGATCAGGCATTGTGCACGGGCAAAGGCTCGCCAATGCGCTTATCCATTGTACTAGGTTGTCGCTCACTATGCCAATTCGCTAATGTTGCGCTACTACCTAATGCTGCTACATTATTGCACTATTGCTCCAAATGACCCCATAAATGCTTAAATTGCCTGTTATGTCCATATCTTGCACACCATCTCTTGCACACCTGTTAGTAACTAGCACTGTTGCAGTCAGCCTTGCCAATGACTGCATACATGCCTAATTCGCTTGCTATGCCCATATCTTGCACACCATGTCTGGCACACCTGTTAGTAACTAGCACTGTTGCAGATAGCCCTGTCCTGTTAACTCTCATCCATATATACGTAAGCAGCACCACCTTAGCAGAGTCTTCTGAATGCGGTAGATCGCACTTCCTGCACTGTCATTGAACTATTTATTTTGTATCTTGCTATGAGATCTCCTATTGTTGTTGTACACATATTGCCTCATTTGTTACACCAGCCTAATCCTCACTGCTCAACCCTGTGCACCTAGTCCGGCATGCACCCTACTTCTGGTATTATCATTATTGCACCACTCAACG
Source organism: Ambystoma mexicanum (assembly GCF_040938575.1). NCBI lineage: Eukaryota > Metazoa > Chordata > Amphibia > Caudata > Ambystomatidae > Ambystoma > Ambystoma mexicanum. Next base: position 283,432,101 of record NC_090938.1, on the reverse strand, counting down.
GCCACCCCTGATCTAATCACCAACCTGACCGAGCTACCCGTAGCTACTCACCCACTTGCCCACTGGCGCTAGCCTTCACCACCCCTCAACCAGCATTTAGCCTCCTACGATGGCTACTCTAAGAAGGGCAACCCTTGCCATGGCAACATTCCTCGCTTTACTCCACAACATCCCACCACGGAACAGCATTAACATGACTCTTCCATGCTATCCTGAACTCCTATTGCCAGTAGACTGGATAAATAGATTTGCTTACCCGCCCACACCTCTCATTCCATGCCCCACACTTCTAAGGAACGCACGCTTAGGTTCACGCATCCTCAACACACCCACTACTATTAACCCTGACACAGCCTGCCCTACTCATCTGAGGAATGCCAGACTTAGCTATCGGACCAGACTGTAGCACAAATCCTATACATTGCTCACCAAACAATCCAAGACTCACACATTACAGATAACACTCCCTGAATCCCCAGCTAACCAGGACTGCATTACACCCCATAACCCACCACCCACTAATGCTACTCCAATCTCCACCGCCATCAAGGGTGCACTCATCAATGCACGCTCTCTGGTAGCCCACGTCACCAATGTTGCAGACCTTATCACTGCCAACCACTTGGACTTCTTCGCAATTCCCGAATCATGGCTCCACCATGCGGCTGGGCCTACATTAGCCTTAGTCATCCCTGAGAACTACACCATCTTCCGTGCGGACAGAAAAACCGCAGTTGGAGGGGGAGTGGCTCTTATTGCCAAATCCAACCTTAACATTAGAGAAGTAACCAATACTACCTTCCCCTCAGCTGAACGCTTATCCATCAAACTTCCTCTAACACCCAAACTATTCTCCTACACATTATATATAGACCTCCAGGCGACTTGTCCACCTTCGAAGAGGATATCTCTCGTCTGCTTACCACTAACACTAAACCTAAATCACAAATGATCATCATGGTCGACTTCAATCTGGGTCTCAATGACCCGAATGACAGTCAAGCTACTTCTCTCAATGATACCATCACTCATCTGGGCCTAACACAACACATCAACAAACCTACCCATACTAAAGGTAGATCCCTAGATTGGCTAGCAGACGCTAACTGCAACCTTTCACTGTCTGACATCACCCCCTGCGCGTGGACAGACCATCACCTTTGCGATACCCATAACCACACCCAAAACAGCACTCCCTTCCAGGATACCTCAAATAATTTCCAGAAACAATCGTAACATCACCATAGAAAATCTCAGACCGCTCCTCACGCCCATCGCTAAGGCTAACCTCCCCATCCGGAGCGACAACCCATCTGCCTTGGTAGATCCTTACAACAATACTCTGGAACATGCCCTCAACCAGATAACTCCTCTCAAACAACAAAAGGCCAAACCTATCGCCCACACCAACACATGGTTCTCAGCAGAACTTAAAGATCTCTGCAATGTTAAATGAGTGGCAGAAACCAACTGGAGAAAAGCCCCTTCTCCCTCTACTAAAGATAAATTCTCATCGGCAGCTTCCACCTACAAATCTGCTATCTTAAATGCTAAAAAAGAGATCTATAATTTGAGAATTCACAACGCCAAATCTGGCACGAAAGAACTATTCTCTATTCTAAGAGAGCTTGAATCACCATTGCCACCTTCTGAGGACTGCATCAAGGACGAAGCCTGGTGCAACAATATTCAACCAGCCCTATCAAACAAAATTGCCCTCTTACAAGCCAAAATAGAGGCAAAAAAAGCCAACCTCGCTGCTAAAGACAACTCCATTAGAAATAAGACCTGCACCACTCCCGACTGCCCCCTTTTCCACTCCTCCCCAGTCACAGAGTTTACAATTAAGTTGTAAAAATAATTGCCAGCCTCAAACCCTCTAACTGCAAAGGTGACCAGTGCCCAGCTTCAGTCATCAAGGATGGAGCCAAAGTTCTAGCCCCTTTTATCACCTCTCTGATTAGCTCATCTTTTAAGAACTCAGTTGTTCCCAACAACCTCAAAGAAGCCTGGGTCCTCCCCCTTCTTAAAAAACCTAACCTAGATCCCAACACTCCCACGAATTACAGACCTATCACAACAGTCCCTTTTCTCCTCAAAATACTAGCTAGAGTAGCATACCTACAAATACAACAACATTTGGAAGACAATAACCTACTAGGCTTGCGACAATCCGGCTTTAGACCCAGACATGGGACCGAAACAGCCTTTCTGGATCTAAAAATCCAAATGGACGAAGCCAAAAACAAGGGCGATCTGGCCATTTTGTCTTGTTGGATCTATCTGCTGCCTTCGACCTGGTTGACCACCAGATCCTCAAACAACACCTCTTTGGCTGCCGCATTCTCCCAGAATGCCACCAAATGGATTCAGTCATTTTTGTCTGATAGGTCGACTAGGGTCTTCGCCCCATCAGCTGCTGCTGACCCTGTCCCAATCCATCATGGAGTTCCCCAAGGTTCCTGTATCTCTCCTACACTCTACAACATCTTCACCAAGCTTCTCTTCGACCGTCTTGGAGATCTGGGTGTCAGCTACACGAATTACGCATACGACACCCAGGTTCTTATCACGCTCACTGGGCGCTACGATGAAGATGTTGCAAAACTCGACAAAATCTACCTAGAAATTCAAGCCTGGATGGCCACACACAGCCTCTGTCTCAACGATGACAAGACGGAGCTGCTCATCGTAGGTTCCCAGGCTCACCTCAATTAATTGGACACCAGATACTAATCTTTCACCATTGATGGCAACATTATAAAAGTCTCTAAAGAGGTCAAAACACTAGGTGTGTACCTCGATTCCACCCTATCGCTGAAAAAACAAATGAATGCCACCATTTCATCTACCGCCTACACCAACAAACTTATTAATGCTTGCAGGCTATTTCTATCCACCACGAGCTGCCGCACCCTAGCCAGAGCGTTGATATTATCCAAGTTAGACTATTGCAATACACTCTTCCTCGGCACCACCACCAAAAATCTGAACAGACTCCAGATTTTGCAAAATAACGCCCTTAGATGGGCTCTCAACCTCCCACGCAAGGCCCATATCTCCACAGCCAGCAAGGAAGTCCACTGGCTCCCCATCCGAGACAGAATCAAACTTAGAACCCTTGTAATCACAAACAAATGCCTGTCACAGACTGCTCCACGTTACTTGTCTGACAAATTCTCCAGACACACCACGTCCAGACCCACCAGAACTCCGTACTTGCACCAACTGAAAGTTCCTAATTTCAACTTAAAAACTGCAGGAGGTTCGAGCTTCCCAGTTCTCGCTGCTCAATGTTGGAACACACTCCCGCTATCAATCAGATCGGAAGCCTCCTTCTGGCCATTCAGAGCATGGTGAAATCGTGGCTTTCTGCCTAAGAAAATGTTACCCACCCATTCAAAGATTGGATCCCGTTACATCCTTAACTTACATTTTAGCTTTAATTGAACTGGACCACTTTGTAACCCGGTCCTATACTATCTATTGCACCTGCTGCCTACAGCAACTTATAGTTGTACCCTCAGCATTTTGTCACAGACTGTTCTTTTCTATGTACCATGGAATGTATGCACTTTTGCCCGTGCAACGTTATGTAGCTATGTTGTCCACAAGTTTAATGTGCCCAGCTATCTGAGGGTTTGGCCGCACTTTACAAATAAACAAACTAAACTAAACTAGTGACCCTCTTGTCTGCAATAAGCACACTGGTTCACGTTTACAGGACCCAACGGCGCATTTCCCTGTGGAACATACTGTCCCTTAAATTGTGAAGTACCCCCTCTAGGGCCTCTAACAATTTGTTCCAATAGAACTTTAGTTTTCAGGTCTCCCTTTCTCTTTTCAATTCTTTCCTTTTCGTTATTGACTCGGTTCTCATAGTACTGAGCCATATGCAATACTTCAGACTGTGACTTAGCCTGCCACGCACTCTCAGAAGACATAATCTGCGACTGGATGTCCGGCAACAATCCACGCACAAATTTGTGCACAAAAAGTAGTTTTCCAGACTCTGTGCTCAGATCTTGTCCACTGAAATCTGAAAACACTTGTTCGAACCGATTAAAGAATTCGGTAGTACCCTCAGACTTCCCTTGGACACAAGCAGTAAATTTGTCCCAAATAATCCTTCTTTCGGGAATTATGGCTTTCAGTTTTGTAACTATTCTATCAGGCAAAGTCAGTGTTACCTGTGACGGTCTCTCGCCAGCTGGCCTTTCTGTATCTAGTCAAACTATATTAACCCATGTGTCTCCTAACCCTGGTACATCGTCTACAGTCCTAATCTGTTTCCATAAATCTACAGGAAGGAGCATGGGAAATAGCAAATCAATATCGCTCAAGGTAAATACTGATGACTGTAAGACAGATTCTATCTCTTTATAGAACCCTTTTGGATTCTTCCTAATATCAGGAATGGATTGTTTAATGGTGTTCACTTCCTGTCTTGAGAACGGAACGTGAACAAACTGCAACACATAATGTGCAGGAATATCCTGAGCAGCAGCACCTGTTGCAGGATTAGCTGGAACCTCAACCTTTGGGACCAATGTCGGCGGAACCTCTCTTATAGGTAACTGAGAGATAGGAAACTCCGAACGCTTACTGAGCAACAGAGCTAAATCGAGCGCTAAAGCAGCTGAAGGAGTGTCAGACGAAAAAGCTCTTATAGATATTCAATAATTGTGCGGGACAACAAATCCTTCTTTTTATGCATTCATCCTGCAGGTATTCTACCATAACCTGTATCACTTTCCTCTGCATTTCTGGCGTATACTGACTATACGTTTCATATACTTCTACGGGAGATATCGACATGTCTGAAATCCACCTAATCGCATCTTTTGTGCAAATTCGTGTTTCCTCATTTATCGATTTACAACAAGGCAGGAATCGTTTCTGTACAAACATAGCGTCCAAACTATCACCATCAATTTCTTCATTCTGTAGCCTTTCCAACTCCCTTCTATACTCAAAAACCCTCTCGACGTGCTCATGTACTTTCTCCGCAGTATCTCTTGAATATGCCAAAACATTCAGATCCCTCAACCCTTGTGGGAGATCTATATCATCTAACCTGTTCCACATTACACTTAAATTAATTCCCAACCCTTCAATAAAAACGTTTTTCTCAGGAAAACTTTTCAAATTAGAGATTGTGGCAAAAACATCAGATTGTTCAAACTTCTCCATGCAATGTCTAGCCCACGCAGTCAATTCGTGCTTTCTCTCTTTCAATACAGTATTACGAGTTACAATCTTTGATTCGACTCCCTTATCAACTACAAGTGGGACAGAGCCACTAGGAAGAGGTAGAGCAGATACATCTTGTATATTTGGTAACAAAGGTGCTATCGCTGGTGCAGAAGGCAAATCTACCAAACCCGTAACAATAGGCAAAGGAGCAAGTGGAGGAGCAAAGATCGGAGGAGGGACAACAGCCGGAGGAAGAACAATAGGAGGAACGATAGGAGGAGCAGGAACAACTACGGGAGGAGTAATAACAGCAGGAAGAGGTAGAACAGCAGGAATAGGAACATACGGAGGTGGCGCAGTGGCACCAGGCCTTCGTTCATTTAGAAGTTTGTCAATCAACTCATCAGATACATGAAAGTCTTAAGACGGATAGATTTTCTGAATACCAAGTGAAAAAGCCCTATCCATATTTCTAACTGACTCAGACTGTTTATATTGATCATACAACAACGCTTTTTCGGCGTTGGTCATGTGACGGCGCGCATGTTTTTCCCTACTTTTAAGTTGCTGCAAAGCTTCTTTCTTCCAATTCTGTAATACATCAAATGCTGCATGTCTAGCCTTTTTCTTTAATAATATGGACTCTAAATGTTCTATACGAGGGATTTCAAAACTACCATTGGTTGGCCACCGAAGTTCGGAAGCATGTCTAGTTTGTCTGTGCCAAATATCATTAAACACTATACTACCAATGCCTTGCTTACAGTACATAGTACATGCCAGCGATCCCTCCATTGGCGCCGGTCTGCCAAATTTCAAAGATTGTCTGTCCTTGCGGAATAATGCCCTGAAGCAGGCAGACAATTTCTCAGGCATATCAGATTGCTGGTGTTGCCTGGTCAATAATTGTACTCGCGAGTGCAATGCCCCAAAACAAATTATCAGGATATTTAAGAATCAGGCCCGACTCACCCGATCAAAGAACTAAGGAGGTCTGATCGGATTTCAAAGGACCCACGTGGTTGGTGATTTCGGCAAAACTGCCCGCCTCAATATATGGACCCTCGTCAAGATGCCGTCTCGGACCATGGGCTCACCGTCCAGGGATCGGATCATGCAGTACTGTTGAGGTATCGCATCTCATCCAAGAAAGGGGCCCCCTTGTTCACCGTCCGATCCCGGTCCGATAGCCGCGTCAACCTTCAATGAGGTGGCATCAATCTTGAGGGCCCCTGTTCGGGCGGCTTCTGTAAAAGCAAGGAAATATTGAGGCTGAGTACCACAAAAGGAAATACACCAAACACAGGCTTATAAAGATTCACAGATCTTTATTACAATTACTGTGCAGTTTACAAAGAACAGAACAGATAGCTATCTGGCCCTCAGTATATCACAAAGAGTACAAGCCCTTCAGTGTGAGGAGTGAGAGGTACTGGACATCTAAACAGTCGTGCATTTTATATATTTTCGGTAATAATGTCCAGTGCCTCTGTAAGTTAATAATCCATGGTCTAGAGTTTGTGCCAAGTTCACTTATGGCTTGTCTGACAATATGCACAAGGATCATCCTCAGTTTACATACAAACAGGTTACAATGGCAACAGTGTATTCTCGGATTTAACAGTAATCCTTAGCACATGTCCCTCACAATGCAGTTCAGCCAGTGTCCACGTTCGATATTTGCTTGTGTTTGATGTATGTCCGTGGATCAGACTTATTGGTGTAGTTAATCCTTAGACTACAAGTCAGGCTTGGGACAAGGTCTCTTTGCTCAGCCTAAACTTTCGGCCAACGGACAGTCTAACCATTGTTAGGAAAGATTGCTTAATTGTGGGTAATATTCCTTCCATGTGGCAACCCCTAAACTTTTTGCTGCTGTTTTCACCATGATCTAGACTTTGCCAGAGAAGTGCAGCCTTCTGCCGCACTCCTCTGGGCTTTCGCTCCATTCTTACGGGGAAACTGACATGCCCTTAAGACAGTCAGTACCGGGAAATGTTGTTTTTTGTAGTTTCTTTATAATGTTGCCGCTTTCGCACAACATGGCACAAGAGGGCACTGTAAGCTAAGTTACTGCTCTCTTGGGTCTCTAGTCTTCTACAGGCCCTAGATACTCTCTTTGGATTGATAATGAACGGTGCAAGTGAATCACGGACGGGACTGGTGGCAGCAATCGTTTCTTGTGTTTTTGAGCTCCTTTTGGCGTTGAAGCGCGTTTCTCGCGCTTAGCCCAAAATGATGGCCTGGCTCCCAAAATGGCCAGACCACGAGGCTCTTTGTCCTGTCCGCTGACCGTCTTGCCCCCTTCACCTTCCCCCAGGTCGTGCCGACCCGGGTCCTTCCTTATTTGGGCATGTACTTTCCCGCAGAACACAGATGCTTTCGCGGGCTTCTACAGGCCTTGTGTGTGCCTCCAGGATGTGGGCTGGGATGTCTGGTCCCAATACACATCCTGGGTGCCAGAGAGTCTAGTGTGTCGTGAATGCCTGGGACCTCTGTGGTCCGTGATAGGTCCACGTATGGTGTGAGTGTTTTGTGAGCAGATCTCCTATTGGGTCCCCTCTGTTTTGGTGCGAAGGGAACCGTGGATAAGAGGGAGCTGGAAACACCACTACCATGTCGATCTCCTGAGTTCTCACGAACAAAGGAATACAGGAGCCAAGTATCCTGCAACCACGAGACTGAACCGAGGAATCGCTGGTGACCCGCTGAAGGACTGTTCCTCTGCACTGCTGTCGCCTTGTGAAACCCTTTCTACCCCGGATCAAACGAGAAGGCCTGTTCTGGTACTTCGACCCTTGGAATAGTGGGAACAACTATTCTCAGCACCTTCACCATCTCCTGCACGTAAGCCTTCGGAAGCGTCTCTGGGCCATCCAGCAGACTGACCAGCCTACCCAGGAGTCTTGCTCTGTAACCGCCGTCAGGTTGTGTTGTATTACGAGTCCTTGTCACTCACACGATTCGTAAACTTGGCATTCCCAGGTCTGAAGTGAGTAGTGTACATTGGGCTGAAATACACACGGCCGCTCCCTTGCCCTGCTTTGGTAACAAACTGTGCGGGTTCACTGCGTTTAGGACATCCTCAACTCAACTTCTGCTTCTGCGGAATCTACACGACGCCGAGACGTCCCCTGTTCGTATCTGAACCTGCCAGCACTGAAACTGACGCGGAGAAGCCTGCGTCTGCCTGCATCGGGGACCGGTGAGTAGCATCGCTAGGAACTGGTCGCCCTCGTGCAGTAGCCCATCGCTTTTCCCCGCTGTGTCTAACAGCACGCCTTTCCGTACTCGCGCTCTGCTTCTGCCCACAGTGGAGGCTGCGCTTGAGTCGCGGAGCTTTGTTCATCTTCATTTGTTCACCGAACTAAACTGCCTGATTCCCTCGAAGAGACTTCCCTTTTTGCCCATTGGCACCAGCGTGTGCAGGTACTTTTGAGCACAAGGCTCCACTCTTCGTAGGGCTTGGACTTCCTTTTAGTTAGGTGCCTCTAAAGGCGGACTGGGTCTAATTATTATTCGCACTGCCTGTTTTCCTCCCCATCTAGGTGGTCTACACATTTTGTGCGTCTAACTCGTTAGACTCGTTTGTATTTGTATATATATTGTATTTGATTGTGATGTGTTGGTTTACTTGAGTTTTATTGTGATTTCTCGCTACGGTCAATGTTACAAAGGCCTTGTAATAAATGTGTATATAAATGTGTATATATTTTTAATATAACACCTGCTTGGAGTAATTTGTAAGTGTCCTTGCTTTGTGTGCTCATTGCAGGCTTTGTCACCCTCACTCCTCTTGAGACCTAGTCTTGACCGCCGCGATCGCTACCCTGATTGGTCTGGCTTGTCCAGAGGTTACCCTGTTCCAAGAAACTAGGCTGGCCTTCTGAACCTCTGCTCCTCCAGGACAGAGTTCAGAAATCCGTCTTAACAACCATTAACTTGGCTACATAGGTCGGGAAGGATCGGTTACAAGAGAGAAACACTGTCCACCATTTTAGAACACAGTTACATATGAACAGAAATCAAAATGGCGGATGATCCTAAAATGTAGGCAAAGTCAATCTAAAATCGGAACATTTGAAATGCAGTTTTCTTCGCACAGCGACTGGGCTTAGGCCAATATATATTAGAAAAGAGGCGCAATATAATTTCCTGTTTAACAGTAGGAGAGGCTCTGTAGCGCCACTGTCCGTTAAAGGCCACTACGTTGGAGTCCAATGTCCAAGAAAAGACTCTGGGTCTCCCACTCAAACTGCAAAATCCTTGACACTGCTTACAAAGGCTCCAGTGAAGTCAGGCTCAACAAGTCAGCAAAGGTATCCCTTTCTAAGTGCACAGGAGGTTTTTAAAGTTTTCACGACTGAAGAGGTTGGGAGGAAAGTAGCCCCCAGTGCCTCCTGCAAGATACAACCTTGCTCTTCTCCCAGAGGTTTCTTCTCATGACCCAGGATCTTGAGTGATGCGAGGGTCTGGATAAACAGCACGCCTGTAGGTGTCGAGGTCCGCCACCACAGAATCCAGTGGAAGTCAATAACTAACAATTCCTAAGTTCTGTTTATGGTGGGAAAGGGTTATCATCTTCCTCCTTTTCTTCCTTCCTCTCTACCACACTCTCAGCTGGGTCAGAGCCCCTGCAGCAAGTGATACAGTATGGCACAGGCAGAGAGAGCGTGAAAGAGTGGGTGGGAGAGACTGGATGGGGAGAGCGAGAGACTGGATCAAGGAGAGAGAGACACTAGGAGGAAGATAGACCAAGACACAGTGAGGCATGTCTTTTTCCCTGGCCATCCTGCCTCCTCCTTTCAGGCCATCTGGGTCCTTTGGACTGCAACCCCTACTTTAATTTTGTGCTTGTGCCTTTGTATATCTCGCTCCCTTTCTTCTCTGTTCATTTCTTGCCCTTCCCTCTAACCTATTCTTATGGTTTTCTTTACTGTCTGTTTCTTTTCATGATTTTTTACGCATGGATGTTTTGTTTCTTTTAGTCACGCTTTCTATTCTTCTCCATCTGTCTCTCTCTTTGTACTGCCCATTTTCTTCTGCCATTAAAGTTGTACCTTCTCACCCTCTTCCACTTGTTTCCCTTGTTGGACTCTTGGCTTTGCTCATTATTGCCACATGTTTCCTTGTTTTTGTTCTCCATTCTCTCACTTGGTTTCTCCCCATTTTGGGTGTTTGTCCTTGCAAATGATAGTCACCTCTTCTTTGCTCTCTTCTCACCCTTGGTTTTCACTACTTTATACCTCTGTCTCTTCTCAGTTGTTTGCAGAACCTTGGCCTGAAGACAAGCTCAGACTCTATGAAGATGGCTTCTCCGCCATACTACGTACACTGCTTGGCACTTCCCGCAGTGACTGCTCCAAGGTTTTTGCTGAAATCTGCTCGGAGGAAGGGACAGAGGGGCTGTCGAAAGGTGAATCGTCTGTCCAACTTGACTGTGTTATAAAAGGGGGTAACAGTGATGTCAATTTATGAGTGCAATATTGTACACTTCCAACAAAGTGCATGTATTTACTAGAGAGGCATCATTGGAGACATGTCTATTTAAGTTTTTTGTATATTGAAATGCCTATAATGATTCCTACGCTGTCCTCAAGCTCTTGGCAAATCCAGAATGACTGCAATAATTTGTCAAACACCAGAAAGTTCTTTTGAAAGCTGTAATTTTGATTATGTATATTGTTGGAAGGAGAGACGATCTTACCGCACCCCCAAGCAGTTTAGAATAAGGCAAAGACCACAAGACATAATATAAGGGACATGTGGGTCGGGGGGACCTTTAACCCTTTAAGTGCCATGGGTATTTCTCCCCAGTTCCAGGGCCTTTTTTGGTGATTTCGGTATGTGGCCATTCAATGGCTTATAACTTTTGTTACATGAGATATCTCGGCCAAATTTGGGTCTTTTTTTTCCCACATGTAGGCGGTCGTAACGTCACCCAGGAATACTAGGTTGCTGTAGGGGGGGTGAGAGAAAATAAGCAAAAAGGGCGAAAATTGTGGGTTTTTTCAAAAAATGCCAATAAAATGATGTATAAAGAAGCCTGTGGTTTTTTCCTTGTAAGAGCTAGGAACAAATGGTTTGCTGTGCTGAGTTCCCCAATTTCCTGGCTTTCAAGAACAGGTTGAGTGGAAGTGGAAAAAAAATATTTTGATGTGGTTATCAACCGTTTTGTGACAGGTAGGCGATTTTGGCCATTTTTGCCAATTGGACATGCATGGACAGAATGGAAGAAAAGGGTAGGAAAGCCGAATTGGAGGACAGAAAGGTGTATATTTCTGAAAGACAAAATTCCTAGTTTAGGAAGGGGTGATTTGCGTAGGTCAGGCAACAACTAGGTAGGGGAAACTGCCATCGATTGGGGGAAAAGCGGGAAAATGACCGAAAAAAAAGTTGTGTTGGACATGGTTGGCTTGGTACGGCAATGACTTCTATGAATTTTGAGAAAAGCAATGCTCCGCTACATTCCCCTGACTCTTGCAGTTAGGAGAGCACACATTTTTTGTAGTGTTTTACAAAACAAGCAATACCACAAGCCAAACACTGAGCCATGGTACACAGGAGTTTTACACTCACGGGCTGACCAGACGCACTTAGCATGTGTAAATCATGAAAACCAATGTGGTGAGGAATGGCAAGCATACATTTTTTGAAAGAGCACAGGCGGCAGACCTTTTCAAGGGTAGGTGACTTGTGCAGGTTACAAAAGTGTATGGTGCCTAAAGCAGCGACTACATGTAGGTCACATTTGGGAAAGGAAAGGGTTGTGTGACAAAGGCCACCAGCAAATGGGTCAAAATGTTATGAAAACAACACAAACACAACACATGGCCTATCCTCCCGCGTTCCCACAGGTGTCCCGATGAAAACGATATCTCACATGTGTGGGTGCACCTACCTGGCCGCCAAGGGGAAAGCCTAAAACACAAGTAACCCCAAGCCTGTTTTCTGACCGGAATTTGAGACGCTCTGCCGACCGGCACCACAAACAGATATGGGCCTCGGGTGTCCAAGGCACCGGGGAAAACTGGGAACCCCATGCATTTCCGAAAAGAGGACACCCGTGGGAATCCGCAGAGGTATGATATGCCCAAATCGCCCAAGAAGTTATTACCCAGACAACCCGCAAAGTCCGAAATGTGGGGAAAAATGCATTTTCCGCACATTTCGCTCGGCTCACCCATCGAAACACGCCCCCAACAACACATGGCCTACCGTCGCACGTTCCCACAGGTGTCCCGATGAAAACGGTACCTCACATGTGTGGGTGCACCTACCGGGGGTGCAAAAGGAAAAGGGTAACCCACTGGTCACCCCAAGCCTTTCGCCACTGCCCATTTTGTTCTTGTGGGCAACCTACAGATTTGGGCCTAGGGTGTCAAAGCCAGCAAGGAAAACAGGGAACCCCATGCATTTTCCATTTGGCCAATCTGGCCCTGGGGTGCCCGAACCTTACTGCCCCACCCCAAATGGAGGGCCCCACCTCATGCAACCCTCCCTGGGGGCAGATAGGGGGGCCCACCTCATGCATCCCTCCCTGGGATCAGATGCCCCTTCCTAGGAGCAGGTATCAGCCCCCAGGGAGGGTTGCATGAGGTGGGGCCCTCCATTTGGGCTGAGGGGGGGTGAGGGCCACCCCCCGTTGCAGTACATCATTCTCTGCCAATTTAGGGTGCCCCTCAGCCCCCCTAAAAAGCAGCCTATGAATTTGTATTATTTGTTTTGTATACCCAACTTCGCTTGGTGCAGATGCTCACATTAGTGTGGCAATCTGCCCCCAGGGTGCCCAAACCCTACTGCCCCATCTATTGGGGGTCCTGCCCCACCTTTTGTGGTGGCCCTCTCCCTCCCACCCCAAATGGGTGGCAGGGGCACCTCATGCAGGCCTCCCTGGGCCTCCTACAAACGGCTGTGTGAGGTACACCCCACCTCCATTTGGGGTGGGGGGAAGAGGGCCAGGGATCGCTCAAAACAAGGTGCCGAAAAGGACGAGCTATCTCGTCCTTGGCACTCCGTGTGCACTGCCAAGGACGAGATACCTCACCCTTGGCACATAAAGGGTTAAAGTTTTCTACACAATCACATATTGCATGCTCTATAGATGTAGTACACATGCGGGAACAAACGCCATCTTACATATTAGCAGCCATATTGGAACGTAAGGCCTAAATGCAGCACAGCAGCCAGAATCCCAGGTATAGGCCGTGAACACGACGAAAGGAATAAGTTATATCCTGGGTACTGATGATAAAGGCCATAGCTACAGAGATCCATAAACCCTTCATCTAAAAAGTTGCCAGCCTTTGCACCCTGGGAAGAATGTGCTCTGGAAGGCCATGGGAGGAGGGGGGGAGGAGTATCTTTGTACAATTCGATCCCACGAGAAGGAGAGCATGGGGCTCCAACCCCCACCAGTCCCAATTCTAAGTTATAGCACCCAAATGCCCTAGCTTTAGGATCTCTGAATTCCAAGGTACCCGCCAGCCCACTGATCATAAACCTATTAGATCCATGACTGATCAAAAAGCAGTTCTTTCCTGCATTCACTTCTAGATCACGTTATGCGAGGTGCAGGGAGGGATGAAATTATAGCCCAGAACGAGGGTGGAAGACCTTGGAGAGGTGCTGGTCTGTTTGGGAGCGAGTGAAGTGTGTGAGTTAGTATGACCTCGGCTTTCCCCCTGGGCCCCTGTCTGATCGTACCAGGTGCACTGCTACATAAATAAAGATATGTTGTTTAGATTGCAAATAATTGCCAATGATCCGGCTTGTGACTGATGAGGAATGCAGTATCACCCACGTGGAAGATGGAAGTACGGTTCTGGGACCAATGGGCTGACATCCCCTAAGGAGCAGGTGACCTATGTATAGGGTCTCGCTAACCAGCCGCGCAGGTTTTTACTGTATCATGCAGATTTCGCCAGAACGTTCCACGGAAAGTTCTTTGTCGTGGAAAGAAACCTGGTTATCCTTGCAAGAGGTGTATTGGGCCTTTTTCCATAGTGTGGTGTATTTTTATGGTGTCAAGGTCTATGGATTTTCCTACATTTGGTAACCCTGACGTGATCCCAGCAACCCCTGCAACGACTGAGGCTTCCAGGCTGCTTCTCTGAAGGGGCCGCATCCACCTACAGTGACCGGTCCCAAGCGTGCAATCCCGCAGAGTTGTGCAGGAGCCATTTTCACAGAATTTGTCTGCTCTTTGGAGCGGGGCACGGCTCCTGGGAGAGTGCAGGCCGTTATTGGGACCCCGTGACAGAGGAGCTTGTGTGTACACGCAGACGTGAGTACGCCCTTTGCGAGGGATAAGAACGAGGAGCATGGTGTGTTGGGAAATGTTGTGTGTATGATTGACGGAGGAGTGTGCTAAGGCCAGATGGCGAGATTCATTTTTGTTATTTTTTGGTAATTTAAGAGGATGTTATGGAGGAAAAACAGGAGTGTGGGAGCCTTTGAGTATTAGAAAATGATGGTGCCATTTGTTTTGTGACGAGGAGATACAAAATTAGGAGCTCTGTATAATTAGTGGGCTCGGTGGAAGTAGTGGTTGTTGTTTTAGGTTATTTTAGCTTGTATTAGTGTATTTTGATTTTTGTGCAAAAGGTGAAGGCCAGAGGTGGGCTTGTGTTGATAGCTCGTAGTTTGACAGTGTGTGCAAGTGGAAAGGGTGGAGGAGGGAGTGTTGATAGGGAGCGATGGGGATACGGGTACGGTGGACTTCTAGTGACTTAGGAGATAAGTGTGTGCATTGCATATTTACAAAGGTTGGGACTTTGAGCACGCAAATTGCAAAGATGGGAGGCGGGACACCATTGGAGTACATGTATAGTGCATTACCATTGTACAGAGACAAAATTAAAAAGTACCACTTCTCCAGCATGGGGTCTGGCATGGATTCACATGCTCATGAAATTCCCAGTCGTCAGGCTGGGAATCCTTGGTAAAGAAAAATCAGTATCAGTTTCTTTTCTGATCTGTCTTTCGTAGTAGTAACCAATCACTGATCTCTGCGTCATACTGCACACAGCCAATGACTGCCATCTCCCTAAGCCCCGCCTCTGGCAGCCATCTTCAGATTTTTACCGCACGTTCAAGTTTTGGGATCCTCCTGCTACTGCTCTCGAGCTTTAGTGCGTTTTCGCGCTTTTTCTTAAGAAAATTCTCTCTTTTTTCGGTCAAAGAGCCTCAAGCTCCACCGTTTCTTTATCCAATCAACGGGGACCTGTGTCGGATTCTTCTACGCCCCTCAAGGGTGAAGATTTCGTCGAGCCACGCTTTTGGAGGACTCCAGAAGTTTCTCAGGCCCATCTCGGACATGGCCCAGGGGAAGGGAAGCTCGACGCCCGGAAAGCTGTTCAGGGTCTGCCCTGGATGCCAGCTTCAGAATGTCTTTAAGGAGGATGAACACTCCCTTTGCCTCTACTGCCTGCATGAGGACAAGACTCACATGGAGAAGGACTGTGCGTTTTGCGGCAATATGTCGGAGCGGACCATGAAGGACCGCCATCTGCGTCTCGCCAACTGGCTGGAAGGGAAGAGCCCGTCAGGCGAGAAAAAGAAGTCGTCCGAACGGTCGGGCTCTACGGGTGCCAGGCAGGGCGCATCCTCTCCGGCTCCATCAACCACAAGCCAACGCTCTGGCTCGGGTAAGAGGAAGGCCGGCGAAGCTCCTGGAGAGACCCCGGTCGAGCTTGAAGGCCCCATCGGAGGGGGAGCGAGGCGGTGACCCTCCCCGCCAAGGAGAAGGCGGTGAGCGCACCTAAGGTGGTGAAAGCCTTGATCCACCCGGCCAAGGCCTCTATCGAGACAGTCGCGGCGGCCCTGGCTCAGCCTGTGGAGGCTACACCAGTGGTGGCGACCTCGGGGCCCAGAGTCTCCCTGCCACTGCGGAGGGAGTCCTCTTTCATGCCCATCGACAGGACCCCCGTGAAACCTCCGACGGAGAAGAAAAAGGGGGGGCAGGAGGTCGTCGTGGATTCGGCCTCAACCTCTGAAGAAGAGCTGATCGAAGTCTTAAGCCACGGCGTTGGCGTGGAAGAAGACCAGCCCGTCGGGAGGGACCCCGACGTCGGAGACGACGATAACATCGAGGGTGTCGACGGGGCTCTAGACCGCCTGTCGGAATCCCCTTAACCAGTGCCGCAAGACAACTCGGCGGCCATTTTGTTGGCTATACAGTCCTTATGCTCGGAGATAAGGACGAGATTGCCGTTACCACCAACGGAGGAACCGCTCCCGACGGGGGACCCGGAGCCAGGCCCTTCTGGGAGCCCTCCTCCTAAGAGAAGAAGGATTCATCCTCCACCTCCTTTTCAACCATCGCGCCCTGCTCAGCCCTCCTCCCCATCCACGACCCGTGGGATGATACGGGGACGGACACGGCCGCAACGGGTACAGACGAGGAGGCTTACGACGAGGATCTCCCGTCGTCGCCTCCTCGCCTGGGCATCCAAGCTTTTCCAGCTCTGCCCGGAAGAGAAGAAGGAAGGGTTTCCTTTATCAACGGCGCGAGACCAAGAGGAAGACTGTCCTCGCTGTACCTCTACTGGACGATATCTGGGATGAGGGTCTCGCCCTCCTCAAGAACCCATCCTCAACGCCTGCGAGAAGGGATCGGTACGAGAAGAAGTACCGGGTCTCGGACGCGGCCCCCTTGTGCCTTCGGGCACAGCCGACCCCGGACTCGGTCGTCTCCGCAGCGGCCACGAAGAAAGCGTGGGGGGCCTCGGCCTCTACGTCAACCTCCCCGCCGGACGGCGAGGGAAAGAAATTGGACACGATGGGACGCAGAGTCATCTCATCGGCAGCGACGACGATTAAGGCTGCCAACGCCTTGGCTATCGTAGCCCACTACGACAGTGAGTTGTGGTACAAGATCGCCCCCCTGCTGGACTTCCTACCAGACGACAAGAGGGCGGAGGCCCTAGAGATCTTGCAGGAAGGAGAAGTGGCGTCGGACCACGCCATTACGATTGCAACGGACATCGCTGACACTGGATTTCGCCAGTTGGGCAACGGCGTGTGCCTTAGACGGCGTGGATGGCTCAAGGCAACGGACTTCCGGCAGGACGTGCAGACCAGAGTCTTGGACATGCCGTTCGACGGGAGCAACCTGTTTGGGAAACAGTGGACGATTCCTTACAAGCCATCAAGACGGACACGGAGATGGCCCGGGCTCTTGGTGGTCTCCAGCAACGACGGCTGCCCTTTTGGAGCACCGGAGGCAAGCAGGGTGCCTCCAAAGGTTCCGGCGGCGGATATTCCACTTAGCGTCAAGCGTCCCGTTCGTCTTCACAGGAAGCCTACAGGGGACGAGGCAAGTCGGGCGGACCCCGCTGTCGTCGCCAGGGAGGACAAGGCGGCAAAGCCTCGTCGAAGCAGGACTGAACCGGCCGTGGGGTCGGGCCCCCACCGAAGCATCCCGGTGGGAGGCCGGCCTGGCGAACTTAGTCAGCGTGTGGGAGTCCATCTCCACCGACCTTTGGGTGCTGGACGCCCTGGCCCAGGGTCACGCGCTCGAGTTTCTAAAGAAGTGCCCGCGCATCTCCCCCCCCCAACCTCCCCCTCCCCGTGGCCAGGAAGGAACATCACGTCCCTCAACTTCTCTTGGAGGTAAAGGCGATGCTCAAGAAGGGCGCCATTGAGCTCATCCCAAAGAGGCTTCGGGGCTCCGGAGTTTACTCAAGATACTTCCTCGTGAAGAAGAAGACAGGAGGATGGCGTTCCATCCTGGACCTACGACGACTGAACAAATTCATCAAGGCACAGAAGTTCCGGATGGTCACCCTCCAGCACGTCCTGGGTCAGCTGGAGGAGGGCGATTTCCTGTCGTCGTTGGATTTGGAGGATGCTTACTTCCATATCCCCATCCTAAAGGGACACCGAAAGTTTCTCCGGTTCGTGGTCCAAGGGGGTCACTCACTACCAGTTCAGAGCCCTTCCCTTCGGATTGAGGTCGGCACCCAGGGTGTTCACCAAGTGCCTCGCACCGGTGGCGGCGCGGCTGCGCCTGGAGGGGAATCCACGTCTTCCCCTACCTGGACGACTGGCTCATCCGAGCAAAGACAAGGGAGCTCGCCGCGGAGCACACGGCGAGGACCGTCCAGCTACTCACGGACCTGGGATTCTCCATAAACTATGCCAAGTCCCACCTGGTGCCCGCGCAAGACGCACTGTTTCTGGGAGCGAAACTCGACACAGTGGTGCTTCTGGCCTCTCCGTCGGAGGAAAGGACGAGGGCCATCTTGGGCAAGGTGCAGCGGATGCTGGTTGCGGACGCGGCCAGGGTGAGGTCCATCAAATCCCTCCTCGGAATGATGTCTTCTTGCATTTCTCATCTGCCTGTGCAGGCTTCGGATGCGCCCGTTACAGGAGTTCCTGGACGCTCGCTGGATCCAGACGACGGGCAGCTTCGAGGACAGGATCACACTCGACGAGAGCTTCCGACGAGCGATCCGGTGGTGGGGCACTCGCGCGCATCTGACGGCGGGCATGGACTTCCAGACCCCGGGCCACCAGAAGACAGTGACCACGGATGCCTCCCTGGAAGGGGGGAGTGCACACCGAAAATCTGCACGCGAGAGGCCTTTGGCTTCAGACGGAGAAGTCCCTCCATATCAACGTCCTGGAGCTCCGTGCAGTGTTTTGGGCCCTCAGGTCCTTTCTTCCGTCCCTCAAGGGCAAGGTGGTGAGGATCTTCACCGACAACACCACCACCATGTTCTACATCAGGAAGCAGGGCGGTACCAGATCCCCAGCCCTGTCCAAGGAGGCGCAGGATCTGTGGCATTGGGCCGTCGCCCAAGGCATGTTTCTGGTGCCGTTTCATCTGGCAGGAATAAAAAACACCATTGCCGACCTGCTCAGCAGAGAGCTGCGCTCGTGCCACGAGTGGGAACTACGACAGGATCTAGTGGACCGCCTCTTCCGACGGTGGGGCACACCCCAGATCGATCTGTTCGCGACGGCGACGAACTCCAAGTGCCGGAGGTTCGCCAGCAGGTTTCCCCAGCCGAGGAGCATGGGCGATGCTTTCTCGTTCCCCTGGGAGGGCCTGTTTCTATACGCGTTCCCTCCATTGCCGTTGCTGATTCGGCTCGTCAACCAGCTCAAGAGGTCACGGTGCAGGATGATCCTCGTCGCACCTGCGTGGCCAAGGCAGATATGGTTCCCGGACCTTCTGGACTTGTCAGCGTCCCCGTCAATCAAGCTGCAAGTGGACGCGGACCTTCTCTCCAGGGAAGGAGGCGCCATCCTCCATCACGACCCGAAGTCGCTGAACTTGCAGGCCTGGCTCTTGCAGCGTTAGAGTTTGGAGGCTACGACATACCGGCCGACTGCAGAGAGGTTCTTGCAAAGGCCAGGGCGTCCTCAACTCTTAAATGCTATGGACACAAATGGAAGAGGTTCTCTGTCTGATTACGGCTCCCCAAGTACTGCCGTACCGACTCACGCTGGCCAAGGCAGGACTGGCGCACGCGTCCATCAAGATTCATCTTGCTACGATCTCCCGATACACCAGAACCACGGGACGGACGTCTTTGTGGTCTCATCGTCTGGTGAAAGAATTCATGAAGGAACTGTTCAGATCGTTCCCGCCGGTGAAGGCTCCGGCCCCGGCGTGGGAGCTCAACGAGGTGCTGACCACGCTCATGGGACCTCCGTTCGAGCCTCTGCACTCGGCTCTGTTGAAGTTCTTGTCGTGGAAAACAGCGTTTCTTGTGGCCATCACCTCCGCACGATGGGTGGGAGAGATCCAGGCCCTTTCCTGCAAGCCCCCGTACTTGACTTTTCACGACACGAGGGTAGTGCTCAGGACGCACCCCTCCTTCATGCCCAAGGTGCCGTCGGACTTCCACCTCAACGAACCCTTGGTGTTGCCTGTTTTCTTCCCGTCGCCTTCGTCCCCGGCTGAAAGGACTTTGCACTCGCTGGATGTGGCTAAAGTGCTGAAGTTCTACGTGGACCGCACAAAGAGTTTTCGGAAGACATCACAACTTTTTGTGAACTTTGCACCTGTCAATCAGGGGAAGGCTCTCTCGAAGTCTTCCATTTCCAGATGGCTCTCCGGCTGTATCATGTACTTTCATCGGTTGGCAAACCGACCAGAGCGATCGCAGCTACCACAGCGTTCCTATCTGGTGTGCCCTTGCTGGACATCTGCAGGGCTGCTACGTGGAGGTCGACGCACACCTTCACGAAATTCTACTGCGTCGATCGGGATTCCAGGGAGGAGTCCAGGGTCGGCCAAGCAGTGCTGCGCAACCTGTTCTCCTAAGGTGAGCCTGGTGAGGAGGTAAGAATTGCTTAATGTTGAGTTTTGGATGTAATGCTTAATGTTGAGCCTTTGCCACCTCCCGTGGTTGTGCATGTGTGTACTGCTATGTATTCTTTTATTCATGAGCATGTGAATCCATGCCAGACCCCATGCTGGAGAAGGAACAAGTTACTTACCTGTAACTGTTGTTCTCCAGCATGGGTCTGGCATGGGTTCACATGTGAACCCTCCCGCCTACCCCTCTGCGGCTCTTCACTTGGTCATACTGCCACTTCACGTGCTACCAAATCTGAAGATGGCTGCCAGAGGCGGGGCTTAGGTAGAGGGCAGTCATTGGCTGTGGTCAGTATGACGCAGAGATCAGTGATTGGTTATTACTACGAAAGACAGATCAGAAACGAAACTGATACTGATTTTTCTTTACCGAGGATTCCCAGCCTGACGACGGGGAATATTCATGAGCATGTGAATCCATGCCAGACCCATGCTGGAGAACAACAGTTACAGGTAAGTAACTTGTTCCATACAATGGGTGGTGGAGACACAATGGGGGGATGACCCGCTCCTGGCCAGAGCAGAGCACCCACAATAGAGGGATATTAGATCACATGAACATGTTCTTGGTTGCTAAATATAAAAGTAAACAACTTCAGAACAGAAAGGAGATACTAGATCTGTGGAAGAGGATCTATGATGTGGAGGACTCTGATGGGGGTGGGACCAAGAATACTGAAGGGGCCACCCTAGATGCAATGTCGCCCCACCACACAGGGCTTGACCCACTTACCACTCGCCCAGCCACTCGGTATACAAACCCCACATTTGTGCCCACCCGGGCCACTTTTGCACCTCCATACAGACCAACACCAACTGCTATCCCACTCCAGGATAGTAACGTTCAGAAGGAATTAGAAAAGACACTGGAGGCTGCGTGGGTACAATTGGCTTGACTGAGTGTGACACAGGAGGGGGGAGGAAAGGAGGGGAGTGGGTTAGATGAATGGAGAGCAGGAGACATTTTGTTTAGGTTACATAGCACGGCCATAAAGGATGGGCACAATAAGGAGGGAGGGAGCAGGTGATGGGCGAGCAGAAAGTTTAGGGTACGGGATGGTGAGGTCCGACAGGGATGCAGTTAGAGAGCTGAGGCAAGATGAATGCGTCACAGTGGATGAGATTGAGGACGATGAAGGGGATGTGCACAGGCGCCGGAGGTTACGCTGTGGTGGAGAGTTTATGGGAACTACGATTAAGGAATAGGTTTGGTCGGGTGGCAGTGGCAATGAAAAAGGGAGGTGCTTGATGGAAAGATGGGAGGAATCCAAGTACCCAGGTTCCATTGTTACATAAAGGCCTAGGCAGGACGCACTAATTGCCCTGGGCGCAAATGGATAAGAATAATTTGATTAAGCGGCTCCTGCCCCTTACTGCCAGGGCTGGCAAGTGGATCTATGCCTTTGAAAAACAAACAGCAGGGCTTCCCTTGGCGGTGGGTGACATGAAAAGCTTACTTGTCGAAATTGTGGGGATCAGGCTGGGGACCTGTGGGTTAAAGCAGGATATCCAGGAGTAAAGTTAGATGATGACGCACACATTGGAGCGCCTTTTAACAATATCAGGGTGCAGGTGTGGGATGCGCTTCAGCAAACATACCCAGACATGCCAGACCTGCAATCTATCATGCAGTATAACGTAGGGGGGTGATCAAGACCCTGCGCAATACATTATTAAGGTTCAGGAGATGTGGCGTGTAGACACGCGGTACCAGTGGGACCAGTCAGTTCTTCTTTTCTATTTCATTATCAAGAGGTTTACCCAAGGAAGTTCAGAAGGCGCTTGACAACACAGTGGATATTGAGGCGAAAGGGTGGGCTGAGATTCAAACAATAATTATTCACCATAGTAAGAGAATAAAGGAACAGGAAAAGGAAACGGTCCAAAGTTTGCAGATGGAGGAAGTGAAAGTAGTACAACAAAGCTAGCAAAAATATCAGTTGAAGGGGCGGTATCATCAAATGTGCTAACAGAGGTGGCAGAGCAGACCTGTGCACCACCAGAGGTGAGAATAGCCATGTTTTGGCCAGGGCGACGATGACAGTGGGGGAGACCTCAGTACCCCGACCTGGAGAGGCAGCAAGGAGGTTAACAGCGCAGGCGAGGCGGGTTCAGACGGGGAGGAGGGGGATTTGAAGGTATGGGACCTTGGGGAGTACGCATAGGACCCTCGCAATGTTGGAGATGTGGGACTGGGGCACTTTGCAAGAGAATACAGGAGCAGGCAGGGGACGGGATGCAACCCATATAACTATTGCCTGGTGCCCCAAACCCAACTGCAGGTACAAACCCTGAGGCCAACCGCCATATCCTATGAAATACATCAGGCCCAAACTCAACTACCACCACGACCCCCAGGTGCACAAGGGCAGAACCCCCAGATGACGCAACCACTAATGCCCCAACAGAACACCATGCACAGAAGTCACCTGCCAACGAACAATGTAGTGCTGAACGGCACTGGTTTGCCCTACCGAGGAGTGAGTGTAGTGGGGAACAATCATTTTACATTTCCTGCCACCAACACATATCCTGACTAGGACAGCCCACAGAGAACTCTTACATGCCTAGTTCTGTCCATGACAGTCCACCCTGACAAGGAACCCTTGGTGGGTACTGAGATAACTAACAAGCAATTCATCTTCATGGTTGACACAGTTGCCATGCATTAGTGAGGGAAACTTCCGACTATCAGGTGAATCTCTTGACACGCAGAGCTACTCTGGAACTGTCGCCATGTTTCCCTACACAAAAGAAGTGGATATCAAAATAGGAGGAACCCTTGTTGCATTCTGCGAGCTCCCTGATACATTTGTTGAGTCGAGACCTGTTGAGCAAGTTGAATATGACCATCTCCTTCACAGACCAAGGAGTACTGTGTGCCACCTAAGGCATGTGTGCCATAAGAGCAATGATAATTTTACATAAAAGGGGAGGAGAGGCAGTGCTTCAAGGTATTCCCGTGGACCCGGACAGGTTTGTGTATGGCATAACAGTGCTTCTTGGCACAGTGGCCTAAATTGGCAAGGCTTGTTGGCGATTGCCATCAGACTTCATTTTCCGGTCTCTGGTAACCCCTCTATTGGTGGCAGGGACAATACTGTCCCTGCACTTACAGGGTCCGGTGGTGTCAGCTAAGAGCATTGTGGTGATTGGAACTGAATCGGGTGCGAGTGGTTCACGGTATTGTGTATTGACCCTACAATGCCTCTTAGAGAAGTGACTGATACAGATTTGTTTGAGTATCGACCAGATAATGGTGAAATTGTGCTAGCGATTTCTATCACTTGTGACATTATGGTGCAGTATTGGAAAGGGCAATGTTCTTTGATGGCTTTTGTAGCCCCACCCCACGTCACTGAAACAGACTTGGAGCAGGTCCCAGAAATGCTCTGGACAACAAATGCCATGGACAACTCTTACAGGGAGTGGCGCCAATTCAAATAACACTTAAGCCAGGGGCTGTGTTACCCCGGGTGAAGGAGTTTCCCTTTTCAAGAGAGGCAGAAGAGGGGATATGGTACACTATTGTTTACCCGATAAAAAAAAAAAAAGCAAAAGGGAGGAGCTGGAGAATGATTCAGGATTTGCGCCCTCCTAAGGACATTGTAGAGGCAGAATTTCCAGTGGTTTCCTTAACCCTGCGACAATACCTTGCAGCATCCCTAAAGAGGTGACCCACTTTACTTTGGTTGATCTTAAGAATGCCTTATTTTCCTGTCCCTTTGCACCCCGACTCACAATACTTCGCTGCGTTTTTGCATGGGGGTATGCGCTTTGAACACACAAGACTGCCTCAAGGGTACTGTGTGTCTCCCAGCATTTTCAACAGGATATTACATGCTAATTTAGGCAACATACAGACAGCTAGTACAATTTATCAGTACGTTGATGATTTACGAGTGTGCAGTTCAACGAGAACCAGTACAGGAAGGACTCGTAACACTCCTACTGCTCTTGGCCCACAAGGTTGATAAGGCTAAATTACAGTATTTGTTTTATTTTATTGTGCATTTGTAAGGTGTTTGTACATCAAGAAATAGTGTTTCAAAGCCCCCACTGGGCAAAGGGGAGGGGAAAAGGGAGCAAAACAAGACAATGGAATAAAGTAACAATGAGGAGCAAAAGGCAGAGGCAGTCCTACTACGCTTTGTGAACATTCAGACCGTTCAATTGCAGAGGGAGAGAAAGGGACAGGGGAGTGGGCGGGGGGGGCATGTGCTAGAGGTTTCACAGACGGGTAAGTGCAAGAGAGCTAGTTGCAGGGCAACTGGTAAGTGCAGGGCAGTGACTCTTGGTCGGAGAGTGGTCACCTGCAAGGACAATAAGTCCTGGTCTGTGAAACAACGCATGCCAGTCGGTGGCCTAGGCAGGTGCGTAAGGTGGGGAGGGGCAGAGGCTGCAGGCGATTGGACAGAGGGCTAGGGCCCAGAAGAATCACAGTGACTGGGCATTAGCACAGGCGGGGGAGGGGGAAGGGGAAGGAGGAATCGAACAGGAAAGTCTTGAAATGCTTGTGGAATTTGAGGCTATCCAGCTCAAGACGGAGAGGAAGGGGGAGGCAGTTCCATAGGAGGGAGCCAGCTGAGGAACGAGATTGGCCACCGGCTCACTGCTTAGAGAAGCACTTCACAAGCAGAGAGTTGGAGCACGAAGATCGGCGAGATCTGGAGGGATAGTATTTGGTGAGAGCAATTTGTAGATGGCGTGGCACCAGGCCCCAGGCAGCCTTATGGATGAAACAGAGGGATTTGAATTTGATCATTGCAGCAACCGGGAGCCAGTGGAGAGATTTTAGGGCTGGAGGGATACGATCCGTGGGTGTGAGGCCAAGACCAAGTCTTGTAGCCCTATTCTGGATTAGCTCGAGGGGCAGAGACAAGAAGAGGGTAGATTAAGGAAGAGGCTGTTGCAACAGTCCAGCCTAGAGAGTACCAGAGCTCTAGACACATTGGGTTTCGGGGGGAAAGTGAGGAAAGGGAAGGTACCTCTGAGGAGGTGGAGTTGGAAATGGGCCTTCTTGGGAAGGTCCAGGATGTGAGGAAGGAAGGAGAGTGAGGAGTCAAAGATGGCTCCAAGGTTTCTGGCTTCAGATAAAGGAGAGGGGGAGGGCCCAAAGAAGGTGGGCACAGTGACGGGAGGAAAGAAGGAACGGGAGTCCCAATACGGAGGATCTCAGTCTTGCTGGCATTGGGACACAGATTAGTACAGGCGCACCAAGACTAGATAGCAGACAAGCAGTCAGGAATGGTAGCAGAAGTAGGAAGAGATTTAAAAGGAAGTTTGAAGAAGAGTTGGGTGTCATCTGCATAACACTGGAAATGCAGGGAAAAAGTGGTGATAGGTTGTACGAGATAGATGTTGAAGAATAACAGAGACTATATCGCCTTGGGGAATGGCACAAGTGGCGATAGAGGTAGGGGAGGAGAAAGAGCCCAGGATAATCTGGGAGGGACGGTCAGTGAGGAAGGAGGTCAGCCAGTCTAGTGCTCGCTTCAAGCTACCCTGGGTATCATGGAGCCGCTTTATGAGGATAGAGTGGTTGACCATATTGAAAGCAGAGGAGCGATCAAGTAGAATGAGAACAGCGGGTGAGTTAGTCAAGAGATGCAAGCAGTTCTTCACAGGTGTTCAGGAGAGCAGTTTCCGTGCCTCTGGATGCTCTGAATGCAGATTAATGGTCATGTAGGCAACCAATGAGCTCGGTGTGCTGGGTTAGTTGGATGAAGCAAAAACAGAGGGGATGGCTGGAAGGTTTAGAAAAAATGTTAATCTCCGTCATTGCTCTGGGCAACCCTCCAGACCATCGTTATTCACCTGCCAAGCCATTACAAAAGGGAAAAGACCATATGCAAATCAGGTTTTGTACCACCCCCAAAGGGGTAGTCCAGCCTGAACTGCTAGGTCACATCCCTTCTGCACAAGACCTCAAGCATCCCCAGACATGTTTCAGCCTTGTTGGGCGTCATCAGTGAGAAGTAGCTTGGGTCTCTAGGCCCAGCAGGCACGGGACCCACGTCTGGGCATACCCGTCCCAAATGGGTTGACAAAGCAAAAACAAAGAGGTGATGGCTGGAAGGTTTAGAATTTTTTTTTTAACCTCTGGCATTGCTCTGGGCCACCCTCCAACCAACTTCTTCAGACGTTTCCCAAGGAAGGCAGTGATAGAGTGATAGAGATTGGGTGGTAGTTAGCCAGACACAAGGGGTCGGTGGAAGGCTTTTTCCAGAGGGGGTGCTTGAGGGAAGAGGGGAAAGTTCCAGGTGCAAGAGAGTAGTTACAGAAATCACTGAGTGCTGCGGCAAGGGAGCTGCTGATGTCCTCAATAGTTCTTGAAGAGCAGGGGCAGACCTGTGTGGAGGAGACCTTCATAGAGCAGACAACTCTAGTGACCTCTTCCGATGTGATAGAGAGAGAGCGGATGAGGGAGGATGAGAGGCCAGGGGTGGCTGGGAAATGGGAGGAGGGGAGAGGTAAAGGGAAGAAGAAAGAGGCACCCACTCACGGAAGATCAAGGCAACCCCACTTCCAACACGGTTAGGGCGAGGCTTAGAGATGATCTTGTAGCCGTCAAGGAGAAGGGAGTCAAAAGCAGTGGCTGATCTGGTGTTTAAGCACGTCTCTGTGAGAGCAAGGACGTCACGATCAAAGTCTTCAAGGAGGAGGCAGATGTCAGAAGAATGTTTGAAATTGGAGTACAGCTAGGAATATCCAAAAGAGTAAGTTATGGAGCCAGTCAACAGAGGCCTGAGGAGATCTGTGAAGTCCATGATAGGGCTGCAGAGGAGGGAAACGGGGCACTGCTACGGTGTGGAGTGAAGTGTGTAGTATGGGGCCCATACCCAGACGGTGGACGAAGATGCAGCCTCCATGGGGTAGGCGGGGGAACATTGACCGAGCGCGAGGGCACAGGCAGTTGTCTATCAGCCTGCATATAGAAGTGGAATAAGGAGGGGGTTCTTACCATCGGAAATTGCAGGGACGCCAATCCGAGACATGGGGCAGCTCTGAGGAATCGGGCAGCAGGCCCAGACAGGGGTGATGAAAGGCCCTTAAATGTGGCCCTGTCAGCTCCAGGACCTGCAGCTGAGAAGAGCTGCAGGGCAGCTAATCAGTGGTATCCTCGCCAGATGCGGGCATCAGCTGTGCTGCGGGCACACTACGGCGGCCATGATGGAAGGCCCGAACCAACGCGGTCCCAATGGGTGAGAGCAGCCTCGGGGCACAGGTGAATTCAGCCCAGAGTGCAGGATGAAATAATCCAGAAACAGGCCACTGAGGCTCTTAGATAGGTGTCCCTCGAGAGGGCTGTTGTTCACCTGCCCGCTCCCAGACCTGCTGCTCAGAAGAGCTGGAGGGCAGCTAATCGGCAGTGTCCTGCTGGATGCAGGCATCAGCTGTGGTGTGGGTGCACTGGGGCGGCCATGATGGATCTCGTTACCTCATTGTGGTTGTGTATCCCTTCTCACGATGCGTGGAGTCGGGACCTTGTGCACATCCAGGCCCTTTTTTCTTGATGGGGCATGTGCGATGTATTGAGATCCGATAATGGTACGCATTTCTTTAATGAACTCTTTAAAGAGGTTTTGGCATTACTGGGCATCAAGCATTGGATGTGCACCATTTACCACCAACAGGGTCGTAGAATGGATCAACAGCCCATTAAAAAGTAAGCTATCGAAAAAATGTGCACCACATTGAAGAAAAATTGGGTGCATTGCTTACTACTTGTTGTTCAGTTTGCCCACAGAGCCCTGCATGGACACCATTTATCACCCCACTTGGTGGTAACTAGGCGCTGCATGCACATACCGCTCTCTCCTATTAGACGAGCCTCAGACACTCACAGGGCGGTGTCCATTTTGGGGGAGTTATTTGGAAGCCATTTGTCCTCCTTAAAGAACGCTATAAAATGTATCTCCCAATAGATCGTACCTCCCCAGACTGAGGAAGCAGCCGGCGCTGCAACAGTCACACCAGCAACATCACCCCCTTTGCAGTTGTTCCCCAGTGTTTGTATACACATTAAAAAAGGCATCCGCCCGTGGAGTGAACCCAGATATAACAGTCCTTTCCAAGTAATATACACTCCTACTCTTGCTGTAAAAAGTAAAGGAACTACGTTATTGGGTGCATATCTCAGATGTCCGCAAAAGACCCCAGCCCGAGCATTAAAATAACCAGTAAAGTGCCCCACGTCCACTGCACCGAAACCCCACCTTCGACCACATCCATGAGCCCCTATTAAAAGAATAAAGGAATATTCCCCAATATCCCCATACAAGCCCCACACAAAGCTGCTACGTATTACATTTGCACAGGGAGTGCCCTTGCACTCTCCCAAACACTTTTCTATTCTCTCTCTTCCTCTTTTTGTTTTAAACATTCCTTTTTAGGTACTTTATGCCATGTACCCAGCTGGTTCTGATCTTTCCAAGTAGCATGTATGGTACCTTATCAACGTTTTCTTATTCGTATTCATGTGCTATGCATTATATTGCTGGATTGTTTGCCATGTTTGTTTGGATTAGGCATCTATCTGGGATGCATTTTTATTTGGGGGCATATAAATGGAGGGGTACACAAATGAATGCTGCTATTAATAGTTATATTCAGTATGTAAATATCACCAAGAGTACCACCCTGAGTGTGTCCCCATTTTTTCTAACACATAACACCCCTCATATCAATGACCAAGTAAAGAGTATGAACACTGTCAATAGTAGTTATGAATATGATGCTTTTAGTAATATATGTTTTAATATTACCTGTGCTTTTAATAATGTATATAACAAAGTTCCAGTACGTAAAAAGAGGCAAGTTAGAAGGTCCAAGTATGACGAATACTGTGGACTTGATTTAGCTGCAATAAAAGATGTGTACCATCCAGAACGCTCAGATAGTTGCTACGCAGACAGAGCTTGGTGGGGGGGAAGAAGGTGAATGGTAGCTGTTGTGTGTTCATTGATACCACAAGCGTTGGGGAGAAGCCAAGGTATTGCTACAAGAAATATCAATTTTAGAGGCTCATTGCCTGGTTCATCTGGCACTGTGTAGGCTGCAAGGCACTTTCCAGATGCAGAGCGTGCGACTAGGAGTTATGGACCCTGATCTGTTGCAATGCACTGAAAGTCTCCAAAGCATCCATTTCTTGCGGAGGCCATACCAGACATTTCAGGGAGTAAAGTACATGGCGAGCAAGTGGCAAGAAACATCAATGAGCTGCCTGGCAGTAGGGCTACTGGGGTTCTGAGACAAAGTGTTGCATCTCTCCTACTGCAGAGTTCAAATAGCCGCAAACGCCAAGTGGCTCCAAATTGTACGGTGAGAGGTCATACAGCTGGCGAATGACACGGAACAAGGCCTCAACGCAATCAAGTTCGAGAGGCGTGCCATATGATTGATGGCCCTCCGCAACAGATATGTGCTCGACCTGCTCACGGCGATGCAAGGAGAGGTTCGCCAAAAAATTGTGGATTATTGCTGCACATTTGTGATTAGAAATGACAGAGAATGGGTCACTGACGCAAATAACAGGAGCAGTGCACACCGTCGACTCGCCCATGCAAACTTAAGCTGGCATACAAAAGGATGACAGGTTTGTTGACCTTTTTGCTTGGGCACCATCCTGGATGGGGGGGCGATCCTGAAAACGCTAGTGACCATGATCATGTTTGTGTTGGTCCTTTTCTGCACCTGGCAGCTGGGACTCCAATGTTGTGCCAAAGCAGTACCTAACAGTGCCATGATGATGGTTTCAATTGGGGTAGCTAATGCAGCTTGCAGTACAAATGACAGTGCTGCCCAAAGAGATAACCCAAACAAATCACGCATGGTGGTGATTGAGCACCGCTTGCACCCTCCCAGCACTAACACTACACCACCAGCTGAGGCTGAGCATTACATAGAGCACTGGGCTGATGGGGGATTTAAATATGACTTGCACCCCTGAGGAGTATGCCCAATCTGGCCAGAGTTTGCGTCATGTATGTAGAGCATGGGTTCCAAAGGAGGGATCATCACCTTACTTAGAGTGTGAAAGGTTGGAAGAGAAACGCTTGCGAAGGACAAAGATGGGCTCATTGGGGAGTTACTTCATGTAGAATTAACGAAAGGGGGGGAAGTTGGGAAGGAGACACTATCTCCCCGCACCCCCAAGCAGTTTAAAATAAGGCAAAGACCGTGAGATATAATATAAGAGAACAGTGGGGAGGGAGAGTGCCTTTAAAGTTTTCCACACAATCCCATTACTGAATGATTTATAGATGTAGTGCACATGCGGTAACAAATGCTATCTTACATATTGCAGGCATATTGAAACATAAGGCCTAAACGCAACGCAGCAGGCAGCATCCCAGGCGTGGCTGCAAACATGAGGAAAGGAATAGGTTGCATCCTGGGCACCGTTGAGAAAGGCTAGAGCTACAGAGATCGATAAACCCTTAATTGTCTAAAATGTTGCCAGCCTTTGCCCCTTGAGATGTGTCCTGCAAGGCCATGGGTGGAGGGCGGAGTATCTTTGTACGATATGATACAATCTCACGAGGAGGAGGACATGGACCTCTGACGCCCACCAGTCCCAATTCTAAGTTATCAAACCAAATGCCCATAGCTTTACGACCCCTGAATTCCAAGGTACCAGCTAGCCCCAGACCACTGATCACAAATCTGTTAGACCCCCCAATCGATCAAAAAGATCAGAAAGAAGGGCTTTCCCTTTACTTCTAAGTCACGTGATTTGCCCTTCAGGGAGGGATGCAATTATAACCCAGAACGAGGGTTGAAGACCTTGGCTAGGTGCCGGCCTGTCTGGGAGCGAGTGAAGTGTGTGAGTTAGTATGACCTCTGCTTCCCCTCCAGGCCCCCATCTGCTCGTACCAGGTGCACTGCTACATAGAGATGTGTTGTTTAGTTTGCAAATAATTTGCGAATTATCCGGCTTGTGACTGATGACGAATGCAGCATCACCCATGTGGAATAAGATGGACGGACGGGGCTGGGACCAATGGCCTGGCACCCCCTATGGAGCAAGTGACCTATGTATAGGGTCTCACCAACCAGCCGCATGGATTTCTACTATGTGATGTCACCGATAACGCTGTGTACCTTCTTAATGTGCTGCTCATGCAGATTTTACCAGAACGTTCTGCGTCAGCAGAGTTCTTTCTTGGTGCTTTTCACTTTTTTGTGGAAATAAACCTTGTTATCCTTGCAAGAGGTGTATTGGGCTTTTTTCCCTAGTGGGTTTTATTTTTTTTCGTGTGAGCATCTAGGGGCTTTCCTGCAATATGTATGGGTTTTATGAAGAGCAAACACAGCGGGTAAGCACCAGAGCGTTATACCTATGGGACACATCCAGGGGGGGTTACACGTAAGGATGCGGTGACAGTATGGAAGCTGTGATGGCTAGGCGAGAGCAGGGGAGAGGGCCAAACAGAGGGGTGAGAATTAGCTTTGAGTGGAGTTGTCAGTGATTGGTGAGATGTTCTTTAACAAGCAGTGTGGCAGGGTCAAGCTGGAGTAGGGACTCCTCCCCACCTGGGGTAGCTGCCTACCTGGACAGTTGCCTGAGCAGGTCCTACCTACTTGCTGGCCAAGCCTCTTCTCTTATTCTTTCAGTATCAGCCATTCCAGTAGATCACAGACAACTGTCAAGAGAATCTGGATCAGAGTGCTGTGAGGAGAATGGTCACTGCAGAGCGTGTTAGGCAGAATCACCTGCAGTACCCTTGGGGAACACTACATGCAATTAAGACTTAGTTGTCAGTACAATTTCATCTTTGGTACAAGCCTGCACTACAGTTATGTGGTAGCAGTGGCTGAGAAGCCAGACTTATCGCAAGGGTTTAAGTGAGCAGTAGAACAAGTTACACAAAGGACCAACTAATACAGTGATTCAGATAAACACTTAGTCAAGGTTTCTCGGTAAAAGAATATACATTTATTTACGCAGTTAAAAAACATTACACTAGCATAAGCAGCTCACGATCACACATTTATTCACCACAAAAATCCAACTTTTAAGTAAATGAACAAGTTTAGCTCCCCTGAAGTGGGAGCAAAATGGTACTTCAAACACTTAATAAAGGGGTAGAAAGACGAGGTTATAAGAATAGACAGCCAAAATACATTCATAGGCAGGGCAAAGGGTTTCGGTTAACTACAACCAGCAATTCTCTCAATAAGCCTGGGCCAAAGTCAATGGTTCGGTGTCTTTGTATAGGATAGCACAGTTCTGGTAGATAACGGTTAAGTCTTTGCCACGAAAATAAGAAAAATTTGGGTAGGCAAAAAGTTTCATGAATGTTAAGGGAAAGACAAGCCTTCGTAGTTGAGGAAAGTTTCACGCACTTTCTCGATGACCAATAAGATTTCCAGACCGTGTTTGCACAGTACCTTTTCAATGAAGAGCTGTAGCTGAGGCAATTGTTCCTGGCAGATCGAACAGATCTCGCTGTTCCTGTGCTTCAGTCGTGGGGACAAGGACAACGTCAGGAGGTTCCTGCACTGCCCAGTGATGAGGCAAAAAGCATTAGCAAGATGTTGGTTTAAGTGTGAGTGCCTTAAAGTCCACAAGCTGGTTTCCTTCCCTCTGGCTTTCCGGTTTTCAACAGCACTCTGATGAAAATTCGACCAGATGGGGACGATGTCAGGTGGCTTGCAAATTGGTTGTTTCCACCAAACTTAAGGGAAGAGGTTAACCTTGAAGGGCTTCTCTGTTGATGGAGTTTCAGGCAATTCAGACCTGCAGCAGGGCTTCACCGGTCGTCCAGGAGTTGCAGCAGTTCTCTTCCTTCAGCTTGTCTTCGGTTCTTTCGTTCCAGTGGTCCACTCTGCTTTCCAAGTCCCAGAGACCTGCTTTTAAACAGTTTCCCCCCATTCATTCCAGCCTGGCTGTCACTCACACAGCAGGGTGGCTGTCCTTGCCGGACAGCAAGCCGGCCAATCACACCAAAGTGCATTCAGGTCTCCTAGGAGACTAAGCACAGGGAGTTTCTGGCACCTCCCTCACATCTTGTCCACACTAGACACACTGGCGCCAGAGGAAGGCTTCAGCACTGAAGCCCGCCAAAGCCCAACGACCAAAGGGACCAAACCTGATTTGGCGCGCAGAGACAAACACAAGAAGGACCTTTCCTAAAAGAAATGGTGAAAAAAGTCGACCTGGAGTCTGTCTTGGGCGCCATATTGAAAAACATAGCTGACCTGATTTTTAGCTACTGTTAGTGGTCGGGAGAAATCATGGTAGTTTGATCTAAACCACTGCCACCAGCTATTTAAAGTAGGAAAGGGTAACATTTGACTGTTACATGAGTGTTTTGACTCAGGGGAAACTAGGCAACCCCTCCAGCACTCTATAGGAAGATAGTGTGTCTGGGTCAGTAAATTTAAAGAGACTAGTAAAGTCAATTTAACTTTACCTGCTCTGGGAGACAGTAGTCAGTCCCAGAGAAGGTATTTAAACCTTGGGAAGTCTGAAAGACCTCCCTGTGTCACTGCAATGAAGGTGCTGTGTGACGCACAGAAAAAGATGATGCCTATGGAGTTGCTTTAAAACTCCATAACCAAAGAACACAAAAGTAAAACACACATCAACATACATGAAAGAGTGGGGAAAAAAAGGCTCACACACTTTCCAGGTAAAAAAATAAAATCCTAGAAATCCAGCAAAGTTGCTGCGGGTCTCAAAAGGTAAGGGAAATTAGCACATATTAAGAATTCTCCCTAACAGAGCGCAAACCGTCTTTCCAAGATCCAGCAGTCGTAAAGAGGCTTTCATTCATTATTACAACAACAGAAAAGAAGAAACAAACTTGGACCAATTTATAGGATGGAGAAAGCACACACAACAAACCATTTCTGTCCTGTTTTGAAACCGCGGCAAACACAGAAGAAGGGGTGGGCTTAGACACTTTTAAATGTCTCGCTGAAACCCAACCCCCTTGGAAAAAGACAGAATTAGATTGGCCACAATAGACACAAGTTGGCAACGATGAGTGGTAACTCGGGGAAGGACTAAAGCAGAGCAGGCTTGGCTATAAAAGCCCAGCCAAACAGAGAAAAGATGCAAGGTGTTGAAATGAGGTCAAGGGCATAGATGGTTGCCCAGAAGACCAGGCTGTCATGATCCCTGCTTCCAAGGGGTCAGGACTTGCCTCACATCCTTGGAAGCAGGCCCATAACCTTGATCCTGGGTACCAGCCAGTCCCTATCGGGACCTTTTGGACCTTGTCCTGGCGCCAGTGGCACCAGGCTCATAAAGATGACCGGTCCCGGCGCTGGAAGCGCCGGGCTCATAATGCTTAAGAGTGCTTGGGTGGACCTACCTGCAGCAGACCATGCTGCTTACTTACCAGCTCGATGGTCTTCTGATCCTTCTCTGCCTGGAACTACTTTTCCTGTCTGGGTGGGACAGGAGCCACTCCCTGGAATCAGAACACAGGAACTCTTTTCTTACCTGGGCGAGGCTGTGGAAGAAGACGCCTAAGCACTACAGAAGGCTATTTAAACCACACCCGATTGATGAAACGTGCTTCGCGTTATTCTGCATCTGCAGCAGGACGCTCACCGTGTCAGCTCCAGTCTTCCTGAGATTCTTCAGCTCCAGTTCCTGTGAAAACGAATTCCTTACCTGCTAGAGATCCGATCATCAGCTGCACCTGCCAAGACAAAACAACAGGTTAGCAGAACTCAATTCGAGAGCAGCGCTCTTACTTACCAAATACGGCGGCATCTTCCAAAGCCTTCCGCCGCTTTCTTTGACTCCCCATCGACATCTGCAAAGAAAAGGACTTGATTAAGCATTGCATTCTTGAATTGCTTACCTGCGCTCCGCACGTTCTGAACTCCAAGAAGCGCTGCATGCCGGCATCTGCAAAACAAAGGGAGACATTTTAAGGCGCATTCTAAACCAACCCTAAACTTTCTACTTACGCGCTCGCACGTTCGCCGGCATCCATCTAGCAACGCTCTCTGCATCCACGATCTGCAAGGACAAAAGAGACATTAAGGCGTGCTTTTGAAACAAACAGCAGTCATTTTACTTACGTGCACCGCGCTTCATCTTCTTCGTACATACGCGCTTGCACGATCCTGGGCACTTATTCATCAGCGTCCATTGCACCTAAACCTGCAGGACAAAGAGAGACATTAGAAAGGGTGACAGCAACCGGTCATCTTTCCTACTCACCTGCTCGCCGCATCATTCCTCTACAATTTCAATCTTGACACCCTGAGACTGAGCAAGGGACTAAATTAAGGGTGCTCCAATGACTATCAAGAAACCGCTTGTGCGGTAAACTGCGGTATCTTCCAGCATCAACCTCTGCAATCAAGAGGATTGTCAGTGAACCAGTGAAGTAACTGGTACTTGCGCCCCTGCAAAGACGCAGGATGGAGAGCCCGGCCTTAAAATATCTAAGGTGAGCAAGCCACGCCCTTGGTTCGAATAAGAGGACTGAGGAAGGAGAAGTTCAGTCAATCCAGTTCCTAAATCCTTGTTCTTCCGTCTGCAGACACCTCACTCTACACGTCCGGTACATCGTGAGAAGGGGACCAGCTCTAGGAGAAGGCCGAGATCTACGAGTCACACTAGAAGACACAGCGACAGCTCAGTCCAGCCCAGCGCCTCCGTGGAAATCAGGTGAGCGTTACACAGGCGATGGAGAGTGGACATGTTTTGTAGATTGTGAAGGTGGCAGGTATGGTGTTGTGTGTGAGAGTGGTATCAATAGAGATCAAGGACTGAGAGAGAGGTAGAGAGAGGTGTGTGCGAGTGTTTGGAAGTGGGCAGAGGTTAGCAGTGTGCAAGACCGTGATGGAAAGAGAGAGAGAACACTAGGATGAAACGGAGAGAGAGAAGGTATAAAAGAGAGAACGCAGATGAAAGGAGGGGAGATATAGAGAGGATGTAAAAGAGGGTAATAGTTGAGGTGGGAGAGAGAGAGGTGAAAGGGAACAAGACCAGTAAAACCCAAAGGTAGGAGTAGAGATCATCGAACAAGAGGGATAGTAGGGAAGAAGCAAGCAAAAGTGTAAGGGGGAAGGAGGGAGGGAGGGAGAGAGAGAGAGAGAGAGAGAGAGAGAGAGAGAGAGGGAGGGAGGGAAAAAGGGAGGGATGGGGAGGGAGGGGGAGAGAGAGAGAGAGGAAAAAGAAAGTACATACACATACTAACACACACCAGATCAACCTGGGACAAGGAGCCCTTTAGTAAATCCCCTGGGTTAGAGATAGAAAAGGCCAAGGTCTTTAGGCCCTCCTTAAGACCAGCTTAGAATTAGATGGTAGGGGGTTACTGTACTGTAAGCCTATTTTTGCATAAAATAAGATCTGGTCAAACTTGATCTGTCCTTAGCTGTGGTTTTATTAAGCCTGTCTGTGACATAGGTCCTCTGGTTCCTTCTGCTGTGTAGGAAGGAGGAGTAATTTCTTATCTTCTTTTCCAACTTGTTTCCAGTTCTTTATTTGCAGCTTGGCAATTCTGTGGCTTTTGGTGCACTGGCATTCGTAATATGATGCACAATTATGGCTGCCCATCGTAGTCATCTTCGTGCGGCCCAGCCTCATTTTCTGCATATGGTAATATGTG
The DNA here is from genome assembly GCF_040938575.1 of Ambystoma mexicanum. Classification (NCBI taxonomy): domain Eukaryota; kingdom Metazoa; phylum Chordata; class Amphibia; order Caudata; family Ambystomatidae; genus Ambystoma; species Ambystoma mexicanum. The sequence goes on along the minus strand of NC_090938.1, from coordinate 283,394,982 downwards.
GGAGAATCTCATGGGGAGGAAGACAAGGATGTACATCTGGGACACAGCCCCCTTATTTCCCAACTCCACAGGTTAAAGACCTCACCCAACCCTTGCTTAGCTATAGTAAAATCTGAGACAATGGGCCTCATTACTAGTTAGCCAGTCCAGATTTTACGTTGCCGGTAAAACCGTACCGGCAACTTTTACCGGACCGGCTCATCCCGACCCGCGCTCAAGGAAAAACCTTCATTGCAAAGCGACACCCCCAAACCCCCGCAGTGTCAATGCATCCGATAGCTCTGTTTACAGAAACAGCGCAACAACTCGCCAGCGAACACCCCCAGTCACCAGCAATGCGCATCACTGCACATTACGAGTAGCACAGAAACACTGCCACGAAAATGGCGGAAACACAGTGAACATCGTGCCGGTATCACCCGCACCGCGGACATGGCGTTAAACATTGGCAGGTGAGCTGAATCAGGCCCCAGGTGTGCAAAATGTGGCCAGCTGCACCTCATAGGCCACTGGTAGCCTACAAAAGGGCCACACCCAGGCCACGTACCAGCACAACCACACTGTTAGCCGCCGTAGCAGCATTTGGGCTAGGGAACCTACAAGCAGCATTGCACATTGTGGCAGCACTGGGGCAGAGGAGGAGGAGAAGGAGGCGACGCAGGATGCAAAACATGAACCCAGTGCCCATCCCAAACATAAATGTGTAGCAGGCACCACCCTGCATGCAGCCAGCAATACCCCGCATCCGGGCCTCACCCTGGAACCTGACCATAGGTCAAATCCACACATTCTCCAGCATGGGGTCTGGCATGGATTCACATGCTCATGAATATTCCCCGTCGTCAGGCTGGGAATCCTCGGTAAAGAAAAAAAATTGTTTCAGTTTCATTTCTGAACTGTCTTCTCCTAATAACCAATCACTGGTCTCTGGGTCATATTGCCCCCAGCCAATGACTGCCCTCTACCTAAGCCCCTCCTCTGGCAGCCATCTTCAGATCTGGTAGCGCGTAAAGTAGCAGTAGGACTAAGAGAAGAGCCGCAGAGGGGTAAGCGGGAGGGTTCGCATGTGAATCCATGGCAGAAACATGCTGGAGAACAACAGTTACTGTTAAGTAACTTGTTCCTACTCCAGCATGGGGTCGGCATGGATTCACATGCTCATGAATAAAGTATACATAGCAGTACACACATGCACAACCATTGGAGGTGGCAAGGCTCAACATTAAGCATCTCTTACCGCCTCACCAGGCTCAACTTCAAGCGAGGATTCCCAGCCTGACGGGGAATATTCATGAGCATGTGAATCCATGCCAGACCCACGCTGGAGAAAAACAGTTACAGGTAAGTAACTTGTTCCTTATACAGGCTTGACCGGACCTCAATCATATTGATCGTCACCCTGATTGAAGAGGACATGAGCAGACGCATTGGCATCCGAACTGCAATCCCCGCCCCCACTGCTGAAGGTAGTCTCGGTGCTGCATTTCCTCGGAACCGGAACATATCAGCACACTGTTGTGGAGCTGCACGGTCTGTCACAACCCTGTTTTTCCGGAATACTGGTCCAGGTACTGGAAGCGCTGCTGCGCCATGCATCGGAGTACATTTCCCTAGCCCGTACCCCTACCTAGGTCATTGCCACCAAGTTGGCCTTCCATGCCATTGCAGGCATGTCCAATTGCATAGGTGCAATAGACTGCACGCATGTGGAGTTGACAGTTGGACATGCAATCAAGGCGGTTTACCGCAATCTGAAGCAATTCCACTCACTGAATGCCCAGATGGTCTGTGATGCCGGAAAAGTGATCACACATTGCTGTGCACGTTTCCCGGGGTCTACACACAACTGGATGGTATTGTGGAATTCAACATTGCCACTCTACATGAAACTCTATGCGGGACAAAGCACATGGCTATTGGGTGAGTACAACTGTCAATGCATGACCCCTGTGTATTAGGGGAGCGGGGGTAGGGAAGGCCCAGTGTCCCAGGCATTGGTGTGAGTACAACTGCTAATGCATGACCGCTGTGTATTGGGGGGTAGTGAAGGCCCAGTGTCCCAGGCATTGGTGTGAGTACAACTGCTAATGCATGACCGCTGTGTATTGGGGGGGTAGTGAAGGCCCAGTGTCCCAGGCATTGGTGTGAGTACAACTGTCAATGCATGACCCCTGTGTATTAGTGGAGCGGGGGTAGTGAAGGCCCAGTGTCCCAGGCATTGGTGTGAGTACAACTGCCAATGCATAACCCCTTCTCAATGTAATGGACAAGCACCAGATTCCACACAGTGCAGCGCGTAAAATTTGAAATTGCCACAGCTGCAATTACATGCCCTGCCTTTCTCCATGGACACCCTAGCCATGGGGAGGCACTACATGCAATATCGACATGAGGATGTGAGTCCCTCTCCCGCCCAATGTACTTATGCTTCCTCCATGCACATGATGTGCGCTCCCCGTGCAGTGTGCATTGCTCACATCTCTGCAGTGACCTGTGTCTGCCTGATGCAGGTCTGTCCATCACATCACAATGCCATAGTCACCCACCAAATCTGAACCCAAGGGCATTGACGTGTGTAACATGTCGTTGCCCAATATCAATCCACGAATGTAACCATCACTGACTCCTGCATGGTAATATGATCCAAGTGTGCTCAACAGATGTATCACACAACGGATTACCAAATGGGGCATTATTGTACTGCATCCGATTCAGACAGTAATACCACGAACACTAAGATGTGCCCTTGCTTACACTCCCTTGCAGGTGATGCTGGATATGCAGTGACGCCATGGCTGATGATGCCCATACGAAGGCCAAGGAACAGGCATGTGGAGGCCTACATCAGGTCACATATACACACACGTGGCATGATAGAGCGTACCTTTGGACTACTGAAGGCCAGGTTCCGCCGCCTGAGCCGATCTGGTGGCTTGTTGCACTACAGCCCGGTGAAGACAGGGAAAATAGTACTTGCATGTGCGATGCTGCACAATTTGTGCATACGCAAGAACATTCCACTGCCCCCGGACATCAAGGCTGATGGTGATGGGATGGTTGCACTGCCAGGCCGGGGTGCCATTGATGGACAACATGCACGTGCAGCATACACAATTTTTTAATACACTTCTTATGCACATTCAGGACTTCATGTGGTGGCACAACGTTAAATGGTTTGTAGACACAAGAAATCAAGTTTGTCCACTTGTCATTTTCATTTTTTCACAATAGTGTATTTTCAAGTTAACAGCAGTGACGGGAATTGGATAGAAATGAAGTACACATGTGCCCCCGCCACCTCCCAACGTACCCACCCACCAACCCGGCCCCAACTGACTTACCCCACTAAGGACCACCCCCACCTCCCCAACGTACCCACCCACCAACCGTGCCCCAATGACTTACCCCACCTCCCCAATGTACCCACCCACCAACCACGACCCCATCACAACTGTTTGGACGACAGTTCAACAATGCACATCCTATTTCCGTCCACGCTTGTGCCGTACATGTCCTTTCCAGATGGTCCCGACAGCCGTGAAGGCCTCCGCTGGGGACTACTGGCCACCAAACTGGAGGGTGTGCTGCTGGCAGATGGCCCTGCTGGGTTCGCAGGTGGCACATGACCCAGGAAAGCCTGTTGGGCAACAAGCATTGTCTCTGCGATATTAGACATTATATTGTTACCCTCCCTGACACTCCGTGATAGGACCATGTTCGTTGTTGCAAACCGTCTGATTGCACGTGATAGCCGCAGCACAGAGGTGACACTGCTCTCCCGTTGGAGTGTAGTCTCCTCACGTTGTAGTCTGATCGCCTCTCGTTGCAATCGCACCTCTTGGAGTTGTTGCTCCACAAGCTGCGTAAGGCTTGCTTGATGCTCCTGAATGCGCAGAAGGAAGGCACTGAGTTCCATGAGTGAAGGTGTGGGGGAGCGCAATGGACTGTGGAGTCCCATGGGGCTGAATATGCCCACCTGTTCGGAGTGATGTTGCCCCCATCATCCCCATTGTCGCTTTGAGTTGGCCGGCCACTGATGGGTGCGACAGAAGTGGCGGCAGGTGTGTCTTCAGTTGCCGCATGCTGCACTTTGGGTGCAGCGGGGATGGTGGTGTCCGTAGCCACCCTCGGTGTGGCAGATGGTTGTGTGCCAGAGGTGGTGGCAGTGGCATCCTGGGATGTCTATGTATGACGGCCACGTGCAGTCCCCCTTGTTGGCTGTTGTGCCGTGTCACTGTCGGTTGATGTGCCTGTGGGGGAATGTAGGGCATGCTGTTAATTGTGTGGCAGGATGTGAATGGTGCAATCACATGTTATGCACTCCTCATACTTGCTCTACTTGCATGTACACACATTTGATGGGAGATGCACTCGGGTGTGTGGATCAGGGCTTGCACACTGTTGCATGCCGTCTGCCTGTCCTGGTGGTGTTGTCACATGGGCGTGTTGCGTGTGGTGTGGTCATTGGTGGATGTGTTGTGTGCCTCTAGGCCCTGACTGGGAGGGGGGTTGTGGGTCATTGGTGGATGTGTTGTGTGCCTCTAGGCCCTGACGCGGGGGGTTGTTGGTTATTAGTGGATGTGTTGTGTGCCTCTAGGCCCTGACGGGTGGGGGGGATTTGTTGTGGGTCGTTGGTGGATGTGTTGTGTGCCTCTAGGCCCTGACTGGGGGTTCTGTGGGTCATTGGTGGATGTGTTTTGTGCCTCTAGGCCCTAACGGGGTGGGGGGGTGGGTCATTAGTGGATGTGTTGTGTGCCTCTAGTCCCTGAAGGGGGGGGTGTTGTGGGTCATTGGTCGATGTTTTGTGCCTCTAGGCCCTGACGGGGGAGGGGGGCATTCCATCATTCACACTCATGGCTTTGCACTCGGTGTACTTACCAGCCCCTCCAGCCTCCAACCTCTGCTCCGCCAACTCCCTCCATCCCCTCGATGTGCATTACACTTCTGCACCTCTCCTCCCAGGTCTGGAGCTTCAGGGGTGAAGCAGGTCCTCCTCCTGTGCTGCCGGTGTGCTGCCATGACACGCAGCCGCAGATCGTCCCAGCGCTTGTGGCAGTCTTTGACAGTGTGCACTTTCACGCTGGCTGCCAAAATTTCCTTGTGCCGCTGCTGTGTGCTGCGCCTTTGATCGGCACTGAAAAGCAGTGGCGCATTGTCGACAATGTGCTCGACCAGCACTGTTAGTTCAGCCTCGCTGAAGCTGGGTTTGAGCTGGCGTGTGGCTGGTATGCGGGATGTCATCTTGTTGGTTGTCGGGATCAAGTCACAGTAGATGTAGGCCCAGTGGTTGCTGAGGATGGCAGTGGATTGTGGTTTAAGTAATGGCCACCGCTCTCTTTCTGGTTTTCGCGATCAGTGTTTCCAGGACCGGTAGTTCCGTATCCGGGGCGGCGGTGGCAAATACAGATGTACCGCTGCCATGTTGCACGGTGCATCCGTCTCCGTGGGTTTTTACGTTACAGTGGTGATATCTTTTCCGCAATGACCCGGTGCGCGCGACCAGCCACCCGTAATCGCACCTTATTACTGTATGCATGCAGTCACGGAAACTGTGTCACTGACCTTTACGGAAACAACGGATTCCAGACCGGCTAACTCGTAATGAGGCCCAATGTGTTACTGTAGTGTTTCAGACAGTCTCAATATGATAGGTACTGGGATGAAAAAGAACACACAAATGCTACCATCAAGCATGACGTGTGTTCGACCAGCTGTTATCAAACTGATGTTATGCTGGTGCTGTCCCAGCTACCTAAGCTAAACAGTAAAGCAGGACAAGGAGGGCAACCTCTGGAGAGAGAACGAAATCTGGAAGGAGGTGTCGGCGAGCTATGATACCACCAATAAGCCTGCAAGTTGGAAACAAGGCGTTTTGAAGGCTGTAGTGAAGCAGCTGTTTGAGGTGAACTGAGGAATGCAAGGGAACCATTTCGTCAGTCAGCTGGGACCCAGCAATCCTGAGAATCAGTGTGGTGGTGGCTTGACCTGTGGTGGGTGGAATGTGAGGTCCAAGAACTACATGGAGATGACCATCACTTGCCTACCGCAACGCTGTGTAGGCAATTACATGCGATGTACGAGGAACTGTGGTGGTTGAGCAACTTGTAACGGTTGGGCCGGCTGGCCCGAAACTTGCACCCAAACCACTAGCAGTAGAGGACTGCATGGTCAAGCGGACCGAAAAAGAGAAGAAAGAGAAAGCACTACCCTGTGACCCCTGGCGACCGGTGACGTTGCCTGAGCAAAGGTAACAGGAATGGTAGTACTATTTGGAGGGGGCCGTGAAAGCAGGATAAAGTGGAACCATAAGACTAGAGAAGTAGATCATTTTGTGAGGCAACTGTGGGGTCAGAAATGAAAGCCGGACACAATCGTCATGTTTTGGTTAAAGACTTTTATTTTAACGAAAAGGGGTTGGAAAAATGCCTCCCTGACACTATTTGTAAAGAGGAGTTTCCCTACCTAAAAACCAAAACTAAGGATCTGTATCAGGATGTCAATAACTGAAAAGCTGTCCTTGTGTCCAAAACGTCCTATCCTGACCCTCGCACTACAAACAAAGGAATACGATGTCTTCAACCTGATATTGGAAAAAAGTGTTTGCAACTAAAAATTTGCAAGGCTCCAATGGAAATGTTCTCCAATGTGAAAGACTTCGGACCAAGAGGGGTAGTTCCCTTCCCCTGATTTCTTAAAAGGGGCTGGCAATGTCTATTACTAACTTGTGTGTCTCCTCGATTCACAATTTTCCTGTTTAAGCAACACGTTCTGCAACAATCTTTCATTAACACACATTTCTGTTTTATTTAATAAACACTGTTCTTCTGTAGTTTTCCTTGTAGCTTTGTAACTCGCCTGGTGTACTCTCCTGCCAGGGCTTCACCTGTGGGTTCACTTGTCTGGTATATTCCTCTGCCAGGACTTCATATGCGTTTCATAGTTCCTCTGTATCACCAAAACTGTGTCTACCGGCGTACACTCAGTATATCTGTCTGTGGTAATATTTGTTCAAACTTTGCTTCACACTTGCATCTCAATCATTTGTATCTCATTGGGCCTTGACTCTGTACTTTTGCCTTTTCTGCATCCAAACAAACTCCTTATTGGGATTTGATTCTGTACTTTGCCTTTTCTGCATTCAAATAAACTTCTTGTACTTTCTGTATCAGTAATCTCAAAATATTCACATTGTCATTTGTACGGTCGCGGGAATGCCCCTTGGGCCCCCACTTGCTTCGGGTCGACTCACTGGTTCTCTCCAGCATCTCTGGTCCTGCTCGCGCTTCTGTGGCATGGCTCTGCCATTTGCTTCCCAGTCTGGATGCTGCAAATGTCCTTCCAGCTTCCTTTCTTGGCTCCATGGTCACAAGCCTGCTTCCCTTTCGGTGCCGGTCTGTAGAGCGCTGCTTCTTTGAGCTGCCCAGTGCCCAGGAACCGCCAAACCGGTACGTGTTTCCTGCACTCGAAAGCCTTCTCCTTGTAGCCAAAGTCTTCTCCTGCACTGCCACACAATGTAGTACAGTTGCCATCTTTAAATGCCCCGCACACAGGTAATTCGGTAAATCATGTTGTGTTTTGAGCTCTTGATACCTTGTCCCAACTCCTTCATCCTCTTTGTCTCAGTACTTGGGTGTTTCTGGGAGTTGGAGTCCATGAGTGTCATTGGACTCATGTTGTTTAAACAGTTGTTCTTAGTGATTTTACATAAAGGCATCTCAGAAGCAAAAGTGTTGGAGCTTTGTGCGTTTATGTAATAAGTGGGTGTTTGACCATAAAAAGATGAAGAAGCGGTTTCTTTACTTCCTCTGACAGCGGGGACCAATACCTGACAATATGCTATTAAGGCTTTGGGCATTACAGGGTCTTCCTCATGGGAAAGGGGGGGATACTGCGTTGCTTCCAATTAAGTCATGACATCTCCCCTGTAGTTGTGATCCTCTCTCATATAGCCGGCCCCAGGGTCAGTATCGGGGAGAGGCTGCCGTCCCCTGGCCAGATGGGAGGTGGTCACCGCCGGGAAAACAGTGGTGAGTGCAGCGGATTCATCACACAACTCCCTGATCAGTTTCATAAGACTGTGGTATTGAAGAGTAAGAAGGACTAAGGGAGCCTCTTCCTTATCCCAGTGGGGGCTGTTTGAAAAAGAGTAATAAAGTGTGGAAAAGTAAACGAGAGCACGGGGAATCTCTCCCTCGTCCCAGTGGGGAGTCAAGGAGAGCCTATGGAGTCCATCCCTCATCATAGTGGGGCAAGTTGAAATACAGTGGTCGCAAAAAGCCTGCTAAAAATGGATGATAAACTAGAAGGGGAGGCATTCTTCTAGTCCCTACATATTTGTGAAACTTTGAAAAAACACAAACTCTGAGAAACTTTTACCCAGGAGAAGGGAGTCATTCTCCTGGGTTTGAATAAGAATTCTTCTGTTAGCTGTGTGTTTAAGTGACAGGGATAGAGTAGGAGTTCGACTAGGATGGTACCTTTGTTTTGGACATCACATACTTCCTGACAGACCCGAGTTTAAGTTTTGTTGAAGTAGGGAAACCACTTGAAGCTTCATGGATAGATGGGATTGCATTTATTTTTTGTTAATAGATGTTTGTTACGACAAACGCCCTGACTTGTTCAGACTCCTCATTCCAAGTCACCACACATTGTAGGCACTCTTGAAGGTGGAATTCTGAGCTTAATCAGACAGCTTGCCATTGTGTTCTGTGGAACATAGATATGTATTGTCTTTTCATTGTAAGTTGACTTAGAAGGGATGGGCACCAGAATGCCTGGGGTCGCTCTTGTGCATAGCTCCAGGCCACATTGGCTGTTTGTCTAATATCCTGCTATCACCTGTTCGTTCCTTTCCGAAGGACTGTAAGTTTCTGATAGGAAGTTATTCTGCATCGAAGATGCAAAGTGTGAGCAATCACCTGTGAGGCTCTACAAACAAGCCCTACTTTGCAAGCACTCAGAGTTTGATATGATTTATTGAGCATTTGTTAGGCACCTATACAACAAGATGGTGTTTCCAGGCACCACAAGGCAAAGTGGGGAGTGGTCAAGGGAATAAATAATAATGGCGTGCGCTCCGAGCAAGTGGTCCTGTTTGCTGTTATGGACTCTATCTTTCTTCATTCAGACGACGTTTGCTGATTATCTTGAAACTGGAGTGCACAAACCATTGCTGCGATGCTGCAACGTGCAAAATGAAGACCAATGTTGCATGTTCAAGTGGACCGTGCTGCGAAAACTGCCAGGGAAGTCATCCACTGATGCATTCATTGCAGCTTGATTCAAGGCTGAAGACTTGAGACTCAAACTTAAATTGGGAGTGTTGAACTAAAATCAATGTCAAAATTGTGTACTAATTGAGAAGAGCGGAGCAAAAGCAGAGGGAGAGCAGTCGTCTGCAGTCTTTCTACGCCGTCTACACTGTGAGAAGTGCTTTAAGGCTGTCATTTTCCGCGGAGCGGTGAGCGGAGCGAGAGCAGTCATCTGCAGTCTTTCTACGCTGTCTACGCTGTGAGAAGTGCTTTAAGGCTGTCATTTTCCGCAGAGGGAGAGTAGCAGTCTGCTGCAGACAATGGAGACACTAAAACAGACTGTAACATCTCAGACTCAGCTTCTTCAGTCCGCAAACAACATTACACCAAATACCATTACAATGGAATCCTCCTCGGAGTTATCCCTCCAAATTTTACAGAGTTCCCTGAAGTCAACTGACAAGAAAACAAAACCCAAATCTACGCCGACTATCAAAAAACTGAAAGAACAGCGACTACTGCCAAAAGCAACGATAGTCGTACCACCGACCACTAAAACTACAACAAACGCGGCGAATATCATCTTTTTTCTGACCCAATCAATAGGGGCCACAGGAAACAACGATCAAGGTCTCGAAACTATCCACAGGACCGAGGCAGAACCTCTGAGTGCCTCTACAACTTCCTTTGAGTCAATAAATACATCAACAAGCACTTTGATCGATACGACCTTAAACGCGTCAGAAACTTCAGATTCAGAAGTGGCAAAAACAGAACTACCCGGTAAAATCACTGAGTCAAATAAGAACACACTACCTGACATCCCTTTTTCCCCGGTCCCTCAGGCGGCACGGACCCAAGGTTTGAGGCCCCTGGATGCCTCGCGTTCCGCTGGATTTCAGCCGCTTCGCCCCCTTCCCTTCGGCAACCACTCCCCCGCCCGGCAGGCTCTGCCTCCCCGTCTCGGAAACGAGACGAGCGGTGCACGGGATTCACCTGTCGGAGGACGGTTGGCCCTGGCTCCTGCGCACCCGGCCGTGGGTGAAGGGAGTGTGGCCACGGGAAGGGGCATCTCGGAGGCGAGAGTAATGGGGGTTGCCCCCAAAGAACAAAATTCCGCCACAATTCAATCCGCGGATCCTCAAGGAAATCAGAGCGTGAGGAGCTCGAGTAAGGAGGAAAATTCGAGCACAAAGTCCGCCCAGAACGATGCCGTCTCATGTCCTGAATCAGTGGGCCCCACCAAGGGCTTCATGACGGACGAAACTTCCAGCAGCAATGCAACGACAAGTACGGTGGAGGCTCAGTATCATGCCTCTCAAGAATCATCAAACAAAATAGACTTTCACTCGCCCCCCCCCCCAGAATTAGCTGGGGATGAACCTTCTGCACAGGGAATTGATGATGCAGCAGGGAATGCGCCTCGTGGAACCCCAATGGGTTTGCCCGTCCATCCAAGAAATCCATACGCACTTTTGCATATGGACTTGCTTCTAGATCTGTCTAGCGCCCATTTGGAGACAGCTACCACGTCGGAATTAGCAGTTAGACTCGCAGGAAGCTCCCAAACAAAGTCAAAAAAGAAAGAAAATGACCTCGACAAATGTAAAAACAAAACTACATAGAGCCAGGAAAACAGGAAAGTCAACTTTACCGGCTCCCCTTCTTTCCAGTGCCCTGAAAGACTTAATAAACAAACAATTCAAGAGAAAATTAGATCAAACAAAAGAATTATCAGACACAGAAATTCTAGAGGCCATCCAGGATTTACCGCCGGTGAGCAAATCACGGAAATTAACCTCTGGGCTGTCAAACCAGGCCCAGATTCAAACGGCCAGCAAAAACCAACTAATGGGATCGAAAGAAGTTTTGGAAACCACGAGAAATTAAGAGCCACCTGAAAGGGGCGAATCAAACCCAAAATACATGACCGCTCCGAACATAGAAAGTGACAAAAATCGAAAAAGCAGCAACACAGTGGGTGTTAACCGATCTGTCATGGAAAACTCACATGATGGAGATCACTCAACCCGAGTCATCCAAATCATCGAGCCCTAAAAGCCCTGAACAGGGCATGCAAACCTCATCCACGCCTAAAAAGGTCCCACAACGAAAATCCAGCCCATACGTGACGTAACCAGATATACGCCCTCTGCCAGACCATCGGACCCCAGACGTGGACTTTCAGCCCGGACAGTCACATGCAAGCTTCAAACCAAGCATCTCAACAAACACCCCATCTCAAATCACCCCCAAAAAATCGAAGGCTCAGCGAAATTGCAGCTCCAGGCAATAAAGATTCTCCTTTAAAAAAAAAAAAAACAGATCTCCCAATTATCATGTCAGCTATCACTATTGCCTTAGCACCCTTCGGTAAACTATACAAAGCAATTAATGATTCATTGAAAAACAGTTCAGTTCTAACTGCAATGATGCATAGCAAACTGATTTTCGTCGAAGGGTTTATTATAGTGCTGGACCAAAAGAATAAAGATCGGAGTGATATATGGGACGCAAAGCAGAGTAGGCTAGAAGACGTTCTGTCCCGTCTCAATCCAGCCCCCCCCCCCGGCCACAGTGGAAAAAGAATCTCAGACCGAAGGTTCACTTTTGTCCCGAGATCTGGCACCGGTCTTCAAAAAGCAAATAGAAAAGCCTTCCCAAAGTATCGCAACAGTGTCTAATCATCAGAAAACTATAGGAATATTAGCAAGGGCAACACCGGCAACCAAAAGTAAACCATTATTGAAAATCGCAACGAGTAATGAACTGAGAGGAAACTGAGAACAAACAGTGTCGGCTCTGGATCCCCTGATGGCAAAGAGAAATAAACAAAAGGAACTAGTAAAAGCAACCACGATCTTACCTCAGCCAACCCAAAGTGCTAACAACTCAGTAATTTGCACATCTTCCTCGGAGATCGGTTGAAGATTTTATAGCTCAGAGCTCAATGATGGACCTAAGTCAACACCTAGATGGAGCCGAAGAGGATTCAACGAATCCTGGGGCCATGAAAGGCAATCGTGCCCAAACCATCAATCCTACCGCAGTATCGAACAGTGTGACGCAGGGGAAAAAACACAAATTAAAAGACCTCATTCCTGTACCGGATCCGACGGCTCGTGAGCATCTAAAACAACCTTCAGAATCCGTCCCTAATTCTTTCCGTAAAAAGTGTCCACCAAGAAGCGTAAGGGACGATCACGCTAGACATAGTGGTCCGTCTTTATTGGAGAAACGTCTCTTCAAGATAGAAGAAAAACCCTCAATCGACCAATATATGGTCTTAAACCGCAATACGGTGCTGAAAACACTTAAAAAGACCAAATACCTGCAAAACTTAAAATCGGATGATTTTGTACTAATCTAACCATATCATAGAAAGAAACTAGCAAAGGCGTATCTGCACATTAAACAGCGTTCCTTGAAAGAACTCTCCCATGACGCCTACTTGGAATTAGCACACTTGGGGTTTAACTTATCCGAGATCCCTACTGCGATACCCAAAGACTCCCCAGGACATTTCCACAGAACTTCCCCAAAAAGAAACTACAGTTTCAAATCTAGAATTGAAGACTTATACAGATCTGGAAAACAAGGTCAAAGTCCAACAACAGTATCCCATTGATTTGAACACAGACAAGAGAGGAGACAAAATCACAAGTCTGATTGAGACACAAAACCAGCTACATCATTACGTTTCCGCGATCATGAACGCAGACCTTCAATGACTGAGGACCTGTCCGCAAGAAGAGCAACGAAACAAACCCAGCATGAAACAGAAAAAGCATTAAAGAAGGACAAATGGAGCTGGTTTCGCAGTATTCTAACGTCGGGGCAGAAAAAATAGCAATCACCTGGGAATGCAAAGTCAATGATATCCACATCCCATTCGTCTGCGACAACTTCAGTGAGCAATATTCTAAGTATAGCATCTTGGAATACCAGGGGACATGCACATCTCACCAAATCTGAGAGCCATGATCTCAGCTGTTATGACATCATATGCTTGCAAGAGACTTGGCTGCGTGAAAAATCGGCACTCTGTGGCTATTGTATCGAAATATCCCCGGCCCATAAGGGACCACTTGGCCGCCCTTCATCAGGTCTACTCACAGCGATCCGGACTGGTTCCGGGGTAGCAATCATAAAGGTCATAAAGCAGACTTACAAAATCCTGGCAGTTTTAACTACATGGAATCCAAGAACTCTCAAGACTAAGTCTGGAACACAAGATGTTGTAGCAATAATAAATGTCTATTGGAATCCCCAAAAGACTTCAACTGAGAACATGTGCGAAGAAGTAACCAACACAATTGATGAAATTGCTATTAACTACAAATCCTTTAATATCATGATCTGTGGTGACTTAAACTCTAACTGCGCAACGTCCAGCCCGAATCAAAGAAAACTATCTACAAATTCAACCTCGTTAAATAGGGGTCTGGCATGGAACATAATCATGAAATCTCGTAACCTTCATAATTCGTCCTCAGTGACGGATTCAGATACCTTACTACCAACTTGGGAATGTGATGCATCATCGGCCACTCTTGACTACATCTTTGTCTCTGATTCCCTACATCGCAATATAGTCTCCTTCAATGTCGTCAAAACAAAACGCAGCGACCATAACTTACTAAATCTCAAATGTAAACGCAAGGGGACTGTATCGCAATTCTTATGTTCCAGAAATTGAGACAAACTCACAACAAACTCGTTTACGGATGATTGCATCAGATGTCTGCAAACTTAAGACCAGTTTACAACCTTAATCTCTGATCCAACACTGCAAGATGGTGTGGCTAGATCGAGCTACATTCCTCTCCTCCTGGCCTTCAAGAAGCCTAGAAATAACCTGAATATGCAGTCGACCCAGCACACCCACAAATACAATGCAACTTTGGTCGTAAAACGCAGAGCACTAAGAAAACTAAGAAGAGAAGCAAGAAGCTGGAATTTACCATCACTTTGGGAAACTCTCAAAGTAGAAACTAGATGCTATAATCAATGGCTGAAAAATTCAAGAAGCCTTTTATATCAAGCGGACGCTGAGCAGATGCTGAAGGCACTAGCCAACAAAAAATCCTGTGACTTTTGGGCTGTGATAAACAAGCCTAATAAGATCTCAAAGTCGCACATGATAAACCCAGTTCCAGAAGAAAACTGGAGTATGCACTTCTCGAATCTGTTCCAACAACCAGAAGAAAAACAAGGAGGCGTTTATTAGAGCTCCGGACTCACCATGGGTGGATTTGACAGATGTAAGTGACATCAAATTCACAATAATGAAACTGAACTCATCAAGAGCAGCCGGACCGGATGGCTTAGCAAATTGCGATTTAAAACAACATCCAGATGAGTAGTCTAATCTCATAAGTGCAATCTTTAAACTCTGCAGAGAAAAAAGAACAGTACCGGAATCATGGTCAAAAGCTTTGATCGTCCCAATTTTCAAAAAAGGTTCCAGAGACGACCCTGTGAACTATCGGCCAATAGCACTTCTGGATGTTATTGGGAAGATCTTCGCCTCCATCCTTCTGTCTCATTTTCGGAAATGGACGGTCTCAGCAAACTGCTTTGATCCTCTACAAACAGGTTTTCAGAAAAACGCAAGCACCAGCGCAAACATTATGTGCTGACCATACTCAAAGAAAGAGTTCTGAGAGGTGGCCCTCGAATCTTTCTTGCTTTTGTTGACTTATCTCAAGCTTTCGACCGAGTGGACAGGCAGAAACTGTGGGCGAAACTGAAGACATGGGACTGTCCAAATTCAATCTTGGAGCCCATAATCAGTCTACATAGTGACACTTGCATAAGAGTCCGCCTAAACAACGCAGGCCTCACATCAAAATCCATCCAAACATGTCGCGGGGTAAAGCAAGGCTGCCCCCTGACCCCGGCGCTGTTTATATCATTTTTGGGAGACTTCAAGGATAGCCAAAGCAAGATCAGAACATTCCCACCTAAAATAGGTTCACAACAATCCCGAGACTGTTGTACGCGGACGACTTAATTCTACTCGACCTTAACCAGGTGGGCCTCCAGCGTAACCTGGATAATTTGTCATCGTATATACAGGAAAACAACCTGGAGATTAACAAATCCAAAACAAAGATAATGATTTTACAAAAAACGGCCATAAAAAAAAGAAGCGGTTTCAGTGGCATCTCAACGAGACACAAATTGAAATGGTGGACTCCTTCAAATATTTGGGAGTACAGTTGGACTAACGAAGAAATCTGGCAGCATGCCAGCTATTTTATGGTCGAAAACCAAAAATCTGACAGCACAGCTGAGATTGGTTGACTTAAAATACGGAAAGTTCTCACTCCAACCAGCTATAAACTACTACAAAGCTAAAATTGTGCCGTCACTGACTTATGGCATGGACGCCTTACCTTCAATCCCTCCCTTACTCTGGCAAAAACTGGAAGGTCATATATGGAGAGCCGTCCTGGGTCTACCTAACTCGACCCCGATCGCTCCGATCAGGCGAGAACTTGGCCTTCTGTCTCTAAAGGCAGTAGTGGACCATAGCTCTTCAGCTATACAGGAAAATTATTCACCCTGAGAGTCTCGAAATCTTTCAAATAATGGCAACAGAACTGGAAAAAGGTTTCAATCGGACTATGAACGAGTGGGCTGCAGACCAAAAACAAAAATTACAGCTAATAGTGTGTACCGAAGAAGAACTGAAGGAAAACCCAACTAGGATAAAAACAAAACTAGAATGCTGGGACTGGTTCAACACGACTGATTTAGCATCATCGTACAAACTTCTAGTACACCTTCCAATGAACACTAACAAATTGAAAGAACTGATGCTGTACTGCAAAAAATACCCTGACAAACTACTGATAACTTTTCTAAAAGCTCGCCTAAATGTTTTACCGACCAGAGAAATCTTAGCTATCAGAGGAGGCTTGGAGAAAAAAACTTGTAGACTCTGTGCAAATCCTGAGAACATTGAATCGATAAAACATCTACTGATGCGTTGTCCGGCTCTTCATCAAGCCAGGATCGCCTATTTCTCCACTTTGACGGCCACCTCCTTTGCGGGGAACGAAGATATCTGGTGGAAGCGCCTGATAACAGGAGAAAAGACTTGATGGCACACGGCTGCTGCAAAACTTCTGAACCTGGCCTTGGAAAGAATAAAAGTGACACCGGAAGCTGGGGTCTGATCGCACCATCAATGAATCTAATTGCAAGGCTCTCATCACTTATCAAACAAAATATGAAAGGACTTCATTCAGATTGGAATGCGCTCTTGTAAACATCTTTTTATGATTAAATACAAGTAAATAAAAAAAATAATGCAAAAGAAAAAAACAGTAAATAGACATTTGTGGTCCTACTAGGCCTTGTGACATTCAGACATGCAAGTGCTGCGATGGAAGTGCAGGAGATGGGGGGCGGGGGGAGGGATGGGGTTGAGCAGGGTATGGGCAAGTGCTTTTGAAAGCCAGGTAGGGAGACCTTGGGGGGAGTGCTGGGGGAGGGGGCTGCTGGCATCGACTGGGCAGGGACCTGGTACCTGTGAGATTCATGAAGATCCAGACACCAGTCTCAGTGGCAGTGGGGTGATTAGCAGGGAAGGGGAATAGAGAAAGAGGTACGAAAAGCAGAGTTTTGAGAGGTTTTCGGAACTTAAGGAGGTCTGGTTCGAGTCTGAGAGGGGAAGAGAGGCACCAGCCAAAGAGAGAGACCTGCCACCCACTCTCTGGTTGGTGAAGTTTTGGCGAAGCAGAGAGTTGTAGTTAGATGAAAGGAGGGCTCTAGTATTTAGGGAGAGAAAGTTGGAGATAGCATGGCCCCCAGAAAGCCTTGTGGATGATGCAGAGGGTCTTGAACTTGATTCTTGCAGCCACAGGGAGCCAGTGGAGAGATCATAGGGCTGGAGAGATACGATCCTTGGGCTTGAGGTCCAGGATAAGTCTTGCAACACCATTCTGGATTAGCTGAAGAGGGCGGCAAGAGATAAGGGGGAGGTAGAGGGAGAGGCTGTTGCAGTAGTCCAGCCTAGAGAGGACCAAAGCTCTGGAAACATTGAACTTTCTGGGAAAGGTGAGGAAAGGGCGACTCCCTATGATGAGATAAAGCTGGAAGTGTGCCTTCTTGGCAAGGTCCAAGATGTGAGGGGTGAAGGAGAGAGTGAAGGAGAGAGGAGTCGAAGATGACCCCAAGGATTTTGGCCTCAATGGATGGAAGGGTAGAAGGCCCAAGGAAGGCGGCCAGAGGGTTAGAGGGAATCGGGGCACAGGTGTCCCAATAAGAAGGATCTCCATCTTACTGGATGCCGAGGGTATCACAAAGCCGTTTTGAGGATTGAATGTTTGACCATGTCCAAGGCAGAGGAGAGATTGAGGAGAATGAGAGCAGCAGGAGAGTTGGCGTCAAGATTTGTGAGCATGTCTTTACGAGTGTTCAGAAGAGCTGTTTCCATGCCCCTGGATGCCCTGATTCCAGATTGATGGTGATGGAGGCAACCAGTGAGTTCAGTATGACGGATCAGTTGCGGGAGAACCAACTTCTCAGCGAGTTTACCCAAGAAGGGGGTGGTGGAGATAGGGCGATAGTTAGCCAGGCAGGAAGGGTCATTTGACTGCTTTTTAGGGATAGTGGGAAGGGGAGCCAGTGGCGAAGGAGTGGTTACAGAAATCGGCAAGAGAGATGATGTTGTCCTTAATGGTTCTAGGAAAGCAGGGGAGCACCTGTTTGGATGAGACCATCATATAGCGGACAACTTAAGCGGCCTCATCAGGTGCTATTGGAAGGAGGGAGGAGAGTGTTAGGGAGGAGGGAGAGGAGCAGAAGCAGGAGTGGAGGTGGGGGAGGGGGAGAGTGAAGACAGAAAGTCCTGAGGTTTTTTTTAATGTGAAATGGGAGTCCAAAGCGGTGCAGAGAACCTGGGAAGGAAGGGTAGAGGTGGAGACTGCCGTTGAGTTGGTGAGTTCTTTGCTGATTTTAAAAAGTTCAGCTGTGTTGCTAGAAGCTCCAGACATGCAGGCATGGTTATGGGCCCTCTTCTTGGAGTGGATAGAGAAACAATAGTGCCTTTGGAGCAGGCCAGTTTGTTAGAGAGTGAGCCTGATGTCTGCCACTTCTGTTCAGCAACTCTGCACTTAGGTTTCAGAGATGCTAGATCAGAGTCGTACCAGCCGTTGCACTTGGAGGCAGGTTTCAGGTGGATCCTCATAACAGGGGCAAGGATGTCGAGGGTGTTAGAAATGGAGAGTTAGCAAGGATAGAGTCGATGGGAGAGTCGGGAGAGGGGATGAAAGTGGAGGCAAAAGCAGCAACGGACACTTGCTTCATCAGTCGAATAACGTCGAAGGAGGCTGGCAGTTCGGGGGGTAGCTCAGATAGAGGGTCAAGGGCCCCAAGCGGGAGGAGAAGAGAGAGTGGTCAGACCAATAGAGGGGGTAATGACTGGGTTAGAGATGTGATGTCTCCATAGATAAGGGCATCCAGGGTGTGTCCGGCTGAGTCGGTCGAACCGGAGGAAGAATAGTGAGAGAGAGGGAGTCACAGAAAACAAGGAATTGTGAGGTGGCTCTTTCGGGGAAGTCTAGGTGGGTATTGAAGTCGCTGAGGAGGAGGAGTTTAGAAGAAGAGGGAGGGGGTGAGGTTAGCCCATTCAGAAAAGAAGAAAGAAGTAGGGTAGAGTTTAGCAAGATGGTAGCGCAGGTGAGGGAGAGAGTGGGAGAGTTGCAGCAGCCACTGACTAAAGGGGCAGTAATGAGCCTGCGATTAACAGTTTGGGGGTTTTCCCAACCAAGGCTCTTGGTGGGCTGGTGCAGGGATTGAATTTTGACCAATCTATTTCGGCGACAATGATCACAGGGTAAGGAGACGCTGTGCCTAATCCCTCCCAGGTAATATGTGCCAAATCCCTCTCAGGACTACTCTGTAATTTTGGTTTCTGCTGTGGGAGGCCTGTCACTTGTTGTAGGTTCTCCTGTGCTGGTGCACCAGTGCCACCGACTGCAGCAACCCTCCATTGTACTGAGTATGGGTGTTTTACGCACTCTGGCGCAACCAAAAAGAATGCTTGTGTTGTTCCAGTGGTGGCTGAAGTGCTGAGTAATTGTTGATACCTCAGAGCCATGTGGTAAACAGATACGCTGTGCAATACTAGGATCTTGAGGGTCCCTTTTATTGGGCGCAACAATTTTTACTTTTACAGGGCCCCTCTCAGTACCCCCATATATACACTGTAAGCCCAAAAATGTTAAACGTCTCGGCGCTGGTACTCCTTACTGGCTCTGTTGCATTTGTTGACTTCCACTTGAGGCACCATAGAGTTGTGCGAGTGCTAAACTGCACCTTATTGTGAAATTAGGAGTACTCCCAATTGATGTGGTTAAAGCCTACATTCTGAGCTATCCCGTCTTCCTCTCTAGTGCCAAATCTAAATAGGTTTCACCCAGAGTGTATGATTTGGCAATTGTCTATAATGGGAAAATCAGACAAAATCAGAAAGTTAACAAATGATGGGGCCAGTAAGAAAGCCAGAGAAAATGATGGACAGTTTGCCACACCTGTGGAGTGCACTTTGCCTCCCCTTACTGTGGTTGACTGCACCTCTGAAGTCACATGTCGAGGGTGTTAGAAATGGAGAGTTGCAGGTTAGCAAGGACAGAGTCGATGGGAGAGTCAGAAGCAGGAGAGGGGATGAAAGTGGAGGCAAAAGCTGGATTTAAAATGCTTGTGTCTAAAATGGACTTGCTCACTGTTAGTCGATCACGTTCAAGTTTGCTTGAATACCCATGGCAAGTGCTGTGATGAAGCAGAACAATGTGCATCAGAAGATGAAGATGCAGCTTTGTAAATGAGGGCGGAAATAAAGGAATTAAAACTTCTCCTCAAGACAACAGCCGCAAAGAATGAAGACTTGGAGAACAGGCGAAGGAGGAATAATATCAGGATAGTCGAGGTGGCAGAATCATCAATACTCCTGCGTCCCATGCCCTTTCCTCCATACTTATGACTGTTCCCTTGGAGCAGTGACGGAACTGGAGCTCGAAAGCAGCAATGCAAACTTCCCCTTTAAAGTTTGCACGTGCGTAAGATGGCCACGCGTTCAAGTAAGCCCCACGCGTTCTGAACCCTCAGTCTTTTTTTCCCTGTCAGACCCCTAATGCAGTTTCTCTTCCTTAGTTTGCCTGGTGCTCGTGGTACCTTTTTCTTTGATTCTATTCCCACGCTGACCTCGACTCCTTCTCAGTCTTTGCTGGGTAAAGTGGGTTTTTCTGTGTACACGGGGTGCCACAGGTCTTTGTCAGTGGCGAATATTCACGCTGTGTTTGGAGTGCTTGGGACCTCTTCACTGCTGGGATACCTGTGCGATCTCTGTAACAGAAATTGCTGAAGCACCAGCTGTTGCGCTGGGAGAATATCTGCAAGACCAGTCCCCAGGATTACCCCAGGAACTTTGTGTCTTTAAGAAAGCCAGGTATACCTCTTTTCTATTTGCCACCTCATTTCCAAAACAACCATCTTTTTTTGTCTTCTCACATGTGCAGTCAAACCTTAAGATGAGAGGAAATTAGTGTTCAAACTTTATACTGGATCCCAAAACCTGTTCAAAATTCCCTCTGCTGATCTAAGCTTAAATGGGAGCTAGCTCTTGATGTCATGCTTTCTGACGACTGATGGCTATATATTTGCAGTTAAACCGAATTTCTTTCAATGTAGATTTAAGCTTTTAAAATGTATCAACTTTGCTACATTCCAAGTCAACTGCAAACATTTTAATGGGGGGGGGGAATCAAGGGGTCAGGATTTGTGTACATAGCATGGGGGCGTGCTTCAATAGCAGCTTTTTGGGTCAATGTTTTAGACACACTCAGTTCTATGATAGACCTTAGCCTTTAACTTTAACCTCGGTTCACCCTAACGGTGTGGTCCATGCATCTGCCTAAATCTATCTGAAGATTTATTGAGCTTTCTCTGCTCGATGCGTTGCTAACAGGTGGCTGCGCGGTCTGCCTCATACATAAATCTACTGATTGAAGGACATGACTTTGTATCGTGAACAAGAGGAGATATATTGTGGACAAGTAATAATTATCGTGAGACCCAGAGCTATTTGGTTACTTTATTAATTATTTTTACTGAACAGATTACCTCTCAAGTATGGGAAAACCCCTATGAGCGCTTGTGGGATGAGATTAAATAGTCTTTTGTAATGATTATATGCACTAAATATGTTTATTCTAAGGACATGCCAGTACAATGTGTACAAGTAATTTATATTGAAATTGTTTGATATCAATTTTTTTCTTTAGCTTTTATGTCTGTGGTTTTGAAATATCAGAGTTTGCCTCTTGAGATGCTGACCTTTTGTTTTTGTTGAGTCAAAATGTGTGTATGCTTTATTAATTCTGCTGGCATCTTGTATCTGTTTATATGTGTTAAAGTTAAATTAAAGTTAAAGTTAGGCCATGCACTACCTCAACAAAAGGGGGGGGGGCAGGGTCACTTCCTCTGTGCAGGGAGGCGATGCAGCTCTGGTTCTGGGCAATCCAGCAGGAAGTTTCGAGCTCGGCAGTTCATCTGGCAGGAGTCGAAAACAAGACGGTGGATGCTCTGAGCAGGCAGAGCGCGATCTCTCACGAGTGGGAGTTGGCTCAGGAGATTCTCCTGGAGATCTTCGCCCTTTAAGGGACCCCTCAAGTGGATCTCTGCGCCTCCAGTGTCAACCGGAAGTGCGAGAGGTTCTGCACACAGGAATTTCCTCGAAACGGAGCCTTAGGAGACGCGTTCGTGGTGGAGTGGTCATTCCCACTGATGTACGCGTTTCCTCCAGTCGCCGTCATCCCGCAAGTACTACGGAGGTTCGGTTCCCGGATGATCCTCATTGCTCCGGCGTGGGCCCGGAGGACGTGGTACCCGGACCTTCTTGACTTGTCCATCTGCCCTCCACGTCGTCTTCCCTACCGAGACGATCTGCTCTCACGGGAGGCGGGGGGTCAGGTTCTCCATCCAGAGGTCCGGTCCCTCAACCTTCATGCTTGGTTTCTGAAAGGTTGAGGTATAAGGATTGGGACCTCCCTGAAGACGTGATGGAGGTGTTGCTTACGGCCAGAAGGCCCGCAACAAAGTCCCTGTACCGTTGCCGTTGGAGGAAGTTCTGCGACTGGTGCAGGGTTAAGAATGTGGATCCTTTTGCATGTGAAATTCCCATGGTTCTGTCTTTTTTGCTTTCTTTGGCCCACAGGGGCCTTCAAGTGGGTACCATTAAAGGTTACCTGGCGGCGCTGTCCATATTTAAGCGCTCGTCTGAAGAGTGTTCCTATTTTAAAATTCCTTTAATTTCTCAGTTTCTGAAAGGGCTCACTAATGTGTTCCCTCCGTCCCCTTTCCAGGTGCCCGTTTGGGATTTGAACCTTGTTCTCAAGTTTCTGATGGGTGCTCCGTTTGAGCCTTTGCATTCATGCCCTTTGAGACTGTTAACTCTGAAAACGGTATTTTTAGTTGCCGTCACTTCCGCTCGCAGAGTGAGTGAGTTACACGCACTTTCAGTTAAGCCACCCTTGACTGTGTTTCATAAGGACAGGGTTGTCCTTAGAGTTCGTCCTCCTTTTCTTCCGAAGGTGGTGTCGGAATTTCATTTAGGCCAGAAGGTTGTTCTTCCGGCATTTTATCCTCCTCCACATCCTGGTAAGGAAGAGGAGAGGCTCCATAGGCTTGATCCTAGGAGAGCGTTAAGCATTTATATTTCACGCATGTCCCGGGTCAGAGTGGACGATCAGCTCTTTATTGGTTACGCTGGAAAGCGTTTGGGACAGGCTGTGACGAAACAGACTTTGTCTCGCTGTATTATTTTGGCTATCTCTGAGTGTTACCGCTTGGCGGGTAAGGACCCACCGGTCGGTTTACGGGCCCATTCTACCAGGGGTATGGCTGCCTCTACTGCCCTTCAGAGGGGTGTTCCTATTCGTAACATCTGTGATGCAGCCACCTGGGCTTCGTACATACTTTTGTACGTCACTATTCCCTCGATTCCATCCGGGGGCAGGATCTGGCCTTTGGCAAGGCGGTCCTTTACTCTGCAATTTGATTGGACATGCTAAATTTCTGTTGTCTAAATTCTTTTCCCACCTCCTTGCATTGGTACTGCTTTGGGAGCCTGTCATAGATGGGGAATACGTCGGAGGACCTAATCCCCTCGAAGAACAAGTTAGCTATTCTCTTAGCTGGTAACGTTCTTTCGATGGGATGGTCCGATGACATATTCCATATCGCTCCCTCCCTACCTTCACTGCTACAGAATTTCTTATGCGATTGCAGCTTACGTTTCCGCAAGGCTTTGTGTTTCAGACTGGCAGAAGACTGGTGGCACACGTTCTGGGAAAAAACTACAACTGAAGCTACGGGCGTTGTGCGTCCTACTTATAACATCCAGTGACGTCGGCTGTCGGAGGAGGTCCTCGAGGGCGGCGTATCGACGTCATCGACGCAGGATGCAGACGCCGATGATTTCCTGAAGCAGCACAGCTGTGGCGATTACTGTCGTAGATATGGAATACGTCGTCGGACCATCCCATCGAAAGAACATTACCAGGTAAGAGAGTAACTTGTTCTTCTTGTGGTTTTGCATTCGGGTGTTCTGTTGTAAAATGGAGTGCCAGAGGATATCTGATATATTTGTTTTCTATAGCTCTAAGGTGTTCCATTAGTAGTGTTTTGAGATGGTGGATCAGCAAGGGGAACGGGTGGTGAAGCGCTGTCTCCCGCCTTAAAGCGATCAGCTTCCCAGGTGAGCTCCCTGCAGCGTGGGCCCTCGAAAGGAGTGAGCGGAGGTGTCCACTGCCCAGACAACCACCACCAGCCCATACGGAGCAGCAGCCTGGGGACTGAGAGCTTCGGCTTGCGCGGCAGCGCCCCCCCCAGGACATTCCCATCCACGCAGCTCCCCTTTGAAGAATCCGGAGGACAGCACCAAACGCCCCCGCTAGCATTTGCCCCAACGCATGCCCCCTCCCCCCACAGACGTGAGGAATCGCAGCAAGGTCGAAGAGCACACCCAAGGAGAATCCCTCCCGACAATAGCTGAGGTAGGGCCAGAGGCACGGTGGCTGATCGAAATGCACCCTGGAGCAGAGTGGACACGGCTGCTACCCTCAACGCACACCGCACCTAGACCCAGCATGGTAGCGAGCCGCACAACCCAGCGCCCATCAGCGGTGTCGGTAGTAAAATCACCAGCACCAGATGCATTTAGCAGGACTCCAACGCTCCTGAATTTCCGGCGAGGCCCCATCCTCCCTGGAGACAGCCACAGCCAAGCCACAGTTGCACAAAGCGTCATCATAACTGAGGGGCCCAGCAAACAGCCTCACCTATCAGCACAGGCCAAGGGAGCAGGCCACTAAGCAGGACTACATCAGCAGCACTGCCTGGGGGGCACGCCAGAACCAACAGAGCTTTCATCAACCTCCCCACCCCCCCACAGGATCTAGGGAGAGCCTGGGGGCGCCTCCACAGCACTGCTCAGCAGAGATCTGAGGCAAAACCATGGCGAAGAACCTGAAAGGCACAAAGCAAACTGATATTTCCACACTGTTGGCCGGTCCGCACCCTGCCGGGGCAAAAAAAGGAGAGCAAATGGAGCCACAAGCCGAGGGGCGGCAACCGCCAGCACCTGCAACTCCTCACAGGCAGTTGTACAATCAGACCTCCAGGAGCTGCAAGCGGCAATGGCCAGGGAGTACAAGAAAGGCACAGGTGAAGTGATGAAGAAAATATCCACCCTGGACAGACGCATCGAGGAGGTTGAAAGCAGGACAGCGGAGCTGTGGACCAACTACTGCGAACAGGCGTTCGAAATAGAGGAAGGGGCGTGCAGACTAACGGCCCTCGAAGCTCGATGTGTAGCTCGATGTGAAGCACTCTAGTTGAAGCAAGAAGACGCTGAAAACCGCTCGAGACTGAATAACATTCGCCTGCGGGGTATCCCCACCTCGGTACCGGATGGAGAACTCGCGGAACTGTTCCGCTTCATCTTAACACTTCCAGACAGTGTTCCACTAGAGATTGATAGAGTGCACTGTACCAGGTCCAAGCAAGCTTCTCAACCCCCCCCCCCGCCCTTCCCCCCCCCCCCCCCCCACCCACCCACCCCTCCACCGGACATGCTTGCAAGAGTCCACTTCTACAAAGTAAAAGAGGAAATCATGCAGGAGACAAGGAACTCTTAAGCAAATCCAATTCAGAGATGCAACCATCCTGCTTTACCAGGATTTAGCAAACTTCACCCTGCTGAATAGAAAAGCCTAGAAGCGCATGGCTGACTGGATGAGGGAGCGGAAGATCCCATACCGATGGGGATTACCCACATTGCTGAACTTTACCTGGGAGGGCAAACAATGGCAAGTTCACAATCCAACAGAAGTTGAAAAACTACTGGGCCTGGCGGAGGAGGACAAGGAAGCCAAAAATGGAGAGGCACTGCCGGCGCCCAGAGGGATCGCCCCCTTGACGAGCTGGGCCTGAGTTGAACTGAAGCGCAGTGACTGCAGCACCCACGGGAAGGGCAGGAAACTGGACTAAGATTGAACTGCAACCCCACACTACTGGGAATCCAACAGCCCATGGTAGCCTGGATACCCAACGCAGAATGCTCTGGAGGCACAGGGCCCTACACCATGAAGATCACCCCTGGTGTGGCAGGGGGCCATCATCCACACTGCGCAAGTTAAGTGTAGTGCCAAGCTATACTCTTCACAAGTTCTTGTTTGAGGTCACACACAGGACGGGTCAGCCCGCCATAGCTGATGCATGAATGCACCACCTTTTTAGCCATGGCCGAAAGTTAAGCCTGGGGCACGTTGGCCCCCAACAGGGCTGGTGGCGAGTCACAGCCAGTCACCCCGTTGGTGGAGGGCTGGACTCGACACCAATAGTTGCGGGGGGAGGGGAGAAAACGGGGGGTTGGAGTGGGAGAGGGTTAAAAGGGGTTCAGAGAGCAAAGGCGAGCAGACACAACAAAACATAAACCTCACTGGACAGCGCAGATTCAGGTGCCTTCCTCGATTCACGGGGCTTCATAGGACACATTGTGAGACAGATACCATCTTGGGCGGACACACAAGGGGGCACATGATAGCTGACAGGTTCAGGGAACTCCTGTTCCTAACGTGGAACGTGCAGGGTCTCTATTTTCCAGGGAAGAGAAGGTTGGTGGAGAGGAGGCACAGCTGTCCGCAGACTTGATGTTCCTCCAGGAGACCCACCTCCTGGAGGTAGACGAGAAACGGGCCAATTTCGCCAGATTTTAAAAACGTTTTTTTGTCTCGGTGGGGGAGAAAAAGAGAGGGCATGGCCCTCTTGTTAAGCGAGAACACCCCTCTGATTTAAATCACAGTGAAACGGGACCCCGAGGGCAGCTTTTTGATGGTTGAGGGCTATCTTCGGGAGAAGCCACTAACTTTGGTATCTATCTATTGTCCGAAACCTCCACAACATAATCCCACTGATCCTAGCATTTTCGGAAGGTCACCTCCTGATTGGGGGCCACTTCAACTCAGTCCCAGATCCACAAGTAGACAAATCCCTCCCCCCGAGAGCCGACTTTGCCCGAGCCCTTGGGTTAGCCGAGTTCCTGAGGGAGACGGGTACGGTCGACATCTGGAGGCTGGACAATAGGGTGACCCAAGATTTCACCTTCCTTTCACACATACACAAAGGCTTCTCACGGATTGACCTTCTACTGATGCCCAGTGTCCTCTTCCCCAGTCTCAAAGGTGGCACTTCTCCCAAGGGTGCTGTCAGACCATGCAACCGTATCGGCCGACCTGCGAGTCCAGGGACTCACTCTCCCCCCCCCCCGAAATCACCCTATCCATGAACGCAACAGCAACAGTACTTACCCTAAAGCCAGGCAAGGACCCTGTCCAATGCGCCTCGTACAGGCCAATCACCCTCATGAACAATGATGCCAATCTTCTCCAAGGTATTGGCGGCCAGACTATGCAGGGTTCTCCCCAACCTCATTCACCCTGATGAAACGGAAATTATTACATATTTGCCTTGTGTTTCTATAACTAAGCTGTAAGTTGTCATATGCAATGCGCCCGGTTACCCCTGGGTCTGGTGCGCAATACAAGTAATAAAACAAACAAACAAACAAACTGGGCGCAACACCCAAGATAATATTAGGCGCACCATCAACTTAATCGAAAGCGCCTCCAGACTCAAGGTTGAACTTGTCATCGTCTCCCTTGATGCGCACAAAGCCTTCGACCTGATGGACTGGGGCTACATCGGCCGTACCATGGCCCACTTTGGCTTCGGGCCCAACTTCACAAAATGACAAATTACCAACACCCATCCACCTCCCTCAGACTAAACAGCACTAGCTCAGCCAAAATAGCAATCCCCAGGGGTACCCAACAGGGCTGGCCACTTTCACCACTGATCATTGCCCTGTCTATGGAGCCGTTTGCCGTATCACTCCGGGAGAACGCAGACATACGAGGCCTAAAGGTGGGAGGGCACACATACACGGCTGCAATGTACGCGGACGATGTCCTTCTCCCCATAACGACAGCTCAATGGTAGCCTTGTGGTGAGAAATCAAGACCTTTGGCAACGCTTCTGGCTTCAGGGTTGATTACTCAAAATCTGCAGCTCTGGCAATAAATATCCCACGCAAACATAGAACAACCCTTGCTGCCAAGTACCCGGTACCCTGGGCAAACTCGGGTATTGCTTGGCGAGACGCAGCCCGCAAGTCGGGCTGCCGAGACACTCTGGGGCCCTTAACCCCAATATGGAACAACCCTGATTTTTTTTCCGCCAGCCTGCACCCACATAGCTTCACCAGGTGGAGGGAGGGGGGCCTAACACGGGTTTCAGACTTCCTGACCAACGGGGCTCCCTTATCATTTCTTGAATGTAAAGACAAATTCAAAGTTACGGAGGCTGAAAGGTTCAGCTATACACAAATGAGGCATTGGCCAAAGGAGGGAGGGATCTAACAGCTCTGGAACTCACGCTCACAGCACCAAAGCTCAGCGGCAGGGTCTCAACTCTATACCGCCTTCTAGACAGAAAGGACTGATAAAAAGAGAAATACATGTTTGCTTTGGAAAGGGACCTGGGTCGGGCATTAGAGGACTGGGGGCGGATCTGGGCCTGGCTGAACCAAAGTTCCAAATGTGTTACCAACAAGGAAGGGGGACTGAAAGTATGCTTCAGATGGTATTTAACCACGGAACTACTCAACAAATATAACCCGAAGTTTCCGGCACAGTGCTGGAGGGGCTGTCCAACCACCTGACCTTTATTTCATCTTCTCTGGTACTGCCCGAAGGTCTCACCCTTCTGGCGGGAGGTGCTAGAACATAACCGGCTGATCACAAGCTTGAACATCCCATGGGACCGGGGAGTGATCTCGCTGGGAACACACAGGGAGGAGCCTACCTGCTCTCAGTACACATGGCCAACCTATGCACCCAGTTACTGACAGAGGCCAAAATAACGCTAGCACACCTGTGGAAGAACCCTGAGGGCCCAGCCCTCCCAGTGTGTTGGGCAAAGTGTTGGGACACAATTGTCACCGAAAAGATTATAGCCACCCGGCTGGAAAATGTGAACAAATTCCATGGAACCTGGGCCACTTTTCTCAATTACTCAGATAAATTCCCGGGCCTGACTCACCGGCCCCCCATCACTAGGTGGATGACTTAATCCGGCAGAGTGTCCGAGTTCACACCTCGGGCCCATACAAACACACAGCACGAGCATCTAACTGGGAGAGTGGCCAGACCCTGACTGTTGCAAGGTCCACCACTACACCGAACTGGCGCTGTATACCACCACCAAAGACGCCTTGCACCTTTGCCCCATGTGTTTATGTATGTGTCTATGGATTATGTTGATGTTCATACTGTGAAGAATGCTCATTAAAAAGTTTTGTTGAAAAAAAAAAGATTCCATCTAAGTCTTGGGCAAAAAATAGAGTTTGCCACAATCATAGTTGCTCTACTCTCCAAACCTTTCTCTAACAAACCAGTATTGGGCAGACACAATACTTGGAGCAGCAGGTCAGCAACAACAAAACATCTAATAACCAAAATCACAACGTTCCCCAGAGGTTTGAATTATGTCTGCAAACGCAATAGCAATCTTGTCTCACCTCCCGGGTGGCTCCCGGTTGGGAAGAAGGGCCACATTTCCCGGATTTGTCACAACTTGCAATGAGGTGGGGGCCACAGCGGGATTCATCCTGAGGGTTTGTGCCCTTTGGGCAGGCTGACTGTCCATAGGGTGAAAGGAACACGCAACCCTTTCATGCACTGCCTGGGGAATGGAGGCCACAGGATCATTCTGAAACGCTGCTCTTTGAAATGTGTGTATAGCAATCAGGGTGACATACAGATGCATGTAGGACCTGCAGCACACAAGCCTAGAAAGTAGGGCGATTAAGGTGAGGGCAGGTGGGATGTAGGTGACAGAAGGGGACGAGGCATAGGGGATTGAAAATAGGCCACCCATCTAAAGCCGCCAAGGGGTGGGGGCAGTGGTGGGCTGTAAATGAGGATCCACTTGGAGAGGTGACAGGGTAGGAAGGGAGGTTTGTAGGGATTGTAAGGAACTCATGGTGACAACAGTAAAGACAGACAAAAGTGATCACAGTACAAGGGTGTTTATTGAATTGTATAAATGGGTTGGAAAAATGCCTAATCTAAATCTAAAATGGGGGCAAGCTACGACCATCAAATAATGAGGCAGTCCTAGTGGCGTCTTGGCAAATAAAAGGGCCTATACTAAATCAAAACTATTGCCAATCCTTACAGCTAAGTACAACAAGAGTGTGGGATAGTCGTCACAAGAAAGGAAAGAAGTGTTCACAAATGATAAGTCGGGATCTTATAGCCGGGGGTCTCCCTTCCCCACGTTTTGAGCACAGTACAAGACGGGAGTCCTGAGCACAGCAGACCTTCGGGTTTTCCTAGCACAAGGCTACAGTTCCGTTCTCTGGTATCGGAATCTTCAGTGGTTAAGTCTCTTTTCTACAAAAAGTCTCTTGCCTCCGAGGACCTGATGTGTTCAAAATAACAAATAAAGGTCCCTTTCAGATTGCACGTTTGTGATGATTTTTCACTCCTCGATCCCCCTCTCCCGGGCTCAGACTCTTCTTGAATGTTAACCTCCCTCTTTCGGGATCACTATGGCTTTATGGCTTTTATTTCTAAAGATTTCACCTGTTGCATTCACAAGTTTCAATGTCTTTGTAAACACTCCGCTGTGGACCTCCCTCAGTCGGGTTCAATCATGTCAACACAATATTCATTAGGGCATCATGCTTCACCCTGTTCTGCAGGCATCCCTCAACTGGGTTCACGTTTGCCAGTTATATAGTTCCTTCTGCTCTATCATGATATAGGATTTATTTCCTTTAGCTTTCCAATTATTTATGGGTCAAAGACTTTCGACTGTAGAGGGGCTTTTACTCGACCCTTGTATGAACAATTTGACCTTTTCCTTTCAGCTCTCTTAGGGCCTTCTGGTATCGGTAGTTTCAATAAGAAAAGGGGGGAGATCAGCCAGAGTCTTTCGAGTGAGCACCCACGTGGCGCTGGACCTCTCTGCAGCAGGTCTTTCCCCTGCGGTGTTAACAGTTCTTTGATTCCCCTTATTTATCCATTTACAAGCTTTACTCAACACAGTTTGCTTTCCTATTGGTTCTCTCTCCGACTCACCGGCTGTGATGAACCGCTTGGCTTTTCTTGTCTCTGGGGTCAAGGACGGTACCACGGTAGCAAAGCCTCTCCCTGTCCTGGTTAACCGTGTGGCAGGGCTCTGTGTACTGTTGACATCTGCTACAGCACACGCCGGCTATTGTTTGCGGTTTTATGTTTCTTTTCACTGAGGCTTCGCAGGTCTGGGTCGAAAAGGGCAGGGCCGCGTCTCTCCTTGTCATCCCTTTTGGTTCTTGCTGCTGTTCTTCTTCTATTGAACTTCTGTCCAGGAATAGCTGTTTCGTTGTGCGGTATCCCTTGCTTGTAGTGTGCTTTCGTGCTCCGCCTTTTATCCCTGTGGGGAAGGGAGAGGGCCATCAGGTTTGTGTGTTAATTATCAATTGCCTGACTCTACCTGACCCTTGTGTTGGGACATGTCAGATAGACAGCTCTGGTGTTAGTCTGTTGTCTTTTGTGGTGTAAGAGTTTGTGTCGGAAAAGGGGGGGCTAGAGTTTTAGGGTATCCTGCGGGGTAGGATGGGGAAAAGTTGTTATAGAGAAGGTGATTGGTCAACTCAGAAAGGTGAGCTTTGTGAATTCAATAGAGAGGCCATGGGAACCATAGTGTTTTGTTGAATAAACTGGAAGTTCGGGAAACAATCAGAGGGACGGGGAGGAGAATAACTGGGAGTATTCGGGTAGGACACAGAAAAACAGGGATTCTGGGTGAGAGAGTTTGAGTGCAACAGGATTCGGGTTCCTAGGAGATTGGTAAAATACAGAGGCATCATTGGATCTGGGCAAGAGGGATTCATTGGGACAAAAGGAGGCAGATGTGGTACAACCTAAAAAGCTCTCAGGGATCATGTCCTCTTCTCCTCCTTCCCCGATATAATACTTCAGGTTATTCCTCAGAGCACAACCTCGAGCTCCTCCATCCACGTGATCCTTTTTTGCTCGTCCGCCTCCAGGGTTGGGATCTGAGAGCGTCGCCCCTTCCATGACCACCTCAATAAGGGATTCTCAAGGTCTGCTTAGGAGAATACCCTTGGGTTTCTCAAAGCACGATCCTAAAACGAAGAAACATGAAAGGTGGCATTGCAGGAAAAGAAATCATAGCAGGATGTGGCATTTATTAGGGCTCTCTTCTGTAAAAATATATGGTGCCATTAAGGGTATGGCGATGCAGGTGGTGTAAGGCACCCGTATCTCATATTTCTTCAGGTATATCGTCCTTCAGGTGGTGGATCGGTTTCAATGACGTTTTGGGGTTTGTCATCTTCATCAGGACCTGTTATTTACTGCATCTGGTGGGATCGTCTAGTCCGTAAGATATGGTGGTGGTTCCCACATCCAACAGTATGCCCAGATGTCATTGGCTTTTATCTGGGTGGTGTTGGTTGGTGAAAGCCGGATCTCAGTTCGGTATAAGAGATGGTCCAGATATGATGCTGAATGGCCATGTCCCCTGGGCTGCGGGTAATTCCGGCCGGCAAGTCGAGCCGCTGTATATTCGATCGCGCTCCCGTGCCAGCAACACAAAAAACAGGGAAAGGGTGTTCTTCCGTCTAGGGACTCCAGTAACTTACACATCTATTGTAAAAAGAAGCAATATTACAAGAAATGTTCCACCTTGCAAGTGTTTTTGTGTGTTATAACAGGTACCTTATTTAACACTTAAGGCCAATTGTTCTTTCCAATCAGCTTGCCTGATTGTTGTGTGCCTCTAACACACCACCATCCGTATAACTCGGTCAGCCAACACCGCAACCTTTAGTGGCCAGTGACACACGCAGTGCTCCTGAACGACTGTTCATTCATGTGAGATTGAAGATGTCAAAGTGCAAGCAGACATCTGGTCCCAGTCTGTGGGAGGCCTCATCAGAGTGTTTTTCAGAAGTTGGGAGAGCACCTATTTCAACATAATGTAGACCAGGAACACTCTTCTTTGGGTTTCTTCACACTGCTAAGTGGCTGTTGGTTCAAAATAACATTTTGGATGTCCTTTTTCAAAATATTGTAGGCCCCTGGACATGAGGCTGACTTTTTGAGTGTCCTGATTTGTTTTTACTGACGGGGAGACTTTTTCCCCAAATCCCCCTGAGATTTGCAACTGCATTTTTATATGTGGCCCATATGGAAAATAGGCACTAAAAGTGACCCCTTTTGTCTCTGGGTGACTTCCCTTACCCAGAAAGTGTCGAAAACATGGGTGGTGGACTGCTTTTCAGTGGATATCCTGCTTTGGACTCTTTCTTCTCTTGATCCAGCAGTAACAGTTGGATTCCCCTGCATGTAAGCACGGGGTGCTCCCCCAGACGCTCCTAGCCTGTGATACTCTACGTAAAAGAAGTTGAGGCCGCTGCTACCTCAGCTGCAATCTGAATGGTTTTCTTTCTGCTACTCCCAAGTACTTGCTCCTTTATTGAACCTCTTGGACTTGAGCCTTCTAGTGGTCACTCCTCGAAGGAACCTTCCTGTGACTTTTCCTGCATCATTTGACTTGTTCCAAAGGCTCAGTAACTTCCTGCTGCTGTCATGCTTGCATTACTGTGATGATAGTCTGCTCTGAGAGGTTTTAAAAAAAAACTTTTTTTTATCAAAGATTTATTTCAGGCCAAAACCATAAAATCAACACAGATACCAAAATGATTCAAAGTATTTAATCACATAGAACAATTAGAAAAAAATGACTATGCATACATAATACTATTTGTTTTTATCTCAAACACTAAACCACTATTATGAATTAGTTTGAGTAAATGGGCAGAGAGATCTATTTCTGATCCACCGAGAAGAATATTAAAACAATCAGGTTTTAAAAAATGGCCTAAAAATCTATTTCGAATGGATTATGTCCTCCCACATATTCCTCATCTTTGATATACTCCAATATCCTGCTTGCAGCTGAAACTTTTCACAGCAGAGGGTGCTGTGCGTCGTCACCAATATCGTGTCACTCGAAGGCCTACGTCCGTCTCGAGTATGATGCTGGCATCAGTATAAATGGCACGCAACGCGGCCACTGCCACAGTTCCGTTTTCTGCATAGCTGCTCGAAATGGTTCACTCGCCTCAGCATGTATTCTTTGTTGCGTAGTTCGAAAATATTGTCAAGTATGTTTCTTCTACGCCAAAAACAGGATTCAAGAGATGTGCCGATTGCGATTCTAAAATGTCCATAACCAATCCACGTTGGGTATGTCTCTGGTGCTTGGGGCCGGGCCTCAATGTGGACGACTGTGGCTCATGCCAATCTATGATGGTTAATG
Source organism: Ambystoma mexicanum (assembly GCF_040938575.1). Lineage (NCBI taxonomy): Eukaryota > Metazoa > Chordata > Amphibia > Caudata > Ambystomatidae > Ambystoma > Ambystoma mexicanum. The sequence goes on along the minus strand of NC_090938.1, from coordinate 283,360,759 downwards.
ACTTAAAAGAGAGGAAGGGGAAACTCGCTTTAGGCAGGCCCTCCCCCAAATCATCTTCGGTCACTCTTTCTAATGCCAAATTGTCTGTAGATAAGAGCTCAAGGGATGTTTCTCCTCATCCATCCAAGAGGCACGGCCAACATGCTAAACGATCTATGTCTTGACGCTCTTCATCGAGGAGATCTAGGAAAAGGCGTTATCGCTCCAGATAAACCTCATCGGATTCCTCCCCCAGGGAAAAACAGGTACGCTTCTTGAGTAAAAGGGCCTTTAAGGCAGAGTTGGAAACGTTTTGAAACCAAATGTTGGAGGTTTTTGCGAAGGCGGCAGCACCGACCCATTCGAAGAGGTTGAAAGAAACTTTCAACCCCATTGCGCTGACGGCCGACAGGGAGTCGTCGAAAGCCGCTGTTCGCACACCCAAGAACCCAGACAGCAAGTCCCCCCGAAGGCCTCTTGAGCGCTCCTTGTGGTCCTGACGCCTCGTGGGAAGAGTCCACCTCCACTCCAGTGAACACCTTCGAAGGTGTCGAAGTTGAGTCCATCGGCTTCGAAGTGTCGAAGCCTTCAAAGTCTTCTTTGGTTCATCGAAAAAGGACTTTTTCAAGTCCATGAGCTCTATTTATGAGGAGGAGGCGGAGGAGGAAAGCCCTGTTTTTTGGTTTTGGTCTAGATTATGGCACTCCTGGTGGTGCTCCAGAGGAGCTCATAACTAAGAGTCCAAGGTGAAAGACCTGTGGACACTCTTAAAGAGGCAGGTGGTCTTGACCCTTCACCAGAAGTAGATTTTTGGCACCCATGATGGGGTCTGGTCATGCAGATGCTTCATACAAATCAGTAATTTCTAAGGTTATTGACTAGCAGGGCTGGGGTAGATCTTCAGTGGATTAGGAGCAGGATGATTTGACTGATATTCTGGATACGGGGCCACCTAAGGACCCTATTTTCTCATTCCATACGGTAGTCAAAAGTAGAGTTTTGGACAACTGTAGAAGGCCGGACTCTACTCCAGCAGTACATAAGGATTTTATAGAAAATATAGACCATCCTCCATGGACCCTGAATTCCTTTCAAAGCACCCAAGCCCACAAGGTCTTGTTGTGCAGGCAGCCACTTCAGCTACTTAAGGGAGCACCATATCCCAAAATTCCAATAGATAGGGACGATAAGAGGGTAGACACCCTGGGGAAGAGGGTCTTCTCTCCTGGGAGTGTGGCATTAAAGGCAGTCAGCGCCACCTGTACCCTAGCCAAGTTTACATATACCTTATGGAAAGTGGCAACTATGGCAGCTCAGCATATCCCAGAAGCTGATGAAAGAGAAGGCTTTTTGAGCATCATTCAAGATGGTAAGGACACGACGTGTCAGTCCCTGCAGTCTGGTTTGGACACAGCTGACTGTGTCAGTCGCTCTTTGGCTGCCGGTACAGTTCTTAGTTGTTTTGTTTGGCTAAGAAAGTCAGGGTTCGCCCCTGACGTGCAGTCCAGTCTTCTGGATATGCCATATGAAGGATCTGTTATTCGGATCCAGAGCGGATGAAAGCATTGAGAAGCTGCAATCCTGTAAGGCAGCTGCTTAATCTCTTAGTGTAGCAATTAGGCAGGCTCAGCACAGTCGGTCTGCTCCATCTTCTCAAGGATGGAGGAACCATTCTTTTCGATTCTACTCCTCTGTTGGAAGAACGAGGGGTCAGTTTTCCCAGAGGGGACCGAGGAGAATGTTCGTGGCTCCTGGGGTCCTACAGGAAGAGGTGCTGCTGCACCCTCCGCCTCTTTGCCATCTGCATCTTCCAGTACTTCAAAGCCACTTTAAAAACTTAACTCACATGTCGGTGGTGAGAGTCAGATTAACCCAGCATCTGGAAGAGTGGCGAAGTATTACTGCAGATACCAGGCCTCTACAGACAGGTACTGCTTCCCTTTTCTGAAAAGATCCCAAACCGTCCCCCAAGAGGCCAGTCCTTGAAAGTATCAGAACAACTCCTTGTACAGGAAGTTCTAACCCTGTTAGAGAAAGGGGCAATAGAACCGATACCTGCAGCGGAAAGAAATCCAGGCGGATACTGTCCTTATTTTCTGATACTGAAAAAGGACAGAGGGTTGCAACCAATCTTGGACTTGAGATGCGTGAACAAGTTCCTCAGGAGGGACGAGTTCAAGATGGTCACTCTCTCGCAGATCATCCATGCCCTTCAGATCCAGGATTGGCTGGTGTCATTGGATCTCCAGGATGCTTAATTCCATGTTCCTCTCCATCACAAGCACAGGAAGTATCTGAGATTCGCTGTTGGCAGCTCATCAGTTTTGAGTACTGCCTTTCAGGCTAACCTCTGCCCTGAGGATCTTCACCAAGTTGATGGTGGTAGTGGCAGCAGATCTGAGGAGGGGAGGGATTTACATCTACCCCTATCTGGATGATTGGCTGATCAGAGCCTGGTCACCCGAATAGGCTCAGGAACATCTGGACAGCACCTGCCACTCTCTCCAGACTGGGCTTCTCCCTCAATTTCAAGAAGTCCCACATGACACCTTCCCAGAAGCTGCAAATTCATTGTAGCAGTCCTGGACACTACCTTGGGGATAGCTTTGCTACCCGGGCAAGGGATCTTTCACATATCGCAGATGGTAACTAAGTTTCAGTGTGCCCCAAGTCTTCCGGCCTTCGATTTTGAGGTTGCTCGCCCTCATGCCATGCTGCATTTTTCTGGTGCATATGCCCGTCTGAGGATGAGATCCCTTCAGTGGGCCCTCAGATCCGAATGGGCACAGTGCTCCGGCAGGATGACGGATCTAGTACAGATCCCGAGCAAGGTTGCGCAGGATCTCCTGTGGTGGGCCTGCAAGGAGAATGTGTTGAAAGGGGAATATTTTTGGCAACAATGGCCAGAAATGAAAGCGATAACAGATGCCTCCCTCTCAGGCTTGGGGCGGACAGACCAACGGACTGGCGATCAGCGGATGCTGGTCTCTGTCGAAATACAAACTGCACATCACCCTTTTAGAGCTGAGGGCAATCAGACTAGTGCTGATGGTCTTTCTGCCATCTGTACAGGGAAAGAATGTCCTGATAATGACGGACAGCACGGTGGCCATGCACTACCTCAACAGGAGAGGAGGTGTGGGGTCATTGCCTCTGTGCAGGGAGGCATTGCAGCTCTGGTTTTGGGCACCATAGGAAGGGATCTCTCTCGCAGCTGTTCACTTAGTGGGAAAGGAAAATATGGCAGCGGATGCTCCGAGCAGGCAGAGCACAGTCTCCCATGAGTGGGAACTAGCTTAGGAAGCCCTTCAAAAGATCTTTTCCCTTTGGGGAACCACTCAAGTGGATCTGTTTGCATCCAGTGTCAACAGGAAGTGCGACCTGTTCTGCTGCAGGGAATTTCCTCAGAGGATTTCCAGGGGATGTGTTCATGGTGGACTGGGAGTTTCCACTTCTGCACGCCATTCCACCAGTCCCCGTCATGCCTCATCTTCTCGGAAGGTTGAGGAAGTTTGGGAAATCCATGATCCTTATTGCTACGGATTGAACCAGGAGGACCTGGTACCCGGAACTTCTGGAAATGTCCATCTACCCTTCAATTTGTCTTCCCCAAACAGAGGATCTCCTCTCTCAAGCGGAAGGTCGCATTCTTCACCCACGAATCAGGACCCTCAACCTTCACGCCTGGTTTCTGAGAGGTTGAGGTACAAAGATTGGGATGTTCCGGAAGACGTCATGGAGGTGTAGCTTTCGACCAGAAGGTCGGCAACAAAATCTCTGTACAGCTGCCATTGGAACAAGTTTTGTAGCTGGTGTAGACCTAAAGGAATTGACCCATTTTCTTGTGACATACCATCGGTTTTGTCTTTTCTTCTATGCCTAACCCAGCAGGGGCTACAGGTTGCTACGGCTACGGGCTATCTTGCTGCGCTGTGCATTTTCAAGCGCTCGCCGGAACAATGTTCCTATTTTCAAGTCCCTATTTCTAGTCAATTTTTTAAAGGGTTCACTAATATCTTTCCATCGGTTCCTTTCATTGTTCCAGTCTGGGACCACGGGCTAGTCTCAAGCTTCCTGATGGGTGCTCCTTTTGAGCCATTGCATTCCTGTCCTCATAGGATGCTTTTCTTGAAAACCGTGTTCTTGACAGCCATTACCTCTGCTCGCAGAGTTAGCGAGCTTCAAGCTTTGTCCTCCAAACCACCTTTTACAGTATTTTATAAAGACACAGAAGTCTTGACACTTGTTTCTACCAAAGGTAATGCCAGAATTTCAATTGCCACAAAAGATCGATTTGTCTGCTTTCTATCCTCCTCCTCGTTCATCTGAAGAGGAGGAAAAACTCCACAGATTGGACCTTGGGAGAGCGTTAAGTTTTTATATTAACGCTCTCTAAATTGAGACAGGATGACCAGCTTTTTGTTGGCTATTCAGGCCATAGGATGGTGCAAGTGGTCACAAAGCAAATGATGTCTCGATGGCTAATCTTGTGCATTTCTGAGTGCTACAATCTAGCTGGGAAAGAAATTCCCGATTACTTAAGAGCTCATTTGACAAGAGGGGTTGCCACTTCCTCAGCCTTTCAGAGAGGGGTGCTGCTGCAGGATATTTGCAATGCTGCCAACTCTGCTTCGGTGCATACCTTTACAAAACATGATTGCTTGGATTCCCTATCAGGCCAGGAAACCAGATTTTGAAAAGCTGTGTTACACAGTGTAAATCAAGTCAACTCTCCTTTCCCACCTAGTCTATCAAAGATGAGGAATACGTTGGAGGACACAATCTATTCAAAGAACAAATTACTTACCCCTGGTAATGTACTTTTGACAAGATGTTACCCCCCCATGTATTCCTAATCACCCCTCCCAGCTTACCCATCTGTCAGGAGAGAGTTCTCCTTCCTCTCTGTTGATGCTCACATTTTTCTCATCTTCGAGACTGCTGTGCTGGTGAGAGGAAAAACATGAGCTGAGGCAACCGGCGCGGTGTCTATTTATACTGACGCCGACATCCTACTCGAGGCGGACGAAGGCCTTCAAAGGACACGAGGTCGGCGACGACACGCAGCGCCCCTGCTATGAAACGTTTGAGCTGCAAGCAGGATAACAGAGTATATCAAAGATGAGGAATACATGGGAGGAAAATACAGTCGAAAGAACATTACCAGGGGTAACTAATTTGTTCTTCTAACCCACCAGGCTCTTTTTTTAAATATTGTTCCTGTGCCCAGGCATATGGTGGAGTCATCCTGAGCTTGATAAAAACAGTAAACAGCCTGGCGCACTTGTCTGATGTTCAAATTTCTATATACCTGAAATAACTATTTCGTTCTCACCTACTGGTAAAGTGGGTAAAAGATTAGAAAATGGAGGAAATGGTCTAGTAGATTAACAGATTTCACACTTATCAGCGTTTCATACAGCCCAGTTCTCTGTAAAGGAGGCCAGAGGTAGATTTACTAGCCTGAATTTTAGGTACTAAGCTCTTGCTTCACTGCCTTCGATGGCAATCAAGTATTGCTCGAAGCTATAGTCTGTTTTATTGTTTAAGTACCTGGAGGTTATACCGGTGGGGCTGATCTTTGTTAGTAACATCCTGTAATGCCACTCTTTGGGCCTCATCACGAGTTGGGCTGTAACCCTTAAATGCGGCAGTAACCGCATTACCGCCTGGAAAACAACCCCGCCTGATCACAACCCTGCAAAATTAGCACTGGACCCAATAGGGGCTGAGTTAATACAGCCGGCGTTATGACAGCCAGCCGTCTGTAATACCACTGTTAATACAGAGCATTATCACAGACCTATCACAGCCCCATTTACAGCGGTATTACCGCCCAAAAACCGGTGATAATACAGCTGGAATTAACCACAGCTGGAGGTAAATGAACCCAGGTGCCAGGAATAAAGGCACAGGTGCATAAAACGTAACTGCCATTCATGCTGCCGTTCTCTGCTGGGAGCTTTGACATGCAGTTCCACATGCTACGCTTGGAGCTACAGATGCTGGATAACCAGGGCAGGGCACAGGGAGCACAGAGGGGAAGAGGGGTCGAATGAGGATGTGGAGGAAACCAGCCCCAGCAAGGCGTGCACCCATCCCCAAGGTCAGGCTATCACCCTGGGTCCTGTGTGACACCCAGTTAGTAACAGAGTACCGGCTGGTTCGGGTGACCATCAATGAACTGCTGGCCACAATACAAAACGACATTGGGAGCAGGATTGCCATCCGCACAGTTGTTACCCCACTGGCCAAGCTGGTGGAAGTCCTGCAGTTCCTGGGGACGGGCACCTTCCAGCACTCTGTGGCCATGATGCATGGCATGGCCCAGTCAACATTCAGTGCAGTCCTGAGCCAGGTGCTGGATGCCCTGCTGCGCCATGTCAACCTGCACATGGCACTGCCCACCACCCAGGCCAAGGTGAATGACCTCAAAACACGCTTCTATGTCATCACACAAGTGCCCAACGTCATTGCAGCCATCAACTGCACCTATGTTGTATTGGTTGCGCCCCAGGCCCAGGAGGCAGTCTTTCGTAACTGCAAGCACCATCACTGATTGAATGTGCAGATGACCTGCGGGCCTGACCTAATCATCAGCCACTGTAGTGCTTGCTACCCTGGATCTACCCATGACTCTATGGTGCTACGCAACAGCACATTGCCGGCCTACATGCAGAGGCACAGGGGACAATGGACCTGGATAGTGGGTGAGTTCAAACCCTGCCATAAATGCATGTTCAAGCACAAGTAAAAAAGGGGGGTATAGCCACAGGAAGCATTGCATGCCAATAGGAGGCACTGTCAGCACCCCTGCAGCACCTGCACCATTTACAGGGGGGCATCCAAGGGCGCATGCACATGGGCACCACTCCTGGACCCACGCATGGTGATGGACACACATTGCTGCAAACACAGCACATCAGACCACAATGACCAGAAGGCACCCAGAATGTGCTACAGTGCAGATCCATACCCCATCACCCAACAGCGAGTCCACCCCACGGCTCCATATAGCAATCCAAAGTGAGAGGATCCCACTCCCTATTCCCTAGAGTACTGTGTGAAATGAATACCTAGGAGTAAATATGTACATCAACATCACAGATAGAGTATCCTATTAGTGCATTAAAACATGTATCAACTGTTAAACTTAATTGTTGGTGAAATGGACATTTATCATCTAGTGATGCAGATACATCAAGAGACAAATCCCTGCTTCCCCTGATGAGCCAGTCATAACAGTAGCCCCATCCTGTGGGACACCATGCACCACTGGCCCAACCATATCCAAGGAGCGGTGCAGGTGGAACCCATGGCACAAGGCTCCTGTTGTCCCTTGCACAATAATTGAAGGGACTATTACTACACCCTATTATAAGTCAAAAATGTGAGTTGATGCCTATTCATAATGAGTAAAATTGCCCCATGCACCCCTTTACCTGTAGTGCTGTGTCCACCCGTGCTACAGCAGCCATCCCATGTGCAGTCAACCGGCAGCCGTCCCAGGACAGCCACCTCAACAGCACAGGGTGCATGTACAGGACAAACGATGCATGGCATGAAATAGGAAGGACATACACCCATCACACATACACATTGCATGGCTCTGTTGCTCACAGGAATGCCCACGGTGCATAATTGCTTTAATATTCTGAATCTGCAGACTCATGCATGGTACAAATGCCTGATGTTGTCATCCCATCCCATACAGGTGACTCAGGATACCCGCAGATCACCTGGCTGATGACCCCTGTGCGTGACGCAAGAAGACCACATGACCATGCATACAACCATGCTCATAGCCGGATACAAATCTGCATTGAACTTGGACTTTTGAAGGCACGATTCAGGTGCCTAGATCGCACTGGATGGGCCTTCATGTATGCCCCAGACAAAGCTGGCAAAATCTTCGTGATATGTGCAATGCTGCACAATATTTGCCTCAAGCGGAATATGCCCATAACCCCCGATGCAGACAGGCAACCTCAAGGGACTGATGGCGATGATGACCATGTGGCAGGAACCAGGGCTGATGCACACAGGGATAGGGTGAAGGAGGGGAGGCTGGCCCGACAGGCACTGATTGCTAATTATTTTTAGCACAGTGACTGGACCGAGAACACAACCTGCACATTTCGAAAAAAATGATCGATTCGGTAGAGTAGTGTAGCAGCCTATGCTGTGACCTCCGCCATGGGATTCCCTGTTGGGACTCCTTAATGGGGGTGGTGGAGGTAGATGGGATGGAGGCAGGCATTTGGATTTGCTGGCGGAGGAGGTTATTTGTTTCCCCTCATTTGTTCTGCAAATGCGGAGAGCCCCTCGCATAGCTCCCTTACCCTCTGCCCGAACCCCGTGAGGGATGCTGTGCATGCCTCCACCATCCTTGTTCAGGCATTGTCCCTGGCCATGGTCTTCGTAGCACCCCTGATGAACGGCTGATGGCCTTCATGTGCCTATTGTGTCCTCTGGCAAGGCCCTCTATTCTCAGCTGACGTGCCTCTATAACATCCAGTCGTGCCATCACAGCAGCCATGGGACCAGTAGGGGGTGTTGGGGTGGGGCTGTTGTGCCCTGGGGGGACTGTACCATCTGGGTGGGCTGCCTGATTCTGAAACATATGAAGGTGTGTCCTTGTTAGCCACCGTGGTGTAGGCGCAACAGCGGCGTGCTCGACACTGTGGCCTTGGGCTGTGCACCTCCACAAAGTCATGGCACTCTGGTGGTATGCTAATTTCTGGCACATGCAGGTCTTCTGGTGTGGGGACCGCAGCAGCCTGCTGGTCATCGCTGCTTGCCCCACCCTCCCCCTGGGTGGTTGATATTTGGGCTGCTTCAACTGCCTCCTCCTAGTTGGCCCTGGAGGGTTGTGCCCTTGTTGGTGGCATGGCACTGGAGGGTTGGGCACTTGGTGGTGGTGTGGCACTGCTGCAGTGTGGAGTGATGGGGTGGGTTCTCTGCCTTGGTGTGCCCTATCATCCCCTTTGCGGGGTGCTGGTGGAGGCATGGGTTGGCGCTCTATGGGATGGCCCCGCTACCTCATCCTCCCTGGATGCCTCAGGTGTACGGGATATAGGGGATGGCATTAGGTCACATTTGCTCACGTGTTTTGGCATGCATAGCAGTACTTACAGGGGGGGGTGTTGCACAGGGTGGTTGGACTCCTGCACGGGACTGGCTTGCTTGCATTTTTCAGTGGATTGGTATATATGGGGTTCCATGTAATAATGTCACCACAAAAATCTCGTCATGCAAAAATATCGCTGAAAAATTGCCGTTTTTTGTGGCGACATTATTGCATGGAACATGCGGGGGACACCCCTGCAAGCCCCAAATTGTATTTATTTATTTTTTTAATTATATTTTTTTTGCTTCTGTCCCCATATATATGGTCACCTGAATATCACCACAACATTTTCCCGGCGATATTATTTACGGCGACCATATATATAGTGATATTATTACCTGATACCATATATGGGGCATGGTGCGGGAGAGGAACACACTCGGGAATGTGGCTTCCCGGTGGTGGCAGGGCAGGGGTTAATTGTTGGCATAGGCATTTGTCTGCCAAGCATTTGGTTTACACGGCCAGCCGGCAATGGTGCACTGCTGTGCCCACACCATGGCTGTGTGTTGCATGGCACTTGTATGTGTCCCTTGGCTGCCCTCCCCACAGTGCAGGCTCACAGGGGTGGCCTAATTGCACTGGCACATAGGTGCTAGTGTGGGTGCCTGTGGTGGCTCACACATACAATGCACCCAGTCACAATGCCCGGGTCATGGGAATTTTCACTGGGGGATGGTGTGGTGGGATGTTCACATTACATTTTTTATCGGGGGGAATTGACTCACCTTCGGCCTCCTGGGTAGCAGTGCCTGCCTCTGCTCCTCTGACTCCCTCTATCCCTGCCATATGTATGATGCTGCTGCAGCGCTCCTCTCATGGCATGAGCTCTGGTAGTGGTGTTCCTCCTCCTGTTACCATGCAGTCTGTCCGGTGCTGGGCAAAGATTCCCCTGGACCCGAACCCGCAGGTTGTTAAATCGCTTCCTGCAGTCTTCCCCATCCCTGGGGACACGGCCGACTGCAGACAGCTTCTTGCTGAAGCTGCCCCAGATGTGGTTGCAACGATTTGAGCTGTTTTTTTTTTTTTTTTTAATGGTGTGCCCGTTACAGCTCCTCATAGTTCCCTAACACCACCTCCACAAGGACGTTGAGCGCTGACTGCGTAAATTTCGGCTTCCAGATCCCATCCTGGGCTGACTTGCCCCTTGCACGTTCCTGTGACATTTCTTGACTTCAGTTGCTCTGGATGGCTGCCATGGGCTCTGATTGAGTGTTTAATGGATTGTGATTTCCAAAAGGGCCACTGCAGTGTTTCCCGTTCTGGCTGTGATGCATTTCCTGAGCGCTATTGATATATGATATGATAGGTTATTTATAACGCACTTAATACCCAGAGGTTTCTATGCGCAGACCCGGGGAACGAACCTGTGTTGCTCTGTGTCGTCTTTCCGAGGCAAGCACGTTGCCCCTGAACTATCCTTCTGACACATTTACTGCGCATTATCAGCTGCCGGCGGCGCTAGCGCTATTTATGCTGGGATTTCGGGCGTAAGTGTTATTTGGGTCTAGCAGTATTGGTGTTAATGCCGGGGAAGTGTGTGCGTGTCAGCTGACTTGTGATACAGCGGTTTCTGCGTGACTAATCCAGTTGTTAATGCTAATACTGCTCAACAGTAATTACGCCCAGATACTGCCCAACTTGTGATGAGGCCCTTTATATTGCTGGAGAATTAGTGTTTTGGTGACTGGCGCTGAGCTGTCCACAGTCTTCTCTATGTTTGCATTATTTTGAGGGCATATCCAGTGGAGGTTCTGGGCACTGTGCTGGGCAAGGACATCTTCTAGGGGCTTCCCAATATACTGTCAGATTATTAAGCTTTAGCCAATATACAAATTGGTTTTCATTTTGCATCATAAACAACACCATTTATTCCTAACTCCGAAAGTAGTGGCATAGAGGGAGTTTTTTTACTTGTATTTGTAAATGGCAACGCGTGTTTCCAAAATGTATCCTTGTTCACACGCGCATGATGTACATTTCTGCTCCCACTACTCATCCCCCCTCAATTATTCCTGCTCCCCCTACTCTCTAGTGACCTCCCGCTCACTCCTGGCTCACACCTCAGCTATGCATGCATGCAGCCACCTCACTGTCCCGTGTCCCTCAGTGACCGGGGGAGTGGGGGCGCAAATCTGACCTAAAAGACAGTACTCCTAGGTAACAATAGGTTTTTTCAAGGTATTAATTCCCATGAGCTCTAAGAACGAAAGTTTGCACATGCCCCCATATTTCAGCTCCACCAAGAGCAGAGGAGTTTGCACATGCCCTCAGTACCTTCAGGGATTGGCTAAATGATTTACCGCCATATTTTGTTGGGAATTTACATGCAGCGATGCCGTGTCTGGAGTAGGATATGTAGGCGCTTTTTAATTTGTTTATCCCAAGATCCTCGCTCATCTAATCTTACTCCTAGATATTACTAATAGTTGACTCTTTCTATGACAACGTTATTAAGAAAGAGATGGGGGGCTGTTTAGAGCAGATCATAAAATTATTTTTATGGAAATTAATTTCCAAACCCATCTTAGTAGAATTATCGGCAAAAGCTTCTACTGCACGTTCGGTGCCACTAAGTGTTTTGCGGATCAAGACTGTATCGTCCACAAACAAAAGTATTCAAAATGTCCTAGTGCCCAAGGCGGGGGCATTCATCTCCAAATGGTCCAATTATTTTTCTTGTTTGTTAATTAAAAAGACCAGACACGCGTCACTGTCTTACACCTCTGTCTACGGAGAACGGCTCTGTCCGTTCACTGCCCATGCCATAGCAAACCTGGAAAAAGTATGGTAATACAGACTTTTGATTTGTGCAAATTGGCAAGGTGGAACCTCAGTCTTGCAAAAGTTGCCATAAGAGGTCTCTGAGTTCTGAAAATGCCATACGGAGAGCACAAAAATAAGGTAGTGTTTGGTTCCTATGGTTAGCAAAAGCTTTGTGTAATAAATGGAACCTAAATACATGATCTAGAGGACTAATTCCTGCTCTGAACCCTGCTTGCAGATTGGTAAAGATGTTGCTGTTATTCTTTGAGTGTTCTGATTGCTGTCACATGCATCGCTTGATCCCTCCTGTCACTAAGGTCTTTGTGTGGCAGTACAATTTGATATATTCAAACATGTTTTTTTGATGTTGATCGGACCTAGCCTACCTACAGCCGTTCATTTGAAGTCTGTTGAATAGTATTTCATTCAATGTGGAGTTCTGCTTGACATGATCCCCTTTGCAGTTTGTGTTAGTTGCTTCCCCTCTGTCAGCTATGTAGGGGACGCCCATCTCTTAGTTTTGCAGTTCTTGTAAATGACATGGGAACCATGGCCTGCAGAAAACCAGTTGTCTCAACACACCTTTGCAACTTCGAACTCTGGACCATTTCTTTGTTGCACAACAGCTTTTTCAACATCTTTGGTGTACCTGGGCTGCAAATCATTCTGGTTACATGTGCACACCTTCATCTCGGGAGCAATTGTAATTTCTCTTGAAGGTGCCTTTGGTAGTTGAACCTGGGTCTGGATCTCATCTGGTGGGCTTATTCATCAGCACCCTGAAGGATGCAGTCCTGCAGCTCTCTTGACACTGATTGACCTTTTTTATCCTAGAACATGAAACTGTCTAAGGATTTACATGCGTATAAACAAACTCTCTAAAACATTTGCAAAGTTCTCAATCTGCTGTATTGAAATGTTTTGCTCACCTGTAAATGTTTCGTGAATGCTTGTTTAGGTGTGTGTATTTTAGTGACTAGTTACAGTTTTTTATGTACATGCTTTCATTTTTAAAAGCACTTGCCTGTAAGGTGTGCATTTCTTGATGCTTTCTTTGATTAAAGGGTTTATATTTCTATAAATATACAGACTGGGCATTCTTTTATAATGTGCTAATGTATGTCTAGTTGTACCACCCTTCTACTATCCTAAGAGTGAAGCAAAGTTGCTTAGTCACTTCCCTTTGTGAACGTCAGATTATCCTACCAAACATAACAAGTTTGTCTTCAGCCCTCACTAGAGGGCTTGCAGAAAATCTGTGTGTCACGTAAAGTGAAGGACTGACCGCCTCCAAGGGAGCCGCCTTTGGGGCTTTGTACTGCCCTAAAGTACTGTTTAATGTAGAGTTGAAAGGCTCACCCAATCTCCTTCGAGAATTGGTTTTCCAACAATCACTTTACTCACTGCTGTGGTTATGACACATTACACAGTGAACACCAGCACCTCCCTTACACACTAGTGAGGTGCTTCAATTGGGGCATAATTGAGTCCACCACTTTGACTGCCCCTGCAATGAGTTCCTTCTGACATTATTAAGGAGGTGGCATGTCCACCGGAACATGTCTGCCTGAAGAAGCCCTTGTACTGTTCCCCAATCATTGCTGTTTGAGATCTCTTCTGAATTACACAGTTCACTATTAAGTGGGCCTTTAGAAGTCGTCATGTGGACAAGCCAGACTCCTTTGAACCTCTGCTATGCCAGGCTGGGCCCCAGGATATAGTGTATACCTGTTGATTTACCTATTATGGGTCATTTTATAGTGGTTAGGGAAGTACTATCTTCTCGGAGGGTGTCACAGCCTTTTGGAGAGCATAACAAGGAGACTGACTGTGACTACAGTTTCAACTCGGCAAAGATGATGTCCCTAAACTACACTGCTACCAGCTTTCATTACTGACTAGACTGAGGAGCTGTTGGCTAATGGCCACTCGGGCAAGGGCATAGGTGTAAGGGCTAATTTAGCCCTGCGCTTGGAGGCTGAACCACATGCTTCATTTTTGGGTGGTGGGGAGCAACTGACTCCAGTGGATTTGCCTTTGTCAGTGCATATAACTGGAGAGTGCAGTAACAAAACTGGTTTTCTCTTGCGACAGTCCCTGTTACACCAGGTACAAGGTAGCTCTGAATACTTACAGAAAATGTACCGTTTTTTGTTTTTGACAAAGTGGCTAGCCTGTTTGGATGCATTGCTAGTAGAATTAAAAAAGGAAATGTGCTCACTGCAGTCTTTAAGGACAAAAGAGGACTCCTGGTCCGACAAATGTTTGGCTATTGTAAGTAAATTGGCCCAGGGCTCCTGCAGTGGTGCTGCATCCGGTAGGCCAGCAGTAACGTATGCTGACTCTGCTGTCATGATGCCTACCCCCGGGGAACCAGACCAGGTCCAGCAACCCCAGAAGCAGGCATCAAGTTATTTTGAGCAAGCCCAAAAACCCCTTCTAGGGGCTGTTTGGGTGCGGTCCTGGCGCCTATGGCGCCAGGCTCATATGGAGAGTCAGTCCTGGCACCATAGGCGCCAGGCTCATAGAGTTGAACTTACCTGAGGCAGACCATGCTGCAGAGCTCCAAGGCAAATGAGGCTTGGAAGGGACTATTTTACCTAGGGACTATTTTTTACTCGGGTGGGGCTGGGGAGGAATACTTACCTGGGACTAATTTGGAGGCTATTTAAACCATGCTGAAGAGCAGCACACGCTGTGCGTTATTCTGCATCCAGCAGCGTAACGCTCACCGTGTCTGCAAGCCTGCATCCAGTCTTCTGCCACGCCCGCCTCGAGTCTGCAGCTCCTAAATAAAGGGAGGAACAGAAGGAGAAGAGGTTAGAATAAGAGCAAAACCTTCGATCGTTACCTGAATTCCGGATCCACCGCGCCTTCGAGCTGGAAGAAAGGAGCATTTTACTTGCGCCGCCTCACCTGCTGCAGCGCCGCGCTGAACTCACCGGCCTTCGCAGCATCCTCACGATCCACCGCATCCTTCTGCACGTTCCCGCCGCACTCTGGCACCTAAGGGGTACACAAGAACAGCAAAGGTGAGCCAAGGGAATAAACAGAGGCAATAGTAACTACCCCATAGACTTACCTGATTACTGCCGGGGGTACTATTCCTCTTCACGGGTCGGTGCAGTCTCCATTGCATCCTCGCCGTACCCCGGCCCCTAAGGGGAACAAAAGGACAACAAGGTGAGACGAAGGGACAAACAAGGGAAACTCTTCTCACCACAATAGACTTACCTAATTTTACCGCCGGAGGCATTATTCCCTGAACTTCATATTTTCTCTCCACACCTGAATAAAGGAACAAGCCACAGGTTACATTCTGGCCTTATTTTATTGAACTGTGTAGGATAAGCCAAATCCTTACCTGAATTTCGTCAGCTACCACGAGGAACTCTTCGCTGGGGTCAAGCTGCAAACTGCAAGGAATCGGACAAGAGTGAAAGTCAGACATGTGAACTCTTACGAACTACATACTTTTCGGAGTCAATATTGTTCTGGAACTCGCCAATTCCTTTGAGCCAGTGAAGCAACTGGTTATCAACGCGCCCCTGCGCTCAATGCAGGATGGAGAGCTCATCTTTTCAAACCATCAGGTGAGACTATAAGAGGGGACATCAAAGGTGATCTGTGGGGAGAACAGCGGGGGTGGGGGGATTTACGCTCAACCCCATGGGTGGTTAATTCCTTTTCTCCATTTACAGAAGAATATTCCTACGGGCCAAGCAAACGAAGCTAGGTGGGCCAGTCCAGTCCGTCATCTCGGCCCTACATGTCACATTGGTGGAAACCGCAGCTGTCCAGTTCCGATCGACGCCTCTGTGGGAGCCAGGTGAGCGTAACATCTGCTTCCTAGACCAAGGGACCTGGGGGGGGGTCTTGAAGATAGCCAGATGGGACCAATCACAGCAAGTGCCTACTGAATGGTGGAATCACAAAGTGGAAAAATCTCTTTGGCTGTTGAGGCAGCTGACCCAGTGGGAGTGATGCCTGAGTTTTAGATGCAATATTAGTTAACCTGAACCCTATTATCTCTATTCATAGTGTAAGGCAAGACATCCAGACAACCAGACATTAAAACAAAAAACATTCCTCTAAGGAAAAAGGTTTGATGCACCTCTTTGCAAGGAAAATCAGATTTATTTTGTATACAAAAAGGAAATAAGTGACAGAAGGTCTCGTAGAACCAAACTGACACGGAGCTCTCTGTTCGTTCAAAGCAAGTATGAGGTTTTATGAAAAGAAATAACTAATGACGTGAACCATAAACAGTGTTAATCCCCCAGCCTCATTGGCTACCGTCTATATACATATGATCAGTCCCCTATAGTCCCTTGACTGATTGGCCATCTAACTCTACCCTCTAACACATGGTTCCCCTATTCCGTCACCTTGGTTCCCAGCTACTGTATTGGCGAGTTACCTAGGATGTTATCCTCTCCATTGGCCTAGTCACATGGCGTGCACCTGGTTGTTGGCATGAGCTCAGTGGACAACTCTGAGGTCAAATTAGCCCTTTTAAATAATAGTGCGATTCTCTTGATATTAGACACACAGGTGCCCCAATCATGCCTCCCCGTTGTAGGACTAGATTTGTTAGCATCACCTCTTGCTCCTCGTATCACAAATCACTGGATGTTCTGCTCTGATACATTTAGGTACTCTGTTTTCCAGCCGTCTGGCAGTTCAAATGTGATGGCCATTGTTCCTGGAGGGGTGAGGGGGGGCGCTGGTGCCCTAAATCTAGTATTTCAGCAGCTCAAGACCTCTAACCTGGTTCCCATACGGTTGCCCTTCAGGACGGGTGCATCCCTACCCTTGCTCTGCCATTCACATTCCATTTTCGCAGGCCTACAGTTTGATGCAAGTAAACCATTATCTGTTTATTGTGCCGTGCTGCTAGATCACCAACAGGGAATGCAAAATGCTAGGCCTAACTTCCAATATGACGATGCTTCAGTATTTCCTGCACCTAGGCCCTGTGTCTACATCATTTATTTATTTTGACATTTGTATAGCGCACCTAGCCCAATAGTTGCTTACATGGGTACTCGGTTACAGACGTTAGTTACATAGGTAGTAGGTTACAGACGTTAATTGCATTGATTGCATCGTACATTGGGATCAGGTAGTTACATATTGCATTAGGTTATCATGTTACAATGAGTGTATCTTAGATTAGGTTTGCGCATTGCATTAAGTTATCACATGATGGAAAGGTTCCTATGTAAGGTGCAGACACCTTCATCGTTACACATTATATTTCACTATTGCTATACAGTATCATCCGTGCCCTACACCTGGGCATACCGAGGCTTCTATTACTACTATAAAACAAATTAGTTTGTTATTCCCACTTACACTTTCCACCCCCATACAGCCTTGGACGTTCACTTTCTTGTGCGCTAATAGATTTTTCTGAGCCTGAATCGTTGGGGCGGACATGGGAGCTGTATGTGCATCCCAACATTAGCAACTTGCTCCCACTTTAACAAGAGGTTGGAGTCGGCCTTTATCGGCCTAATCAATTGAAGGGGTATTCATACTTAAGAAAGCAGGCTTCCCGAGCATCTATTTTGGAGAAGCAGCCACGACAAAGGACTAATTGCTCAGCTTGCTCATTTTTCCCCACTTTAAAAGGAGGCAGACTTGTTGCTGGACATTGTAGGGGGTGTAGAGGAAGCTGTGAGAAACCTGAGGGTATTCTCAGTTCCACTCCCTTGGGATCTTCTGCGCAGGTGGCCAGGGAAGGGCCATCGCTTTTGGATCCTGATCCTGACAAGCGAGGGAGAATCACCTGTGTGGAGAGTCTGTGGGGACTGGGAGTGGGATGCCCTTGGGCGAGACATGGTATCTCCCTTTTCATACTAATGGCCAACCCAATCGTTCTCCCTTGTTCTTGGGTTATTATGAGTCAACTACCCTGACTTCCTCCTATATAACTACTAACAGCACTGGGACGAAGATTCTTCTTCTTGAAATAAAGTTTTGTTTTGTTTGCTTGCTTGTTAGGCGTTTATACAGCAAATAAATTCTGTTTCAAAGCGCCCACAGGGCAACGGTGGGGCAACATGGTATTGCAGTACAATTAAAATGTACAAAAAATACAGTGGTGGGAGGGATGGCCAAACCTACTATGCCTTGTGAATATTCAGAGCGTGCAAGTGCAGCAAGGAAGAGAGCAGTGGGGTAGGTACTGGGGTGTATGTGTTGGAGGCCACAGATGAAGTACAAGGTATGGTAAGTGCTATGCAACCAGGAGCCGGGTTGGGTGGAAAGTGTGAGTCTCAAGTGCAGAGGCAAGTGCTGAAGGTTGACAGAATCTTGGGAAATTGTGTGTGAGTGGTCGGGGCTCAGAGGATGCATAAGGGTTCAAGACAACAATCACAACAACTGTGAGATTAGCAGAGGAGGGAAGGAGGAGGAAAAGAGCAAAGTCTTGAGGTGCTTTCGGAACTTAAGAAGGTCCTGCTCAAGACGCAGAGGTAGGGGGAGGCTGTTCCATAGGAGGGATCCAGCTGAGGAAAACTAACAACCTCCTGCTCTCTTGTTAGCTAAACGCTTTACACACAGGGAGGAACGTAGAGGTCTAAAAGGAGAGTAAGAGAGAGTTGCAGATAGTGTGGTCCCCAGGCAGCCTTGTGGATGACGCAGAGGGATTTGAATTTGCAATATGCAGCAACTGGGAGCCAGTGGAGACTTTTTAGGGCAGAGGAGAGGAGGTCCCTGGACTTGAGGCCAATGATGAGACTCGCTGCTCTATTCTGGATTAGCTGAAGGGGTCGCAGAGTGGAAGAAGGTAGATTGAGGAGAAGGCTGTCGGAATAGTCAAGCCTAAATAGAACGAGGGCGAGGGAAACTGAGCTTCTGGGGGAAAGTGAAAAAAGCGAGAATTCCTTTGAGAAGGAAGAATTGAAAATGGGACTTCTTAGCAATGTCCCGAGTGTGAGGGAGGGAGGAAGGAGATAGAGGAGTCAAAGGTGACTCCAAGGTTTCTGGCTTCGAAAGGAGGAGCCGGGGGAGAGCCCAAGGTGGGAGGCCAGAGAGAAGGGAAGGAGGAGGGAGCAGGGGTCCCAATCACAGGTCTCAGTTTTGCTGGCATTGAGGCAGAGATTGTTGGAAGTGCACCAGGCCTGGATGGTAGGTAGGCAGTCGGGGATAAAGGAAGAGGCGAGTGACTCAGCAGGAAGTCTGCAAAAGAGTTGAGTGTTGTCTGCATGACACTGGAAGTTGGGGGAGAAGGAGGAGATGAGTGCCAGCTGAGCAAGGTAGATGTTAAAGAGCCAGGGGGAGAGGATTGATCCCTAGGGGACGCCACTGGTGGAGAAGGAAGTAGGAGAGAAGAAGGTGCCCAGGATGACTTGAGAAGAGCGGTCAGTTAGGAAAGAGGTCAGCTATTCCAGTGCCCGTTCCGAGATACCAAGGTTAGCGTGGGGCCTTTCTATGAAGATAGAATGGTTGACAATGTCAAAGGCAGAGGAGAGATCAAGTAGGGTGAGGACATGCAGATCTCATTAGGTTTTGGCAATCTCTCAGGTCTTAAACTGAGGCCATCTAAAAGCTACTGCCCTGCTCATCGATTCTCTAGTCTAAGTCTGTATGTGAAATGTGTTTGGTGTTCCAGACCGTTTTCCTTCATTGTTCTTCCTTGCGACTTATGCTTTTTCCAGGCCTCTTGCTTGGTGTC
Source organism: Ambystoma mexicanum (assembly GCF_040938575.1). Classification (NCBI taxonomy): domain Eukaryota; kingdom Metazoa; phylum Chordata; class Amphibia; order Caudata; family Ambystomatidae; genus Ambystoma; species Ambystoma mexicanum. The sequence continues at coordinate 283,341,200 of NC_090938.1, read as the reverse complement.
GTCTTCTGATAAACATGGGCTTCGATCCACCAAACATCTTCTAGCTACCTTCCAAGTTTTTGAAAGCTGTGGGCATTGGAATACAGGAAAATCTGTTCAGGCATTGTGGGGAGAATAGCCACTTGGAGGCTCATATATTAATTGTGTTGTCAGGTTACCTCTTTGAAAGGGTACTCTTTAACCAACCTGTGTATGCGTTTAATCCATGTTCTAGGTCCCCCTTCGTCTATAGTGGCCACCAACGGATTACGTTTGGCCGTTTGGAGGCTGCCGCTGTTGATAATGGCCTAGGTGATCTGTCTGTGTAATATGGGCTCCCCGGTATAGTGTATGCTCTGGAGGTGCAGCCTTATTCTGGCTCCCTGATGTCTTTATCGAGAAGGGCTTCATACTGCCCAATGTCCATGGGTTTAGGATTCTGTCTTTAGAGACACTCTCTCACTGTGTGTTTGCAATCACCACAATCGTGTCTTATTTTGCCCCTTGGATTTTCCGCTTACGAACCTATTGGAAAAAAAAACATGTCAAAGGACTCACCATCCCTGATAACGTCTCACATGGGCAGCTTTGGCCACTGCTGGGCCTTCACCAAGCTTAATCTTCCAATAGTCACCTTCTTTCACTTGGGCCCTTGTTTTGCAAGGCTGGCCCATGGTGTTAAGCAGGGGGACAGGTTTCATCCTGAGATCCCAACTGTACCGTCAGGACCTTCCGGTCCCCACTGTCTCATAGGCTGACTAAATGTTAGTGGTTTTGTTCAGGCTTGGTTTGGGAGCCTGCCCAACTCCATGTTGAATCGACCCTTCATTAAATTGTTCCAATATGATTTTATCTGCTATGTCTGCTGTCGAGGTGGTGGGAGCTTAAAGCCACTATCGGCAAGATCTTTAATCCGATCGAAGATTTGTTGTTTGGTTTCACCGGGTTCAGGCGGGCTTCTGTAAAATTTTCCCCTTGGGTTGCTTTGTCGTACCCGTCTCTTCAAAATGGATTTTTTAAATGGATTCTTTCCTCCTACAGATTGCTAATTTATTATATCAATCTCCCAGCACATCTGTTCTTCAGAAACTTTTCTGCCACCAGGGGCAGCCAGGTGGCTCCATGTCAGCTGCATGCAACGTCTGTATACGTCCCATGCCGGACACAATGTAGGGCACTAGATATGGAGGCACAGTGACCTAAGTTCCTTTTTCCATGTACTCTGCTCGATTCCGGAATATCACTTCAAGAAAATGCTTTTGATGATCGCACCATGCTGAATCAGACAAAGGCCCCGAGAATAAACCATTGGTTGACTTCAGGCATCAAATGTCAAGCTCTGACCCTCATAGGATCTGTTTATAGCGTCTCATACAAAAGTACTGCAAGCAAGACTGCAGATCGTGTCAGTTGATGTACTCCAAGGGGCTTTGAGAGTGGGCGGTGAAACTTTTTACCTTTTTCCAGAAGGAAAAAGGTAAACGGAGTATCAAAGCGAAAAATGGTCTACAGTCCGCAAGGGCTATAAGAAGATGAAAGAACTGCAAAAGGTCTTGTTCACCCATTGGTTCCTTCAAACATTGTTCTTCTTTCTCCTCAAAAAGGAGAAGTCACCACTCCAGAGACTCCTAAGTAGAGGAGGCTCTGCATGCACCCTTTACCATCCAATCCTCCACACCAGAGGAATGGGATGCCTTTCAGCTCAAGATACTTGACCTCTTTGCAAGGCCCCGGTGCCGACGGCTTCACCCTGTGTACCGACGGCACCATTGGAGTTCACAACACTCGGATGAGCCAGCAGAGCGATTGCAAAAGTCTGCAACCGTATGTGTTTGGGCTTGGCCTCGATGTGGGACCCAAAGTTGCTGGACATGTGAAAGTATAGCTAACTTTAGTCCAACAATTGATCAATTCAAACTTAAAGGTTCTTTAAAGCACTCCTTGTGACCAGGGTTGCACTCCCTTCCCCTGGATCAATTCAGGAATACTTTGAGCACAGTTCAGTTTTAAAAAAGTTCTGTTTAAGATAACACAAAAGTCTCTTTCAACCACTGTGTCTTTCCCTGAGACACAGCAAAAGTATTTTCCACAATGTTTGTTCAGAATTCAAACCAACTAATGTTTTCCACAAAATCCTACTTTGAAAGGTAAATGTATTTCTTCTATAAAACAAAATCAAAACCAAAGCAATTGTTCTTTTCAACATGTTGAACAATTTTAGCGGATTACACCTTCTTCAAATGAACCACTTTTGTCAGGCTAGCACAACAATTTCTCTTGGCACCCCTCCTTCAAATAAACGACTTTTGTTAGGATAGCATAGTTTGTCAAACAAATGATAACGTTAATGGTTCTTTGTTTTTGTTGGAGGTGGAGATGCGAGGGAGGATCACCTGGGTGGTGGGTCCTTGGGGAGTAGGGAGAAGATGTCTGTTGGCGAAGCATGGTATCCCTCTTTCCCTTGTGAGAACAGACCTTACCCTTTACCTACATTTATAGGTTGCTGCCAATCACTTCCTTTTATTTCCTCTCAGTCATACCACTCTAGTACTGGGACAAGGATTAGGCACACACTAACATGCAGTTCCATCACTCTGGCACTGAGACGAGGAAGCGGCCTGGAAACTATTGTGAGGGTCAGGCATGTCCAGAGAAAATCAGTAATTGGAGTCAGGCAATTGCGCACAAGGGTTCGCACCTGCAACCTGTTAAGGAGTCACAGGTGCATAAAATGTGGATCTGACCATAAGGAAGGAAAAACAAGCAGGAGAGACCCTGGGCTGGGAGAGACCAGCCTGGGAGGGTTGAATTTCTGCAGAGAAGGCTGCCGAGAAGAGTCATGCCTGCAGGCCATCATGTGCTGTCGAGAATCTGTGACAGTGGGGCCCGAGCGGTCCATGAACGGAGCAAAGACTGAGGGCGTCATCTTTGCCTGGTGCCCACAGCCAGAGCTGTGGGGCACAGAGGACTCAAGTTATGCGGGCTACTGGTAGCTTCCGCAAGCAAGTGGCAGAGTTACCGGCAAACCATAGTGGGATTCGTAGCAGGCGAGCGCTACTTGCAGACTCACAGCGAAGTGTGTGCAGAGCTGAGAAGAGAGAACGAGATTGCCCAGAGGAGTCGCCGAGGACTGGTGAGTGAAACAGAGGGATCACTCGTACCGGCGCACTCCTGGGGCTAGTGCAAGGCATAGGGTGATGCTGGTTGAAAGGAAATGTATGTGCAAGTGACCGTGACCCCGAAATAAGGGTTTTTTAAATGCTACAAACAAAATTCTGCTATTTGTAGTAAAGGAACTTAAATAAGAAGTATGTATTATTGAATAACGCACTAAAGAAACGCTTTACAAGTTTTATTGAATAACAAACTGAAGGAAATCTTTGAGAATCCCATGAATGAAACGAAAACAGGTGTGAAACACACGTAATGAACATTTAAAGGCAAAGAATTAAACATTATGAATTAAGTGAAAAGCAAGTGATGAACACTTATGAAGTTTATGAAAGCAAGGTGGTGGAATAGAGTGAACACCACAGAGTGAGGTGAATGGAAGAACACACTAGGTCGAAGCCCAAACGACTGACCAGGAGAATTCAGAGTGAAAGCAATCTAAAGCACAGGTGTGGTGAAAGAGAAACCTGTGTGGGCAAGAAACCTAGGTTTATCGGTTACATGACCTGTAATGGGTGCACCGTGTGGCAAAATCGAGGAAAGTCCACATAAAGAATCTTCACTTGTAACTAAGATTGTGACGGGAATGGGAAAGATAGTAATCTGTATCAACTGAACCTGAAGGATTATAAAGGTTACCTGGAACTGGTCATGAAAATTAAGAGGCTTGAATTGATTGTACATACATTAGCAAGCCGGAATAGCTGACTTCTTGGGGAAGAGAACCCAAAGACTTTTTTAACTGTGTTGTAGACTTGGGGAAAGGAACCCTGGGGCCTTTTAGGAACTGTGTTCTCTACTTAGGGAAAGAAACCCGAGGCTTTTTGGAACTGCTTTGAACTTGGGGAAGAGGAGCTGGAAAGTAAGTCTAGAGCTAGAAGAAGCTCAGAACTTTATTTAAAACACTATTTCGTTTATTGCTGATATCCCTACACATTTATTTATTTATTGTATTTATATTACACCCAAACCCTAAGGTATCACGGCGTAGTTACAGACCTCTTAATTGTAGTTAGGTAGCATACCCAGTACATTCAATTACGAGACATTTTACAGTACATACAGTTGCGAATCAAGCTACACATGGATTCACAATACAGTCCTTTAACAAGGCCACAACACGAGACATTGCATTTTTGAGGGATTGATTATTAATGCATTGTGAATATATGCATAGCTTTTGTATAGCTTAGTTGTGAGGGCAAGTATAGGTTTTGGACACAGACTTTTAAGTTAAACTTACTGACTCAGACTGTCCTTAGGTTCTTTAGGTAGGGAAATCCCACCTTAGCATAGGGCAAGTAAGGCCTTACACCATCTGGCATTTTAGTTAATAAATATATTTTGTTTTAACTTTGAATCTGTTGTCTGTCTCATGCTTCATGATGCATTCACACATTCAACATAACACTCTGTTCATAACGGGTGGTAGAAATATTCCCAGCTCTTTAAAGTGTACACGTTCAATGTGGGGTTAGTAAAAGAGGTGTGCTTTGGTTGCAAACATATTCTAACAAATTTCACATAGTTCTGTATGGTTATGCGAGTCCAACCACTTTCAATACATCCAATGAGTATTAATCTATTAAGGTTTGTTCCCTTTTTTTTGTTTTACAGTGGTTGTTCAAAGCATTGCCCAGCGGCGACAGACAAATAGTTGTATTCACTTTGTTTTTTCACAGCAGGATGTTTCTATGGGGTATTTTGTTGACACAGGGTGTTTCAGCCCTTATCATGAGAATTTGCACATCCAGGCGATCATTTTTATGGGTGTTCTATTGGGCCTTCATCAGGACATACAGTAACTTGATCGCAGGTCATAAATCGTCCACCTAACCCTTTTGTTAAATCTGTAAAAAAATCAACAAAAAAGAAAAGATAAGTGTAGGTGAGGACCACCATAAGTTTGATTTGTATCCAATATTCAACTAAGTTAAAGGGGACTACTGACCTGGGGGAAAATAAAGTGATGGATATTTCTTTCCATTCAGAAGGGGTTTTTCTCACAGTGGGGTTTCTTGCCAACTTCGCGAGGTGAAACTTGTAGCAATGACATGTGTGCATTGGTATAGCACTTTTGGTCTGTTGATCCAATGTTGTTACTGGGGGCTATTACAAAATAGCTACTGAGATTTTAATGCTGGTACTCTGTGGGTATCCTGTGTGCTTGTTGCTAGTATACTCTGCAACCAGTCTCTATCCATGGCCACTGCAAGAAAAGGTGCTTGCCAGTATACACACAACGTTCAGTGATCATGATTCTATTCCTTCGTTATGTAGTAGTTCCCTCCTGTTGCTACTTTGCGTGTAGATTCAAGATCTCAGAGTTGTAAAGACCTTTGTACTGTGTCATCACTCTGTGCATAATGGTATCTGTGGCCTTATTGGGTCCATTCCTGCTAGCAGGCAAAGCAGACATTTGCCCAGTCTCTAGCAGAAGGAGCACAGTGCCCAAAAAGCACATTACCTATATGGGTGCTAGTTTGGTAGTGGGGTCACTCGTGTAACACGGGCCGATTACATGAGCGGGCTGCATCCCCAATGTGTAATGTGAACCTGACAGCTTGCGGGTGTGTAGCTACACTACGCGTTGTCGCTGGGAGCGCAGCTACATTCAATGTTTGGCGTCTGCTTGAGGGGAAAACAACTACTGTAAAGTGTGCATAGGCATGTCTGTTGCCACATACTTTTGTGACTCTAGTTATGGAAATAGGGCGCAGCGTTCCTCAATACACTACTAGAGCGTGTACAGTGCGCATATGCATGTGGGGACTAAAGTATTACTGTCAAGTGTGCATATGCGAGTAATTTACCACGTGGGCTTGAATAGAAACTCATTTATGTCAAAATACGTTCTCTTTGCACATGACAATACGGGCACAGCACACTCGAAGCAGTGCTGCCGGCTCGTAAGCATGTTGCTATAGTAACCTATTCTTGTTGCGGGCAAAAAAAAACTGTGGCACACCTTACTGTAAAGTATACATAGACAGGTCTTATGCAACATACAGTTTAATGACTATAGTTATAACAATGCGGTACAGCGTCCCTGGATACACTGCCACAGCATGTAAAATGCGCATATGTGAGAAACCAGGAACCTTAATGTCAAATATGCATATGCGTGTAATTTACATCATGTGCTAACATCAAAACTAGTTTGTCAAAATATACTCTTTAATCCTGGCCATCCTGGACACGGCAGCACTGTTGGCTCAGGTGCGCATATCCATAGTGACCTATTCTTGTTGGTGGGACTTCCTTGTATGGCTGTCAGGAAACGTGTAAGGCAGCGACACAGACTTCCTCAGGCAGTGAGGCTGGTGTTCAATTGCTTATTTCAGTTTCCATGTAACACGCTGACGGCATCTTCTATGATTATGACGAAGCTGTGAACACCCAGGTGTCGCCTGGTGGCCAACTTGGCATATATTCACCAATATTGAAAAATATAGGCACTGATAGTCCGGTTACCTTAAACCACCACACATGGTTATCCCAACAGTGTCCAATTCGTTTAGTACTGCTTAAGTGTGATTCTGAATGCAGTAAAAGACGACTAGCACATTTGGGAACATGTGTAAAGGCCAGGCATGTTGTCTATTCCGGTGACAAATAGGTGTATTTCCAATTTCGAGCTGAGCACAAGACCCCAATATGATCATGCATTGCTGGCAAGGTGTCCTCATAAAAGTGATATGATCTCATATTGCTTCTTGCGGCCCTCATTCCATCAACAAGTGATTTTACAGATGGTGATGTTTGTGGTGCCCAATTTCCCTACCTTTATTTTGGAATAACCCAATTGTGTGCAATTTGGACCAAGATTAGTGCATGGTCATTGCATTGTCATATTATCCGTTTTATATGCTATCAAATGAAATTCAAAAAACAATTGGCTGGTACAACATTCAATGGCAGTATTTTAGATATTGTAATGTGCCATTACATGTTCTTGTTAAGTGACAGAAGTTCAGTATATTCCTAAATGCAATAACAATGAATACCTTGTTTCGGATAATGCAATCGGGTCACCACATGTGTTAGATCAATCATATCTACTTATTTCTAGACAGTTTCATATATTTCTGGCATTCCACCGAAGTACCATCATGGTGTTGCTCACAGAAATGGTGGCGATGGACCATTTTCATATATAATGTCATGTTGTTTCTATTTTGCTGAACAAGCAATAGGTGTCATTCTATGTTGATCATTGTGATGTGGCAAACGGTTACTGTTGAATGAATAAGTTCCATTCTATGCTTGTGTTCAGACCATTTTTTACTAGTTTCCTCAAGAGTACATCTCGGGTTGCCACCTCGTGATAGTGGTGGTACTGTCAGGATCACGAACCAGGTGAAGTCATTGTATTTGTGCTTTTTTGGCTGAAAGTGCTCTACCATGGGTTTCTCCGGGACTTGATTTTTCAAACATGATCTGTGTTCGCAGAACCTTTTGGCGGATTTCCCTTTTTGTTTTTCCAATGTATAAAAGTTTGCAAGGGCATCTGATTCCGTACACGGCCGAGCTGGTTTTACAGTTCGTGAAGTCTTTGTATTCCAAAGAGCGGTCATATGGGATTACTTTTTTCATATTTCTTGTTGGGGGACAGACTGAACAGTTACCACATTTGTTGTGGCCTACAATCCGTGGTAGACCCCATGTATTCAGAACTGTTGTTGGTCTTGAACCTTTTTGCTCATATGTATGAACCAGCATTTGTTTCAGGCTCTGCGGCTTCTTGAATGCAAACTGTGGTTTGGATGGAGCAAAGTCAGGGGTATGTAAGATATTCCAGTTTTTGAGAATTTCCTTCTTTAGTGCATTGCTAATTGGACTGTAGGTGGAAGCATGTGATGTGGTGTTCTTGTTCTCGATGTCGTACTTTCAGACAAGATTCTCTTGTTATATTTTTCGCTCCTTTTCTTGCTGATATCATCGTTGTGCGGGGATAGCCCCGTTCTTTTAGTCTTTTCCAGAATTCCTGCATGTTTCACAAATTCCCCTGCCTGGGAGCAGTTCCTTCTTATTCTAAGAAATTACCCATAAGGGAGGTTAGTTTTGAGACTTCGAGGGTAGTAGCTGTTGTAATGTAATAAGGTGTTTTTGTCCATTGTTTTACATAATAAAGTTGTCTCAATTGTCCCCTGTTCAGTTTTCATAACTAATAATTCCAGAAAGGGAACTGTGTAAATGTCGTAAGTCATAGTGAATCTCGGGAAAGGACACATTCCTTGAGCCATTTCAGGAAGTCATTGAGATCTATGAGGGAACCATTCCGAATCATCATGACAACGTTGATGTAACGCCTCCAGATCTTCACATGCTCAACAAAGGGTTGGAGTCTTGGTACAAGAACTGATTTTCAAAATTGTCCATGTACAAGTTAGCTATGTCTGGAGGAAAAATAGCTCCCATGCTGGTTCCATGTATCAGTTTGAACAGTATGTCTTCAAAGAGGAAAAAGTTGTCTGTGAGTGCCAATACATTCTAGTATGATATATGATCTGATATGGCCTTTGTAACGCGCCTATACACAAGTGTTTCGAGGTGCGACGAGGCAAGGGAGGGGGAAGTAGAGGGAAGACAGACAATGATCTTATTAGCCTAGGTGTCATTCAGATCGCGCAAGTGCATGGGAAGAGGGAAAAGGATAAGTGCGGGGGGATGGGAGAGGGGAAAGTGCAGTACATGGGATAGTAGAATAAATAAGATAATAGAATGGCCAGATGGTGGCAAGTGCAGGTAAGAGCAGACGTAAGTGCTGGTAGGGGAACTGTAGGGATACAGAACAACCGTCCCCAGGTGCGGGGGCTGCCAGGGAGGCAGTGCAGGTGTGCAATTGGCGGGGCCAGGGCCCGAGATCAGAAGGGTGGCCAGGTAGCCAGTGCAGTTTCAGCCAAGCCATGAAATCTGTCTGCTTTTCTTTAGTTTCTGAGTGCTGGTCCAAATATATACGCATGACTTCTATACTTGCTGCTTGGGGGATGCTTCCACATCAAATGTTACTAGGATATCGTCCTGTTCGATGTTCAGGGTTGATAGTACTTTAATGATTAGTCTAGAGTTACAAATGTGTTATTTCAATTTTATGATGACAGGCTTCAAAAAGAAGTCCGAGTATTGGGAAAGTGGTTCCAATACTGAGCCAATTGCTGAAACAATAGGTCTCCCGGGTGGCCTTGTTGTTTTTTTATAGACCTTTGATAGTATGTAGAACGCTGGAGTTAACGGTAAAATTTGTTTAGGAATTATTTCTCATCTTCCTCTATCCTACCTTCCAGAAATGCATGTTGCATCAAGCTCAAGATCTCTTATTGTAGTCTCTCAGTTGGGTGTATCTCTAATTGCTTGTAGTGGTCTTTATTGTCAGCAGTTTAAGTGCCTCTTCTCTGTAGTCACTGCGTTTACAAAAACCTATTCTGCCTCCTTTGTCAGCTGGTTTTATTTAGAAGTCTGGATTATTGTTCAGTCGGTATATAGCCTCTCTTTCTTTCTTTCTTGTTCAGATTGTCTCTTGATTGATTCTTACTGGCTAGCAGTTTATTGGTCTTGTGAAGTACTCTGTTCTCAAAAGGAAGTATATTGGGACACATAGCGGAAGTCGGGTGGATGAAGGTCAATGACGGTTTTAGACCAGTGGTACTTGCCTCCTTCCTTCATCTGTTTCAGAGTTTCTAAAAAAATATTTAAGTTTTAATACTCTGATAAAAACTTTAAAACGTGTTAGCCAGTAAGACTCAATGAAGAAACAATCTGAACAAGTACGAAAGAGAGGCTACATACCAACTGAACAACAATCCACACTTCTTAATAAAACCAGCTGACAAAGGAGGCAGAATAGTTTTGTGGAAACCCAGTGACTACAGAGAAGAGGTGCTTAAACTGCTGGACAATAAAGACTACTACAAGCGATTCGAGATTAACCCAACTGAGAGACTACAAGAAAAGATTTTGAGCTTGATGCAGCAAGCATTTCTGGAAGGCTGGATTGATGAATTTGAGAACAAATGCCTTATTGTTTCAGCAATTAGCTCAGCTTTGGAACCCCTTTCCCAATACTGATACTTCTTTGTGAGGCCTTTCGTCATGACAAGGAAATCATACTTTTGTGTCTCTACACAAATCATTAATTTACTATCAAACTTGAACATCGAACGTGACAATATCCTAGTAACATATGATGTAGACGCGCTCTGCAGCAGCCGGTGAGTCGAGGGGAGAATCGATAAGAAACCGAACTGTGTTGAAAGAAAAGTAGGCAACGGCTAATTTGAACTTTGAAAAGCTTATAGATGCAATTGACAAAAGAGAGGGAAAACCAGCAACAGAAGAGTCCGGCACCACGTTGGTGCTCAGGTAGGAAACTCTGGGCAATTACCCGATGGTAGAAAACTACCGTGACCAGAAGTCCCAAGAAACAGTGTGTTGACAAAAGTGAACCAGATAGAGGGATGTCCACGAGAATTGTTTGCAAAGACATGTTAAGACTGGTGAAAGTTAAAATGTGAACGGTCTTTGTGCAAAGCCGTAGTGAACCCGCAAGAGGGAGGCTGAGAGTCGAGACAAATATTCGAAAGGGGTCTGCGCCGAAAGAGGGGGCCCAGCGTTGAAGAACCATCACCCTAGAAAGAGCGAATAAGCCATAGTGAACCCGGCGGAGGGAAGCTGAGATTTAGATCGGATCTACGCCCAAAAGAGGGGCACCCAAGAGTGACGAATCCTCACTTCGAATGCAATCCGAGATAAACTTTTGTTTGTTTGGTTTCTTTTGGAACTATCAGACCCTCGGAATCAGGAGACTCAGCCATCGATGGTTCTGATATTGATTAAGAACTGTTTGAGTGGTCTACGCCCGGAAGAAGGGGATCCAGGTGTGAAGCCATCACCCAACGTGAACTGTGCTATAGAACTTTTTGTTGGTTGGATACATCAGGCTTCGAAGGCAAGAAACTTTTTAAGGAAAAGAGACTTTACCATCGAAGAACCTGATCAATGGAACAGAACTGTCAGCTCGTGCTGAGGACGCTCGAAGGTGTACTGTGCTAGCTGAAATGGAACTGTCGGCTCATGCTAAGAAAGCTCAAGCATGTGCTGTGCTCCAAGGTCCCACCTTGTCCTCTGCTGAAAACGTGGGGAACACTTCTTTTCTTTATTGAAACCCTATCCCCCACTCTTTCTGTGATTAGTTGTAAGGAATTGGCAATTGGTTTGTCTTTAGTATAGGCCCTTTTATTTTGACACAACGCTACTAGGACTGCCTTATTTTTCATTTGATGGTCGACACTTGCTCCCATCTTAGATTTAGGCTTAGGTTAGGCATTTTTCCACCGTGCATTTATAATTCAATAAACACCCTTGAAGTGTGATTACTTTTGTCTGTCTTTACTGTTGCCTCAATGAGTCTTACAAATTACGCTAGCTACCACCCTTTAAGTCGCAAAACTAACCTCCCTTAGGGGCAATTTCTTAAAATAAGACGGAACTGCTCACAGACGGGAGAATTTGTGAAACATGCAGGAATTCTGGAAAAAAAGATTAAAAGAACAGGGCTATCCCTGCACGACGACGAGATCAGCAGGAAAAAGTGACAAATAGAACAAGAGACTCTTGTCTGACAGTACCACATCGAGAACAAGAACGACGCATCACGTGCGTCTTCACCTACAGTCCAATTAGCATTGCACTAAATACAGTAATTCTGAAAAACTGGAATATCTTACATACCACTGACTCTGCTCCACCCAAACCACAGTTTGCATTCAAGAAGCCCCAGAACCTGAAAATAATGCTGGTTCATACATATGAGCAAAAACATTCAAGACCAACAGTTCTGAACGCATGGAGTGTACCACCAATTGTAGACAAATGTGGTAACTGCTCATACTCCTAACTTTATATGCACTCCCCTGATTCCACCCACTAGTGCTATTCCTCAGTCCTCTTTTCTGTGGCGATGGGAGCAAACCTCTTTCCCCTAGGCTGTGTTTGAAGGCCTTATTCTTGCTTGTAATTCCACGCTAAACTTCCCCAGGGATAGTTTTTTCAATTTTTTCCTCTAGATTTGTTCAGAGTCATAGGTACTCTGTCCTCCAGTGCGACGCTCTTCCCCGGTGCATGTCAACTGCGGCGGCATTCAGCAGGTGTCCGGCCTGCGAGGGTCCCTTCCTCACGTTGGATCCACATACACTCTGCCTCCGGTGCCTTGGCAAGGACCATGGCTGGGACAGCTGCTCGGCGTGCAATGTGCTCACCCCCGCACTCGATGAAGAACCGCTTGGCCAGGTGGAGGGAGCTCTTAAGATCGACACCGGAGCACATCAAAGAGTACGTCAGGAGGAAGACCGTACCAAAGATAGGTGCCCTGTTCTCCTCTGCACCACGCAAGGAGATTCCTTCCCCGGAAAGTGGCCAAGCGGGGGGTGCCTTCCAGGTCCTACTACCAGCAATGGGACCGAGGCTCACGAGCTATCGGCCATACGGCTGAGGGGTCTAAGGATCAACCCAGTCCCACAGCTGAGGGACTGCAAGGCTCTTGTACCGGGGATCACCCAGAAGAGCTTATATCTAATACTGGGCATAAACCCGAGAGGGCACATAAACACAGAACCAGCACTACCGTCGACATGGCAGATTACTCGACCTCCCTGGCCCTTGCCTGAGGTACAGGGAAGGTCTCTGAGCCTTTGCAGTCAAGCAAGCAGAGACTGGTACCAGTACAAGTCATCACGCAGCAAGCACGTGGCACAGTACCAGAGAATATTGCGGCATATCCTGAGCCTCTCCATTCCAGTGCACAGGCTTCGGAGCACCAAGGTGGGATTGGTCAATACCGGTCACTTCCATGCAGGGGCGTTACATAGACACCAGATACCTGAGGCAAAGGGGCGGTGAGATCACAGCAACAGGTGCAAGTCCAAGGACCAGCATGCATGCAATTAAGCTCCTCACCAGCATGCAAGGACAGATTCTTGGAAAAGTTCCTCACGCTCATGAGGTCGCCTCAAATGGGGACCATACTTAGGGGGTTCATCCAAGACATGCTCCCACCTGACACCCAGTCAACCACCTGTCGTGTTTCATACACAGGTACCAGCGCAGGCCCAGGTTCCCGTGATACCCCAGGCACAGATCGTCACTGTGGCTCGGCACCAGGTGCAGCCCCAGGCACTGCCTCTGGTGCAGCCCATCAGCATGCCACAACCGCCCACAACACCTTCTAGCACTCCACCAGCAGGCCTTGACCTGCAGGACACAGCGGGGGCCACTGACGACGAGGATAAAGAAACCTCCTCCTCAGCTAGGGCCTTCCATGAAAGACTGGCCGGCGTGGCGCTATACTTGGGGATCCCGCCGCCACAGGCTGAGAAACCGGAGGCAGGGTTCTTGGCTGAGGTGTTTACCATCCGGTCAACCACTAAATCTGGGATCCCGTTGCAGAAAAATGTTGTCATTTGCAAAGAAGAGTTAAGTAAAAACCCCACTATACACAGCCTACAAACAAGTGCCTAGAGGCCAGATATCGGCAGGTAGAGGGGGACTCTGTCGTGTTGTCAGTGCACCTGCACAATCACTCTTCGGTTATATTGGCAGCCTCTATGTATGCAAAGCCACAAACCTCCAAGTCTACACCTATTTGGGCCCTCCTAGGCAAGGAAGAAAAACTCCTAAAGGCTTATGGCAAAAAGATATAATGCTACGCGCCACCTACGGCAGGCTAATGTGAACGTCATGCTAACTGTGGTAAACCAAAAACTATGGCGGAAGATTGCAGAATTCCTTCCTGAGCTTCTAGCCCACAGTTAGGCGAGATTCGAGGCGGTTCTAGCAGATGCGAAGATAGTAACCCAGGACATCATGAAGTTGACAGTGGCACATATAGACACCGCAGGCAGGGCTATATGTGTTGCCACCGACATGAGGAGGTTGCTTGGCTTAAGGCAACTAAATTTAACCCTGACATGCAGAAACACATTGTCGACCTGCCATTTGAGGGAATGGGAGGACTGGTTTCATTCATCTCCAGACAAGGAGCTTGATAAAAAGAAACACAACTCCCAGACAGCGAAGTCCCTGGCAATTTTAACTAAGCCCGCGTCCAAGAGCTAGACACACTCTGACAAAGGTTGTACCTTTGGATGCTTCCAGGAGTGCCACTCTAGGCAGCCGGACAGGTCGTACAGCCAGCACCGATGCAAGCAGCACAAATCGTTGCACAAGGGGTTCCTCCAGTCCCTCTCCCCAGGCACCAGCCTCAGAAGGAAAGAAACGGTGACGGTGCCATCCAGATTCACAGTTCTCCGGTGGGGGACAAGCTTGCCCTTCACATTAATTCCTGGCGGGCAAGGTTCACGGACCCATGGATTCTCTGTGGTTTCCTTGGGCCTCAGCCTGCCGATACCTCCATCTCCTCATTTTTCCTCTCCCACCCCCATAGATTGGGATGGCAACTTTTCTGGCGGAGACCCGCTCACTCATGGCGAGTCAGGCAGTGGAGGAGGTTCCAGCCTCCCAGCGAGGCATGGCCTTCTATTCCATATCTTTGCCATACAGAAAAAAAACAGGCTGGCTTGAGAGTTGTACTGGACCTGTCACCTTTGAACCTTTCCCTACCCCTTCAAAAGTTCCAGATTGTGCTGGTGTAACCAATTGCAGAGACACTGTGTGGGGGAGACTGGATGTGCTCCCTGGATCTGAAGGATGCTTACCTGCACGTTCCGATTTGAGAGCCCCATCGTTCCTTCGTACAGTTCAGGATCATGGGCTTTCATTTCCAATACAAGGTCCTCCGATTTGGCCTCAATTCAGCCTGAGGATCTTTACAAGGTTAATGAATGCTGTGGCAGCCCAGCTCAGAGCGAAAGGCCATCACATTTCTCCATACCTCTATGACTGGCTTGTTTCAGCGGTGTCCCCTGAGGGAGTCCAGTGCACGGCAGGCAGCCTAATGCATATGCTATTAGAATTGGGGTTCTCCATCAACCTCAAGAAATTAGTTACTTCTCAGAGTCCTTAGCTTTCTTGGGACTAATTTGGGATACAAGGGTGGAGAGGATCTTCCCCTTGGAAGACAAGATCTCAGCAATCAAGAGGGCCGCAGAGCTTTTCCTTAGCAGACCAGCAACTTCGGCATGGTGGTACCAATACCTGCTTGTAGTAATGGTGGCTTGGCTCCTGGCGGTGCCACATACAAGGCTCAGAATGAGGAGGCTGCAGCTACACTTCTCAGCCTCTTCGAATCAGGAAATGGGCTTCCAAGCGGCTCTAGTCGGCATACCACAGCACCTGCACCAAGATCTCCCGTGGTGGAGGACAGAAGCCAACCTGGCTCTTCAGACTGCCACTACCGGAGGTCACCATTACCACAGACTCGTCCCTGGAGGGATGGGGGCTACCCTCGACAACCAGTGTCCACAGAATCTGGTCAAAGTGGGAACAAAGGGAGCACATCAACTGGCTCGAGATGACCATCTGGCTTTCTCTCAAAGCATTCCTCCCCATTGTAGGCAATAAGTAGGTTTGCATTCAGGCAGACAGCTCCACATGCATGTATTACATCAACAAGCAAGGGGGCACCAGGTCTCCTCCCCTACGAGTGGCAGTTGAACAAAGGTGTCCTGGGGGAGATCATCAGGTGGGACCACCCTCGGGTTGACCTATTCGCCATCAAGAGCAACAGGAGATGCCACCAGTTTCTGTCCTGGATGGGGAATGGCAGGGGCTCTCTGGGGTATGCGTTGCAGGTTCAGTGGAACGACATGGGTGCATATGCTTTTCCCCCCACCCCGTTGATTCACAGGGTCATCTGCAAGGTCAAGGAGTCGCAGAAGCTTAGTCTCCTCTTGATAGCCCTGCAGTGGCCAGCCAGACCTTGGTTCTCAGAACTCCTCCCATTGTTGGATCAACCGCCAGTCCTCCTTCCCTTGGGACTGGCCCCCTTACTATCCCAGCAGGGAGGTACAACGGTTCATCCCGCTCTGCAGAAGTTAGCCGTAGCTGCCTGGTCCCTGAACACGTCATCCTAAAACATCTGCACTTGTCACAGGACAACTTGGCTATCATTCAGGGGCAAGAAGCAGCTCCTCCAGGAGTCCATACGAAAGCAAATGGACCAGGTTCTGTCACTGGGCCAAGACAACTGAGGTAGACCCTCTGGCATGCACGCTAGACCATGTGCTGTATTTTTTCATGCATCTGGCACATTCAGGTGTGCAGGTACCTGTCGTACCTACCTGGCAGCCATAGGGGGGTTACACAAACTCTGGACATGACCTCTTCTCCTCCTCCAATCCGGTGGTCAAAAAGCACTTGGCGGGTCTCACCAGACTATATCCCCCAGTCAAGCGACCACACCCAGTCTGGGACCTTAACGTGGTGCTGGGCGCCCTGGCCCTCAAGCCTTTCGAGTCCATGGTGTCTGCGAATATCAGGCTGGTTAATATAAAAACTGCTCTACTGGTTGGCCTTACCTCAGTGCTCAGGATCAGTGAGATACAGGCGCTTGTGGCATCAGAGCCCTATACCACATTTCTCGGGGACAAGGTGATGCTAAGGACGCATCCTTCATTTCTCCAAAAGGTTGTCATCTTTTCACCTCAATGAGGAGATATTACTTCCAACATTCTTTCCAGGTCCAAAGGACGAGGCACAGAAAGTGTTGCACTGTCTAAATATCAGACGTGCTCTAAGATTTTACCTGGACAGGACTAAGTGCTTCCATAAATTGGATGCCCTGTTCGTCACTTTCGGCGGGTCAAAACCAGGCTTTCAAGCATGCAAGGCCTTATGGCCATCAAGGAAGCGTACGAGGGGCAGCACATTTCTTTGCCAGCAAACATGCACGTCCACGCCATCAGAGCCAAAGACACGTTCCATGGCAGACTATCAGCAAGGCTTCCCCTTGGGCTTCCCCATCGGCCTTCTGCAAACACTACTGCTCGGATGCCAGCGCCAGATCAAACGCAGCATTTGGCTAGGTGGTTTGGAAAAACTTTTTTTTCTAGAGGGGCAACTCTCCTCCCCAGGGCTGCATTCCGTTACAATCGTCCATATAGTATGGAGGAAAGGGGACAGGACGTAGGAGTAATTATATGCAGTGATCGAAGTGTATGAAAAGAAGTAGTGGAACTATGTTCCCTACTGGCCTGCACCTCTCCCCACAAACCCCATTGACGCACACCTTCCCATGCACAATACAAACCCCAAAACACATGGAGCTGATGTTTAAGGGAAAGTTCAGTGTAGTGCATTGAAAGTGCAAGTTTCAACTTCTTCCTACACCTTTATTTTAAAACAAAACCATTCCGGAACGGTTTATTTTTAAAATAAAAGTATAGGAACGGTAAAACTTAATTAAAAGAAGTAGAGGAGCACTGCTCCTGACCGCTCCCGCCCACTTCGAACACTGATTATATGTTACTCTCTATAGTGACTAAAGTACTCCTAGTCCATAGTCCCCTTTCGTCCATATGTCCCACCATCCTCCCCCTTAATAAACCTGTCTCATTAGGCAATTATAATATAGCCGACACGTCAAAGGGGATTGAGGAGTGGCGCCGGTGGGCAGAGTCAGGGGAGTGCATGCTCCCACGGCTGCGCCTCTGCGCGCATCTAAATTTAAAGGGGAAGACACTTTTTTCTGGTGACAAGGGTTTAGTTTCCCGTCCCTAGCGAGGGACGACCCATACATTATGGAGAAAAGGGGACTATGGACTAGCAGTACGTTTGTCACTACAGTGAGTAACATATACTGTCTGTCCCCTAACAAGAAATATGAAAAACGTAGACCCATATGGCCTCTCTTGGGAGTACAAAGACCTCACTAACTGTAAAAGCAGCTGGGCTGTGTACGGCATCAGATACCCTTGCAAACTTTCATACATTGGAAAAACAAAAAGGGAACTCCACCAAAGGAACTGCAAACACAGTCTGCAGAAACCCATGTTAGAGTACTTTCAGGCAAAAAAGCACAAATACAATGACTTCACCTGGTTCATGACCAGACAGTACCGCGACTATCATGCGGTGGCAAGCGAGATGTGCGCTTGAGGAACCTTGAACAACGCTGGATCTAGCATCTGGATACAGTCGAAAAAAGGTCTGAACACAAGCATAGAATGGAACTTATTCATTCAACAATAACTCTGTTTGGCACATCACACTGGTCAACATATACTGACACCTGCTGCTTGTTCAGCAACATAACAATATGACACTATTACCTATGAGAATGGTCCATCACCACAATATCTGTGGGCAACAACATGATGGTATTTCGGTGGAAAGCACATCCACCAATACCAGAAACATATTGTCATCGAAATTATAGTGATTGGTCTAAACACATGTGGTGGCCTGATTGCATTATCCGTAACATGTTATTCATGAACGTGTCCGACAAGACCGCCGCGCCTTGCTGAGCTGCAATGAAAAGAAATGCATACTTACGTGACGATGCACTGCTTCTAATTCATTGGGAATTCCCACTGTTGACTGATACGAAATCACCACAAGATCATCACGAACACTGGCAAGCAACGCCAATACATGGCCTTTCTCGTTTTAGACTGGCAGTGAACTTGGGCATTGATTCCTGACATGAAGACAGGTTACTACTAGCAGATGAATGAACCTATTCACACTCCCTGCCAACTACAGAAAATGTCACTACCCGGTGGACTGCAAAAATCAAAAACTGTTGAGTTTCTTTTATAAATCTTATCAGTGCTTGAACTAATTATACTGCTAATGATAAAATCAGTACAAATAGGTCCTGAGGACGACCCTAGAGAATCGAAACACATGTTGGCATACGATCCCTAATGTGGCAGTTGTGAACAACTCATATGTGGGTATAGCGCTTTCTATGTGGAAATCAGTACCTTGGAAAACTATACTCACATGAACAAATACAAGACTTATTTATGAGTACATTGAATGCAACAAAACTGTTTTTTATAAATACCACACACTGATTTGACCTATTGTGCCAATCGCATGTTTGGCATGAATGTCTGGGTATAGAGCTTGTTGTTATTTGTGTGTTTTGACCTTTTCTGCTTTCCTTTGACAAGTGTAAATAAACACATCAATACAAATTAACTAATAGACTCTTTCTGACTTTCACTTTTGGATAGCTTGCGCAAAAAGTCTCCCCCACCCTCCCTTGACAAACCTTTCATAACAAATAGGTGAATGTGAGAAGTCACCTACTCTCCTCAGCTATTGCAGCATCCCACGACATACAGGTTGAGAGGGGTTCGCGCACACCCAGCATTGGGCGTTTTCTCACATACTTGTATAACTGTATGGTTGCATGCATGCAAGGGAGTGTGAGTGCATGTTTGTATGCGAGTGAATGTAAGTTATACAGATGAATGAATGCAGTGTGAATGGTGTACATGGTTGCGATTGCTCATGTAAATGAGAGCACAGTGTAAATGTTCTGGGTGCTAGTGTGAATGGCAGATAAGCTGTATGAGTGCGTGACTGGTGGGTGAATATGTATGAATGTGTGTATATCTCTGTGTATCTGTATTTGTGCATATGTTTGTAAGCGAGGCTGGGGCCTGGGCAGGGGCATTAAAACATGAAATTTGTTTGACAGGAGCATGTCATGTTTTTCTGCTGTTTTGGGCCAAAGCAAAGGCAACTTGAGTGTTCTTTTGTGAAGGTGGTTGGTTTGGTGGAAGGGTACTACAGTGGGGCTGACTGGGCCCTACTGTGGCATGGAATTTTGTACTTGCATTAAGGCTAAAGCCAACATGAGTGTTGTTAAATTGGGTGGCATGTTTCTTTACTGTGGTTTGGCATTTTTTCAAAGGCAACAAAAGTGTTTTTACTTGGGGGTGGGATTTGTGCAGCCTGCAAGGCAATGTTTTCTTACTGTGGCATGCCATTTTTTACTGGTGTACAGGGCAAATGCAATACGAGTAGTACAACAGGACTGTTCTTACATGGGAGATTTATGTAATGATATGTTTTTAATATAGCGCTTTCGCCAAGGCACTGTACAGAGAACATATTCATTAATTTTGTCGTTTTGTTATAGCGCCTTTCACCATAATTATTGGCAGGAGTCAGGCCGCGGAGCACAGGGCAAAGACTATGTCTCACAGTATGCACTGTAGATTAGGGGAGATTCCTGAGGCAATGCTGGCATATAACAGAAACAGGGTACTTACCAAGCGGATCTGAGTTGAGACCAGTATTCACAGGAACTGCAGGGCCAGAAGCTTACTGTATGCAAAGAAACAGAGAGAAGGCAAAGATAAGCAAATATACTGGGCAACAGATTGATCAGGATAAAGGGTGTACTGGAATATGATACGGGGTCTCCATGGATTAGGGAAAGCCCTTGGATCGGTACCAACAGATTACTCTTAACTGTCATACAGCAGCATAATGAGCAGCATAATGAGTTAAGCAGACTGAAAAGGGTGCTGCAAAGCAGTAAAAGACAGGATTCAAAAAACAAAAATCAGGATATTCAGGAAATGTTCAGAAACTGATCACAGACGCACACAAGCACAAACTCCCAAGGGAAGCAGTTGACTGTACAACTGCTTCTGTTCAAAGTGTGCTTATAAAGGCCCTCCCAGCCAACAGCCCAAGAAGGTGAAGCCGATTGTAGCCTGAGGCAGCTGTGTCCAATTAAGCCCAGGTCAGGCTTCAGTAGCCTGCAGCAGTGGATTGAAATTAAAGCCTTGCCCTTTCTTGGTAGCCTAGCCTGCAGTAGCTTGAAACAGGTGAATGCAACCAGAGCCTCTCCAGCTCTTAGTAGCTTGCTGCAAACAAATGTACTCAGTATGCGTCCTCCAGCCCTCTGCCTCTTGAACAGCGTACATGTACCAGAATGCATCTGCTGGTTGAACCCAAAACCCAGAATGGAACATGAAATTAGCTTGGTCCAAAACTGCAGCAGTAAAACAAGTAAATTATTACAGAGTCAGTTTGTAGGTGTTAACCGCACAATTATGCCATAAACAGAGTCTTTGCATGCGCACGTGTGACGGTTCTGGATGGCAGGCGGGAAGGATCGTTAGAATTATGGTCCCAATGTGCTTTTTTTTTTAAAGCCCTTGGAGGGACCGTAGTTCAAAACTTGGGAAAGTTTGGTAGGAGCCATTATGCGTGTGTGCATTTCAGCCATTATAGTTATGCGAGGGTGGCCAAGACCCAGTCACCCATGTCTAAATGGCGTGCGTATGAGTGCAGCAGAGAAATAGTGTGGACTAAACGGGGGATTGTGTTGAAGGTGATAGTTATGTAGGAAGCTACTGTTCAAATTGTTGTTGTTAAAAATAGCTTCAGTCGTATGCCAGAGGTGATGTGCAATAGTGTTTGTGTTGTATGTATGTGCAGGGTGTGCGGTGTGAAGCAGTGCCTTCCACTATAATTGTAAAGGTGCATTGTGTGAGGGGAGAAATGGGTCCAGTCTACAAACCACGTTGACTAATTCCTAGGTTCCCTTTATGTACAAGGAGCATTGCTGCGTCTCGCAGGTAATTTAAGTGCTTGATGAATGCACAGTATTTTCCCCTCTGAGAGGTTCTCAGACAGATAGATTGCCATCCCTAGTTCCTTCTGTTGCAAAAACAAGAACCCTGTTTCGTGGTTACGCGTGGCGGCCTGGTCCATCATCCTGTTATTTTGAGTTATCTGCCATGCCAGCCATGAGCGACGGGTCTGAGGTACTTCGTTGTCCTCCTATAGCATGGTTAGCGTGGTTTCCATTTGTGCATTTTAAATGCGATGCATTGCCACCCTCCAGACCCATATGGGTGCAATACCTTGCCCACTGTCAGAGTTTATTCCAGGTGCAAGTTGCCTAAGTCCTCTGTGTGTGCTTGGCATTCCACAAGGAGTTTGGATGTCAGGACGGGACTGTTTAAGAACAGTCTAGTGGCTGTGGTGGGCAGGTAGGCGAGGGGGGTGTGTCACAGGTTTCCCCCTTTCTCACCTGTTTTCGCTGCTTGGTGGATTCCGTTGTAGAAGTTTTCTTCCTTATGGTTCGGGTCTTATACAAGCCGCTCGGCCGTCTTCGGCTTCCATTGTTCGTTCAACTTCTTGTCCGAGATCGATCGTAAACTCCAGGAAATCCAGGAAAAAATAAGGGTAAGAAGCACTCAGAGGCGGGTGCACGATTCCGGGAGAAGGTTGGGTAATAAGGAGAAGGGATAGAATGAAGCAAGTGTCCGGGAACCAGGAAAGCAACAAAGTTCTGTGAAAGCGAACTACGGAGCACACGTCTAGCCACAGCTAACAGTAGCGTTGAGACGCGCGGAAGCGCAGGGGTGTGGCTATTTTATCGAGCGTGCTGCAATGAACGTGAAGGCTGGTAGGCAGCGTTCAGTGTTTGCGGCCATGTTGGTAGTACAACAGAGTGCAAGCCCTGACGTGACAGGGACCACGAGGCCCAGAAGGGGCGTGTCCGATGGTTCATGACAGGGTGTATGAAAAAAGGGGTCATTGTTGACTGAAACTGGTGTGCGATGGGCGGGGAGTGGGTGCGTGGGAAGGCGTCATGAGATGAGGGGAACTTTCAGCTTTTGAGGGCTTTCCTGAAGGCCAGCTGATCCTCTATAAGGCAGCGTGAAAGGGGAGGGAGTTCAGAATGTGGGTGCAAGGAGAGAGAAGCAGGCACATCCTAATCTGGAGAACTTAAAAGGAGGGACTACAAGGTCGTGTGCAGAGCCTGATCTGAGATTTCTGGTGGGGTGGTAGTGGCAGAGCTTTTTTGCAAGTATTCCAGGCCTTTCTTGTGGATTTTGCGGTTGGTGATGCACATGGCGTTGAAAGAGGCCCGTCAACTGATCAGCAACCAGTGGAGTATCCTAAGTGCGCTGAGATCTATTGGGGAAGAGTGTGAGAAAGAGCCTTGCTGCAGAGTTTTGAACCTGTTGGAGCTTTCTCAGTTGGTATGTGGGTGTACCAAAGGTAGAGGGAGTAGCCTAGGTGTGAGAGGATAATGCCCATGATTGCGGATACTCTATGGGGGTACTGTAAGGAAAGGCTTAGTATAATCAATGAAGACTGACACAAATGAGACACAGTTCAAGTATGTTTATTGAATTTCAAAGGGTTGGTTAAATGCCTATCTAAATCTAAGGATGGAAGCAAGCTACAACCATCAAATAATAATAACGCCGTCATAGTTGAGTCTGTCAAAATAAAAGGGCCTATACTAATAAACCTATTGTCAATTTGTCAATCCTTACTTTTAAATACAAAATGGTGTGGGACAATAGTGCATGCAAAAAAGGAAAAGTGTTTAAGAAATGTCAGGATAGTAGAGCAGTTGGCTTCCCTTCCCCATGCTTTCAGCACGGGACAAGGCAGCACGTTCGAGCTTCCTTGGCACGAGGACTCAGTTCAGTGGTTCAGCTGGTCTCACACCACTCTTGCAAAGTCTTCAAGAAACAAAAAGGATTCTCAAAAGAAACATCTCTTTTCAAAACACAGGCTTCCTCTGCCTTGAAACAAAGTTCACTTTACTTCTCAAGCACAGACTTCCTTTGTCAGAATACAGGCTTCCTCCGGCTTGAAAAGAAAGTTCACTTTACTTGTCAAAACACACAGACTTCTCCAACTTGTCACTTTGGGCTTTCCCTTCTCCAAGCTTTTATCGCTGAAGGCTTTCAAAACGACACAGGGTTTTACTTAAACCATACCTGACCACTTCGACTTTCACAGTACTACCTTCTTTCCCAGTGTCTGCTGGTACTTATAGTTTCTTTTGTCACTCGTACAGTTCAAATTCTCAGTATCAGGACCTTCTGTGCCAAAGTCTCTTTGCCATTCAAAGTCTTTTACTTCAGAGGGCCTGATGTGACAAACATTCAAAGTTCCTTTTTCCTCAGGATTCTCATATGCACAACTTCTCTGGCGATTCACTGTTCTCCCTGCGCCACCAAATTATCTCCTTTTTCAAACTTTCTGTACTGTATAAAAAAACAAAGAATTTCGACTGTGCGCAGGATTTAGCTTGACCCGTCTCATGACCACTTCGATTAACAATTCTTTACAACTCTTAAACTTTCACTTCTGCCACTTCTCATCTGGATACCTTACAGAGACCTTTGATTGAGCACACCCACAGTACCGGACCACTCTGTCAAAGGTATTGTATCTTTTAGACTACAAGTCCCAGAATGCACATTCAAGGTTTTTTTTCCCACTTCACCAGTTACAGGCACTTTTGGTATTTACACACATTCTTGACACAACAGGTCACCCCACCTTAGCTTTCATCGAGTCACAGGGCCTCCAAATTTTACCCTTAGTGACGAGGAGTTAGCAGGTCCTCAATGGGGATTAACTTGAGGTCAGGGTCCCAGTACCGGCCCCTCACCTATCTGGGTTTCTGTAACTCACCCAGGGAGCAAGCACTGCTTTAAATACTACCAGAAAAGTGGATCTTGTGTTTTGGCTCCCCGGGGCCCGGCTCCCCTGCCACACTGTAGCCCCCTTTGTATACTCACAGGCTTCAGTGTCTTGGCAGTCTGTCCCCCTACTGTCTTCCCAAAGTTCTCCCAGCTGCTGACTTCTCCTTCTGGTCTTCACGGTTCCTTCAGCATCCCCAGTTCGCTCAGAGTGTATCTGGGTATCTGACCTTTTATACTCTTTGAAAGAGATGATTGGAGTCACGTGTGAGTAGTTGTCCCTCCCTGACTCTGCCTGACCTCATTATCGGGACAACATGGAGACTGCCCAATGGAATCCATGTCCCATGGATTCCTATGGGCAAACCTCGTGACTCCCATCTGCCTCTTCTTCGTCCCAGTAGTTGGACTTCTAGAATGGAAGTAGGGATTGTGGGAGTTGTAGGTTTTCCTGGAGATCATGGAAAAACCATGTAGGTTTTAGTCAGGATGAAGGGTAAATGTATTGTGATGGTGAATAGTTTTTCTATTGGGTCTCCCTGGTTGTTTCCTCCCTTTTCGTACAGAAAGGTACTGGGGTATGATGGTATTCTGCTGACAATATCCCATGACAACTGAGGGGATGTTGGGTAGGAATGTATCAAACGGGAGCAATACCATGTCTCGCCAGAGGGTGTCTCTCCCATAGTCCCCAAGGACCAGCTGCCCAGGTGATCCTCCCTCACCCCCTGAGTTGGGATACAAGAGTGATTACCCTCCCATGGACATCTGAACAAAGGATCCTGGGAGATTAGGGTTTCTGTTTTTCCGAGGTTGAGGAGCAGGTGATTGTTCATCATCCAGAGGTCAATGTCTGAGAGGCAGGATGCGAGGCCTGGGTGGGGTGAGGGGGGAGTTGAGATTCTTGAGGATGATCTGGGTGTTGTCTGCATAGTTGTAACAGGTGAGACTGTGGCAGCGTACGAGCTTGGGGAGGGGCGAAAGGTAGAGGTTGAAAAGGAGGGCATGTGGGACTGGGTGGGGGGGTGCGTAAAAGAAAGGACTGTTACAACTGATTTTCTATACTTTGGCCTGGTGGGCAGATGTATAGAAGGCCAACCTATATTGTGACAGGAACAACTCTGGGGAGCTGTAGCCAAACCAGTTTAGGTAGCAGTGACAGGCGGTCAAGGCTAAATTCTTCAGAGGGGGCGAGCTTGTAAAGGGTCCATAATGAGATTGCACAATGGGCATCACAAATTGCACTTAGACAGGATGTATAAAAATACAGTTATTTAATTATGGCCAAAACACACTATAGAAAAATGAATACAAGCAGGTAGACGTATTTGTATTTTATTGTTTATATATCGCTTTACTCCAAAGCGCTTTACAGCATAACAACCAGAAAACATCAAACATAGAACATAGAAGAAATAAAATATACATGATTCAAGCCAGGAAACAGCATGTGGAACTATTTGCATTTGGGAAGGAAGAGAAGAGAAGAGAAGAGGAGAGGTATGGGAAGAGGGAAAGGGAAAAGGGAGTAGAGAGAGTAGAAGGGAGGGTGGAGATCAAAGGGGAGACAGGGAGAGATAAAGGAACAGGAAGGTGGAGTGGGGAGGAGGAAGGGGAGAGAAGTCAGGGAGGGGGGTGAAGGAGTGATTTTAAGGAGGAGCGGAAGGAGGAATAGGTGGATATGGAGTATATAGAGAAAGGGAGGGACTTATGACACAATACTATCAAACTAACTACATATATACATTCACTTGGTTCAAATGAACAATATAAATCAAGTACTCCTGCAAAGGAATGGTTAGACTAATATTATGCATAAAAAGGTCCACAGAGGGGACCCCTAGCTAATATTGTCCAGCTCTAAGTTGCCTGGGACCTTGTGCCCTATTGTTCAGATACAGTTCCACAGAACTGAGGATTCAGGAAAAAATGCAGGTAGGGTCTCTGGGGTCCAGTGAAGGCTTCTTAAAGTCAGGGTTCAAAGTAGATTTATGTCCAAAATTATCCCCAACCGTCAGAAGTCTTGCAAAGGCAAGCATTGGCAAAGCCAATCGTGTTAGACATTATAAGCTCATTGATTTATAATGGGAGTATAGGGTAGGTTAAAAGCTCAGTAACTTACCCCCCTTACTCCGAATCTTCCCCAGACTTGGTAGAACAAAGGAAGGGTGTCTTACATTGCTTTTCCTGCTGAAACCCGCAGTCCTCGATTTTCAAGGGTTGCAGGTTCGAGCTCCACTCTGGTTGGTGTCTTTTGCTGGTGCAAGGACTCTGGGTTCTAGAATGCAAAAACAAATGATGCAGCACCCCTCTCTGGACTGGACTCGGGTGAGGTAAGCATGTTTCAGAGGGTGCACAGTGATGCAACAGGGCTCAGTAGCCGCGGTCAGACTTTCCGGTCTATCTTGGATCCCCTTTGAGCTAGGATGCTGACATTTTGCAGGAGGTTGCCTTGCAGTGGCAGCCGAGGGCCCACTGAGTTTTTGGCAGATGAAGTTAGCATTGTAGCCCAAAAACGAAGCTGGTCAGCCACAGGACGGTTCCAGGGCACTTCCGAAGACGGTTTTTTGTGCTGGGCCCCGAGCAGACTTCGGGAGTGGATGGTCCCTCCACTCCAAGGGTCGTAGCACCTTCGCAGAGCTACTAAAGATCACGAACAAGGTAGGGCTCCACCAGGGCTGCAGCAGAAGTTGGTTGCCAGGCCTCCTTCAGCCAGGTTTCAGGTTTCTTCGCACATCTCAACGTTGGACAGGATACTTGGCTCCTTCAGGTATCTCGAGGATCTCTGAAAAATTGGTTCAGGGGTGGTCTTCTTATCCTAAAA
Source organism: Ambystoma mexicanum (assembly GCF_040938575.1). Classification (NCBI taxonomy): domain Eukaryota; kingdom Metazoa; phylum Chordata; class Amphibia; order Caudata; family Ambystomatidae; genus Ambystoma; species Ambystoma mexicanum. The sequence goes on along the minus strand of NC_090938.1, from coordinate 283,313,840 downwards.
GCCAGATAGGAGCTGAAACTCCCACTAGCCAATAGAAGGACTAGCCCACACACACACCCCAGCAGTGGTCCAATCAGGACCACTGGCGGGAACATTCATGCATACCACTCACACAGAAACCAGAATGTGGATTGGAATCAGACTTACCCAGCCCATATCCTGCCTGCAAACACAAATAGACCTCCAGTAGCCCGCCAAAAGCCGCTGCTTTCCCGGGCACTGGAAGTCCTTATTAGGATCTTCCTGGCCTCTAAGGCCACCATGAAGAAGGCTAAACAACAAGATGGAAAAAGAACAGGCGAAATATCTCGTGGCACGGCCATGTTTGACCAGTAGCCACAGTTAGTCGCCAAACGCTGTAAACGCAGTAAAGCTAAAAACGAAATTCCTCAAAAAGTGGAAAAAAGACCCTGCTGCCATGAGCTAATCTTTTAAGCACATCTAGAGTAACCAAACATCCTTTGCACACCATTGCACTGCAGTGTAAGCTGCATTGTTCAATGATAAAAAGTTACTGCAAGTGATACAAAAGTAACCACAAGTAGCAACATAGTAACATGACTAAGGGAAACACTGTTCCACAGTGGTCAATCATGTCGAGGTCAAGGAGGACGAGAGCAGCGCAGCCCTCAGTCTGCTCTTGTTTTCAGGTCGTTCCAGAAGGAGACCAGGGAGGATTCAGTTCCATGGCAGGGTCTGAAGCCAGACTGGGCAGGGTTAATAAAGGCGGGGCCACGGAGAAGAGGCTGAGCTTGGGAGTAGGCTCTGCGGTATAGTAATTTGGCTATGAAGCGGTTGTTGAAGGTGGAGCGGTAGATGGTGGGGAGGAGGGGTTCAAGAGAGGGTTTTTTTAGGAGTGGGTTGATGTGAGAGGTTTTGTATTCAGGTGGGAAGATCCCTGCGTTTAGAGAGTGGTTGATTATGGATCTGGCAAGGGTGCCTGCACAAGTGGAGGCGAGGATGTTTTTGAGGAGGACCGGTGGGTATGGGTCTCCCGGGGAACCTGAGGGCCGGCTATGGAGAGAAGCTTTGAGAACTCAGGAAGGGCGATTGCAGAGAAGGAGCTGAAAAGGGTAAGAGTTGGGTGCAGTGGGAGGGGGCCTGTCAGTATTGGGGGGAGCAGGGTTGCTAGTTTGACATGGATCGTGAGGTTCCTATCAATGGCTGTGCTGAAGTAATGGTTTGACAGGGCATCACACAGTGCCAGGGAGACGATGGGCGGAGAAGAAGCGCACAGGGGGACTTGAACTCAGCGATCATCTTGTGGAGTTATTTGCAAGGGTTGTTTGCATTGACGATGTGGGAGGCATGTAGAAGGCATGTTTAGCTTTCCTGATTTAGAATCTGTAGGCTCTCGTCTGCCTGGCTAGAGGGGCTTTCTTTTCGGCGGAAGGGTTGGTCCGCTGGTATTGTTCCAGGCAAGGGTTTTCAGGAATTTGAGGTGCAGTGTGAACTACCTGGGGGAGCGAACTGTGCAGTTGGACAGTGGTTTTGTGGGGGTTAGGTGGCACAGGGCTTCTAAGAGCCATTGTTCGAAACGATCTGGGGAGAGGGTGCCTTCCTGAAGGTGGAGATTGGGCAGGGAAGAGAGTAGGGTGGAGGAAAGATCAGGGCAGATGGTTACCTTTTTCCAGAGCGGGGTCCTGGGGGCAGGGGCTGGGTGCAGGATGTGGGGAAGGACAAGGGGTTGTGGGGATAGGGCTGAGAAGAAGATAGAAGAGTGATCATTCCAGATGAGGTGGTGGGTGAAAGCAGAGGAGGCCAGGTTGGACGAGCTGAAAACTACATTTAAAAGTGTGACCTGCAATGTGATTAGGGCCTCGTAGAGTTGGGACAGATTAAGGGCTTCCATGTTGCCAATGAGATAGCGGGTCCTGGGACTTGAGGGGATGTCAGGCCACATGTTTGGATCACCAAGAACAGTGAGAGTTGGTTAAGATAGAAGTATGGTAGAGTCACTCAGGGAGTCTGCAAAGGTTTTGTCATATCCCAGGGGTCTGTAAAGGAGGAAGAAGCTTGGGGCGAAAGAAGGAGAGGATTGGAATTTTACTAATTTACATGCAATTATCACGCAGCCAAAGTTGGTACTCATTTATCGACCTCAGAAAAATGAAAGGGTGAGGTGACATTCCAAGGATTTGAACCTGCGAATCACACTCCGATCCCAACAGTGCATGCTCAACCCACTGAACTATTTTACGGGCTAGCCAGCAAGGACATGTTTTCTTACTGTGGCATTGCATTTTATTACTGGTGTTAATGCCAAAGACAGCCTAAGTGGTGTTCTTTGGGGTGGGAGCATTTGTGCAGCTTGCAATGCAATTTTTTTTGGACTGGGGCATGATTTATTACTACCGTTAGGGAGCAAATACAACATGAGTGTTTCTTATATGTGCAGAGGGGAATTTTTTAGCAAGCCATTATTTATTTTTTTTACTGTGGCATGGGTTTTTGTTTTTTCTTTTTTGTTTTTTACCTGCTTAAGGCAAATCCAACAAGAGTATGTTCTTAAATGGGGATACTGGCATATATTGGCAGAGCCAGCATAAACCTGTTTTGTTATAGTATCATTAATGGCATTATAGACAAAGCAAACATGAGTATTTTCTTATGTGGGAATAGTGGCAGATTTAGGTGCACCAGAATGGACATGTGTGGGCACAATCAATATGACTGTTTTTTTACACTGGCATATAGTGCGCTGAACATTGAGACTGGCTCTGACCCCCGCTGTGATGCTGGAAATGCATCAGATGGACAGGGCCTCTGAATCTATGTCCTTTATTGCTTTATCATGTATGTTCTTAGTTTTCCGCGCAGGAGTTCATGTGGGACTCCTGGCGGTGCAACTCTTCCTGTATTTGGTTTAGCGAACAGACCCTTGGGATACCCTTAGGGCACCCATGGGTGGGAGTACGACCCTGTACTCCTAGTGTATGTTTTTGGGCACCTGTGTGTGGCCCACAGAGTAGGGTATGGGCTGGTGGCACCTCCGTGCTGAATTGACAGGTGCCCTGCGCATCTTCCATTTTGGGATACCCAGGCCCCGTCATTGGAATCAGTGGATTCCTGATAGGAAACAAGATGGTCCCTGTGGCCTATTGCTTTCTATCGCATGTTACCTTACTTTTCCCGAAGTCCCGGGAAGCCCTGACTATGGCCCTTCCCCCTGACTGACCTTTGGGTGGAAGTTCCATATATGGTGTTGTGGGGAAGTCCAGGCCAGACTGGCTGGAGCCTTCCCAATTACTGTATGTTGTGGGTGTGCCTGTGGGGTGGGACCTGGGTGAATGGAGTGTGTGACGAATACGTATTCTGTGTTATGGGTGTCTAGTATCTGGTGATTGACACAATGACTGAGACAGCCCTGCCCGAAACTGGTTTGAATGCAGTGTGTAGTGCTGAATTAACTTTGGGTTTCACCCTAAATTAACAGGGCGATCCAGACGTGGACCACTTGCTCACTGTTCTTAGAGAGGCAACAGTTTCACCTCACTGATGATGCCCAACAAGGCTGAAACATGTATATGGGGTTACTGATGGTACTCTTGTTCAGAGGAGAATTGCCTAGCATTTCGACGCTGGACTGCCCCTGGGCAGGACAAAGGCTGATATGCAGGGAAATTTCTTCTCTGTGAAAGGCACAGTGAGCTAAAGACTTGGTAGAGTCTCTCCCAGGGGTTATTCACCCAAGAACAGGTCATTGGGCTGTGTTCGTGCTGGTAGAGAGATTCCCAGACCCCCCTTTGTTCTGAATGGCAGAGTGCTTAGCCGAATCCACATTCTGTGTTGAGTGTCTGGATGGAGAAGAATGGCCTGAATGCACCGTGCACCTGATTGGCTGCCTGACTGCCCGAATGCCCTTCTGAGTTATTGGTTGCCTGAGTGTGACCCAGCAGAATGAATGGGAGATCAAGAGTATATCTGGGGGCCTCTCACTGCTAGAAATAGTTCAGAAGCTGAAGTTGAAACTGATGCTTAACTTTGAAGCCCACTGGAAGAACTGCTGCTGCTGTCCTTTGCTAATCTGAAAGCTGCTGTGCCTTCAAGGAACTGATCCAATAGAGGACATGGCTAGGAGACCTCTTCCCGGGCTATGAGGGACCATGGTGCACCAGCTCATCTTTGCCAAAGCTCCCTGGTAGACAGACCTACGAAAGGCTGCTGACTGGAGAAGGGGACTGCAGAGGAGAACGAAGAGAATCCCTGGACAGCTGTCAGCCGACCGCCGTCGCCGACCGGAGCCGCAGTGCTCTCTTTGCCTAAGAACATTTGATCCAAGGATCCCTTGTTTATAATCATCGACCGCTTTCACCCTGCCGGAGAAAGTCGAGGCCGCCGACGACTGAGGAGAATCTGCCGGTGGGTTTCCTGCCACCCGAAGACCTCAGAGACGCAGACGAAGCTACTGAAGCCTTATAGCGGTCCCGTCCCTTTCGCCGACACCAGATGCCGACGACCCAACGCCCTTGCTGGGCAAAAGTTCTTCATTGACTCTTTGCAGCAACAAACACTTGTAGTCGAGGTGCACTGCACGCCTCTGCTTGCAGGACATTTTCAACTGATTGTCAACGAGCACCGCAAAAACCGAAGCTGCTGCCGCAACGACTATGTTCACCCCTTTTTCCTTGTGGGATCTTGACGATCCGTGGCTCCTGTCATAAAGGGAGCCGCTCAAGATGGATCCGTCGACGGCCCGACGTCAAACTCTGCTATTCCAGGTACATTGGCCTATTTAGAAGGAAATAAGACTCTTGTGAACATTATATGGACTGGGCTTGTACGATATATCTTTATTTACAGGTTGGCTAGGTGGGGGGATCCTCACACAGAGGTAAAGGTTAACAGGGCCAGTATTCTGCCAATTGTTCTAACCAACTGCTTTCCTCCTATGTCTATTGTTGGTTTACATTATTAACTGATTTGTAATGCATTTGAACTGAGTACAGTTAATGCATTTGAAAGGAATCCAAGTATAATTGTGGTACCACTTAGAACTGTATATATTTGCCATTTTAGATTAACCTGAGCACAAAGTGTGTTATTGTGATTGTGTATATAACCTTGAACCTTAATTATATAAAGACTGTATTTTAACTAATACAGTGTGTGGACATTCCTTTGTGGGTGCTTGGGGACTACATTGTACTTAAGAACCAGCCTGCATCAACTCCTGAGAGCTAGGCCTTGATTGCTCGCCCACCTTTTGCCAAATAGAACAAACAAACAATACCTGCAGTGATGGGCACAGCTACTTGGATCCTCGCTCAGTCATCAACATTTTTCATCCTGTACAGGCTGCAAGGAACAGCCGACCGGTATCACATTCACAAGCCAGGGCCTTCACAGCCGCTACAACTTATGCTGAGATAAACACAGCACACAGAGCAGAAGCAGCACCTGGGTACACAATACCACTCATACTTCTCCTGAACGAGTTCCAGTTATCGGGCATCTCACACCTGCTCTGCCTCAGCATGTTGGATACACCACAATCACCTACTTCCAACAGGCGATGGCGCAGCAATCTTTAGGTCACAAACCTGACCCTTCGAATCTGGCAAAGTAACTAGTTGCTTTAGCCTTTCCGTTAATTATTTCGCCTCTGGGCAATATGGTCTCTGGAAATGAGCATCTGTTTTTTGGATTCACTATATACTCTTACATTCAGTCCCTTTTCCTCACTACTAGTAGGGTATCTGTCCTCTGTGAATTGAACTGGAGGATTATACCCTCTCACATGACTCCCTGGCTCTACTGGAGAAAATATGTTAAAGTTGTTTTAAACATATTAAAAATGTTTTAATTGTAAAACAGATGTTTTGTAATATATGCTTCTTTGCATATAGTGATTCATGCAAATTAAAAGATGCTTTTTTAACCTTAAAGTTCATCTTTAGATCAGGCAGTATTTATTGTTAAAGCTTCATCCTGACAAGGTGTTTTTGTGAATGGATTGTGTCCTCCAACGTATTCCTCATCTTTGACATGTAATTTCCAGATTTGGCTGCTTCAGAAAACTTTTCTGGCAGAGGGCGCCCTACGTCGATGTCCCTCAAAGGCCTACGTCGAAGATGACGTAATCGGATGTTATACGTAGTAATGACTGCACCCATTGGCCTCAGTTCAGTTTTTCTGCGAACGTGTTTGCTTCGGGAAACACAGAGCGCTTCGTACTTCTAAAGTACTGTTATTTCGAATTTCTTTGACAATGTCTTTGTCTTCCACCCCAACGACTCCTTGTTCCGGGTTCAGAAAATGTACAGAGTGCAGCTCTAACATGTCGATAACGGATCTGCATCATGTCGGTCTGGGGTGCCTGGGCAAGGGCCACAAGACGGATACTTGTTGAAAATGTCCAGCTATGACAGGGAAGGCCTTGCGGGAACGAAAAGGGAAGTTGCAGGTAGGTAAGGTATCTAAGCCCCATAAATTCCAACCGGCTGGGGCTTTGACCGACAACTCGAGGGGTGACGCTCCTCATCGGAAGAAGTCTAAGCGCTCACTGTCCCGTAGTGGTTCCTGCCACTCTTCGTCGAAGCGGATTCACCAACGGTCGCCTTCCTCGTCTTTGTCGGGCGGTAACCCCGAGAGAGTGACACGCCCGTCCATGTCACCGGCTCCGGCGGAGTGGGAAGCTTTTCAGATGGAGATGCTTAGGATCTTTGAGATAGTGTAAGGGTCTGTCCGCGCCTTCTGAGGAAGCCGACCTGATACTCTCGCGCCCTTGAGCTCGGGTACTGGGCATGATCCTCATCGAGACCCCTCAATGCCTCGGGACAAGGGATCGAAGGAGCACTCTAAGTGGAGAGAAAGGTCACGGTCTCTGACTTTGTCGAGGTCTTCGAAGACCTCGTAGTCATCAACGCCGTTGTTGGTGCCAGTTGCATCTCCGGCGCTTGTCAGGCCATCAGTGCCATTGTCAAAGCCATCGACGCCAGTGGTGCCTGCTTTACCGGACCCTGTTGACCTTCCTAGAAAGGTTTTGGCTAAATCCAAGTCAACGCCTTCAACTCTTTCAAAGCCTTCAGGCTTGTTGCCTGAGAAAACCTTTGTCCCTCTTCCTAAAAAGGATTTTTTTGGAACCTCACTTCTATTTTTGAGGAGGTGGAACGTTCAGAGGAAGAGCAAGAGGTGCCCGTTGGGCTCCAGTATGGGACACCTAATGTGCCCGAGTGCCTCATTTCGGAGGAGAGCAGGATGCAAGCCCTGTGCGACACCTTGCATAACGCAAGTGGGATCGATACATCTCCTGAGTTGGAGTTTGGCAGGTCTGAACCTGGGGAACATGCTGACTCTTCATATCGGCGCCTTATCACTAAGGTGGTGCAGTACTTGGGCTGGTCCAGACCTTCTGGCCCTTATGATCAGGATGATCTTACTGATATTTTGGACCGGGGTCCGCCTACGGATCCTGTGTTACCATTCCATGCGGCTCTTCAGAAAAGGGTGGCCAGTAATTGGGTGACCTTGGAGACTAGTCCGGCGTCTACAAATCTTTGACAAGAAAATACCTCCCCTTCAGTAGCGACCCCGGCTATCTGTCACAAAACCCAACTCCCGAGAGTGGTGGTCCAGGTAGCTACGGCTACTTCTAAGCAGGCCGAGTACCCCACCATTCCTCCTGATAGGAATGATAAGCACGTAGATGGATGGGCGCGGAAGGTATTTTCGGCGCGGAGTATGGGGTTAAAAACAGCCAACTCCACCTGTGCGCTTGCTACATTTTTGTACACTCTGTGGGAGTGCATCTCCGTGGCGGCGGGGCATATTCCAGAAGTGGAAGAGAGGGATGGCTTCTTAGCTATTGTTAAGGACAGCAAGGAGGCCATGTGCGAGTCCCTCCAGTCTGGATTGGATTCTGCGGATAGTATTAGCAGATCCATGGCCACGAGCACCGTGATACGCAGATTTGCGTGGTTGCAGAAGTCAGGTTTTGCACCTGATGTTCATGCTAGTGTTCTCAACATGCCATTTGACGGGTCTCACCTTTTTGGCAGCAAGGCTGATGAGAGCCTTGAGAAGCTGCAGACCTCTAAGGCGGCCGCAAAATCTATAGATGCTGCCGTTAGGCAGCCTCAGCCTTTTTATGCTAGTGGACAACCATGGACGGGTAGATCCTTTTGTTATTACTCCTCATTTGGAAAGGCGAGAGGTATGGCCAGTCAAAGGGGCCAACGTAAGTTCCCTCATGGTGGACGATGTAGAGGTGCCATGTCTGCTCCAGCAGCAGCCTCTGTATCATCAGCCTCTGCAATAGCCGCTTCAAAACCGCTCTGAAGGCTTCAGTCACAGTTCACCAGTGGGGTGCAGGCTGTCCCAGCATCGCAAAGAATGGCGAGCCATTACTTCAGATGTGTGGGCTTTGGAAACAATAGCCCATGGCTACTGCCTTCCCTTTATCAAGAAGCCTAGGGTGAATCCACCGGGGAAACACTCTTTGAAGGTTCCGGATCTGCTCCTTGTGCAGGATATTTTAACCCTGCTCGAGAATGGCGCTATAGAACTAGTGCCTGTAGCGGAGCGGAACAAGGGTTGGTATTCCCCATATTTTTTTATTCCCAAAAAGGATGGGGGACTGAGACCCATCTTGGACTTGAAATACTTGAACAAGTTCTTCAAGAAAGACAAATTCAAGATGGTCACACTTTCTCAGATCCTTCAGGCCCTCCAACTTCAGGATTGGTTGGTGTCATTGGACCTTCAGGATGCTTATTTTCATGTGCCAATCCATCTCAAGAAAATACCTGAGGTTTGCCGTTTGCGTCTCGCACTCTGTTTCGAGTCCTGCCATTCGGTTTGAGCTTCGCCCCAAGGGTTTTCACCAAGCTGATGGTGGTGGTGGCAGCGCATCTCAGGAGAGGGGGGGGATTCAAGTCTACCCCTACCTTGGCTGACCAGGGCGCGTTCTCCCGAACAAGCCCTAGATCATCTCAATGTTACCTGCCACTCTCTCCACAGACTGGGCTTCTCCCTCAATTTCAAGAAGTCTCATGTGGCACCTTCCCAACAGCTCCAGTACATGAGGGCTGTTCAAGACCCTTCCTTGGGAAAGTGCTCGCCACCCAAGGTGAGAGCTCACGACATTCTCCAGATGGTGACAAAATTCCAAAATGCCCAGGATCTTCCAGCCTAGTTCTTGAGGTTGCTCGACCTCTTGGCATCCTGCATTTTCCTGGTGCCATAGGCTCGTTTACGGATGAGATCCCTTCAATGGGCTCTCCGGTCACAATGGTGAGAGTTCTCGGACCGCCTCAAATTCCGATCAGAGTGTCCCAGGATCTGCTGTGGTGGCCCTGCGAGAACAATGTTCTGAAGGGTGAACACTTTAGGCAACCATGGCCGGAGATCACTGTAGTGACAGACGCCTCAGCCACAGGGCGGGGAGCTCACACCAACGATTTGACTGTCAGCGGTCGTTGGGCTACATCGGAATCCAAACTACACATCAGTCCTTTGGAGCTGAGGGCAATCAGACTTGCGCTGAAGGCCTTTATGCCCTCTGTGCGGGGAAATAATGTCCTGATAATGACGGACAATACAGTGGCCATGCACTACCTCAACAAGAGAGGAGGCGTAGGGTCACTACCACTGTACAGAGAGGTAATGCAGCTCTGGAACTGGGCTATTCAAGAAGGAATATCCCTGTCGGCGGTTCACCTAGAATGGGGAGGAGAACACAGCGGCGGACGCTCTGAGCAGGCAGAGCGCAGTCTCCCACGAGTAGGAGCTAGCTCCGGAAGTCCTTCAAGAGATCTTCATCCTTTGTGGAACCCCTCAAGTGGATCTGTTTGCGACCAGTGTCACCCGGAAGTGCGAGCTGTACTGCTCAAAGGAATTTCCTCCAAGAGGAGCACTAGGAGATACGTTTGTGGTGGATTGGGAATTCCCGCTACTGTACGCGTTTGCTACGCTCACCTGGACCCCACAGGGGTGACGATCGGACCCGGACAGCTGCGGTATCCTTCAACGTGATGCGTAGTGCAGAGATGACTGTCTGGACTGGCCCGCTTAGTCTTGTCTGCTGGACCCGAAGAAGTATTTTCCTGCAAGTGGAGACAGGGATTAACCACCTGTGGGTTTTAGTGATGGCCACCCAACTGTTCTCCCTCTCCCCCACTAATCACCTCCGATATCCCCTTAGTAACCTCACCTTATGTTTGTAAAAGATGAGCTCTCCATCCTGCGTGTCTTGCAGGGGCGCGTAGATACCAGTTACTTCACTGGTTTGAAGGCGTTGGGAGAGTTCCGGTAAGTATTGACTCTGAAGTCCCTGGCGGGATTGGTAAGTATCAAGTTCAAAGAGTTAAATGTGCCCGATGTTCACTCTTGTCCCCTTCGTTAAGTTGCAACTGAGTTCGTGAGAGGAAGGTCTCGTAGCTGCTGCTGGCGTTCAGGTAAGAGTCTGTGTTACCCAACGCTGTCCGGTAACTATTGCATGCGTTAATGTGTTGTTTTTCTCCCTCTTTACAGATGCGCCATATGAAAATGTGGAGAGTTATGGAATAATACCGCCGGTGGTAAATCAAGTAAGTCTATGGTAGTAAGAGGTTGTATTTGTTGATTCCCTTGGCTCACCTTTTTTCTTGTGTCCCCTAGGTGCCAGATTATGGCAAAGAAATGATGGGAGACAGTGCCGGATCGAAAGATGCTGTGAGAACTGGTGAGTATGGCGCCGTGCTGGAGCTGGCGAAGCGACGCGTGCAGGCCTGATGTGGCAGAAGACTGGATGCTGGCTGCAGGCACGCGGGCGTGGCTAGAAGACTGGATGCTGGCTGCAGGCACGGTGAGCGTCACGCTGCTGGATGCAGAATAACACAAAGCATGTGCTGCTGTTCGGGTGTGGTTTAAATAGCCTCCAAAGTAGTTCCAGGTAAGAAGTTCCCTAGAGCCACGCCCGAGTAAAAAATAGTCCCTGTAACAAAATAGTCCCATCCAGGCCTCATGTAGGCTTGGACTCTTTTGCAGCATGGTCTGCATCAGGTAAGTAAAGTCTATGAGCCTGGCGCCTATGGCACCAGGACTGATTTCTATGATGAACCTGGCGCCTATGGCGCCAGGACTGATTTCTATGATGAGCCTGGCGCCAGGACTGAACCCAGACAGCCCCTAGCCGGGGCTGCTGAGGTTTAAACAAATGTCTGGATGCCTGCTCCCGGAGCTGAGGTCCTTGGTCCTGATGCCCGGGGGTAGGCATCATGACAGCGTTTCTTCCAGTCCCCTTCATTCCTCAAGTAATCTGGAGGTTGAGGAGGTTCGGCAAACGCATGATCCTCATTGCCCCAGATTGGGCCAGGAGAACGTGGATTTGTCCATCTGTCCTCTGATACGTCTTCCGCTAATGGAGGATCTTCTCTCGCAAGAGGAGGGTCGGTCCTCCATCCAGAGATCAATACTCTCAACCTTCACGCTTGGTTTCTGAAAGGTTGAGGTACAAGGATAGGGACCTTCTGGATGACGTCATGGAGGTGTTGCTTTCGGCTAGAAGGCCAGCAATGAAGTCTCTGTACCATTGCCGTTGGAATACGTTTTGTTACTGGTGTAGAGACCGAAATGTTGATCCTTTTCAGTGTACAAAACCAGATGTTCTATCCTTTCTGCTTTCTTTGGCTCATAAAGGTCTACAGGTTCGTACCATCAAGGGGTACCAGGCAGCGCTGTCCATCTTTAAGTGCTCTTCAGAGGAGTGTTTGTATTTTAAGATCCCTCTGGTCACTCAATTTCTTAAGGGGCTCACAAATGTGTTCCCACCAACTACATTTCAGGTTCCGGTATGGGACCTCAACCTGGTTCTTAAATTCCTCATAGGTGCTCCTTTTGAACCATTGCACTCATGTCCTTTGAGGTTGTTAACCTTGAAGACAATCCTGTTGGTTTCTCTTACATCTGCAAGAAGAGTGAGCGAATTGCAAGCGCTATCCTCCAAACCACCCTTTACTATCTTCCACAAGGACAGGGTTGTGTTGAGGGTAAGACCCTGCTTTTTGCTGAAGGTTGTTTCAGAGTTTCACCTATGGCAGAAAATTGTGCTACCAGCGTGCTATCCTCCCCCAGCATCCTAGTAAGGATGAGGAAAGACTACATCAGATGGATCCAAGGAGAGCGTTAAGCTTCTATATTTCCAGGATGTCCAAATTGAGATTGGACGACCAACTCTTTGTATGGTATGCAGGACACAGGCTAGGCAAGGCTGTTTCCAAACAGGCCTTGTCTAGGTGCATCATCCTAGCTATTTCAGAATGCTATAGACTGGTAGGAAAGGACCCTCCCGAGGGTTTACGTGCTCACTCCAAGAAAATAAGGTTCCAAGCCCAAGAACTGGTTTATCCATCTGGGATGGAATCCATCCTTCTAAAAGTCCTCCTCAAGAGGCTTTTTGGAGTAAGTTATCTAAAGTCTGCACAGCCTTCCACAGGATCTCTTCATTTACATTTTGGGGAGATGAAGCTTCCTTATCACCCTTGGCTTATTTGTAGGAGAAGCAGAAACTTAAATATACTGAATATACAGATAATGTATTGGACAGAATACGTGACACAGTCTGGAATTGGTACAGCCAAAGATGGCTCCAGACCAGGAGGGAAGACAGCATTCAAATGTGAACTGTCTTTCACCTCAGCTATAGAAGAATATAGGAACTCAGAGAACATGGTCAGTAATACTCTATTTGTCACCCTCTCCACACATTTTCAGTATGAGCGACAGATCTAGTTTATACTCCATTAGTAAAGGTGAAAAGATCCAACAGTGAGCGATACTTCACAAATGTGACAGTTGGCTCCAGTACTGGTCCTTTCTTGGATATTACATGAACTGGAATCTTATTCTCCAAGACTTGAGTGCTAATCTGAGCAAAAGATACGGGCGCTCACAGGGTGGACGTTTTTGAGGCATGTCATGCAGCCTATGTGGGAATCAGCTACTTATAAATGTAGGACTCAATCAATACACCTCTTGAAACAATTTGTGAATGGAATGGGCAATGTAGGCGGTTAGAGAAAAAACATTTCAAAATCAAATTCTAAAAAAAGGATTTTGAGAAAAACATTCCCCAGTGACAAATGCAGTGACAAGAAACCACAGCTGACAGAAAGAAAAAAAAGATTATGAGAAAGCTATGAAACAAAATGGGAAAATCAAGAAGAGGGTGCCATTTGACTATTCTATTCATAGGAGTAAAGAGTGGGTGTGAGAGGACCCATAGCCCATTATCTTTAAGGTGACTGTACATCTTTTTGACATTCTTTCAGCTCTTTAATGCCAATTAGGTTAGGAACAAGGGAAAGCAGGACAATGGAAAACCTTCATGAGAGAACGAAGAAGAGTTGCTAAAATGAATGAAGATTTGAAACTTACACCTGCTTGGCCATCAATGGGTTGTTAGAACCATACAGAATCGATTTCTCCTGACTTTGTCAAGGACTTTTGAGGGAAGTGGAAGGGTAGGAAAAGTTTATAATTGTGCGCCTGGTAGTTATCATGCCTTATACATTATTCTCCTGAATAGAGGTGGAACCCGATTATTTCCATCTCCTTTTTAGCCACCTGCTTGTAAACGACTCCATGTCCTCTTTGTCTGGCTGATTAAACATGGGCCAAAACTGTGGTCCAAACAACTGAAAGATTGGTTAGAAGCCCTCATGGATGATGAAGTCATGGGAGCCTGTGAAACTTGCGTCGCTCCAGAGTATCCTTTCTGGGTTGAGACAGGAAGGGTTGCCGAAAAAATGATGTGGCTGCAGAACTTTGAAATGTTCAAGGAATAATCAATCATTCATGACAGTAGATGTCATGAATGTGTATAACCTTTCAAAGAGATGGTCCTCTGAGGTGTGCCTTAGAGTGTTGAGTCAAATCTGCTATTCTAGGCCCACTTTATGCAGGGTTGCTTGGATATTTTTGACTAATCTGGCTTTTCTAAAGCGGTAATTGTTGTATTTTATTTAGATGTAGTTTGTAGAGTGGGATTGGGAGGGCCTGGAATAAGTATAGTGGATGGGCGACTACGTACATCCTATGTTCTTGAATCCTGCCAAACTAGGAAAATTGAAGTTGTTTATAGCGTGACAAATCTTGTCATATTCGGGTATCACGTTTTGGGTAGTTGTGACGGGCCCCTGGGGGACTCTCGTGCATTGAAACAAGGCACAATCACCACACACGGATTGATATGCCAGACACGAGGTTCAATTCCCAAAATCTAGGGTTTATTGCAAAGCAAATAGTCTCAGTCGGCCGACCGGATCTCATGTCCCGCAACGTGTTACCCAGACTTCGTGGGATGCAAGAGAGTGAACATTTTACATCAGTTACATATATACAGAAAGACCATTATATTATCAGTCGTGACACATCCCAAACCGCCCATAATGTATCTCTCTTTAGCAAGGGTTCGGTGATTGACAATTATGACGAATATGACACCCTTAAAGACATTTATTCAGCAACTGTTGCAATCTGCGAAGGTGCAGACACTATTCTTTGTTACCGAGAACATAGTGCTCTTGTTCTGCAAGCAAGCTGTGTTCGTAGGAGGGACAGATTCCAAGCCTTACTATCTCTTGGTTTCTATTTGTGAGCTAGATGTCGGCTCGATCTAAAGGGGCCCAGAAAAGGGGGGCCGTGAAAGAGAGTATAATTCAAGCCATTAACTGTCTATTTCTACAGTTTCGGCCGCTCCAGTGAGACTAACTGGCACCTGCTGGGTGATTAAATGCCTTTCTGCTTACTTCCAAGGACTTGTGAGGGAGGAAAACAGTGTATTGCTGTCTGGGCTAGTTTCTCAGCATATAACTTGTGGCCTTGCTCTGTGCATGAGCAGAACGAAATAGAGTTCACTTTTAGCAAAGCATTAGAACAGAAAAGAAAAGCAAAATTGCAAAATGGCGAATTCTATTGTTACAAAATGGATGTTCTATGGTTATGCTGACGATTCTGTACTGATGATGCTAGACATATGATGCGGTTGGTTTTCGGCCAACATAATATACCGTCTATGCTATGGTAGGGTATTTTCTAGACTAACAAACCCTCCTCTTGGCCGTAAGCCAAACGCATCAACCATACATCGCGTCTTCCTCTGACCATGTATCTGATTCTGAACTCTGCATACCGCTATAATCACCATCATCATTGATATTAATAGACATGAATTCTTTCACAGTCTGCATTTCGTGGTCCGTGATTGTATTCACTTTGGGAGTTCTTTTTTGTGTCATCATGTGTATGTATTCATCACTTACTTCAGTGCAAATTATTGGTAGACAATATGCAACAACAACATGTTAGGAAGATTCCGAGTACTGCTGCTAAAATTGCAGCTAATTTCCATCCCCATGAGCGTAATAATTCCCAAAACCAGGAGCTTATGTTCAGCTCCCAATAACCTGCAGAGGGGTGGAGGTCAGAGCTGAGGGGGTGTAACTTCTTTATTGCCTGAAAAATTGTAGGGGAGGTGTCGCTCACAAATACGCAACACGATGACCCCACGATTTTGCAAACTCCTCCACGGTCAGCAAAAACTATATCAAGAGCCATTCTATTATGAAGTGTCATTAATCAAATTGCTTTTTCTTCCAGAGTCATATTATACAATATATCCGTTGTTGCATTTATTGCTTTTTCTAAAATTCTAGACAGTTGTCTTATATGAATTTATTGCTTGGCCCCAAAATGGTATAAATGATTTTGCTTTATCTTCTGCAATTAATCCTCCTTCCTCCTCTCATCGTGGCCTCGATCTGGATAAGTTTGCTATGTCTGATGTTTTTGAAAGGAATACCCCTGGGAAAAGAATCCCTAAGTAACCAGTACCTCCACAATTTCTAGGCAACCAGGGATAAGCTTTTTCCCCACATATGAAATAGACAGGATCACCTACATTCATTCTCTCTCTCTCTCTCTCTCTCTTTCTCTCTCTTTCTCTCTCTTTCTCTCTCTTTCTCTCTCTTTCTCTCTCTTTCTCTCTCTTTCTCTCTCTCTCTTTCTCTCTCTCTCTCCTGAATAGGAGCCTTCCTTTTGCAGGCAAAATGGAACAGTTCAAGGACTGTAATTTTTTGTATACGAGGGGGGCACTGCACCTTTATTCCCTAGGGGGTTCATGTGAAACGTGATTACAGATGATTTATAGGGCACATACAGTCTGTCTTGTGGCGTTACTACTGGTGTTATCATTCTTGCTGTGAAATATGGCGCAACCTACAGGTTTCATTACCACTTCTTCAAATTCATCCATGTTTGTCTTATCTAATCGACCCGTTTCACTCTTATTCCATTTCCCATAATATAGTGCACTTAATGATGCATAACATGCTGAACTTAACGGCAATGGCTGTACATACCAACCTATTCCCATTCCACCATGTTGTGGTATACACCCAACAATTGTTTTTTTCTCAGGATTGTGTGTCATGTTCATTATCAGAAGTAACGTGTTATTTCCATAACCTTCCCTGTGTCTTTCCATTGGGGACAAAGTATAACAGATTACATGGACTGGGCTTTCGGTGCCAGAAACATTACTTATAGGCAAAAACACACCTTAATGGATGTATTTCCTCTAAATACCATAATACCAGGACTACTGATATGGGTCCAAGTATACTCATAATGCACATGAATATCGTGATGATTAGCATACATCTTTTACGGCAACTCTTTCTCGGCAATTTTATAGTCTCTATATTTACTACATCATCAGCATTGGTGCAGGGGGCAGGAGCAGGTATAGGCATCTTCTTGATTCTTCTCCTCCAGCAATGTTCGTCGTGAATACTTCTCACTGCTGCACTTGCTGAAATACCAATGAGTTTGAGAATGTTTTAACAAAGTGTTTAGGCCAGTTCTTGGCAGCCTGGATTGCTAAACGTAAGGCAAGATTATCGTGCTCCTGCACTTTGCTCAAGAGACTCCAGAGCAAACATCAATTGCCTTCGTACCATATGAGCCCCACTCGTTCACACGGGGTGATCAACACTTGGATTTTTTTTTTGTTTTCAAAGATAGCACCGGGAAGCCGCGTTCCAGAGCCGTCTGATTTGTACAACCCCCACGCTCCACTACCCTAGGCCTCCGATTCCCACTTCATCCATGATGGGAAATAGAGACAACAAAATGAAACACAAACATCAGATCACTTTAGATTCTGAGAACGTAGGTTGTACCGTATTGCTCCGGGTACTGTGTGATCGATGAATAGTGCAGGTGCACTTCCAGATTCAGGCTCAGAGTCAGCCTGTGGCGCAGCAAGTGATGGTGGGCGCCAAAGTGTTGATGCAGGTTTCATGTCAACCTGTGTAGATTCAACTGGGGCACACTTAGCCCTTTCTCCTTTTTAGCAATCTTCCCAGGCTTTGTCTCAGATCCAGGCAGAATTTGCGTCAAAGAACTGGCAATGATGTCCTTTGAGTCGGATGCAGCTGTTTCTTCCTTGTCATCTTGATCAGGCAGTTCTTTTAATGGCGATGGAATTCTCTTAGTGTGAGTGGCATGTATCCATGCCTTCGACCATCCACACGGACTGCGGTTTGTGTTGCCAGGAGAACATGATGGGGCTCACGCCATCTTGGTGCAAGTGATGATTTCCTTTAATTTTAATGAGGATCCAGTTTCCCGGCTGCAGACAATGCCCTGGGCCAGTATATCTGACAGGAAGAGCCTCCTGCACCTGCTGATGAATCAAACGAAGCTTCTGTATTAAAATGTTACAATATGTATTAAGCACAGGATATTCTACTTCACTCAACCGCCTGGGCTGCGGCGCACACCGAACATTAGCAGGCCTCCCCATCACGATCTCGTATGGGGAGAGTCCAGTCCTTGCTTGCACAGATGTGCGCATGCACAACAAAGCTAAAGGTAATGCGTCTGTCCATCTCAGCTTGCTCCCTGTGCAGATTTTGCTTATTTTATTCTTTAGTATGCCGTTTTGGCGCTCAACAAGCCCAGCACTCATCGGATGCCTGGCGCAATGGAATCCTTTATCAATTCGGAGGCCTGCACAAATCTGTAATATCACGGCGGCAACAAAATGCGGGCTGTTATATGACCATATGACTTGTGGCAGGCCGAATCGGGAAAATTATTCTTTTAACATTACTTTAGCAGTGCTCATGGCTGTGCAGTCCTTCAGCGGATATGCTTCCACCCATTTACTGAACACACACACTACCACCAAGATGTATTTTAGGTTCTGACATCTTTCCATTTCTATGAAATCAAACTGGATCACCTCAAAGGGCATAGGGGGGGGGGCAAAACTACCTGTTGGAGTAGCTGTTCCTTTTCCAATATTGTGTTGCTGATATGTTATACAATTCTGAACTAGTCTTTCTGCATTTTTTCTTATGAGTGTGTTCTACCATACTGTAGCCAAATGCTGAACCATTTTTTTTGCACAGATGTTCGTGGGACTGTGGGCCATGGTGACCATTGCAGTTACATAGGAGTTGGGCAGCATCCATTTTCTACTCTCCTGTCCACCCAGCAACCTTCCACGTCTAATTCTGCAGAGCCCTTAACCCACCCGTTTATTTCATCAGCAGTTGCATTCGCCTGCATTTCTTTGACTGTAGCAATCCCATTCTCTATCATGCAGGGCACTTCTTCTGACTGTACTACCAACATTTTTGTGCTTAAGTCAGTGGCAGTTTGTTTTGCAATTTTGTCTGCAAATATGTTTCCTTCTCCCACCTTACATGTTATTGTCTTATGCGCTTTGCATTTCCTTATTGCCAGTCGCTTCAGACACGTAAGTGCAGACAGCAATCGCGCTATCAAAGGGCCATGTTGAATTCTAGTTCCATGTGATGTCGGGAAACCCCTGTCAGCCCAGAGTCGGCCAAAATTGTGCACCACTGCATAGGTATACTGACTGTCAGTATATATATTTACATTTAGATTTTCAGAAATTTCACATGCTCTCGTTAATGCTATTTTCTCTGCTGCCTGCGCTGAATTGTGTGGGATCCTTTTGCTCTCTACAAGTGTCTTTAGTGTCGTGATGGCATAAGCAGCAGTTGACGTGCCATCAGGTAATTTAAAACAGGAACCGTCACAAAACAGTTCTCCATCGGGCTCTTTCTGTGGTGTGTCTGTTAGGTCAATTCTTCCCTTAGTTTCTTCTTCAGTAACCATTAAACAATCATGGGGAGGTGATTCATTCTCACCTATTTCTTCACTGGGCAGGGGCATTAATTCTGCAGGGTTCAAAGCACAACACCTCTGAATTTGAATATGTGGTGCGAACAGGACAATTTCACATCTAGTCAATCTAGCTGATGTGAGGTGTTGCATCTGCGTTCTGTTTAAGAGAACGTCTATTGCGTGTGGCACCATCAAAATTAAGGTGTGCCCCAACGCCATCCCTTCGGTTTGTTTCACTGACGCGGCAGCTGCAGCAACAGCTCGTAAACAACGCGGCAAAGCGCGTGCTACAGGGTCCAGCGCAGAAGAAAAATAACCGCATGGTCTATTTCTTCCACCTCGTTCCTGTGTCAAAACAGCCAGCGCGCAGCCTTCATTCTCATGCACAAATAATTGGAAAACGTTTTCATAATTTGGTGTGCCCAAAACTGGGGCTGAGCACAACGCAACTTTGAGAAGATCAAATGCATTCTGACATTCCTCATGGCAAAGGCAACACAACATCCTTCTTTGTCAATGCCACCATTGGCTTTACAATCATCGCAAACTTTGCTATCCATTGGCAGCAATATGAAGCCATGCCTATTATGGCTCTGACTCCTTTCTGTGTTTTTGGAATAGGCATACCAGAGATACTCTCTATCCTTTCTGGTGTCAGTCTTCTTCCCTCTTTTGAAAGTAGGTAGCCCACACATCTCACATTCAATTACAAACGTCCCCTAAGAGCACTATTACGATGCATTTAATTTACAGACCCCCGGGCCCACCAGGCTCATTTGAGGAAGACATCACCTCACTAGTTGCCGAAAGCTCCAAACTTTCAGCACAAATGATTATACTTGGAGACTTCAATCTTGGGTTTAATGACCCCCTCGACACCCCAGCCACTGCCCTGGCCACAGCATTAGAGGAGCATGGCCTCCAACAATTCTGCTCCAAACCTACCCACTCGAAGGGTAGAATCCTCGATTGGGTAACCACCCTTAACTGCAACATCACCATGAAGGATCCCTTACAGCTCGTATGGACTGATCATCATTTCCTCCAATTTGACATTAACACTAGTAACCTAGTGCACAACAAACCTGTTACTGCACCAGCCTGTCTAACTAGGAAAAAGAGTAACATCACAGCGGAAGCCTTAATACCCTTGGTGACCCCTATTCTGAACGCACTACCAGCCACAACTGACCTGAACCAACTAGTCAACGTCTATAATGATTCCATGGCCAAAGCAGTTGACACTATTGCCCCACTAAAAATGCGCAAGGGGAAACCAAAAGCGCACCTGAATACATGGTACACCCCAGAACTTAAACTCCTCCGGCAACAAAAAAGTAAACTTGAAGCACTATGGAAATCAGCGCCCTCAGCAATTAACAAAACGAATCTCACTAATATCTCCACCCTCTACAAAATGAGATTATACGCGCAAAGAAAGAATCGCTCAACTACAGGATCGCGCAGGCAAGTTCCAGCTCAAAGGAGCTCTTTAACATCCTAAAGGAATTAGAAAACCCCATTCCTCCCACGGATAGCTGCACTAAAGATAAACCATGGTGCACAGGGATCCAGAATGCCCTTGTTAACAACATTTCAGGGCTCCAGTCTAAAATTGACAATAAACAACAACAACTCACTTATGATTCGACTTCCAGCCCCACCCCTCCCCCCCTACAGCCACCAGCCCAGGGTTTACCTTCAAAAAGGTATCCATACCCGAAGTACAAAAAAATATAGCATCATTGAAACCCTCGAACTGCAAAGGGGACAGCTGTCCCGCACAGATCATAAAAGATGCTGCAAGGGATCTCTCCCCGTTCATTACAAAATTAATAAACCTGTCGTTCTCTGATAACTTGGTACCCAGCAATCTGAAACAATCCTGGGTCCTACCGCTACTAAAAAAAACTACCCTCGACCCAGATATACCCACGAATTACAGACCCATCACCACTGTCCCATTCTTACTAAAAATTCTTGATAGAGTGGCCTATCTACAAATCCAGGATTACCTCGAGACTAACCATTTACTAGGAATTCGCCAGTCCAGCTTTCGTCCACTACACGGGACAGAAACGGCCCTGGTTGATCTCAAGTGCCAGATAGACGACCTCAAAGATAAAGGTAAAGCTGGCATCCTTCTTCTTCTTGACCTATCCGCTGCCTTTGATCTGGTTGATCACAAAATCCTGTGCAACCATCTGTCATCGGCAGTACACTTCTCCCACTCCGCAATTTCATGGATCCAATCCTTCCTGGACAATAGGACCATGCGGGTTTTCTCACCCCTAGCAGCTGCCGACCCTATCCCTATTACTTGTGGTGTCCCACAAGGATCTTGTGTGTCACCTACTTTGTATAATATTTTTACAAAGCCCCTATTCGACAAGCTGGACCATCTGGGTGTCACCTACACCAACTACGCAGATGACACCCAGATACTCCTCACCTTATCCGGCAACTATAATTCGGACGCCATTTGGATCAATGAAGTCTTCTCCATCATTCAGGCATGGATGGCCACACATGGCCTCTGCCTGAATGATGACAAGACTGAACTGCTCCTTGTCGGCTCACCCAACACCATTCGGAAACTTAGTCCCAGCTACACTAGCTTTACCATTGACGGCAACACCATCCCTATCGCCAAGAGTGTAAAAACCCTTGGTTTTTACCTCGACACGAATACTAATCTAGCCAAACAAATTAATATGACTGCCTCAGCCACGGCCTACACGGGCAAACTAATCAGGGCCTGTAGACCGTTGATTTCCACTAACAACTGTCTCACCTTAGCCAGAGCACTTATACAATCTAAACTAGATTACTGCAATAGTCTCTATGTAGGTGCCAACAAAACGGTAATTAATAAATTGCAAGTTCTACAAAATAATGCACTCCGTGCCGCCCTGAATATTCCCAGAAGAGAACATATTTCGGCCACCAGAATTGCATGCAAATGGCTCTCCATCCAACAAAAAATAGATCTAAAAACCATCTGCCTCACCTATAAAGCACTCAACGGCCTTGCCCCTCCCTATCTCACTAACAAATTTACACTAAGACAGAACACTAGAACCACTAGATCCTCTAATACACTACAACTGACTGTGCCCAAATTCTCCCTCAAAAGAGCTGGTGGTTCCAGCTTCCCAGCTCTGGCTTCACAACTTTGGAATACCATTCCACTGGATATCAAATCTACACCCACCTTCCTTCCAGAACTAAGGTCATCACCTGGTTACTCAACAATTAACCTACCATGATTGAATGCATACCCTCTGCAAGAATGTATTTTGCACTATGTCAGAATATTATTGTCTATGCACTAATTGCTATCTTGTCAAGTATACCTTTGCTTCATCACTGTACAACTGTGCCCTACCCTGCCTGTAACTCGAAGCTTAAGCGCCCATATACCCTTGGGTCATGTGCGCTATACAAATTAATAAACAAACAACAAACAAACAAACAAATAGGCCACCTCCTTTCGACAATACTGTAACTTTTTTAAAGAAGCTTTATGCCCATGTTCTGCTAAATGTGACAACAACAAAACAGTTCCCTCTTTACACATTTCTTCTGTTTCAGCTGCAATTAACATGTCATCTATGTACTGCAATAGTACGCAACCCGCTGGTACTTCTAGCATGTCTAGTTGTTCTTCTAATGCTCTGCTATAAAGACTTGGGCTCTCAGTGTAACCTTGTGGAATTTGTGTGAATGTGAATGAACGCCCTCCTAGTGTGAAAGCAAATGGGTATCTGCTATCTTGGTGTCCTGGAATGCTGAAAAATGCATTCTTAAAATCGACTACACTAAAATACGAAGCCGAAGCTGGAATCACTGTCAAAAAGGTAGTGATGTCTGGGACCAACGGGAGCTAGGGATCAACTACTTTATTGAATGCGCGTAAATCAATTATGAAATGGAACCGTATTTCATTACCTCCTTTGTTATAAACTGGAAGAATGGTGCTGTTACAAGTGCTACCAGTAATCTCTTCAATCACGTTTCTTTTAACCAAATCTGAGACGATACATTTCAATGCTTTTTCACCTTCAACCGAAATTTTATATTGGGGAATACGTGCTAATGTTATTCTCCAGCATTGGATCTTTCATGGATTCACATGCTTAGAATATTCCCCGTCGTCAGACTGGGACCCCTCGGTACACATATATAGCCTTTTCCAATAGGAAAACTTCCGACACTTTTGTGTCCTATCTACGTCCTTTTAGGACCCGCCTACGCATGCTCCGTAGGCCGTCCCAGTATAAGAGGCCCGCCCCCGCGGCTCCCCTTCAGATTTCAACTGTCTCCAAAGTAGTGGGATCTCCTCGCGTTGTCTTACTATTTTGTACAAGGTTGCATTACTGGAATTGGAGTACAGAAAATGTCCTCCGTGTCAGGAAAAGCGCTGTTCCGCCCATGCGCGACGTGCGGCTTGAAAAAAGTTTACGAGGGGGACGGACATATGGATTGTATATATTGCCTCCACCCTCATCATTCGACAGATAACTGCGACATATGCAAAGGGTTTTCTCAAAAAACCCTCAAAGACCGGAGTCGACGACTGGTGGCATGGCTGAATGATGGAGCGGGGGCATACCCCCCTTCGGAGGTAGGCTCCACACAATCGGCGAAAACATCACGCCGAGCTACCTCGTCGGAACCACCGGTGAAGAAATCTCGACCGACGGAAAAAGAGTCGTCTGGAAGTCACTCAACTAGAGACTCCTCGTCAAAGAAATCATCTTCATCAAAAAAGCATGAAAAGGAAAGGAAATCCTCCTCGGGCGTTCATCATAGATCGACCACGAGTCGAGAGTCGAGTAAAAGCAAGCCAAGTGTGGAAAAGGCGGGACCGCCAAAACCACCTGCTAAGTCACCGTCGTCGACAGCGGTCCAGTCATCGGCCTCCACCCTGCCACTTACGCAGGTGGCATCCACCGTCCCACCGACAACGGCGTTGACGATGGCCTCGTCGACGGGGGTTCTACAGGAGGCCTGGAGGCCTGAAGTTTTTGATCCGATCCCCCCGGATACTTTACTACAAGAACAGGCTGTGTTGCTGTCCTCGGAGGACGAGAATGAGAGAATAGCTGGCCCAGCAGACCTAGGGCTACGAGTGGCTGACAAGTCGTTGACGAAGGGATCCGTTATACCGGTATCTGCCCCTCTTCTCAATCCTCAATCTGTTTTGTCGTTGGAAATTCTGTCCACGCTTCAGTCTTTGTTACAGTTGTTGGACCAGCCACAGTCACCCGTCGACGAGCCGGGCCCGTCCCGTCAACCGACGCACCTACGCACGCCAATCTCAGCACTGGCACAAGAGGAAGGTGAGCTGCCAGATTCGGAGTCTGACAGGGGAGCCATGTCGGATATCTCATCATCCCCCTCCAGGGATCCAACCTGGGAGTCAGAGGTGGAGTTGGAAACCCCTAGAAGCCCAGCACACCCGTCCACTCCGGACGACATTGCGTCATTCCATTCTATGATGGAGAAGGCATGCAAAGAATTTGGTTTGTCCCAGGAAGAACAGAAAAAGGACTGTTTGTTTTTTGTTCGACCACATGGGTAAGTTCTCGATACCAATACTAGACCATGTGTGGAAGGAGGGGTTACAGACAATGCATCACCCGTTTTCAGAGCCGGCAGTGAAAGGACGCCTGGAAAAAAAGTTTAAGGCTCCAGAGTCTACCCCCAAGTGTTTATCCTCCCAACCAACGCCAGACTCGGTGGTGTCGGCGGCAGCGGCGAGGAAGGCGAAGGCCCAGCACAAGTGCACGACTCCGCCTGAAAACGAAGCGAGACGCCAGGATGCCTTTGGCAAAAAAGTGCCCCCCCTGGGAGCGACCACAGTAAAGGCCGCAAACTCTCTGGCAATTATAGCCAGATACGATAGGGAGATGTGGCACAGGCTAGCTCCGTTGCTTGATCATCTTCCGGAAGAGCATAGGAAGGCAGCGATGTTACTTGTCCGAGAGGGTGAGGAAGCCTCAAATCACGCAATAAACATTGCGGTGGACCTCGCTGAGTCAGGCTTCAAGCAAGTCAATAATGGGGTCGTATTACGACGACAGTCATGGCTTAAGTGTACCTACTTCAGGCCAGAAGTACAATACAAAGTTTTAGATATGCCATTTGAGGGAGACCTTCTTTTCGGTGAGAAGGTGGACGAAGCCCTAAAGGGAATGAAAGAGGACTCGGACACGGCACGTTCATTGGGTGCCCTCCAGAGTGGCAGAAGCTACAAGTCTTTTCGTCCCTTTAGAGGGGCTTCAGGTAATTCAAGATTCTCTGCGTCTGGAGACAGATCCTTTGGCAGATCGGCTTACCCCTCCCAGGGTTACAGACGTGCCTCCCAAACGGCAAACCGTCGCCGGAACTTCCAGACTTCCAGGAAAAGACCATCATATCCGTCGTCATCGAGAGACAAGCAAAATAAAGATCAGCAGTGACATATAACACACCGTTCTGGGGGGAAGAGTTTCAGCATATGTCAACGAATGGGAACGAATAACGACGGATCAATGGGTGCTGGATACTATAAGAAACGGACACTCTCTACAATTCAAACACAGCCCTCTGCAAATTCCACCTGCGTTCACCGCTCATTCCCATCTGAAGATACTGCAACAAGAGGTAACACTCATGTTAGCAAAGGGCGTGATAGAATTAGTTCCAACATCACAGAGAGGTCAAGGAGTCTACTCAAGATATTTTGTCGTAAAAAAGCCGAACGGCAAATGGCGTCCCATTTTAGACTTACGCGATCTCAACAAGTCTTTAAAGAGCCTAAAATTCAAGATGCTCACTCTGCAGGAAGTGATCCGCGCCGTTCAAGAGGGGGATTTTCTAGCGTCCCTGGATTTACAGGACGCGTATTTCCATATTCCAATGTGTCGGAAACACAGGAAATTCCTAAGATTTGTAATAGGGCGGACTCACTACCAGTTCATGGTTCTTCCTTTTGGGCTCAAGACCTCCCCCAGAACGTTCACGAAATGCCTGGCTCCAGTAGCGGCCTGGCTAAGGAAGCAAGGCCACCATGTATACCCATACCTCGACGACTGGCTGGTAAGGGGATCCTCCCCAGCGTCGACCAACACAAGTTTACAAGCCACCATGCAGCTTCTACAACAGCTGGGATTCGCCATAAACTTCGAAAAATCCTCTCTGCGGCCATCGAGAAGGCTGGTATTCCTGGGGGCACAGTTCGAGACCCGGTTAGGGCTAGTGAAACCTTCTCTCGACAGAACCTCAAGACTCAATCGACAAGCGTGCCGACTATGGCGAAACACCAAGATCTCAGTGAGAAAATACGTTTCGGTCCTAGGGGCCATGGCATCCTGCATCCATCTGGTGGAAAACTGTCGCCTATTCATGAGGCCAATCCAGGAATTCCTCGCGGACAGATGGACGCAGGCTCAAGGATCGTGGTCAGACAAGATAATCATCATCGACGACGACAAGCTGCTTCGGACCCTTCAGTGGCGGCAGAGTTTCCACAATCTGAACAACGGTGTACCCCTACAGGAGCCGGAGTTTCGGCGAACCACAGTCACGGATGCGTCCCTAACCGGATGGGGATCTCAGATGGGTGCTCTCCAAACGCAAGGTCGCTGGTCTCCAACGGAGTCACTCCTACACATAAACGTGTTAGAGCTCAGAGCAGTACGATGGGCCTTGAAGGCATTCCTACCACACATCAAGGGTTCGCGAGTACGAGTACTGACCGACAATACAACAGCCAAGTTTTATCTGAGGAAACAAGGAGGGACGCGATCAAGAACTCTTTCCATAGACGCCCAGAAAACATGGCATTGGGCATTAAAGCATGAAATTTCCATCGTGGCTCATCACCTCCCAGGAGTGAGGAACTCCCAAGTAGACTCCCTCAGCAGAAGCATGGCCCAGATACACGAGTGGGAAATGGACACAGTTCACCTGATGAAAGTGTTCGAGAAATGGGGTCACCCCCCTCTGGACGCCTTCGCGACCAAAGACAACAAGAAATGCGAGCAATTCGCAAGCAGATGGCCTCAAGAGGGTTCCATGGGGGAGGCATTCTCCTTCCCATGGACGGACATGTTCCTCTATGCTTTTCCCCCGTTCTCCCTCATTTCGAGGACAATACAGTGGATACGCAGATACAATTGCCGGGTAATTCTAGTGACACCATACTGGCTAAGGCAACCGTGGTTCTCCGACCTGCTTCACCTGTCGCTGGAACATCCCATAGCGTTTCCGAAAGTCCCGAACCTACTATCCCGGGACAAAGGCACGGTGTGGCATCACGACCCGGACAGTCTCAACCTTACAGCCTGGCTCCTGACTTTTCGGAGTTCGGTGCTTTAGACGTTTCGGAGGATTGTCAAAAAATTCTGCAGGCGGCTAGAGCCCCTTCTACAAACCAATCTTACTCCTATAAGTGGCGGAGGTTCTGTGAATGGTGTAGAGGACAACAAGGCCTACAACCGTTGTTGGTGACGCCGGAACAAGTTCTACCTTACCTACTCCTCTTGGCGGAGAGGCGATTATCCTTCACATCGATAAAGGTGCACCTGGCGACCATCTCGAGGTTCACAAGGAAGAGGCAGTCGTCTCCTCTATTTAGCGACAGACTTGTGAAACACTTCATGAGGGGTTTATTTCGAGTTTTTCCCCCGGTAAAACGTTTCCCCCCGACTTGGAGTCTCAACACAGTGTTGGCAGGCTTAATGAAACCGCCTTTTGAGCCTATGGCCACGTCCGACATAAAATTCATTTCGTGGAAGTTGGCATTCTTGATTGCTATCACATCAGCTAGAAGAATCTCGGAACTGCAAGCGCTGGTCGTAGACCCGCCATACCTAAGATTCTTTAAGGACAAAGTAGTCCTGGCAACTAATCCTATGTTCGTCCCAAAAGTTCCGACAGTGTATCACAAACACTTGTCCATTGTTCTCCCTACTTTCTTCGCCACACCATCATCGGCAGCAGAAAAAGCTCTTCATACCCTGGACGTTAAGAGGGCTCTGAAATTTTACCTACATCGTACACAGGAACTCAGGTCTACTCGACAAATGTTCGTCGCATATGGTCCGTCGACGAGGGGAAAAGCAATCTCTAAACAAGGATTGGCTCGATGGGTCTCATCGACGATTGCGTTTTGTCACTCTAAGGCCGGAAGGCCATTGCAAGGACATCCTAGAGTCCATTCTACAAGATCGATGTCCTCCTCAACAGCTTTATGGGCAGGAATTCCGCTGACGGACATATGCCAAGCTACGGCATGGTCAGTGCCCCACACGTTTACCCGCCACTACTGCCTTGCCAGGCAGCATGCGGACGAGGTGCAGATGGGAAGAGCTGTCCTGCGCCATCTGTTTCAGTAAGGTAAGCTCCACGCTGTGGAGAATCTGTTGTCTACCTTTTTAATGACAGTATACTTTATGTGGGTAAGGTTATGAGTTAACTTATTCCTACTGTACATATGCATTGTGTAGTATGGTGAGGGTATATTACATTACATTCTCACTGCCGTCTCAAGTGTTACTGCTATACAATCTATTCTAAGCATGTGAATCCATGAAAGATCCAATGCTGGAGAAGGGAATAGTTTCTTACCTGTAACTCCATTTCTCCAGCATTGGTATCTTTCATGGATTCACATGCGGCCGCCAACCTCCCCGGAATGTAATGTATTTGATAAGTTTAACCCTTCCTACTTTGGAGGGGCCGAAATCTGAAGGGGAGCCGCGGGGGCGGGCCTCTTATACTGGGACGGCCTACGGAGCATGCGTAGGCGGGTCCTAAAAGGACGTAGATAGGACACAAAAGTGTCGGAGGTTTTCCTATTGGAAAAGGCTATATATGTGTACTGAGGGGTCCCAGTCTGACGACGGGGAATATTCAAGCATGTGAATCCATGAAAGATACCAATGCTGGAGAAATGGAGTTACAGGTAAGAAACTATTCCCCTCCCTCTTTCAAAACAATTCTCACCGTCTCTATTTTCAAACAACCAACATCATTATCATTCATTGTCCATATGCAAGTCGGTACCTTACTTAACTTTGTTGGCAGGGGTTTGGACAGGAACTCGGACACTGGTATATTTTGTGGTGAAATTGTCAAAAACACTCCATCAGGAGAACAATGGATAACCGCACTTAGTTTATTTAATAAGTTTAAACCTAATAGATTCTCGCCACAATTTTGTGTCAACAAGAACGGGCAAAACTCAGTGAATGGTCCTAGTGTTATTGGTACTGATTGGGACACAGGACTAATTACTGGGGTGCCTGCAAACCCTACTGAAACATTCTTTTGCCCTGACAGTGGTATTTCTGGAACCAAGTGGTGGTCTATTGAGCACTTCTGTGCACCTGTGTCCCAAGAAAAATGTGCCCCTTATTCCCAACTTTCATTTCTACGTAGGGTCCTTTCTGGTCAACGGGAATAGACACTGGTTCCGACCCCTGTCTCCGGCTGTCCTAGTGGAACAATACATCATCTGATGTATAGTCACCAGAATAGAATGTATTTGATTGAGTATCGAAAACATTCCTGTCCCCACCTCCATTTTGCTGATTCTGATTTTGGTTCCGATTCTGGTTGCCATTTCCTTGATTGTTTTGGTTTTGCTGTGTACTATTATTTCTATTCTGCCCCTGTGCTCCTGGGTGACCTCTGTTCTGTCTTCTCTGACCATTCTCATTTCTATTTTGCAAGTGTGGACATTGTGCTCTTCAATAACCCTCGTCCTTACAGTATGCACATTGGTTTAGTCCAAGTGGACCTCCATGCATGTTCGAATAATTTCCTCTCCCTTATGCGTTTCCTCTTCCTCCATTATGACTCGCTACCTATTGTAGTAACACCCTTATTTTTAGATTCACTCTGTCTTTTTTTTCTTTTTCGTTCTCTGTATTCACTCTATTTTCATAGTACTGGGCCATGTGTAATACTCACTCTGTGACTTTGCTTGCCATGCACTTTCAGATGTCATTATCAAATGTTGGATCGGAGGTAACAATCCTCTCACATATTTGTCAACAAATAGTCTTTTCCCGGGCTCAGTGCTTAAATCCTGTCCACTAAAATCTGTATACACTTCTTCAAATCTGTTGAAATAGTCCGTAGCCAACTCATGTTTGCCTTGAACGCATGCAGTTAGTTTGTCCCATACAATTCTCTATTCTGGAACTATAACCTTCAATTTCTCTATTATTCGTGTTGGTAATGCTGACATATTTGACGATGGATTTTCGCCTGCTTTTCTGTCCGCATCCTCTTTTATTTAATTCTCCCACGTATCACCAAAACTGTCCTGATCTACTTTCCTTATTTGTTTCCATTTATCTGCTGGTAGAATTACTGGGAATAATAGGTCAATATCATTCATAGTAAAAATGGACGATTTCAAATAGGACTCAATTTCTTTCTAGAATCCCGCCAGATTTTTTCTCAAATCAGGGATTTTGTTTTAGATTTACCTCTTGTCTGGTGAAAGGGACATGTACATATTGTGCTCTATAATGTGCTTCTGTTACCTGCGCTGGTAATCCATTAATACCGGGAATTTCTACTTTCGGTACAAAAGTGGGGGGGCTCTCCCTCATGGGAAATATCGCACTCGCTCTTCCTTCTCCCTCTCTCATATGCAGCACTATTGCTAAATCCAGGATAAGGAAGTCTCTCCTGTATCTCGTGAAAATGCTCTTATATACTGCCATTATTTCAGGTGGACAACTTTGCTTATTATCTACATATTTGTCCTGTAAATATTCAACCATTACCTGCAATGCCTTCCTTTGCATTCCTAATGTGTATTGATCAAATGTTTCATGCACCTCCATTGTAGGGATGCTAGCATCTGTAATCCATCTAAGCGCCTCTCGTGTGCATATGTTCATTTCTTCACTAGCATGTTTTGAACGGCGGAAAAAATCGCTGTTGCACATATGGTACCGCCTCTTGTCTACCTCTTCTTACCTCTTTGTTCCGAAACCCAGGCATGGAAAACATTTCTGAATACAATTCATCAAGTTAATTTTTAAACTCAAAAAGCCTGTCCACATGTTCCTTCATTTCTGAATCACTTTCTCTTATACGCGCAAAGGCATTCAAGTCCCACATCTTCTGCGGTGGCACCATACCAATTAATTGCATCCATCTCTCCATCAAATATTCCCCCATGCATTCCAACAATACCTATTTTTCACTGAGCTTCCTATAATCGTACATCGACCCTAGCGTCGAGGCCTCATCATTCCCTTCGATATATATTTCTGCCTGTTCTTTCAACTCCTTCCTTCTCTCCTTGCTGACCGCACCACGTGTTATTCTAGCATACGCGTTTTGTGCAGGCCCTGCTACTCCCATACTGTCTTCTCTGATTACTGTGGATTCAAGCTTGAAAGGCGGAGGGGGGGAATGAGATCATGTGCAGAGGAGGGGCTGGTGCAGAGAGAACAACTGGAAGGGGGAGCGGTAGCTGAGGCTGAATAACAGGGATGGGCTGGGGCAAAAGCTGAGCAATGGGCACTGGTGCAATTATGTCAGTCTTACTTTTGGGACGTTCTTGTCTCTTCTCATTTACAATCTTATTGATTAATTCATCTGATGCATGCAATTCTTGTTGAGGATATATTTTATCTATTCCCATTTGGAGACTTCTGTCTGCCTTTCTAATTTGCTCATCACATTCTTTTTCTTCCTGTTCTAGCGCTCTATCTTCTCTAGCTTTGTGCGTACGCGCATGTTTCTCTCTGCTTCTCAAGTGGAGGATAGCTTCCTTCCTCCAGTCTCTAATGATGTCAAATGTTTCAGGGCATGCTTTTTTGCGCAGCAATACTGATTCCAAATAATCTATACGTGCCATCTCATAACTCCCATTTTGAATGGATTGTTTCTTCCCACTTATTCCTCATCTTAGATATATAGCCTTACCTTTAGGTTTCGCCTCGGAAATGTTTTCTCTCTCCAGCAGGGGGCGCTCCACTCGAGGCCGCAGCGTCGATGTCCCTCGGCGGTATCCGTCGAGCACCAAGGTCATCCCCCGTATAAGAGCCTCGAGCGTGCCCATTGGCTTCAGTTCCGTTTTTCCGTTAGCTTCGCTTCGGATCGATTGAAACGGCGCTTCAGTATTTTGTGAGAAAAAAGTGATGTCGTCTTCGAACCCTTCCACGCCGAAGACAGGCTTTAAAAAATGCCTAAAATGTGGAAAGAAAATGTCCCTGACGGATCCACATAAGAACTGTCTATGGTGCCTCGGTCCTGACCACCGTACGGAAGACTGTGGTTCGTGCCAGTCGATGACCCACAAAGCCCTAAAAGAGCATAGAGTTAAACTGGCGATCAGGTAGGGTGTTTCGAAGTCCACTTTAAAAAGAGAGACTCGGGCGAGTCTTCGAAGTCATATCATAAAAAACATCATTCGAGAAGTAGATCGAGGAAGTCTTCGTCTTCTAAGAAGCGACAACATCGATCTCCCTCATCCTCTTCGACATCTTCGGAAAAGGTTATGACATGTCCATCTAAACATGACTCTCTGAGAAAATGGGAAGCGTTTTGAGTTTCCATGCTAAAAAATTTTGAGAACGCGGCCCAGACTCCCTCAAAAATAGCTAAAGAAGACCATGCTCCTGCTCACAAGAAAAGTGACAGAGGAAAGTCCAAAACAAGAAAGGCTGATAAAAAGATGTCGAGAATGTCATTGAGAAACTCTTCTCGATCACCTCGTAAGTCACATCCTTCGGTGCATAAATCGAAGGCAGAGGGAAATAAAATGGCGTCGAAAGATCATACGCCATCGACGCCGTCGAAGACTTCGAAGCTCCTCGAGTCGACAACTCCCTAGAAGGAAACTACGTCGAGCTTGCGCTCGAAGACCACGAAAGCTCCTTTGACGGTTTCCATGGCTTCCTCGATGATTACATCAAGGTCGTTGAAAGTTCCTTCGACGATGTCAAAGGAAGTGATTAAAACTTCAGCGCCATCGATGCTTTCGTCAACACCCAAACCTTTAATAAAGGAAATACCTGTAATGCCTGAAAAGGTTTTCCATCCTGATAGTCGACATGATTTTTTTCAGGACCATGTCATCCATCTATGAGGGAGACTCATCAGAAGAGGAGGAAGTAACCTCTGCTGGTGTTAAATTTAGCACAAGATCTGTCCCAGAGGAATTAATCCTCAATCAAGAATTCAAGATCTGCAAGAATGTTTGCAAACAGCAAGTGGCCTGGATACTTTTCCAGAGTATGAATTTGACAAACCAGACCCATCGGAACAGGTTGATACGAGTTATAGAAGACTCATGAGCAGAGTTACAGAATTTATGGGGTGGGGTAGGAGTTCACCAGTCAGTCATCATGATGATGACATGACAGATATATTATCTGGAACACCCCAACAAGACCCCATTCTACCATTTCATATTGCCTTACTAAGAAGGGTTAGTTCTGCATGGGAACATCCTGAAGCCATAGGGGCAGTAAATAGAAGGTTTGTAGCAAAATATAGACCTTGTACATCTGACCCGGAATACCTCAGCAAACATCCAACTTCGGAAAGCTCAGTAGTACAGGCAGCCACTTCCACAAAGAATTCGGCATACCCTACAATCCCTCCAGATAGGGACGATAAAAAGGTGGATGCATGGTCTTGGAAAATCTTCACATCTGGCAGTATGGCTTTGAAGTCTACTAACGTAACCTGTACCTTGGCAAGGTTCACATATACCCTGTGGGACTGCATGTCGGCGGCAGCTGAACACATCCCAGAAGGTGAAGAACGTGATGGCTTTCTAGCTATCATAAGGGATGGAAAGGAGGTTTGGGGAGAATGCCTTCAATCAGGATTGGACACAGCTGACAGTATCAGCAGGTCCATGGCGACTAGCAAGCAGCGCACATAATTCCACTCATAATTTAACACTTAAGCCTTTTTGATTTCTCAATATAGGGTTTAACAAGGATGACTTTTGTGTTCATTGGGTTTCTGTGGTTCGCCTGGCTCAATCCCCTGCCTGGAAACCTTCCCAATCTGTAATTCTTTATGTTAGGAAAGATTTCTTAATTGTGGGTAATTTTCCTTCCATGTGGCAACCCCTAAACTTTTTGCTGTTGTTTTCACCATGATCTAGACTTTGCCAGAGAAGTGTAGCCTTCTGCCGCACTCCTCTGGGCTTTCGCTCCATTCTTACGGGGAAACTGACATGCCCTTAAGACAGTCAGTACCGGGAAACGTTGTTTTCCGTAGTTTCTTTATCATGTTGCAGCTTTCGTCGCGCAACATGGCACAAGAGGGCACTGTAAGATAAGTTACTGCTCTCTTGGGTCTCTAGTCTTCTACAGGCCCTAGATACTCTCTTTGGATTGTAAATGAACAGTGCAAGTGAATCACGGACGGGATTGGTGGCAGCAATAGTTTCTTGTGTTTTTGAGCTCCTTTTGGCGTTTTAAGCGCGTTTCTCGCGCTTAGCCCAAAATGGTGGCCTGGCTCCCAAAATGGCCAGACCACGAGGCTCTTTGTCCCCCAGGTCGAGCCGACCCAGGGCCTTCCTTATTTGGGCATGTACTTTCCCGCAAAACACAGATGCTTTCGCGGGCTTCTACAGGCCTTGTGTGTGCCTCCAGGATGGGGGCTGGGATGTCTGGTCCCAATACACATCCTGGGCGCCAGAGAGTCTAGGGTGGTGTGAATGCCTGGGACCCCCGTGGTCCCTTATAGGTCCACATATGGTCTGAGTGTTTTATGAGCGGATCTCCCGTTGGGTCCCCTCCGTTTTGGCGCAAGGGGAACCGTGGATAAGAGTGGGCTAGAAACACCACTACCTGGTCGATCTCCTGAGTTCAAACGAACGAAGGAATACAGGAGCCAAGTATCATGCAACCACGAGGCTGAACCAAGGAATCGCTGGTGACCCGCTGAAGAACTGCTCCTCTGCACTGCTGTCGCTTTGTGAAACCCTTTCTACCTCTGATCGAACGAGAAGGCCTGTACTGGTACTTCGACCCCTTGGAATAATGGGAACAACTATTCTCGGCATCTTCACCATCTCCTGCACGTAAGCCTTCGGAAGTGTCTCTGGGCCATCCAGCAGACTGACCAGCCTACTCGGGAGTCTTGCTCTGTAACCGCCACCAGGTTGTGTTGCATTACGAGTCCTTGTCACTCTCACACGATTCGTACACTTGGCATTCCCAGGTCTGAAGTGAGTAGTGTACATTGAGCTGAAATACACACGGCCGCTCCGTTGCCCTGCTGTGATAACAAACTGGGCGGGTTCACTGCGTTTGGGACATCCTCAAATCAACTTCTGCTGCTGCGGAATCTACATGACGCCGAGATGTCCCCTGCTCGTAACTGAACCTGCCAGCACTGAAACTGACGCGGAGAAGCCTGGGTCTGCCTGCATTGGGGACTGGTGAGTAGCATCGCTAGGAACTGGTCGCCCTCCTGCAGTAGCCCATCAATTTTTTTTCCCTGCTGTGTCTAACAGCACGCCTTTCCGTACTCGCGCTCTGCTTCTGCCCCCAGTGGAGGCTGCGCTTGAGTCATGGAGCTCTGTTCATCTTCATTTGTTCATCGAACTAAACTGTCTGATTCCCTCGAAGAGACCCCCCCTTTTGCCCCTTTTGCTGTTGGCACCAGCGTGTGCAGGTACTTTTGAGCGCAAGGCTCCACTCTTCGTAGTGCTTGGACTTTGTTTCAGTCCGCCTTCAGAGGCACCTAACTAAGTCTAATTATTATTCGCACTGCCTGTTTTCCTCCCCATCTAGGTGGTCTACACATTTCGTGCGTCTAACTCGTTAGACTCGTTTTTTATTTGTATATATGTTGTATTGGATTGGTATGTGTTGGTTTACTGGAGTTTTATTGTGATTTCTCGCTACGGTCAATGTTACAAAGGCCTTGTAATAAATGTGTATATATTTTTAATATAACACCTGCTTGGAGTAATTTGTAAGTGTCCTTGCTTTGTGTGCTCATTGCGGGCTTTCAGTCACCCCACCCCTCTTGAGACCTAGTCTTGACCGCTGCGATCGCTACCCTGATTGGTCTGGCTTGTCCAGAGGTTACCCTGTTCCAAGAAACTAGGCTGGCCTTCTGAACCTCTGCCCTCCAGGACAGAGTTCAGATATCCGTCTTAACAGTGAAGTCTCTGCAGCCCTCCCGGGCCACTCTTCTGCCTGGTGGCCACCCCAATGCTTTTACTGGGTCTCTGAGGTTTTCCTGGGTCATTTCCCCCACCTGGAAACCTTTGCAGTATATATTTCTTTATGATGGGGTTTCTGCAGCCTTCCTGGATCACTCTCTGCCTGGTGGCCACCCGAAAGGGAACAATCAGTTCCAGTTCATTTGTTTAGTTTCATTCAAGTTTGTTCCATTGGCAAAAACCTTTTCTCAAGGGTTTTTACATTTCAGGATTTTGCTCCCACTTAGTGTCCACCCACAACTCCTTTTTTTTTCTTTGAGGCTGACAGTTTCATATAGAAGCGTTTCACAATTAACTATCATGCACACCATCACCGGGCGACTGGTTCATAGTTTTAACAAGCACGTCTTTCTTTGATACGTGCATACTTGGATACTTTGTATTCGCTTGCAGGGAAACGCACACCAGGTTGCTGTTTGCTTTTCACTCACCAGTTGCGTTTCCTTAGCTTCCCAATGATCAGTTTCTTTTTTTGAGGTTGGGGTCTCACCGCCTGCCCCTCAGACAGCCCTGTGCTGGCGCTTCCAGCCAGGGTAACAAACAGTCTTTAGCCATATTAAAGGGACCGGCTTAACACGACTTCCTTCGGATTCTTTCACCGGCTCCCTGTGCAAGAGATTACAGTTGGCTTTCCTCTGCAAACCTCCTTGGTGCTCCAATCTCCTTGGGACACTCAGATCGAACTGGCTTCCCTGCTGCCGTCTCCTCTCCTTCTGCTTCTCTCCAACTACTCTCTGGGCTCCAACTTTCATACACCTGAGCTCCCATATTAGGTTTCAGGTGTGCTCCACTTGCCTGTTCTGCCTGACCCCACTTAAGCCCATTATTGTGACATGCCTTACCTTTGGGCATATTCTTCGTGTCAGTACTTGAATGGTAAAGGGAGGTAATCTTCATAGCTCCTAGTGGCTTCTTCTTCGTCCCAGAATTCCTATGCATATCAATGGGAGAGGAGAGTGGAACATCTTTGTAAAAACCCATGAAGGTCGGGGAAAGTCTAGGTGGGTCTTCTTGAGGATAACGGGGATTCCATGTCTCATTATTAAATATCCTATTTTTATCCTTTTCCTTCTTTTGTTTAGTCTAGTTGGGGTAATACTGATTATTACTCTTCTCTGAAGTCGTGGGACTAGATGAACAATCTGCAGGCCATGGCCCCAAGAATATGTCCACTGGCCACAAGCACCACAGTACTAATATGTGTATAGTAATTATAGGTAATGTAGTAGGCGTATGGCCAGAATCACCATAGTAGTAATATGTGTATTGTAATTATAGGTCATGTAGTCGGAGTACAAAGTGTTCGTAATCTGGAGGAATGATGTAATTGAACTGTATATGGTTCTTATTATTGTAGTACAATTGAGGATAGTGCTCATAGAAAATGTATATGATTATAATTGCTGTGGTTACGTAGTTTTGTAGCGTTTTGAAGCTTCAATCTCTGGTACATTTTTTTTAGACCCTCATAATCGGTACTACGTTTGGTACAACATTAGTGTATGACACACTGCTGTTGTTTTGACATTGAATAATCATTGGGTCATTGGGAAAAGAAATCTGCACAGAATTTAAAAAAAAAACGATTACAGTTACGTGAGTGTAAGGGTGATAGTATGTTTGAAGTATGTTTTGATTAAGGGAAGGCTTCAAGTAGTTGGATACTTGTTGGCGTATTCTAACTACATTAGTGGTTAGATGATGTTTTGTCAAGCGTATCCTAAATAAATTTACTTTTAAAAGTACTATTGTAGTATTATGGATGTAGTTAGATACCTGCTGGCGTATTCTAAATGTTAATTGTGCTATAGTTTAGTGGCTACATTTGGGTTAGAGGAATATTAAGTAGGATTTTGTTAAATTTGCTGGTAACCTATGGTTTGGAGTAACGGAGGTGTTGTTACGTTCAAACCAACCACTTATTTTTTTGATATATGCAGTGTAGTGCCCTGAAGTGGTTGTGGCACCAGTGTAGTATACTATACATACTGTTGTGAAGGTTTTCTTTCCGAGAGATACTTAGCCGTGTGTGAAGTCTGTAAGCGTACAGTTATTTTTGGTCACATCTACATTGTACCTTAGAAGCATTAGTATGATCTATTGGCCATGCGAGTTTATTTGAATGGTGGAATGATTGTCTGAATTGCATAAAGGGCATACTATGCCATGATTTGCATTCTGCAGAAGCTGGTGAAATTGAATGTATTCAGAATTTGGTATAGCTACATATACAAATTGTTATTAGGGATGTGATCTTGTGAAACATGGTTGCAGAGAGTGCATGTAGGTTTCTACATGTATGGAATCTGGAAGATTTAATTTAAAGGAATGTTTTTGTTTTCCAGTACTTGTAGTAAGTACATTAGGAATTCTTGTGGATCTTTGTGTGTTTATGGAACATTTTGCCATTCCTGCAATGTAGTCCAATTCTTGCCTTATACCTGAGACACTAAGTGTTGTCAGGATTATATGTGGCATTTCTGTGAAGGACGAGCATTTGCAAACACAACTGGTCCGAGGCTTTTAAGTAAATGTTGTGAACAAGTGGTGGCAATTGAAAGAGTAGATTCCTTGTCACATTAGCATAACAATTTACTCTACTTGTTTCTGAATTTAAATGGACCACAGAGTATCATTTGCTGGGTCTCCAAATCTTTCTGGAAAAAGAGACATTTGTGTCTTTCTTTTCTGATGGACGTGCAGTGGACTTTGTACTAGACATTTATGTGGTTATGTTGTTTGATGCAGGAGTTGGTCTTTGTTTTTTAGCTGTATTGTTGGGAGATCTGCTACAGCGTCTGTTTGCATTACTTGTCTTTTTAAAGGTTTCTTCTTTTTTGAGGTACAGGGTACATATCTAGATGGGGGGTGTATACTGCCTGTAGCCTGTTGTATTCCAGCATGCAAGGAATGTCAGCATTGACTTGGTTTGCATCAAATGTAACTAGCAATAGACCATTGAATGTACGCAGATGTGAAAGGTCTACGTAACTCATACCACCTTTAAAGACTGTGCTGCCAATGTCAATCAGTGCTTGGTTTGGGATTAGACTGTGTGATTTATGAATAGTGACAGCATATGCAAGAGGTAGAGATCATGTCTCTCTGCGTACATACATGTCTTTGAAAAGAAGGAAACGTGCTATTGTCCGGGCCACTATTTCTGCAAGTTTGTCAAAGTGGATGTTGACAAACTGAATGTTCTCGTGTGGATAGGTTTGGAAGCTAAAACTGTACCAATTGCTCCATTGACTAAACCTTGTTCTGTGTGAAGGTTATGTTTTAGAATTACTCTGCAGTTTATACACAGTCAATATTTTCTCCAATCCAGCGTTGTTGGAGATACATTTTTCTGAGTTATTTAGTCATACAGTTGCTTGTGGACAAATAGGAAGTGTCTGTCATGATCTCTGCTTCCAAAAGGTCAGGGTTTTCCCAACTCCCTTGGAAGCAGATCCGTAACCCAGGTTCCGAGTGCCAACCAGTCCCAATTGGGACCTTTTGGACCCAGTCCTGGCGCCAGTGGCACCAGGCTCATAAATATGCCCAGTCCCAGCGCTGGAAGCGCCGGGCTCATAATGCTTGGGTGGACTCACCTTCAGCAGACCATGCTGCTTACTTGCCTGCCAGTTGAGCCTCTGATCCTCTTCTGTTTGGAACTACTTTTCCTGTTGGGTGGGGCTGGAGCCACTCCCTAGATTCAGAACACTGGAACTCTTCTGGAAGGCAGGAACTCTTTTCTTACCAGGAACTCTTTTCTTACTTAGGCGTGGCTGTGGAAGGAGACACCTAAGCACTACAGGAGGCTATTTAAACCACACCCGGTGGATGAATCTTGCTTTGCGTTATTCTGCAACCTCTGCAGCAGAACGCTCATCGTGTCTTCTGCATCCGGTCCTGGGCCTAAGGAAAAAGGCTTACCATCCTGAATCCAGTCTTCAGCAACACCTATAAAGACAAGAAAGAACAGGTTAGCATTCCGGCATCTGAAAGGCAAAGGCTTACCATCCTGAATCCAGTCTTCGGCAACACCTATAAAGACAAGAAAGAACAGGTTAGCATTCCGGCATCTGAAAGGCAAAGGCTTACCTACTCTTCGTGCGCTCCGGAGGTCTTCACACTGCATTCCGGCATCTGAAAGACAAAAGTTTACCAACTCTTCGCACGCTCCGGAGGCCTTCGGCGCTGCATCCCGCATCTGAAAGACAAAACAAGGTGCATTTAAAGACATTGGGGAACTTTAATACTCACGTGCCATTACTCCTTTCCACATCTAATCCAGTGGGTATTCCGGCACCCTGCAGCCGCTCCGAACTCGTACCTGCAAAATAAAAAGACAGTTAGAGCGCATAGTGAAGCAGGCAACAAGCGCTTACTTACGTGCTTCCAGGCGCTTCTATTCATCACACGGGCTCCATCTTCAACTCACTTCAGCCCGTCATCCGCCATCGCCGGAACCCTGCAAAACAAGAGACATCATTACTAAAGACTTTAAAGACATTTGAATGACTCGAAACTTACCGTTCGTGCAGTAAACGACGGACAGCAGTCCTCTGAAGTCAAGAGGCCTGCGCTACCTATCCAGTGAAGAAACTGGTTACAGCACCCTGCCCCGAGGCAGATGGAGAGCTCGGCATTCACTTACCTAAGGTGAGAGCGTTAACCTTTGGGGGTCTACAGGAGAGGAGAAGAGGAAAGAGATAGGGACACCCCAATAACCCCAGTTCATTAACCCCATATTTTCTATCTGCAGACATCTTACTCTACACGTCAGGCATACAGTGCACAGAGGTCCAGCCCAAAGAGCCAACCGGGTGCTACACATCACCTTTGAAGATACGGTAGTCGCCCAGTCAAGACCGGCGCCTCTGCGAGAATCAGGTGAGCGTTACAGTGTCATGCCGTGCACTTCTAGTTTGTCTGTAGAGCTGATTTGCAGTATGGGTTGCATTTCTTGTTTCAACATATTCTTGTTGAATTGACTACAGTTTGCAAGGTTTGGCATTAAGGACATGCATTTTGGATTTTGTTGACTTAATTGTTCCATGACATCAGGAGCAGATGTTTCATCCAAATAACTCATGGATTGGTCTACTATTTAAGATGGATTTTGCATACTATAGGTGAGGTCTGCAGACTGAGACATGTTTTGAGTTAGTTCTCTGTAGTGAAAACGTTGCCCGAGATTACATTTCGAAGGGATTGTGTCCTCCGACGTATTCCTTATCTTAGATATCTCTTTACAGCATTGCTGGCCTCGGAATTTTTTTTCTCTAGAGGGCACTGCGCGTCGAAGTCCGCCGAGTCGATGTCCCTCGACAGCCGCCGTATCGACGACGTCATCCTGCCTATAAAGGCCGCGCGCAGCCTCCGTTGCTCAGTTCCGTTTTTCCGCGCTTACTCAGTGCCTCGGAATATCGTTGCTCAGTTTTCGTAGAGAATTAATCCAATTTCCTCGAGATATTCGATCCATACTCGATGGCTTCCTCGTCTGAACCGACGACCCCTCGGTCCGGCTTTAAAAAATGCCGAGACTGTGGGAAAAAGATGTCGCTGACTGACCCTCACAGTTTGTCTGTGGTGTTTGGGAGCTGAACACCATTG
The DNA here is from genome assembly GCF_040938575.1 of Ambystoma mexicanum. Classification (NCBI taxonomy): domain Eukaryota; kingdom Metazoa; phylum Chordata; class Amphibia; order Caudata; family Ambystomatidae; genus Ambystoma; species Ambystoma mexicanum. Next base: position 283,271,875 of record NC_090938.1, on the reverse strand, counting down.
TTCGGAGTGAGGACTGTATGTCCATGACAGCTAAGGCCCTGAAGGAGCGTAGGGAGAAGCTGGAAAAAGGTAAGACTTCTAAAGCTTCTTCTTCCTCGACGAAGTCGAGACATTCGTCTCCTCGTCACCATTCGCGCTCCAGGTCTTGAAGCGGGTCCCATCACTCCTCGAGATCGAAGCACTCGAAGAGGAGACGTCGAAGATCCCCTTCTTCGTCCTCTTCCTCTGTTTCACCTAAGAGAATCCCTTGACCCACGAAGCATAGTTCCCGGGCTGAATGGGAGGAATCCGCAAAAATATGAGCGTCTTCGAAAAAGCGGCCTCGACCCCCTCGAAGACTGCCGAGAGCGATGCTCTGGTCGAAAGACCCGATCGTCCAAAACGCCGCGAGTCACAGTACCCGGCGAAGGAAGCTTCTCGAGCGCGTTACAAACCCTCGAGTAAAGCTAAAACCTCGAATCCTTCTTCGAAGGTTCCGTCGATGCAGGTTCCGTCGACGCCGAGGTCGGTGTCTTCGACGCCGTTGTCGAAGGGACCTTCGACACATGGATCTGTCGACTCGACTCCATCTTCGACACCGGCGTCGACGCCAAGGAAAGTGTAACGCTCACCTGATTCCCACGGAGGCGCAGGTCGTGGCAGGAAGGTGTCTGTGACTCGAAAGGTGATGTGCAGGACTCGATGGGCTTCTGGGGTCGAACCTCTTTGCACTGTGTGACGAACTCGTAGGGTGAGGTTTCTGCAGGTGAAAGAATATAGGGGTTAATGGTCTGGGTTGTTTAATGTCTCTCTTCCTCTCTCTCCCAAGCTTCTCCGTAGAGCCCCCAGGTCAACGTGCTCACCTTAGATAGGTGAATGCTGGACTCTCCATCTGCGTCTGATGCAGGGCGCTGTTGCCAGTTCCTTCACTGGTGAAACATAGGCCTCTTGGACTTAGAGGACCTTTACCGTCGTTAATCGCACAAGCGGTGAGTTTCCAGACACCTTTTTAGTCTTTATAGTCTTTAGAGTCTTTAGGTGCAAGGCACGTTAAATTGAACAGGACTTCGTATGATGCTTTTCTCCCCTTTTGCTTGCAGGACTCTTGAGGAAGATGAAATAAAGCGCCTGGAAATGCGTGAGTAAATGCAAGCGCTCTAGCTGTTTTTTCCCTTGCAGCGTAGTTCGTGCTGAAGAGGCACCGGAGTATTTGCAGGCGTTCTATTGTGAAGAGCGCGATGGGCGTAAGTAAATACCTGTCTAATATCTCTTCTTTTGTCTTTCAGAAGCTTGTTTGCAGCGCCAGAGTCCACGGAAGGCCCGTAAGTAAATACAATGCTTTTATCTCCGCAGGCGGCGATGCAGCGTGAAGAATTCCAGAGTTCACGGAGTGCCGGTAAGTAATGACAATGCTTTTGTCTTCACAGGCGAAAGTACAGCGTGCCGAAATGACCGCAGCCGATGGATCAGGTGAGTAAGCACTGCGAGTTAAGACTGCCTTGCTAACCTGCTGTTTCTTGTCTCTGCAGATGCTGCTGTCGATTGGATACAGGAATGGTGAGTATGATTCTTGCAGATTGAGGATCGAAAGAAGAAAGGCTGGAACAGACTCGGTGAGCGTTCTGCTGCAGATGCAGAATAACGCAAAGCACGTTTCGTCTATCGGGTGTGGTTTAAATAGCCTTGGAGTGATGAGGCGTCTTCCTCCACGGCCCCGCCTAGGTAAGAAAAGAGTTCCAGTTCCAGAAGCTTTCCCCATGCTGAATCCAGGGAATGGAGCTGCCCCACCCAGGTAAGAAAGTAGTTCCTGTTTACAGAGGACTTCTAAGTGGCTGGTAAGTAAGCAGCATGATCTGCTGCAGGTAAGTCCACCCAAACATCTGCACACATATTATGAGCCCGGCGCTTCCATTGCCGGGACCGATGATTCTGATGAGCCTGGTGCCACCGGCGCCAGGACAAGGTCCAAAAGGTCCCCGTGGGGACCGGTTGGTGCCTAGGATTAGGGTTAGGGGCCTGCTTCCAAGGACGTTGGGCTGGTCCTGGCTCCTTGGAAGCAGTGATCATGACAGAAAGTCACGGTTGCGGCGCACCCAGTGGCTATCCCCAGATCTTCGATGACGATGTCGTCGAGATTGTCGACATCCTCAAGTAGAATCTCAATTCTATCGAGGACCTCGAGGCCTCCGCCTTTGTTTTCGACGCCACGTTCGAAGCCTTCGGCGTCGACGACATCAACGTTTTCGAGGCCGATTACAAGTTTGGCACCCTCTGCCTTGGAGATGGGTTTCACACCCTTTGTGAGTTCAGACCAATTGAGAACTATGTCCTCAATTATGGAAGAGGGAGAACTATCTGACCAAGAAGAGACATTTGAGTTGCAGGGATCTGCAACCCCAGTTCAAGAGGAGTTATCCTCAGAGGAACGCAGATTAAAGGAACTCCATGATTCCTTACACTTCCCCTGAGGTGGAGTTCACTAGGCCAGACCCGGGGGAGCATGCTGAAACCCCCTATAGAGCCTTAATGGCCAGGATCACAGAATTTATGGGGTGGTCAACACCTTCACAGGCTTTCCAACAAGATGACCTCACGGATATTCTTGATAAAGGTCCACAGGAGGATCCTGTAGTGCCTTTTCATAAAGCTCTTCAAAGGAAAATCATGACGAACTGGGAAACCCCAGATGTCGTCCCGGCAGTAAATAAACTGTCTACTAAATACAGGGTATCTTCTGCAGACCCGGAGTTTTTGTCCAAACACCCATCCCCAGAAAGTCTGGTGGTACAGGCAGCATCTTCTACTGACATCAAGACTTCTTACCCTACCGTCCCACAGGACAGGGACGATAAAAAATATGATGCTATGGCTAAGAAAGTTTTTTCAGCATGTAGCATAGCGTTAAAATCTATTAATGCTACTTGCACCCTTGCTAGATTCAGCCATACACTTTGGGAGTGTGCTTCTACAGCGGCTGACTGCATCCCTGAGGGAGAAGAAAGGGAGGCGTTCCTAAATATCATACAGGGCGGTAAAGACGCTATGTGCGAATCCCTCCAGACGGGCATTGATTCGGCTGACAGTATCAGCAGAGCAATGGCGGCAAGTACAACAACCAGGAGATTTGCTTGGTTGAGAAAGTCTGGTTTTGCCCCAGATGTGCAAGCCAGGCTCTTGAACATGCCATTCGATGGCTCTTCTTTGTTTGGGAAAAAGGCAGATGACAGTTTAGAAAAACTGCAAATATCAAAGGCAGCAGCAAAATCCCTAGGTGCTGCAATCCGTCAGACACCTTTTCGTTCCACAGGATCCTCTGCGAGAGGCAAGTCCTTTCGCTTCTACTCCGCATTCGGAAGAGGTAGAGGACGACCGGCTCAAAGGGGACAAAGAAGAACTACCCGAGGTGGACCGGGTAGATTTTCAAAAGCCGCAGCAACAGCAGGTGCCCCTTTACCATCGGCATCTGCATCAGCTGCCCCAAAACCACTCTGAGGACTTCCCTCACAAGACACCTGTAGGAGGCAGGTTAACTCAACATTTGGCGGAATGGCAGGCTATCACGTCAGATGCTTGGGCATTGGAGACAGTTGCACAAGGTTACTGCCTGCCTCTCCTACGCATACCTCAGAGTCATCCACCGGGGATCAGCTCTCAAAAAGCTCCAGATCCGCTCCTCTTGCAGGAAATTTTAGACCTGCTAGAGAAAGGTGCCATAGAACCGGTACCTGTAGCGGAGAAGAACAGGGGTTGGTACTCCCCTTACTTTCTCATTCCAAAGAAAGACGGAGGACTGAGACCCATCTTGGACTTGCGAGAATTGAACAAATTCCTCAGGAAAGACAAATTCAAGATGGTAACTTTCTCAGATCCTTCAGACCCTTCAGTTCCAGGACTGGTTGGTATCTCTGGACCTTCAGGATGCTTATTTCCATGTGCCAATCCATCTCAAACACAGGAAATACCGGAGGTTCGCAATTGGCAACTCTCATTATCAATTTCGAGTGCTGCCATTTGGGCTGACCTCCGCCCCGAGGGTCTTCACCAAGTTAATGTCGGTAGTGGCTGCAAGTCTAAGGAGGGAATGGATTCACGTCTACCCCTACCTGGACGATTGGTTGATCAGGGCTGTATCTTCGGAACAAGCTCAGATCCAGCTAAATCACGTTTGCCACTCCCTTCACAGACTGGGCTTCTCCCTCAATTTAAAGAATTCACAAATGATACCATCGCAGAGACTCCAGTTCATCGGAGCGATCCTGGACACTTCCCTGGGAAAAGCCTCGCCACCAGAGGTGAGGGCTCAAGATATTCTACAAATGGTTACCAAGTTCCAAAATGCCCAACGTCTCCCAGCCTTCGACCTTTTGAGGTTGCTAGGCCTCATGGCATCCTGCATTTTCCTAGTGCCAGAGGCTGGCCTGAGAATGAGATCCCTCCAGTGGGCACTGAGAACTCAGTGGTCACAATTCTCAGGGAGAATGTCAGATCTTCTTCAGGTTCCCGACAGGGTGGCTCGAGACCTTCAGTGGTGGGCCTCTCAGGAGAACATTCTGAAAGGAGAACAGTTTTGGCAACCCTGGCCGGAGATAACAGTAGTCACGGATGCCTCACTCACGGGGTGGGGAGCCCACGCCAACGACTTGACCATCAGCGGTCGTTGGTCTCCATCGGAGTCCAGACTACATATCAACCTGTTAAAGCTGAGGGCCATCAGACTTGCGCTGAAGGCTTTTCTGCCATCTGTACAAGGAAAGAATGTCCTGATAATGACAGAGAACACAGTGGCCATGCATTACCTCAACAAAAGAGGAGGCGTAGGATCACTACCTCTGTGCAGAGAGGCGATGCAGCTCTGGTTTTGGGCAATCCAAGAAGGAATCTCTCTATCGGCAGTTCACCTAGCCGGAGAGAAGAACTTGACAGCGGACGCTCTGAGCAGGCTGAGCACAGTCTCCCACGATTGGGAACTAGCTCAGGAAGTCCTTCAAGAGATCTTTGCCCTTTGGGGAACCCATCAGGTGGATCTGTTCGCCACCAGTGTCAACAGGAAGTGCGATCTGTTCTGTTCAAGGGAATTTCCCCCGAGAGGAGCTCTGGTAGACGCGTTCATAGTGGACTGGGGGTTTCCGCTTCTGTACGCGTTTCCACCGGTCCATGTCATTCCTCAAATGATCAGGAGGTTGAGAAGATTCCGGAAAACCATGATCCTAATTGCCCCGGATTGGGCCAGGAGAACGTGGTACCCGGACCTTCTTGACTTGTCCATCTGCCCTCCAATTCGACTTCCACTCAGAGAGAATCTGCTCTCACAGAAGGGAGGTCAGGTTCTCCATCCAGACATCAAAACCCTCAACCTTCACGCTTGGCTTCTGAAAGGCTGAGGTACAAGGATTGGGACCTCTCTGATAATGTTATGGAGGTGTTGCTTTCGGCAAGAAGTCCAGCAACAAAATCTTTAGACTGCTGCCGTTGGAACAGATTTTGCAGCTGGTGTAGAGAAAAGAATATCGACCCCTTTTCATGTGGTACACCAATGGTTTTGTCCTTCCTACTCTATTTAGCAAATTCAGGCCTTCAAGTTGGCACCATCAAGGGCTATCTCGCAGCGCTATCCATCTTTAAGCGCACTGCGGAAGAACCATCCTATTTCAAGTTACCCTTGGTAATACAGTTTCTAAAGGGGTTAACTAACGTTTATCCCCCAAGACCATTCCAGGTTCCCCTATGGGATTTAAACTTGGTCCTAACTTTCCTGATGGGCACACCTTTCGAACCACTCCACTCTTGTTCGTTAAGATTTCTTACCCTTAAGACTGTTTTATTAATAGCACTTACATCTGCTAGAAGGGTGAGCGAGTTACAAGCTCTTTCTTGTAAACCCCCTCAAACAATCTTTCACAAAGACAAAGTTGTTCTGCAAGTGAAGCCTAATTTCCTCCCAAAGGTGGTTTCTGAATTTCATATCACTCAGAAGATTACCCTTCCATCTTTCTATCCTCCTCCTCATCCGGGAAAGAGGAAGAGAGGTTACACAGGCTGGACCCAAGAAGGGCTTTAAGTTTTTACATCAGTAGACTGGCTAGGATAAGACAAGCAGACCAGCTGTTTGTAGGCTACGCAGGTCACAAGCTGTGGTTACCGATAACTAAGCAGACCATTTCCAGATGGATCATTCTAGCCATTTTGGAATGTTATAAACTGGCAGGAAAAGAGCCCCCTCAAAATCTTAGGGCTCATTCGACCAGAGGTATCGCAGCTTCATCGGCCCTCAAAAGAGGAGTGCCGGTTAGAGACATATGTGCGGCTGCCACATGGTCGTCCGTCCATACCTTTACACGGTTTTACAACTTGGATTCCTCCTCCAGTCAAGAGACTAGGTTTGGAAGGGCAGTATTGCACTCTATTCATCAATAAGAGGAAGCATGAAGTCAGTACTCCCACCTCCAATAACAGAATACTGCTATGGGAGTCTATCTAAGATAAGGAATACTTCGGAGGACACAATGCCTTCGAAGAACAAGTTACTTCTTACCTTGTAACGTTCTTCCCTTGTTGTTGCAGCTTACGCTCCTTCAGGGTGATTAGTCTAGTCCAGAAAGAATTATTGTGGGCTACAAAACGGAACTGAGCAACGGACGCTGCGCGCGGCCTTTATAGGCAGGATGACGTCGACGTCGATACGGCGGCTGTCGAGGGACATCGACTCGGCGGACGTCGACGCGCAGCGCCCTGTAGAGAAAGTTTTTTCCGAGGCCAGCAAAGCTGGAAAGAGATATCTGAGATAAGGAATACGTCGGAGGAACATCCCATCGAAAGAAAGTTACAAGGTAAGAAGTAACTTGTTCTTCCAATGCTGCAGAGGGTATTGCGGCATTGTTTGTGTCCTAATGTTTTGAAAATAGGTTGACCTTTCACTGGTGTTAACTTTAGGTCGTCTCAAAAAACAATAACATGTTTTCCTCCAAACAGTTATTCATGGTTGGTTTTTAGGACTTCTTGCATTCTGAGATGAATTACAGCTAACATGAGGTTGGAAACCATGCTTACTTCATCTATCAGGAGCATTTTCATTTGTTTTAGAATTCTGCATACTTGAGTAGCAGCTTCTGATAATAATTTGTAGTATTTTAATTTGTTTTGGTGTTCCAGGGGGATGGGAAGTAGTTACTGTAAAGTTACACCTCCTATGTAGTAGGTAGCTAAACCTGTGGGGGCTGTTACTACAACGGAAAAGATTGTTTGTAAATTTTTGTAGAAATGTGCATATTCATTTAATTAAGAATGTTTTACCAGCACCAGCTTCATCACGTACATACAGGAGCAGAGGTTTATAATTTTTACAGCTACAGGTTTTAGTTTCATGTTTAAAACCATGTTCAATTTATTGAGTGACTTATAGATAAATGGTGAGTTGTTCATCATTTAATTGTGATTCCAGCACAGACAGGTCTTCCTCAGATTGTTAATATTAATACATGGTATTTTCTACCCCAATCAAGGCTATTTCGAGGGGATTGGGTCCTCCGACGTATTCCATATCAATCACATGTAATCACCATAGCTGTGCTGCTTCGGAAAATCTTCAGCGTCTATGACGTTGATACGCCGCCCTCGAGGACCTCCTCCGACGGCCGACGTCACTCGATGTTATAAGTAGGACGCACGACGCCCATAGCCTCAGTTCCGTTTTTTCCGCGAATGTGTTCTCTTCGGAGATCTCGGCGTGCCTCGACTCTTTAGAGTTATTGTTCTTTCTCGGTTCTTCGAGCCTGTTTCGTATTGTGAAGCCTTTCTTCCTGAAGAGGTCTACCTCGTCTTCCACACCGTGTCGGGGCTTTAAGAAGTGTGGGGACTGTGGGTCCAAGATGTCGGTTACGGACTTGCACGACGCCTGCTTCTGGTGCCTCGGGGAGGCCCATGACACGGATGACTGTCGACTGCCAGTCGCTCACGTCCAAAGCCATGCGGGAGTGCAAGAAGTTATCGGTAGGTAAGGTGTCTAAGCCACGGAAGTCGAGGTCTGCAGGGCTTTCGACGGACGATTCGAGAGGCGACTCTGCGTCAACGTCGGAAGTCCAGTGGGTCTCGATCCCGGAGTCGTCCGGCCACTCCTCTGCCTCTTCGAGGCACTCCTGGAAGCACCGTCATCCGTCGCCTTGCCCGTCCTCTTCCGAGGACTCCACCCGTCGGCGGGTTGCTTACCCCACCAAGCACGCGATGCCGGTGGAATGGGCTTCCTTCGGGAAGAAAATGTTGAGGATTCTCGAATCGCAGGGCACTGGTTCGTCCGCGCCTCCGAGTGGGTTCGGTCGAGAGACGCCGCTCGTACGCCTTCGGGCTCGGGTGGTTGTCACGATTCGCGGGAAAGGTCCCGCTCGGACAAGGGGAATCGTTCTCGGCATGCCCGTTCCAGGTCCCGGTCCTCGACGCTCGAGACCGTGTGAACCTGTGGTGTCTTCAAGGAAGACGTCGACGCCGAGGTCGTCGACGGCTCTTTCGAGGCCCCGCCTTCGAAGAAGTCGTCAACACCATGGGCGCCCAGGCTGTCGAGGGACACGCTCGGGGCCCCGGCCTCGAGGACTGTGTCGGTGCCATTGACAATTCACTCGATGCCTTTCGAGGGTGTTTCGACGGGGGTTCCCCGGGGCTCGGTGGAACCGCCTAGTAAGGCTCTGGCAAAGGCCAAGCATGGCTTTGTTCTGCATTCTGTGCCGCCTTTCCGCCAGCTTGAGTTTATTTTGGAGGTGGATGAGGGTTCTGATGATGGCATGGTTCCGGATACGGTACCGGATGAGATTTTCTCGGGCCATAGCCAGATTGAAGACTTGCGGCAATCCCTGCACGATGCTAGTGGGCTGGACATCTCTCCGGAGGTGGAGTTTTGTAGGCCTGAGCCTGGCACTCATGGAGACTCCTCGTACCGGCGCCTTATGTCTAGGGTCACCGAGTACTTGGATTGGTCTGCTCCCCCAGGGGATTTTCTTCAGGATGACCTTACGGATATCCTCGACCAAGGTCCACCAACTGACCCAGTACTGCCGTTCCATATTGCTCTACAGAGGAGGGTGGCGGCAGCTTGGACTGCACCGGAGAGTCTCCCGGCAGTGGGCAAGTCTTTGCCGCGAAAATACCACCCAGCCAGTAGCGACCTCTGCTACTTGACCAAGCACCCCACTCCGGAGAGTTTGGTGGTACAGGTGGCTACGGCCCTGGCAAAGCAGGCGTCGTATCCTACCATCCCTCCTGATGGGGACGACAAGCGTTTTTACGGCTGGGCGAATAAAGTGTTTTCTTCAGGGGGTATGTCGCTTCAGGCGGCCAACTCCATATGTGCCTTGTCACGTTTCACGCACACTCTGTGGAACTGTGTTTCCTTAGTGGCTGAACATATTCCCGAAGGGGATGAACGGGATGGTTTCCTTGCCATGGTTCAGGATGGTAAGGACGCCATGTGTGAGGCCGTTCAGTCGGTTTTGGACATGGCAGATTGCGTCAGCCGGTCCATGGCGGCGAGCAACGCAATACTCAGGTTTGCGTGGTTGCGGAAGTCGGGGTTTGCTCCTGATGTGCAGGCCCGGCTCCTCAACATGCCCTTTAACGGGGAACATCTTTTTGGCAGCAAGGCTGACGAGAGCCTTGAGAGGTTGCAGACCTCCAAAGCTGCAGCGAAGTCGTTGGGCGCTGCAGTTCGCCAACCTCTGCCTTTTCGTCCTAGGGGACATCAATGGAGGGGAGGTTCCTTTCGTTATTACTCGTCCTTTGGTAAAGCGAGAGGAGCTGCCAGTCAAAGGGCCCACCGTAGGAGTGCCAGAGGTGGAAAGCAAGGTACTCGAGGTGCCAAGGCCGCTCGTGCTGTTGCGCCTTTGCCCTCAGGCAACGCCTCAGCCGCTTCAGCTCAGTCATGAGGCCATGTCTCATGGTTCGCCGGTTGGGGGGAAGGCTGGCGCAGCATCTTGCAGAGTGGTGCGCCATTACTTCAGAAGTGTGGGTTCTGGAGATCATAACACACGGCTACTGTCTTCCTTTCCGGCAGAGGCCTCAAGACAATCCACCAGGGAATCTCTCTTTGAAGAGTCCGGATCCGCTCCTTGCGCAGGAAATTCAATCCCTGCTGGAGAAAGGCGCCATAGAACTGGTGCCTGTAGCAGAGAGAAACAAGGGATGGTATTCCCCTTATTTTTTGATTTCCAAGAAAGACGAGGGTTTGAGACCCATCATGGACTTGCACGGTTTGAACCAACTCCTCAGGAAGGACAAGTTCAAGAGGGTTACTATCTCTCAAGTCCTCCAGGCCCTTCAACTTCAGAGTTGGTTGGTGTGTCTCGACCTCAAGGACGCTTATTTTCATGTGCCGATAGATCCAAAGCACAAGAAGTACCTGAGGTTCGCGGTTGGCGACTCGCACTTTCAGTTTCGGGTCCTGCCGTTCGGATTGACCTCCGCCCTGAGGGTCTTCACCAAGCTCATGGTAGTGGTGGCAGCGCACCTCAGGAAAGGGGGGATTCACGTCTACCCCGACCTGGACGATTGGTTGATCCGGGCACGCTCTCCCGAGCAAGTCCTGGATCTTCTGTCAGTCACCTGCCACGCCCTCCAAAAGCTGGGCTTCTCCCTCAACTTAAAGAAGTCCCATTTGACACCAACTCAGAGGCTCCAGTACATCGGAGCTGTGCTCGACACGTCCCTGGGGCAGTGTTTCCTCCCCAGGTGAGGGCTCATCACATTCAGCAGATGGTGTACAAGTTTCAGCTTGCCCAGAGTCTCCCAGCGTTCGAGTTCTTGAGATTGCTCGGCCTCATGGCATCCTGCATTCTTCTGGTGCCAGAGGCCAGGTTGTGGATGAGATCTTTGCAATGGGCACTCAAGCTCCAGTGGTCTCAGTCTTCCGGCAGGTTGTCGGACCCTGTTCAGGTGCTGTCCTGGGTCACCCAGGACCTTCTGTGGTGGGCCGTCGAAGACAATCTGATGAAGGGGGCTCCATTTTGGCTACCCTGGCTGGAGGTGACGATCGTGGTGGACGCATCCCTCACGGGATGGGGAGCTCATGCCAACGAGTTGACAGTCAGCGGTCATTGGTCTCTGTCGGAGTCCAGACTCCATAAATCTGTTGGAGCTGAGAGCCGTCAGGCTAGCCCTGAAGGCTTTTCTGCCGACTGTGCGGGGGAAGTGTTAGGCAGAAACCTGTGCAGTTCCCTTAGGGACCACTGCAAAAGGCTTAAGACTACAGGTGTTGGCAGTAAACCCAATTGGTAGCAGTCTGTACCCCCCAGATTTACCTGGTAGCTGTGGCTGAGCAGCCAGACTTTTCTCAAGAAGAGTTAGACAGTATATAGAGTATACAAGATAGGTACAAAGATACAGTAGCACAAGCAAACACTGATCAGAGCTTAGGTATAAAAGTATATAATTATTTATTTAAAAACACTTTGTAAAATACACTAACACTAATATGGCAAGCAAGTTCAAACAGTCACTATTAATATATATACATCCCTGATTACTTATTGAACAAGTCTTAGTTAAAACACCACTTATTTACAGACAGAGGTGAGCGCTTAACCTACGATGGCACTCAAATAAGTTAGTTAAAAAGGGAGGGAAAAAGGCAGAATTAGGGAGATACACTATACCAACACTTTGATGAGAACCAGAGCAAGTCAGAAAAGGCAGAGTCTACTGAGGACCAAGAAAGTCATAGGCCAGGCCCACTCTTGGAGAGAGCAAGACGGAATGTGTCCAAGATCACACAGTTGAATAGTACTTTAAAGAGTCTTTGCAGATAGTTCAAAAAGGGTTGGATCAGTTCAGAAAAAGTTAGTTATCAGGTCCCAAGGCACCCCAGGATAGAAAGTCAAGGATTTACGGGACACCTTGAACAGTCTGTTGCAAGTGAAACCAGGCGGGACACAGTACCTGAAATGGTGAGAAAGCTCCAGCGGGGGCAGTTGTTCCTGGCAGCGGGAGCAAGTCGGTGCTTCGTCCAGGGGAAGAGAAGATATCGATGTGGAGGAAAGCTGGAGGTCGTTGCAATGCCAGGGAAGAAACCAGCCGCGGAGTTTCCCAGTTAAAATGTACTAGCCTTTTATTCGCGGTAGTGGTGAAGCGTGGCTATCCGGCCGCCGGGGTGCTTGGCACGGACGATTCGACCATGAGACGATCCAGGAAGGCGAAAAGGAGGGCGAACTGGTTACCCCCACCAGTTCAGAGGAAGAAGACTCTCCGGGATGAAGATATTTTCTGTCGTTGGGAAGTGGTGAGACGGTTCAGCAGGTATCCACCGGTGGTGTCGTTGTTGCAGGTCGGCTCAGCTTCTCCCTCTTCGGATTCTTTGGTCTTGTGGCGAGTTCTGAAGTTCCAGTCCCCAAAGCCCTGCTTTTATGCAGAAAACCCCCATTCATCAGTCCTAGCTGTCACTCAAATAAGCTGGGCTGCTCACCACTTGTCCAATCACACAAGAGTGTGAGTTTAGTTGCCGAGGCAACTCAGTCCAGGGTGCCTAAACCCCCCTCCCACACATCCTGTAGACCCAGACAGAGTGGCACCACTCTTGGAGGCTTCTGTGGAGAAGCCCGCCAAAAAGTGGAACAAAGGACTCAACTTGGGTTGGAGTTAGAGGCGAACACAAACGCCATTTTAAAACCGAGTCCTGGCAAAAAGACCCAACCAGGGAATAAATATTAAATAAATAACCCAGCGGTATCTTTAACATTGCACCAAAAAAAGTGGTGCATTTAAAATGAATGGGAAAATCCCATAGGAAATATTCCAGTGGAATATTTTGCGTGGTAACCACTGCCACCAGCCAGAAACTCGACGAGGGGGGACTGCACAGTGCCCCCTCGAAAAACAGACCCAGGGGCAATCTAATTGCCCCTACTTCCACAATATGATGGTTTGTACTGGTTCTGTTCACAATTTAAGACTAGTAAAGTCAATAGTGACTTTACATGCCCTGGGAGACAGTAGTCAGTCCCAGGATATGGAGTCTATGTTTGGGGGTCACTATGACACCCCTGTGTTACTGCACTGAGGGTGCTGTGTAACACACTTACCAAAAACACATGAAACCCTATGGAGTAAAAGTCCCCATAGCCCATAAAACACATTACAAAGTCAAAGGACATCTCAAATCATGTCTAAGAGTGGGAGAAAGAGTCTCACTCTTAGCAGGAGAAACAAATAAACCTAAAAAATCCAGCAAAGCTGCTGGGGGACTCACTAGGTTTGGGAAATTAGCCTTAACAACAGAGAATTTTCCCTAACAGGAAGAATGTCCTGATCCTGACGGACAACACGGTGGCCATTCACTACCTCAACAAAAAGTGGGGGCAGGGTCACTTCCTCTGTGCAGGGAGGCGATGCAGCTCTGGTTCTGGGCAATCCAGCAGGAAGTTTCAATCTCGGCAGTTCATCTGGCCGGAGACGAAAACGAGACTGTGGACGCTCTGAGCAGGCAGAGCGCGATCTCTCACGAGTGGGAGTTGGCTCAGGAGATTCTCCTGGAGATCTTCGCTCTTTGGGGGACCCCTCAAGTGGATCTCTTCGCCTCCAGTGTCAACCGGAAGTGCGAGAGGTTCTGCTCACGGGAATTTCCTCCAAAAGGAGCCTTAGGAGACGCGTTCGTGGTGGAGTGGTCATTCCCACTGTTGTACGCGTTTCCTCCAGTCCCCGTCATCCCGCAAGTACTGCAGAGGTTACGGATGTTCGGTTCCCGGATGATCCTCATTGCTACGGCATGGGCCCCGGAGGACATGGTACCCGGATCTTCTCGACTTGTCCATCTGCCCTCCACGTCATCTTCCCTACCGAGATGATCTGCTCTCACGGGAGGGGGGGGGGTCAGGTTCTCCATCCAGAGGTCGGCTCCCTCAACCTTCACGCTTGGTTTCTGAAAGGTTGAGGTATAAGGATTGGGACCTCCCAGAAGATGGGATGGAGGTGTTGCTCTCGGCCAGATGGCCCGCAACAAAGTCCCTGTACCGTTGCCGTTGGCGTAAGTTCTGCGACTGGTGCAGGGTTAAGAATGTGGATGCTTTTGCATGAGACATTCCCATGGTTCTGTCTTTTTTGCTTTCTTTGGCCCACAGGGGCTTGCAAGTGGGTACCGTTAAAGGTTACCTGGCGGCGCTGTCCATATTTAAGCGCTCGTCTAAAGAGTGTTCCTATTTTAAAATTCCTTTAATTTCTCAGTTTCTGAATGGGCTCACTAATGTGTTCCCTCCGTCACCTTTCCAGGTGCCCGGTTGGGATTTGAACCTTGTTCTAAAGTTTCTGATGGGTGCTCCATTTGAGCCTTTGCATTCATGCCCTTTGAGACTGTTAACTCTTAAAACTGTATTTTTGGTTGCGGTAACTTCCGCTTGCAGAGTGAGTTACAGGCACTTTCAGTTAAGCCACCCTTGACTGTGTTTCATAAGGACAGGGTTGTCCTTAGAGTTCGTCCTTCCTTTTTTCCGAAGGTGGTGTCGGAATTTCATTTAGGCCAGAAGGTTGTTCTTCCGGAATTTTATCCTCCTCCACATCCTGGTAAGGAAGCGGAGAGGCTCCATAGGCTTGATCCTAGGAGAGCGTTAAGCTTTTATATTTCACGCATGTCCCGGGTCAGAGTGGACGATCAACTTTTCATTTGTTATGCTGGAAAGCGTTTGGGACAAGCTGTGACGAAACAGACTTTGTCTCGCTGGATTATTTTGGCTATCTGAGTGTTACGGCTTGGCAGGTAAGGACCCACTGGTCGGCTTGCAGGCCCATTCTACCAGGGGTATGGCTGCCTCTACTGCCCTACAGAGGGGTGTTCCTATTCGTAAGATCTGTGATGCAGCCACCTGGGCTTCGGTACATACTTTTGTACGTCACTACTCCCTTGATTCTATCCGTGGGCAGGATCTGGCCTTTGGCAAGGCGGTCCTTTACTCTGCAATTTGATTGGGCATTCTAAATTTCTGTTTTCTAAATTCTTTTCCCACCTCCTTGCATTGGTACTGGTTTGGGAGTCTGTCATTGATATGGAATACGTCGTCGGACCAGCCCATCGAAAGAACGTTACCAGGTAAGAGAGTAACTTGTTCTTCTGCTTCATTTAGAATGAGTGGTTATCCAAGTGGTTCTTGGCTTCCTGCAAGGGAAGGTTGGATGTCCTCCGGAGTGTTTTTGTTTAGTTGAGCTTCAATTTCTTCCTCTTGTTGGCGTTAATTGTTCAACGTTTGTATTGTTTGAAATTGTTATTTGTTATACTGCTTTCATTTGCTTTGAATGCAGCTTCAAATGGGTCATAGTCACCTAATAATTTTTCTTTTCTCTAAGGTTTAAAAAGTTTGAGTAGGGCCATTTAATACAGTTCTTATGGAGATTTAAATGATAACTTGATGATTAATTAGATTGGATTTGGTGAGTTTCACTAGAGTACCTTCACAAGTTGAGACTGACTGCCTGATTCATGGAATTATTCACGGCGAAAACAGGGATTTGTGTGCCATTCTGCCTGCAAATCCCTGTTTGACAAATGGGGATTGGTGGGCAAAATGGCGCACAAATCCCTGTTTTCTGCACAAATAATTCCATGAATCAGGAAGTGAATATTTGCCAGTTGTCATTTCGTGTCACATTGTTTTTATAAGTGTAGTTTTGGGCAATGTTCTACAGACACGTGTTTTCCAAAGCAGTACTTCCGTTTGGGTAATATGTGTCAATTAAATTGTTTTTTTTAAAGTCCTGGCTGCTGGCATCATTTGCGGCTATGTTTTATATCTCTTGGTAGGGTTTTGGTACTCTGCTTTGAGATGAAGCTGGTCCAAGGTTCAGCCAGACAATGTGTTCAGATATGCCATACATGGCTGTACCTGTTAAACTGTCTGCAGCTTTGTAGCACAAGCATTTTCTATGGCAGAGCGTTTTTATACCAAATCTGTACAATTTTTGTGATAGTATTTTGTCAGATGATGTGTCATCCCAGAGGTCGTTTAGCTCTGTTTTCTCAGCTTTGGTGAGATAGGCTGTGGGATATCTTGCAACTGCAGTGGAATTGTCTGCAATGTATTGTATGTCTATGTTAGCAATCCCTAAGAGGCCAATGATTGCATTGTAATCATTGATGTACTTGGATGCTTCATTCCGTTTAATGTTGAATGTATTTTTAGGAGATTTGCCATTTACGCTGTCTCGAGCAGAAGACATCAAGCTATGTACTTGTCCTTTTTACAAAGTGATCTAGGGAAGCCAAAGCGATATTTGGTATAGTATTTGCCTTTGTTTTTATATCTAAATTGGCAGTATTTGTCACACTGATGTTTTTGGAAGCATAATACTTGTGCCATCATGTTTATTCGAATATGCACAAGACATTCCATAAAACGATACAGAACATTTAGTACATTTACCAAGTACGTCATAATAAGATACTACAGCTAATGTACATAAAAAGTGGCCAATAAAAATCTCATAACACAAACATTTGCAGGTATACCTGAATTCGTTTCAAAGCACAATGCTCAACTTCTTTTTCCGTAAATAAAGTACAGATTTCAGAAATGTGCACAAGGACCAGCCCACACGTAGTGACGCCACCCACAGAAAATGCATTTTTGCTGGCCGGTACTGCACAAAGCCCAGTTCCTGCAATAGGGGCCATAAGAAAAGACATATGTCACTATCTGTGGCTTCTGAAGAGATGTCACAGGTAATGTATTTTTCAATAAACTGGAAAATAGTGGCGTCAATATCATGGCCACATTTAGGAGCATCTTTTATCCAAAAAAGCATGTGGATGTGTGATGCTCCTCTGGATTGATATTCTTTTCTCTAAAAGAAGTGTTGCATTTCTCAGAGCGGAGGGGTAGTTTTATTGCAGATAAAATGCAGCATGGCATCGACGTGATGTTGAAAACACCTTGATACACTTACAGGGTCGAGAGAACAGATTTCTCCTGGTGTTTTTATATCTATTCCGTATTTATTTTAGTTTGTAGTGCATAAGAAGTTGTGCAAGTGTTCTGATGCGTACTCTGCACAACTTAAAGTAACAAACCATGTGGGTGGGCCTAGGTTCCTTAGCATACAACGTACATAAGCGTGATGTCTGGACCAGTATTCTTTTGTACCATGCATGTTTGCCAAGAGATGTGTGATACTGGACTACACAACTTCCTCTTTGTCTTTCATTTTTTGAAGCAGTTGGGTAGCGGATATGTTAAAAAAGTTTGTTTTTAATGTGTGTGCAACTCACATAGAGTTGCTAGTTCACTTTCGAAGAGGAGGTGGAAAATGTATCTGACATTTTATCTGAATCCGGGGTCTTCAGAATACATTCTTATAGAGCGATATTCTGATGCACTAATTTGCGCGGACCTTTCATCAGATCTTCCTTCTTTTCCTGTAGGAAAGAGTAGTGGAAAAGAATGTGCTTCTACACTTTTTTCCTGTATGGTCATTCGACCTCCTTTGGCTTGATGCATTTGATAGGTTTCTAATGCATCATCAATTGTGTCTTTGGCGTGTAGTGGGTGAATTATATATTGGTCTAAAATGTTGACTGCAGTAACAGGGTATACATGTTCAAATTGGCCAGTTGCTGGTGAGTCTTCAATAATTTGGGTGGTTTCTCTTAAGTTTTCCTCTCTGTTTATATCTTTGTAGTATTCATTGTTTTCTTTCAGATATTGTCGTCTAGTTGTGGCCAAATTATTTTGTCTTTATTTGGCATACCATTAACTAGTGCAATCAAAGATTCATCTACTGTCATTGTTGTACTAGAGATTGTAAATTTTCTTTTAGATCCAATAGCAAATATACTACTTTGCCACGGATGCCCTTTAGTAACTTGAATGGAGGTAATTTGCCTGATTTCGGTTGAAGGCGTATTATAACTTGAAATGGGTGCACTGTTTGTATAATAATGCTCTCGTACAATTTAAACTGCTGGAGAGCTTTCGGGAAGTGAGAATAAGTTATTAGTGATAGCACATGATGGCATTTGGTTATTGTCAAGTTTTGTGTTTCAGTGTGTGCAAACTGTTAAGGGGTCAGTTATTTCGCATTTCTGATGTTGGATATTAAGCTAATTGGAACCATTGGGATTCTTCATTGTCTTATATTTTGTAGGCTAGATCTATTATGTTTGTGCTCTTTTCATAAAGCGTTGTGCGACAACAGACACATATTTGGTCTGGTATTTCAGCAGATGTGTTTTGAAACTGAGCTATTTCTTTTTTGTATGTCTTTATTAGGACGTTGGTGTTTGAGGTTTTCGGTAATGTTTTCTGAAGGTACAGAATTTTCGAAGTCACCTTCAGTTCCAAAGTATTTACGTTGGATATGCTCTATTTCTTGAAAAAATTCTTTGTCTGTTACATGTAGGAGAATGTTATTTAAATGTTGCAGTTCTAGAGCAGGACTGTTTGCATAGTATAGTCGATGCACAAGATTCTGTATAATAGAATGGTGTGCTGCTAACATTTTGATGTGGTGGAAAGTGCTTTTGTAAGCAGTTCCTATATTTCAGGCTAATGAATGTCCTTGCAGACCAGTATGCCTGTGTACTGGACAGGAGTCTATGGTTTGTAAAATTTTCATTTTACTTTTGTTTTTTAGTTTCACATAGTGATTGAGGAATTGTAAAGATTTAACGGATTGTTGGCGTACATTACACATTGAACTGCATGTCCATTTGTACACTGGACGATTTGTTTGGGTGAAAGGAGCATTTGGTTCAAAGTTTGTTGGGGACATTTTTCTGTAAGGGTTTGTTTTGCCGTAATGGTGTGTTCCACCATTTCATACCCTCAGCCATTATTGTCTATGATAATTGTTTTTTGTTCTTGTTTATAAGCTTCTTCATTGAAATATGGTTCTGTGCTGCTTGTGTGAATCCATTCACCATTACAGAAGTTTGAATATGTTTGTGTATTGACACTGCGCATGTTTAGAAGTAGATTTTGTAATTTATTGATTAATTTAGTTAGTAGTTTCATTCTGTTTAAATCAATACAAACAATTTTCTCTTAAGTAGAAAAGCACTGTCAATTAGAGCTTGCAGGATTAGTCTCCTGCGGTAGTTTTGAAGGGTAGAGCGTGACATTTCATCTGTTTTTATGCGACTGTGAAGAACTCAACTGTGGCACATTTTCTGTAACATAAATATTTTGGATTGCTTTACGGCGAGTACGTTAAAACTGGTAGATAGAGGGTTAGTAGGTCTGTTTTTTCTTTGTACATAATTTTTTACTTTTAGTTTTTGCAAGAGGGTTTTAGTTTTGCTGAGTGAGGTTACTAGCTCTTTTGTTTTAATGTTTTCTATATGCCTATATGGTGTAGATTTATTCTTATCTGCTTTGTTTTCTTTCTTTTCTACAGACTTACTTTTTAGTAGGCATTTTGTTATGTCTGTTGGGAAAAGAAAGTTGCATTGGAAAGTTGTGCAATGTATATGCATGTAGGGTGCATGGGTTTGTGGGTGTGATTGTAGAGATAAATAGCATGCTGTTTGATTGTGAGGTGGTATATTAGGTGTGGTTGGTAAGGTTGTGAGATTAAGAGTTTGAAGAGGTGTGATGGTGTTGGGTCAGTGGGTAAGGGAGTGGTGGTGTGATGGTCTGTATTGTGATTGTGAATGTGATGATGGTCTGTAGTGTGATTGTGCTGTTTTGAGCAACAGAGTGCGTGTTGCAATGTTGTTGTGTTGATGGGAATAGTAATAATGTGAATGGTGGAATATAATGGGCTAGAGTGAAAAATGTTGGTTTGAAAAGAGTAGTCTTTGCTGCTGTAACTACATACATATACATGGTACATTAATGTACTTACTTTAATGCGAAAGGTATTTGTTTTCCGGTTGTTGTCTTTGGTAATGTGCTTCTTTCCTGTAATTGTAAAAGAAAGTTAGTAGTGATATGTGGTAATGGCAAAGTACTTTTTGTAAGCAAGGTTTATATTCATGAAGGAAGGAGCAGTGGTGGGGAAAAACAGTTATTAAAATTGAAGGACGTTCAACAATTGTTGCTTTTAGGAGCATTTTCATGAAAGTTAAGAAATGCGTATGTGCATTTGTAGAAACTCTAACATTTTGTAAAAGAGAAGAACAGTTGTTGGAAAAGATTTGTAGTAAACTTTAAATGGCAGTTGGTGTGTGGAAGTTTAATATGTTAGGAGTATATGCATACTTGCCAACATGATTCATTCTAATCTGTAGGTGTTTATGTAGTCGTAGATTTTTTATTTGTGATCTGGAGCTTCTTTTCCCATTCTGAAAGTTGGAGTACCATTCACGGAATGTAGAGAAAAAGGTATCACTGCATAAGCAGCTGAAGATTGGAATGGGTTATGATAGGAAGTATACATGTTCTGTCAATATATTAAACAGGCACACACTGAATGCCAGTTTAATATATTGTGTACAATATATTGTAATATATTGTGTAATATATGGTGTGCAAATCTATTTTATCTGCTTTTACTTTCTTTTATGAAAAAGTGACACATTGCTGCTCTAAATATGGATATGCATTTTTGAACTTTCTTCAAAATGCTTCCCCCAAAAAATATTTTGAAAAGCACAGCATTTTGTTATGTTTATTTGAAATACATGTCACAGTTTTGAATCTTGAAGTTGTTGTGGTTTTTCTTTCCATTCTGGGACTTGTAGTTTGAGTTTTATAGTGGGCGAAATTAATTGCAAGTGACAGAATGCAAAGGAAAAAAAAAAAAGACTTAATAAGCACGTATAGATTGGAATGGGTGATGCTGGGATGTATGCATGTGGTGCCAACATATTAAACTGGTAGACACCAATTGCCACTTAAAAATAGTCTAAATATCTATTTTATATACTTTTCCTTTATTTTAACAAACAGTGCCACAGTGCTGCTATACATGCACATATCACACATACTTTCATCACAAGGATTGTAAATGGCAACCTTTTGAAGTGCAGAGCATCGTAATTGTTGCTTCATGTGAGCAGATGATGTATGCTGCAATGCATGGCATTTGCTATAGTGGTTTTGAGAAGCGTATTACAGGGTAAGTAGCAGGAACCCTGTGTGTGTGTGTGTGTGTGTGTGCGCGTGTGTGTGTGTGTATATCAGAAAAAATTAGTTTTAGCCTTATGAATGCGCTGTACCTACGTACATAGCTGGTGCTAAAGGGCTAAAGCACTGTCAGAGATGTTAAACTGACTGTGAACAGAAAACCAAAACATTGCCCAAGCACTCTAGACCAAGCTGTTTTCTAAAATTCATTTTATTTTATCAATAACGTACATTATTAAAAAAGGCATACATTTGCCAAAAATAGGGGGACCCAGGGGTTCTGCAGCACTCACTCACAGCAGGTGGATACCGCCAAGCGTTCCGCTTGACTCGCAAGCTTCTTCAGGCTTGTAAGTATTCCATGCATTTGTATTTTCATGTGTTTATAACTTCGTGAGGCTAGTGATTGGCTTCACCCTGCTGAGTAATGCGCATCACGTGTATAACGTGATGTGAGGGCTGTCTTTCAACTATATGGCTCCTGAGAATAACGGAACCTCCATGTTTGAATGCATAGTTGCAATTGTGTATTTAATCAACGAATAGATCAAATTAGCTTAAAATTATGGAGTTAATAAAATGCGTGCAATCTACAGCCGAGGCTTTTGCCCACCACTTTGCCTCACTGATGAAAGTACATATAAAACTAAACACAATCTTATGGCGCCAATGCGCTAATCAAATAATAGTCACTGCATTGTTGTGGAAATAAAATTCCCATTCAATGGAAAAACCCACACGGCGGGAAGAGTGCATACAAATGGATACAGCTGATGTTGACTCCCAATGCAACGTGTCGGAGCACATTCCTACAGTCATTTCAGGGTGTCTACAACTATTTTGCATCTCGCCTTATGTTATTTTGTTCCTATATCGATGTTGGTTGAGTGACCTAACTTGCTGACAACAGTCATAAAGTGCATAAATACTATTATGTTTGCACAATGTCAATAACCATATCTATTAATCACAGAAGGTATGGGAAAAAATAACTCAATTATGCACTGCAGCGAGTTATAAAACCCCAAGTGGGAACAACTTATTTGGTACATAAAAAGAGAAATTCACGTAAACTTGCATTCAGAGTTCAATAAAGTGCAAATGCATTTAAATCGTTTCATAATGAGAACATTAAATTTGATGGATTCAACATTTTTCGGCAAGATGGAGTCCATCTAACTGATGTGGGTAGTCAGATTTTGGGAAAGTGAGAAGTAATAATGAAATTCATTGAAATCGGTGTTTTGAGCAATATTAAACATGGAATAAATAGCTAATAATTCAAGACTTAGTACATAATTGGGTTAGTACATACAATACATATTAAAATATGAAAACCCACAATGCATACAAATCAGCGGCACATACAGTGAAACTAAAGTAAGGAAGAAAGAAACATTACCAGAAAATGTCAAAAACACAAACTTTTATCATCATGTATACAAATTGTGTGTTTGAGCCCTGCTTATTGCTCCATATATGTGCACCATGAGGTGAGACTAAACCCCAAGGAAAGTACTTTAAGAACATACAAGATGGTTAATGTCTAGATAGATTTTCAATTTTCATATTCTGACTGTCAGTGAACAAACTGCCTGTCGTAAATATGTCGGTGAACAAAAACAAGTGGCCCAGATATGTGATGTCATCAGTGATGTAATCAATTACATTTGTGATGTAATCTTTGATGTCCTGGGTGTTAGTCTTAACAGTGCACGGTGGTGGCGCGAGTTATGGTTGCTTGACTTACCATAACTGGCAAATAGTTTTTCGGGGTTTACTTGAAACCATAATGCCACTTTAACAGCATTTTTTCATTGAATTTCATAGGTTTTTATTAGCGCAACTTATCTATAATGTCCCTTTAACAAGTTTTTTCAGTGAATATATATATATATTGAAAATATAAAAGAATACACTATGCACTATGCACTTTATTATGTTTTATTTACAGTTGTTAATGAATGCAAACATCTTGCACTTTATTCAAAATGTGAACTTGTGGATCAAACAGACTTGCCACCAGGGGGCGCAGAAATGAACACACTCTCTGCGTGACCTCCGTCAGCATCACCCCGGAAGATGAGATGAGCCCCCTCTTCCTGGTACCCGTTCACGAAAATTCGACGAGATGGTGTCGGCGGAACACCCTCCCTCGGCCTGGGAAAAATACTGAGGAGAAACGGACCTCCGCACCCCCTGAAACAGCCGGAGGAAGAAGAGCCGTCGAGATGACGCCACCACACGCGCAGGCAGCGTGTCAACGAGACCCGAGGTCCCGCGTGTAGGTCCTGCGGAGTTGCACTACGCCGGCAGGGACCAGCTTCTGGCCCATACGAAGAGAAGGGAAGGGCCACACCCTCGGTGCCCGGAGACAGCGTCCCCGAACGTTGCCGCGCAGAGGATCTACCGGACTCTGTAACACCATCCCCCCGACGCGACTCCCCAGAGGGAAGTTGCCGCGGAGCCACATTACGCGGTGCGGATATCGCCTCCCTCTGAACTCTAAGACACACAGGTACCGTCGCCAACCGCCACGGACCCCACTTCTCAATGATGAATAGGCTGAACCCGAGACTAATCGAGGCCTAGACACCCGCGTGTTGTGTGTAGAGGATCGGGTGGACGCTTTCTGCCGGCCTCCTCTATTGGACTCCCTCGCCCTCACAGGGACTGGCAACAGGGACCTGTGTTGTCCTCTGCCCTATCCCGGCACCTCAAGTGGAGCAACTTGCACTTGCGCCCGGACCCTCGGGCCCGCACCCAGACACGAACAGGGGAGCAGGCCACAGTGCGGACCTTGGACGGTGCGGCAGACACCCACGCCGGCCCACAACCCACAACGTAACACGGACGAGGGAGCAGACCACGGTGAGAACCCACGCCGACACGTGTAATCCAGCAACAGCAGTCTCCGACCTTCCGGCGACCTCTTAAGGGGACGCATTACTTCATTACGTCCTCATCATCGTACCTCCACTGGAAGAAGGCAGCCTTGGACACCGTTCTGCAAAAGAATCCTACAACGCTGAGGCTCGCTACGACGTACCAGACGCAGAAGTCATTACCATCCTTTTCACCTCATGCACTGCCCGTTCCACCCAGCCATTGGAAACGCCTATGACCGCTAAACACAGACTGTCGCACCTCGCCTACAACCCTGCTTCACCTGCACCTTCCGAGCCCCCAATGGCGAACAGCATCACCACGGCGAATGACCTAGTGGCTGCGACAAAAGGAGACATCGCTGCCCTCCTAGGTGAAATAAAGAATTTGGGCACTAACATAGGAGGCAAAATAGACAGGATTACGCAGCGGCTTGACAGCATGGAGGATAGACTCTGAGTGGAGAACAATCAAGCCTCCATTGATACACTCGAAACACAGCTCGACCATAGGATGACTGAGTTAGAACGCCGAGAAGAGGACTTTAAGCTTAAGCTTAATGATCTAGAAAACCGAGAGAGACGTAACAATATCCACATTTTTGGTATTCCGGAAAGAGAAGGCGAAACAGAAGCGGACCTCAAGGAAACTCTACACAATATTATTAAGCTTCTCACAGCTGATGAAGAGGTGGACGAACCAATCACGGAACAAATTCACAGAGCGGAGGCCCTTCGGGCGGACCACGATCAGTCCTGGCCCGATTCCATCGCTTTCGGGACAAGGCCCGAATCCTCGAAAAAGCCAGGAAAAGTGACATGATCACACTAGGAGGATCCCAGATTGCGATCTATCAGGACTTATCTTCGCTGACGCTGGCTCTCAGAAGGATGTGTGGCCCCCTCACTAAGAAACTTAAGGAGAAAAATGTCAGATACAGGTGGGGCTACCCTTTCTTGCTAACGTTTGAATACTAAGGAACCAGACATAGACTAAGATCCGAAAAGGAGATAAAAGCATGCATATGTGACCTTCTTGGCCCCCCTGACGGCGATCCTAATCGAGATGAGAAACAAAGGGCGCTCGGAGGAAGAGGGTGAAGGGATCGCGGAAATTCCGAAGAGGCAACCTTTCCCCAGAGGGGGAAAACTGAAGATTTCACAATGCAGTGAACTATATTGCACAAGTAATAATTGTTGACATTGATACAACCCTGTGACCTTAATGACTACAATTAGGGGGGGGACCATGAAAGGGCTCAACTCAAACAATGATGTCATTTTGGACAAGGGGCGTGATGTAACGGCCCCTATGGGTGGTTCGATACCGACTCGGTGTCCTTACCCGAGTACGATCGAACGCCACCAACCGGAAATGGGTAAAGAAAAGGGGAAATACAAGGAATGGTTAAAGAACTTTGTAATGGTCAATGCAGTACTCACCGTCTCGTATACATACCAATGCAGCGTGGGATCTAGAGCAGACATGCATCAACGAGCAGTCAATAGCAGTCATCTTCCTTTGAACGCAATCAATGGCAGCAAACATTGATGCGGGGTATGCCACCCCCTGAGAGTAGGGACACTCAATGTTAAAGGCCTCAATTCTCTGACGAAAAGATCACTAGTGGCCAGAGAATTCCGCAGGGCCCAGCTTGATATTCTTCTCCTGCAAGAAACCAAGTACATGAAAGGCGAGGAACGGCGAATCCAACCGAAACAGGTCGGAACAGAATTTTGGGGCTCCGGTCCATCACGAAAGGAGGGAGTCGGAATTCTTATCAGAAAGGGCACCGAATTTGAACTCACCAAGTCATGGTCAAATGTAGAGGGCAGAGCACTTGTAGTGAGTGGCACATTGGGAAAATAGATGTAACCATTGCGACCCTCTACTCCCCAAATACAGGTCAATCCAGATTCCTCACTAAGACTGTCCCGAAGATTCTACTCGAGGCGCCTGGCCATGTCATTCTAGGTGGCGATTTCAATCAATGGGCCGATCCTGTCAGAGACCGTAAACCCGGCAACCCCAATGTGAAACTCAACGACAGAACCGACCAAACCGGGCTTGCTGCCATGATGGAAACGTACAAGGGATGTGTGGAGAGACCATCACCCAGACGAACAAGGCTTCACTTTCTACTCCGCCCCCCATAATACATGCACCAGAATAGACTACCTATACGTAACTAACAAACTCGCAGAGATGGTGTCACATTCGGAGATTACCCCGATCTCTTGGTCTGACCACGACATGGTCCGCACAGACATCCAATGGTCAAACTTACCTGTCAAGAGTGGAAAATGGCGATGCAATGAGACCCTCTGGAAAGACGTGGCCTTTAAGGCTGAGATGGAGTCTGAAATCATGCAGTTTTTCGACACTAACAATGGCGGAGTATCCAAGCAAACTGTATGGGAAGCCGCCAAAGCCACCTGGAGAGGGATCCTGATAAGGGAAGGTGCGTCGAAAAAAAGAGAGAGAAACATTATTGAACACAGGTTACGAACCGAAATCACTCAGCTGGAGTCTAACAACCGGGGAGAATCAGAACCCGACCGAGCAAAACTGAACGAAGCAAGGGGAAAAAGAAACGAACTGAAACTCTTAGAACACGAACAGATTGCACGCAAGCTGAGAATTTTGAAGCAAAAATTCTATGAGAAGGGAGACAATGCAGATGCGCTTCTTGCCACCAGGCTCCGGGAACAAAGAGCCGAACGAAGGGTACTACATATATCCGATGACGCTTCCTCTGATTCACGCCCTTGCCCCACTATCCCAGAAAGCTTTGCCAACTTTTATGAAGCTTTATATTCCTCCGAGTCAGACCCCGACCAGCCAGAAATAGAATCTTACCTGTCTTCAATACACATGCCCCGCATCCCCTCCCTAGATGTCGAACTGCTGGAATCCCCCATAACTGATCTGGAAGTTTAGGCTGCTATAAAGAGGCTCACTTTAGGCAAGTCACCGGGAGAAGACGGCTACACAGCCGGATTCTACAAAAACTTTAGTTCTCTCCTCACCCCCTGCTTAACGGAACTTTTCAACGAAATCATTGAAACTGGTAAACCCCCCCCCCCCCCGACTCCTTTACGTAAGGGTACTGGCTGCAAGGCTCGAAACACTAATGCCCCAACTTATACACTCTGACCAGGTAGGGTTCATACTGGGGAGACAGGGGGCCGACACAATGCGCAAGACCCTAGATTTGATTCATGCATCCCAAACCATGGGCAATAACCCTATTCTTCTATCCATAGATGCAGAGAAAGCTTTCGATAGGGTCGAATGGGGATTCCTAAAAGCGGTGCTACGTAAGGTAGGAATGGGCCCGAGGTTCAGTAGGGCAATACAAGCGGTATACACAGACCCTAGAGCAGCAATATTTGTGAATGGCGAGTACTCTAGATGGTTCAACCTGGAAAGAGGGACTCGTCAGGGGTGCCCTCTCTCCGCGACCCTCTTTGCCCTCTCCCTAGAGCCCCTAGCAACGGTAATAAGGACTGACCCAACTGTGGAGGGTATTCACCTGGGGACAACAGAATATAAAGTGGCACTTTACGCGGATGATATCCTCCTCCACGTCACCAACCCCATGACCTCGGTCCCCCGGGCTCTCTTCCTACTGGATGAATATGGCAAGCTCTCGGGGTTCAAGGTGAATAAACCGAAATCTACCCTCTTCCCACTCCAAGGCCAAGAAGAGGCTAACAACACCACATTTTCCACGCTGGGCCTCAATATTGAACACGCGAAACTGCGATACCTAGGGATATTGATCACTAAACATCTTGACGATCTTCATGAGGCGAACTTCCCTCCCTTATTACAGCAGTTCCGGGCCGACCTGGTGAGATGGGAGAAGCTCACAATCTCATGGCTGGGTCGACTCAATGCGATCAAAATGGTGTCCCTCCCCGATTCCTGTACCCTTTCCAAATGCTACCGATCAGAATCCCAGCCAGCTTCTTCGTTGACATTAAAAGGGCCATCCTTAAATTTCTCTGGCAAGGAAAGAAAGCAAGGGTCTCGTGTAAGACTCTAACACTCCCAAAAGAAAAAGGAGGTGTTGGCCTCCCCAACCTGCAAAAATAGTACAAAGCTTCCCAACTTAGAGTCCTGATCCCCCACTTAAGCAACCTCACAAGCCTACAATGGGCCACCATGGATAATCATTACTTCGCACCAGCCACAGTGTCAGAATGGCTCTGGTCCCCCATACGGAGGATCTCCAGGAAGATCAAAAATCACCCAATACTCTGTAACATATGGAACATTTGGACTCCGGGCAAGAATATGCTCAACATCACCACATGGCCCTTCCCCCTGTGCCACCTATGGTCACCCGGAATCAACGACCACATCCCGAATGTTGAAAGGTTCCAAACATGGTACGAAGCTGGGCTAGAGACAGTTGGACAACTACAGAGAAAGGACTCTTTCATATCCCTTCCAGAACTAACTGAAGCCCTCGGAATTGGCCCCCTGCCCACATTCCACTACATCCAAATCAAAGGCGTTTAGAAGAGACCGGGTTGGAAACAGTACCTGATGAGGGACCTCACACCCTTCGAGAAGATATTGGACTCGAGAACAGAGATAAAAGGCCTAATATCAGCGATGTATAAAGAATTGATAGAAAGTGAGGGAGGGAACACTGACCTATTGAGAAACAAATGGGTAAGAGACTTTGGTGAACAGTTCACCCCAGAGTTATGGGGAACCATATGCAAAGCAGCCACGCAAACTTCCATTGCGAACCAATAGACTTCACGCCATCAAATTACTCTATAGGTGGCAATATGACCCCATAAAACTATCTAAGATGTTCCAAACTACCAGTCCCGAATGCTGGAGAGGATGTGTAGAAAATGCGGATTACTGGCACATGTGGTGGAGCTGCACTCATGTAACAGTCTTCTGGAACGAGGTCCTGGGCTGGATAAAAGAAATCGACGGCATCTCCAGAATGTTAGACCCCTGTTTTATTCTATTTGGCCTCGAAAAAAATGATGACGACTGGACTAGAGTGAAAGACCTGTCCCCACAGTTACTGCTAGCAGCTCGAGCCGTACTTGTTACGAAATGGAAATCAACTTCACTGCCCACCAAAAATGAATGGGCTAACGTTGCCACCAATGTATGCATAATGGAGCATATCACAGCATCGCTCCATGGAAGGTCAGCGCAGGTAGAGGGTCTATGGATGGACTACAAAACCAAATAATCTCCCCAACGGACTCTATCGAGGTCCACTATCGACCCCTCCCGTGTAAACCTGAAAATAGAAAATAGGAAGCGACCCGCCATGATGCATCACCCCACTCTCACCGATGAAGCTGCCACTTTGACAAATGAGAGACCATGACTGCCATTTGTAAAACGCTGCAATGATCGAACTGAATGCTGCATGACCAACTGGGGGTTTGGGGGTGGGACGGGGGAATGGTGAAGTCGGGTACTCATACAGAACTTAATCAGAGACAATGGGCTTGTCAATATGAACATCTGGTGGTGTTGAGCTTCACTGATTTGTCTTGTATATCAAAGCCTTAAAGTTTTTCTTTTTTCTGTTTTTGTACCATGACTTCTGTTTGTAAGCTGAATGAAGACAAATTAAAAAAAAAAATGTGAACTTGTTTTAGGTAGTCATTCCTAAACATGTATGATGACTCGAAACTGGAAATTAATATTACAAGCTTATTTGCATTGCACACTACATTATGTAGCATTTAAAATATTAAAAACACTAGACATAGATATCAATGGGGAAGATGACCCGTTATCAGAATAGAGCATTTAGGTTCGGAAAGCATTATGAATTGCACCAGGATCTAAGGCTATGAGATAGTCAAAGATGGCTAACATACAATCCTGTAAATGTTGGATAGAAAAAGGAGTCCTTCCTTTGTGTCTTCCTATTTCTCAAAACACACCGGATATTTTAATGTGCACTTTTAGATGTGGGCTAGTGTTGTGAACAAGCGGCGAGGGAGCTGTGAAACACGTAAAGGACATCAACTTTGCCACTATGGGGGTACCAAACTTTTTTGGTTTTAAATTTTTTACCGTGATTGCTCCACAAAGCGATTAATGCTCTGAATTGGAACTGTATCCTGAAGATTATTTATGACCACAGAGAGTGCTGCTCACAGACTGATGTATGCTATATATATATATATATATATATATATATATATATATATATTACATGGCCACTGTAGTGGCCATGTAGTTATGGTTAAGTTGGTGTTTCCATAGGAAGAGCACTTTTTGGGTGGCTTATAACTTTGTTCTCCCTGGACGGATCCTCACCAAACTTTGCAAAAAAAGTATTTGGGTCACTCTGAATGTTTTTGCAAAGTTTGGTGAGGATTCGTCCAGGGGGGGGCAAAGTTATAGGGGGGGGGGGGGGCCCAAAACCTTTTTTTTCCTATAGACTGAATGGGAAAAATGTTTTGCTTGCGTCTACAGCCCAAACCGCTGGACGGATTTTCACCAAATTTGGACCAGGAGCAGCGGCTTGGTCCCGAAAGCGTGCTTTTGCAAATTTGGTGAAAATCCGTCCAGTATTTTTTTTTTAAATGACCAAAAAGTAGGTCAAGAAAAATTAGTGATATCTGTGTTCGGTCCGTGGACACACTTCCCTGTTCGCTCCGCGGACAGTGTCCTGATTGGCCAATCGGCTTGCGTGATGTTCACGGAAATGCAACGTGTTCGCTGATTGGACGGCGTGGAGCGTGAAGCGCGTTAGATTTTCGGTAGCACCCGCCATCTTGGATTCACAGTTGTCCGCGGACAGCGCAGTGAAAATTTGTTCAAAATCTGTATTTAGTAGAGTGTGTTGGTGTGTAGGAGTGTTTGGGGAGTGTATGAGATGGGATGAAAGTTGTGTTTTTTATGTGTTAGACGGTCTTTTTGTGTTCGATTTGTCTGCGGACATCACGGGTGTTCTGAAATGTTCTAAATAAACTGAATGGGGGTGTTCTGAGGACTCAATATGTGTCCGTTTTGTTCGCAAGCAAACTGAAACTGTTCTAAGAACACTCGTGGTGTCCTGAAATGTTCGCAAATAAAGAAGATGGGGGTGTTCTGAAGACGCTTCTAAGAACACTCGCGGTGTCCGGGGAATGTTCGTAGAGGGTGTCCTGAAGGCGTAGTCCGTATTGTTCGCTGGCAAGTTGAATGTGTTCTAAGAACTCTCGCGTTGTTCTGAAATGTTCGTAGGGGGTGTCCTGAAGATTCATGGTGTCCTGAAATGTTCGCAAATAAACGAAATGGGGGTGTTCTGAGGACACTGTCCGTATTGTTCATTGTCAAGTTGAAAGTGTTCTAAGAACACTCATAATGTCCGCGGACATTAAAAGTTTCCATAGACCATAGTTGAAATGTTGACTCTATGGATGTGATATGCTGCGGTGGTTGTTGCCAGGGCATAGAGTCTTGGGTGCATGGCAAATGGGTGCATGCCATTTTGCCATGCACCCAAGACTCTATGCCCTGGCAACAACCACCGCAGCATATCACATTCATATTTGCTTATAACTTTGGGTGAAAAACAAATGTATAAGGAACAAAGGTATTAGATACTATGGATGTGATATGCTGCTATGGTTCTCCTTATTATTGTATACTTACTGTTTGGTCTAGTAACCAGAGTACATGTATTTCTTGTTAATTTCTGTGATAAAAGAAAATAGCATGTTAGAATTAGTATTTTGTAATGACTTATTACATTGTATAATCATATTTAGTAGATTACAAATCAGAGTACTGTGCAATTTGCTCAGTTTCTGTATTTGTTGCTAAAATCATTGGGTCTGTGGGAGAAAAAAAAATCCATGTTGGATTAAAAAAAACCTTT
Source organism: Ambystoma mexicanum (assembly GCF_040938575.1). NCBI lineage: Eukaryota > Metazoa > Chordata > Amphibia > Caudata > Ambystomatidae > Ambystoma > Ambystoma mexicanum. The sequence goes on along the minus strand of NC_090938.1, from coordinate 283,240,120 downwards.
TTCTGTTATGCTACAGTTTATTTGTTTGTTTTCAGTGTTCACTTGTTGTTTCTGGCTAATGCTTTATACTTTGGCTTGTTGTATTTTTTTGGAGCAGTAACATATTTATTTGTTTTGATATTATAAAATTTTGGAGCAGTTAGATACCAATTGGCGTATTCTAACTGTCTATTTTTTTGATATATTTTAGTGGTATTGATTTATCTATTTGGATATTGTTAAATTTTGGGACAGTTAGATACCAATTGGCGTATTCTAACTATATTTTTTGGTCTAATTTAGTGGTATTCATTTATCTGATTAGTTGTTGTAGAATCTTTGAGCAGTTAGATAGCTTTTGGAGTATTCTAACAGTTTATATTTTTTAACACAAGTTTACTTAGGGTTTAAATACAGTTTAGTTATCAAATTTTGGTTTTAAGAACATCAAATAAACGTTTGTAAGATTTCCTGGTAATCTCTGCTTTAGAGTAATGGTACTATCATTACATTCAAACCATCCACATTTCTTTTTTATATATGCAGTGTAGTGCCCTTAATTGGTTGTGGCTCCTGCGTGGTAGATTATACCTATTGTTGTGAAGGTTTTCTTACCAAGTGATATTTGACCATGTGTGAATCCAGTCAGCTTGCAGTTGTTTTTGGTACCATCTGCATTGTAACGTAGAAGCATTAGTATTATGTATTTACTATGTGTTTGTATTACTAATGTGGAGCGATTATCTGAATTGCAGGTAGAGCATAATCTACCATGGTTTGCATTTTGTACAAGTTGCTGAAATGGAATGGATTCACAATTTGGTATTGATATATATGAAGCGTTCATTGGGGATTTCTTCTTATGTCACATTGTTGCAGAGAGTGCATGTATGTTTCCACATGTATGAAATCTGTCATTGCTTTGTCTAGGGTAAGACCTTGTGATTTATGAATCGTGACTGTGTATGCAAGAGTTAGAGAAAATTGTTCTCTGCGTACATACATATCTTTGAAGAGAAGGAATCTAGCTGTTGAGCGTCCTATCCTTTTTACTTCTGAAAGTTTGTCAAAGAGTATATTGACTAACTGAATTTTGTTGTTGCGTGGGTATGTTTGAAAGCCAACAACTGTACCCAGTGCTCCATTAACTAGTCCTTGGTCCACGTCAAGGTTACGTTTAAGCATTACTCTGCAATTTAAGGATAATTTTAATATCTTTTCTAAGCCTGCTGTGTTTGAGATTGATTTTTCTAAACTATTTAGTCTTGTTGTGGCTTGGTCACACATGGGTAGTGTCATACCATGTACATCTAGTTTGTCTGTGGCGCTAATTTCCATGATTGGTTGCATTTCTTTACTTAGCATGATTTCATTGAATTTGAAACAGCTCGCAAGAGTTGGCATTAAGGCCATACAGTTGACATTTTTGTGGGCTAATTGTTCCATAACATCTGTAGCACATGCATTATCTCCATAAAGTGCATTAATGTGCCGGGTTTTCAATATTGCTTCTGCTTCTTTAGAAAGTATACCAACTCTGATACTTTTTAAAATGTTGGCGTAAGTGAGATCTGCAGATTGCCGCATGTTTTCTGTTAATTCTCTGTATTGGAAATGTTGCCAACGGTTGACATTTCCAATGCTGCCAACAGTTTTACGGCAGAGTTTGTGTCGTAATGTTTTAAAAATCGGCTCACCTTTTACTGGTGTTAATAATGCGTTTTCCTGCAAAGAGCTCTTCATAGTCTATTTTGAGTACTTCTTGTAATCTGAGGTGAATCAAAGCTAACATCAGGTTGGAGACCATGCTCACTTCATCTATTAGTAGCATTTTCATTTGTTTCAATACTCTGCATAATTCCATTGCAGCTTCTGCAGAAAGTTTGTAATAGTCTAATTTGTTCTGGTGTTCTACTGGTAATAGTAGTAATCGGTGTAATGTAACACCACCTATTTTGTAGGCAGCTAAACCTGTGGGGGCAGTGACAACAGCTGACAGTTTGCTGTTTGTCAATTGTTGAAGGAACTTACTAATGATTTTGATTAGGAATGTTTTGCCAGAACCAGCTTCACCACTGATGTACAGTAGTATAGGTTTATAATTATGGCAGGAACATTCTTTATTTTCATGTTTTACACCATGTGCAATTTGTTTCGTTACTTCTTGAAAAATGCTACTTTGCTCATTGTTTAGTTTTGATTGTAGTATAGTTGTCTTCTTTATCTTCATACTGACACATGGTGTTTTCTGATTCTATCATAGCTAATTCTGCCTCATTTATTATTAGTGGTTCTCCCAGTTGTTCTTGGCTTCCTGTTACAGAAGGTTGACTACTGTCAGGAGTGTCCTTAGGCCTGGAGTTCCTCTTCGCGTTGCTGTTCATTGTGCAACATTGTTTTGTACTGTGTAAAGTTTACATCAGTTATAGTGCTTTCATTTGCTTTGAAAGCATCCTCATATGAGTCATAGTTATCTAGTAATTGTTCTTCTTTTCTCTATGGTTTGAAGAGTTGTAGCAGGGACATGTAATATACTTCTTTATGTTGAGTAGTCTTTAATGACAATTTGATTAATTAAATTTGGTTTAGTGAGTTTAACTAAGCTGCCTTCACAGTTTGTCACTCTATATTTACCTTTTTTTTTCATCAGGTTTCATATTATTTTTGTATGTGTAGTTTTGGGCTATGTGGTATAGACACATGTTTTCTAAAGTATTACTTCTGTTTGGGTAGTATGTGTCCAATAAATTGTTTTTTAAGATGTCTTGGCTGTTGGGATCATGTTTGGCTATTGTTTCTATATCTTCATATGATTTTAGAACTCTTTTTCTAGATTTAGTTGGACCAAGACTTAGCCATACTATATTTTCAGATTTACCATTCAATGCAGTACCAGTTAAAGAATCAGCTGCTTCATATGATCCACATTCTCTATGGGTGAGCATTTTTATGCCCAAGCTGTATAATTTCTGAGATACTGTTTTATCTGATGACAGGTCATTCCAGAGGTCTTGGAGCTCTGTCTTTTCTGCTTTAGTTAAGTATGCTGTGACATATTGTGCAACTGCAGTAGAATTGTCTGCAATGTACTGCACATCTATGTTTGCATTCCATAAGTGGGCAATGATTGCATTATAATCATTGATATATTTTTCTTCTTCTTTTATTTTTATGTAATATGTATTTTTAGGTGACTTACCTTTAACACTATGTCTAACTGAAGACATGAGTTTGTTCACTTGACCTGTATTTCTAACTGGTCTAGGGAAACCAAATCGGCATTTGGTGTAGTATTTCCCTTTGTTTTTGTATTTGCGACGACAATATTTTCCACATTTGTGTCTTTGAAATTGTAAAATTTGTGCATGAAGATCACTATTTGTGGCTTCTGATGGAATTTCACAAGTGACCTATTTTTCAATAAACTGTCAAACAGTGGCATCACTGTCTTGACCAAATTTAGGAGCATCTTTAATCCATAAAGGCATGTGGATATGTGGTGCTCCTCTGGCTTGGAAAAGGGGAGGAACAGTTTTATCACAAATAAAATGTAGCATAGCAATGAAGCGATGGTGAAAATATCTTGAAACATTAACAGGATCCAAAGAACAAAGTTCTCCAGGTGTTAGTATATCTATGTTTGTTTTTATTTGATATGCGTAGGAAATCATGTAAATCTTCCCATGCATATTCTGCACAACTTAATGTAACAAACCAAGTGGTTGGGCCAAGGTTTCTGATCATACAACGTACATCTCCATGACGTCTAAACCAGTACTCTTTAGTACCACGTATATTTGCTAATAGATTTGTAATATTTGATTGTAAAACCTCATCCTTTTGTTGCACTTTTTCTAATAATTGTGTAGCTTTCATATTTTGAAAGTGTGATCATGAGTGTGCAACTCCGTAACATAAAGTTGCGAGTTCACTTTCAAAGAGTAGGTGGAATATGTATTCCACATTTTGTCTAAATCTGGGATCTTCAGAATACATCCGTAATGAGCGGTATTCTGAAGCTGATATTTGAATAGGTCTATCATCATACCTTCCTCCTTTGCCAGTAGGAAAGAGTAGAGGAAAAGCACGTGCTTCTATACTTTTTTCCTATATGCTGATTGGCGATCCTTTTGTTTGACGCATTTGGTAAGTTTCCAGTACATCTTCTACGGTGTCATTACAGTGCAAAGGATGAATTGTATAATGGTCTAAAGTATTTGATATTGTAGCAGGATCTAGTAGCTCAAATTGACCGGCTTCTTGTGTTTCTTGAATTATTTCAGTTGTATCTTTCAAGTTTTCTTCAATATTAATTTCTTTGTAATATTCATTATTCTCTTTAAGATATTGGAAGGCTTGTCTAACTTTATATAAATCTACCAGCTGTTGCCATATTTTTTTGTCTTTTGTAGGTACTCCATTTACTAAGATAATTAAAGATTGCTGCATTGGACCTTGCACTCCTAGAGTATGCACATTTTCTTTTAGATCTAATGGTAAATAAACTACTTTTCCATGAATGCCTTTTACCAATTCAGAGGGAGGTAATTTTGCTGTTTTTGGTTGAAGGCGTATTATTGCTTGAAATGGGTGTACTGTTTGAATTATGATGCTCTCATATAAATTAAGTTGTTGTAGGGGTTTTGGTACTGGGTATAATTCCAAATTATGTGTGATAGCACGTGAAGGAGTTTGGTTGTTGTCATGTTTTGTAGTGCAGTCATTGCAAAGTATTAAGGGCTCAGTTATTTCGTATTTGTTTTCTGCTACAAGGTAGAGAGCTAATTCAAACCATTTAGAATCTTCATTGTCTTCTATTTTGTATGATAGGTCTACAGTTTTTGTGTTACTTTTATAAAAAGTTCTACGGCAACATACACATACATGGTTTGGTACTTCAGCTGATGTACTTTTAAATTTTAGTATTTCTTTTTTGTATGTGTTTAGCAAAAGGTTGCCATGTGTAGAATTGTTGCTTAATTGGTTTAAAGCTATTTCATTCTGTAAATGGCTTTCACTTCCAAAATATTTTTTCTGGATATAGTGAATTTCTTCAAGTAGGTCTTTTGCTGTACCATGTAGAAGGATGTTATTTAACTTTGCTAATGCTAAAGCAGGACTTTTAGCATAGTACAGTTTATTTCTTATAGTTGAATGATGTGTTGATATCCTTTTGATATCATGGAAAGTGGTTTTACAAGTAGGTCCTGTAATGCAGGCTGTTAGGAAAGATTTCGTAATTGTGGGTAATTTTCCTTCCATGTGGCAACCCCTAAACTTTTTGCTGTTGTTTTTCACCTTGATCTCGACTTTGCCAGAGAAGTGCAGCCTTCTGCCGCACTCCTCTGGGCTTTCGCTCCATTCTTACGGGGAAACTGACATGCCCTTAAGACAGTCAGTACCGGGAAACGCTGTTTTCCGTAGTTTCTTTTATCATGTTGCGGCTTTCGTGCAACATGACACAAGAGGGCACTGTAAGGTAAGTTACTGCTCTCTTGGGTCTCTAGCCTTCTACGGGCCCTAGATACTCATTTTGGATTCTAACTGATCGGTGCAAGTGAATCACGGACGGGAATGGTGGCAGCGATCGTTTCTTGTGTTTTGAGCTCCTTTTGGCGTTTTAAGCGCGTTTCTCGCGCTTAGCCCAAAATGGTGGTCTGGCTCCCAAACTGGCCAGACCACGAGGCTCCTTTGTCCTGTCCGCTGACCGTCTTTCTCCCTTCACCTTCCCCAGGTCGAGCCGACCCGGGGCCTTCCTTATTTGGGCATGTACTTTCCCGCGAAACATGGATTGCTTTCGCGGGCTTCTACAGGCCTTGTGTGTGCCTCCAGGATGTGGGCTGGGATGTCTGGTCCCAATACACATCCTGGGTGCCAGAGAGTCTAGGGTGGTGTGAATGCCTGGGACCACCGTGGTCCGTGATAGGTCCACATATGGTGTGAGTGTTGATGAGCGGATCTCCCATTGGGTCCCCTCCGTTTTGGCGCGAAGGGAACCGTGGATAAGAGGGGGCTGGAAACACCACTACCATGTCGATCTCCTGAGTTCTCACTAACGAAGGAATACAGGAGCCAAGTATCCTGCAACCAAGAGGCTGAACCGAGGAAACGCTGGTGACCCGCTGAAGGACTGCTCCTCTGCACTGCTGTCACCTTGTGAAACCCTTTTTACCTCTGATCGAACCAGAAGGCCTGTACTGGTACTTCGACCCTTGGAATAGCAGGGACAGCTATTCTCGGCATCTTCACCATCTCCTGCTAATAAACCTTCGGAAGTGTCTCTGGGCCGTCCAGCAGACTGACCAGCCTAAACAGGAGTCTTGCTCTGTAACCGCCACCAGGTTTTGTATTTCTAGTCTTTGTCACTCTCACATGATTCGTACACTTGGCGTTCCCAGGTCTGAAGTGAGTAGTGTACATTTGGCTGAGATACACACGGCCGCTCCGTTGCCCTGCTGTGGTAACAAACTGTGCGGGTTCACTTCGTTTGGGACATCTTTAACTCAACTCTGCTGCTGCAGAATCTACACGACGACGAGACGTCCCCTGCTCTCCTGAACCTGCCAGCGACTGAAACTGACGCGGAGAAGCCTGGGTCTGCTTGCATCGGGGACCGGTGAGTAGCATAGCTAGGAACTGGTCGCCCTCCTGCAGGAGCCCATAGCTTTTCCCCGCTGTGTCAAAACAGCACGCCTTTCCGTACTCGCGCTCTGCTTCTGCCCACAGTGGAGGCTGCGCTTGAGTCGCCGAACTCTGTTCTTCTTCATTTGTGCACTAAACTGAACTGCCTGATTCCCTCGAAGAGACTCCCCTTTTTGCCCGTTGGCACCAGCGTGTGCAGGTACTTTTGAGCACAAGGCTCCACTCTTCGTAGGGCTCGGACTTCCTTTTAGTTAGGTACCTCTGAAGGCGGACTGGGTCTAAACATTATTTCGCACTGCCTGTTTTCCTTCCCTTTTAGGTGGACTACACATTTCGTGCATCTAACACTTGAGAATTGTTTGTATTTGTATATATATTGTATTGGTATGGTATGTGTTGGTTTACTAGAGTTGTATTGTGATTTCTCGCTACGGTCATTGTTTTAAAGGCCTTGGAATAAATGTGTATATATTTTTAATACAACACCTGTTTGGAGTAGTTTGTAAGTGTCCTTGCTTTGTGTGCTCATTGCGGGCTTTCAGTCACCCTCACCAATCTTGAGACCTAGTCTTGACCGCCGCGATCGCTACCCTGATTGGTCTGGCTTGTCCAGAGGTTACCCTGTTCCAAGTAATTAGGTTGGCCTTCTGATCTTCTGCGCCACCAGGACAGAGTTCAGAAATGTGTCGTAACACAGGCCAATGAATGTCCTTGTAGTCCTGTGTACTTGCGCACTGGACAGGTATCCATATTTTGCAGTAATTTAATTTTGATTTTGTCTTTGCTTTTTACATATTTATTGAGGAAATGGCTTAAAGATTTGAAACATTGTTTGGGAATGTTACACATTGACGTGCATGGCCATTTGTACACTAGACGTTCTGATTCAGTTGAATGGAGGGGTAATTCTAAGTTTTCAGGGCATATTTTTGTAAGGAGTACTGCTTGTTCCATTATGGTGGTATTCACTTTTTCATAACCTCGATCACTGCTATGTATCGCAATTGTATTTGTTTGCTTTTGTTTGTACGCTTCTTCATTAAAATATGGTTCGTGCTCGTAGTGTGATTCCATTCACCTCCGCAGATACTCAAAAAGTTCTTTCTGTTGACATTTCGCTTATTGAGAAGTCTTTTTTGTAATTTAGTTATTAGTTTTGTTAGTGGTTTCATTTTGTTTAACAGTAAAATAAATAACTTTCTTTTGAGAAGAATTGCACTGTCCATCAACGCTTCTAAGATTAATTTCCTACGATAGGTTTTAACCATGGAACCTTATTTCTCTCCTGTTTTTATAAGATTTTGAAGGTCTTTGTGACGGTACATTTTGGCTAAAATACTTTTCTTGGTATGCTTACTTTGCACTATATTAAAATTTGAAGAAGTAGTTTTATCTGTAGTGATAGCTGATTTTCTACTAATTTTTTTTGGTTTGTTTTACATTTTGAAAGAGGAGGCAAAGTTTTTGTATTTGAAACTTATTGTGTTTCACTAAATGACTGTATTAGCTGTTTTGTTTCAACTTTTTTTTACAAATTCTGCTAGAGATGGATGCTTATGTTGGACACTTTTATTTTCATTTGTTCTACTTTTGCGTTTTTTTCTACGGATTTGACTTTTGGTAGGCATTCTTTAGGGTCTGTTGAAAAAAATAAAGAAGATATGGGTTGGGGTGTTCTGGAATGTATGTGTGCTCTGTGCATGAGTGTTTGAGTAAGATGATAAAGATGTATGTAATGGTGTGTGATTGTGCATTGGGAACTACAACTAGTAGGGATAGGTATTCTTGAATTTGTGTTACTAAACTGGGGTTCAGATGACAAAAAAAAGTAAGCTAGTGGTGTGGAAAAGTACAAATAGTAAATGTAATGTATACAATTAAAACAGTTGTTTGTTCTATAATATGAAAATTGTAGCGGTTCAGTTGGGTAATTTGTGTGTCCAAAAATAGGAATTTGTGGGCCATTCTGGCTGCAAATCGCTGTTTAAGACATGGAGATTTTTGGACAAAATGGTACACAATCTCTATTTTTAGGCACAGAAATAGCTTGTATTAACGTTATAGTATGTTTGAGTAATAATACAAATATTATGGTGATATTCTACTTACTTTTTTTCTTAAATTAACAGGTAACGTCTTAGTTCTTCTTTGTTCTTCGAATTCGGCTGCTTCTTTTCAGGAGACTGGTCTTCACTGCAATTGTAAAAGCTTCAAATTATTAACTTTGTATATACAATTTAGATATTGATTTTTTTAATTGAAATACTCAGTGCCTTCTTTAAAACCATTAATCTAATTTATTTACATAAGATACATTGTATCAGTTCAGTACATATGATATGTTCTTAATGAACAAATTGTATTGAATGACTAACTGTAGCAAAATAAATATCTTTTCGAGGGGATTGGGTTCTCCGACGTATTGCATATCTATGACAGGTAATCACCACAGCTGTGCTGCTTCGGAAACTTTTTTCTGCGTCCTGCGTCGATGACGTCGATGCGCCGTCGTCGAGGACCTCCTCCGACGTCATCCGATGTGATAAGTAGGACGCACGACGCCCGTAGCCTCAGTTCTGTTTTTTCCGCGAACGTGTTGCTTTGTGAATCTCGGTTAACGCCTCGACTCGTTGGAGTTCTGTTCTTCTCGGTTCTTCGAACCTGTTCGTTTTTGTGAGAAAATCCTTCGTGTGAAGATGTCTTCTACTTCGTCTTCGACCCCGCGTCCGGGCTTCAAGAAGTGCGGGGAGTGGGGGTCCAAGATGTCGGTGACGGACTCGCACAACGCCTGCCTCTGGTGCCTCGGGGAGGCCCACGACACGGATGACTGTATCGACTGCCAGTCGCTCACGTCCAAAGCCTTACGAGAACATAAGAAGTTGTTGTCGGTAGGTCGAGTGTCCAAGCCCCGGAAGTCGAAGTCTGCGGGGCTTTCGACAGATGATTCGAGAGGTGACTCTCCGCATCATCGTCGTGGGTCTCCTTCTAGGAGTCGGTCTCGCCACTCCTCGGCCTCTTCGAGGCATTCTCGGAAGCGCCGACAGCGGTCGTCTTCCAGGTCCTCTTCTGAGGACTCTGCCCGGCACGTCGCTTACCCCACCAGCCGTGCAATGCCGGAGGAATGGGCTTCCTTCGGTAAGAAAATGCTGGCGATTCTCGAGTCACAGGGTACTAAGCCGTCCGCGCCCCCAAGTGGGGTCGGCCGTGAGAGGTCGAGAGACACCACTCGCAAGAGTGGTCGGCACGAGTCACGGGAGAGGTCCCGTTCGGACAAGGTGACTCGTTCTCGACGTACCCGTTCCAGGTCCCGGTCCTCGACGCTTTCGAGACCGTGTGCACCTGTGATGTCTTCGAGGAAGACATCGACGTCTGAGGCGTCAAGGGCGTCGACAGGCTTTCTCGAGGCTCCGGCTCCGAGGAAGTCGTCGAAGCCGTCGACGCTCAGGTCGTCGAAGGACACGCTCGGAGCTCCGGCTTCGAGGATTGTGTCGACGCCGTTGCTGCTGGCGGCGCTGCATCCCAGGGGAGTTTGTGCAGGATGATCTCACGGACATCTTTGATGTTGGTCCCCCAACTGACCCGGTACTGCCGTTTCATATGGCTCTACAGAGAAGGGTGGCGGCGGCTTAGACTGCTCCGGAGAGTCTCCCGGCGGTGGGCAGGTCCTTGTCGCGAAAATACCCTCCAGCCAGTAGCGACCCCTGCTACTTGACCAGGCACCCCACTCCAGAGAGTTTGGTGGTGCAGGCAGCCACGGCCCCGGCAAAGCAGGCGTCGTACCCTACCATCCCTCCTGATAGGGACGACAAACGTTTTGATGGCTGGGCGAAGAAAGTGTTTTCTTCTGGTGGTATGGCGCTTCAGGCGGCCAACTCCATTTGTGCCTTGTCTCGTTTCACACACACTCTGTGGAACTGTGTTGCGTTAGCGGCTGAACATATTCCCGAAGGGGACGAACTGGATGGTTTCCTTGCTATGGTCCAGGATGGTAAGGATGCCATGTGTGAGTCCGTTCTGTCAGGTTTGGACATGGCTGAATGCGTCAGCAGGTCCATGGCGGCGAGCACCGTGATACGCAGGTTTGCGTGGTTGCGGAAGTCAGGGTTTGCTCCTGATGTGCAGTCCCGGCTCCTCAACATGCCCTTTGATGGTGAACACCTTTTTGGCAGCAAGGCTGACGAGAGCCTTGAGAGGTTGCAGACCTCCAAAGCTGCAGCGAAGTCATTGGGCGCTGCAGTTCGCCAACCTCCGCCTTTTCGTCCTAGGGGACAGCAATGGAGGGGTGGTTCCTTTCGCTATTACTCGTCCTTCAGTAAAGCGAGAGGAGCTGGCAGTCAAAGAGGCCAACGCAGGGGTACCAGGGGTGGACGACAAGGTACCCGTGGTGCCAAGGCCGCTCGGGCAGTTGCCTCTTTGCCCTCAGGTAACGCTGCAGCTGCTACCACTCTGTCATGAGGCCATGTCCCATGGTTCGCCGGTTGGGGGAAGGCTGGCGCAGCATCTTGTAGAGTGGCGTGCCATTACTTCAGATGTGTGGGTTCTGGAGATCATAACCCACGACTACTGTCTTCCCTTTCGGCAGAAGCCTCACGACAATCCACCAGGGAACCTCTCTTTGCAGAGTCCGGATCCGCTCCTTGTGCAGGAAATTCAAGCCCTGCTGGAGAAAGGCGCCATAGAACTGGTGCCTGTAGCGGAGAGGAACAAGGGATGGTACTCCCCTTATTTTTTGATTTCAAAGAAAGACGGGGGTTTAAGACCCATCATGGACTTGCGCGGTTTGAACAAACTCCTCAGGAAGGACAAGTTCAAGATGGTTACTCTCTCAAGTCCTCCAGGCCCTTCAGCTTCAGGACTGGTTGGTGTCTCTCGACCTCAAGGATGCTTACTTCCATGTGCCGATCCATCCCAAGCACAAGAAGTACCTGAGGTTCGCGGTTGGCGACTCGCACTTTCAGTTTTGGGTCCTGCCTTTCAGATTGACCTCCGCCCCGAGGGTTTTCACCAAGCTCATGGTGGTGGTGGCAGCGCATCTCAGGCAAGGGGGGGATTCACGTCTACCCCTACCTGGACGATTGGTTGATCAGAGGGAGCTCTCCCGAGCAAGTCCTGGATCATCCGTCCGTCACCTGCCACTCCCTTCACAGGCTGGGCTTCTCCCTCAATTTAAAGAAGTCCCATTTGACGCCAACACAGCGGCTCCAGTACATCGGAGCAGTGCTCGACACGTGCCTGGGGCAGTGTTTTCCTCCCCAGGTGAGGGCTCTTCACATTCAGCAGATGGTGCACAAGTTTCAGCATGCCCAGACGCTCCCAGCGTTCGAGTTCTTGAGGTTGCTCGGCCTCATGGCATCCTGCATTCTTCTGGTGCCAGAAGCTCGCCTGCGGATGAGATCTTTGCAGTGGGCACTCGAGATGCAATGGTTGCAGTCCTCCGGCAGGATGTCGGCCCGGTTCAGGTGCCGCCCTCGGTCGCCCGGGACCTTCTGTGGTGGGCCGTCGAAGGCAACTTGATGAAGGGGGCTCCATTTTGGCTTCCCTGGCCGGAGGTGACGATCGTGACGGATGCATCCCTCACGGGATGGGGAGCTCATGCCAACGAACTGACAGCAGTCATTGGTCTCCGTCGGAGTCCAGACTCCATATCAATCGGTTGGAGCTGAGGGCCGTCGGGCTAGCCCTGAAGGCTTTTCTGCTGACTGTGCGAGGAAAGAATGTCCTGATCCTGACGGACAACACAGTGGCCATGCACTACCTCAACAAAAAGGGGGGGCAGGGTCACTTCCTCTGTGCAGGGAGGCGATGCAGCTCGAGTTCTGGGCCATCCAGCAGGAAGTTTCGATCTCGGCAGTTCATCTGGCCGGAGACGAAAACGTGACGGCGGACGCTCTGAGCAGGCAGAGCACGATCTCTCATGAGTGGGAGTTGGCTCAGGAGATTCTCCTGGAGATCTTCGCCCTTTGGGGGACCCCTCAAGTGGATCTCTTGGCCTCCAGTGTCAACCGGAAGTGCGAGAGGTTCTGCTCGCGGGAATTTCCTCCAAAAGGAGCCTTAGGAGACGCGTTTGTGGTGGAGTGGTCATTCCCGCTGCTGTACGCATTTCCTCCAGTCCCCGTCATCCCACAAGTGCTGTAGAGTTTACGGAAGTTCGGTTCCCAGATGATCCTCATTGCTCCGGCATGGGCTCGGAGGTCGTGGTACCCAGACCTTCTCGACTTGTCCATCTGCCCTCCACGTCGTCTTCCCTACCGAGACGATCTGCTCTCACGGGAGGGGGGTCAGGTTCTCCATCCAGAGTTCAGATCCCTCAACCGTCACGCTTGGCTTCTGAAAGGTTGAGGTATAAGGATTGGGACCTCCCTGAAGACGTGATGGAGGTGTTGCTCTCGGCCCAACGGCCAGCAACAAAGTCTCTGTCCCGTTGCCGTTGGCGTAAGTTCTGCGACTGGTGCAGAGTTCAGAATGTGGATCCTTTTGCATGTGACATCCCCATGGTTCTGTCCTTTTTACTTTCTTTGGCCCACAAGGGCTTGCAAGTGGGTACCATTAGGTTACCTGGCGGCGCTGTCCATCTTTAAGCGCTCGTCTGAAGAGTGTTCCTACTTTAAAATCCCTTTAATGTCACAGTTTCTGAAAGGGCTCACTAATGTGTTCCCTCTGTCACCTTTCCCGGTGCCCGGTTGGGATTTAAACCTTAAGTTTCTTATGGGTGCTCCGTTTGAGCCTTTGCATTCTTGCCCTTTTGAGGCTGTTAACTCTGAAAACTGTGTTTTTGGTTGCGGTTACTTCCGCTCGCAGAGTGAGTGAGTGAGTTACAGGCACTTTCAGTTAAGCCACCCTTCACTGTATTTCACAAGGACAGGGTTGTCCTTAGAGTTCGTCCTTCTTTTCTTCCGAAGGTGGTTTCGGAATTTCATTTGGCCCAGAAGGTTGTTCTTCCGGCATTCTATACTCCTCCAAATCCTGGTCAGGAAGAGGAGAGGCTCCATAGGCTTGATCCTAGGAGAGCTTTAAGCTTTTATGTTTCACGTATGTCCCGGGTCAGAGTGGACGATCAACTCTTTATTGGTTACGCTGGAAAGTGTTTGGGACAGGATGTGACGAAACAGACTGTCTCGCTGGATTATTTTGGCCATCTCGGAATGTTACCGCTTGGCGGGTAAGGACCCGCCGGCTGGCTTGCGGGCCCATTCTACCAGGGGTATGGCTGCCTCTACTGCCCTACAGAGGGGTGTTCCTATTCGCAACATCTGTGATGCAGCCACCTGGGCTTCAGTACATACATTTGTACGTCACTATTCCCTCGATTCCATCCGAGGACAGGATCTGGCCTTTGGCAAGGCGGTCCTTTGCTCTGCTATTTGATTGGCAATTCTAAATTTTGATTCTAAATTCTTTCCCTCCTCCTTGCTCTGGTACTGCTTTGGGAGTCTGTCATAGATATGGAATACGTCGGAGGACCCAATCCCCTCGAAGAACAAGTTACTTTCTTACCGGGTAACGTTCTTTCGATGGGATGGTCCGACGACGTATTCCATATCGCTTCCTCCCTGCCTTCCCCGCTGCACAATTTCTTTTGCGATTGCAGCTTATGTTCCGCAAGGCTTTGTGTCTGACTGGCATTTGACTAATGTCACACGTTCTGGGGGAAAAAACTACAACTGAGGCTACGGGCGTCGTGCGTCCTACTTATCACATCGGATGACGTCGGACGTCGGAGGAGGTCCTCGACGACGGCGCATCGACGTCCTCAACGCAGGATGCAGACGCCGAAAAAAGTTTCTGAAGCAGCACAGCTGTGGTGATTACCTGTCATAGATATGGAATACGTCGTCGGACCATCCCATCGAAAGAACGTTACCAGGTAAGAAAGTAACTTGTTCTACTATGTCTCGTGAAATTTATAATATACCAGTGAATACCACTATTTCTGTAACTAAGCTGTTCTAGATAATAGCGCCTCAATGTCATGTCTAAATTAAAGTAATTAAGTAAATAAATAAATAAAAACAAAAAAATATGAAATTGTATATAAGTATTTTTTTTTAAGATTTAAACCTAGACTGTGCTTGCATGCAATTTTGTTTGAATATATGTAGTCTATATATTTAATTTAAAAAATGTTAGTTTAACATGATTGGAGTGTGTGTCTACAAAGAAAGTAAATAGTATAAAGGTTTATAAGTGATAGTTGATTTTAGGAAATTGAAAAAAAATACAGTAAGTTCATTTTTACAAATTACACAAGCTAAAAGTCTGTTTGAAAATGTGTTCATCTACTGTACAGAAAATATGCATACCTGAAGTTTGTGTTCATGCATATGGATATGCATGGAGCTGCAAGTAGAAATCTTGGAGACTTGTACAGTATTTCTGGTAGATGTTGCTTGCCAATGATATGACACTTGTACTCAGAGAGATTCACAGTACATTTGCAGTGCTGATCTATGATGATGCAGTTAGATGTAGAGGTCTTGAATGTGATTGGTGCATGGTCATGTGATTTCTTAGCTACATCCAATGAGGAAATGGCAGAGAGAGTGAAGTGGAAATGGTAGAAGGGCTGTTCATGTTAAGATATGTCCGCGGACATGGCGGTAGTTCGCGGACATCAGGAGTTACATTCGGGGATTTTTGGGTTCAGAAGTCATGCAAATGAGAATGAGTACTAAAAGGGATTGGTCAGGAAAGTTTAGTGGGTGTGTTGTGCCAGAAGAGAGTTTCTCATATACTGTTTTTGCTGAGAGAACAACAGATAGCTATGTCTGTGTATTTTAGGAAAAAGATTGTATGGATTTTGGGAGATTCATGGATATATTGGTTGAAGGTGCATGCAGAAAGCTGTGGAGTAGCTGTAGATCTTGGATTCCCACATGTGGAAGTACACTGGCATGGAGTACGTGGAATGAAGTGGTTGGACTTGCTACCTCTCTGTGCTACTTTGGAGACAGAGCAACATCCAGACATAATTGTAATTCATTGTGGAGGGAACCGTTTAGGACATGTGACTGGAATTTTTTTGCAATTTGCTATGAAAGAAGGACTTGGGAAGGTTATGGACATGTTTCCTAATTCTCAAGTGATATTTTCACGGATTGCGCAGAGGCAAATGTGGCTTCGTTCTTCTTCATTTGGTCCACAAATGGAAAAAGCAAGGTGCAATGTTAATAATGCTGTTTATCCCCAAAATCCCCATATGTAATACGTCATGTCTGCGGACTACCGTCATGTCCCCAGACATATCGTAACTTAGACAGCCCTTCTACTATTTCCACTCCACTCTCTGTGCCATTTTCTAATTGGATACAGCAAAACAGTCACACAACCATCCACCAATCACATCCAAGACCTCTACATCCAACTCCATCATCAGAGTTCAGCACTTCAAATGTACTGTTGATCACTCTGAGTACAAGTCGCATATCATTGGAAAGCACCTACTACAAAAACTACTGTACAAGTCTCCAAGATTTCTACTTACAGCTGCATACATATCCACATGCATGAATACAAACTACAGGTATGCATATTTTATTCAGAGTACATGTACAACTATTATGAATGCATATAAACAGAGTAACTGTCACGTAACCTGTTCAACCTATAAAATGAACTTACTGTCATTTTCCCATCTGCTATAATGAACTGTCACTTCTAAACCTGTCTGCTATTTATTTTCTTTTTTACACACATAGCTATCTAAAAAATTATAATATTATAATATTAGAATTTGGGAGAATTAACAGTATAATTGTGGAAAAACACTTAGTGTATTATAAAATTACACACAGCCAGGATAAGGCCATGCATCTTCATACACTCACACAGATACACTATCACTGAAAAGCTCCCAGCTTCAATAAAACCACTGCCTGCAAATCACATCCTTCTGCTTTATTACCCACACGTTCACAAATGCATACATTCCATGGTTTTCCATACAGTTTCTGTCATTTACCTTATAAAAATTGCAAAATAAATATATCATTATTTCTTCTTTCTCCTAACATTCAATAACACAGCCTTTGAAAAGCAAGTGATTTTCATACACTTAATATTCTACTCATTTGCAAAGCATGTTGAACTAACATATTGTAAGTAAAATATAAAGGCTGCACATGGTCAAATTAAACTGCATGCACACACAATGTTCAGATATCAAACAAGACTACTACTACAAAAACATAAAAATCAACGTCTAAATTAACATCAGTGCTATAAACACACAAAATTACTAACTTTTTTTCTTTTACAATTGCAGTGAAGACCACTCTCCTGAAAAGAAGCAGCATCTGAAGTACAAACAACAACTCAGAAGAAACCTGCTCATTCCACAAAAAAAAGAGTAAGTACAATACTACCATAATATTCTTACTGGTAATGAAACAAACTGTGGGGTTGATTCATGTCATTTGTGCACCAAAGAAACTGAGATTTGTGCACCATTCTGCCCACAAATCCCCATTTGTTAAACAAATCCCCGTTTTTCTGCACACAAATTACATTACACAGCCCCTAGTATTACAAAACAAAGAACTGTTTTAATTCTATTCCATTAGATTTAGTATTGGTGCTTCACCTCACCACTAGCTTACTTTCTACTGTCATCTGAACCACAGTATAGTAACACACAAATAGAAGAATAGTCTTCCCAACTAGTTGTAGCTGCCCAATGCACAATCACACACCACCACATACATCCTTACCATCATACTCAGACACTCATGCACACATACATTGCAGAACAGCCCAGCCCATACCTTTTTTTTCAACAGACCCCAAAGAATGCCTACCAAAAAGCAATTCCGTAGATAGCAATGCAGAAGTAGAGCAAATGAAAATAAGTGTCCAAAATAAGCATCCATTTCTAGCAGAATTTGTACAAAAAGTTCAAACAAAAGAGCTAATACAGTCATTAAGCAAAACAAAACAAGCTTCCAGTACAGAAACTTTGCCTCCTCTATCAAAATGTAAAACGAAACCGAAAGTAATTAACAAGAATTCACCTACCACTACTGCTAACACTGCTCCTATAAATCTTGATGTAGTGGCAAGTAACCCTACCAAAAAAACTATTTTAGCAAAAATGTTCCGCAACAGAGTCCTTCAGAATCTTACAAAAACAGGAGACAAATCATGCACAACCCTTAAAACCTACCGTAGAAAATTAAACTTAAAAGCTTTGATAGACAGTGCAATCCTTCTCAAAAGGAAGTTATTTATTTTAGTGTTGAAAATAATGAAACCACTAAAAAAAACTAACTAATAAATTACAAAAAAGACTTCTCAATAAACGGAATGTCAACACAAATAACTTCTTAAATATCTGTGGAGGTGAATGGAGTCACACCACGAGCACAGAACCATATTTCAAT
Organism: Ambystoma mexicanum; assembly: GCF_040938575.1. Taxonomy (NCBI): domain Eukaryota; kingdom Metazoa; phylum Chordata; class Amphibia; order Caudata; family Ambystomatidae; genus Ambystoma; species Ambystoma mexicanum. Next base: position 283,222,124 of record NC_090938.1, on the reverse strand, counting down.
GAAGAAGCATACAAACAAAAGCAAACAAACACAATTGCCATGCATAGCAGTGGATGAGGGTATGAAAAACTTAATAATACTATGATGCAACAAGAAATACTGCTTAAAAAATCTCCAGAAAACTCAGTATCACCTCTCCATTTGACTGAACCAGAACGTCCAGTATACAAATGGCCGTGCACGTCAATATGTAACATTGCCAAAAAATCTTTACGCCAGTTTCTCAATCAGTATGTGAAAGGCAAAGACAAAATCAAAATGAAACTACTGCAAACTATGGATACCTGTCCAGTGCACAAATACACAGGACTACAAGGACATTCATTAGCCTGCATTTCAGGACCTATTTGCAAAAGCACCTTCCATCATATCAAAATTATATCAACACATCATTCAACTATAAGAAAGCTAGTCTATAAACTGTACTATCCTAAAAGTCCTGCTTTAGCACTAGTCAATTTAAATAACAATCGTCTACATGGTACCTACTCGAATAAATACAGCATATCTAGAGAAAGCCACTTAAAAAATGCAATAGCTTTACAACAGACTAACAACAAGTTTACAGATGGCAACCTTCTACTACACACATACAAAAAAGAAATACTAAAATTTAAAAATACATCTGCTGAAGTACCAAACCGTGTGTGTGTGTTGCCGCAGAACTTTTTATAAAAGTAACACAAAAACTATAGACGTAACATACAAAATAGAAGAGAATGAAAATTCCAAATAGTTCGAATTAGCTCTCTTCCTTATAGCAGAAAACAAATACGAAATAACAGACCCCTTAATACTTTGCACTTACTGCACTACAAAACTTGACAACAACCAAACTCCTTCACGTGCTATCACAAATAACTTGGAATTATTCTTACTACCAAAACCCCTGCAACAACTCAATTAATATGAGAGCATCATAATTCAAACAGTGCACCCATTTCAAGCAATAATACGCCTTCAACCAAAAACAGCAAAATTACCTCCCTCTGAATTAGTGAAAGGCATTTGTGGCAAAGTAGTTTATTTACCATTAGATCTGAAAGAAAATGTGCACACTCTCGGAGTTCAACGTCCAATAGAGCAATCTTTAATTGTCTTAGTAAATGGTGTACCTACAAAAGACAAAAGAAATTGGCAACAACTCGTAGACTTACATAAAGTTAGACAAGCCTTGCAATATCTACAAGACCATAATGAATACTACAAAGAAATGAACATTGAAGAAAACTTAAGGGAAACCACTGAAATAATTCAAGAGTCACCAGAAACTGGTCAATTTGAACTTCTATATCCTGCTACAGTATTGTATATTTGAGACAATTTTACAATTCATCCATTACACTCTGACACCATAGATGATGCACTAGAAGTGTACCAAATGCTACAAACCAAAGGATCACCAATCGGCATATGGGAAAAAAGTATAGAAGCATGTGCTTTTCCTCTACTCTTTCCTACTGATAAAGGAGGAAGGTACGATGATAGACCCATTCAGATAACAGCATCAGAATACTGCTCGTTACGAATGTATTCCGAAGATCCCAGATTTAGACAAAATGTGGAATACATAGTCCACCTACTCTTTGAACGTGAACTTAGAGTTGATGTACTATCTCAAGAAGCACAAGCCATATTAAATACACGGCACATTATGGCCATAACTCATGTGCTACTGATATCATGAAACAATTAGCACACAAAAATGTCAATTGTATGTCCTTGTTGCCAACTCTTGCAAGCTGTTCCAAATTCAATGAAACAATGTTGAAAAAAGAAATGCAACCAATAATTGAAATTTGCTCCACAGACATACTGGACGTACATGGTATGATACTACCCATGTGTCAACAAGCCACAACAAGACTAAATACCTTAGAAAACTCCATCTCCAACACAGCTGGTTTAGAGAAAATATTAAAATTATCTTTAAATTGCAAAGTAATGCTTAAACGTAACCTTGACGTGGAGCAAGGACTAGTTAATGGAGCACTGGGTACAGTTGTTGGCTTTCAAACATACCCACGTGACAGCATTCAGTTTGTCAATATTCTCTTTAACAAACTATCAGAAGTAAAAAGGATAGGGCGCTCAACAGCTCGATTCCTTCTTTTCAAAGACATGTATGTACGCAGAGAACAATTTTCTCTAACTCTAGCATACACAGTCACCATTCACAAATCACAAGGTCTTACCCTAGATAAAGCATTGATCGATATTGGGAACACAGTCTTTAAAGAAGGCATGAGCTACGTAGCACTATCACGCTTACGTACACTTGACGGTCTATTTCTAATCAACTTTGATGCAAGTAAAGTAAACGCTGATATTCCTTGCATTTTAGAATACAATAGACTACGTTCACTATACACCCCCATCTAAAAACCTATCCTGTTCTACAAAAGGCAAAACGTTGTAAAAGAAAACTAATTCAAACAGAAATGCAACAGGATCTCTCTGCAAATCCTGCAAAGAGAGTAAAAGAAGCTAATACTTCATCAATTACTACAACCAAAGAAGAATCTATTACTCACATTAACTCGGGTACTTATTCAAAGAAGCAACACACTGCGAAAAAATGACTTGGACACAGAACTATCTGGTCCATTCAAATTTTTAAATATAACTGGTGTAAATTGCTACGCAAATGTAGCAATAAATATTCTCTTTCAATTGCCACCAATTGTTGACAACATTTACTTACACAGTACAGACCAAGTGTGTTTGCAAATGTTAATCATTCATAGAAATGCAAGCAACAATCCTGACAACACAAATAGTGTTCATGGAATAAGACAAGAATTGGACTACTGTGCTGGAATGGTGAAATTCACTATAAACTCACAAGAAGATGCACAAGAATTTCTAATGTACTTACTACAAGTACTGGAAAACAAAAACATACCTATAAATGAAATCTTCCAGATTTCATACATGTGGAAACATACATGCACTCTGTGCAACAATATGCAATACGAACAAATCCCTAATGATGAACGTTTTGTGTATGTTTCCATAGCTCACTGTGAATCCGTTCCATTTCAGCAACTTGTACAAAATGCAAACCATGGCAGATTATGTACTACCTGCAATTCAGATAATCGCTCCACCTTACAAATACAAACGCATAGTAAATACGTAATACTAAAGCTTCTAAGCTACAATGCGGATGGTACCAAAAACTGCAAGCTGACTGGATTCACACATGGTCAAGTATCACTTGGTAAGAAAACCTTCACAACAATAGGTATAATCTACCATGCAGGATCCACAACCAATGCAGGTCACTACACTGCATATATAAAAAAGAATTGTGGGTTGTTCGAATGTAATGATGGTACCATTACTTTAAAGCAAAGATTACCAGCAAATCTTATAAATGCTTATTTAATATTCTTAAAACCAAAATTTAATAACTAATCTGTGCATAAAAATGAATAAAACTTCAATTGGAAAACTTTAAACAGTTAGAATACGCCAACAGGTATCTAACTGCCCCAAGTTTTTACAACAACCAAACAGATAAATCAATGCCACTGAAAAATAACGAGAAATAAACAGTTAAAATACGCGAACAGGTATCTAACTGCCCCAAGATTTTACAACCACCAAACAAATAAATCAACACCACCAATAACTAATCTGTGCATAGACATTAATAAAACGTCAATTAGAAAACTATAAACAGCTACAATACGCCAACGGGTATCTAACTACCCCAAAATTCTGCAACAACCAAGCAGATAAATCAATACCACTAAATTATAAAAAGAAATAAACAGTTAGAATACGTCAACATGTATCTAACTGCCCCAAGAATCTGCAACAACCCAACAGATAGATTAGCAACTTGAGAATATAAATACAAAACTATAACCAGTTACATTTCAATAACAGGTATCTAACAATCTGCAACAAGCCAACAGATGGAACATTAGCCAGAAACGAGAAGTAAACACTGAAAACAAAGAAATAAATGTACTGTACCAAAACAAAAAAAAGGTTTTTTTTAATCCAACATGGATTTTTTTTCTCCCACAGACCCAATGATGTAAGCAACAAACACAGAAACTAAGCAAATTACACAGTTCACTGGTTTGTAAACTACTAAATATGAGGGTTGAAATGTCTATTATTCAGTGTTATAAGTCTTTATAAACTACCTATACTAACATGATCTTTTCTTTTATCACAGAAATTGACAAAGAATATAACTGCTCCAGTTACCAAATCAAACAGTAAGTATATTATAATAAATACAACTCATAAATACTGCTCCATAACACAACCATTGAAGCAAACATCTAACCATACACCAAAATACAAAATCCCTAATGCTAAACCCCCTAAGTCGGCAACGTCGGAATGTCGGAAGCGGCCTCTCGTCCTTTGTTTCCTTGCTTCCTTGAGGTGCGGCTTGACGTCTGCACCTCCGTAGGTCCTTTCCTCTGTCGGACGGACGAGCGAGAGCGAGTGTGCAGGAGCCGAGCGGAGCGTGGAACGCTGACCATACGTGTCCGCCAGTGAGCTATCGGCACCCCCGACCCCTGCATGTTATGGTATAGCATGGAGGGCGTGGTGGAGTAAGCGGCCCCTTGGAGACCCACCTTTGATCTAGCCCAGTGTGGGCATGCAACGAACGGCAAAAACAGGGAAGTGCCTGACATAAAGATCCCTGGCGCGGTAAGCCTTTTTACAAACTGTCCTCCAGCTGTCCCTGCTTCCTGAACCCTGAACCTTGCACATGCTTAGGAGTGGGAATTGAGGGAGACTGTGGGGAGGCAAAATCCCCTTGTATCGCTTGGACCCCGCAAGTGCCTTTGTGCACACTTTTGAGTGGTGGCCAGTGAAGTCCATCCTTTTCTGTCCAGTGTGAGACTGTCGGAAGCGGTCTCTGTAGGTACCTTGTCGGTACTGGAAATAGCGAGGTGCGGCTTGACTCCTAAACATTGAACAAAAGCTCCCTGCTCCTTGTACGCTGTACGGCGTGCCAGTTTAGTTCCTGCTTTGGGCATAGCGGCCCCCATCATCAGCCTCTCGAATCCTGCACCCTGCATCCCACTAGCCCGCCCTACGCGGCCGCAGATTCGCCTGAATAACCCCCTGGAAGAGGCCATTCCCTGGCTGACAGGTGGGTGTGCATAGACGTGCCCGCTAGGAGTGGGGGCTCGAGGGTCGACTCTAAATGCAGACCGCAGGTCAGAGTGTGGCCTGTATCACCCAGTTTTTGCTCCCCTTTGGGGCTGGAGCGATTGGAATCAGGGGAGTGTAGAGAGGAGGTGGGGTCCTGAGTGGCTGGGCCTGTAGGTACTGGGTGTGGGAGCGTGGGGGCGGAGAACTGCACAAACTGCCTTTGCCCCTGGCTGTGTTCTCTGGAGGAGGCCTAGCCGAGGTGTTAGCAACCACTTGGTGGCTGTCCTACCTAAGAATCTACTCAGGGGCGTATACCACCATAGCACGGTGCCTCCAGCTCACCTTTGCACACAGGGGGTACTGGCAGTGAATCGGAGCAGTGTGTTACGGCCCGGAGACTGTGGGCACTTGCCTTTGACCCGGGCGGGTATAACGGAATCACTGTGTGTGTAACACCAGGACGCCCCAGTGTGAAGACTCACCGTGGGAGCGATTGTTGGTACCAACTGCCTCTCCTCTCTACCTACTGGGTAGATTCTCACTATTGTCAGTGAGGCAGGATCTAGCCACTTTGCAATTATGCAGCGGGGGAAAAGAGCTCCCCATTCGATCTATAATTTACGGAAAATCAAGGCAAAACCTGTGAAGGAATATAATGAGAACAATAAGAAAGGTGATAAACGCAAGAAGAACGCAAAAAATCCCACATCTGTGGCTCAAGGAGCTATCACTGATTTCTTTGCAGTAAATCCTCCCCCTGAAATAAATTCAACTATCAACGAGGAAACGGTGGTGCCCGTACTAAGTGGTAATATTTCTTTAAATTCCACTAACTTTGACAATATAGGCAACAACTCTTTGCTTGACCTTTGTTTAGACATACAGAGAGGAATGCTGTCTCAGATTCCCCCGAAGGTACCTAGCAGTATAACATCTCCTAAGGAAAACATCAGCACACCTTGTGGGTGCGCAAAATCCCGAGGGTAGCAACAGTCGCCTGTCCGCTTCTCCAAATTTAGCGATGGCTTCCATGGAGGACAGACCTGAAAACGAGGTTGAGGATGACAAAAGTCTGCACCCAAGTATAACTGCGATATCGGAGCTTCAATCTTCGGTGGCCTCCCTTCAATTTGCGCTTAAAATACTTCTGCAAATGTCAGGACGTATTTTGACAAATACCAACACCATCACCTTGTCGCTCGAACATAAGGATCTCCCTCGAGATGATGCGGAAGTAAATCTATCTGACGCCGTACATCTAGTGGAAGAGACGGAAGAGCAGGAAGTCACTCCTGAGGAAGCCGTGGAAGATTCTACGCCTTACGGGAGTACCCCAGAGGGGGAGGCACTAGAAGCATGCGTAGAGCACCTGGAGCTTACACAAAGTCCTTGGGCTCCCTCACTACCCTCACGGAAACAACGTAGATTGGCTAAGAAGGCACTTAAAAATAAGAAAGCTACAATGAGTGCCCCACTTCCTATTGCTGGCCCACTGACTGCCCCGGAAACTCGCTCTAAAAAAGCCAGGAAAAGATTCACGCGAGCAGTGGCCCGAGCGGCAGTGACAAAGGGTCCTCTCTCTGGATGCTAGTACCGGGAGAGAAGTCTATTGTGGTGGACCTAGAAGAAACCTTGCCGGTTGACCCTGAGCAGGATCTTGATTTTAGTACCCATATATGTCCTGAAGAACTCATGGAGACGGGAGCAGCAGGAGAACTACCAGAGCCTACACGGCACGGCCAAAAAAGCTTAGTGGAGGAGTGCAAAGAGAACCGCATTTGCTTTATCAAGAATCTCTAGCCTAGTGGGAAAACTCCTTGGCTGTCTCGCTCAAGAGTTCTTAACCAGACTTCATTACATCCCTCAACTTCGAGTACTGAAATCTGATGATGACTTGTTCATTGAACCTCTGCAGATGCCTAATTCACATGTCTCGGCCATACATTGCACCTTTTTGGCCTCTGCGCATCTAATCAGAAACTTTAAAGAAGAATTGAGGGCAGTTGATATTGACATTGATGTAGATCCTCAGGAGAAGGATCCACATGACGAACTTGAGGTCATGGATACAACGGTTCCATCAGCCAACGAGTCCAAGTCTGTGGCAGTGGAAAACTCTGCCTTGGTTGAAATACAACAAGCTCTCAAATCACTCTTGGAATCCCTCCCACGAGTACTTCAGAACCACTGATGTTTTTCTTTAATTTCCTGGAATTGTCGAGGCTTTGCGCATCTTTTGAGGCCTGAGGGCTCAGTTGTCTTATTGTCCAAACACAGCTGTATCTGTCTCCAGGAAATTTGGTCATTGGACCCCCTATTACTTGATGGCTTTGTTACATATCAGTCATTTGCTAAGAGGGGTGACAAGGGTCGCCCTTTTGTGGGTTTACTTACAGGGGTGGTTAATAGTTATATCACGAAAGATGCACTGTAAAGCTGAGGACTACCTGTTGGCGGTAGAGGTTGATTTTGTAAATGAAGGTGATCTGTGTAGATTCCTATTGATTACCCTCTACAACCCCCCTGGTGCTGTGATAAGAGAACCTTTACAAGAAGCAATTCAGGATCTATTGTCTTCTTGGTCACTAAGGCCTGGTAATACTGCGGTAGTGGTTGTGGGGGATTTCAACTGCCATATGACAGGCGACCTCCTTGTATCTCCCAATCCTGACCTCAGTGCAAGATGCCTGATGTCCCATGGAAGAAGGGAGGGGGAAGGGTTAGGCTGGCTGCAACTGTTCGACTCATGGGATCTTACCATGATTAATGGTCGCACATTGGGAGATCGGCCTGGGAAACACACTTGGACTAATGGTAAATCGTTCAGTACCCTGGACTACATTTTTATGTGCCCTGAGATGCAGTCCAGAGTTGCTGATATGATTGTAATTCCCAATAAATGGAGCGACCATGCGTTGCTCCTTTTCTCTCTCCGCCTCCCTTCCCCCTCCACTCCCCACTCTAATATTGGCAGTATACAAACCAATTGCTCCGGCACTAGAATAGTTTGGTCAGAGAAGAACATAAGAGCGGCCTCTGAAGCATTTAAATCGGCTGATGTATGGGATCTTCCTCACTTTGATCTCATGTCAGTAAATGATATAGAAGATTGGATTCGGGGATTTGCTGGCCTACATGCCACAGCAAAAACTAGGCACATGTTAAAACCTGAGGGCAGAATTCTCCATTATAACAAGGGAATCCGGGAGGCCAAGAGAGGATATAGAGCTGAGATTCGGGGCCTCAAGAACATGAACTTAGTGGGAGCTGACTACTATGAGAAAGTTAGAAAAGCTAAATACAAATATAGAGCCTGTATTAAGAGCATAAACATGTCAGAAAGGAATAAGAGACATCAAAGGCTCGTACAAACTATCTGTTCTAGAAATTCTCGTAGTATATGGTCACTCCTAAACGAGAATAGAGAGAAGGTTAAGGGACCATTAGCCAACCCTATTGGCGAAGAAGTATGGATAAAATTTCTATTAGGGCGTAACTCGGGAGAGGCGGAGGTTTGAGTATATCTCAAGTGAAGGTTCCCTTCCCCCGCCTTTCGATGTTTCTGCGGAGGCCATTTACAACAAAATAGTCACCCTTAAGGCCTCTAGAGCCCGCGGCCCTAATGGGCTGGCTAATGCAGTAATTAAGAACTACTCTGCATTTTGGCATACCTCTTTTCTATTCTCTTTAAAAAGATTTTAGCACAGGGGACCATTCCCCGCTCCTGGCAAACGGCAATTCTTGTCCCTGTGTTCAAAAAAGGTAGCCGCATAGACCCTAACAACTACAGGCTCCTTTCTATGCTGGACATCACTGGCAAACTTTTCGCTGCCTTACTGCTCAGTGAACTGCAGAAGTGGGTGGAACAAACCAACATACTCAGCAGGTTCCAATGTGGTTTCCGGCGAGATTTCTCCACCTCTCACAATCTTTGGGTGATGGACATGCTTCGCACAAGGCTCTTAGCATGGGGCAGCCCCCGCTTTATGCGCTATATATAGATTTTAAGGCTGCCGTTGATACTATCCCTAGAGCAAGGCTATGGATGAAGCTGGAAACAATGGGTTGCCCGCCTGGTCTTTTATACTATCTAAGGCAGTTGCACCATAATACTTCTGCGTGCCTCAGATTAAACCAGGAAGGCAGTATGACTAGACGGGTGACCCAGAATAGGGGGGTAAAGCAGGGATGCGTAACTGCACCCCTCATTTACAATCTTTATAAATACGACATCCCTGCAGCACTAGCCGAGGCTAACAATTGCCCTCCAAACATCAGTGAGGCTCCCTGCACTGTCCTAGCATACGCTGATGATCTGGTTGTATTTGACAATACCATAGCTGGACTCAGGCGCTCTGCGGTCCCTTTATGGGATTACGCTAGGAACAACGGCCCGATTATAAACCTAGATAAGACAAAGGTACTCAGATTTACCAGGAAAAGAGTATCCCGAGTCAACTTGTGGGTATATGATAACCATATACTTTATGCTCCATCCTATAGGTATCTTGGAGTAGATATTGAGCCGTTGGGCGACTATCCCTTGTGCCGGCAAGGACGTATAACCAGGGCTATGCCAGTAATAGCATTAATATCATCATTCACAAACAAGCAGGGCGGTTTTACCTTGTGGGGGACTAGAGACCTATACATCCAAGTGTTAGCGCCCATGATTACCTACAGCCTTGAGTCTCTTCTCTCTTTCGATCTTGCCTGGCTGCAAGTGATGGAGGGTAAATTCTGGCGCCGGATACTGGGATTACCTCCGAGTGTCCCAATGGCCCTGATTAGGCTTGAGTTGGGCCTTCCCTCACTTACAGCATTGGTACTCAAAAGGAGGGCAGGATTCTATCTTAAAATGAAGGGCAGCCCTTCCAGTCCGTTATTGGCCGTGATCCATCAAGAAGTGAGCAAAAAACCCACCCATTCTCCCCTCCTGAAAGACATGACCACATTTCTTATGGAGATAGGTTGGACGCACAGAGGGGAGATTGTCTCTAAGGATGTGCTAGGAGCTCTCGGTAAAAAGGTGGACCTGTGGGACTGGTTAGAGAATTTCTCACACCTAAGCAGCTTAAAGTCTTATCATTTTGTAAAATATAGACTCTATACTTTTATGCAACCACAAGCATATTTGTATCTCTGCCCCACCAAAAGGCTCAGACGTTTCATTATTTTGTTCCGACTGGAACAATTACCCACCCTTTATAACATAGGAGCCAGGAAAAAGATTCCTGCCAGTGAGCGAGTTTGTCGTTTATGCGAATCCCCTGAATGTTTGGAAACAGGCAAGCATTTGTTGACTGAGTGTTCGACTCTGGAGCGTTCAATCTCCAAATATCTTGGGGAATTTGTACATGATTCTTTAACCATCTGTGAAACCTCATTCTGGCTCTATTGCACTAACACCAGCAATATGCACTTGTTTATTGCATTGTACAATGTTTGGCAGCAGACTGAAAAAACACCTGGGCTCTTTGCTTTGATTTGAAACATCTCATTATGGTGGGTTAAAGATTGCCGGTGTCACTCAGACTAGTCAGGGATGTCGCATCTATGACACCCTTTTTTCGACTCCTAGGCAGGATATCAGTGAGTGAGAGGTCTAATGTTTGTATTTATGGCTAAGACTGTGCTGACGTGAAGGCAAAGATTATAAGTCACACAAAACTGTTCTTATTTGAGCACTTTGTTTTTCCTGAGGTCCTAATATTTTAAAGACATTTTGTTTGTTTTATATCTTCATCTGTCTATGATATATCTGCTGATTTGTTTCTTTTACCGAGTTAATATTAATGTATGTAATTTGTATTATGTGTAAAGTTTGAATTTATTTTCAATCTGTATCACATTAAAGAATATATAACATACAAAATGTTTACTTCCATGGATATGTTATACTGCAGTGCTTGTTACCAAACTCTACAATCTCAATGACATGACCTAGCCAAAACTTCACATACAAACTATACAAATCAAACACTACACAAACTGTACATTTGCAAATATTTTATAGATATTCGATTCTATGAGTATGATCTATGGGTGTGATATGCTGCAGTGGTTGTGGCCAGGGCCTAGAGTTTTGGGTGCATGGCCTTTGGCCATGCACCCAAAACTGTGGGACTCTGGATCATTGGATTGATGTGTGGGTGTCCCATTTCAGCAGGGGTCTTGTCTTCTTCATGGAGCCCTCTAGCTTCCAAAGGTATCCCCGCCCTCTCTTGGTATATTCCTGTCGCTGGTGGTTTCATGATGGGCGTGCAATTTGGATAATTTTATGGCCCACCTCCATTGAAGAAATCCTGTAAAACTGTTTTTGATACTTAAATTGAATCACTGTCAGGAAAGTCCAGAAGACGCAATCCTTTTCTTCAGTTTGTCCACGATTGGCTTTAAAGCATGTCTATGTCTTGGTGTCTTAGAGAGATCTTGGAACAGTTGAATCTTCAAGCCCTGGAAGGCTAAGTAGCCCCTGTCTTTTGCTAGCTTTAATAGCTTTTCTTTCAAATTTAAGTTGTGCAGCTTAAAAAGAATATCTCTTGGGAGATGGTCTTTATTAACAGGGCATGGACCCACCCTATGTGCTCTGTCAATTTCCATATTGTGGGGTGGTTGTTGGGGAGAATTCTCTCTTTAGGCTGAATTTCCTAACCTTGTGAGTCCCCCAGCAGCTTTGCTGGATTTCTGGAGTTTGTTTTTTTCTCCTGCCAAGAGTGAGACTCTTTCTCCCACTCTTGGACATGGTTAATGGTGTTCCTTTGACTGTTAATGTGTTTTATGGGCTATGGGGTCCTTTACTCCATAGGGTCTCATGTGTTTTTACTATGTGTGTTACACAGCACCCACCGTGCAGTAACACAGGGGTGTCATAGTGACACCCCACCATAGACTCCATACCCTGGGACTGACTACTGTCTCCCAGGGCATTTAAAGTTACCATTGGCTTTACTAGTCCCAAATTATTAACAGAAACCGGTACAAACCATCATATTGTGGATGTACTGGTCGGGGCAATTTGATTGCCCCGGGGTCTGTTAGTCGAGGGGCACGTCTCCGTCCCCCCTGATCGAGTTTTGGCTGGTGGCAGTGGATACTACTTTTTATATTCGACCGCGAATATATCCCTATGGGATTTTCCCATTGTTCGAGGCTACCAACTTTAATTATTTAATTCTCATAGCCTCGAACATACCACTGGTTTATTTATTTAATATTAATTCACCGGTTGGTATTTTTTGCCAGGACTCTATTCTAAAATGGTGTTTGTGTTCTCTTCTGTGACTCCAACCCAAGTCGAGCCCTTTGTTCCACTTGTTGGCGGGCTTCTCCACAGAAGCCTCCAAAAGTGGTGCCACTCTGTCTGGGTACCACAGGGCGTGTGGGAGGGGGTTTAGGCACCCTGGACTGAGTTACCATGGTAACTCAAGTCGCACCCTTGTGTGATTGACCGACCGGCTCACCACTTAGCATGTTTGATTGACAGCTAGGCTGAGTGAATGGGGGTGTGCTGCATAAAAGCAGGGCTTTGGGAACTGGAACTTCAGAAGTCGCCACAGGACCCGAGAATCAGACGAGGGAGAAGCTGAGCCGACCTACCACAACGACACCACCGGTGGAGCCCTGCGGAACCGACTCACCACTTCCCGACGACAGAGAAGATCTCCCGGCTAGATTCTTCCCCTGACTGGTGGGCACAACCAGTTTACCTTCTTTTCTTCGCATCCCAGGACGTCTTGTGGTCGAATTGCCCGTGCCAAGCACCCCGGCGGCCGGACTGACTACTGTCTCCCAGGGCATGTAAAGTCACCATTGACTTTACTAGTCTTATATTCTGAACAGAACCAGTACAAACCATCATATTGTGGACGTACTTGCTGGGGCAATTCAATTGCCCCGGGGTCTGTTAGTCGAGGGGGCACGTCTCCGTCCCCCCTGATAGAGTTTTGGCTGGTGGCAGTGGATATTACTTTTTATATTCAACCGCGAATATTTTCCTATGGGATTTCCCATTGTTTTAGGCTACTATCTTTATTTAATTATTTACGGTAGCCTCGAACATGCCGCCGGTTTATTTAATTAATATTAATTCTCCGGTTGGTATTTTTTGCCAAAACTTGATTCTAAAATGGCGTTTGTGTTCTCTTCTGTGGCTCCAACCCAAGTCGAGCCCTTTGTTCCACTTTTTGGCGGGCTTCTCCACAGAAGCCCTCCAAAGTGGTGCCACTCTGTCTGGGCTACTTAGGAGGGGTGGAGGGGGGTTTAGGCACCCTGGACTGAGATACCTAGGCAACTCAAGTCGCACTCCGTCCTGATTGGCCCAAGTGGTGAGCCGGCCGGCTCACCACTTAGCATGTTTGAGTGACAGCTAGGCTGAGTGAATGGGGGTTTTCTGCATAAAAGCAGGGCTTTGGGGACTGGAACTTCAGAAGTCGCCACAGGACCTAAGAATCCGATGAGGGAGAAGCTGTGCCAACCTGCCACGATGCCACCACCGGTGGAGCCCTGCTGGACCGTCTCACCACTTTTCCCAACGACAGAGGAGATCTCCCGCCGGAGAGTCTTCTTCCTTTGACTGGTGGGGATAACCAGTTTCACCATCTTTTCACCTTCCCGACGTACCTCGCGGCCGCCTTGCCTGTGCCAAGCACCGCGGCAACCGGGATACCACGTTTTACCACGACCGCGAACAAAGGTACCACCTTTAACCGGAAAACTCTGCGGCTGGTTTCTTCCCTGGAAGTGCAACGACCTTCATCTTTCTTCCAAGTCGAGATCATCTCTTCCCCTGGACGACGACAAGACTTGCACCCACTGCCAGGAACAACTGCCACCGCTGGAGGATCCTTCCCACTTAAGGTACCGTGTCCCGGCTGGCTTCCCTTGCTACTGACTGTACGGGGTAGATTTAGCCCCCGGCTTTCGAACCTGGGTTAGCCTGGGACACATTGGCTAAACTTTCCTAAGCCTCTCTAAACTCTTTTTGAACCCTCTGCAAGACTTTCTAAGCCTAGTGTAACTGTGTGATCTTGGGCGCATTTGTGCTCTGCTCTCTCTAAGAGTGGGCCCAGCATTTGGACTTTGGCTCACCAGTGACTTTTGCTCTTCTGCCTTGCTAAATGTGTTCCTGAATCTTAGAGTGGTGTACCTTTCCATATTCTGTCTTTTTCCCTCCCTTTCTCACAAACTTATTGGAGTGCCATCTAGTTAAGCGCTTACCTCTTTATGAAAATAAGTGGTGTTTTACTGTGACTTATCTGATAAGGAAAAAGGGGTGTATATATTACAATAGTAACTGTGTTTAGAATATTTGCTGGAGTGTTTCAAACAGTGTGTTTTTAAATAAATAATTATATACTTTGATACCAAAGCTCTGGTCAGTGTTTGCTTGTATTGTTGTTTCTGAGTGCCTATTGTGTATATTTTGTATACTGCCTAACTCTTCTTGAGAGAAGTCTGACTGCTCAGCCACAGCTACCAGGTAAATCTGGGTGGTACAGACTGCTACCAAGTGGGTTTACTGCTAACACCTGTAGTCCTAAATCTTTTGCAGTGTTCCCTAAGGGAACTGCACAGGTTTCTGCCTAACATGCACCTACCAGGGCGCCAAGGGGAAAGCCTAAAACACAGGTAACCCCAAGTCTGTTTTGACAACTGAATTTCACACTTTCTCCAGACAAGCACATCATACAGATATGGGCCTCGGGTGTCCAAGCTACCAAGGAAAACAGGGAACCCCATGCATTTCTGAAAAGACGATACCTGTGGGAATACTCAGAGGTATGATTTGCGCAAATCGGGCCAGAATTTATTACCCGGACACCCCCGCAAAATCCAATATGTGAGAAAAAAACGCATTTTCCGCACATTTCACTCGACTCACCCATCGAAACACATCGCCAACAACACATGGCCTACCATCCTGCGTTCCCACAGGTACCCTGATGAAAACGGTACCTCACATGTGTGGGTGCACCTACCTGGGCGCCAAGGAGAAAGCCTAAAACACAGGTAACCCCAAGTCTGCCAGAATTTCACACTTTCTCCAGACAAGCTGTTAGGGAGAATTCTCTGTTTAGGCTGAATTTCCTTACCTAGTGAGCCCCCCAGCAGTTTTGCTGGATTTCTGGAGTTTGTTTTTTCCATCCTGCCAAGAGTGAGACTCTTTTTCTCCCACTCTTGGACATGAATGTGTGTAATTCCTGTGAATGTCAATGTGTTCAATGGGGTATGGGGTCTTTTACCCCATAGGGTCTCATATGTTTTTCTATGTGTGTAATACTGCACCCTCCGTGCCGTAGCACTGGGGCGTCCTAGCGGACCTCCATCATAGACTCCATACCCGGGGACTGACTGTCTCCCCGGGCATGTAAAGTCACCATTGGCTTTACTAGACCTAAATTTACTAACAGAACTAGTACAAACCATCCTATTGTGGGCGTACTAGTAGGGGTAATTCGATTACTCCTGGGTCTGTTATTCGAGGGGGCACTGTCCCGTCCCCCCTCGTCGAGTTTTGGCTGGTAGCAGTGGAAACTACTTGTTATATTCGACCCCG
This sequence comes from Ambystoma mexicanum, assembly GCF_040938575.1. Lineage (NCBI taxonomy): Eukaryota > Metazoa > Chordata > Amphibia > Caudata > Ambystomatidae > Ambystoma > Ambystoma mexicanum. The sequence continues at coordinate 283,206,433 of NC_090938.1, read as the reverse complement.
AATATAACCCTATGGGATTCTTCCCATTGTTGGAGGTTAATACTCTTTCTCGTTAATCTCTAACATACCACCGGTTTATTTATCTTAAATAAATCTATCGGTTGGTATTTTCTGCCAGAACTCGGTTTTTAAAATGGCGTCTGTGTCCGTCTCTGTGACTCCTAAACCAAATGTTGAGCCCTTTGTTCCACTTTTGGCGGGCCTCTACACAGAGGCCCTCCAAAGTGGTGCCATTCTGTCTGGCTACCACAGGGGGTGTGGGAGGGGGTTTAGGCACCCTGGACTGAGTAGCCTTGCCAACTCAAGTCGCACTCTGGTGTGATTGGCCCAAGTGGTGAGCCACCCCGCTCACCACTTAGCGTGTTTTGAGTGACAGCTAGGCTGAATGAATGGGGGTTTTCTGCATAAAAGCAGGGCTTTTGGGACTGGATCCTCAGATGTCGCCACAGGTCCTAAGAATCCTACGAGGGTAAAGCTGAGCCGATCTGCAACGACGACACCTCCGGTGGAACCCTGCTGAACTGACTCACCACTTCCCGATGACAGAGGATATCTCCCCGCCGGAGAGTCTCTTCCCCTGACTGGTGGGAACAACCAGTCCCCTTTGCTTTTTCTTAGTTCCAGGACGTAGTGGTCGAATTGCCCGTGCAGAGCACCCCGGCAACCGGATAGCCACTACCCCTGTACCGCGACCAAAAGGTGGTGCCTTGTGACGGAGCACTCCGCGGCTGGTCTCTTCCCTGGTGGTGCAACGATCTTCAACTTTCCTTCGACAACAAGATCATCTCTTCTCTTGGCAAAGTCCCGACATGCATCCACCACCAGGAACAACTGCCCCCGCCGGAGCTGTCTCTCCACAAACAAGGTACCGTGTCCGCCTGGCTTCCCTTGTGTCGGTTAGTGTGAGGTGTCTGAATCCTCACCTCTCCATTGGGTCGCCTCCAAGCTTTCTCATCTCTCTGTTCTGAACTGGTCCAATCTTTCTATAACAATTTGTGACAAAGACTCGAAGTGCATTTCCACTGTGATACTTTTTTGGACACATCGCCTTGCCTCTCTCCGAGTGGGCCTGGCCTCTGAACTTTGCGATCTACAGTAGACCCTGCCTTACTTGCCTTGCATTTGTTCGAAAAAGTGTTTTGGTACCGAGTTGATTTCATACCCTGCCTTTTTCTCTCCCGTCTTAACGAATACTAGAGTGCCATCTAGGTTAAAGCATTCACCTCTGTCTGCGAATAAGTGGTGCCGTTGAACCTAGACTTGTCGAACTATTGTTAGGGGGATTGATTTTTCTTATAGTAATTGTGCTTGAAGTGTTTACTGTATTAGTGCCAGTGTGTTTTCATAGATGTGTTTTTATAAATAAATAACTATATATCTTTACACCGAAGCCTTGTTCCGTGTTTGCTTGTTCTACTGTGTAAATTGCCCTATTTTGTATATTCCACATACTGCCTAACTCTTCTTGAGGGAAGTCTGACTGCTCAGCCACAGCTACCAAGTGAATCTGTGTGGTACAGACTGCTACCAAGTGGGTTTACTGCCAAACACCTGTAGTCTTAAATCTTTTGCAGTGGTCCCAGAGGGAACTGCACAGGTTTCTGCCTAACAGTGGTTCATCAGGAAGGAGCTCCTGAAACAACCAGTACTTCTAGTGGTTTCTTTGAGGTATTTCAGGCAGACAGTTGCTTTTTGTGAGCTGTTGTCTTAATGCAAGGACTATGAGAAGTTATTTAACATTTGGTGTAAGGTAGCCAATAGGTGTACTGTGGATACTTGGTCTGTCAAATCTTCTACCATTTATTCTGTGGCATTGATCTTATCTCTCAGGAATGAAGATTCTGTATCGGTTCAGTCATATTTCTGGTAACGTCTGCTTTGAGCTCTGCACACTCTTTACTAAGGTTATCCTGGATGCCTTGCAGACGTGAAGTTTTTCCTTGATGAATGCCACTGGGGTATCTTGCTGGCCCTCTATTCCCTGTAAACGCCATCTCAGTGGGTTGGGTGGGAAAACATGATGCAGGTTGCACAAACTGCTTCATCCCCCCTTCAGCAATTTGTATGGTGCTCATTGTTGCATGTGTATCCAAGGTAAGTAATCATTATTGACTTGTTTGCCTTATAGAGTGCCTAATCATCCATGCGGACAAGTCCTATGAAGAGTTCAATTTTTTACAGGCCACTCTGCGGTACCTGGACAGAGACAGACTTCAATTGAAGGAATGGCTTTCAGGACCTGGGCATAATGCGCCCACATGGAGGGCTCTTGTTGCATCTTATATGTTGGAGCCCACTAATGCTATACATCTTGGATTCAGGCGCTCATCATTGTGTCCTGATGGTGCTTCTGTATGGACCTACATTTCCCCTGCAGGTCTGATCTGAGCATTGAGGTTGCAGCATCACCAGTGATTCAAGATGGGGGTTTCAGCCTTGTCTCAGTGTTGCACGGTGAGCCCACCATCCCTGCATTCCCATGGCGCATGCTACCACTGTTGGAGCCCCCAGACAGGCCCTCACTTACCCTGCACACAATGGTGGGGTAGTTAGAAAGTGTCCGCAGGGGGTGTCCGCTCCATTGCCGGCTTGATTCTTGGACGACAGTTCAACTGGCCTATTTTAAGGATCAGGCGACACCCCCACCCCTCCATTTGTAGCCAGCCACATGATTTAAATCGCCAGTGGGCTTGATGAAGCTCCACCGTTTTCAGGTATTTGCATGTAAAATCAATCACGTCTGGGCTCTGAAAGCTAGTGTGCTATTATGGAGCTTTAGCACTACCCGTCTCCTCTGTCTTGGCCCTGCCCCATTTATTTTTTTAGATTGGAGTAACAGATGCATGTTTAAGATCATTGGGAGTGCTAGGGCTTTTTTAACAGTGTTTATAAAGGACCTGTTTATCGGGCACAATGCAATGTCATAGTCTTTCATGTTGCTGGATGGTAGGGATCAACGCAGCTATATATGATGATCCTTGTCTCTTGTTGGATGTTAGGAATTTGAAGCGAGCCGAGGTGGAAGTCGGTGCGAGTGTAGGTCAAGGTGTATCATTTAACACAAACATAATGTTGGATTTATTAATCGCAGAGTGGTTGAAGTGATTCATATTTAATTTAAACATATAATGCTTTTAATGTTCCGGCAGAACTGGCAAAAGTGGCAATGTATCCGCATCGTTTCTCATAATGGGAATGCCTGTTTTTTCCTGTATTGGAAATTTGAGTCTGATTAGCGCAAGCTTTAGTTCTGTATGGGCAGAGGAGTCTTTCCATTAGCTTGCAGTTTATACCAATGACTTGGGTCCAGATTTAAGCATCTAGGACTGGTATGCCTTAATTGTTTAGAAGGATGGAGTGGGGGAGGGGTAATGCCTAAGATTTGCCATGTACCAGAAGCCATCGCAAAGTGACCAGGGGATCCCCACCATAGCGGCCCGGGCCCAACATCCACTGGCTTGGGTTGGCACCAGGCCTCATGAGTCACCTTCCTGGCGGCCCCAGGAAAGAAGTATAGTGTTTATTTGTATCACCTTGTAACTTCTCTAAGGAAATACCGTAGCTGTGAAATACAGGCCTGCACAAGCTATACTCTGACATTGTACCTACATGTGCAATTAATGCCCAATGTGAAATATACAGCTCTCTTAGGAGAAAGGTTGTCCTACTGTTACTTTGTAAAGTATTCCTTGTGTCCTCTTGTAAAGTCATCCCTTAATAGCATTATGTTGCAAGTATACTTTGTATACAACCCTTCCGAGCCGCATCAAGCAATGGTTTTCAGGTTGAGAGTTTCCCATTTGTTGTAAAATACCTAGGGATGGAAGGTAAACTGCTGTGCCACAAGCGCAGACTGCCAATTCAAATGACTTACTTTTGCATGAATCTTGGTTCTGTGGCGAACCCAAAGGAGGAGTCAAATTGGAGGATTACGTTTTTTAAGGACGTTTATTTAAATTAAAAGGGAAAAAGGCCTATCCCTACCTACAAACTAAACTAAGGGCGCCCATCATCTGTCAAAATCAAAATTAGTCCTCTGTCCGAAACCTATCCTCTATCTGGATCTACCACTTTAGAAAAGAAACGCAATGTAAAAACCATCCAGAACAGGTAGCTCAGTTTATATACGGCCCATGCCATTGGGACGTCCCCAAAATACTGTTTGTTAGCAGAACAGATTGGAGATTTGATCTGCAGTGGCCTGAATAAGAGTGGAAGTCTTTGTAGTGATGAAAAGAAAGGTCTCCACACATAATAGGAAGTTGCCAGAAAGAGTGTGTTTCACAATATAATTCTGTCCAATGCTAGTCCTGTGGCTCCAAAATGTGTTTTGAGGGGATTGGGTCCTCTGACGTATTCCATATCTTTGACAGTAATCACCACAGCTGTGCTGCTTTGGAACATTTTCGGCGTCGATGCGCCGTCCCCGAGGACCGCCTCCGACGGCCGACGTCACCCGATGTGATAAGTAGGACGCACGACGCCCGTAGCCTCAGTTGTAGTTTTTTTCCCCCAGAACGTGTGACACCAGTCTTCTGCCAGTCAGACACACAAGGCCTTGAGTAACTTGTTCGCTTCGTGAATCTCGGTACGCCTCGACTCTTTGGAGTTTCTGTTGTATTCTTCTCGGTTCTTTGAACCTGTTCGGTTTTTGTGAAAAGACTGTTCGTGATGTCTACCTCGTCTTCAACCCCGCGTCCGGGCTTCAAGAAATGTGGGGACTGTGGGTCCAAGATGTCAGTAACGGACTCGCACGACGCCTGCCGCTGGTGCATCGGGGAGGCCCACGACACAGACGACTGTGTTCACTGTCAGTCGCTCACGGCCAAGGCCATGCGGGAGCGCAAGAAGTTGTCGGTGGGTAGGGTGTCTAAGCCCCGGAAGTCGAGGTCTGCGGGGCTTTCGACGGATGATTCGAGAGGCGACTCTCGGCGTCATCGTCGGAGGTCCAGTGGGTCTCCTTCCAGGAGTCGGTCTCGCCACTCCTCTTCCTCTTCGAGGTATTCCCGAAAGCGCCGGCATCGGTCGCCTTCCCCGTCCTCTTCCGAGGACTCCGCCCGTCGGCGGGTCGCTTATCCCACCATGCAAGCGACACCGGAGGAATGGGCTTCCTTCGGGAAGAAGATGCTAGCCATTCTCGAATCACAGGGCACCGGTCCGTCCATGCCTCCGAGTGGGGTCGGTTGTGATCGGTCGAGAGACACTGCTCGCACGCCTTCGGGCTCAGGTGGTCGGCACAGTTCGCGGGAGAGGTCCCGCTAGGATAAGGGTAACCGTTCCCGCCATGCCCGTTCTAGGTCCCGGTCCTCGACGCACTCGAGACTGCGTGATCCTGTGCAGTCTTCAAGGAAGAAGTCGACGCCTGTGGCACCGAGGTCGTCGATGACCTCTCTCGAGGTTCCACCTCCGAGGGGGTCGTCGATGCTGTCGGCGCCTAGGTCGTCGAAGGACATTCTCAGAGCTCTGGCTTTGAGGCCTGTGCCTGACGCGGCGCTGCAGCTGATGTTGACGCTGATTCTCTCGATGCCGACTCGTTCGGCGCCCTCGATGCCTTTCGAGGCGGTGTTGTCGGATGGGCCCCGTGGCACAGGGGTACGGGGGTAGTCCCTAGAAAGGCTCTGGCTAAGGTCAGGCATAGCTTTGGTCCCCAGGTTTCTTCTTCTCACCGCCTGGGGTACATTTCAGAGGGTGATGAGGGCTCTGATGAGGGCTTGGTTCCGGTTACGGTGCCAGATGAGCTTCTCTCGGGCCATAGCCAGTTTAATGACCTGAGGCAGTCACTGCATGATGCCAGTGGACTGGACACCTCTCCGGAGGTGGAGTTTTGTAGGCCTGAGCCTGGCACTCATGCCGATTCTTCGTACCGGCGCCTTATGTCTCGGGTCACCGAGTACTTGGGATGGTCGGCTCCCCCAGGGGAGTTTGTTCAAGATGATCTCACGGACATCCTCAATCTTGGTCCCCCCACTGACCCGGTACTGCCGTTTCATATGGCTCTGCAGAGAAGGGTGGCGGCGGCTTGGACTGCTCCGGAGAGTCTCCCGGCAGTGGGCAAGTCTTTGTTGCGAAAATACCGTCCAGCAAGTAGCGACCCCTGCTACTTGTCCAGGCACCCCACTCCGGAGAGTTTGGTGGTGCAGGCGGCTACGGCCCCGGCAAAGCAGGCGTTGTATCCTACCATCCCTCCGGATAGGGACGACAAACGTTTTGATGGCTGGGCGAAGAAAGTGTTTTCTTCAGGGGGTATGGCGCTTCAGGCGGCCAACTCCGTATGTGCCTTGTCTCGTTTCACACACACTCTGTGGAACTGTGTTGCATTAGCGACAGAACATATTCCCGAAGGGGACGAACGGGATGGTTTCCTTGCTATGGTTCAGGATGGCAAGGATGCCATGTGTGAGGCCGTTCAGTCGGGTTTGGACATGGCAGATTTTGTCAGCCAGTCCATGGCGGCGAGCACCGTAATACGCAGGTTTGCGTGGTTGCGGAAGTCGGGGTTCCCTCCTGATGTGCAGTCCCGGCTCCTCAACATGCCCTTTGACGGTGAACATCTTTTTGGCAGCAAGGCTGACGAGAGCCTTGAGAGGTTGCAGACCTCCAAAGCTGCAGCAAAGTCGTTGGGCGCTGCAGTTCGACAACCTCTGCCTTTTCGTCCTAGGGGACAACAATGGAGGGGAGGTTCCTTTCGCTATTACTCGTCCTTCAGTAAAGCGAGAGGAGCTGTCGGTGAAAGAGGCCACCATAAGAGTGCCAGAGGTGGAAAACAAGGTACTCGAGGTGCCAAGGCCGCTCGGGCAGTTGCCTCTTTGCCCTCAGGCAACGCCGCAGCTGCTACCACTCAGTCATGAGGCCAGGTCACATGATTCGCCGGTTGGGGGAAGGCTGGCACAGCATCTTGTAGAGTGGCGTGCCATTACTTCAGATGTGTGGGTTCTGGAGATCATAACCCACGGCTACTGTCTTCCCTTTCGGCAGAGGCCTCACGACATTCCACCTGCGAACCTTTCTTTGAAGAGTCCGGATCCGCTCCTTGCGCAGGAAATTCAAGCCCTGCTGGAGAAAGGCGCCATAGAACTGGTGCCTGTAGCGGAGAGGAACAAGGGATGGTATTCCCCTTGTTTTTTGATTTCGAAGAAAGACAGGGGATTGAGACCCATCATGGACTTGTGCGGTTTGAACTAACTCCTCAGGAAGGACAAGTTCAAGATGGTTACTCTCTCTCAAGTCCTCCAACTTCAGGACTGGTTGGTGTCTCTCGACCTCAAGGGCGCTTACTTCCATGTGCCGATCCATCCCAAGCACAAGAAGTACCTGAGGTTCGTGGTTGGCGATTCGCACTTTCAGTTTCGGTCCTGCCGTTCGGATTGACCTCCGCCCCGAGGGTTTTGACCAAGCTCATGGTGGTGGTGGCAGCGCATCTCAGGAAAGGGGGGATTCACTTCTACCCCTACCTGGACGATAGGTAGATCAGGAGGAGCTCTCCCGAGTAAGTCCTGGATCCTCTGTCTGTCACCTGCCACTCCCTTCACAAGCTGGGCTTCTCCTTCAATTTAAAGAAGTCCCATTTGACGCCAACACAGCGGCTCCAGTACATCGGAGCAGTGCTCGTCACATCCCTGGGGCTGTTTTTTCCTCCCCAGGTGAGGGCTCTTCACATTCAGCAGGTGGTGCACAAGTTTCAACTTGCTCAGACGCTCCCGGCGTTCGAGTTCTTGGGGTTGCTCGGCCTCATGGCATCCTGCATTCTTCTGGTGCCAGAGGCTCGTCTGCGGATGAGATCTTTGCAGTGGGCACTCAAGATGCAGTGGTCGCACTCTTCCGGCAGGATGTCGGACCCTGTTCAGGTGCCACCCTCGGTCGCCCAGGACCTTCTGTGGTGGGCCGTCGAAGGCAATCTGATGAAGGGGGCCCCATTTTGGCTTCCCTGGCCGGAGGTGACGATCGTGACGGACGCATCCTTCACGGGATGGGGAGCTCATGCCATCGAGTTGATAGTCAGCGGTCGTTGGTCTCCGTCAGAGTCCAGACTCCATATCAATCTGTTGGAGCTGAGGGCCGTCAGGCTAGCCCTGAAGGCTTTTCTGCCGACTGTGCGAGGAAAGAGTGTCCTGATTCTAACGGACAACACAGTGGCCATGCACTACCTCAACAAAAAGGGGGGGGGCAGGGTCCCTTCCTCTGTGCAGGGAGGCGATGCAGCTCTGGTTCTGGGCAATCCAGCAGGAAGTTTCGATCTCGGCAGTTCATCTGGCAGGAGACGAAAACGAGACGGCGGACGCTCTGAGCAGGCAGAGCACGATCTCTCACGAGTGGGAGCTGGTTCAGGAGATTTTCCTGGAGGTCCTCGCCCTTTGGGGGACCCCTCAAGTGGATCTGTTCGCCTCCAGTGTCAACCGGAAGTGCGAAAGGTTCTGCTCGCGGGAACTTCCTCCAAAAGGAGCCTTAGGAGACGCGTTTGTGGTGGAGTGGTCATTCCCACTGCTGTACGCGTTTCCTCCAGTCCCTGTCATCCCGCAAGTACTACGGAGGTTCGGTTCCCTGATGATCCTCATTGCTCCGGCGTGGGCCCGGAGGACGTGGTACCCGGACCTTCTCGACTTGTCCATCTGCCCTCCACGTCGTCTTCCCTACTGAGACGATCTGCTCTCACTGGAGGGGGGGTCAGGTTCTCCATCCAGAGGTCAGAGCCCTCAACCTTCACGCTTGGCTTCTGAAAGGTTGAGGTATAAGGATTGGGACTTCCCTGAAGACGTTTTGGAGGTGTTGCTCTTGGCCAGACGGCCGGCAACAAAGTCTCTGTACCTTTGCCGTTGGCGTAAATTCTGTGACTGGTGCAGAGTTAAGAATGTGGATCCTTTTGAGTGTGACATTCCCATGGTTCTGTCTTTTTTGCTTTCCTTGGCCCACAGGGGCTTGCAAGTGGGTACCATTAAAGGTTACCTTGCGGTGCTGTCCATATTTAAGCGCTCGTCTGAAGAATGTTCCTATTTTAAGATTCCTTTAATTTCTCAGTTTTTGAAAGGGCTCACTAATGTGTTCCCTCAGTCACCTTTTCTGGTGCCTGGTTGGGATTTGATCCTTGTTCTTAAGTTTCTTATGGGGGCTCCGTTTGAGCCTTTGCATTCTTGCCCTTTGAGACTGTTAACTCTTAAAACTGTGTTTTTAGTTGCGGTTACTTCCGCTCGCAGAGGGAGTGAGTTACAGGCACTTTCAGTTACGCCACCCTTCACTGTGTTTCATAAGGACAGGGTTGTCCTTCGAGTTCGTCCTTCCTTTCTTCCGAAGGTGCTTTTGGAATTTCATTTGGGCCAGAACATAGTTCTTCCGGCATTCTATCCTCCTCCACATCCTGGTAAGGAAGAGGAGAGGCTCCATAGGCTTGATCCTAGAAGAGCGTTGAGCTTTTATATTTCGCGCATGTCCCGGGTCAGAGTGGGCGATCAACTCTTCATTGGTTACGCTGGAAAGCGTTTGGGACAAGCTGTGACGAAACAGACTTTGTCTCGTTGGATTATTTTGGCTATCTCCGAGTGTTACCGCTTGGCGGGTAAGGACCCACCGGCTGGCTTGTGGGCCCATTCTACCAGGGGTATGGCTTCATCTACTGCCCTACAGAGGGTGTTCCTATTCGTAACATCTGTGATGCAGCCACCTGGGCTTCTGTACATACTCTTGTTCGTCACTACTCCCTCTATTCCATCCGAGGACAGGATCTGGCCTTTGGCAAGGCAGTCCTTTATTCCGCAATTTGATTGGGCATGCTAAATTTGTGTTCTAAATTCTTTTCCAACCTCCTTGCTTTGGTACTGCTTTGGGAGTCTGTCAAAGATATGGAATACGTCGGAGGACCCAATCCCCTCGAAGAACAAGGTACTTTATTACCTGGTAACGTTCTTTCGATAGGATGGTCCGACGACGTATTCCATATCGCTCCCTCCCTACCTTCCCCGCTGCAGAATATCTTATTCGATTGCAGCTTACTTTACGCAAGGCCTTGTGTATCTGACTGGCAGAAGACTGGTGTCACAAGTTCTGGGGGAAAAAACTACAACTGAGGCTACGGGCGTCCTACTTATCACATCGGGTGACGTCGGCCGTCGGAGGAGGTCCTCGGGGACTGTGCATCGACATCGACGCAGAACGCAGGCGCCGAAAATTTTCCGAAGCAGAACAGCTGTGGTGATTACTGTCAAAGATATGGAATACGTCGTCGGACCATCCCATCGAAAGAACGATACCAGGTAAGAGAGTAACTTGTTCTTTTCATGACATAAACATGTAAGATCTTTAATAAATGCAACCAAATCAAGTCTCTTACTGGAGCAAAGTGCTCGCAATTGTCCCAGTTGTCTAAGAAACTAACTTCAGCCCTCAAATTTAATAGCAACTGGAAATAAATCGGCTTTAATTTATTTCAAAGCAAGGAAAACAAAACTGACATAGGATTCCCGGCTCACAAAGCAGCTCCCCTAACCAAGATTCAACACATTTTATATATATTTCACATACAGGAGCACTACTGGATACATTTAGCAGTGCTACACATTACTTCATATTCTAGTACAGTTCTCTTAGTAATTTGTCTTTGAAGATGTTGGTATATTAGAAGCGCCCTCCTTGTGCCTTTCCATCTCAGTCGCATGACATTTTCTCCCCGGCATCCTTGCTTCAGTGTTCATGTGGTTTACAGTGGAAACATATGCCAATTGTATACTGCTTCATCGCATGCTCTACCTTTCTCATGCTTTCAACTTTTTAATTGCACAAAGTGATGGCCTTTACCGCTTCTAGGTGCCAACCAATTATAGGGCTTTTTGGCCCTGATGCTTATAAGGTTGCATTCAAACATGGCTACTGGTGTTGGTTTTTAATATCGTAAACAACATGTAATTTGTTCATAATGGGAGCTCATTAAAATCTGATTCCCCACAATCATAAGACTAAAGAAGCTGAGATATAAGAATGCTTTAGTTGCCATAGTGACATCTGGCTTGCAACCCTCCTTACATACCCTAGACTGTACTGGTTATAACATGGATTCCACTAATGGGAGGAGAAAAGACTAATAACTGGAGGAATCCAAATGGGGGAGGAGACTGGGAGAGACAGAGTCATTGGATTCTGAATTTAGGTTTTTAAGCTCTTACCGTACTAGCACCCTCTGGTGCTGTTCAATGGGGTAAATGTACCTAAAGTGGTTGAAAGACCAAGATGAAAGTAGTCTGCTCTGGAAAGGAACCTATTTCTTTGCAAAGGGTATCAGGCGAATCGCCTCAGGGATTATTTCCAGTTTCGCATCTACTGATGTCAATTGGAAGGTCCTGCATCAAGGTCAAGGGAACGTACTTAATTTCACCACTTGCCAGTGTATTCTATGATTGCAGTGGATTCTTTCCTCCCATGGAGTCCTCGTCTTTAATACGTATCTCCCAGTGCATCTGCTTTCTGGAACTTTTCTGTCGCCGGGGAGCACAGTGAGGATCCGCCCAATGACTCTAGACTCCCCAAGCCAGACATGACATTGGGGTCAGTGTATAAAGAGGAGCTGTGCCCTTTCACCTTAGTTCCTTTTTTTTCATGCACTCTGCTTGTTTTAGGAACGCGTTTCTTTGAAGTTTTTTGCTTCTCGGTTTCATTGACAATATGCCCAATCTGACAAAGTCTTTGTGGTTCAAACCCTGCATAGACTGCATGCATTAAATCTCCTTTTCGGATCGCCACCGAATTTTCCTTTGTTGCCTTTGTGGGTGACATGACATGCAGGATTGCTTGTCGTGCTAGCCGTTGAACTTTACGTTCCTCCACAATGAGATGTGCGATAAGTGGACTCATTCGATGTCGACCGCAAGCGATCTCGGGAATCGGGTGGTTCTTCCAGGCACCATTCTTGCTCTTCAAAGAGCAGCCATCGCTAGGGAATTCCCACCCATTACTCTACCCCAGAGAAAAGGGGAGGCTTAAGATGCTGAACATCTTTGCCAAGGCCCATGGCATGAGCTGCCCCAGCCCTGAAGACCTCAGGCTTGGCTCTGCCGGTGCCAACTGAGTCCACTGTGCCGGGACAAACCAGGATAGATACAGATAGTTGCACGGCCATGCACCTCTGGGCTCCACCGTGTATGATACTGATGAGATTCGTCTCGTGGCCACACCCTTCCACCTTCTGACGTTGGCTCTCGGCTTCTACACTTCCCTACACCGAGCACCTTGAGAATATGGCCTGCTTCCTAGAGGTGCATTCATGTCTTGCCTTGCAAGACATTTATGATGAGGAAGGGGACCCCATTCCTTTTGGTATGGAACCCCTCCAACCTAACGAAGTTAGGGACTTCCCAGAGGAGTTCTATGGTGATCAAGGGGACTTAGTGAAATCTTGCAGCCGACTTGCAGGATGCATGTGGCCACTTCACCAGAATCGGAAATGCTTTCTGCTCCTACCCCGGTCAAATCTCAGGCAGCTTTCCACTGCCTTATTGCAAGGTGGTAGACACCTTAGGGTTGTTGGCATCCTCCTGGCCCAAGGTACAATTTGAGTTGACAGACATTCTGGACGAGGGTCCAAAGACAGAGACAGTAGAGACAGAGCTGTGGCCTAAAGCCGCATCAGTCATGACTGTTCACCATGACCTGGGGAAAAAAGCTCAAGCTAGAACCCTCTGATCAACTATTACTGTCTGCCCATGCATCACCGGAGAGCTTGGCTGTGCACGCTAGCACGTCAAGTTTAAAAACCACCTCTTTTCCTTCCTGACAGAACAAAAAGACGCCTAAGGCAGGAAAGTTGTTGGCTCTGCAAACCTGGGCCTGTGATGCATCCATGCCTAGACAAATTCTCTTTCTGTATTTGGGCTTTTTGTGGTCAATAATCCATTCAAAATGCCTGCTAGTGGACACACACCAAGAGAATAAGATACTGGCACTGCACTGTTTGGCAGTCAAAGGTTTATTCATTTAGAATGTGTTTAAACCGAGAGCAAATCAACAGCAAATGCTTTGTCCATACCGCTTTGTTTTGTCACAAAGTCTTCATATTTATACGTATTGACCAGCAGGATTACATGGCACATGATTACCATAAAAAGGAGTACAGTGGACATAATATGCACAATACATATTCTTAGCACACGGCTGTCAGCCACCTGGTAAGTCGCTCCCCAGTTTGGAATGCACATCGGCAAGGTAGGCCAACAGAATTAGCCCACCAAGTGTATTCCTGTTTTCCCTGCACGCTGAAAAAGCTGTTTGTTCATTTAAGTCATTGCACATATGCTAGAGCTAGAGTCACACATCCATATCGAAGTTGGCTGAATACAGTTCTGAGGGCGGCAAGAGGGATGGTTTTGAGGCACTAGTCAGCGATGGCAAGGAGACCTCTCGTCAGATCCTCCAATCGGGTCTGGATACCACAGACTTTGTAGCCAGAACAATGGTTACAAGCACAGTTTTGAGGATGTCAGGGTTTTCCCTGGATGTCGGAAAAGCTTCTGGACATGCCATTTGACAGCAACAACCTGTTTGATACAAAGGCCAAAGAGTCTCTGCAAACATTCCAGGACTCAAAGGGGACTGCACAATCTCTGGGGCTGACTGTCCAACAGCAGCAATGTGCAAGTCCCATGGGCCGGGGCAAGGATTCTCTTCACCTCCTACACTCGCAGGGGGAAGGATCAAGACCCCCTCAGGTAAGCAGATGCGACATGCCCCAACACGGGCAGGAGAGAGGTGCAGCTAGGGGTGGTGTTGCACCTTCTCCATACCCTCCAAAGCCTCTGAGTCGGACATCCACTAACCATTCCCTGTGGGAGGCAGATTATCCCAATTCGGCGAGGAATGGATGATTACCACTTTTTTACACGTTATTCACCAGGGTTATTGTCTCCCTTTCACTCTCAACCCTCCGGACCATTCACCAGATGGCAAGCTCTTGCCACTGTATCCTCTCCTGTCAGAGGAGGTCCATCAACTTCTGACCAAGGGGGTCATAGATCTGGTACCCTTCTCAGAAGGAGGCAAGGGCTTGTATTCATTCTATTTCCTGGTGCCGTAGGAGGCTGGGAGCCTTCGTCTCATGCCGCATTTGCAGCCTTTGAACCAGAATTTATGCATGGACAAGTTCAAAATGGTCACTCTCGCCCGATCCTGCAGGATTGGCTGGCACCAGAATGTAAATTTCCATGTGCCCATCCACAAAAATCACAGGAGGTTCCTGAGATTCAAGGTGGAAAATTGCCATTACCAATTCAAGGTGCTGCTGTTCGGCCTTGCTTCATCACCTAGGTTCTTCACCAAGCTGCTGGCAGTGTTAACGGCTCATCTCAGAAGGAAGGGCATCCATGTGTTTCCCTATCTGGATGTCGGAGCTCCCTCCCTAGACCAGGCGTCGGAACCCTTGTACTGGACATGCAGCCTGTTGCACAGCTTGGACTTCTTCCTAAACTTCAAGAAGCCTCCATTTTCGCCATCCCAATCCCTCTCATTCATCAAGGCAATTATGGACACTCGCCTGGGATGGGCCTTACCACCTGAGGGCAGCATAGCAAAGATCATCCAATCAAAGGAAAAGGTTCCTGCCTCAAATGTTCTGTGCTTGCTGGGTATCATTGCCTCCTACATCCTGGTAGTGCAAGAGGCCTTGTCAGTGGATTCCCAAGTTGCCAGTGGTATCGGTTTCAGGGACAGACATTGGATATTCTTCAGGTCTCATTGAAGGTGTCCAGAGACATGGAGTGGTGGTCCCAGAGAAACCATGTACTGCGATGGGCATTGTTCTGACATCCCTGGCCCCAACTGATTTAGTCATAGATGTATGCCTTAAAGAGTGGGGCGCTCACCTCCAAGACCTTATGGTGAACGACCTGTGGTCTCTGTCTAAAGCCCGGATGCACATCTGTTTGCTGAAGTTGAAGGCGTTCAAGCTGGCCCTGGTCGTCTTCCTCCCCTCTGTACGAGAAAAGACTGTGTTTGTCTTGACGGATATCACAGTGGCTCTTCACTACCTCAACCAGCCGACCAGCCAGGTGGTGTGGGCCCCTTACCTCTGTGCAGGGAAGCAATGTGGTTGTGGTTCTTGGCGCTGGAGAAAAGCGTGTCTCGGAGGGCAGCTCACCTGGCCATCAAGGAGAATGTGCTAGCGGATGCCTTTAGCAGGCTTTGACCTCCCATGGGAGTGGAGCTCTGCCAGCAAGTTCTGGTGAAGATTTTCTGCTGTTGGGGAACTCAGAGGGTGGATCTCTTCGCTTCCAGTGTAAACAGGAACTGCATGTGTTTCTGCTCTAAGGATTTCCTTGGCAGGACATTTTGGGAGATGCCTTGCCAGTCAAGTGGAACTTTGACCTGCTCTGAGCATTTTAGCTGATCCCCGTTATACCGCCGGCTCTCGGGAGACTGCTTTTTTTGGGTTCATGGTGATCTTGATCACTCTGGATTGGGACCAAAGGACATGGTATCTCCCCTTCCCGCACCTACCACAGAGACCATTCAGAGGAGCAGGTTTTGCATCCGAGCCTTCTCAGCCTGAACCATCATGCTTGGCTGCTGAAAGGTTGAGGTATAAGGAGTTGGATTTGTCAGAGGACGTCCTTTTTACATACCCTTTTTCTGCTAGGAGGCCCGCCACGAAATCATTCTATGCTTGTAGATGGTGTTACGTTTTTGGCTCGGTGCCGAGTGTTGGATCTGGATCCTTTTGCCTGCTCCCCATTGGATTTTCTGCTTTTTTTGGCCTGGACAGGCCTGCATATTGGCCCGGTGAAGGGTTATCTTGCTGACATTTTTGTTTTCAAGAGGACCCTGGGGTACGGCTCCTTTTTCACAATCGCACAATTCCTGAGGGGTCTTGGTAATCTTTTTACCCCATGCTGTTTTTTTTTCCTGCATGGTGTTTAAAAAGGTTTCTAATAGGCACACCGTTTTGAGCTCCTTCATTCTTGTTCATTAAAATTGCTCACCCTGAAAGGAGTGGCCAAGATGGTGTCAGTGCGGGAGCTTCTATACTGAGCTCTGAGATTGCGTGCCCTGTTTGGTGGCTTTGACGGTGCAGCTGCACCCCAGGTGAGGCTCACAGCATGCCAGAGGATCCTTGAAGGGGCTCCTCTTCCAGCTTGTGTGCTGGAGCCCGCCAGGGGGCGATCAGTGCTCAGGGAGGACCGAGGAGTGGGCTGCTGCCTGGGGCACTGTGCGGGCCTGGCTGGGAGGTGTTCGGTGAGCCCTGAGAGACTGGAGCTCCGACGGCGGTCTCACTGCCGACGTTCCTGCTGAGGGACGTTGTGATGGGGCCAGCAGGAGGGGATGAGCAATCGAGCACCATACCTGAAGTGGGCAATGCTTACCATTCTTGAGCAGTGGAGCAGAAGGGGAGGTGGACATCTTTTCTGAGATTATGCAGCCGTAGCCCGTGTGGGGCTGATACCCTCCCGAACCTCCCTGATGACAGCACTGATGCAGGCCTGATGGAAGGCAATACCGAGCAGCCAGCAATCCACAGCTAAGTGTATAACCCAGTATCATGCCCTGCACCCAGCGTGCCTGGGCTCCACCACACCCTGATCCACAACTTGGCCAGTGTAAGAAGCAGACTGGGTATTGGCTAGTAGCAAGAGTACAAACAAGGATATAAAGTGCTGTGGATTCTGACTTCTTTGCACCGCACAGCAGACAACCGAGTTGTGAAAAGGACCTGGTCTGGATCACCGTCTCAGGACCCATGACTGGCCGCATTGGGGAGTATCGAGAGATCGATAACACTGATGGAAAACAAGTTTGATAAACTCAATGAAAAAGTGGCGCAGCTGGAAATTAGAACCTCTATGCTTAAGCAGAGAAACACAGAATTGGAGCAGCAATCTGCTCAAATATCCCCGCTGGTGCAGCAAATGGGGAGTGAAGTTAAGGCATTAATTAAGGGTAACGTACTGATGGAATCTCAGCTGAAATACCTCGAAATTGTGGTAAGAGGCAAACAGATTAGGGTTATTAGTCTCCCGATTGGTGCTCAGGGGGACGACCCAATAACCTTTGCTACACATTGGCTCCTTGACCTGCTTGGTGTGGAGGTGGAGGAAGAACCCATTTATGTAGACAAATGCTATAGAATTAGAACCCAGATCCCGAAGTATAAGATATGGTCGAAAATTGAACTGACTCTCATTATCCAACTGTCAGATGTCAAGGACAGAGCGAGGCTTTTGAAAGCAGCAGCCGCAAAGAATTAAATGATGGATCAAGAGCATACGGTTATCCTTTTTTTGGACCTGGCACCTACAACTGAGAAGAGCGTCATGCAATCAGGAAATCCTTTGTCTCTAGAGGCCAGTGCGGAGCTTTTCAGGCCAGCGAAGCACAGGGTCACATGGAAAGACAAATGGTATCTTTTGGGATGCGGAGAAGGCAGAAGAGCTTTTAAAATAGATCCCTGAAGCTAATTCTATGCTCATAGAAAAAGGATGAAGGGCTGTGAATGATGGAGGTTCTTACACATACAGGGAATCTTGGGACCTGACTTTGGTGTTTATTTACTCTGGTTAGGTTGTTAAGCTTGTCCAAATGTATGTAGTTAGCAGTTTGCTGTGCAAAGGTTGAGGGTGGGGATCAGATGTGTCCTAGCAGAGTGGGTATGGCACTCACTCTTCTAGAGGTCCTGAAATGTCCCCACTGCCTGGACTCAAAGTGGATTGCTCCCCCCCCGTGTTAATGGTGTCTATCAGAGAGGCCCCGTAATGTGTGTAGTTTGGAGTACACGTCTACTTGTCTTTTTAATAACCGATGTGCAGGCCTCTCACTAAGGATAATTCTCTTGATTTGTTGTGTACCTTCAAATCACATAATAAGATATTTGTACAAAATAATTGCTCACCCTTATGACGATTTTCCTGGTCGCCATTACTTCCACTAGACGGGTGAGTGAGCTCCAGGCATTGTCAGTTAAACCTTCCTGTTTGACCTTCTCCAAAGAGAATGTGATGCTGAGTGTGAGACCTTCTTTCCTTCTGAAAGTTGTCTCTAATTTTCATCTCTCTTAAAAGATCCTCCTTGCAGTCTTTTTTCCTCTGCCTCTTGCTTCCAAGGCAGTGGAACAATTCCGTTGGCTGGATCCGGTGCAGACCCTCAGCTTCTGTGTTTCTCGGATGAGAGGGGCCAGGAAAGATGTCCAGCTTTTTGTTATTCATACTTGGGTCTGTGCTGGTAGGACTGTGACTACACAGACCCTGTCAAGGTGGATCATTCTCTGCACCTCGGAATGTAATGATCTTGTAGATTAGGTATTGAGGATCTCAGCATGTCCGCTACCAGAGGATTGGCCACCACCTCGGCTCTGTTATGTGGAGTCCCTGTTGTGGACAAAGCGGCTACGTGGGCTGAAGGAAGGAATCTATTAAAAGAACAAATTACTTACCTCTCATTAATGTTCTTTCTGATCGATGTTACTTCCAAGGATTTCTCATTACCCTCCCTACCTGGCTCTCTTGGCAGATGGCTAGTACACCTTAGTTGTGTGGTCCCTCAGCAGCAAAGTGCCAGGGAAAAGGGGTGAAACTAAGGTCACAGGGTGCAGCAGCTGTTAATGTACTGGACTCGACTTGCATGCCATAATGGGGCATCTAGAGGCATTGGTTGGAGCCAGCCTGCACCCCTTGTGGCAGAAAGGTTTTCGCAGAGCAGCTGCACTGGGAAATTAATATAAAATATGAGGAATCTGTGGGAGGAACATCCATCAGAAAGAACATTAAAGAGAGGCAAGAACGATTACAGCTGTAGCTTTATTTTCCCCATTGTGATTGAAAGCCTACAATTGCCAGCATGCAAAGTAATGGCAACTGAAATAAATGTAAAGAAACGCAGCGAGACTGAAACAATCACAGTCCCAGCTTTGTTTTACACGACAAGCAGATGTATGCACCCATGCCCTTTCTAATTAGCCATCATGTTAACTTCTTGGTGACAATGGCCCCAACACACATTTTCCATTTCCATTTGTTATTGGTAGTTGAGCCCTTGTTGGGACACTGCCCGAGCCTTTCAAGCCCATCCTCTCACCTACACACAGCTTTTGACTGTTTGCTTTGCAGGCAGAAGATAGGGAGGGGCAGGGAAAAAGCCCAGGGACTTCAGACACCAAAATAAATGCACAGTACTCATTTTGGGGTGGGATGCAAAGAGCTACTGGGAAGCCTCAGGTGAGCTACCAGTAGCTCGCGATCTACTGGTTGGAGACCCTGGGTCCAGGGGATGGACGTGTACATTGTTGGCTGTATAATGGAGTTCATGTAGTGTTTTTTTAAACCTAACATTTTCTTTTTTTCTTTCCTCCCTAATCCCCGTTCCTGCTCTGTAAAATTCTCTTTCCCCTTCTTAATCCAATCTCCTCCCGCTGCCCAGACATGTTCGAGGATTTTGCCCTGTTGCACCTGGACTACAGCCAGCTGTTCCACATTTACTTGAGACCGCCTGCCACCCGAAAGAGTCGACAGCAAGCAGAAGAAAAACAGACCTGGCTGCCTGCAAATGGCACTTTCAATGAAGAACCGTTGGATGAAAGACCCGGCGGCACCACATCCCACGTGAAGATGGACTAAACTGAGAGCTCACACTGGCCGTTAAGCAATCACCGAGCAACATGCGGAAAAATAACAAAGAAACCATCCGATTTTTATGGAATTAAAAAAACTCTGTCCTGAGTTTTATTTTATTTTTTTAATATAAAAATATATTGGCACTAAAGTAAAGTATTTTTTAAAAGAAACGCATAACACCACAACTCAGGATTTCGGAAGGATTGTTTGTATGTGCCTTACATATTTGGCGCCACTAAGTTATTTTCAGTGCTGGTGGGAAATGGGAAGTGAATTTAGTTAGCCACCTCATGAAAGGCGCAGTTTGAGCATTTCCCGGGGAGCTTGCAACTCCTGTAAGGAAGTAGGGAAGAAGGCCTCTCCTGTACATCTACCTCCTCCCATCTGCCTACCCCCATACTCCTTGGTAACAGCTGGCCTTGGATCCATGGAATATCAGAGAATTAAACAGGACGACTGTATTTGAACCAAGTTATTGGGCAGTGGTTTACAAATTCCATTGGTTTCCTCTCCTGGGTATCGGTATATGCCACACAAAGACCAATTTGGGTTTACAGATCTGTCTACTGTGTGTTAGTGGGGAACATAATAAAGGTGTTTTTTTTTTAAGCTACATACTGTAGCCCTGATAGTTGTGCAGGCTGCATATTGCAGCTGGTGTTGGAGGCCTGTACATCAACTGTAGTCTCAGATTTGAGAGTTGCTGCTGGTACCGCTGGTTTATTTTGTGCCACTGTTGTCGTAGGCCATATAATTCAATTTTATACACTGCGATCTTAAAGTGTATGGTGTCAATTGTATCGCAGACTGGATAGTGCCACTGATCTACCAGGCTCAGAGGGTTAATGCGAGTTGTATTCCTACCCTAGTGTCACAAATTGTTTATCACCACTTATGTTGCTGGCTTACAATCCAGATTGTGTTACACACACTGTAGGGCGCCATTCTTAGCGCAGGATTTGTAGGACCTCTTGTTTAAACGGCTGTATAGGGCTTCTGACGTTGCATGCTCTGTTGGGTAATCCTTGTTTCAGTCCCAGGCCTGAATAAGTGTTCTTTTTCCCTCAGGTGATGCAGGGCATTGGTGAGAAAAACGTTATACAGTATGTACTCTTGAACGCCAGGCACTAGAGGGTTGCAGGTGTTAGAATGCGTCTATGGTCGGTTGTTTTGCTTGTTTTATGTTGCTTCGGGTGTCAGGCTTTACATATCGTTGCAATGGTCACTAGCTTTCTCTTAGCCTCCGAGTGCAACTAGCCACTCTTCTTCTGTCCTACTTCCATCTCACAACGTCCCCCAATGCTCGGTCCATGGCCCCCTTCTCTTTTCCCTCTACACTTCTTTTGGGTCTCTTATTTCTTCTTTTGGCTTTTCTATATCGACTCTGTTCTTTCCATCTTTTCCCTCGTTTACTGTTTCTATTAATTCATCTTTATCTGCCTGTCATATTGCAAGCATGAATGTCTTTTCACTATCACCACTTCAACCATTCTATTCCTGCTAATACTATCTGTCTGCCATTTTCACCTATTTCGTTTTCTCTGTCTCCTTTGTCCATTTCCCCCACCTCACGCAATCTAGTAGTTGCCTTTGATTCTTCACTTTCTTTTTCGATTGATATTTTCACTATCTCACGTTCATGCCGCTACCAACTACATAAAATTCGGAAGGCCTGCCATTTCCTCACCTTACCAGCTTCTAAGATTCTTATTTCTTCCCTTGTCTTTTCCCGCCTCTTTTACGGTTCCTCTCTTTCTTGGTTGCCCCTCTGTTCATCTTGCTCCTCTTCGCTATTAATTGCCTCTATGGCCTTGCTCCTACTTATCTCTCTTCTCTTATTTCTTTCGATTCCCCCACACTCTCTTTGTTCTCAATCCTTTTTCTTTTAACTGTTCCACACCCTCCCTGTGCCTCTTCCCGTTTTAGTTATTTCTTTGCTCGCACCTAAGCAGTGGAATGCTCGCCCCCTCTTTCTCTGCTTTCTCATCCTTTTCATTTTTTTAAATGTATCGCACAGCACATCTTCTTTCTAACTAACTTTTGGTTTGATTGTCTCAATATTCATCCTATTTACTGCTGATTGTTTTCTGTAAAGCACTTAGTTGTCAAGCGCTATAGAAATAAAAATGCAAAAACAAGTTCCATTAATGGTCAGAATACTTACTGGTAATCATCACTACTCCTACTATTCACAGTACTCATCTTTGAGCGCTTTTCTCTTCTGGAATTCTCCTTTTTCCAAGCCTTTTCACTTTTTTTGCCCCGCCCCTCTTCTGGAGATATGACCTACCTACCCATCATCCTCCGTTTTATCATATCTTAGCAGCTGAGTAATCAACCCCTTTCCAAATGGGAGCCAAGTACTATGACGAGGAAATGTAGGACCAGGACTAATGAAGATCTGATAAAAAAAATGTGACTATTACTTCCACACCCCTCGTTCTTGTCATAGTACTTACCTTTGAGAACTCCCAAAGCAATATCAATTGGAAAGGGGTAAATGACAAACCATTCGGACGCAATGTGCTTGCAGTGCACTCTTCACCAAGTTTTATTCAGACAGAACTCCAGAAAATCTGTCCTTCCATCAGTGAGTACCCGAAATTAGCACACCCACGCCAAACAAATTGGACCCGGTATCTGCCACAATCAGTTTGCAATGCCAAATGAAGGTATTGGGAGTAGCCCAAGTGGCTGCTTACACATTTTCTGAAGAGCCACCCCATGAATGCTGGCCCAGGAAGCAGCCAGGTCCCTGGTAGACCTTCCCTGGATTGTATCCCTGGATTTTAGATCCTTCATACTGTAGGCCATCGACATGATCTCCTTAATCCACCTGCTGATAGTTTCTGTGAAGGCCTTTTTTCCAGCATGACCAGGCCCAAAATTCACCAGCAAGTTATCAGTTTAGCTAAAGGAGTCAGTGCATCAGAGATATTCTAGGACAGCCCTCTTGACATCCATGCAATGCCAATCTCTTTCCTCCTGACAGGAAGGGTTTAGGAGAAAGGCCATCAGCATAACCTCCTCATATGTATGAAATTTGGACACCACCTTGGGGAGAAATTCTGGATCACACTTGAGGACAATTGCATCCTGCGTAACTCTCAGGGAATGGAGGTCTGCAGAGTAAAGCACAGATTTCCCCTAATCTTCTGGCCAAAGTGGTTGCAATTAAGAAGGCGTCCCTGAGGGTAAGCAGTCATAAATCCAGGGATTAAAATAGTTCATTTTGGAGCATCCCGAGTACCAAGGGAAGGTTCCAAGGATGATCCCCCTAGGGAGTCATAGATCTGGAATTGGTAAGTCCCTTAAGGAATTTCGATACCAATGGTTCTCCTTCAGCCATGAGGACCAATGCTCCTTAAAAGTTCTAATGGCAGGCCATTGTTGTCATACTCTACCCCCGGTCTTACCTGTTTGTCCTTTGTCGCTTTCTTCTTTGTAGATTTCTCTATTCTCCGGGATGTCTGGGACTTGAACAGGTAAGGCTGCTTGTCCTCCGTATCCAGCGTGGAACGAGAATAGACTCAGAGGAGTAGTTCAGGATTCCAGAAAGGTAAGAGCAGTCAATGTCCGGGATTGAGCGCGGAACCAGGAAGGGAAACACTACTCGCAAGTATTGCAATGGAATTGCGAGCGCAGGAGCAAGGAAAGGGGGACCCAGGAAGGAATGAGCGGTACGGCCTCGGAGGAGGCAGCAGCTCGCTTCAGTAATCCAGGAATGAAGGAAGGTGAATATGGATGGTATCGGAACAGTGATACGAGGAAAGGAAGGGAACGGTGAGAACACTAGCTGCAAACTCGAAAAGGAGCGTTGAGATGCAGATGCGCCGGCCATGTTGAGAAGAGTACGGCACTAGCGGTACGGTGCATCATGTACCAGTAAGTCCAGAAGGGGCGTAAATGGCGAGTCATGACAGCATGCCCCCTCCGTAAACCTGATCCACCGGGTTTGCCCAGATGAGTTAGATGGAACTTTCGCACTAAGCGAGGGGCATTCATGTTGGTGACTGGTTCCCATGTTCGTTCGCTGGGAGGATATCCTTTCCATTCCACTAAGTACTGTAGCCAACCTCTTCTGTATCTAGAGTCGCAAATCCTGTAAACTTCAAATTCAGTCTGATCATTGACGAGCACTGGGTTGGTTCGGTGAGCTGACCTGGTGGATGCAATATAAGGTTTGAGTAGGGAAGTGTGGAAAACAGGATGAATCCTCTTCCAGGAGTCTGGTAACTGGAGTCGATATGCCACTTGATTGATGATCTCTTTGATAGGAAATGGTCCATAGAATTTGGGGGCAATTTAGTAAGATGTAGATGTCGAGGCAGGATTTTAGCAGACAACCAGACCTTGTCACCAATTCCATAGACAGGAGCAGGTCTCCGTTCAGCATCAGCATGTCTTTTGACATCCATTCTGGCCTTTTTTAAATGTTCCTTAGCATCCTTGTGTGTCGTGACCAGGTCTTTCAATCCAGGAATCGACCGATGGATCCGGGGTGGAATGAGGTAGGATTGTTGGCAGAACAGATGGATGGAAACCTTGACTGCAGAAGAAGGGGTTTGTCTTAATAGCAGAAGGATCAGAATTGCTATAGGTGAATTCAGCTACTGGAATTAAGATTGACCAATCATCCTGGACCTTGGCTGAAAAACAGTGCAAGTATTGTTCTAAGGTCTGATTTACTCGCTCTGTTATCCCATTGGTCTGGGGATGATATCCAGAAGACAAGGCACGTTGGATGCTCAGGATGTGGCATAGGTGTTTCCAGAATTGTGAAATATATTTGAGGACCCCAGTCTGAAATGATCTTGGAAGGGAGGCCATGCAGTCTGAATATTTGCTTCAGAAATATACTTGCCATTTCCTGGGCTGAGGGTAACTTGTACAATGGGGTAAAATGAGCCATGGGGCTGAATAGATCGATGGTAACCATTATGGTGATAAACCCTTTGGAAGGGGTGTTAAAACGGATTCCTGAACTCTGTCCTGGAGGCGCTGAGGTTCAGAAGGCCAGCCTAGTTTCTTGGAACAGGGTGACCTCTGGACAAGCCAGACCAATCAGGGTAGCGATCGCGGCGGTCAAGACTAGGTCTCAGGAGGGGTGAGGGTGACTGAAAGCCCGCAATGAGCACACAAAGCAAGGACACTTACAAATTACTCCAAACAGGTGTTATATTAAAAATATATACACATTTATTACAAGGCCTTTGTAACATTGACCGTAGCGAGAAATCACAATAAAGCTCCAGTAGACCAACACATACCAAACCAATACAATATATATACAAATACAAACGAGTCTAACGAGTTAGACACCCGAAATGTGTAGACCACCTAGATGGGGAGGAAAACAGGCAGTGCGAATAATAATTAGACCCAGTCCGCCTTCGGAGGCACCTAGCTAAAAGGAAGTCCAAGCCCTAGGAAGAGTGGAGCCTTGTGCTCAAAAGTACCTGCACACGCTGGTGCCAACGGGCAAAAAGGAGAGTCTCTTCGAGGGAATCAGGCAGTTTAGTTCGGTGAACAAATGAAGATGAACAGAGCTCCGCAACTCAAGCGCAGCCTCCACTGGGGGCAGAAGCAGAGCGCGAGTACGGAAAGGCGTGCTGTTAGACACAGCAGGGAAAAGCTATGGGCTCCTGCAGGAGGGCGACCAGTTCCTAGTGATGCTACTCACCGGTCCCCGATGCAAGCAGACCCAGGCTTCTCCGCGTCAGTTTCAGTGCTGGCAGGTTCAGATAGGAGAAGGGGACTCTCGGCGTCGTGTAGATTCCGCGGCAGCAGAAGTTGAGTTAAAGATGTCCCAAACGAAGTGAACCCGCACAGGTTACCTCAGCAGGGCAACGATGCGGCCGGGTGTATTTCAGCCCAGTGCACACTCTCACTTCAGACCTGGGAACGCCAAGTGTACGAAGCGGGTGAGAGTGTCGGGGACTCGGAATACACCACAACCTGACGGCAGTAACAGAGCAAGACTCCTGTGTAGGCTGGTCAGTCCACTGGATGGCCAGGGGCGCTTCCGAAGGCTTACTTGCAGGAGAGGGTGAAGATGCCGAGAATAGTTGTTCCCACTATTCCAATGGGTCGAAGTACCAGTACAGGCCTTCTCGTTCGATCCGAGGTAGAAAGGGTTTCACCAATGGACAGCAGTGCAGAGGAGCAGTCCTTCAGCGGGTCACCAGCGATTCCTCGGTTCAGCCTCGTAGTTGCAGGATACTTGGCTCCTGTATTCCTTTGTTCGTGAGAACTCGGGAGATCGACCTGGTAGTGGCGTTTCCAGCCCCCTCTTATCCACGGTTCCCTTTGTGCCAAAACGGAGGGGACCCAATGGGAGATCCGCTCATAAAACACTCACACCATCTGTGGACCTCATCACGGACCACGGGGGTCCCAGGCATTCACACCACCCTAGACTCTCTGGCGCCCAGGATGTGTATTGGGACCAGACATCCCAGCCCCCATCCTGGAGGCGCACACAGGCCTGTAGAAGCCCGCGAAAGCATCTGTGTTTCGCGGGAAAGTACATGCCCAAATAAGGAAGGCCCCGGGTCGGCTCGACCTGGGGGAGGTGAAGGGGGCAAGACGGTCAGCAGACAGGACAAAGAGCCTCGTGGTCTGGCCATTTTGGGAGCCAGGCCACCATTTTGGGCTAAGCGCGAGAAACGCGCTTAAAACGCCAAAAGGAGCTCAAAAACACAAGAAACGATCGCTGCCACCAATCCCTTCCGTGATTCACTTGCACCGTTCATTTACAATCCAAAGAGAGTATCTAGGGCCTGTAGAAGACTAGAGACCCAAGAGAGCAGTAGCTTACAGTGCCCTCTTGTGCCATGTTGCACGAAAGCTGCAACATGATAAAGAAACTACGGAAAACAGCGTTTCCCGGTACTGACTGTCTTAAGGGCATGTCAGTTTCCCCGTAAGAATGGAGCCAAAGCTCAGAGGAGTGCGGCAGAAGGCGGCACTTCTCTGGCAAAGTCTAGATCATGGTGAAAACAACAGCAAAAAGTTTAGGGGTTGCCACATGGAAGGAAAATTAGCCACAATTAAGAAATCTTTCCTAACAAGGGGGCAGTTCCACAATGAAATCGGTCGCAATTACTTCCCAAGGACGATCTGGCAACGTGGGTTGATGGAGAAGGCCAGCAGGTTTCCTATTATCTGACTTATTCTGACTGCAGACTGGGCAGGCTTGGACTTATGCCCTTACTCCATCAACCATGTTAGGCCACCAGAATTGTCTCTGAATATGACAAAGGGTAGCAGTAATGCCTCGATGCCCGGAATGGAAGGTATCATGACAGAGGTTTATGATCTTGGTTCTGAACTTGTCCGTGGGTACTGCCAGTCTTTCATCTTTGAAGAGGTAACCATCTTTCGTGACTAAGGACCATTGGTTTTTCCTGAGGTAATCCTTCCAAAGATCAGAGGATAGTGTTTCAGCTCGGACCTTTTCCAATAAGGAGTTGGCTTTGGCCACGAACACTGTGTCAGGGAACATATTCAGAAAGGCGCAGGCCTCCTCTGGCTCGTAATCAGGGCGCCTGGATAAAGCATCGGCGATTACGTTGTTAGTTCCTTGCACATGATATATGCGAAACTGATACTGTGCAAAGAAATAAGCCCAACGAGCTTGATGACTGTTTCTGCATTCCAGGGATTGTAGAACCTGTAGATTTCTATGATCGGTTCGCACTTGAACAGAAAATTTGGCACCAGGAGTAAATGGCGCCACTCAGTAAAGGCTTGCGGGATGGCAAGCAATTCTTTCTCCAGAACTGAATAGTGGGTTTCATCGAGTTAAGGTTCGAGATAGGCGATGGGATGTTCTTTTTTGTCCTCGGATTCTTGTTTTAGGACAGCACCTATTGCATGATCTGAGGCATCTGTTTCTACCAGGAAGGGTTTATTGATATCCGGTTGAGCCAGGATGGGACCTTGAGTAAATCTCTGCTTTAACTCCTGGAAGGCCCTCTCTTGAGCTTCGGACCAAATGAAGGGAGTGTCTTTCTTTAACAATATGACTATTGGCTGTACAATGTCAGAGAAGGTGGGAATACATTTCCGGTAAAAGTTTAAGTCCCAGGAAGGATTGAATCTGTTTTACTGTTGTAGGGGCTGGCCAAGAAAGAATAGACTCAACCTTGGAGGGATCCATCTTGATTCCCGTTGCACTCAGAACAAACCCGAGGTAATGAACTGTTTGGCCGTGGAATCTGCATTTCTCTGGTTTGACCAGGAGCTTGTTCTCTCGTAAGCGTTGTAAGACTGATGTCACAGGTTTCTGATGTAACTGGAAATCATTGGAATAAATCAATATGTCGTCCAAGTACACTATGACAAAGAAGAACAACATATCTGAAAAGACTCTGTCCATGAATCGCTGAAAAACCGCATGGGCGTTTGCAAGACCAAATGGTATTACCAGGTATTCAAAATGTCCAAAGGGGGTCCTGAATGCGTGTCATGATCTCTGCTTCCAAAAGATCAGGACTTGCCCGACTCTCTTGGAAGCAGACCCATAACCCCGGTTCCGAGTGCCAGCCAGTCCCAATTGGGACCTTTTGGACCATGTCCTGGCGCCAGTGGCACCAGGCTCATAAAGATGCCCAGTCCCAGCGCTGGAAGCGCCGGGCTCATAATGCTTGGGTGGACTTACCTGCAGCAGACCATGCTGCTTACTTACCTGCCAGTTGAACCCCTGATCCTCTTCTGTTTGGGACTACTTTTCCTGTTGGGTGGGGCAGGAGCCACTCCCTAGGTTCAGAACACTGGAACTCTTCTGGAAAGCAGGAACTCTTTTCTTACCTAGGCGTGCTGTGGAAGGAGACACCTAAGCACTACAGGAGGCTATTTAAACCACACCCGATGGATGAATCTTGCTTTGTGTTATTCTGCATTCTCTGCAGCAGAACGCTCATCGGGTCTTCTGCTTCTGATCCTGGGCCTAAGGGAACAAAGGCTTACCATCCTGGAATCCAGTCTTCAGCAGCACCTGTAAAGACAAAGAAAGAACAGGTTAGCACTACGGTCTTCAGTGGCAGCGCATCTCTTACCTGGTCCATCGGCTGTCACCAACGCCTCGCGCTGCATTCCGGCATCTGAAAGACAAAGGCTTACCTACTCTTCGCATGCTCCGGAGGTCTTCGCACTGCATTCCGGCATCTGAAAGACAAAGGCTTACCTACTCTTCGCATGCTCCGGAGGTCTTCGCACTGCATTCCGGCATCTGAAAGACAAAAGCTTACCAGCTCTTCGCACGCTCTGGAGGCCTTCGGCGCTGCATCCCGCATCTGAAAGACAAAAGAAGGTGCGTTTAAAGACATTGGGCAACTTTATTACTCACGTGCCATTACTCCTTCCCACGCCAAATCCAGTGGGTATTCCAGCACCCTTCAGCTTCTCTAAAGCTCCGAACTTGTACCTGCAAGATAAAAGGGACAGTTAGTGCGCATCGTGAAGCAGGCTACAAGCGCTTACTTAAGTGCTTCCAGGCGCTTCTATTCCTCATGCGGGTTCGATCCTCAACTCTCATCAGCCCGCCATCGCCGGAACCCTGCAAAACAAGAGATATCATTACAAAAGACTTTTAAGACATTTGAAGTGCCCAGAACTTACCGTTCGTGCAGTTAACGACGGACAGCAGTCCTCTGAGGTCAAGAGGCCTGCACCCTTATCCAGTGAAGAAACTGGTTACGGCACCTTGCCCCGAGGCAGATGGAGAGCTCGGCGTTCACTTACCTAAGGTGAGGGCGTTAACCTTTGGGGTTCTACAGGAGAAGAGAAAGGGAAGAGGAGAGAGGCACCCAATAACCCCAGTTCATTAATCCCATATTTTCTATCTGCAGACATCTTACTCTTCGAGTCAGACATACAGTGCACAGAGGTCCAGCCCAAAGAGCCAACCGTGTGTTATACATCACCTTTGAAGATACGGCATTCATCCAGTCAAGACCGGCGCCTCTGCGGGAATCAGGTGAGCGTTACAATGCGGTCTTCCACTCATCACCTTCCCTTATCCGGATGAGATGGTAGGCGCCTCGTAGGTCAAGTTTGGTAAAGATTACAGCTCCCCGGACTGCTTCCAATATGTCGGATAGGAGCGTTAGTGGGTAACGATCCTTAAGGGTGCATTGGTTAAGTCCCCGATAGTCCAGGCAGGGTCGAAGTTCCTTAGTGTCCTTCTTGGGCACGAAAAACAGAGGCACCGGCTGGAGATCTGGAAGGTCGAATGGTCCCTTTAGCAAGATTGGTGTCCAGATACTCCTGCAATGCCCTCTTTTCCGGCTCGGAAAGGATAAACATTCTTCCAAATGGTATCACTCAGAATCTTCTGTGTCGATGGGGTGGTAGTGATTGATCGATAGCTGTTGAAAACACATCCGAGTATTGTTGGTAAATCTCCGGTACATAGGAAATATTGGAAACACAGATGGATGGTCGTTCGGGGATCTGGGGTTCCATAAACACGTTCTGTACCATGTTTTGGGGTAAACAATGGGACAGACAGAATTCAGAGCCTAGAAATAAGGGTCTGGCCGCCCAATTGATGTACAGGTTGTGTTTTTGTAGCCAGGGCATCCCCAGAACCATGGGGTAGTGTACTGCCTTGATGATGTCAAAACAAAGCATCTCTTGATGATTGTTGATTGAGGGCAACAATTCCATGTTTTGCTGGGTTATGGGTCCCGAAGACAGTGGTTTTACATCGATTTCTTCGACAGCTTGGATTGTTCCTTTAGCTTCTCGGGGAATGTTGTGTTTCAAGGCCCATTCATGATCCAAGAAGATTCCCATGGCACCACAGTCCACTAGGGCCAGGATGGAATGAGTCTCCTTATTGGCGGCAGATAAGAATGTTTGCAGAACCACCAAGGTATTCAATCGGGGGTAATTTAAGGAAGGAGCAGAGGCGGAGCAAGTAACATTCTCCCGAAGCTGGGCTTCGCTCAAGATCGGGAGCTGGCATTTCCCAAACGCTTGGGTGGAGCGATAGGACAATTCCGTACAAGATGTTTATCAGAGGCACAATACATACAGAGTCCTATGTTGATACTACGCATCCTTTCTTGTGCAGATATTGGACCCCGTATGGAGCCCAGTTGCATAGGCTCGGGATCAGGAGAGTGCGATGTGGTCGCTTCCTTAGGGCTAGGATATTCCATGGAAACATTTGGAAAGGCTGTTTTGGTCTTTTTTCTTTCCGCCTTTCTTTCCTGGATTCGAAAGTCAATTTGGAGGGACAAGTTTATCAGGGCCTGGAAGGAACTTGGACGGGCTACTCTGGCAAGTTCGTCCTTAATTTCATCATTTAACCCTCTGCGAAACAGGGTAAAACTTGCTTCCTGGGACCAATCGCCTCTTTAGCTAACTGCTTAACGCAGGTTACATAAGAAAGCATGTCTTGACTTCCTTGTTGGAATTCTAGGAGCCTCTCCTGAGCATTCTAAACCCATTCAGGACGATCAAACATGGTTTTGAAGGCTTCCACAAACCCGTCATGATTGTCCAGGAGTGGATCTGCAGCATTGACCAACCAAAGGAGTTGCCCAGGCTAAGGCATTGCCTGAGAGATGAGCAATTATAAACCCCACCTTGGCTCGGGGTGTGAAAAAATAGTAGGGTTTAAATGTGAAATGCACCAAACAGGAATCGAGGCAGGATCACAGCATTTTGGAGGAACCATCATACTTGTCCACAATGCCCCCGACCAGAGCACTTTCCTGTAACGCCGAACCCCGGGAAAGCACGAGTTGTTTTAACGCTGCATTTTCGGCTTTGAGGTTTTGAACCTCTGTTGTTAATTCCTGCATTCCTCTCATTAGGTCCTGAACAGCTGCCTCCATATTGAGTTCAGTATCAAGTTCTGGGTGTCTCAAACTGTCGCACTCTACCCCCGGTCTTACCTGTTTGTCCTTTGTCGCTTTCTTCTTTGTAGATTTCTCTATTCTCCGGGATGTCTGGGACTTGAACAGGTAAGGCTGCTTGTCCTCCGTATCCAGTGTGGAATGAGAATGGACTCAGGAGGAGTTCAGGATTCCTGGAAGGTAAGAGCAGTCAATGTCCGGGAGTGAGCGCGGAACCAGGAAGGGAAACACTACTCGCAAGTATTGCAATGGAATTGCGAGCGTGGGAGCAAGGAAAGGGGGACCCTGGAAGGAATGAGCGGAATGGCCTCGGAGGAGGCAGCAGCTCGCTTCAGTAATCCAGGAATGAAGGAAGGTGAATATGGATGGTATCGGAACAGTGATACGAGGAAAGGAAGGGAACAGTGAGCACACTAGCTGCGAACTCGAAAAGGAGGGTTGAGACGCAGAGTGCCGCGGGGGCGTGCCCTTTTTCTAGGAATCCATGGCTCCGGCGTAAATGCTAGAGCGCAGCTTGGCTGATGCGCCGGGCATGTTGAGAAGAGTACGGCACCAGCAGTACGCTGCATCATGGACCAGGAAGTCCAGAGGGGGCGTAAATGGCGAGTCATGACAATTGTGTCCTCAGGGAAGAGGCTGCCAATCCCTTTGAGGCCATTCCCTGTAGGAACAGGAGGATGTCTGTGAGCCTGCATTCCAATGCTCCTCCAATACCAGGCCACAAAATGTGCCCAGTGTCGATCATATGCCTCGATGGTGGAAGTTCTCCTGGACTATTGCAGTGTTCAGGCCACTTGATCTGTTAAGCCTAGACGTTGAAGACCCCTCCTTTGAACTTCAATCCTGATGATTGAATTAGAATGCAATTGTTGTGAATCTCGGGATCCCTCAAGGGAGAGGGCCAACCACTGTGGTGCCAAATGCATCTTTATCAGAGCCAGAAACCATCCTCGTCTTTGCCAGAGGGGGACTACCAATATTACAGTGGTCTCGCTGTCCTTGATATTCCTGAGCATCCTTGGTATGAGAGGAATGTGGGGGAGGTGTATAGTAACATCCAGGGCCATTCCAACAACATTGCATCCACCCCCAAAAGGCTCCTGGTGAGTGAAACTGTGAAAGGGATCTGGGTGTCTCAGTATTCTAATAGGAGGCGAAAAGGTCTATCCAAAGGATCCCGAATTTTGGACAGATCTTTAAAAAGATCTGAATCGTCTAAGATATTTCTCTGCCTGCTGAGTCTGTTCACAGTCCTGTTTTCCACCAGATGTCAACTGCCTCCAGGGATATCATTTTTTTTCTGCCCATAGACCTATCCTTGTATCCAAGAGATGTAAGCTCTTAACCTTCATGCCCCCAACAGTTTATGAAGGACAAGGCTCTGGAATTGGCTATCCTCACTATCACTGATCAATTTTTCACAACTTCATGGAAGACTCTCAAGGGCCCTCCCAAACCCTGCTAACTCCTTCCAGTTCGAGATCCAGTTGAGAACACTTTTCCTGGCAAGCTAGATTGTCTGGTTAATCTCCAACCTGTAGCACTGGCATCAGTAGTAAGAACGATCTTCAGGGACTGAATCAAGCTAACTCCATTTCTAAGCTGTGATTGCGAACCACACTATTTCAGGTTGTACTGTAAAGGTCTGATTATTGGGTTGAGGCGAACGAAGTTCTGAGATAACAGAACCCAGTACTTCAGGAGGTGGATCACCAGGTGCTTCAGATGTAGCCATGCCCATTGGACTACATAAACACGAGAAGCAGTGTTCTGGTCGATACTCTGTTCTTTATAATACTGCCTGAAGTTGAATCAACCTGACTGCTCTGTCCAGGGGCAGGCAAGCCCTTGCTTCCACTGTACAGAACTGTGCTCTTATAAATTGCAGGTCTGTGGTTGGGACTAGATGTGGTATGTCCTTGTTTATCAGAAACCAAAATGTTGCCTGCATTAGAGAAACTCTATGTAGATGGTGGATTGTCAGTGTAGTCCATGGTGCCTTAATCGACCAGTCATTCAGATAATGATAGACCTGGATGGCCACTAGAGGGGGGGGGGGCAAGAGGTTCATAAAGATCCTGGGGGCTGACATCAGGCCGAATGGTAGCACCCTGACCTGGTAATGGCTCAATCCCATCGAGAACCTTAGATATTTCTTGTGGATCCTGAGAATTTGAATGTGATCATGTGCTTCCTGGAGATTGATGGATGCCATCCAGTCCCCTTTCTAAATGGCCGGGATGATTTTGTGCGTAATCTCCATCTTGGAGGACAAGTCCTCACAAACTCATTTAGAGCATTCAGGTCTATGATGAGACAAAATGTGCTGTTTGGTTTGCGGCCAGGAAGATCTGTAAGAAGAAGCTGCGTCCCATCTGCGACTTTGGGACTTTGAGAATTGCCTTATTTGCCAGCATGGTAGTTTTCCTTGCTCTGTCATTTGGTATTGAGGTTTGAATTATTCCCAAGTCATCAAGAACAGACGAGAATGTGATCCAATATCCCAGCTGGCCCAGACGTCTATGGCTAACTGCTCCCACACCTTCAAAACATCGACTAGTCTCCCTCCCACCGGCCATCTGTAATTGTCAGGGCTTCTGTCCCTTGGAAGGGGACCTCATTTTTTCTAAGGCCATCTACAATTTAGCTCTCCTCTGAACTCCCCACGGGTTTTCTTGTGGCTCCTAAAACCTGTCTAGTGAGGTCTGGAGGTACTCTTCTTTCTTAATTTGTCCACATGCTTGTCTGCTTTGAATACTCTATGCACTTTCTCTTCAAGCAAGTTCCCCAAATAATGTAGCTCCTTCAAAGGGGAACTTCATAGCTGCGTCTGTTTGGGATCCCTCTGGTTTCCAATCTCGAAGATGAAGGCGACGATGTCCAGAAACGGTGGAGCTCATGGTGATCGCTGTACCCTTAACACCATCATAGAACAGGTCTGACATAAATTCCACCGGTTTCTGCATATCAGACAAGATGATGGAGCAGTCAGACCCATCACCCTACGTTTTCTTCAACTTCCGGAATCCATATGTATTTGCCCTTAGGGCGAGATGGGCTCCTGAGTTGTAATTTTTCAGGGCAGCGTCAACCATTTTTAGCAAACAGAGTCTCTGACCGCTGCCTCCTCTGCAGACATTGCCAACCTGCCCACCAGGCTAGCAAGGATCTTGTAAATCTCAATGCTGACTGGTTGCTTGTCTTTTTTCTTGAAGGGGGTATAGTTTAGCCATGAACCTGGGCATGGAGTTATGTTCCAAGTCCTTCCATTCCCTAAAAATATTAAGCTTGATATCTGGAATCATAGGAAGGCCTGTCTTTGGGATATCCTTATACTGTCTTATAATTAGGTTAATCACTGGAGTACACAGCTGCTTTGAGAACCACATGACTTCATTTATCTGATGTAAGACCGGATCCAGATATTTTCCTGTCACCTAATCTTCTTGGGAGGACAAAGAAGTAGTAGGGGAAGAGGAGCCAGGATGGAGAAGTAGGAAATGGAGGATGAAGAAGAGGTTTAAGGAGAAGGGGGTCCTTTTCCTCTTTCCCTTCCTTTTCGATGCCCTCTGTTCCTCCAGTATCTGGGCCAGATGGTCCTTTAATTACTGTGTGGAGACTTTCTTTCACTTTTCCGCCTTCTTTCTCTTATCAGGTCTGCCTCTGGAGGAGGATTCTTAAGTCTCCTCCAGATGCTTGGCTTCTCGGTTCGTTTCATCATGGTGCAGTGCTTCTGCTTACCTGGAGAATTTCCTAGCAACTCTCCCTGGAAGAGGGGTCACCTAAATAGGTCTTTCTATTTTTTGTGTGCTGCATTGATCCCACCACGTAAGCCCTCTCTTCGGCATCAGTGCCTGGAGTACAATCTTGCCCGCAAAAAGGAGCAGCCTCCCATTTTCCCAGAGACCATAAACCTCCTTGAATGCCTATCCAAGGAGAGCCCACCAAGACGGCAACAACCGGTGTCTGGGGCACACTGAACTGCTGTATCCTTCTGATCAAATGGGGAACCTGTGGCATGGTGTTATGGTTATGTAATTTGCAGGCCTGAAGAGGAGGATCCTTCCGACCGTCCAGTTGGAGTGCCACTTCTGCCAGCACCCCTCGACCGGCCGGTAGAGAAGAGTGGGCAAGAGACCGCAACCATTGCCCTGCCCCGCATAGGAAGAAAGCCTGTGATACCAGCTAAGTGTTACCTGGACCAGGAACAAGAAAAAAACAGGATGATGGGTACGTTGGAAGTTATATCTCCTGGGGAGGGGCAGAGCCAGAAAGAAAACAAAGTTTGGAAAAAGGCGAATTTCTGGAGAGACAAGCTTACAAAGTTAATTATTGTGGCGAGGACGTGACACATGGTAATGGCTGCTAGTATCATATTTGTTGCTGCAGGTGTTCCAAGCTGACGTTCGAGCAAATAATGTCACACTCCGATGTACCTATCCAGACCTCTGTCTCTTAGCTGTGACCTTGGATCCATAGTCTGTCCATACTACCCCTCACTTCAGTGGAAAACCTCCAAGGAATATCTAGACTTAACATCTGCATGGGCATTGTTTTTCATACAATATGTAATTTGCATTAACATGCCTGTTTGTTTTACATTAAATGAAAAATCACATAGCTCTATATTTTACGAATCTTATCGCCTTTGAAGTTAGCACGATTTTAGGAAGCTCTTTTCCAGTGATACTTTCAGGTGGGCTGAATCTGTTTCTCTTTTTCTAAAGTTTTAAAAAAACACACAATCCTTTTAAGACGCCCACGACTGCACCTCGTCTGCAGCGCAGCGCACAGGGCTACCGTTAAGGATACAATACAATTCTTAATGTAATGTTCCAGATTGAAGTGAATGGTTTGCATCCATACTATTTATTTCACAGGTTTGACTCAAGGGCCCTGTTGTGGCCTTTAAGGACGACAGGAAGCTTCAGTGGGTTCTAACTGTCTTTAATGCAAGACAAACAGGCGACCATAAACTTGTCTTCGTGCAGGCAGGGGAATTACTCACAGTTCAGGGCCTCTCAGTTACTTCACTGGGGCTAGGTGTGCACAAAGATGGCACGCTGTAAGCTTCCAGGGCCCCCATGTGGCCTCCTGTTGCTTTGGACTTATGCCCTCAGGGCCTCGGTTTGATGGCTCCTTATCAGGAGCAGCGCTGTGGGTCGACCACTTGGTCTGGCGCTTCGCCAACACTGGCGGGAACGTTTTCTCGCGGAGCGCGGGTTCGCGTGATCTCGTTATGCCGAGATCTGACCACGCTCCCGCGATCATGTGAATTCCCCACAGGCCACTCCACACAGAAAATGGTGCAAACAAGGTGGACAGTAAAAATGTATTTTTATTTTACGAAAAGAAAAAATATTGCTTTAGAGAGACTGTTCTGATCAGGGACGTCGTTTGACCAAAATGCCAGGGGTAGCGGAAGTGACATCACACGACCTTTGACCTTCACACGACCCTTGACCTCTGATGACATCCATGAAGTGATGTCTTTTTACCCCACCCCCAAGTGACATCACGGGAAGTGATGGCACACGACCTTCAGAAGCCCAGAACATTCAACCACACACTATCACATTCCTACTCATTCACCCATCAGTCACATTTTCTCTTACATCCGCTCTCACTGCAATCTCCACACAGGCACACACCCACCCAGAACATTCAAACCCACACACACCATCACATTTCTTCTCATTCACCCACCACTCACTGACCCCCTAGCACATACATACATCTTACATGCACTTCACACATGCAAAATACACATCACATTTTCTTTTTAAAAAGCCTTCTTACCTGTTTTTCCAGCTTCGGTCCGTCACTCCAGACCACCCTCGGCTCCTCCGTGCTGCTCACAAACAGGAACCAGGAAGCTGAAAGAGCTTCCTGGTTCCTGTTTGAGCCGTGAGGAAGCATCGGAGAAGGCGTTGGAGCTGAACGTGCCATGTGACACGTGCCACATGTCATGGTCAGCACACCATACTGAGAGCTTCTTCTCGCGATGCAAGCCCTTGCCCAGCCTTCACCCTGCTGGATGAGGACAGGGGGGCAGCCCTCCCCCAGACCTGGGGTAGCAAGAGAGAACACAGGGGTATGAGACTACAGGGGTTGCAGCTGCGACCCCCCCCATGGCAATCCCCAAATGACATCCCTGGCTCTGATGCCTCTCGGAGTGGTCTGTCTAAAGTGACCTTTCGGCACATGAGTGCACCGAGGGGCTGATGGGTGTGGCCGGGGCGGTAGACAGAAGCTGTGGGTGTATCAGGTAAGTGCATGTGTCTGTTGAGGGGGAATGTTTGTAGTGTGGAGTAGAGGGGCAGGGCAAAAGGCATGTATCGCAGTGTTTTGTGGGGGTGGAGGAGTGTTTGTTGCGTGGAAGGGATGGAACAGGCGAGTAAGTAGCAACGTGTTTCTATTAAGTAGCAACGTGTTTCTATTTGTGTCAGTGCAGAAAATTGCCAAAATCTGCAGCGAGAACTCCCTCTCGCCCTCTTCTCTTCCCCCTGATGTCCTTTTTCCCCTGCTCCTTCTCCCTCCCCCTGGCCTTTCATGGGTGTGCAGGGAGCTGATTTGTCAGTGACGTGGGCGGACTGGGGTCAGATTGTCAGTGGTGTGGCGGGGGTAGAGGGGCGGAACGAAGTCTCATTGATGTGCGTGCCCTGAATATAGGATGCCGAGTGCTTTGCATAAAAAAAACGAAGTGCATTTTGCGATCATATGAATGACCACCATTGGCCCTGTGTCTACACAGAATGTCGCTCCCGCTAGACCGATTTTGCCAAAGCACATCTCCATTTTATTCCGGCCCAATGACTCCCCTGGTTTGTGTCTTTGTGTGTCTTGAGGGCAAGGGTAATGTTTATGGCTGGGTGAGGGAGCAAAGCGAGGTTGGGTGATGGTGGGGATTGGTTATCAGGGGTCACCTACACCCCATAAATAGTGATAATTCTGAGTATTGAAGACCGCTAAATCGGCTGAGAAAACGATCAGCCTTTTTTGTGTGCCGCCTTCAATATCATAGAACTGTAAAAAAAAAAACCTCAGCAACAGGCAGAGCAGTGTGCTAACCTTCTCAGAAATCAGTTTCCACATTACGATAATTTATGAATGCAGTTAGGTGTTTGAAGTTGGGATGGTGGGAGAGGGGGTGGTGGTGGGGGTTGTGTAGGTTTCTCAGGAATCTTTACAGTTTCCTCTTGTGCAGTAGTTCTCCAATGAAGCACACTCCACTATTGCCCCATTGCCTTCACCGGGTTGCCTTCTTGTGGTGTTTTTAATCGCTTAGGAAACACGTTTTCAGCAAGTATGAATGTTTTTAGTTAGGGGGGAGAGTTTGGGGGATTTGTTAAAACGGAGTTGGAGGGAGGTTATTCTGTGTAGAGAATAAAGTATACCGCCTTGAATTCTTTTGTAGCTGTTGGAAAAAATACAAATTGTCACAAAACCGCTTGAAACTTCTCAGCAGAAAAAAACGATCCTGCTGGTTTATAATAAGTGATCAAGCGCCAGTTTCTTAATTGTGAGTACGTGTTTGCTAGGCTTATTTGAAAATGTTTCATGCAATATCACGCAAGTATCCTATCGAATCAGACTAAATCAGATATGAAATGGTCATACACTTTCATTGTTACAGACTTTATCATCGTTTTATTTTCAAATTTTAAAACACAGACGGGCTATATCCAGAAAGGCATTCGAGCAATTCACAAACGCACATAATCAAAATTGAATTGGTCCAAAATATGATTCAAATAATAAAGTATACTTAACCTATTCAAGCCATGCTTTCAGTTTTTTTTAAAAATGTAATAGATAAGTTAACGTTTAGAGCAGTACGAAGACTATTCCCAATAACTGCAGCTCCTTCAGAAAAAGTTTATTTTAGTATTGTGGACTTTTTGAGTTTACACTCTGAAAGTGGACTTGCTGTGAATGGCATAAATATTTTAATTAGCTAATTCCATGCATATTTTTTTCAATACACAAACTTAGAGAGTAGCAGCAGAATGTGTATGTTATGTTAAGCTTTTATACTGCACCAGATCAACTCCGTAGTAGTTTTAGAGCGCCTGTTCAAATATTAATTAGTCCCAAAGGGAGCCCTCCAGTTTGCGCCTATAGGAAGCTATTTTATTAGTCTTATACTCCGTTTAAAAAAAAATAATAAACCTGTGGCTAGTTGCATATATCAATAATGGCTTTGATTGCAGAAAAGACATTCTATATAGATACTAATGTCTATCTCTACATACAATCTGTGTACCTTATTCTGTTGCCCTATTCTCCCTTCATTCCAACCTGGTTGGGAATATCTTGTACCACAAGCAGTTCCAAATGCTTTGCTAAATTGTATTATTTATTTAGTGTTTTGTGCACACCCCATTTTCATGTGAAATGTTTCAGGGCGTCATGGAGAAACAGGAGTGGGAGGAAGAGGACTAGCCTCAATAATTCCTGTGGCCGTGAACTAGGGGAATGGAAGCAAAACAGAAAAGAGAATAGCAGAGTTATAGTAAGTGCTCAATTGTAGGAACACAGACTAGATGCAGCTGCAGTGGGCTCCTTTCCCTAGCATATAAGTTGAAGGTCTGAGGCTCTGACAACTGGTTTCCAAATGATTGCCGGAAGAGAAGGGCTTTTAAGCTCTTATGGAATTTGAGATGGCCTGGCTCTTGGTTTAATTTTATGGGAGGATTGTTCCAGAGTTATAATTATCATTCCGCTCCCATGATTGCTGCACTTCTTCCTACTTTTTGTAATTGAAACAATGCCCAGAAGAGGTGGTAACGGGCGGCTGATCGAAGTAGTCCATTTTGGATATGTTATACACATTTCCTGACAAGATACTTTGGATCCTGTGAACATGTGGTTTTCTGTAAATAAATGTAAAGATGATTCGTTAATGTATGTGTCAGGAGCGCACAGATATTTGTCAGAGTACACACTGCACCTTGGGGCGACTCGGGGAGGCCACACTTAGCATATAGCAGAAACAGGGTACATACCAGGTTGATCTTTATGGAGACAGGTAGTCACAGGAATTGTAGGGGCAGGAGATGGTTAACAGAAAAATTACCCATGAAGAATGAGAAGGCACGCAAATGTACTGTGTAACACGGATTGGTCAAAATAAAGGGTGTACTGGAATATAATATTGTGTCTCCCGGGAGGTTAGGGAAAGCCCTTGGGATTGGTATCGGCAGATTACTCTTAACAATCATGCAGCATCGTCCTAGGTAGGACTGGTTGATGAGATGGTTGTACTCAGCGTAAGGGTAAATCTGGGGCCATATACTGAGACAGGTGAGACGTCGGTGAACTAGACTAAGGCAACAGAAGCCTTTCCCTTATCTGATCTGGGTTTTCTTGATACTAGTTTATGCACTTTACATCAATACAAACAGATATCCGAATAGCATCCTTAACAAATTCTGAACAATGATTAACAACTTTTCTCTCCCCCACTAAATATAAAACCCATTTAAATATAAACTGAAAGAGAAAAGAGAGTGAAGTAGAAGAAAAAAAGACAACCAACCCACATATACTGTCAAGATGCAAATAGACATTTCAATCATTGAACAGTAAAGCAAATTCATGAAATCATTGAGTTGGACTTGTTTTAAAATCCAGATTCCGCCATATTGCCTTTATCGGTACCAGTTCAATCCAATTCCAAACTTAGAAAATGACCCCATACATATCGAACTGTTTTTCCTTCTTCTGCAGGATCATTATAAAAACTCTTTCAATATTACAAATTGAATACATTTTCACCAACCAAGATTTGGTTGTGGGAAATACAGCCGATTTCCAATTGCGTAGGATTATCCTTTTTGCAACCAAAGAACCCTTCAAAATCTACGTCACTTGGTGATAAGATAGATCATCCAGATCAGTATCTTCATCCAGAATCAAAGTTTCAAAGTTAAACTCCCTCTCTTCACACAGTACTTTATTCATCACGTTGGTAATCCCCTTCCAAAATGCTCTCACTCTGTAGCAGTCCCAAAGCATATGCTTCAGTGAGCCTCTTGAGTGACTGTGTCCCCAGCATGCACCTGTTGAACTCAAACCCTGATTGTGCATACGCTCCGGTGTCCAAAATATATAAGTTCACTTATCGTGCTCTCTCACCAATGTTCATGGACATTCGTGAAATGTTTTTACACCGTGCCTCCCAAAGCGGCTGTGTTATCTAATTTTGTTGGCATTGTGACAAGGATTTCAAAAGCTTATCATTCCCACTTGATTTTTTACTCAGGAGATAATATATCTTTGAAGCCGTATGATTCTGGCCCGCTATGATCTATATAGAAACCATCAGATTAGAGGCCTCAAGTGCCGTCAAATTAACTGCTTTTCTAAGCCCGATAAACCCCATAAATGCAATTAACCAGACCAAATTCTGCTCTCAAACCTCGAAATGATGGCCACAATCCTCCTTCAAATAGATCAGCAATATTCCTTATTCCCACCAGAAACCAATCGGACCAGAAAATGGTTTTATTCTCTATTTTAACTGCCGATTTCAACCATATTGAGGAATAACTCATAAGGCCTTGGACCTTATTTAGGGTCATGGCCATGTCACTCCATGTCAACCTCAGAAACTCTGTCAATGCAGACCTCTCATTCCAATCTTTGCTTGTGGTTGACAGGACTGCCAAAGGATATAAACCACCTACCATTCGTGTCTCAGCAAAGGCCCAATCATCCAATTGCTCTGTTATGAATGGTAGGAAGTGTCTCACCATGAAAGCCTGATGATATCTAGCAAAATTCTGAATATTCAATCCTCCTCTTTCATTTTGGAGTTGTAATTTCCATAACTTTAACCTAGGCTTTTTATTCACCCACAGAAAAGACTAGATCATACTATCAAGTAGTTTCAGTAAAGACTTCTTTGGTGGATGCAGAATCATGCTTATGACATGTTACTTTTGGTGCTGCTGTCATCTTGATTGCATTTACTTTCCCCCCCTAACGATAACTTTAAAGAATCTTAGCGTTCAAAGTGGGCTCAAAGTCCGCTGATAACTTGTCCATTGTTAATTCCAAGCTCACATCCATCATGTTTCTCATATCTATAGTAAGCCATATTCCTAGATATTTCAGGGCATGTGAGGGCATTTCAGGGCACCACTTGAAGGCTAGGTTTTGCAACATCGATCCATTACACAAATGTGAGCAAGGCAAGGCCTCCGACCAGTTGATTTTATAATTTGAGATTAAACTGAATGCCCCAATTAAATCCATCAATACTGGGATAGACAATGTTAAATCCTGTACAACATGAGGATCATCCTCCTCTGCACAAAGCCAAAGTTTCTGTGTAATGCCATAAAAGATAATCCCGGCAATTATTTTCTCTGATCTGATTGCCACTGTCAAAGGGTCTATTGAGGGTACAAAAAGCATGGGCAACAGCGGACAACCCTGGCGTATCCTGCGGTGCAATTCAAACTTTCATGAAACGTTGCCTTCGTTGTCACCTCTGCCATAGGGTTCATATAAAGCAATTTCACCCAGCTCAAGAATTCAGGACCATGGTCAAAGGCCTTTTCCGCATCTAATGACAGCGCAACCGACTACACTTTCAACTTGTTTGATTCTTACATTGTTAGCTAATGTTTCTGCAGATTCTTTAAGAAAACTCTCCCTTTTATAAAACCAGTTTGATTTGGATGAACCAGTTTCAACAACAGCGTCTCCAATCTGCCCGCCAGAACCTTAGAAAGTATTTTACAGTCAGAGTTCACCAGACTGATCGGTCTATAGCTGCCAGGGTCCAGAGGAGGCCTCCCTCGTTTCAAGAGTAATGATATTGTGGCATGCCTAAGTGTAGGTGGTAGCCTACCCTTGTCCCGTCCCTGCAATGAGTAAATGTATACCAGAGTCAATTCAGAACCTCTTCATGCATTGCTGTATAAAATTCTGCAGGAAATCCATCAGGACCCGGTCACTTTCCTACATTCAAGTCACATACATCTTTCCTTATCTCGCCTACTGTTACTTCCTTCTCTAAAATCTTTTTTTCCTCCTTAGATAAACACTCTTAAGACTGACTCACCAAGAAATGATCAATCCACCCTGAATCAACTGTCTGATTCTCACTGTAAAGCTTTTCATAAAAGCCTCTAAATTCATAATTCATTTCTTGTGGGTCATACGTCATCCAACCGCCACTCTTTACAATCGCACAAATCCCTCTGCTCTCAACTCTGACACAAATGATGTGTCAACAGTCGGCTGCACTTCTCTCCTTCCTATAATTACATCTACCCTTAAAAAGGGTGTGTTCTGCTTTTTCACTCAGGTTTTTATTCAAATCAAATTTCAGTTTCAAAATCTCTACTTTTTTCCCGTCATCAGGTGAACACATAACATCCTTTTCCAATCCTTTTACAGACACACTCGGAGCAACCAGCTCTTTGTCCTTTTCCTTTCCTTTAATTCCAGAAAGCCTCATAAGCACCCCCCTCATGACGCACTTGAGACTCTCCCACACTGTGTCAATTTCCACTTTTTGATTTAAACTAAATGTGATGTACTCCACTGCCTCCTTCACCAAAGGCTCCCTCAGGTTCTCATTGTTCAATATTGTAGTGTTCATTCTCCAAGTATGTATTTTATTTGATGAATAATCCAGTGCTAGACACATCCGAATGGGAGCATGATCTGAGACAACAATGTTCTCAATCTCGCAGCTCTTAAAATTCTGCATCACTAATCCCCAGGTCAAGATGTCTATTCTCGAGTAAATTTCATGCGCCCCAGAATGAAAAATATCTGATACTTATCTGATCTTAACGGAGACCAACCCAGCAGTCGCACTGTATATGGATACAGAGCTGAGACACAACAGTGGACCAATTTG
Organism: Ambystoma mexicanum; assembly: GCF_040938575.1. Taxonomy (NCBI): domain Eukaryota; kingdom Metazoa; phylum Chordata; class Amphibia; order Caudata; family Ambystomatidae; genus Ambystoma; species Ambystoma mexicanum. The sequence continues at coordinate 283,162,109 of NC_090938.1, read as the reverse complement.
TAAACAAGTCGGAAAAGCAGAGTGCATAGAGGTAACCAACTAGAGGATAGACAGAGAAATGAAGCAAAGAGCAGAAACTGTAGGAAACTGTAGACAGGCACTGTAGATAGAAGCTGTACTACTTAGAATGCACATGTGAATGCTGGCAAAGTATCAGAACAGGTATCATGGATGTAGACAAGGAAAGATTCCACCGTGATGAATCCAATGGAGTCATCAAGGGTCCACCGGAGGAGACAGCCTCCAATGAGATGTCATTTGTTTCATTGGATGAGACATGGTATCCCACATTTGCCTATGAAAAAGACCCTGTGGTACACAATACCCTAATGGCCTATTGTCATGCATCTATACCCCTTTTAGGGAAAACAGAGATACCTTTTCCCAAAGCCCTTTAAACCAAACTTCCATCCCTGAACAAAAGGGTAAAAGCTCCAAGACTGTCTTTTGCATTTCCAATTATCATCCATGTAGAACTGGCTCATCATTTAGAAAGATTGCAAGTAACTGGTAAAGTAAGTTAACATCAATGCACTTCATCTCCCAAAATTACCCATGTACTTGGACGAGGAGGAAGAAAGGAGCAATACAGAGCGGAAAGAGCTCAATGAGCATAGTTGTTTTCACAATGTACCTGTGTGAGGGAAATGTGAAGATCGAAAACCAATTCCAAGAGGCTGTGCTGTTTGGAAGAAGTCGTTCCTCTGTACAAGGCGCATGGTGTGTAGAAGCACAGACGTGTGTGGTGGAGCCAAGCCACTCACCATCAAGGAGGCAGAGAAACATTGCGCAAACAGGACGTTCCACAGACACGCCAGGAACAGACGAAAGACTCCTGGGTGTGTGAAGAAAGCAATGCTTCGCTTACCAGAAGGAAGGCAGGCGTGCTGACAGGAAGCAGCAAGAGGAACCGGAACGATGTTGAAGCAGTCCAGAGTGGAAAGGGGGCTGCAAAGCCTTGCCTCATAAGTAGGAACGAGAATGAAGATGCCACACACAGCCGGTGAGTCAACCCAAGCAAAGTGGAGACCCTGGGCCATTTCGGCGGCCGTGCCAAACACCATTTGTAAACTTTAAAGCCTCAGAAACAGACATTAAAAAGATTGTTTGCAAACTAAGAAGGGATAGTGCAAATACGAGCCCCAGCCATATATGAGGATATGGAATGTAGGTTTGGGAGAAACCAAGAGCGGATGTTGTAACAGCATTCGATACTGAACCAAACAGGATATATGCAATTGTGGAATTAAAAGAGGAACTGTTCACCAATGGCAACTAAACCAGGCAGCTACATGTACAGGGGAGTAAACGGGCATTCACATGTGCATAAGAAGCCCTGGCAGGGGACTATACTAGGCAGTTGCAAATCTACAGGAAGTCCCAAGAAAGAACTGCATTTGTTAAATCAAAGAAGGAACATGTGAAAGGAGGAACCATGAGGCTAAGGAGCTTTGTAACATAAAGAATTGTTGTGCACCAAGAAAGACAGAAGGAACTGTTAGAACAAGCGTCTTGAAGAATCCACAGGAAAGGGGATCCCTGTCGGGAACCAAGGTTCTTTTACCTTGGAGAATTTGTACATTGGAGCTCTTCTATTTTATTCATTTTATGAACTCTTTTGCAATAATCAGGTTAAAGATATTTCCATTTTCACCTTATGATTTGGTTTGTAGTTTGAGGGTCAGGATAGAACGTCTTGGACACAATGACAGTTTTGATTTTGACATCCTGACACGGACAGATCCTTAATTTTTGGTTTTAGATGGGTACAAATCCTCTTGGAGCAGGGTCAGAGAGGCATTTTCCCCAACCCATTTTTGTTAATAAAAGTATTTAACCAAAAACATGGCAACTTTGTGTCGGAGTTTAATTTCCAACTTCTCACACCACACTTAACTTGGAAACCTACCATTCCAGGAGTATCATGAAACATAAGTCAAATGAAAGGCAGCCGGTCAATGCCAACTCAGTGAATGCATGGATCAGGAAACTCAGTGCACTAGTCATAGGGAAGACAAGAGGCCGCTATTAACTCAGCGAATACATGGTTCATGAAATTCAGTGCACTAGTCATAGCCAAGACAAGAAGGTGCTGCAAACTCAGGGTGAGCTGGGGGTGGGGGGCTTGCTCACAGCAAAACAAATTAATGAAGAAAATCAGAAAGGCAGCACAAATACCTTCAGAAAAAGGATTAGCTTTAACAGCAAACAAGACAGAAGCTTGAAAGCAGCTACAGCAGGAAGGAGCCAGTAGCCAAAGGCAAGGTAGCATGAAAAGGTTAAAAAACCACATAAAGCAGGAACTCACGGTAAAGGCAGTGGATAGAACACTACGTCAAAGTGACCTTATGAAGCCCTTCCAACCCACAGCCCAACAGAGTGGAGCTAATTGCAGCCTGAGGTAACTGTGTTCAATTGTCCCTTGTTAGGCCAGATTGTGTGCATTACCCTTTGGGAGAATACAGCAACCTTGACCTCCTGGCAGTAGGAACCCAACCTTTGGTATACGTCTGTACTACGCAGGTTGGTAGTGTGGCTGAGCAGCCAGGCTTATCTCAAGAGGGGTCGATGTGAGCAGTAATGTCGTGACACAGACTTTCACAGTGACAGTTATTCAAATAAACACTTACACGAAAGCTTTCTTGATTAAACAATTATTAATTTATTTACGTCAGTTATATAAGCCTTCTTCAGAAGGGAGCAAAATATGTAACAATTAGAATACACTTCAAAACACACTTCGTTTCTCTAAATCAGATGATATCCATTGGGGATGGCACACAGACACTTCCTCCACCCTTAGGTGACTTAGATAGCTAGTACACTGTGGACACTGATTTATCACTTGTATATTTGGAGCAATACTGAGTTTAGGTGTAAAATATTTTAATAGAGGAAGAAAACAAAGGTTAACAATTCATAAACTGGCAAATACTTTTTAAACCTTCGAATGCAAAGTAAATTAACCCTTTCCGGGGGGAAAGGCAAAAGCGCAAAGTCAGAGGTAAGAATAGTTTCTCAGGGTACCAGGACAGTCAATGTTAGTTGAACAGAGTCTGGGGGAGCTGAAGATCTTCTTTGCAGGTAAGTAAAAGTCTTGCACAAAGGTTTTAGAAATGTTTGTAGAAATAAGATTCACTTGAAGGGCCACAAGCTGGGAGGCTTGTGTTGGCCAAAGCTGCAAGCAACTCTGCAAAAGCAACCAAGACAAGTCTCAACTGAGAACAAGTAAGGCTACACAACAGGAGGTAAGTCTTCTTAGGTTTACAGTTCCTTTGGGAGAAGAAATGGTTCCAACTGGCTTCTGTTCCTGTGTGGCTCTGCAGATCCTGTTGTTCCTGTGCCTTAGTCGTGGGGACAAGAGGGGAGGACTTTTGGGGACTCCTGCAACACAACGGGAAGGGCGGCGGCAGCAATGGTCAAACTTCAATTCAGTGGCGCTTTGCTGTTTCAGCTCCTCGCTTCTACAGAAAATGGCAATACAGCAGTTCTGGAATACCACTTCAGACTATCCTTCCATCTGTGGCCCAGCACTCTGTTGAGGTGGCTCAGGCTTGGTCAGTTTTGCTTCGGGGAAGACTGAAATATCTTCCTGGTGCTCGGATCTGACTTAAAAGCGATGCACTCGATCTGGTGTTCCTTTCCCTGGCACTTCGGTTCCAGCAGCAGCAGCGGAACTACAGCCAGGTCCGAGAGGATGTCCAGAAAAGTTCACTTTGGGGTTATTTGGTCCCACCAACCCACTGGGCGAACCAACGGTCCAGGAGTTGCAGCAGGCATCTCTTCCAAGTTCTTCTTCGGATTCCTTCATCCAGTGTTCGACTCTACCTTCCAAGCCAAAAAGCCTTGCCTTTTATGCAGGTTTCTCCCATTCATTCCAGCCTATCTGTCAATCACACAGCAGGGTGGGTGTCCTCCAAGGACAGCCAGCCGGCCAATCACCTTTGGGTGCATTCCTGTAACCAAGGGAATTAAGCACAGGGAGTTTCGGGCACCTCCCTCACTTCCTCACTTCCTGCCCCTGCCATGCATACTGGAGCCAGAGGCAGGCTTCACTTGTGAATCCTGCCAAAGAGAAAACAAACAGGGAAGGGACCAAACTTGGTTTGGTGCGCAGAGTAAATCTCAAGAAGGACCTTTCCAACAAGAAATGGCAAAAAAAGACGACCAGGGCCATTTTAACAAAATGGGCACCCATGGGTACCTTACTGCAGCTGCGAACGCAGCCCGCGGTAAAAAAGCACAATGGTAGTAAAAGTAAACCACTACCAGCAGCCATTAATTTGTAGAACAGTTAACATAAACATGTTACATGAGAAACTAGACAAAGGGGGTAATAAGTAACCCCTCCAGCACCCTATTGTAAGATAGTGTGTGCTGGGTTTAGAAAGTTACAAAATGTAAGTAAAGTCAATTTAACTTCACTGCTCTTGGAAACAGTAGTTTGACCAAGAGAAGTTATTTAAACCTTTGGGAAATCTAAGAGACTTCCCTGTGCCACTGCACTGAAGGTGTTGTGTGTCACAATGTAAAGATGATGCCTATGGAGTTTGTCAGACTCCAAAGTCAAAAGAAACAGAGTCAAAATCACAGTAAAATACATGGGAGGGTGGGAAAAAGGTCTCACTCTCTCCAGGTTAAAAATTAAAAAGTCCTAAAGTCCAGCAAAGGGGCTGGGGGTCTCTAAGGTAGAAGGGAATTAGCACATTTCTGAGAATTCTCCCTAACACTCGTCCCCCCCGATAAAGGGACAGGCGGATTTAATCCACTCCTGGATGAATCGCCTTACTTCAGTTGGTAATACTTTCTGGAGAGACCATCAGAATTTTGGTGATTGCATCCTGACCTGTGTTCTATGGTGAAATCAAACCCCTGAAGGCTGATTGACCATCTTAACAATTTAGGATTTCCCCCCTTCTGCATTAACCATCTCAAGGGTTGGTTGTCTGTTTGAATTACAAAAGTAGATCCATACAAATATGCTCTAAACTTCTTCAAAGACCACACAATTGCAAATAATTCTTTCATTGTTGCCCACCTTGTTTCATGGTCCTTCAGCTTCCTACTGATGAAGCAGATAGGGTGTTCCCTGCCTTTCTCATCCAGCTGACTCATAACTGCACCCATTCCTGTATTTGAAGCATCAGTTTATACAATAAAGGATTGGTTGTAGTCTGGAGCTCTCAAGACTGGAGCTTGACAAAGGGCTTTAACTCCTTCAAATGCCTTGGTGCAATCCTCATTCCACCTGACCACCTTGGGGAATTTGGGTGAGATCATCACATTCAAGGGAGAAGCTATGGGTCCCATAGTTCTGTATGAAGTTCTTATAGTAACCAGTGAGACATAAAAAGGCTCTCACCTGGGTTTGAGTAGTAGGGGTGACCCAGGCTTGTACAGCTGGTACTTCGCTAGGCAATGGCCTTATTTCACCTCCTCCTACCTCATGTCTAAGGTAGACCACTTTACTCGGACCAATTTGACACTTGCTTGCCTTTATGGTCAGATGGGCCTGCTCAAGAGCCTGCAATACATATTCCAGGTGGTCAATATTCTCTTGCCAAGTGGGGCTGAACACTGCAATGTCATCCAAGTATGCATGCTTTAGTCCAAATGGCATTACCTTAGACTGGTAGAGGCCTCGTGGGGTGGAAAATGCAGTTTTCTCCTTGGAATGGTTTGTCAGAGCTATTTGCCAATAGCCTGATGTTAGGTCAAATGTACTGAGGTACTTGGCTGAACCATGTTTATCCACCAGCTCATCTGTCCTAGGTAAAGGATGGGCATCAGTCGTGGTGACTGCATTAAGTGCTCTATAGCCCACACAGAATCTCAACTCCTTGGATCCTGCCTTTGGTACTAGAACAACTGGACTAGACCATGGACTTGTAGAGGGCTCTATTACCACCTTCATGACCTCTTCCTTTATGTGGGTTCTTACATGGTCTGACATTCTGTAACCCCTGCTTTTGACAGGTAGACAATCACCATTGAGGATATCATGCTGGCCCAAGGGGTTAAGCCTAGTGTCAGTGAAAACAGGGAGGCAAACTGATTTAACCGAACATTGCACTCCTCCTGTTGTTTCAGAGTCAGATCAGAAGATAGATTAACTCCTTCTATTTTTCCATCTAAAGGCTGTGCTCTGAGAAGGTCAGGTAGAGGCTCCCTCTCCTCCTCCTCTTGATCGGAGGCTAAGAGCAAAGCTCCTAGGTCTGGTCTGGATACATATGCCTTTAGGCGGTTGGTGTGAAAGACCTTGGGGCCTCCTTAGGGTTGCCCAAGTCCACCAAATAATTGACCTCTCCAAGTTTGCTCACAACCTTGACGGGTCCAATCAATTTGTCCTGTAAGGCCCTCTGCCTTGTATGCACCATAACTAGAACTAGCTGGTCTTGAGTAAGCTCTACCATGTTGGCCTTCTGGTCATGCCAATGTTTAACCAGAGCCTGACCCTGCTTTCAAGTCATCATAAGCTTCTATCATGTGTGTCATTCTCCTTCGGACACCTAACACATAGTCGGTGACTCTCGCTGGCTTGTGGGAAGGAGCACTCCCCAACCCTTCTTTGATTAGGGCCAATTGACCTCTAACCGGATGACCATAGAGGAGCTCAAGTAGGCTGAAGCCAACCCCTTCCTGAGGAATTTCTCTATAAGCAAAGACAAGGCATGGCAGTAGTAGGTCCCACTTTCTTCTAAGAGGTTCTTTTCATGCCTATCATGCTCTTCGTAGTTGTATTAAACCTCTCCACCAAACCATTGGTTTGGGGATGGTAGGCTGTTGAGAACTTGTAGGTCACTCCACAGTTTTTCCACATGGCTTGCATGTAGTCGGACATAAAATTGGTCCCCCTGTCTGATATAACCTCTTTAGGAAAACCTACCCTGGTAAAAATACCAAGGAGGGCCTTAGCCACTGCCTGCGCAGTAACAGTTCTCATGGGTATAGTTTCAGGATACCTGGTAGTCTACCACAACCAATATAAATCGGTTACCTGAAGATGTGGCAGGGTCTAGAGGACCAACAATGGGAATCCCTACCCTCTCAAAAGTAACTCCCACATTCCAAGATGGCCGCCGGAGCAGGGAGACGTGAGTGAGACGTGCTCACGCCGGGCCTTTCAGCAGCAACGTAATTAGCAATGATCCGGACGGTGGTAGTTCCTACATCCGGCACCGAACATCGTCCAAAGACACAGGACGCACACTGGAGAAGTTTCCCCGAGCCCGACATCCAGAGACGCTGCGGAGAGGAACACCCCTCCCCCACCGCGCCGACGAACCATCCGACGCGGCCGAGGGAGCGGAGCGGGGCGAGGCGGACCGCCACGTGATAGAGGAGGTAGTCGGCAAGGACTGTCCGGGAAGGAGTGAGGCCCAGCACTGCAGCGCCGCAGAGGCGATCAGAGTCGGCGGCCTGGCGAGGAGGAATCGGCCCCTTCCGACACCAGCAGAACTTGTGGGGGGAGCGGGGGAGAAGCAGGAGGCACACCGAACGCAACCCGGTGTCCAGAGCCGAGGGGCACCAGCAGCAGTCCCTGGCCCGGTGGACTGGAAGGTGAGGCCCCCCACCCCCATCCGCCTGATCTCCCCCCCGGCCCTAGCGAAACGGCAGCGGACCCTGAGAGCGCTAGGGGGAATCCCACATCCCCCCACACGGCCATAACAGGGGGCAGGAACCACAGGAAGCCCTGACGAGATAGCCACAACAAGGGAGGTCCATTTCCCCCCCTCCTATGCACGTCGGAACTGGACTGGGGACACCATCAGCCCAACCCGAAGCACGCAGCGGGCCCCTCCTAGGGCCACGGCTCAAGCTAACACCGCGCAATCATGGAACAGAGAGGGGAAGACACGGACGAGATTTGCGGCGGTGATCATCTGTGGGCACTATGTCTAGAGCGAAAGTGAAGGGAGGGGGAACCCAACAGAACCAGCAATCCGCTAAGCAGGACTCTAGCCTTATACAGATGTGGGCAGTGGAGACCCCAGTATCGACGAGAAGTAGGCCCCTGGAAGCCATACCGACAACGCCGGAAGCAGACCACACCGCCTCCAGCGACCTACCCCCAACAAAAGAAGATATGGACTCCTGCTTTAAAGAGCTACAAGATAAGCTCATGTCAACAGTTCAGGACCAATTCACCGCAATCAAACACGACATGCAGCAGGCAATCCATGATGTTAAACACAACATCGTGAACCTGGAAGAAAGGACAGATACCCTAGAAAAAATAGTGCAAAACGCTGAAGAAGAGGCTCTACAAAACAGCGAAACTCAAGAGCACCCCGTCCGTTTGACCCACAATCTGGAAATACAGTGCGAGGACCTAGAAAACAGGTCCCGCAGATCAAACATACGCATCAAAAATATGCCAGAATCGGTCACGGACAGGGACCTAAGGAAAGCGGTGCAGGAGGTCTTCAGGGATATCATAGAAGCACAAGACTCTGAGGCAGTGGGGATAGACCGCATCCATAGAGTGGGCCCAAAACGCACAGGGGCACCAGGGGAGAGACCCAGAGATGTGTTGGCTGCACTATCCTCCTACCTGCAAAAAGAACACATACTACGGAGAGCGAGGCAGCTTGAACAAATCAGGATGAACGGGGTGGACATTCAGCTGTTTCAAGACCTATCTGCCGTAACACTCCAAAAAAGACGAGAAATGGCCCCACTCACCAGAGAACTGGTCAAGAGAGAGATAAAATACAAATGGACATTCCCTTTCGGTCTACTGTTCGACTGGGAGGGTCAGCAAAGGAGGGCGACCACCATGGAAGAGGGGCTGGGCATCATGGATATCCAGACAGATGAGCCATCGACTAAAAACGGGAAAAAGAAGGGGGAGCAGCAGAGCAGGCCAAGGGGGTGGGGAAAGGGTCCGCCAGAAAAGGAAACGACAAGGAAGGGGAAATGAAGAGTCAAATAAAACAAACTAAAGGACGCGATTCTACAGCTCTAGAGAATCGTTGCCCAGAGGCTGTACATGCTTTGCGGAACAATACCCAATGATGGAATTCGTACTGAACAGACTCAATAGGCCTGGTGTGGAACCGGAATGACTCGCATCAAGGCCAAGGGATGACGCAGGGTTTAGGACTCGGCGCAAAGTTAGCCTCGAGTCCACTGAGGGCAGGGAGCGATAGGCGGAACGCCAGAGCTACCTTAGGTACCCGGGCCCTCCTCGAGAGCACAAGTTGGAATAAAGTTTAAGGTTGGGGGACAATCTTACAGTTTGGGTGGGAGGGGGGTCGTTCCCGAAGAGAGTGGGGAATATTCAACTCGGGCAAAAGGAGCACCCAGAAAGGACAACTGAAATGGGGAAGATGAGATTCGTAACCTTAAATGTAAGGGGCCTGAACTCCCCTGTGAAACGAAAAAAAGTAGAGAACATGTTAGGAAAGGAAAAGGCTGAAGTGCTACTTCTCCAGGAGAGACACATCAAAGCACAGGATAGGGGGAAAATTTGCCTCAGAGGCTATGATATAATGGCACAATCCAACGCAGTGGAGAAGAGGGCGGGGGTGATGATCGCAGTTAAGGTTGGTCGGAAGCAAGCCTGATCGACAAACACTCCGACAAAGAAGGAAGATTCGCTTTCGCCAATATCAAACTGCACAACACCACAATGACACTGGCTTCCATATATGCCCCAAACACGGGCCAAGATGGTTTCCTGAGAGACACGATGGGGAGGCTTGAGGAGTATGCGAAAGGTGAAATAATCATTGGAGGGGACTTTAATATGGCCTGGCACCCTCAGACTGACCGGAGTGCGGGTGGGCCCCACCACCATGGCGCCCCGTCGGTACGACTTAAACGGCGGATGGAGGGTATGGCATTGTGCGATTCATGGAGAGGACACACAGGTCAAACCAAGGGATACACATATTACTCACACGTCCACAATACGATGTCAAGAATTGACTACTTCTGGGTGTCAGTGGGGAACTTGGGTAAAATATACGACATGGAGCTGGGACCCATCTCTCTGTCAGACCACACACCCCTCTGGATGGATCTGTCGACCCCAAGGAAAGAGAAAGGAATCTGGAGATGGCAACTCCCACAGGAGATACTGTCAGACCCAGTGATGGGAGAATCCATCAGGGACAAGATCACAGAATTCTTCGAACACAACGATACAGGGGAGATCGCCCTGAGTACGGTGTGGGAGGCGTTCAAGGCAGTAATCAGGGGCCACTTAATATCCCTCAAAGCAACAAGGGAGAAACAAACACAGCAGTGGGAAACTGAACTGGAAAGGAAGCTGTCCAAAATCCGGGAAGAACTACTGACAAACCCCACCAGGAACTTAAAAAGGACGCTTAAACACACAGAGGGGCAACTTGAACTCCTCCGTAGCAAGAAAGCCCAGAGATCTCTCCTATACCTCAAACAAAGTTACTACATAAAAGCTAATAAGGCAGACAGATATCTAGCCCGATTACTCTCGTCAAATCGAAAAACAATGACCATCCGGAACATCAAAAACGCACAAGGAGACTCCCTGACGCGCACCGAAGATATAGGGGACATGTTCAGGGAATTCTATCAGAATCTATATGCTACTGAACACCCAGATGAGGTAGACCAAAAGAGATTTCTGACATCGATCCCCTTTCAAAAAATACCAGAAAAGACCAGAACGGAACTCGAGGCCCAGATAACGGAAAGTGGAGTGAAGAAGGCAATAAAAGATCTTCCACTCAACAAAGCACCAGGCCCGGATGGCTTCACAGCCTCATTCTATAAAAAATATGAAGACCTCCTCACCCCCTTCCTCACTAGACTGCTAAACACCTTTAGAGATAGTGGGAATGTTACCCCATCCATGAATGAGGCAAAAATTCTGGTGTTCCACAAACAAGGGAAAGATCCCACCCTCCCAGGCTCATACGGACCGATTGCCCTGATCAATCTAGACTCAAAAATATACACAAAAATCCCTCCTTAATTAAACCGGATCAATCGGGATTCATTCCAGGGAGGCAGACACACGACAACACAAGAAGGTTAGTTCATCTAACAGAAAAATTAGCATATCCCTCACCCCCGCAGTACTACTATCCTTAGACGCAGAAAAGGCGTTTGACCGGGTAGAGTGGTCAATGCTCTTCAAAACCATGGCACATATGGGATTCGGGAACCAATATATTAATATGATCAAGGCCAACTACTCCTCCTCCTCCCCATCGGCAAGAATAGCGGTAAATGGGGTGGTCACGGAGAGGGTGGAAATCTCGAGGGGAACAAAACAAGGCTGCCTGCTATCACCGGTCCTATATGCACTGTTCCTAGAACCACTACTAATTAAAATCAGGGAATCGGACCAAATCAGGGGGATCGAGATGGCGGGTAAACAACATAAGGTAATTGCCTATGCAGAATCTCGAGGGGAACAAAACAAGGCTGCCCGCTATCACCGGTCCTATATGCACTGTTCCTAGAACCACTACTAATTAAAATCAGGGAATCGGACCAAATCAGGGGGATCGAGATGGCGGGTAAACAACATAAGGTAATTGCCTATGCAGATGACATGTTATTGGCACTCGAACACCCATCCCAGTCCATCCCCGCGGCAATCCACCTACTCGAGTCATTCGGGAACATATCGGGCCTAAAAATAAACAAAAAAAAGTCAGAAATTTTAATCCTATCCGGGAACAAAGAAACACCGAACAGAGAAGCAGGGCATTTTGGCTTAAAAGTCGCAGAGGCAGGCATAAAATATCTGGGTATAACTCTCACGCAGAAGGTAGAGGCACTATACAAAAGAAATAACCCCTAACTTCTGGCGAGAATACAAAAAGATCTAGAGCGGTGGTGTCCCCTAAATATCTCTTGGTGGGGAAGAATCCAATCTACTGTTATGATGCCTACCCCCAAGGAGCCAGACCGGGCCCAGCAACACCAGAGGCAGACATCATGTTCCCGAACCGAGGGAAGTCCCAGCGGCCCCAGGTAGGGGCCCTTTGGACTCAGTCCTGGCGCCTTTGGCACCAGGCTCATGTTGGACAACAGTCCAGGCGCCATAGGCGCCAGGCTCATAAAGGATGACTTTGTGTTAAGAAGTACTTGGTGTGAACTTACCTGATGCAGACCGTGCTGCAACATCCAGGCCACCTAGAGGCCTGAATGGGACTATTTTACCTATGGGACTACTTTACCACACGGGTGTGGCCGGAGGAAGAATACATACCTTAGAGGAAGAATACATACCTGGAACTACTTTGAAGGCTATTAAAGCCATGCCCAAGCAGCAACTCGCGCTTCGCGTTGTTCTGCACCTAGCAGCTGGACGCTCACCGTGTCTGCTCCAGCATCCGGACTCCAGCCACGCCCGACAGCATCCTGGAACACCTGTAAAGGGAGAAGAGAGGAGAACAGGAGAAAGAAGAGACATTACCTGCTTAATCCGCATTCCAGAGTCATCTCGCCGACGATCCTAAAGGGAAGACATTCATTTTTAAAAGCACATCGCATAGCTCGCTGCAGCGCAGCATTCCACTCACCTTTACTGGGCGCCTTCTTGCCCATCAGCGACCATCTGGATCTTCCGCCGCATTTCAGCGCCTAAAGGAGAAAAAGACAAGAACAAAGGTGAGCTAGGGAAGAGAATAAGAAAGGCTTAATTTCCACCATAAGACTTACCTGTTGGGTCAATCCCTCTTCACTTCGGGTCGGCGCTGTTTCTTCGGCATTTCCGAACCCCGGCCCCTAAGGGGAAAAAGACATAAGCATTAGTGCATTAATGCAAGAACACTAGAGGAACCACTCATCAAAAACTCACCAGAAGTTTCCTTCGACAGTTCCATTCCCTAACTCGGGATCTTCATTCAGCACCTGAAATAGAGAAAACAGACACTGGTTATTTAAAGCTTGAACTTGCAACAGAATTCTTACGATACCTTACCGGAAAAGTCAAGCGAACTTGAACTCTCACCAATCCGAGATCCAGTGAAGTAACTGGATAACAACACGCCCCTGCATCAGAAGCAGGATGGAGAGCTCGTCCTTTCAGACCCTAAGGTGAGACTTCACGGGGAATTGCAGAAGGGTTTCGTGGAGGGTGAGAAGGGGAGTGGGAGGCCTACGCATTATCCCGCAGATTGTTGATACTCCCTTTTCACACACAGAAGGATATTTCTACGAGCCAGACAAGCCAGATTTGGGGGTCCGGTCCATTCCATCTTCCGAGTCCTGCGCATCACCCTAGAAGAGGCCACAGCAACCCAAACCAGTCCAGCGCCTCCGTGGGAGTCAGGTGAGCGTTACAACTACTGTATCACTTCCAATCCCTCCCGATCGTGATCCCAGATTCCTTTTTCAGAGCATTGGCAAAGTCGGTCTCATTCATATGGAACAGGAAACCCCCCAGAGTAGCCAGATCAGTTCTCACGTCACACATCAAGGAGGGGGGGCCTAGCGCTCCCTCACTTTAAGAACTACTACCAAGCGGCGCAACTATGAATCCTAAAAGAATGGCTGGGAGACAACCAGCACACAATCTGGGTGACCCAGGACAGGGCAGTCGCAAGAACACCACTGGAGGACCTATTATGGAAATCAAAGCAACATAGGCACCCAAACCTGCGCATCAGCGAGGCCACGTTGAATGCCTGGGATGAGCAGACACGGAAAGGGAACATTACTACTGCTATGGCCCCGTTCACTCCAATATGCAGGAATCCGCAATTCCCACCAGGGACAGAGCACGGCGCATACGAGAACTGGGAGGAAGCTGGCTGTAGGAAAATTGGGGAGATGTTCGTGGACAAGGAGATGAGATCCTTCGCCGACTGCAAAACATTATGGAACCTCACAAAAGCGGACAGATATAAATATGAACAGCTCAAACACTGGCTGTCCTCACCCGAGATAACACACACAGCGACAAGGGAACATACCGCCTTTGAAAAGTTTCTCCTTACCAACTCAGGAGACAGAAAACTAGTCTCCACTCTCTACAAATTCATAAATACACAGGAGGAAGACATAAAGTGGGCATACATGAAAAAATGGGAAAAGACGCTGGGAGAAGACATCACATTACAACAGTGGCAGTCGCTATGGGCTGATATCCCCAAATTAACCCGAGCTGCCCAAACCAGAGAAATGTGGATTAAAATTATTACACAATGGCACTACACCCCAGAGAGGCTAACAAGTATGTTCCCACACACATCAAACCGCTGCTGGAGAGGCTGCACTGACAGGCACGTGGAGACACATCTGGTGGGGCTGCCCAAAGGTCAAAGGCTTCTGGACAGAAGTAATATCCAAACTAAAAAAGATATATCCAGAAGCGGAATGATTTACGGAAAAAATCTGGCTTTGCGGACTTAAAGGGCTTCATGCCAAAATACTCACTAAGGCGCAATGGAGGAGTCTCATGGGCCTAGTCATAGCGGCCTGGGTCACTATCGCACAGGGATGAAGAAGAAAGATCCACCATTGCTATACACATGGTATATAAGGTCTGGTCCCAATTGGCCATGGACAAGATAACACACAATCTCCAAGGAACACAAGGCTCCTTCACAAAAGAATGGGGAGGAGTACTAGAATATCTCCAATCAGACTATATGGCACAGTGGTGCCGCACTCCATAAAAATTACGGACTTTTTCACTTCTTAATCGATCCCGAGAACATTTGAACATTAACTTCTCTTCCGAACGGGGTGGGTGGGGGGGCGGGATTGGGAAGGTTGGGGACTGTTTACTTCTGTACTATCTATGAAAATATTAAAACTATGTTTTAAAAAAAAAAAAGTTACTCCCACTGGGAGGGGCACCAAAGGTGCCACGTTCATGGCTCCACTCTTGCCAGATGTCTGACAAGTGTGGCAGCTTCTACAGCATGTATCTAAATCAGACCCCATCTTGGGCCATAAGAAATATAGAGAAATCCTTTCCTTGGTCTTCTTAAAACTTAAGTGACCATCTAAAGGAATCTCATGGTCTAACTGTAGAAACTGGGGTCTCACCTCCTGAGGCACTACAAGTCGTCTGTAGTCCCCTGGGGTAGACTCTGTAGGCTCACTGTAAAGGAGGCCATCCTCCCAGTACAGCCTGTGCTTCCCTGGCTCCTGCCCTTCCAGCTGGGAAGCTGCCTGCTGGCAAAGTCCTTCAAGAGTTGGACACTCTTTGACCTCCGCTGAAGTCTGCCCTAGAGGGGCCACCTTCTGCAAGTAAGGTCTGCAGCTCAGGATGATCTTTAGGATCCAGATCTCCAACAGAGGGAAGGGCTTCTTCCCGCTCTGTTTCACCTGTAGCTGGCTCACCATCCTCTGGTTGGTCCTCCCACTCAGCCTCAGCTGTTGGAGGGGCACAGGTGTGAACTTGGACTGTCCTCTCGGGGATGTCTTTGTTTTATGCACAGCAGTGATGCCTTTCTTTCTTCCTGAGACCTGGGGTTTCCCCTTTGCCTCGTTCCTTGTCCTGGAATTAAAAGGGTGTCCTTCCTGTTGACTGGGAGTTATAGGTATTTCTGTAACTACCCACCGAGAGTCATCCAAAGTTTGCTCTCTGGCTAGTCTAGTCTGCACCTGCTCTCTCTTACTTGGAGGCCTGTGGGTGCTTGATATAACTCCAATAGCTTTTAAGTCATTCCCCAACAGGACTCTCCCAGGCACCTCATTTTTGTACACTGACCGGTATGCTTAGTCATATTGTTGCACTGGGTGAGAGCTGGTAATATTGGAACCATCTGGACAGAGCCTCCAGCAAGTTTAGTGTAGCCTTTGGGTGCCTTAGCAACATCCTAAGGTTTGAAAAAGGTTTCATCCACCACTATAATGCTGGCCCCAGTGTCTCTAATGGCATGGGTCTCCTGACCATTCATAAGTGCACTGTCCTTGTAATATTCTTTTGTGTTATCTGGAATAGAGTTATACACATCAACATTTTGCTGTTCCCACAGACCCATGGACACTAAAACACTGGCTGAGACTCCAATGGGGTCTTCAGTCAATAGATGAAAGTTTTCACTTGCCATATGGACTTCTCCATCAGGGATGAAGGCTAAGAAGGCAGTGTGGACCCCTGAAGGTTTACCCTTGCATCTGGGATCCCCTTTCACATGGGCAGTTGACCCACAAGTATAACATTTACCAAATGTTTTCTGGAATGGTGGTTTTGAATAGATTGTGTCCTCCAACGTATTCCACATCTTTGACATGTAATGTCCACAGCTGTGCACTTCGGAATCTTTTTCGGCAGAGGGCATCCTGTGTCAATGACATCGGGTCGATGTCCCTCGATGGCCTCCGTCGAGGGCGACGTCACCGGATGTTATAAATAGGACGCACTACGCACGTAGCCTCAGTTCCGTTTTTTGCACGAACGTGTTAACTTCGTGATACTCGGCGCGCCTTGTGTGTTCATCATTACAATGACTTTCTCTTCGACCCCTCCGACTCCGCGGTCTGGCTTCAAGACCTGCCGAGACTGCAAGTCGAAAATCTCACTCACCGACCACCACCGCATTTGTTTGTGGTGCCTGGGCGAGTCGCATGACACCAACGACTGCTCGAAATGCCAGTCACTGACTGCCAAGGCCTTGCGGAAGGGGAAGTTCCAGGTAGGTAGGGGCTCTAAGCCTGTTAAGACCCATACTTCCAAGTCCAAGGGGGTTTCCACCGACAACTCGAGCGGCGACTCTCTGCGTCGGTAGGAGTCCCAGGGATCTCGGTCCCGGAGTTGTTCCTGCCACTCGTCTTCCTCATACCGGCACTCTAGAAAGCGCCGTCACTGGTCGCCTTCCCCCTCTTCCTCGGAGGAGGGTGCCTCAAAGAAGGTTAAGTGCCCAACGAAGTCCTCGACTCCGGAGGAATGGGCAGCGTTTAAAGAATCTATATTAGCGATTTTTCAATCGCAGGGCACGGGTCCGGTCGCGCCTTCTGTCGAAGCCGGCCAGGATCGGTCTCGTACCCTGGTTCACACGCATTCCGGCTCAGGTCTTCGTTGCGACTTGTATCGGGAGCCTTCGAGGTCCCGTACGGACAAAGATTCAGAAAGTCACAAGAGAAGTGTCTCTAGGTCTCGGTCCTCGTCCCCAGCGAGACCGCAGCTACCTGTTGAGGGCTCGATGCAGGCATCGACTCGATCGATGCAGTGTCCGTCTGACTTTGGACGTCAAAGCTTTACCATCGTACTAGCCCACGGCGCCGTCGGCACCTGTGTCGACGCCGAAGCCTTCGGCGCTCACTATGTCGAGGTTGTCGATGCTCTCGGCGCCTTAGGGGATTGTTTCTCGAAATTTGCCTTTGTCGTACCCGGATCTCGTGGCTACTCCAAGGAAGGCTACTGGGAAGTATGTGCAGCCAGTTTTGGCCTCCAGGCCCTCTTCTGTCCCCAGGCCTGGGTTTCAACTCCCTCTGGATGACATTCATGAAGAGGAAGAAAGGTCTGAGGTTGAGGACCCTGGTGACCTCGATAAGGCTCCACTTTTTTCTGGAGATAGTCAGTTGGAGGAGTTGCGGCAGACCATCCATGATGCCAGTGGGTTGGACACTTCTCCGGAAGTGGAATTCGGTAGGCCTGGGGCTCATGCAGAGTCTTTGTACAGGAGGCTCATGGAGAGGGTCTCAGAGTATCTGGGCTGGTCCAGTCCTCCTGAAGACTTTGTGCAGGATAATCTGATGGACATTTTAGATCAAGGTCCGCCCTCTCACCCTGTTTTGCCATTTCATCTTACCTTGCAGAAAAGGGTGGCAGCTGCTTGGCAGTCCCCGGAATCTCTTCCTGCTGTTAATAAGTCTTTGACCAAGAAATACCACTCTTCCGTTAGGGACCCCAGCTATTTATCTATTGACCCCACTTCCGAGAGTTTGATGGTGTGGGTGGCTACGGCCACCTCGAGGCAGGCGGCATACTCTACCATCCCTCCGGATAGGGACGACAAGAGCTTTGACAGTTGGGCCCGGGAGGTATTTTCTGCTGGGAGCATGGCCCTAAAATCAGCCAACTCCACGTGTGTCTTGGCAAGGTTTTCACACATTCTGCTGAATAGTTTTTCTTTGGCGGCTGAGCATATTCCTGAGGGGGAAGAAAGGGATGGGTTCCTTGCTCTCGTGAAGGATGGCAAGGTTTTCATGTACAAATCCCTTCAGTCGGGTTTAGATACGGCCGACAGTGTTAGCCGGTCCATGTCTGTGAGCACTGTTATACACAGATGTGCATGGTTGCAGAAGTCGGGGGTTGCTCCGGATGTGCAGGCCCGTCTTCTGAACATGCCCTTTGATGACGCACATTTGTTTGGCAGCAAGGCTGACGAGAGCCTTGAGAGGTTGCAGACCTCAAAAGCTGCAGCGAAATCTTTGAGCGGCGCAGTGCCTCAACCTCTGCCTTTTCGTCCTAGGAGACAGCAGTGGAGGGGAGGTTCTTTTTGTTACTACTCCTCCTTTGGTGGAACGAGAGGGGCCGCCAGTGAAAGGGGCCAGCGAAAAAAGTACCCGTGGTGGACGGGGGCATCGTGGTGCCAAAGCCGCTCATGCAGCTGCCTCTTTGCCTTCAGGCACTGCCGCAGCCGCTTCCAAACAGTCATGAGGCCATGTTGCATGGTTCGCCGGTTGGGGGTAGACTGTCTTAGCATCTCGAAGAATGGCAGGCCATTACTTCAGATGCGTGGGTTCTGGATACCATAGCCCACGGCTACTGTCTTCCCTTCCTTCAGCGGCCTGAGGACAATCCACTGGGAAAACTCTCTTTAGAAGCTTCCGGATCCTCTCCTTGCGCAGGAGATCTTGTCCCTGCTGGAGAAAGGCACTATAGAATTGGTGCCTGTAGCGGAGAGGAACAAGGGATGGTATTCCCCTTATTTTTTAGCCCAAAGAAAGACGGGAGATTGAAACCCATCATGGACTTGCGTTGGTTGAACAAACTTCTCCGGAAGGACAAATTCAAGATGGTCTCTCTTTATAAAGTCCTCCAGGCCCTTCAACTTCAGGATTGGTTGGTGTCTCCGGAGCTCAAGGATGCTTACTTTCATGTGCTGATCCATCCCGTGCACAAAGTACCTGAGGTTTGCTGCTGGTGACTTGCACTTTCATTTTCGGACGGACCTCCGCCCGAGGGTCTTCACCAAGCTAATGGTGGTGGTGACAGCGTACCTCAGGCGAGGGGGGATTCACGTCTACCCCTACCTGGACGACTGTTGATCCAGGCGCGCTCTCCCGAGAAAGTGTTGGATCATCTCGGTCTCACCTGCTGCACCCTCCACAGGCTGGGCTTCTCCCTGAACTTCAAGAAGTCGCATCTGACACCTTCCCAAGAGCTCCAGTACTGATGCAAATATTTCCAGTCTTTACTAGATTCAGAGCAAGAATGACTCCAAAGGGGGTAAACCCATGATGGAGTCTTGGATTGTACCAGATAGCGGTCTAGTGGATCAAGCCACGGAAAGTAAGCCGAGGATGATGCCCACTTCCAGATTCGTATATCCCGAGGGTGGTTCTAGGATGCATCGCGTTGCTACTCTCTTAGGAGTCGTGCTACGCTCTGTGAGTTCGCCTAGTGCAGGGTCACGATATTATCTCCTTATAGTATTCTATTCCTCTGGTGTTGTTTTTCTTCGGCCACTAATCTATCTACTCCTTTGTGAATAGATTGCTGGTCAATTTCACTTTGGAGGCTTACAGTTCCCCGTTCTCAGAAGTTGCTCTCCTCCCTCGCTGTGAGTCTTTCCCAGATGCCGCGGTAAGGTCCTTTACTCCTAACACCTGATGTCCTAACACCTTTCGCTTCCTCTCCTACCTCTCCCCCGCTTCATGCCTTACCTCTTATTCCTGTACTTCCTTACCCTCTCCATCCTCTCTTCTCCCTTCTACCCCACCTCCAGCTCTTAACTAGTCTTATTCTTTCCTATCTTCTTCCTCACACCTTCTAGCCTTCCCTCTTACTTCCGCTACTACCTCCACTAACTCCTCACTTTCCCTCTCACACCTCTATCCCTCACCACTCCCTCCTCACCTCAGCAATATTGTAAAGTGTTCCTTATACTGTTTTCGAGTTGTGATTCAATTGCCATCTTATGCGTGTTGTATTTTTTCTTAAAGGGCTATATAAATTCAATCAAATACAAATACAAAATACTCTAAACGCTTCCTCGCCCTCGGAACACATCTATCCATTCCTCCGTCATCTCTCAGATAATATAACTTCTATCCTTCTTGTATCTTAGGATCTATGCCAAGAACTAATCCCCTCGGTCCTGAAAGCCAGAACACTTGGGCTCCTAAAACACTCCCAGTCCTTCGTTAGGGATAACCCAGGGCCAGTTAATCCATGCACTTTGGGCTATCAACTCCCCAGCTCTTTACTCTTCACTTTCTGCTCTCTACAGATACCTCAACATAATCCACTCATCTTCTATGCATTTCTTCTTCATAGCCGCTTTACAGGGGTAAGAAAGGTTTTGGGAGGTGGGGGGAAAGGTGGCAGGGAGTCAAGAGACACAGGGATTTAGTATTAATCTCCATTCCTTTTGTGTAGTTAACATCAGAAGGGGGCAGGATTTAATACAAGCAGAAACTACTACCGGACCTGCACTTCATGTCAAGGGAGAACTGCAGCAAGGATCCACGATCCCCAGCAGCTCTTCTCAGGGTTTTTTCCCTTCTGGGTTTCCCTGGGGTTCTTTCTGGGTCCAAGCCTTGTGCTGGGACCCAGAAGAGAATTCAGGTAGAGTCCATTAATCTGCAAACCGGAGGACATCTTAAACTGCAAAAGCCCAGATCCATCGGGATACAGGTAGGTGATTCCCGATAGCTTCCCAGACTTTGGGTGAGAAATTGATTTCTAGTATAACAGATAGCAACGCCTACAAACACTATCACCCGAGGTAGGGGTGGTCACAGAGATCACCTATCCTTTCCATTACTGATCACTATGGATCAGCAGATTGAGCAGCTAATAGCTGCGGTACAGTCCCTCACCACAGAAGTACATCATCTTAAACAGGAGAATGCAGTTTTGAGGCAGAACCAGCAGAAGGCAGCTCACCAAGCTCAACAGGCAGCCCAGCAGGCAGCCCAACGAGCATCAGCTAGCCGTATCCCACATTGTTCCGAAGTCCCACCTGGACCCCTTCCGGGTGGACAGTTTGATGGAAACCCACACACAGTAAAAGAGTTTATAGACTCCTGCGCAATACAGTTCACCTTCAAGGGAGCTTATTTCCATACAGACAGGGACAGGGTCGGATACATGATCTCTCAGATGGCAGGTCCCGTTCTGCCCTGGGCAACTCCGCTGGTAACCACGAGTAACCCGATGCTGTGTTAGACACGTCCTTGGGGAAGTGTTTGCCTCCCAAGGTAAGGGCTTATCACATTGTGCAGATGATGGACAAGTTTCAACATGGCCAGAGTCTCCCGGCTTTTGAATTCTTAAGGTTGCTCGGCCTCATGGCATCCTGCATTTTTCTGGTGCCAGAGGCCAGGCTGCGGATGAGATCCCTGCAGTGGGCCCTCAAGATGCAGCGGTACAGTTCTCCGGCAAGATGTCGGATCCCGTTCAGATTCCACTCTCGGTCTCCCAGGATCTTCTGTGGTGAGCCAACGAAGGGAACCTGATGAGGGGAGAACCGTTTTGGCAACCATGGCCGGAGTTGACTGTAGTGACAGACGCTTCCCTCACAGGATGGGCCGCTCATGTCAACGACTTGACCGCCAGCGGTCGTTGGTCTCCGTTGGAGTCCAGACTCCACAACAATCTGTTAGGGCTGAGGGCCATCAGGCTAGCCCTGAAGGCTTTTCTGCCCTCTGTACGGGGGAAGAGTGTCCTGATCATGACGGACAACACAGTGGCCATGAATTACCTCAACAAAAAAGGGGGCGGGGGGTCACTTGCATTGTGCAGAGAGGCAATGCAGCTCTGGTTCTGTGCCATCCAGCAGAAAATTTCGATCTCGGCAGTTCATCTGGCCAGAGATGAAAATGCAGCAGCAGACACTCTTAGCAGGCAGAGCACGGTCGCCCACGAGTGGGAGTTGGCTCAGGAAGTCCTTCAGGAGAACTACACCCTTTGGGGAACCCCGCAAGTTGATCTCTTCGCCACCAGTGTCATCCGGAAGTGCTAGAGATTCTGCTCAAGGGAATTTCCTCCAAGAGGAGCCTTAGGAGACACGTTTGTGGTGGATTGGTCCTTCCCACTGCTGTACGCATTTCCTCCAGTCCCTGTCATTCCTCAAGTGTTGCAGAGGTTACAGAGGTTCGGTTCCCACATGATCCTCATTGCTTTAGATTGGGCCAGGAGAGCGTAGTACCCGGACCTTCTAGAAATGTCCATCTGCCCTCCACGCCCGCTTCCCTACCGAGAGGATCTGCTCTTGCGCGAGGGGTGCGGTCATGTTCTCTTCTCCATCCAGAGGTCAAGACTCTCAAACTTCACGCTTGGTATCTGAAAGGTTGAGGTATAAAAATTGGGACCTCCCGGATGACGTGATGGAGTTGTTGCTTTCGTCCAGGTGGCCTGCAACAAAATCCCTGTACCGTTCTTACTTTCTTTGGCCCACAGGGGCCTTCAATTGGGTACCATTCAAGGTTAATTGGCGGCGCTGTCTATCTTTAAGTGCGCGTCTGAAGAATGTTCTTACTTTAAGATTTCTTTGTTTCTTAAAGGACTGACTAATGTATTCCTGCCGTCCCCTTTCCAGGTGCCGGTCTGGGATTTGTATTTGGTATTGAAATTTCTCATGGGTGCTCCGTTTGAAACTTTGCACTCTTGTCCTTTGAGATTACTGTCCTTCAAGACTGTGTTCTTGGTTGCGGTTCCTTCCGCTCGCAGAGTGAGTGAATTGCAGGCACTTTCATCTAAGCCACCCTTTAGTGTGTTTCACAAGGACAGGGTTGTACTGCGAGTAAGTCCCGCTTTTCTACCTAAGGTAGTTTCTGAATATCATTTGAGTCAAAAGGTGGTTCTGCCATCTTTCTACCCTCCTCCCCATCCTAGTAAGGAAGAGGAGCAACTCCATCAGTTGGATCCTAGGAGAGCTTTTACATTTCTAGGATGTCCTGGGTCAGTGGACGATCAACTCTTTGTAGGATATGCTGGACACCGATATGGCCAGGCTGTTACCAGACAGACCTTGTCCAGGTGGATTATCCTTACCATTACAGAGTGTTACCGATTGGTGGGTAAGGACCCTCCTGAAGGGTTGAGAGCTCATTCCAATAGGGGCGTGGCTACTTCTACCGCCCTCCAGCGGGGTGCTCCTATTAGGAATATTTGTGATGCTGCTACATGGGCATCAATCCACACATTTGTTAAACATTCCCTGGATATAATCCATGGTCCAGATATGGCCTTTGGGAAGGCGGTTCTTTATTCTGCAATCTAATTGGGCACTCAAAATTGTTTTCCCTCCTCCATTTACTGGTACTGCTTTCGGAGTCTGTCAAAGATGTGTAATATGTTGGAGGACACAATACATTCGAAGAAAAAGTTACTTACCAACTGGTAACGTTCTTTCGACTGGATGTTCCTCTAACGTATTCCACATATACGTATACATATATTCTCTAGCCTGCCCCTCTGGAGAATTTCCTATGCGATTGCAGCTTCCATTTCCGCAAGGCTAGGCGCTGTCAAGCAGGCATGAGACTGGTGCCACACGTTCTGAGGGGAAAAACTTAAACTGAGGCTACGGGCGCCGTGCGTCCTATTTATAACATCCAGTGACGTCGCCCTCGACGGAGGCCTTCGAGGGACATCGACCCAACGTCATTGACACAGGACGCCCTCTGCCGAAAAAGTTTCCGAAGTGCATAGTTGTGGACATTACATGTCAAAGATGTGGAATACGTTGGAAGAACATCCAATCGAAAGAATGTTACCAGTTGGTAAGTAACTTGTTCTTCTGCTGACCTCCCTCTGGTGTGGCACCAGAGGTTTCACTAGATTGACCTGGTTTCCCAAATGGCTTACCCTTCTTATGTTTGTGGGCCTTTTTGGGTGGTTAGATTTAGAATTCTCGTTGTCAGCTTTCTTGTGCTGCTTCCCCTCATCCTTTTTGTGAGTGGCCCAGAATCCTTGTGAGTAGCCCTGTTGGCAACCCACAAGTCAGCAGCCTTTGCTGGCTTCTTGGATCAATCTCTTTTGAGTCAGCCAAGTGCTGTCTCAGCTCAGGAGAGCAGGCATCAAACATTCACACACCCAGGTAGACCAAGGGGCACCATCAGTCTTTTTGAGGGTCCTAAACCTCTCAAGGTACTGGCAAGGAGTTTTCCCAAATCTGGCTGTAAAAGCCAGCTTCACATTCTCATACTCCAATCTTTTAAGTTGCCCCACCTTCATTACAGCATCAGTTTCGACCTGGGGGAGCCTATACAAAAGCCAAGGAATCAGCGGATTCCCTGTGGCACCCTGAATCCAATGATTGTATTCAAAAGCAGCCAGCCAATCCAAAATATCAAGTTTCACATCATACATACTCACTGCTTCTTTGGGCAGGCGAGGCCGCTTGGGACTGGAAGACCTAGAGGACTCTGGGAGGGAAACATTTTCAGGGGACAATCTTTTATTTCAAGAGCATGTTGCATTTCCAATTCCCTGAGTTTGATGTCCTGATGTTTGGCTTTAGCTTGAGCTTGCAACCTTTTGAATTCCAATTCAAGTCTCATTTTCTCAAGAGACACATATTCTGGACTCAGTGATGGACCTTGTGGGGTCCCAGTGGACAAAGGTTGAGGCTAAAGGCCCTGCTGAGGCAAAGAGGGGCTCCTATCCTGGGACTCCTCTCCTCCCTCCGACCCTTCCAAGACATTAGAGTTAGACTCTGAATTATCATCCCCTTTATCAATTTCCACATTTTATGGATTAGTAGGAGTTACAGCCCTACTATCCAACCTTTGGTGATCTAACAGCCTTGTAATCAATTCATTTTTCTTTCTTTTAACAGGGAGATTCCTGACTTTACACATCTCTTTCAGTTGTTCTACTGTTAGAATGAACAGGGCTTCCTGCTTGAAGTTATCCATACTAGGCATGTTACAATTGCTATTCTAGTAGAGCTTAGCCATGTGAAGGTTTTTAGTTAAACAAAAGTAAAGCAAACACTCAATGTAAAAAATTATGGGGTTTGACAAACTGTGGACCTGTAGGCGCTGGTGGGATTGGATAGTCCGGTATTTGTTAGTATGGCAGCTTTGTCAGGTAATGGATGAGTAAGGTTTGTTTCGTGTTAGACAAGTGGTTAGTTTTATTTCTTTAGTTATTCAGCACTAATGAAATACAATCTTAGACGTAGAGGTGCCAGTTTTAACATATTGACACTTTACACAGCCGACGCGCGTTTCAACCTTAGTCTTTTTCAAGGCTGATTGAGTTTTTTCATGAGCTTAAAGAATGGTGAACTGGTCCTACCCAGTAAGGTGCCAGTGGGCTGGATGGCCGTTTCTGAGCCGGTTGGCAGACATGTGTTCCGCACATGGCTGTGTGTAAAGTGTCAATATGTTAAAACTGGCACCTCTACGTCTAAGATTGTATTTCATTAGTGCTGAATAACTAAAGAAATAAAACTAACCACTTGTCTAACACGAAACAAACCTGACTCATCCATTACCTGACAAAGCTGCCATACTAACAAATACCGGACTATCCAATCCCACCAGCGCCTACAGGTCCACAGTTTGTCAATCCCCACAATTTGTCTTCACAATCAGGAACCCTGGAGTTGGTTCCTTGACAAACCAGGACTCAGGCTGCAGGTTTAACAAAGGAATTAAACTAACCAGAAGTGCGCAGGAGTGAGGGAGTTCCGCCTTTCAAAAACTCCACCCATGCTCAAACTACAACTCAATGTAACAACTCTACAATAGATCCCACTGCTGCCACCAGTGTTAGGCAAGATTGTGTGCAGTACCCTTTGGGAGACTACATCAACCTTGACCTCCTGCCAATAGGAACCCAACCTTTGGTATACATCTGTACTACGCAGGTTGGTAGTGTGGCTGAGCAGCCAGGCTTATCTCAAGAGGGGTCAATGTGAGCAGTAATGTTATGACAGACTTTCACAGTGACAGTTATTCAAATAAACACTTATATGCAAGGTTTCTTGATTAAACAATTATTAATTTATTTAACAATCAGTTATATAAGCCTTCTTCAGAAGGGAGCAAAATATGTAACAATTATAATACACTTCAAAACACACTCTGTTTCTCTAAATCAGATGATACCAATTGGGGATGGCACACAGACCCTTCCTACACCCTCAGGTGACTTAAATAGCTAGTACACTGTGGACATTGATTTATCACGGGTACATTTGGAGCAATACTGAGTTTAGGTGTAAAATATTTTAATAGAGGAAGAAAACAAAGGTTAAAAATAATAAACTGGCAAATACTTTTTAAACCTTCGAATGCAAAGTACATTAACCCTTTCCTGCGGGAAAGGCAAAAGCGCAAAGTCAGAGGTAAGAAGAGTTTCTCAGGGAGCCAGGACAGTCAATGTTAGTTGAACAGAGTCTAGGGGAACTGAAAATATTCTTTGCAGGTAAGTAAAAGTCTTGCACAAAGTATTTAGAAATGTTTGTGGAAATAAGATTCACTTGAAGGGCCACAAGCTGGGAGGCTTGTGAGGGCCAAAGCTGCAAGCAACTCTGCAAAAGCAACCAAGACAAGTCTCAACTGAGAAAAAGTAAGGCTACACAACAACAGGTAAGTCCTCTTAGGTTTACAGTTCCTTTGGTTAGAAGAAATGGTCCAAGCTTGCTTCTGTTCCTGTGTGGCTCTACAGATCCTGTTGTTCCTGTGCCTTAGTTGTGAAGACAACAGGGGGTACTTTTGGGGACTCCTGCAACACAACGGGAAGGTCGGCGGCAGCAAAGGTCCAACTTCAATTCAGTGGCACTTTGCTGTTTCAGCTCCTCGCGTCTACAGAAAATAGCAACACTGCGGTTCTCGGATACCACTTAAGACTTTCCTTGCATCTGGGGCCCAGCACTCTGTTGAGGTGGCTCAAGCTTGGTCAGTCCTGATTCAGGGAAGTCCAAAGTATCTTCCTGGCACTCGGATCCGACTTAAAAGTGATGCACTCGATCTGTTGTTCCTCTCCCTGGCACTTTGATTCCAGCAGCAGCAGCGGAACTACAGCCAGCTCCGAGAGGATGTCCAGACAAGTTCACTTTGGGGTTTATTGGACCCACCAACCCACCGGGCAAACCAACGGTCCAGGAATTGCAGCAGGCATCTCTTGCAAGTTGTTCTTTGGATTCCTTCATCCAGTGGTCGTCTCTGCCTTCCCAGCCAAAAAGCCTCACCTTTAATGCAGGTTTCTTGCATTCATTCCAGCCTAGCTGTCAATGACACAGCAGGGTGGCTGTCCTCCAAGGACAGCCAGCCAGCCAATCACCTTTGGGTACATTCCTGTAACCAAGGGCATTAAGCACAGGGAGTTTCTGGCACCTATCTCACTTCCTGCCCCTGCCAGACATACTGGAGCCAGAGGCCGGGTTCATATGTGAATCCTGCCAAAAGTCAAAACGAACAAAGGCATCAAACCTGGTTTGGCGCGCAGAGTAAATCTCAAGAAGGAACTTTCCAACAACAAATTACGACAAAAGACAACCAGGGCCATGTTGACAAAATGGGCACCCTTGGGTGCCTTACTGCAGCTGCGAACGCAGCCCGTGGTAAAAACACACAATGGTAGTAAAAAAGTAAACCACTGCCACCAGCCACTAATTGTAGAAAGGGTAACCTAACAATGTTACATGAGAAAATAGGCAAAGTGGATACTAAGTAACCCCTCAGCACCCTATTGTAAGATCGTGTTTGCTGGGTCTAGAAGTTACAAAATGTAAGTAAAGTCAGTTTCACTTCACTGCTCTTGGAAACAGTAGTTTGACCAAGAGAAGGTATTTAAACCTTTGGGAAATCTAAGAGACTTCCCTGTTACACTGCACTGAAGGTTCTGTGTGTCACAATGTAAAGATGATGCATATGGAGTTTGTCAGACTCCAAAGTCAAAAGAAACACAGAGTCCAAATCACAGAAAAATACATGAGGGTGGGAAAATGGTCTCTCTCTCCAGGTTAAAAATTAAAAAGTCCTGAAGTCCAGCAAAAGAGCTGGGGGTCTCTAAGGTAGAGGGAATTAGCACATTTCTGATAATCCTCCCTAACACCCCTTTGGCCCACATGATCTCTGCCTTTACCTCCAACTTTCAGTGTTATGTGGATGACACACAGCTCTTTTAGGCTACCCTCTGCCTCTTCCTCCTCGCTCATTTTGGACTGTCTGTCTGCGATTCAGTCCTGGTGTGCTGCTAATGATCTCTGCCTTAATGCCAATAAGACAGAGATCGTCCTCATTGGGACCCCTGCTCCTATTTTCCCACTTTCACTCTGGCCGACCACCCTTGGTCCTGCACCCTCATCCACTAGTTAGGCAAAAACCTGGGGGTCGTCTTTGACCCTACTCTCTCCTTCTCTTTTCACATCTCAGACATGTCCAAAAAGTCCCACTACCAGCTGCACCTCCTCAGAGATATCCTCACCTCCCCCTAGAGGCTCACTGTCTCCAGTGCCCTGGTTCTCTCCAAACTGGACTACTGCAACAGACTTTCTCTCAATCGTCCCACTTCTACTGTTCGACCTCTTCAAAGTATCCAGAACAGAACTTCAAGACTTATACTTGGCCTCAGGCCCAGGGACTGCATCTCTCTGGCACTGAAATCCCTCCACTGACTCCCAATGGCTGCTGTTAGGACAGTTTTTCTGAAGTCCAGTTAAGGGCCTAGTAAAACCATTCAACTGAGGCAGTACAAGACTCCACTCTTAGTATAAGACTGTACCACCTGAGTACATGGTAGCGTAGGCAGAGCAGCCAGGCTTATCTTAGGAGGGAGAGAGGGCAGTAGATACAGTACAAGTGAAAATTGTAATACAAATGATCCAAAGAAACACTGAAACACTATGTATTATAAAAATAAAGGATTTATTTAAATACAAGTAGGCCCAGATAAATCTAGGGGTTAAGTAAATAATGAAACATTATATGAAATCACAATATAACACAACACTATACTTGAAAGTACACAGACCCAAGAATAGACCTTATTTGGAACACCTAACAGTAGTTCTAGGGAAGTCAAAACCTTGTTATACACATTTAGTATAGGCCAAGCCTATCCTTTGGAAGTAAAAGACCAATGGTTACTTTTAGATTACTTTTGGTAATACAAGGACAGTAGGCCCTTCCAGTTGTACAGTGACTCTTGGAACAAATCACATAAACAGTCAACTGGACAATATACTTTTGGTGAATAGTGAAACACTTATTCTAGGTGCAGTAAAAACCTATTACTACTTTTGTCATAACACACAGTTATACCAGGTGAGCAAAACCTAATGGATGTAATATACAATTACAGATGCTTTGGAAATCAGGGAACCCCAGATGGAGATAAGCAATAACTCTTGTAACTTGTTTTGGATGGCACACAGCTAACACAAGGTAAGTAAAACCCACTTACTTTAACTTCACAATGAAGGGGAAAGTAAAACCCAATGTCACACTTTACTGAATAGATATTGTAGGTAGGCAACAACCTAATGTAGACTTCTTAAAGACAGGCTAGCAGCAAGTCAGGGGAAGCAAGACCCAGTTGGGGGACACTCATACAGTTATCCTAACAGGACTAACCTGGTGATACCAACAGTTGGAGGACACTCGTACAATTACCCTTCAGGAATAATCTGGTGAAACCAACACATTACTTTTGTAAAGAGGCACAACCTAATCACAGGAGAGTAAAAAACCTTCACATCTACTTTCTTTTAGACTGGCAAAACAGTGGCTAAGGAAGGAAAGATGTTAACCATACTTTTAAGAATAGTGCATCACACATCCAAGATCAGTAAGAACTTTTGTAACTGTTCACTCTTAGAATTACAGTTACCAACCAACTCTTTACAAGTAAGTAAAAACACTTGATTTCTCTTCTAGGCAGAAGTCCCAATCCCTTCAAAGTCTTTTCCCTTAGAGCATGAGTGTTCTCAGTGGCAGAAGGGGGGTCACTAGGACTAGTGACCAACAGGCAGTGTTAGAATAAGTTCTTTAGTAGCAAAAGCCAGAGTTTCCTTAGGAAAACTGGGCAAACAAGTGAGTACTTTACTTCTAGGGTTAGAAGAGGGTCCAGGGGCTTCACAGAAGACACCCCAGCATGATTCTAGCAGTGGGACTGGGTGTACTGGACGAGGGACCTCCCAATCACAGAAAACACCCCAGGACTACACAGAAATCCCAACAGGCTTAAGGTAAGTTTTCCCCTGGCGTGGTGAGTAGGCCCAGGCCCCCAGCCCCCCAGAGCATCTGATCTTTATTTTACTTGTGCTTTAAAAAGCACGTGCAGCGCACTCGGCGACTGCTTCTCCCGGCAAGCCCCACTGCTTCCTGACTCCCTGTGCCCGCCTCCCGCACCACCCCCGCGACCGGATTGGTGCCTGGAAGCACCCAGCAACAGAGGCCCTAATGACCCTGCTGGCTCGCCGCACCCGCGCCATTTACGAATTCCCCTGGCGTGGTGAGTAGGCCCAGGCCCCCAGCCCCCCAGAGCATCCGATCTTTATTTTACTTGTGCTTTAAAAAGCATGTGCAGCGCACTCGGCGACTGCTTCTCCCGGCAAGCCCCACTGCTTCCTGACTCCCTGTACCCGCCTCCCGCACCACCCCGGCGACCGGATTGGTGCCTGGAAGCACCCAGCAACAGAGGCCCTAATGACCCTGCTGGCTCGCCGCACCCGCGCCATTTACGAATTCCCCTGGCGTGGTGAGTAGGCCCAGGCCCCCAGCCCCCAGAGCATCCGATCTTTATTTTACTTGTGCTTTAAAAAGCACGTGCAGCGCACTCGGCGACTGCTTCTCCCGGCAAGCCCCACTGCTTCCTGACTCCCTGTGCCCGCCTCCCGCACCACCCCCGCGACCGGATTGGTGCTCTGCGCGCCCATAAGGAACACTCCAGGGCAGCCCCCTGCCCGGCAGCCCCTGCGGCTAAGGGCCCCAAGGCCAAGGGCGGCTC
Source organism: Ambystoma mexicanum (assembly GCF_040938575.1). NCBI lineage: Eukaryota > Metazoa > Chordata > Amphibia > Caudata > Ambystomatidae > Ambystoma > Ambystoma mexicanum. The sequence goes on along the minus strand of NC_090938.1, from coordinate 283,131,070 downwards.
CGACAGAGGCGGCTCCAAGATGTGTCAGCAGGTGTCCGCAGGGGAAGCCAATGAAGCCAGCAACTAACGGACACCACCAAAACCGTGAGTGTGGTATGGGTAGGTGAGTAGAGCAATCACTCCACTCCAGAAAGCCCATGCCACTCTATCTTACCCCCAAATAACATTGATTGCCATAATGTTAGCATGTCCACTCTTAGATAGAACTGTGAAAGTTAGCATGTCCACCCCTAGACGGAATTGTGAAAGTTAGCATGTCCACTCTTAGATAGAACTGTGAAAGTTAGCATGTCCACTCTTAGATAGAACTGGGAAAGTTAGCATGCCCACTCCTAGACGGAATTGTGAAAGTTAGCATGTCCACTCTTAGATGGAATTGTGAAAGTTAGCATGTCCACTCTTAGATGGAATTGTGAAAGTTAGCATGTCCACCCCTAGACGGGATTGTGAAAGTTAGCATGTCCACTCTTAGATAGAACTGTGAAAGTTAGCATGTCCACTCCTAGATAGAACTGTGAAAGTTAGCATGTCCACTCCTAGATGGAATTGTGAAAGTTAGCATGTCCACTCTTAGATAGAACTGTGAAAGTTAGCATGTCCACTCCTAGACAGAACTGTGAAAGTTAGCATGTCCACTCTTAGATGGAATTGTGAAAGTTAGCATGTCCACTCTTAGATGGAATTGTGAAAGTTAGCATGTCCACCCCTAGACGGAATTGTGAAAGTTAGCATGTCCACTCTTAGATAGAACTGTGAAAGTTAGCATGCCCACTCCTAGACGGAATTGTGAAAGTTAGCATGTCCACTCTTAGATGGAATTGTGAAAGTTAGCATGTCCACTCTTAGATGGAATTGTGAAAGTTAGCATGTCCACCCCTAGACGGGATTGTGAAAGTTAGCATGTCCACCCCTAGACGGAATTGTGAAAGTTAGCATGTCCAAACCTAGACGGAATTGTGAAAGTTAGCATGTCCACTCTTAGATGGAATTGTGAAAGTTAGCATGTGAAAGTTGCACTTAGAAAGTGTGGCCTACAGCCTCTCCGTCAAGCTTAGAAATGTGCCCAATAGCCTCTCTGGCAAATGGAATTTAGAAGTGCGCCCAAGATCCTCTGTGAAAGTTGCATTTAGAAGTGTGCCCAATAGCCTCTCCGTGAATCTTAGAAATGTGCCCAATAGCCTCTCTGGTAAATGAATTTAGAAGTGTGCCCAAGATCCTCTGTGAAAGATGCATTTAGAAGTGTGCCCAATAGCCACTCTGTGAAAATTGCATTTAGTAGTGTGCCCAATAGACACTCTGGAAAGCTACATTTAGAAATGTACCCAATAGACACTCTGGAAAGTTCCATTAGAAGTGTGCCCAATAACCCCGCTGTGAATTTAGTAGTGTTCCCAATAATCACTCTGTGAAAGTTGCTTTTAGAAGTTCCTAATAGCCTCGCTGGAAAACTGAATTTGGAAGTATTCCCAATAGCCTCGCTGGAAAATGGATTCTAATAGTGCGCCCAGTAGCCTCTCTGTGGAAAATTGGATTTAGATATGGGCCCAATATCCTCTGTGAAAGCTGCATTTAGAAGTGTACCCATTAGCCACGCTGTGAAAGCTGCATTTAGAAGTGCTACCAATAGCATCTGTGAAAGTTGATTATAGAAGTGTATCCAATAGACACTCTGGAAAGTCGCATTTAGAAGTTTGCCCAATAGCCTCTCTGGAAAATTGAATTTAGAAATGTGCCCAGTAGACGCTCTGTGAAAATTGCATTTAGAAGTGTACCCAATAGCCTCTGCGAGAGTTACACTTAGAAGTGTGCCCAGTAGCCTCACTGATAAATTGAATTTAGAAATGTTCCCAATAGCCTCTGTATGGAAAATTGTACTTAGAAGTTCGCCCGGTAGCCTCTCTGGGAAAGTTGATTTTAGAAGTTTGCACATTGAAAGAGCATATAACCACTCTTACCACACCCCACGCTTACCCTCCCCTTTACATCACCACTCAACTAGAACACAGTGATACTATGACACCATTCGGTATAACTGTTCTCATATGAACATCCGCCGCTTACTCCACATCATTCTTTGTAAACACTGCCGGTCTCACACCCCCAGCCAGGCGTTTTCCTCAGGCCTAACGCAGCCACATCCGTTCCGGATAAATCCTGCCTGAACGAACACATTCTCCTGATCTCTCAACCACCACACCTACCAATAAGAATCAGCTATCACACGTGTACCGCACAAGCTGCACACATATCCGGTGCACACATGCACCTTTTGACTCTCCCTACTGATCTGAACTTCGGTTCCCAAGGGCGTTCAACCTACCAGCGCCTTCAGACCATACCAATGGTATATAAGGCGCTATATAAGTGCAAAATAACAATAACAATAACAATATACCCAAGCCAACACAGTACCTCAGCAATGAAGAAGAGATTGCAGCGGGAGAACTTCAGGGACTGCAGCCAAATACCCGGTCACTGGATTCCTTGTCCTGGAGACTGAACACAAGACCTCAGAAGGGACTTTGCAGCAGGGATCGATGAAGAAGGCTCTAGGCAAGATTTCTCTCGTGGCTGAATGCGGTTCTGCGGGTTTGGCGCCTTTTCAAGGAGCACAGAAGAAGACAGAAAATCGCGGTTGAATTCTCGTCGTTTAAAAGGTCCAGCACTCTTGTGAGGGGACTTTTTGGACTCGATTCGTTTCTCTGGAGATAGACCAGGATGCCCACGAAGTTTCAGCGAGATTCGGAATTCGGAAGACCGTGCACCGCACAGTGGCAGGAGGTCCCAGGGTATTGGGGTATTGCAAGAACGCAAGGTCGCAGGAACCCGTGGGATGGCTCAAAATGCAGGTCGTCTTGAGTCTAGTGGGTCTCACCAGGCTCTGGGTTCGGGTCGTCGTTTTCGGAGACCCCAGGTCGATCGGAAGGAAGGGCTGTAGCAGGCTCCGGTTACAAAGCAGGCTCTCCGGCCGCTGGAAATCATTCCCGCCGCTTTTCCTTCGTCATCCTCTTCGGTTTTCGGTTCCAGTGGTCGACATGACTTCAGCTTCCAGGTTTCCAGTATTTATCAGGAACTGCAACACAACCTCTGCATTCTCTCCCCGCATTTTACAAGAAAGGGGCGTTTGGCTGTCCAATCAGGACAGCCAACCCCCCACTGGGATTTGGCCCAGTTGAAGGAAGACCTAAGACAAAGGAGGGGGAAGTTTGGGACCCCTCCCCCACTTCCTGTGCTTACAGACTGACTGGAGCCTGGGCGGGGTGTCCAGGGGACTCCCGCCGAAGACAAAACTCAAACAAAGGATTTTCCCGCCCTGGATGTCAGGGGAAGGAACAAGAAACACTAAAATGGCAGAAAAAGAAGACAGGGGCCATTTTGGTAAAAATGAGCACCCTTAGGTGCCTTTACTGCAGCTGTGATTACAGCACGCGGTAAAGGTGCACCAAATTAGTAAAAGGTATCACTGCCACCAGCCATTAAAGGTAAGCTTGTCACTGTAACATAATTGTTACAGTTTAAATGTGAAAGGGGGGGATACATTGTATCTCCCCAGCACTCCACATAAGGTGGGGTGTGCTGGTTTCACAGAAGTAAATGTAAAAGGGATCCAAAGATCCTTTCTACCTTTGGGAACTGTAGTTCACTCAAGGTTAGCACAAGAAAGTTAAATGGGGAGCCCCTAGGGCAACCCAGCAACAACAGGCACTTATTGCCAATAAGTTGTTAGACATGATAACTTTAAAAAGACACTATGGAGAGTCTTAAAAATGACACCCATAAAAAGAGTTAAAGACAGGTCAGTGTGGAAAAAGGTTCCCACTCACTGAGGTATTAATGGAAAATATCTCACTAGAAAAGCAAAAAGTTCTGGAGTTGAACCAGGCAAGGAAGATTTACCAGCCCTGTGGAAATCTTACCTAACAGCTGCAGTGATCAAGTTCAAGTCCCTCTGCATAGACCACAAGACTTTCTGGGGCCTGGGCCCCTACTATCTACAACACTTTCTTCCTAAATACTCTCCTTCCAGAGCCCTCCGATCGTCCGACTCCAACTCTCTGCGGGTGAGCCGCTTTTCCAAACAGAGATTTGGGGGTAGTGTCATGATGCCCGCTCCCAGGGAGCCGGTTCAAGCCCGGCATCCCCGAAAGCGGACATACAGTCCCCAAGGAAGGACCCAGCAACCCCATATAGGGGCCCTTTGGACAGTGTCCTGGCGCTTATGGTGCCAGGCTCATAAAAGACATCAGTCCTGGCGCCATAGGCGCCAGGCTCATTATGGGAATGCGTGGGTGCACTTACCTGATGCAGACCATGCTGCAGGATCCCGGCCTCCTTGAGGCCTGAAAGGAACTACTTTACCTGCGGGACTAATTTACCATCCAGGCGTGGTCGGGGAAGGATATATACCTGGAACTTCTTCCAAGGCTATTTAAACCCCACCCGAACAGCCACACGTGCTTTGCGTTGTTCTGCATCTAGCAGCTGGACGCTCACCGTGTCTGCTCCTGCATCCTGGATCACCTGCAAAGGAAGAGAAGAAAAGAACACAAGAAGGAAAAGTCCTTACCTGCTAAATCCGCATCCCGGTGACATCTCGCCGAATCCTGAAAAGGAAAACTTTAATTTAAAAGCTCATCGCGTCGATCGCTGCAGCGCCGCATTCACTCACCTTTACAGGGCGCCTCCATGTTCAGCAGCGATCATCCGGATTTGCAGTCACGCCCCAGCGCCTAGGGAGAAAAAGACCAGAATAAAAGGTGAGAGAGAGAGAAGGGAATAAGGAAAGCTAAATCTCCATGTTAAGACTTACCTGTTGATTCATTCCCTCTTCATTTCGGGTCCGCGCCGCATCCTGGCATTTCCGGACCCCGGCCCCTAAGGGGAAAAAGAGACATCAGCGTTAATGAGCGAATGAAAAGACATTGCCAAAAAACGCTCATCAAAGACTTACCTGATTTCTACAAGGATTTCACCTCTCATCTCAGGTCGGTGCCTGTTCCCCGGCCCCTATGGGGAAAAAGACACTAGCATTAGTACATTAATGCATGGACACGGGGAACCTCTTATTAAAAAACTTACCTGGAAGCCAAGCAAGTTTGGTTCTCACCAATCCGAAAATCTAGTGAAGTAACTGGATACCAACGCGCCCCTGCATCAGAAGCAGGATGGAGAGCTTGTCCTTCCAGACCCTAAGGTGAGACGCTACGAGAAATCACAGAAGGGTTTCAAGGAGGGTGAGAGGGGAAAGTGGGAGGCCAATTGCATTACCCCGCAGACAGTTAATCCCCTGTTTTCGCTTACAGAAGGATACTTCTGCGAGCCAGACAAGCCAGATTTGGGGGCCCGGTCCAGTCCGTCTTCTGAACCCTGCGCATCACCTTAGAAGAGGTCACAGCAGCGCGAACCAGGCCAGCGCCTCCGTGAGAGTCAGGTGAGCGTAACAGGTAGATCCTTATCCTCTGCAGGTGCCTCCATTTGGAACAACCTACCTGACTCTCTCCGTCGTGAGCCGGACCTCCTTAATTCCCGGAAACTCCTCAAGACATTACTCTTCTCTTCCTCTTTCCCTCTCCCTTGCTAACCTTCTTTCTCTTCTCTCCTTTCCCTCCTTCATTCTCATTCTCAACCTGTTCAGTCAGCTGACTGGTCGCCTGTTGCACCTCCATCGCCTCACAGGTCACAGGCTCGCCCGCCAGTCCTGCACTTGCCACAGGGCCTGTGCACTCTGCCTTGCATTACTGCACTCTGAATACGTTCCATGAGAATGGCACCCACTCTTCATCTCCCCTCCCTAGTTTGCTAAGCCTGCATGCATAGGCGCATTGATGACCACACTTTTTTTCTTGTATGTTCCTCTCCCTCCGCCCTCCACTTCTCCCCCCACCTTTGTCATGCACTTATACCAGTATAAATGTCCTGGTCTGGTAGTTGATGCTCTTAGATCATTCAGAATCTTCAAGGCCTATGAATGACGACGATATCCGCTTGTCCCCTTCCCGCCTTGAATCGCTTTGAAGCACTTCACTTGTGTGTCAGCGCTTTACAAATAAACCATTACAATTAAGCCTGGTGCAGGTTTCAGTAGCTTGAAGCAGTGGATTGTAATTAAGGCTTCTCCCTCTCTTGGTAGCCTAGCCTGCAGGAGCTTGTAACAGGTGAATGCAATCAGGGTGTCTCCAGCTTGTAGCAGCATGTTGCAAGAGAATGGCCCTCATTACGACCCTGGCGGAAAGTAACTGCCCTGACCGCCATAGCGTAAATAGCGTTTCCGCCATTGCACGACGGAGTAAAGTGCGGCTAATTCGGACCCATCGGGAACGAGCACTACGCCATGGCGGAAGTGCAAAGTCCGCGATGGCGGAAATGTCCCCAAAACGCCCCTCACCGCCGTCGTACGGCGCCCTAGGTGCAATTCCGCCACCCATCATAGCGGTCACCGTAATGAGCGGCAATCGGAAAATACGGTGACCGTAAATATACGGAAACGGAAGTAAAAACATGGTCCCGGAACGGGAAACAGCACGCCGTACACCTATAAAATCAGAATCCCAACACAACCATTAAAAATCCTACCCTGAGACACATCCCAACCCGTTATCCACCCTAGTGAAAACAATAAAAATGGGAAAAGTAGCGAAAAAAGCGTGCGACCGCAAGCGGCAGGTCCACTTCTCCCATGAGGAACTCACCGTGCTCACAGAGACCCTCCAGGAGAATGCTGCCGTCGTCTTCTCGACGCAAATGACCAGGACGGCACTTGCAAACAAGAAGGCCATATGGGCCCTGGTGGCACAGCGGGTTAGTGCGGTGGGGACCGCAACCCACAGCAATGCAGAAAGCGATGGGACGACTTGCGGATACGCGTACGGAGCATACTATCAGCCAACCGTAACATTGCCACAGCTACCGGGGGAGGATCGGAATCACCCATCAAGTTGACCCCCTGGGAAGAAATCTGTGCCTCCACCATTGGAATGGAGAGTATAGAGGGAGTCGGAGGGATGGAGAAAGGAGTGCAGACATCCGAAGAATCAGGTAGGTGGGCCAAATAAAACAATGCTAAATCCACAATGTCCAATCATGTGAAGTACCATGTGTCCACATAGTGCAACAGAAACACATGTCCAGGAGAACGTCCACATACATTGGCCTGATAGCGCACTTTAAAAGTCACAATAAATACATAAATAATTAAAAATCCTAAAAACACCCTCTACACGTGCAGCATGCACACCCTAACTGCAGGCTGCAAAACAACTGCATCCTCAATCCACACAAAAATGAAACCACCTCCAAGGCCCTGACCCAAATCACCCTCAGGTACCACCCCAATGCATGTGATACATTGCCATTCCAATTTCCACAGACCCATTAATAACGCTCGCCCTCCTTTACTCCACCACAGGGTCCGATTCAAACGACGAGCTCCAGGACACCCCTACCAGCACACCTGCAAAGAGGGCCAAGACCAACGGCCAAAGACCCTCCACCTCAGCTGCACGGATCAAGACACGGCAGCAGCACAAATCAAGTGGCAGCACACAGGAGGGGACTTCAACAGGCACCCCAGCAGCCAGCATGCCCACAACAGCAGCACCACAGGTCCCCCCAATGGATGCCACAGAAGGCACTGCTTCTGGTGGCAGCAGCACCATAGGTGACACTGCATTAATGGCAGCATGCTCCGACACAGAAAACGGTGCTGTCGATGTAGGATCCATCCATGACCTGTCTCAATCCCCCTGTTTGTTTCATCCCGTACACCATGAGGATACCACGCAGGGGCACCCACAAGACGACGACTGGCCATCCCCCACAAGCCCTGTGGCAAGGCAACATGAGGTGATCAGCCCCTCTGTGACACCACCGCAAATGGGCATGGCCCAGCAGAGGCAACAGTCCCTCGACCAGGTGATCGTGCAACAGCAGCAACTGGCCACGCTCCTCAAGGAGCATGCTGATGAATGTGGGGGTACTAAGGCAGCCATAGAAACATCTACTGAGACACTTAGGGCAGAAATGGAGAGAAGTACAGAGACACTAAGGGCACATATGGAGAGAAGCACCGAGAGCCTGAGGGTACAAATGGAGAGAAGCACCGAGTGCCTGAGGGTACAAATGGAGAGAAGCACCGAGAGCCTGAGGGGGGAACTGCATGCGACGTCCAAAGACGTATGTGCTGAACTTGCCGCTGTGCGCCGTGTGCTCACTGAGCTCTCACAAACCCTTAGGGACATGCATGGACGTGAGCAGGCAGAGACATCATTCGTTGCAAGTTCCGTCCAGGGCAGCCCCCAACGTAGATCTGGGAGGAACCTGCGCTCCACAGGCAGGGGTGCCCCTGATACCCGGAGAGGGGGCTTGCAATAGCGTCTGCCCACTGACAATGAGCATCTTTGGACACTGGTGTTCGGGGGGGAGGTAGGAGGGTGGAGGGGGTGTGTTGGGCTTACTTGGGTGGCGGGTCGATGGGGTGTGTAACATAATTTCACATATGCTATAAACATTTCACAATCATCCAATGAGATGTGTGGACATTGATCTTTGTGTACGAGGCCTTTATAGGCGTACAGTCCATATTGTGCATGTTCCAGACACACACAGTGCCACAAGTCCCGTGTCCATGTATCAGCCACCAGGCGTGAGTGCTAGAAGCATGAATCTATGATAATCTGACGAATTTCACGGCCCTCCTGTGCCTCGCGGACTCCTTGAGGTGCTGCCACATCCCCACCCTCATCATGACCATCTTCAGGTGCTTGCAGTTCTGCGTCAGGGGGCATGGGCACATTTCTACGTACGCACATGTTGTGTAGCATGACACATGCCATGACCATCTTTGCAACCTTCTCATGGCGGTACAGGAGTGCCCCGCCAGACCTGCTGAGGCAGCGGAAACGACCCTTCAGTAGGCCGAATGCCTGTTCTATGACTACACGGGTACGTGAGTGGGCATGGTTGTAGTCCTCCTCATGCTGGTTCTGTGGGTTCCGGAGTGGTGTAAGGAGCCATCTCTTCAGTGGATACCCGGCATCACCTGTATGTGGACAATAAAGGATGTTTGTGGAATGACATTGCTACGTACGCATCCCCCCCCCTTCCTGCCAGGTCATTGCCGCATCACATACCCCACATTATCATGCATGAAATGAGACTCACCGAGTAGCCAGGATCTGTTCCCTGCGTGTCGCTCCATGTAGCGTGGTATTGTAGAGTTCCTCAAGACCATAGAATCATGGGTTGATCCAGGAAATCGGGCACAACAATGTGTAATGATCCTGTTGGAGTCACACACCATTTGTACATTAAGAGAATGATATTGTTTTCGGTTGCGGTACTGGGCCTCCATGGCATGTGGGACAACCAATTCCACATGGGTGCAGTCGATGGCACCAATGCAACCCGGTATGCCGGCAAGTGCATGGAATCCCACTTTTGTGTTGGTAATTTCCTGCTCCGAGCGTGGTAGAGAGATGTAGTCGTCTGCGTGCTTCAGGAGGGCATCGAGCACTTGCAATAGTGTCCGTGACAACAGTGGCTGTGAAATGCCATGCAACTGTCCGACTGTGTGCTGGTAGGTGCCTGTGGCCAGGAAGTGTAGTACAGACACCACCTTCAGTAGGGGTGGGATGGCGGTTGGGCTATCTATCATGCTGACAAGGTCAGCGTGTGTCATGTCCACAATGGCGGTTATGGTGTCCCGGTCCAAACGGTAGAGGGTGTGGATCTGCTCATCAGTGAGGTTGAACGGATGAGCTCGGAGGCGTGGGATTGCGGGCTGCCTGCGTGGTGGTAGTGGCTGTGCTGGTGGGCCTTGCTGGCCCTGCCTTGCCCTCCTCCTCCTCCTGCGTCTCCTCTGTGCGGCCGGTTGTTGTAGTAGTTGGTGTTCGTCTTCTTCTTGAAGTTGGAGTACTTGCAGTGCTATCAGGTCCCCCAGGGCCAACATCGCTAGTCCTGCCGGTAGCATTTTGGAGTGGGTGTGGTTGTGGGAGGGGGTTGGGTGTGCAATTTATGTGTTTTCAGGCAGTATAGCCTCCACCTGTGGTGATTCATTCCACCTGTGCAAGCTGCAATCCCCTTTGGGCGAGCACGTCCCGCACACAACGCTGCAATTTGACGCATGGCATCTTGCTATTACAATCATGTATTTAATCCCGATGGCAGTGAAATATTGGTTCATATGTTGATTCTGCTATGGTCCCATTGTTTCACATACTATCTTTACAGTCGCGAACAAACTTGTGAAGGGTCAGTGGAATGTAGTGCTCGATTAACGGTGGACCCTCATGCAGCACTGTACCGAGGTTCACCGACGGGCGGGGCGTCCCATTTGTGAGTGAAGCCAGTTGCCATTTTCACACACTGCCGCACTACATGGATGAATTTGTGATTTCGAGCGGTCACAGATGCCTTTTCGACGTGATGTTGCAAATGAGGAATTCGAAGGACAGCGCTTTCGGTTTTCAGCTAGCGGCGAGGAGACGCCCACAGGTCTGACTGCAGATATAAAGTTCTATTGTTTAATGTCCTTCGGACAGGGGCCATGGCGAGAATGCAATGATTGATATGAATAGTATGGGATGCGCAATAGCGTAGTGGACGATAAGGCCGGACGTTCCCAAATACATGTTACTTCACAACACTGGAATTCCGGGCTGGAGCACAGTGGATTTTGCTGACTGCATTACGCACAGACTCAATGGAAATTTCACATGTTATGTGAGTAAATAATCAGGCGTTTTCATACCGGGATGAGGGAATGATGTATGGATGCATGGACAGATGATTTAATCGAGAGTTTGCCATGTACATGGCTTTTTGGAATCTATCCACTTCCCCTGCGCTATGTGATGCAGGGCTGCCATAGTGGGACCATCGTCTATCTGCCCTTGTTGAACCCTCCCTGTCTCGACGCGCCTTCAAACACTTGTGTCTATGCACGTTACTAATCCCATCTAATAGATTCTGTTTTAACAGACGCATGCACACAAACACTCGTTTGTAATAGTGTTTTCACCTCGACTTATATAGTTCTGATTCGCAAGTGATTTTTGGGTGGGAATAATCCTTTTGAGTGGGCTAGCATGCATAAGGTTGTGGATTTAGTGTGATCATTGAATTCAGTAATTCAAATGAAGTTCTGATGCCCATACTATTCTTTTTCATTTCATTTGGGTGACAGGTATCTCCTCCCCTTTTGCCGCTGCCATCTGTATGCCACTCCTGCAGATGGCTTTTACTCCCGACACCTGCTGCTTCGTGTTAATCAGTGGAGCACCATTACGATCTTATGGGACGATCGCCAATGGGCCACATGCCCTTACGCAGTACTAGTGGCTAGGAGAAACCTTTCAGCTGGACTAGTGCCTACCTAATGGGACGGCCCTGCGGTTCTAGGCGCTTCCATGTTGCCTTTTTGAACGTGAATGTAGCCCCTGTGTACCATGAAGGTACAGGGCATCACACAAGAAGAAGCTGGTCATTTATTGCGGATGCAGCCCACAATAACGAAATATATTTTGGAGTTCATGACCTAATAGCTGTATGGGCTTGGTGATTTTGTTGTGCATTAAATTTCTATTCTGATATTAACCGTGTAGCGTTATTCTTTGCAAGTAATGTAGCATATTCCTATTTGTGGAGCGATGTATTGTGAGAAGATCTGCATTGGGTTCCGGCTTCTGAGTATAGTTGCGTGGTACTGTACTGGGCGCGTTTGCCTACGAAGCCCAGTGAGGTCAGGGATAGGGGCTGCCATTATGACTGTTTTAATGATGTCATGCTCAGGGGCGGGGGATTAGCTTTTGTGTAACAGATGCCGGTCAGCCAGGTGGATTGGTGGAATGATGTGATTATCAGAATATGGCTGGTCACAGGTGCCTGTGTTTGCGTGCGTTTCTTGGAGGGAGACTGAGGTCATGTCCATTGGAATAGCTTCTGTATTCGTGCCATCTGTGCCCTGCAGCTCCCATTGGCCCCTCTTGAGATGAGCCTGGCTGCTCAGTCACTCTGCCAACTTGTGTGGTACATGCTTATGCTGATGGTTGGTTTGTTTACTGGCAAGAGTACAGGGCTGGTGCAGTCTCCCTCAGGATACTGCTTTGAATGTTGCCTTACACTGGTGTCAAGCGATGGGGGGCCTGTTGTTGTTTTGTCTCATATTTCAGTTCATGTTGCTGTACTTGAACCTTCACATGCCTGTGCTGCATCAGTACGGCAATGGTGACATGGCAAATATGGATGGCCACTCACAAGGCACTTGGAGCCCCTACATTCATTTGTTCGTTGGCATGCATGGGTGACTTGTACATTTCACTGGTTGCATTGTGTGACTTCATTGCACCTACGAGGAGTTGTGCAATGTGGCCAGGGAGTGGTGTACAGGCACTCAGTAGGGCCATTTACGGTTGGTTCGCGATGCCTTACTTCTCACCATGGCGGAATGGTACTTTCCGCCATGCTTGATGGCGTTAGGTAAATGTCCGCTAGGGTCAGAATTCGCGTACCGTTGCGCCATGGTGGTAATTACGGTTTTGCATGGCGCGCGTACTTGGTGCAGTTAGCGTTGGCGTTCACTACGGTGTCGCTAATGGCATCGTACTTTACGGTGACGGGTCATAATCGCACCGAGCGCTATTCGATGGCGGTATTGCATTTCCGCCATCGTTTTTCGATTTCCGCCAGGGTCGTAATGAGGGCCAATGTATTTAGCATGCCTCCCCTTGCCCATTGCCTCTTTGACAGCATACATCGATCTGGTTTAACTCAAAAACTAGGGTGGAACATGAAAGTAGTTTGGTTCAAAACTGCAAAGGTAAAACAGGTAATTGAATGTCCTGGTCGTTTGTGGGTTTTAAAATGTTAGTTATGCTATAAATAATGTCTAGGAATACATACAGTTGTGCTGGGTAGGATGCGGGTAGATTCCTAACAGTATGGGGAGTATTGCAAAGCAGAGTGGGTTCAATATGACTTTAAAACAGAGTTAAGGGCTCAAATTAAGGTTTAGGCCCTTATTACAAATTTGCCAGTATCCCATTGGTAATTCCGGCGGGATACTGGCAAACTCCCCTTACAGTGACCATCGTCTGATATCTCGGTATTACCCGGAATATTTGAGGGGATTGGGTCCTCCAACGTATTCCATATCTTTGACAGTAATCACCACAGCTGTGCTGCTTCGGAAAATGTTCACGCCTGCGTCGATGACGTTGATGCGCCGTCCCCGAGGACGACCTCCGACGGCCGACGTCACCCGATGTGATAAGTAGGATGCACGACGCCCGAAGCCTCAGTTCCGTTTTTTCCACGAACATGTTCGCTTCGTGAATCTCGGTACGCCTCGACTCTTTGGAGTTTCTGTTGTATTCTTCTCAGTTCTTTGAACCTCTTCGGTTTTTGTGAAAAGCCTGTTCATGACGATGTCTACCTCGTCTTCAACCCCGCATCCGGGCTTCAAGAAATGCGGGGACTGTGGGTCCAAGATGTCGGTAACAGACTCGCACGAGTCTGATCTGGTGCCTCGGGGAGGCCCACGACACAGACGACTGTGTCGACTGTCAGTCGCTTACGGCCAAGGCCTTGCCGGAGAGCAAGAAGTTGTTGTCGGTAGGTAGGGTGTCTAAGCCCCGGAAGTCGAGGTCTGCAGGGCTTTCGACGGATGATTCGAGAGGCGACTCTCCGTGTCATCGTCGGAGGTCCAGTGGGTCTCCTTCCAGGAGTCGGTCTCACCACTCCTCTGCCTCTTCGAGGCATTCCGGAAGCACCGGCATCGGTCGCCTTCCCCGTCCTCTTCCAAGGACTCCGCCCATCGACGGGTCGCTTATCCCACCATTCAAGCGACACCGGAGGAATGGGCTTCCTTCGGGAAGAAGATGTTAGCGATTCTCGAATCGCAGGGCACCGGTCCGTCCGCACCTCCGAGTAGGGTCGGTCGTGATCGGTCGAGAGACACCGCTCGCATGCCTTCGGGCTCGGGTGGTCGTCGGCATGGTTCGCAGGAGAGGTCCCGCTCGGACAAGGGTAACCGTTCTCGCCATGCCCGTTCCAGGTACCGGTCCTCGACACGCTCGGGTCCGTGTGATCCTGTGCAGTCTTCGAGGAAGACGTCGACGCCTGTGGCGCCGAGGTCATCGACGACCTCTCTCGAGGCTCCGCCTCCGAGTGGGTCATCGACGCTGTCGGCGCGTAGGTCGTCGAAGGACACTCTCGGAGCTCTGGCTTCGAGGCCTGTGTCGACGCCGCCGATGCTGGCGGCGCTGCGGCTGACATCGACGCCGATTCGCTCGACGCCATACTCTCAACGCCGGCGCCGACTTGTTCGGCACCCTCAACGCCTTTTCGAGGCGGTGGTGTCAGAGGGGCCCTGTGGCACAGGGGTAGCCCCTAGAAAGGCTCTGGCTAAGGTCAGGCATAGCTTTGGTCACCAGGTGTCTTCCTCTCACTGCCTCGAGTACATTTCAGAGGGTGATGAGGGCTCCGATGAGGGTTTGGTTCCGGTTACGGTGCCAGATGAGCTTCTCTCGGGCCATAGCCAATTTGATGACCTGAGGCAGTCACTGCATGATGCCAGTGGACTGGACACCTCTCCAGAGGTGGAGTTTTGTAGGCCTTAGCCTGGCACTCATGCCGATTCTTCCTACGGCGTCTTATGTCTCGGGGGATGGTCGGCTCCCCCAGGGGAGTTTGTTCAGGATGATCTCACGGACATCCTCGATCTTGGTCCCCCCCCACTGACCCGGTACTGCCGTTTCATATGGCTTTGCAGAGAAGGGTGGCGGCGGCTGGACTGCTCCGGTGAGTCTCCCGGCAGTGGACAAGTCTTTGTCGCGGAAATACCGTCCAGCCACTAGCGACCCCTGCTACTTGTCCAGGCACCCCACTCCGGAGAGTTTGGTGGTGCAGGCGGCTATGGCCCCGGCAAAGCAGGCGTCGTATCCTACCATCCCTCCGGATTTGGACGACAAACATTTTGATGGCTGGGCGAACAAAGTGTTTTCTTCAGGGGGTATGGCGCTTCAGGCGGCCAACTCCGTATGTGCCTTGTCTCGTTTCACACACAATCTGTGGAACTGTTGCATTAGCGGCTGAACATATTCCCGAAGGGGAGAACGGGATGGTTTCCTTGCTATGGTTCAGGATGGCAAGGATGCCATGTGTGAGGACGTTCAGTCGGGTTTGGACATGGCAGATTTTGTCAGCCGGTCCATGGCGGCAAGCGCCGTAATATGCAGGTTTGCGTGGTTGCGGAAGTCGGGGTTTGCTCCTGATGTGCAGTCCCAGCTCCTCAACATGCCCTTTGACAGTGAACATCTTTTTGGCAGCAAGGCTGACGAGAGCCTTGAGAGGTTGCAGACCTCCAAAGCTGCAGCAAAGTCGTTGGGCGCTGCAGTTCGACAACCTCCGCCTTTTCGTCCTAGGGGACAACAATGGAGGGGAGGCTCCTTTCGCTACTACTCATCCTTCAGTAAATCGAGAGGAGCTGTCAGTCAAAGAGGCCACCCTAAGAGTGCCAGAGGTGGAAAACAGGGTACTCGAGGTGCTAAGGCCGCTCGGGCAGTTGCCTCTTTGCCCTCAGGCAACGCCGTAGCCGCTACCACTCAGTCATGAGGCCAGGTCCCATGGTTCGCCGGTTGGGGGAAGGCTGGCGCAGCATCTTGTAGAGTGGCGTGCCATTACTTCAGATGTGTGGGTTCTGGAGATCATAACCCACGGCTACTGTCTTCCCTTTCGGCAGAGGCCTCATGACAATCCACCTGTGAACCACTCTTTGAAGAGTCCGGATCTGCTCCTTGCGCAGGAAATTCAAGCCCTGCTGGAGAAAGGCACCATAGAACTGGTGCCTGTAGCGGAGAGAAACAAGGGATGGTATTCCCCTTATTTTTTGATTTCGAAGAAAGACGGGGGATTGAGACCCATCATGGACTTGCGCGGTTTGAACAAACTCCTCAGGAAGGACAAGTTCAAGATGGTTACTCTCTCTCAAGTCCTCCAGGCCCTTCAACTTCAGGACTGGCCATCCAGCAATAAGTTTCGATCTCGGCTGTTCATCTGGCCGGAGACGAGAACGAGACGGCGGACGTTCTGAGGAGGCAGAGCACGATCTCTTATGAGTGATTCTCCTGGAGATCTTCGCCCTTTGGGGGACCCCTCAAGTGGATCTGTTCGCCTCCAGTGTCAACCGTAAGTGCGAAAGGTTCTGCTCGCGGGAATTTCCTCCAAAAGGAGCCTTAGGAGACACGTTCGTGGTGGAGTGGTCATTGCCACTGCTGTACGCGTTTCCTCCAGTCCCCGTCATCCCGCAAGTACTGCAGAGGTTACGGAGGTTCGGTTCTCGGATGATCCTCATTGCTCCGGCATGGCCCCGGAGGACGTGGTACCCGGACCTTCTCAACTTGTCCATCTGCCCTCCACGTCGTCTTCCGTACCGAGACTATCTGTTCTCACGGGAGGGGGGTCATGTTCTCCATCCAGAGGTCAGATCCCTCAACCTTCATGCTTGGCTTCTGAAAGGTTGAGGTATAAGGATTGGCACCTCCCTGAAGACGAGTTGGAGGTGTTGCTCTCGGCCAGACGGTCGGCAACAAAGTCTCTGTGCCGTTGCCATTGGCGTAAATTCTGCGAATGGTGCAGAGTTAAGAATGTGGATCCTTTTGAGTGTGACATTCCCATGGTTCTGTCTTTTTTGCTTTCCTTGGCCCACAGGGGCTTGTAAGTGGGTACCATTAAAGGTTACCTGGCGGCGCTGTCCATATTTAAGCGCTCGTCTGAAGAATGTTCCTATTTTAAAATTTCTTTAATTTCTCAGTTTTTGAAAGGGCTCACTAATATGCTCCCTCCGTCACCTTTTCTGGGGCCTGGTTGGGATTTGAACTTTGTTCTTAAGTTTCTTATGGGGGCTCCGTTTGAGCCTTTGCATTCTTGCCCTTTGAGACTGTTAACTCTTAAAACTGTGTTTTTGGTTGCGGTTACTTCCGCTCGCAGAGTGAGTGAGTTACAGGCACTTTCAGTTAAGCCACACTTCACTGTGTTTCATAAGGACAGGGTTCGAGTTCGTCCTTCCTTTCTTCCGAAGGTGGTTTCGGAATTTCATTTGGGCCAGAAGGTTATTCTTCCGGCATTCTATCCTCCTCCGCATCCTGGTAAGAAATTGGGGAAATTGGAGCCCACAAGGAGAGAAAATGGGTGGAGTTGTGTTAAGTTTAGAAAGGAATTGGTCCAAGAAAGCAGCTCACTTGAGCATCAAATCGAGGCTAAGGGAACCTTCTAGACAGCAACGGGAACGCTATAACAAGCCAGCAGAGTCGGTAGGCAGTGAGAGCTGCTCAGGTGAGGTCAGAGAGGCAGTTAAAGAAGATCACAAGAATAAAGAGGATTGTTCAGCAGGTGGAGGACTTGGAGGAGACTGTCATGTTTGTAGAGAGTGAATGTTAGAATGAATGCAAGTGTTCGTCCTACCCAGGGGGAAGTTGGTAGTAGAGAGGGCCACCCTTGTTGCATCAGTTGGATTGCGTACAGTGCCACTTTCAATCTCCCAATACGTTTCTTGCATGATGTGGCTAGTCTTTCTCAATTTTTTGATGGGAAACTACATCTCCCAGCATTCTCTTTGAAAGAATTAACTATCACCAGTCAAACCGAAGCTACCCCGAGTGACAAGGAGTCTGTGAATCGCAACCGGCATTGTTTGGAAGAGTGATTGCTCCATGACATGGGCAACTGCAACATAGTCAAGAGGAGTGGCTGTGTGGGAAGCAGTTGACAATGGTAGACCGCGCTTACACAGAGCGCTCCAGGGACATTGCTCTTACCTGGGAATAGCTGTGGAATGACTCCCCAGTCAAATGAGCAGATTGACAGGCCTGGCTGGCCATCACACAAACTGGGAATTTAGAGCCATAACTCACCACTGCGGACCGTCATTGCGAAACTCCAGCAGACCTGCACACTAAATAGGGGTGGGGCTTAGACACACTTGTATCTTTTAATGTGCCAATGGGAGGGGAGAACAGGGAAAGATTGGCCTAGGTAACCAGTGTGGCGTGATAGCCAATGGAAGGAGTGCAGTATAAAGGGAGACCTGGGAGACAGGAAGAAGGTGGACCAAGAGACCATATGGGGCATGATGGTATAGACGAGCGTGGAGGAGGATTATCCAGGCGGTGTGCAAGGTGAAGTATAGGTTGATTAGAGGAAGTGGTACAGGAACTGAATGTGCATGTGTGAGAGTGGAGTGGTAGGAGGGAGAAGGAAATTAATGAGAACATGAGTAGGGAAGTGAATGTAAAAGGAGGGTGGGAGTAGTGTTGTGGATGGGAGTGGGGAAACCAGCACTATTATATAAAAGAGTGCGAGAGGGGGATTAAATCTCGTAATCTTAGATCTAGACGACTAGAGATGACAAGTGCAAAAATGGAGGCATCGGGATTATTATGTAATTTTATTCGCCCTGATGACTCGAAAGTTCCTTGCAAATGGGTGGTTGCCCGGAGACGCTGGGACTGAGCAGGCTGCAGCGTTTTGTGCCCGCCCTGAACTCTGTCAGGCACGCCCTGGAGAGAGCCCATTTTTTGCTCCCAGCGGACCTCCTGGACAGCACAGCAACCCTTCCCAGGATCCCCATGCAGCCTGCCACCGCTGCCCTACTAAGAGGACAGATACTATTCAGTAGCACATGAAGATCGATCTTGTCCTGAAGAAGATGGTCGGTAATCAATAACAAACCATCGAAACCGGTCGACCTCACCTGTTGTGGCTCCACCACAACATTTTATGATACCCCCAAGACCAACAGGGGTTACTGCACGAAATTGAAAAAAACCCAGAAAGCATGGGTTTTTCCAGCACATCCCATAGCTAGTGGGACAATGCATTTTTAGTGAAAATTTGACATCACCCAATCCACTCTCCGGGCAACCACCCATTTGCAAGGAACCTTCGAGTCATCAGGGTGAATAAAATTACATAATAATCCTGATGCCTCCATTTTTGCACTTGTCATCTCTAGTCGTCTAGATCTAAGATTATAAGATTTAATTCCCCTCTCGCACTCTTTTATATAATAGTGCTGGTTGCCCCATTCCCATCCTGTTCCCCCTCCCTCCCACGCCCCCTTCTATCTGTCAGGCTGTCGGTGACCAACAAACCAAGCCAGACTGCCCTCCAGTCAGGTAGCACGTCCATCATCGCCTGTGGCTAGATATCCCACATAACACCTCCCTCTACCCCCCGGCTCCCCACCGGTGGGGTTGGGTGTCTCAACAGAGCACCAGATCAGCTTTCCACCCTGTGTCCAAGAGAACAGGACCACTGTTCAAGCATTTCCATTAGTTGTTCTGTCTTGCCCTTATTGGCAAGTTGACAAACCTTTTTCCCCAGAAAACCGTCCCCTGTGTACCAGTATCTCCCTACGGTTTGGGAAGGCAGTTGCCATTCCGGCTCTTCGACCCTTAATTTACCCTGTTGTTATTTCCAGTAGTGTTGTGGAGACAGGACAGTAGCAACTGTTTGGAGAAGGGAGAGTGGTAGTGCTGTGGAGAGGGTAGAGTAGTAGTCGAGCAGAGAGGGGTAGTAATGCAGAGAGCAAAAAATAGTGGTGAAAAGTAAGATTAGAGGGGGGAGGAAAGTAGTAAGGAGAGAGAGAGGAAAGAAGACCATTACTCTCAAGTTTGGCCTTGGACTCCTTAACTTCCTTACCTGCAGAATCCGATAAGACCTCTGTCGTCTTTTTCTCCTTCACAGTCTGTCTGCTGGAGTGGAGATAAGGGTGGGAATAAGGTCTTTCCCCATTGGTGGCCACTGTGCTCGATACATTAGACAAGCCAAGGACTGTGAACCCCTGGGGGATAACCCGATCAGGGAAAAAGTCTTAAGCAGAAAAAAAAACAGAGACTGAATTTACTTCATCTGATGTGAACATTCAACGCTGCTGTAATAGGACTGGTCTGCTTCTTAATAAAACGAGTAGTACAATAGAATGGAGTAACAGAGTAGATGAGAAGTAGGTAGTGAGGACAGAGAGGGTCCGATAGGAAGGTTGGTAAGCTGCATGAGCCAAGCGAAAGTGGGAGGAAAGCGAAAGGAAAAGCAAGAATTAGCATCTTATCCGTAGGATGGCGGAAGGCCTGCAACGCGGAGCACTGCCAGTACGGGTCTGTGATAAACAGTGGGCGGCCCTCTTGGTAGAATGACGAGACCGCTGATTGCGCTTCCTCTGAAAAACATTGTGGAACATCCTACCCGATCCGCCATCGCTTCCAGATGCTCCAGCGCAGCGATATGACAGTATGACCCCTCCTTAATCTGGGGTTAATGTCTGCGGTGGTACTGTTGTATCGAAAATGGGACATGAATGTTACGTTCTCGTTCCCAAGTTCTTTCTGCTTCTGGACGAGGTATTGGAGCGTTCTGCAGAAATATCTGGAGTCGATAATAGCAGAAACCTCATACACTTCAGAATCCGGTTCTCTTACAACCAGTCTCCGCCCTTCCCTTCGTTGGTAGAGATCAGGACAAAAGGACTTGATTAAAGAGGAATGAAACACAGGACGCTCTCTACTAAGACTCTTAGGTATTTGAAGTCTGAATGCCACTGGATTGACCTTCGAGAGAACCTTGAAGGGTCTGATGTACCGAGGAGACAGTTTGGACGGTCTAACCCATCTAGGTATCTAGTGGATAGCCATAAAATGGATCCTCTTTCCCAGTCACAGTTCTTTCTTTGTCCTATGTCTGCATAGTACTTGTTTCTCCTCTTGCTCTGTTCGAGATTGGCAAAGCCTTCTTTATGAGCTCTGGTGAGTCCTTCTCTCAAGGTGTCAACTGAAGGGACTTTAGAAGGCGGAAATGCTGAAGTAGGCAAGTGTTTCGGATGAAATCCGTAGTTGCAAAACAAAGGAGTCCTTTTTGTGGCCGTATGAATTGCATTGTATGTGAACTTGGCCATGGGCAATAGATTGTACCAATTTTCCTGTTCCTTATTAGTGAATCATCTGAGATATTGCTCGAGGGTGTGGTTCAATCTTTCTGTTTGCCTGTTGCGCTGGGGATGATAACCTGATCACAGGGCTCTGCAGACTCCCAGAAGGTTGCACAGGGTAGACCAGAACACTGAGGTGAATTGAGGCCCTCAATTTGATGTCACAGTTTGTGTTAAACCGTGCAACCTGAAGATGTTGCATAGAAATACAGACGCAGTTTGGGGTGCAGTGGGAGTCCCTGGTAAGGAACAGAAATGTACCATCTTGGTGAAAGAATCAATGGTTACCATAATCGCAGTGTAGCCCCTGTAAGGGGGTAGGTTGTCAATGAAATCTGTGGAGAGATGTTGCCACGGTCATTTCGGCGAAGATTCTTGTTGAAGACCCTTGGTCGTGCTGTAGAGTACTTGCAATGGGCACAGATGGGACAAGAAAGGACATAGTTCTGGACATCCTTCCTCATGGAGGGCCACCAAAAAGAGCGAGAAGCCAGATTGACCGTAGCAGCAACACCCTTGTGGCCAGCTGTCTTGCGGGCATGGCACCAGGACATAATCCTCTTCTGCAATTCTGTAGTGGGCACATACAGCCTTTTGTCTTGGAAATAAAGAACCTTCTTCAAAAGATACAGTGGTTCTAAAATCCGTAAATGTACGCCATCTCTGGAGGCGTTCCTTATGTCCCTCAGAAAGGTGTTGACTTTGAAAACAAACCACTTGCCAGGCAATAAAGTTTCCTGGGTGTGTGTTCTTTCTGGTGCATTCTCAATACTTCTGGAGAGACCATCTGCTAGGATGTTTTTATTTCTTGGAATGTAGGTGATGTAGAAGTCAAATTGGCAAAAGAAATATGCCCATCTAGCTTGTCTAGAGTTTTGACAGTTGATCTGCTGAAGCACTCTTAGGTTTTGATGATCCGTCCGGATGATCTTAAAATGGTGAGCTGCTCCTTGCAAGAGATGGAGCGACTCCAGACAGGCCTGTCTAATGGCTAGGAGGTCCTTTTCTAAGACAGAGTAGTTAATATTGCTAGTGGTAAAAGTATGGAAGTAGTATTCTACTGGATGTTCCTCGTCGATTCCGGTCTGTAGAAGCATAGCTCCAATAGCGGCAGCAGAGGCGTCCGTCTCCACTATTAATGGAATGGTTTGATTGGGTTGCAGAAGAATGGGTGAAGAATAGAATTTGGACTTCAAGTAACGGAAGGTTAGATCATTCCATTGAAAGCAAAACATTTTCTTTAGCAATGCTGTAATAGGTAAGACTATGGTGAAGTCTTTTAAAAACTTCCTAGAGAAATTTGCCAATCCAAGGAAGTGTTGTATCTCCTTCACTGATTGAAGCGTAGGCCATTGCATGATGGCTCGAGTCTTTTGAGGATCTATTTGTACTCCTTTAGAAAGGATGAATCCCAACTAGGAAAAAGATGGTCTTGAAGACACATTTCTCAGGTTTGGCAAGCAGTTTGTGTAGACGTAGCTGGTGAAGGACCGCGGTTACATGACATGGCATTTATAATGTGTCTATACACAAGTGTTTTCAAGTCGTGACATGCTGAACGTGAACTGAAACGAAGGAAGAGAAAACCAAAATATCGTCCAAATAGACGATAACCGTGCGGAAAAGTATGTCGGCAAAAACTTTATCCATGAAACGATGGAATACTGCAGGCGCATTAACCAGGCCAAATGGTATCACTTTATTATATTCGAAGTGCCCCAATGGGGTTCTAAAGGCAGTCTTCCATTCCTCGCCCTCAAGGATGCGCAGCAGATGGTAGGCCCCTTGCAAATCCTGTTGCTACCTGTACCGCCTCGAGAATATCTTTGAGTGGCATGGGATAACGATCCCTGATAGTGATGACATTTAGACCTCGATATTCAATACATGGTCTTAATTCTTTAGTACTTTTCTTTGGAATGAAGAGCAGTGAGGCTCCAGCAGCAGATCATGACGCCCTGATTAATCCATTCTGTACGTGGTTAGCAAGATATTCCTTCAGGGCTTCCTTCTCAGGAAGGGATAAGGAAAAAATTCTGCCCACTGGTACTGAAGTATTGGATGTTAGCTCTATGGCGCAGTCTTTTAATCAATGTGTTGGCAACTCCTTCGGTAACTTGTCTTCAAATACATCTCTAAATGAGTCATACTTGGCTAGAACACATAAGCTTACTGACTCAGTCTTGTCTTGTGGTCTGTCTTTTGGTTTGCAGTTGGAGAAGCATTATTCTGACCGGAATAGTACAGTGTTTGCCGACCAGTCAATCGGGATTATGAGTGCGCAACCATGCTATGTCCAATATAATGGGAAAACGAGCAGTGCGAATTAGATCGAAGTTCAGCATCTCCTGATGGCTGGGGGCGTGGCTTAACAGCCATGTTGTGAGGAAGCTCTTCTAAACAGCTCCTGATGATCCTGACTGATCCTAGCCTGTAAGAGGGGCCATAGTATGCACAGAGTGGAGAAATTCTGGGCGTTAGAGGTTTGCTGCTTGAACTGTTATATATAACAGAAGGTGTCCGGAACGCTGAGGTGAACAAAGATGACCGTCACTGGGCCCTTAACCTGGGCTCCCGAACAAATTACATTGGGGGCAGTGTACAAAGGCCGAAGCCCACTGGGGCCGAGTCTGGGGTGGGATCACCAGTCTTGAGAAGAGCAGACTGTGCGAAATAATGGAGGTTTGTGAAGCTGCACTGAAGAGGCTGCATTAAAAGCGAGAGCCAGAGAGGGACGGCGGAGAGGAGCAGCCGGAGAGGTGAATGGTATGGCTGATTAAAGTGGTGCCGCGGTATAGCGCTGGAAAGCGCAGGAGGTGAGCAGCAGGGAAGAGGAATGAAGGCAGACATAGGTGGCGATACAGTAGTCTGGCACGGGACCTGCCAGTGCGGCGAGGTCTCAGAGCTGACCGGCCCTCCCCTCCTCCTGTCTCAAGAAGCAGCGAGAACACTGCCGTAGTGCAGTGGGGGGCATTCCTCTGAGCTAGAACGTAGTGGCCATAACACAGCAGATAAAGCCCCAAGGCACGATCTGTATCATAAGCACATACCGCTGGGCAGAACAAACACGGCTATTCTGAGAGCGGATTGTTTCGCCTGCAACAAAAGAGTGTAGCAGTGGGGAAGAGCGCTGGAGCACCTGAACCCTGCCACAAAGTATCAATGCTAATGAACCCATGTAACATGCAAAAAGAAAAGTGTCTGACTCGAGAGACACTCCTGTCCCCTGTACACCATTAAAGCTCAATAAATCAGTCAAAGAAATTTGTAGGAGTTCAACAACATATATTTGTACTTCTGAATCGAAAATAATTCACAAAGAAGATTAGGTATTAAATCATACACTTCATGCTTAAAAAAGAAACAAAATATCATGAACAAAAGCTGTCCTAAGAATGACAAATTGAAGTTTGATGGAGCGAAATTCTAAGCTCAACGTGTTTAGGGGTAACAACCCCTTCTTCAGGAGCAAAAAAATCGGAAAAAACATAGGTGGAAAGAACTTATCAGCATTTTTTTCAGTATGACCACAGTATGTGAAAAAAGGTTCCCTCCTCGTCCCCACATCTGAGACAGTTCGGGTTTGCTGCTCTTTTCCAACCAAACAGTGCAGTTCTAGGGTAGTACACTCTGTGCAATATTTTAAGTTGCACTAGTCTGAGTCTAGAGGAGATGGCCGCCTCACGTGGATGCGTTAGCACCCGGATCCAGTCCTCGGGGTCAATATCCTCTACATCTCTTTCCCATTTGGCCTTTAAACTGGTCAGTTCAGGAGTAGCAAATGATGTGATGGCATTATAGAGGATGGATGTGCATTTGGTGGGGATATATTCAGGCAATATATTGTGTTGTACAGGTGTGTAATCTGGGATATTGTCATCTGGCGGTATGTGGGTTCTCGGGGCATGGGACATTTGCATGTGGTGGTACCTCTCAGTGTCTGGGAGTTGAAATGTGCGCTGCAGGTCCGCAAACGGGGCCAGATTCCCATCTTTTAAGACATCCCCCCACTTTCAGAATGCCGGCCCTCACCCAGCATGGCCATGCCTCGAATTTCACATCTTCCCTCAGGTTGGCCTTTTGCCATAGGGGTTGTGCCGCTGTTATTTTATTCCCCCACCCCACAAATGTGTGTATGTCTCTCCAAATGGTGGTGATATGTGCCTTCGTTGTTGGTAGGGAGTGTCTCGGGGGGGATTGATACAATAAGTGTAGTGGGTCGGTGTCATGCATGGCCCCCATGTCGGCTCTAAAATGGGGTAGTTCCCGGTCCCCATGCAGTAGGTCATTTACCACCACGAGTTGTGAGGCCCAGTAATAGGTCTGAAGGCGGGGTACTCCTACCCCACCCTCCCAGACTGACCTCTGAAGTGTAGTTTTGGCAATACGTGGTTGACCTCCACCCCATAGAAGCTCCCTGAGAAGGGTTTCCACCCGGTCGAATTCAGATTTTGGGATATGCAGTGGGGCGTTCTGAAGGACGTAGAGGAATCGCGGAAGGGCCATCATTTTAAAAAGTGCGGCTCTTCCCATGAGGGTCAGGGGGAGAAGCTTCCAGTGGTGGACGTCATTGGAGAAGCGGTCCATGACTGGTTGGAGATTGTGGGTGGTGTAGCTGGTAAGATTTGTTGTTATCCAGATCCCAAGGTAACGGAAGCTGAGCTGCTCCGTATGGAATGGGCATTCCCGTGGGTTAGTCGGTCGTCCTCCCTTCACCAGGAAGAAAACGGATTTCTTCTAATTGATCCTTAGGCCACTAAATTCCCCGTACTGGACGAGCATTACAGTCACTATGGGGCATGTCCGGGCGGATTCTCCTGGATATACCAGGAGATCATCCGCGTATAGGGAGATTCGATCTTCGTGTCCCTCTGGCCATCTAAATCCCATCCAGGATGTACTTTGGTGGAGCCATATGGCCAGTGGCTCAATCGCGAGAGTGACGAGAAGGGGGGAAAGGGGGCACCCCTGTCGCGTGCACCTGCCCAAGTGGAAGGATCGAGAGGTCCACCCATTCACCCTGACTTCCGCCTGGACGTTTATATATAGCAGCTTCACCCATCCTAGGAACCTTCCACCAAACCCCATACGTTCCATAATCTCCCCGAGGCTATCCCACCGGACCGAGTCGAAGGCCTTCTCGAAGTAGATTGCCAGAAGGGCAAGCGGGCTGTCAATGGTGGGAGCCCGTTCTAGTGCCAAGTGGAGCCGACGCAGATTCATTTGGGTCGATTTGTGTGGCATGAAGCCACACTGGTCTGGGTGTATCAGAGTGTCAGCAACCTGTTGTAGCCTGTTGGCTAGGAGCTTAGCAAGGACCTTGGCTTCGCCGTTGATTAGCGAGATTGGCCTGTAGGAGGCACACTTTTCCTGGGGCTTGTCCGGTTTGGGGATAACCACAATGGTGGCTTTACACAGGTCCAGCGGGAGAGTGCTTTGTACCGGGCGCACAGTAACATTTTATGGAGGGAGGGTGTTATGTTGTCCCCACCCAGCTTCTGCCAGGTCTCAACTGGGAACCCATTAGGGCCTGGCGTTTTCCCGGTCTGCAATTGTGCTAGTGCGTCGGCTACCTCGGCCTCCGAAAGATCAGAGTCCAGACTCGCCCTCTGCTGTGCTGACCTAGTTTTTTTTTTTTTATTTATTTTTATTTTCAAAACCAAACAAAACACCACACAATACAACTGTTTCAGTACGTATACACAACGTTAAACCATCACATTTCACAGTGTAATTCCCCAACCCCCCCCCCTTAAACTAGAGCCGGCTCACTCGTGTCATCTGCAGGAGCATCATCAGGTAGCACAGTACTTATGCGCTCATCATCTGAGTCCTCCGATTCATTATTACCCTGGTGAGGGTTTGCCATAGAGGCCACCAATTGCCGCCAGGCCAGCAGGGGCCCTACTTCCTCCTCACCACCCCTAGTGACCGCTTCAAACCACGCTACGGATTCCGCTTCCACTCATCTTAGGAGGTCCGCCCACCATAGCTCCACCCTGGGTCTGTGGGCCACTTTCCAGCCCATAGCAATCCTGCGCTTAGCCAGGACATAAGCTAAATCCTTCATCTTGCTTATGTGCTTTAAGTCCCGGGGCCTGGGGAAAATCCCGAGCATGCATGACCAAGCTGATCCCACGTCCAACACCACTCCCCCACCAGCCAGTTTCCTTTTAACCTCATCCCAAAATCTGTGCACCTCCGGGCAAGCCCAAAACATGTGTAGCAGCCCCGCTTCCACCTCCCCACACCTGGGGCATTTCTGAGTAGCCGAGCCCCCAAACCTTGCAATTTTCCCGGGAGTCAGATAAACCCTATGGGTGACATACAGTTGAAGTTGTTGGAGTCTCGCGTTCCGGGACACCTTTTTACGGTACCTCTGGGCTCTCTCCCATTGCCCGTCTGTCATGGGCCCACCTACCTCTTCTTCCCAATCCTGTCTCAATTGCAGCAGCTCCTTCCCAGCCCTCACACTCAGGAGCTCATATATCCTCGATATTTCGTGCCTGCCCTCCGAAACATCATACATAGTTTCCAGGGAGACATCAGGGTCATCAGCTAGCACCGTCTCGGGCCATCTCTCTCTAACCCGTTTCATAAGCCTAACATAGGTTATATATTGGCCTCTATGCACCCCTGTCTCTTCTTGCAACCTCTGAAAGTCCAATGCCTCCCCTTCCTGCCATATGTCTCCAAGGGTGGCCAAGCCTACCGGATCCCAGTATCTACGGACCTACTCAAACAGTGGAGAGTCGTTCCCGCACAGCGCCACCAATGGGGCCTGCTGGGAGAGCGGCTCCGAATCACCCATCATTCTCCATGTTCTGTGCCAAACCTCCCAGCCCAGCCTCAATAGCCGCCCCCTTCCCTCAAAAAGTATGGGGCTGAGTCTCCCCGCAGAAGCCTGGCTTCCGCCGAATCTTCAGCCGACAGCCACCTGGCCACATACAACAGCTGCCCCGCCAGATAATAGAGTTCTAAATTTGGCAGGCTTATGCCCCCCTTGTCGCACGGGTTCTGGAGTTTCCACAGGGCCACCCTGTTTCTGGCCCACACGAAACCCCTACACACACTATGAAGTCTCACAAATAGGCTCCTGGGAATCAAAAACGGGACATTCACAAAAAAAAATGCAAGAGTCTAGGCAGGACCACCATCTTGAGCAAGGCCGCCCTCCCCATCATAGTCAGGGGCAGTCTAGACCAAAACACCATGCTGTTCTTGACCCCCTCTATTGCTTTCTCTGTATTATGTTTGTGCTCTGCCTCAATCTTGTGATAAATATTTACTCCCAAATACCTAAATGTCTCAGTCTGCCATGGTATTGGCAGGATAGGCAACCTCTGTAACGGGACATCCCTGTACCTGCCCAAGGGAAACAGACTAGACTTTCTAGGGTTTACCGATATGCCCGAGAGGGTGGAGTAACGGTCCATCACCTCTAGCACATACTGCAAGTTCTCCTCCGGATAACGCAGATAGAGGAGCATGTCATCCGCATACAGTGATACCAGGCATCCCCCACTTGCCGTGCTAATACCCACCTCCCCATATTGTTGCCGCAGGCATATTGCCAGCGGCTCTAGTGCTAGTATGTATAGCATGGGTGACCAGGGGCATCCCTGCCTGGTCCCCCTGCTGAGTTGCCAAATATCTGAGACTATGGATCCCGTCTTGACCCTCGCCATTGGGGTGCTGTACAACAACTGGACCCACCTGATGTATCCAGGTCCAATTCTGTATCTCCTCAAGGCCGCTTTCAGCGAAGGCCACCGTACCGAATCGAAGGCCTTGACCGCGTCTAGCGACACGATAGCCAGCTCACCCGTATCTCCCTCAGTTTGGTCAATAATGTGGTGTAGCATCCTATGGTTAACGGTGATATTCCTACCTGCGACATAGCCCGTCTGATCTGGGTGTATCAGCTTACCGATCACCCTCTTAAGCCTATAAGACAGCACTGCCGTAAGTATTTTGCTGTCCTGATTGAGCATGGACAAGGGTCTGTAGGACCCGCACTCTACGACCGGCTTGCCTGGTTTCAGGAGCGGGATGATCACAGCCTCGCGAAGGGACAACGGAAGTTCCCCCTTCTCATAAGCCTTGTTAAACATGGCAAGCAGTTGCTGGAGCAGCTCCTGCTTGTATGTCTTGTAAAACTCACTAGGCAACCCATCCGACCCGGACGCCTTGCACGTGGGAAGGTCCTGAATCACCACCTCCAGCTCACCCGAGGTGACTGGAGCGTCTAATTCCGCGCGTTCTAGGTCATCCAGGGTGGGCAGCTCTATGTCCTCTAATGTGTCCAGTATGTCTTGACCCACATCCTCCCCTGTGTCCTTATACAAATGTCTATAAAACTTGAAATCCTCGTTTACCCCCTCTTGGGTGTTGCAGATGCGACCTCCCTCGTCCCTAATCTCACTGATCACTGAGCGGGGGGTCTCACTCTTATATAGCCAGGCCAGCAATCTGCCCGGCTTGTCGCCCCCTGCGTGTAACCTCGCCGTGTATTTCTTGTAATTTAATCTACAGAGCCTATCCCAGAGTGCACAGCAGGTTAACTGTAGATCCTTTATCTTTGTCCTATTATCACAGGCAGTGTCCTCATGTCGTGTTGGGCTCTCCAGCTCCCTTTCCGTTTCCTGCAGTTCCCTTTCAATACCCCCCTGGAGCCCTTTAGACTTGGAAATGGCTACTCCTCGCACCACCACCTTAAACGCCTCCCACAGCGTTCCCACAGAGCGTACGCTGCCCGTGTTTATATCAAAGTATTCTTCGATGGCATCCCTCAGATCCTCCCGGAACCCCTCGTCCTGCAGTGCCTCTGTCCTAAGTCTCCATGTTGGGATCCGCGATCTGGGGGGCTGGTGTAGCCACTCTACCACCAGAGGCGAGTGGTCAGATAATACCCGGGCCTTGTATTCCGCTCCTATCATTTCTCCCGCTATCTCAGCCGCTACAAACACATAATCTAGCCTTGTGTGCAAGTCCTGTGGTGCTGCGTAGTGAGAGTACTGCCTGTCCGTAGGATGCAGCCTTCTCCACACATCCTCCAGGCCCAGGTCTTCCAACAATGTCCCAAGCGCTTTGGCTGCCGGCGCCATTTTCCCCGCCTTGTCAACTGACCTATCCAGTTTGGGATTCAGGGTGCAATTAAAGTCCCCTCCCCATACCACCGCACCCCCAGCCAGGGGGCCAAGTTTGCCATAAAGGGACCTAAAATAAGCAGCACTGTCGTGGTTAGGGGCGTACAGATTAATAATGTGCACCCTGTTTTCCAGGATCCCTGTTACCACCACCATTCTGCCATCCGGGTCTACCATTGAGCTAAGCACCTGAAACGGCACATGCGGCGCCACCCAGGCGATAACCCCTCTAGCGTACGCCGAGTATGTAGCCCCCACCACATTACCCCTCCATTTTCTCCTGACCACCTCTAACTTATCCCTAGTGAGATGAGTCTCCTGCAGCAGGGCTATGTCAATGCGCATCCTCTTTAAGTACAGCATCACTTTATTATGTTTCAGGTAACTATTTAGGCCCCGTACATTCCAGGTCACAATTCGGAGATTACCCGATGCCATCTACTCGGTCTGTTCCCAACCCACTGCTCCCTTCAATGCTCCCCTTGATGGTTCGTTTTCCGACTCTCCCCCTTCCCTCTATCAACAGTTCGCCCCCTCCCCGTTCCCCAACTACACACCACAGCATACAACCCAACCCCTTCAACCCCCCCCCACCCTACCCCAACAAATGCCCAGCTCCATCCCTGGATCTCAGGCTCACCCGCGTCTGGTCCTGTCTTGTATCCGAGGACTAGGACCCCGCGGGGCGTCACCAATCTAACAGTGACCTAACTACGTATACAACTATTGGGGTCAAGAGGTGCCTCTCAGGAGCTCCCTATCATCTATTTTAGGAAAAGTGCGTCCAACGGGTCCAGCCGGCTGATACCACGATTCACCCCCACAAGCATAATACAACACTATATTCAAGTCCCAATGTCTCAGCTATGTCACCCCGGGTGCCGCAGCAACGTGCTACTCATCTTCCGCAGCTTCCTTCTGGACATCCGATTCCTGAGGTCGGCCCTGCGTGTCCAGCCAGTCCATCGCCTCAGTCGGCGTCTCAAAGAAAAGGGATCTGTTCTTGTAAAACACCTTCAGCTTGGCTGGGTAGAGCAACATGTAGCGGTGGCCTGCTTATCTTAGCCTTCTTTTTACCGACCCAAAGTTCATTCTGCTACTCTGTACAAGCAGCGTATAGTCCGGATACGCTTTGATCTTTGCTGACCCCCTCTCAATCAGTCCTCCCCTCCGGAAAAATTCAAGAATCTTCTCTTGATCCCGATAATTCAGGATCTTTGCAATCATCGGCTG
Source organism: Ambystoma mexicanum (assembly GCF_040938575.1). Lineage (NCBI taxonomy): Eukaryota > Metazoa > Chordata > Amphibia > Caudata > Ambystomatidae > Ambystoma > Ambystoma mexicanum. The sequence goes on along the minus strand of NC_090938.1, from coordinate 283,099,711 downwards.
CGGGGGGGCTCCTGGGGCCGGTCTCCTTGTCAGGGCCCTATGCGCTCTTTCCACCGTGAACCCCTGGGTCAGCACCCCTCCCGTTATCTCCTGTAAGAGCAAGGTTTCCACGTATTCTGTGGGGTTTGGCCCTTCCATCCCTTCCGGTAGGCCCACTATACGGATGTTGTTGCGCCTGGTGCGCCCCTCGGCTTGCTCAGCTCTGTTCTCCAGATTGCCCACCCGTTGCATGAGGGCATGGAGCTCCTTAGCATGCGCGGCACACGCCTCCGTGGTCGGGGCCATCTCCTTCTCCAAGGCCACAGTGTGCTCCGCAATCGTCCGCACATCCTGTCTCAGCAGGTTCACCTCCTCCTGGACCGCTCCGATTTTGAGGTCCAGGCCCTCCTGCAGCTCTTTCATGGCCAGGCCCAACTTTGTCTCCCAGGCCACTTTTATGTCAGCAATCGCTGCCAGCACCTCCTGGATCGTACCCGGTGTTTCCGCCGCTACCGCAAGGGTCTCCTTACTTTTGCCCCCCTCCACGCCCGGGGGCGACTTGGTATAGGCCTCCATCGTGGGCTGTTTGTTCCTGGGTCTAACAATTTTAGAGGACATCATGCACTGGTGCCCTGGCAGAAGCCAGCCGCATATCCCCACCCACAGACGGTGTTGTCAGGCCACTGTTTGTGGGGCTATTGCAGCTGTGTTCAGGTGTGCCTTTGATACTCGCCCCACCAAGCATGGGTTGCGTTCTTCTCAAAAATCTGCGCTCGCGCAGTGTCGTGTCACCGGGCTCTTCCGTAATCCTTCAGTGGCCAATGGGCATGTGCCCTCACTTGCTCTTTGTTCACCCGCCTCAGCACTCTGTGGGCCTCGAGGCCAACTGACTCGCAACGTAGCCCAGGATATTATGTCCACGCTCCCCAGGCAAAGGGGGCCGCTCCACACACCAGCCGGGGGCCAACAGTTGCCTCAGGTCAGCTTCTCTTGTTGTCTGACAATTGTGGTAAGATCCCACCAGTCTTTGGCCCAGGTCGTACCTCTCTGTGTGTTCCGTTATTTTTTCCTTTATTTAATTTTTTATGGGGGGGGCCCGCAGAGTTAGACTCTCCACAACCCCCAGTGCCGTGAGGAGGCAGCCAGTTAAAGCATGCTTAGTTCCAGAAATCCAGCACACACTCCCCTCCCTGGCAGCCCAGCTGGCGGCGTTATAGTATGTACGGGGCTGTGGTCTAAGATGTTGCCACCGTTTGTTCCCATTCACCCAGTTACATTGTTGCCTGCTTGCTTCATGTAGAAGGAGCGTGACGCTAGTCTGTGTCCCCGCCGATACAAAGTATCCCCCTCGGGGTCCTCCAACGTTCAGTCGCACTGCAGCACTGTCCCAACGTCCACCGGCTGTTTGCTTGTACTCGGCGGGACCAGTCAGACACCCGTCCTGCGTGCGCAGGCTCTGGGCACTCGCTTCATCAGTGCTCTTCTGCTCGCAAACCCGACTCGCGGCCCGGGCAGCCTGCCTCCTTCAGCCGTTCCTTGGCGCATCAGCACCTGCACATCCGTTGCCTGGAGCAGGGTGCGGTAATGACATCGGGATCCCGCCGGGCCCTCTTTTCGTCGCCACCACGGCGCCCCTTTGTTATTCCTTTGTGCTCACCGCCGTTTTGTTTTCGTTCCGCAGCAGGGCTCGCGATCTTCAAAGAGCTGCAACTTTGTTTCCGTGCATCAGCCATGCACCAAAGGTTCAGCGAGTGCGCTCGCTATATTCATAGTTAAGTGCGTTTAATCTCAGCGCTGACAGGAATCCGCACACGGACTTCACCATAGGATCATCGACGGATCGAGGGAGCCCCTTCGGAGTGCTTCCTCTTAAATGGCCATCCTGGCCACGCCCCTCCTGTGCTGACATAGTTGGGAGTGATATGTCATTTAGGAGGGTTGAGTCCAGCCTCGAGGTTGGGGCCTGGTATAGAGCCTCATAAAATTGGGCAAAGGCCTCCGCTATCTCTGCGTCTGACTGGCACCTTTCACCCTGTGGGGTGATAATCTCCCGGACACAGCATTGTCCCTCATCCCTTCTCTCCAACCACGCTAGCATTCTGCCGGCTTTGTCCCCATGCTCGTAAATTCTTGCTCTGGAGTCCCAATGGGCTTGTTTAGCATTGTCTAGCAATAAGTTACGGAGGCGCTTGGTGGCTCGTTTGAGGGACAGCTGGGTCTGAGGGGATGGGTCAAGGATGTGTTCGTTCTCCCTCTGGGTCAGTTCTCCCTCCACCTTCACTATGTCTTGGAGTCTCCTTCTGTTTATTCGCTACCCCAGAGATTAGTGCGCCCCGCAAGGCAGCCTTGTAGGCATCCCAAACCACTACCGGGTCCTGTTCTCCATTGTCGTTAAGCTCGAAGTACTTGGTGGAGACTTCAGCAAGGTGGTCCACGAGCTCGGGAAACCCAGGTAATAATTGTTTAGTCTCCACGTTCTAGAGGGAGACGCGCACTGTATGTGGATTTACACAAGTAGGAATGAGTGGTCCGAGACACCCCAGGGGAGTAAGTCACCTGACAGTGCTCTGAAAAGATCTGTGTGCGGAAGAAAGAGATAGTCAATCCTGGAGAGGGAGCTGTGGGCTCCGGAATGAAAAGAGTACCCCCTAGTATCCGGGTGCAACTCTCGCCACACGTCACAAAGACCCAAGGCAGACGCAAAATTAAACAGCTTTGTGGGAATGTCCGGGTTGCGCTGTCTGAGATGGGAGCGGTCAGTGGCGTTGCACATGACATCATTAAAATCTCCCCCCAGAAACCACTTATCTGGTTGGTGTTTGTCTATGAGGGCAGTCAACTCATCCAATAGCTCCTGACCCAACCCGGGTGGGGAATATATTGAGACAAAGGCAACCCGTTCATTCCACAGCGTTCCCAGGATTAGCACGTAGTGACCTTGGGGGTCCTGTTCCAAGCATTGGAGGGCAAAAGGGATGCGTTTATGTATGAGAATGAGAGTACCCCTAGACCCCATTGTGTATCCCGCATGGAAGGCAGCCCTATAAATGGTGCGTTGGAAGAGGGAACAATTCGATCCCGCTAGGTGCGTTTCAGAGAGCAGGGCCACGTCGGGGGAGTGTCTACTGAGTACTTGCTTGATCAGGCGCCTTTTAATCGTGGAGCCCATCCCGTTTACATTCCAAGTGAGCACCTTGTGGGATCTGAGGCGTTCAGTCAGAGCCGACTGGGGTTGTGTGGGTGCCATTTAATAATCTAGTTGGAGGGTTGGGCGGGTGTCCTGCGGGGAAGGTGTCCCCGTCTATGGTGATGTATTGTGGTGCGTGCCTTAAGTGGTGATTGTTTTGCTGTCTGGACAAACTGCGGCCTCTTCTTGCCATGAACCATAACAATCCCTGGAGCTTGCAAGGGTGCGCTGCTCCCGGGGTAACAAAAATCTCTTCGCAACTTTCCTTTCCTTCCCCCTCCCTATACTCCACCCCAACACGAAGTACCTGTATCCCCAACATCGGTGACACTCAAAAGAGTTAGGGTATCAGCTTAACAGGCCCTTGATCAAATTAAACTAAAGAAATTGGGGGGAGGGCCCTGTAGCTTTTCCCCAAGTGCGATGGCGGTACGGCTGCGCTAGCCGCATTATAGAAGATGTAAACATCTTACGTAAGTTTCTGTGGCATAGCTCTGTCCAGTCCGCAGTTCAGTTCCACACCTGCCCGTGGGATCTAGTTCTTTGTTGGGGAACCCACCGAGGTCAGTCCCCGTCTTCCGCCAGCTGGTTTTGTGAGGGCGGCTGTTTCGGCACCGGATGATGGTCTGCCGGTGCCTTGGGGTTTCTGCCCCTATTGGTTCGAGGTGTCGATCAGTCCCCCTCATTGTGCTGCTCCGCCCATTGCCAGGCTTCTTTAGGATCGTTAAAATGGACAGTTGTGCCTTTGTGATAGATTTTCAATTGAGCAGGGAAAAGCAGGCCATATTTGACTCCTAGCGCTTGAAGTTGTCTTTTAAGCTTTTCAAAGGATTGCCTCGCCTTCTGCACCTCCCTCGTGTAGTCTGGGAAGAAGGCTATCTTAGATCCATTGAAGTTGATCGTGCATTTGGTTCGTGCAAGGTGCAGCAGTGCGTCGCAGTCCTGATAATTTAACAGCTTTGCTATCACCGTTTGTGGGGGAGCACCGGGCACGGGTCTGCCTGTGGGCATTCGGTGTGCCCTTTCTATAGAGAAGAATTTAGAGAAGGATTGCGGGTCGAACAGGTTCATCAGCCACTGCTCCAAGAAGAGCTCCATACAAGGGCCCTCGGCAATGCCGAGGATTTGAATGTTATTGCGCCTGGATCTGCCCTCTCCCTCTTCAACTCTAGCCTCCAGGATCTTGAGTTTGGCTGAGACTCCTTGAAGTTGTTGCACAGCGTGTAGCCCGTCTTCCGTGGTGGAGATTTGCTGTTCCGCCTCTCCTGTTCGCACTGATAGCTTCTGCAAGTCGTGTCGGAGGAGGGATACATCCAAGCTTATTCCGTCCATCTTCTGCTTCATTGATGAACGGGAGTCCCGCTATGGCTGCCATGACGTCTCTCAGGGAGAGCACGGGCGCAGGGTCCACCTCTTCAGAAGGCGACGGTTGAGGTTCGAGGGATTGTGATGGGGGGGGGATCGTGTATTGGTCGATCCTGTTTTGCACAGTGGGCCTCTTAACTTTGTGCTTCCGCATACTTGCCGCTGGGCCCTGTGGGCGTGCTTTTGTGTCCAGAGCCTTGTTCATTTGCTCGAGGGGTTGTCTACCCAGGCTTATTGCCCGGCTCGATATGCAGTTGGTGGCACTATAGCAGGGAGTCGCCTTGTTCTGTGGCGGAGGGGGGAGAAGGAATCTAACAAGGTAGTGCTTCCTTTATCACAGGGTGCCGAGCGATGGTAGGCCCTAGGCCCTGTTGTCAGATTCGTGTTGGCGGCTGTAGGGGTCTGTCCGTTCTGCTCTGCAGGCGATGCTGGGCCGCACAGGGAGGGTTCACGCACTTACTCGGGTTGTGAGCATTGATTCCCCACTCTGCTTCTCTCTTGGAAGCCCAGTGTCCACTTGAGTGAGGCAGGGGGAGTTGTAGAGCGTTCTGCCCCCAGCGATGCACCCCGCACGGCAGTGGGTCACCCCGCCGTTTGTTGCGTAGTTCGGTGGCGGTAGTTCGAACAGGAGGGAGATGGCCCTTCCATGGGTTATCCGGGGGCCCTTATATTGTTGTAGCCTCCAGTTACAGCGATGCACACGGGCGGCTGGGAGCTCCTGGTGGCTCCTGTTGGTTCTGTTGGGGGTCGTTGTGCTCACGGGTGGGCCGTGCCTCCAGCGCACGTGGAGATGGCAGCCGGGGGCTGGAATCGGGCTGGGCGTTAGTCCTCCTTTTAATGTTGTGTGCCCTGGAGCGGGGGAAACCCAGCTCCGCGTGTGATATCCGCAGGGCAGGGGAACAGCTGGGGCGTGCTTCGCGCGGGGGCCTCCGGCGCCGGCACTCACCGGTGGGGGCAGATTCCGCCGCTCACGGGTCGCTGCGGCAGTGCTCTGCCGGATCTCTCCTGTCTCCTCGCGCCCGGATGGGCGGCCCGGGTCTCAGACCCTGTCGGTCCGGGACACTGCAGGTCTCTGCGCCCGCCTCCCTCCTCTGCCACTCCTTCGGCGTAGGCCGCCCGGGTCTCTGCCACCGGCTCGGACCGGCGTCCGCCGTGGCAATCTTTTTCTGGGTCTTCGCCCACCTCTGGTGCCTCGGCTCTGCTCGATGGAGTCAGGCTGCTGGTGTCAGGGCCGCTCCGATTTGGAATCAAAGCGCGCCCAAAACCCTTGCGCCCATCTTGGGTGCCTGGCGAGTTGTTTCCGGGCCGCCGTGTCTCGCTCCCGGTTTTGCAGCCCGGGTACGCCATGGGCTGATTTTGGACACAAAGGTGCCTCAGGATGTCATGCACCGGTGGGTGTAATCTGGGGGTCGGCAGGTGCTGGTAAGCAGGCGTTCGAGTCAGGATATTAGCCGCGGCAGCGGGAGCTCTTCAGGCGCACGTCTACCGCATCTCTCAGTTCATGAAGTGTATGATTTAATACCTAATCTTGTTGGTGAATTATTTTCCATTCAGAAGTACAAATATATGTTGTTTAACTTCTACAAATTTCTTTGACTGATTTATTCAGCTTTAATGGTGTGCAGGGGACGGGAGTGTCTCTAGAGTGAGACACTTTTCTTTTTGCATTAATTTTTCAGCTCTGTGTCAGGGTCTGTATTCCTCCCCAGCACCTGAAGTGTATAATCAATACATGCCTTACTGTTTAGTGTAACCTACTTTCTACCTGGTGTGCGCCTATTGATTCTTATTTTGCTTATGAACCCATGTAACATCCCATAGAACGGCTCACGGAGCTGCAAGCTTCGTAGAGCTTGGAACTCAGCAGCTGAGAACTAATCTCCCACAGCAGTCCTGATAAGGGGTATACAGGAGAAGGCATAAACCCTTTGGCACAATAAGTGCGCATAGAAGATTGCAGAGCAACCTACAATCACAGGTGACAGCACAGGAATGTGAAGACAGGGTGCAAACGACAGATTACAGGAACACAGTGTTGATACCTGACAAGCTTAACCATATAAGGGAGGTTCTGTAGCAGTCTGGACCTCTCAGAGGGCACATGAGGCGACAAACTTGATTTGGCTACATCCTGGGAAAAGAGCAACACGCAGTTCTGGGGTGCGGTTATCAAGTGAGAGTGCTTAGTGGCCATATGGACCGGAGGAAGGTGCTGCTGACTGTGGTGCAATCCACTTCCACACAGGACAGCCTACAAGATTGGTGCAAGTGCCTGGCCCGCCTGATCTCATTGAACACCGGTTCAAGTGAGAACCTTCGGCAAGCAAGCGATAGGGACAAACAGGACTGCCTGCATTGAGGTGCTATTGAAGAGGTAGAACTGCACTGGCAACCTCGACAATAATCGAAAGGAAGTTGAAACTGTGAAAGAGTGCCCACCAAGCTGCAACACCCTGGCAAGGGAGAATATACATGTACAGGAGTTTGACACCAGCAAGCAGAGGAGTGACCAGAGAAGGGTCGAAGGAGGCACGGTTATAACTGCTGGCAGACTATAGCTGGACTCCTGGAGGTAAGTCAGACCGCAAGAGGACCCTGATGTTGCCTTATATTGCATAGGGCACATGCAAAGAAGACAGCACGCAAACATCGTTGTTTCTGAAGGTGGCTGATCTAAATAGGCATTACTGCTGGGTACACATGCAGACGGTCTGACTAACTCCGAGAAGACACGTGGAGGCAGGCAATGTGGAAGTACGATGATGTCACTCAGTAACAAAGTTGTTTGAGCATCCAGGAGGCATCCAGCCACCCTGGAGCTGTATGGCCGCCCTCAGGTAAAAATATGTGGCCCCCTTGGACAGGAGCAAGTATCCAACCAAGCAGGTTGTCGGGAGCGAATTCACGGGCCAAGTACGATTCAACAATGGCATCCAAGTCACAAAAGAATAAGTCTAAGCAGTTAACATTGGACACCTTCACTAAATCCACCACCATGGCGGACAGTGCTGCATCGGAAGCCCTGTTAACACTAGGAGACCTAAATCGTAGCAATGGAGATCAACAGGTCCTGGACACACCATTGCGGCTTTGAAGATTGATATAGAATCTAAAGTGAACGCCATTAGCCTGGACGCGAACCTGCTGAGGCAAGGTGTGTGTGTGCTCTCGGAGCACACAGGGATACTGGAAAAGGAGGTTGCGAAGAATGCAGCCAACCAGAAAGACACCTCCTGAGATGTATCTATTTTGCGACAGCAATTGCGGAACCTTGAGGGCAGAGTTGAAGATGCAGAAGGCCATGCTCGACGTAATAATGTGAGAATTATTTGACTGCCTGAGGGGGAAATGGCGCAAACCCCACTAACTATATTGAGAATGTGTTTCTGCAAAAAATTGGCCCAGGCACCCTCACCCACGGCTTCACGGTAGAATGAGCTCACCGGTCCCTGTCCAGGAAGCCTCCTCCAGGTGCCCCACTGCTGCCCATAATACCCATGATACCAAATTATAAGGACAGAGAACGGATTCTCTAACATTTCTGGAAAGGAGGCTCATTTCAGCGAGCAGCGGCAAACCTATCCGCATACCCAGATTACACCCTGAAGGTGCAAAAGCAAAGTATGCACTTTACCTCTATCAAGAGAAGGATGCGAGGAGTGAAACTTAAGTACATGGCACTGTACTTGGCAAAACTGAAGATTTTCAACAAGGGCAAAGCCATCTTTTCGACAACCCGGATGCTCACACGTGGATGGACACAGAGAACTTGCCACTTGAAGAGGTCCAGCAGGCGACATACGCGGGGGCACAAGCTGAATAACCTGGTGAATGCTGCGGGGACGGCGCCGGCATGACCGTTAGATTGCAACAGACAAGGATAAAGTACACAGAACCCAGGTATCAATACCTTTGCGTAATAGGAGCTAGCAGTGCGTGCACCGGCAGAAACATACTGCAGAGGAGCAACCTTCCCCGAAGAGTGGATTATTTTTTTTTGGATACTAGTTGTTGAGTATGCAACTGCTGCACCCCAGTCCCTCAGGACAAGCAACGGGGGTAGAAGGGAGAGGCAGGGATGCCTGAGCCCAAGGTACTGAGCTGGGAAATTGTTTGGGCAGGTGGGTAAGGGAGTCGGGGTAGTTAAGAAGCGGTTAGCCTATAGATCCACGCTTGGGACATATGATAGCTGCATCTGACTATTGCGAGATACGAAATGGTTATGGGATGGGGGACCTTAAAATAGTTACATGGAATGTTAGAGGGCTCAATAGTTCTATTACAGAATAATGTCAAATTTGAGTAGCCAGAGGATAGACATCGCACTCCTGCAAGTGACACATCTCACGAAGGATAGGCAAACAGTACGCTGAGAGAGTCTATTATAGTGCCACTGTTAAAGCCCAATAAGCCAGAAATCGACTGCGGTTCTTATAGACCGCTTTCGCTGCTGAATCAGGATGGGAAAATCCTCACAGCCTTTATGGCCAACAGGCTTAAGCCAGTAATATCATAGCTTATACACCCGGACCAGACGGGCTATGTGCCGGGCAGGAACATTACTCACAATCTAAGGAGGCTACACCACCTCGTAGATAGTACCCATGGAAGCATGCATCAATACGTTGTAGCCTCGTTGGACGCAGTTAAAGTGTTCGACTTGGTTAGATGGCCACGGCTGACGGTGGTACTGCATAGCTTCGACATGGGGCCTACGTATATAAAAGGGGTACGACTGCTATATAGCAGCCCAACGGCGAGAGTTAGTAAAGGAGCCCACATTTCAGATCAATGGCAGTTGGAGAAAGGCACCAGGCAGAGCTGACCGTGGTCTCCTATGCTGTTTATACTGGCCCTGGAACCGTTGGCGGTGTACTTGAGGAAGGAATACTATGCAGTAGGCATAGTCGCACAGGGCAACGTAAATTTAATATCTCTATATACAGACGATATGCTCCTGTACTTACAACACCCAGAAATCAATTTACAGTATATTTTAGATGTGTTCGAGCTATACTCCGAGTTATCAGGTATCATGATTAATGCACTGAAATAATGTTTGTTCTCTTTGGCAGCATATATGGGGACTTCGCTTAGTGCATTGCCGGCGCTGCACGTAAAGTGGGAGGTCAACTCATTCAGATATCTGGGTGTGAACATATTTCATGATGCCAGAATAGAATATTTGCAGAACACACTCAAGGCGGTAAACAGAGTTGAAAAGTCCATGGCTTTCTGGGTCAGATTTCCGCTCTCACTGATGGGGAGAGTGGCATTATTAAAAATGGTAGTGCACCCAAGGCTTCTTTATTTTTGTACTAACATACCATACAATATTCCTAAAAGCTTCTTTAATAAGCAAAACAGTATTTGTCGGGGCTTCTTATGGCACGGCACGAGATGCAGAGTGGCTCTAATCAAGTTGCAAAGACCACATGAGCAAGGTGACATAAAGGTGCCCAACTTCGAGGCGTATTTTGTGGTGAGCCAGCTGCAATACATCACAAATTGGTTACTGGATGAGCAATCCCAAGATGCTGTGACCCCGTTCTACCTGAAGGTGGTGTTATGGATGGCACCACCGAGTACCCCAGAGTCTTCGATGTTGCTGTAACGCTCACCTGGCTCACACGGAGGCGCTGGTCTGGTCTGGGTTGCTGTGGCCTCTTCAAGCGTGATGCGCAGAATTCGGACCACCGATTGAACAAGACCCCCAAATCTTGCTTGTCGGGCCCGTAGGATTATCCTTCTGCAGATGAGAAAGGGGATTAACCGTCTGCCGAATAATGTGCTTGCTCCCCCGTTCCCCCCTTAGATCTTCTCTGATTCCTCCAATACCCACAGTTTAAGCTCACCTTATGGTTTGGAAGGATGAACTCTCCATCCTGCTTCTGGTGCAGGGGCGTGCGTTCGTCCAGTTACTTCACTGGTTTTCAGAATGGCGCTGGCACATCCACTTGACTTTTCTGAGTAATACGCCGTAAGTATGAAGATGTAAAAGTTCAAGTGTGAGCCTCCTTTTATGTTGTCTTTCCTGACCTTTATTTCAAGTGCAGAACAAAGGCGATGCGTTGAGGGGTTAAATTGCCGGTGGTAAAATCAGGTGAGTTAGTGATGAGGGCGACCCCTCTAAATGTCTTTATAATTCCCCAGTAATGTCTTTTGTCCTTTCCCCATAGGGGCCGGGGTGCGGTACCTGCCAAAGATGCGGCGCCGACCCGAGATGTGGAATGGTTCACCAAGAAAAGCCGGTAAGTAATATGGCTGAAAATTAGGCTTTCCTCTTGTGTTCCCTTGCTCACCTTTTGTCTCTTCTTCTCTCCGCTAGGTGCAGAGATGTGGCGACCGGTGCTGAGAGCCGCGATGGAGCCGGGCGGCGTCTCGGGAACAGGTGAGTGAAGCACGGCGCTGCAGCGACCAATGCTGTGCTTTTAAATGGAAGTCTTCCTTCAGGAATGCTGGCGTGAAGATTCTGGATGCAGGTAAGAAGGTTGAATAAGTTCTTGGTTTTCACCTTTCTCTTCTCTTATTCCCTTACAGGCGTTCCAGGTTTGAGGCGGGCGTGGCTGGAGTCTAGGTGCAGGAGCAGACACGGTGAGCGTTCAGCTGCTGGGATGCAGAACAACGCGAAGCACGTGTGGCTGTCCGGGTGTGGCTTAAATAGCTTTGGAAGAAGTTCCAGGTGAGTGTTCTTCCACAGCCCCACCCAAGTAACAAAATAGTTCCATCAGAAAAATAGTTCCTCCTAAGCCTCATTTGGCTTGGATCTTCATGCAACATGGTCTGCATCAGGTGAGTGTGCAGCATGGTCTGCTTCAGGTAAGTGCACCAAACACTTCCCCTTATGAGCCTGGCGCTTATGGAGCCAGGACTGATGTCCAACATGAGCCTGGCGCCAACAGCGCCAGGACAGAGTCCAAAGAGCCCCTATAAAGGGCCGCTGGGCTTTTACCCGGGGGCGTGATGCCTGCTCCCGGGGGTGCTGGGCATGGCCTGGTGCTCCGGGGGTAGGCATCATGACAGTTGCTGAAGCTTGGTAGAATGATTTGCTTAGGGCCTGTCGTTACTTAGGAAATCGGGAGCCGTATTCCACCCCGATCCTATTGGTGTCACTCAAGGCTGAAGATCCACAACTGAATGTACTGGGAACCCATGGGAGTGGCGACAGTGGGAGACCTATTGCATGGCGGCATACCAAAGGGCTGTAAGGTACTAACCTCATAAATAGGCATACATGAAGGACAATACATGACACATGCTTCACTCCTCATTAGATTTAAGCCGAGGTGGCCAGGTACGGATGGGGTATAGCAAGAGGATAACACTATAGAAACACTTTATATCTCGGAAGGTGGACATGCATTGTCTGGAATATATGAGCTAGTGATGTCACGAAGGGGGGATATGCTGCTGCAGACCAGGCGCAGGTGGGAAGTAGATTTACAAGAACAATTAACAGACGCCGTCTGAGGTAGAGCACGGCCTATCATAAGTTGTCTAGAAATGCGAAGCTCCAACTGATACAGCTATATATAACTCATAGGGCATACCTGACCCCAAAGAGGATTGCTAACTTCAGCAAAGCAACTGACCAAACTGTCCCGAAATTTTGATTGATTAATGTGGATCTGGTGCATATGTTTTGGGCTTGTGCGTAGATTGGGCAATACTGGGAAGAAATAGCTCAGGCCTTGGGTAGGGCAGGTATACCGCTGGACATTAGCACTCCGGCAGCCTGTATGCTTGGCATATTCGTGCAACCATAACAGGCGTGACATGTCAGTAAACTGAAGGTCCTGGCTTACATCCTAGCAAAACCGAGAATAGCAATGGGGTGGAAGGTGCGCAATAGACCGGAAGTGCGTCTGTGGTGGAGTGATCTCCAGAAATTGAGGCTTGCGGAAACCTCAGTTTGGCAGGAAGCAGTCCACCAGGGAGAACCCAGCGGTAACCATGACTCCTGGAGACTTATGTTGCAGGCGTTAATGGCTCTACAACATAGCAATACTTGAATAATCATATGATCTGTAGGGCAGGTACAATAGATGTATGTGCATATCTAAAGTTGATGTAACATGCTCGCACAATGTTAGTGTAATAGGATGGGGTGAGGGCGGGGGGGTGTTGAGGGGTGTGGGTTATACAGACCTGATGGACTGGACAATGTGATGTACTAAACATGAGCGTCTGTAAGTTATGTTGTTGGCTAATCAAAATTCTAAATAAAAAAAATAAAAAAAGCATCTCCTGATGGCTGAACATTTCCAGCTGTATGGCTTGCGTGTCCTGTAGTAGTATTGGGCTGGATATCAAGTGTGAACCATCTATACACGCTGCAGGCACTGGTTCCATCTTATCCACCCTAGGAATGTTTCTCTTTGCAGTGAAATCCATGAAGTTTCCGTCCGCCCCACAGTCCAAAAGGGCTATGACCTCAATGGGAGCTGCCTTGTATATGTAGAGAAGGACGCTGAAGACCATCAATCAGTTGTCTACTGATTCCTGAGCCCTTGTTGTGGTTTAGCAGGGACCTGATTGCCAACCCAGACCCTTGATCCCATTTAGGGGCAGGGTGGTTTGTTTCCCTGTCGCTGGAGAGGTACCTTGGGGCAATTACGAAGAAGGTAGGTCTGTGAGCCACATTACATACAAAGACTCAAGTCTCTCCGCCTCTTGCGCTTGGATGGAGATAACGGGCCCCTAGCAGAACCAATTTGCATAGGTTCTTCTGAAGGACTGACATCAATTGGTACGGAACGTGGGGTTGGTAAACTAGGAGTAGGTCTCGTCTTCTTCTGATCCATCTTTCCTTCTGTCATTGGAATTCGGAACTTGCATGCAAAAGCTAATGGTCTAAAAGTCAACATTAGCAAGATCAAAACCATTGCATTTACAGGAAAAGACAAGTTTCGGCATAGTATTACATGGAAAGTTGATGGTCTTACTTTTGAACATGTCAATTGCTACAAATAGCTAGGGGTCAATGTAGATGAGAACCTGAAATTGCACAGACACTGGAATGAAACCAATGACAAATGTTCTAAAATAGTAAACACTGTCAGCTCATTCATTGGGAGAAATGGAGGGTGCTCTATAAGGACAATTCTGTTTCTATACACTGCTAAAGTTGTGCCTGTGTTGACCTGTGCAATAGAGGTTTGGGACACAATTTAATGAGTGAATTAAAGAAATTAGAGGCAAAGAAATCACATAAATTGTTTAGAATGCCACGCTCACTATCTGTTGAATTTTTATGGTTGGAATTTGATTTGAATAGCATGTTGTCAGACTTTACTTCCAGAGTGGCCATGTGCTATGAAAAACTGACACTGTTAGATACTGGCACCATAACGGTAAGCTACCTGCAGGCCTTTTTGAACATCGATAGATCCAGGAGCATGGCTACGATGAGCAAAATCTTGAACTTGCATACCAAATTGTTCCAAGGTTTTGAGCGTAGGGCAGAGGTTAGTGCTCTAAACGATGGCTAAGGCAGAAATTGAATAGCTATAGTTGCGAGAACAAATATGTGCATCTTACTACTAACACCAATAGCGGTCCCTTTATGCAATATAGAACAGCGCGTATAAACAAGTCTCAATATATCTTGGCCTACCCCAACAGCAGTGTTATTAGGCAATACCTACTTCTAAAATGTAATGTCTGTGAAGCCCTTGAAATCAAATGACCAAGTAGGTCTGGCCAGAGCAGAACAGAAGTGTTGCCTCTGTGGAGACAGTGTTAGAAATATTGGAACATATACCAGTAGACTGTTTGAGCCTGAATGAAATGAGGACTAAATATGTTCAATCATATAATAACCTACTTGATAGTGTAGACATGTCTTTTATCTGGTCTAAATTTATGGATTTATTGATTATTTCTATTGCGCTCATACACAAGTGTATCAGAGCGCGACAAGGGAAGGAAGGGGAACAGGGGAGAACAAAAACAATGATCTTACTAGGCCCAGTGACATTGAGAACACGCAAGTGCATTGGAGAGGGAGAGGGGGAGGGGGAGACGTGCAAGGAAGGGGGGAGAAAATGAGTGCAGAGCGAGGAGAAAAACAGATAAATAATAATTAATAAATAAAAAAGGCAAGAAACAATGGTAGTGCAGTCAGTGAGTGGCAAGTGCTGGGTTTAAGGCATCAGGCTGGGTAGGTCTGATAAGTGCAGGAAGAAAAATGGGGGGGATTGTATGGGTACAGATACAGACCCCAGTGCAAGGGGTGGCCATGAGGCAGTGCGTGAGGGTGGCAGGATGAGCAGGTACCTGGGCTCGGAGGACAAAGGGTGGGCAGGTGCACGGTGCCAAGGGAGAACACAATCAGCATGGGAGGGGGGGCGAAGGCAGAAGCAAAGAGGAAGGTTGTGACGTGCTTCCGGAACTGGAGATGGTTTTCCTCAAGTGTTAGAGTGGAAGGGAGGCTGTTCCAGAGGGAGGCCGAAGACAAAGATCTACTCCCAGATTGTTTCTTTGAGAAGGGACTGACCCTGAGGGAGTTGGAGGAGCAAAGAGCTCGAGATGGGAGGTATTTGGAGAGGGATAGCTGAAGGTATGTTGGACCCAGGCCCCAGAAAGCCTTGTGGACAATGCAGAGGGTTTTGAATTTAATCCTTGCATCCACTGGGAGCCAATGGAGATATTTCAGTGCTGGAGATATGTGATCACAGGGCTTGAGGCCAAGGACAAGTCTTGCAGTCCTGTTCTGGATAAGTTGCAAAGGGTGGAGAATAGAGGCAGTTAGATTAAGAAAGAGGCTGTTACAATACTCCAACCTAGAGAGAACCAGAGCTTGGGAGACTGAGCTTCTGGGGGAAGGAGAGGAAAGGGAGAATACCTGAGCGGTGCAGTAAGAAGATCGACTTTTTTGAGACATCAGCGATGTGGGCGGAAAAGGAGAGTGTGGAATCAAATGTGACACCAAGGTTCTTGGCCTCGCAGGTGGGGATAGGAGGAGGGCCAAGGGAGGCCGGCCAGAGACTGAAGGGGACGGATGGTGATGGTGTGCTGATGAGGAGGAATTTCCGTCTCGCTGGCATTCAGACAAACATAGTTGGCAGCACACCAACCTTGAATGGCAGTTAGGCAATCAGAGGTGAAAGAGGTAGAGGAGGTGGCAGAGAGCAGCCTGAAAATGAGTTGTGTAATCCGCCTAGGCCTGGAAGTTTGAGCAGAAAATGGCAATACGGCGGGTGAGAGTTGCAAGGTATTGGTTGAAAAGTCAGGGCGAGAGGTTAGACCCCTGGGGAACGCCACAAGTGATGAGGAAAATAGATGATAGGAAGGACCCAAGTTGGACCTAGGAGGGTCGATCAGAGAGGAAGGAGGTCAGCCAGGGCCTGATCAGTGATACTCAGGTTATCACGCAGACGCTTGATCAGGATGGTATGGTTGACCGTGTCGAAGGCAGAGGAGAGATCGAGTAGGATGAGGACAGAAGGAATGCTAGAGTCAAGGTTGGAAAGCAGATCCTTACGGATGTTCAGGAGAGCTGTTTCGATGCTTCTGCCAGCTCTGAAGCCAGACTGATGGTCATGGAGACAAAAAAACAAATCGGAGTGAAGGTTTAGCTGAGAGATGGCCAGCTTTTCAAGGTGTTTGCCCAGAAAGGGAGCAATGGAAATTGGGCGATAGTTGGCCAGACAAGAAGGATCAGATTTGGGTTTCTTGAGAAGAGGATGCACAAGGGAGTGCTGAAGAGGGGAGGGGGAAGGATCCTGAGGCAAAGGAGTGGTTGCAAAAATCAGCAAGGACCGGGGCAAGGGTATCGATGTGGTCCTTGATAGTTTTAGAAAAACAAGAATGTACCTGTTTTGACGAGGCTTTCATAGATTGGACTTGTCTAGCGACCTCATCAGGGGAGAAAAGAGGAAAGGACGAGAAGGAGGCTGGGGGGATGGCTGGAGGGGGTTCAGTGAGTACAGACAGAGAGGGGAGAGGAGAGGGAGTGGAGGAGAGGGTGGACAAGATGTCCTGAGTTTTTTAGATAGTGTGAGAGGCAAGGGCGTCGCAAAGAGCCTGCGAGACAAGAGGAGGGGTAGAGACTGTAGCAGGGTTGGCCAACTCCTTGCAGATTTTAAAGAGTTCAGCCGAATTGTTAGATGCCGCAGAGACACAGGCTTGAATGTGGGCTCTCTTCTTGGTACGGACAGATAGTTGGTATTGCCTTTGGAATATGCGACCGGCCAGTTTATCAGAGGATGAACAGGAATCCCTCCATTTTCTCTCAGCCTCCCTACACTTACGTTTGAGTGTAGCTAGGTCTGAGTCATACTAGGAATTGCACTTGGCTTTGGACTTCAAGCAGATCCTCATGACAGGGCCAAGAGCATCAAGAGTGTCAGAAATAGAAGAGTAGAGAAGAGACGGGCTGTGTCAAGGTGAGAGTCAGCCAGAGGATGAGGAGAGGGGAGAAGCTGGCAGCGAAAGCCTCGACTGACACGAGATTCATGGGCCGGGTGGCCAACAAAGTAGGTGTCAGTATTGGGGTAGGCTTGGGCGGAAGGGAGAGGAAGATGAGAGAAGGCGGTGGTCACTCCAAGAGAGGGAAGTGGACAGAGGGATAGAGAGGGGGGGGGCAGAGGAGATCAAGAAATCAAGTGTGTGTCCTGCACAGTGCATTGGGCCAGAGGGGAGGTTGGAGAGGGAGAGGGAATAACAGAGGTCGTGAAAGAGCAGAGCTGAGGGAAAGGGAGAATCAAGGTGGATGTTGAGGTCATCAAGGAGGAGGAGTTGAGTGGTTGAGGCCAGGAGAGAGGAAGAGAGGTCAGCCCACTTGGAGAGAAAAGAGGTGATTTGATCAGGGGGCCGGTAGAGAGTAGCAACAGAGAGAGCGTGGCTAGGAAAGATTGAGAGCCTGCATACAAGCCATTCAAAAGAGGAATAAACCTGTGATAGTGGCAGGAATCCACTCGGGAAAGATCAGGGCTGCACCACCTGCAGGCCGGGTGGATCTGGATGCGTAGAGGATCTTGTAGCCATCAGGGAGGAGAGTGTCAAAGCTTGTGACAGCTGGCCGTGAACCATGTCTCAGTAAGACCGAGCACATCAAGGTCCAGTTCTTCAAGGAGGTGGCAGATGTCAGTGGAGGGTGTGATAGCAGAGCGAGAGTGGCAAGATGAAGTAGGTTGCCAGCCTTAAAGACCTTCTGGGGAGGGGTACAAATCAGAGGTACACCCTGCAGAGGTGTGGAGGAGCCCAAAGGGGGCAGAGGAGGAGCAGGAGGAGGTATGAGTGGGAACGGGAACCAAGGAGTGGGAGGAGGGGACAGCTGGAGATGAAAGGAAGTTGATGAGGCGAGGGAACCGCCTATCGAAGAGGAGGAGAGATTGGCCTGAGGAACTTGAACCATGACAGTGCCTTTTAGGTAGACATTAAGGATGACTCTAGGAGTCGAAGGAAGCCATGTTGACTAACCAGCGAGTGCCACCATTAATGGGAGAGGAGGAGACAGGACAGAGCACAGAGATAAAATGAGGGGTCCATAGATCCGGCGAGGGGACGACAAAGATAATGTCGGTGAGGGTCTGTCTGGAAGAAGCGCTGGAATAGGTACTGGCGATAGAGAGACCTGGGTTGGAGGCCAGGATATCCTTTTTAAACTAAAATGCAAAATACACCCAAGTTTGAATTTCAAATGAAATGCACAATACACCCAAGTTTGACTTGCAAGTAGGTAAATGCATAATACACCCAAGTTCGACTTTCTAGTTAAATGCAAAATACACCCAAGTTTGACTTTCTAGTTAAATGAAGCCTCTGTAGTTGAGGAATCAAGTGAGTCAGATGGTAAAGGTGAGTACAGACACAACTTCAATTGAGAACATAACGAGGAGAGCTGAGAGTATCAGCAGAGAAGGAAGTGCAGGGGAAATCAGGAAAGAGGGACTAACCCATGCAGAATGTGGTGAAAGAGTCATGGTAGTCCAATAGACCAGGGGTAGCAGTCTCAGGGAGGGTTTGGCTGTGGTGGAAGTCCCATGTGGCGGCCTGTAAGGGGATAAGGAAGCAGACAGGGGCCTTGTGTGGGCCTTGGCGCACTGGGCTGGCTCCTGCCGCCTCCTGGTTGCTGCTATTGGTCAATGTCGGCCTGTGCAACCAATGGGAGGGGGAGACCAGTGCAGGCCCAAGGCAGCTTATAGAAAGGAAAAAGATGTGCTCATCTTGGAGGCAGGCAAAACACAATGAGCCCCAATGAGGGAGAAGCAGTAATAAAGCAAAAACCCCAGGTTCTGGGAAGAAGTGATCCAAGTGAGGGCCATCCAAGAAATCAGTGCAATGCCAGCAAGTCAAATGTAAATATTGCAGCAGAAATGCTGAGTGCGCATATGGGTGGTGATGACACAAATGTTCTTTATGGTAAGATTTTACTTGGAACGGAAAGATATTTTAGATGATTTATCCCATGGTTTTTTGATTGCCATGTCTCTAATATAATGACCTAAAGCCCACACACTGTTTTTATCTTGGATATTTTAATGTGTCATTATCTAGAAGTAACGTGGACATTTTTAATACATCTATAATTAAATTCCACTTGCAAAGGAGGAGACCACATCCTGGAAGGAGGTAGGTCGAGCCACCCGAGATAATTAGTCCTTAATTTCCTCAATGAGTCCTCCCCAGAAAATGGTCAGTTGGGCAGATTCAGGTCAACCTGCTTCGATGGCCATAGGCTGGAAATTTCTAACATAAGACTCGATATCAGAAGAACGCTGGTGAATATCTGAGATATTTGTAGGCTGATAAAAGGACTTCAGGTCTCTCAAATCTCTCTATAAGCAGCAAAAACAAATGCAGAATAATCCATAAGAACCGTATCGCTGTTGTAACGAAGGGCGTTGCCCATGCCAGAGTGTTTCCCTCTTTATTGGAAACCAGGGACCCCACCTTAGCCTGATCCGAGTCATAGGCCCTTGGCCTAAAGGTAAAGTAAACCAAACACGCATCCAGGAATTCAGTGAGTTTGCATGGCGATCCATCAAATTTCCTGAAAGAAAAGGTTACATGAGGATTGCCGGCTCGCAGGTCCTCCCTGGTAGTCACAAGATGTCTTAAGGTAGCGTTTTCAGTCCACAGATTTTGCATTTCATGGGTGAGTCCTTGCACTGCAGCCACCATTTCCTGTTACTGCTCCAAGCTAGCCATCTTATGGCGTTGCAATCTCTCAAGTTTGGCCTTGGACTCCGTAACTTCCTCACCTGCAGAATCCAATGAGACCTCTGTCATCGTCGTCTTTTTCTTTTTGTCCTTCACAGTCCATCCGCTGGAGTGGAGATAAGGTATATCCCCATTGGAGGCCACCGCGCTCCATTCAGTAGATAAATCAAGGACGGTGAACCCCTGGGGGATAACCAGATGGGGAGAAAAAACCTTTAGTCAGAAAAAACCCCAGAGACTGAAATGACTTTGTCTGATGTGAAGGTAGACCTGGGTGGCTTCTTAATGGAAATGAGTAGTACAATAGAATGGTATCACAGAGTAGATGAGAAGTAGGTAGGGTTGACAGAGGTTCTGATACGAAGGTTGGCCCTCAGGCCAACCTTCTCCTCTTTTATGGGTGCTTCCCGTGCCTTATCAACTTTCTTTCCTCTCCTGCTGTCCCTTCTCTCCATTTGCCAGCCCCCTTGCCTCCTTCTTCTTCCTCCTTCCTCCTTCATCCTCCTCCTTAGCTACCTTCCCCTCTCATTCTTCCTCTTCTGCCATACCTCTACACTTCCGCAGGGAGTACCTCTGACCTGTACCCCTCCCCGGAATTCTTTCAAGGGGGGGGCAACCTTCTCCACATTGCCACTCTCAACTCTCATTCAGCTGTCAAACAATTCTGACATCTGCCGTCTCCTGGAAGAACTCAACCTTGATGTTCTCGGTCTCAACGAGACATAGTTCATGGCCAGATCCATTGCGAGTTTTGACACACTCCTCCCTGATGGCTACAAGATCCTGTCTGTGCCCAGACCCAACTGTCCCGTTGTGGGTGTAGCCTTGATTTTCCCGGAGTGGATCCCTGCCTCTATTATTCCTATGCAGTCCTACTCCTCCTTTGAATGCCTGGTCTGCAGGCTCTTTCTCTCTCCTAGCTGCTGTCCCACTGTGTCTACTATCTACCGGCCACCTGGTCAGGTAACCTCCTTCCTCTCCGAGTGGGCGCACCTCTCCTCCCTCCTGGCCTCGACCACTCAACTCCTCCTCCTCTGAGACCTAAATATCCGCCTGGATGCTTCCTGACCCTCTCTTCTGCACTCTTTCGCGACCTCTGCAACTCTCTCTCTTATCACCCTGGATGTTTTGATCTCCTCAGACCTCTCCCTCTCTAACCCTCTAACCACTCCTCTTTCCTGGAGTGACCACTTTCTCCTCTCTTCCCATCTCTCTCTACTCCTCAGGATGAGCCAACCCCTACACTGTCACCCACCTTCTCGGTCATCCGACCTATGAAGCGTGTCCATTGAGGCTTTCGCCTCCACTTTCTCTCCCCCTCATGCACCACTGGTTGGCTCACATCCTGACACAGCCCTTTCTAACCTCCATTCTTCTATCTCTGACACTCTTGATATACTTGCCCCCGTCATGAGGATCCTTTTGAAGCCCAAAGCCAAGTGCAACTCTTGGTACGACTCAGACCTCGTCACCCTTAAACGCAAGTGTAGGGTGGATGAGAGGAAATGGCTGGCATCCTGTGCATCCCCCGACAAACTGGCCTATCGCCTTCTCCAAAGGCAATACAGACTCTGTCCATGCTAACAGAGCCCACATCAAAGCCTGCGTCCCTGCGACATCTAACAACTCGGCTGTACTCTTTCAAACTGCAAGGAGCTGGCCAATCCTGCTGCAGTCTCTACCTCTCCCGTCCCCACCCAGGCCCTCTGCACAGCCTTGGCTTCTCATTTCATCTCTAAAATCCAGGACATCCTGTCCACCCTCTCGTCCTCTCCTACTTCTCCCTGTACTTTCTCCTCTACCTCCGGCTTCCCTGCGGCCACCACTCCTCCTCCCCTCTCTGCCTTTCCTCTTTTCATCCCTCACGAGGTGACTAGACAAGTCCCACCTATGAAAGTCTTGTCAAAACAAGTTCTTCCTTGTTCATCCAAAATCACCAAGGACGACATTGACACCCTCGATCCAGCCTTGGCCAACGTCTGTAACCACTCTTTTGCCACTGGAACCCTCCCTTTCCCCCTGAAGCACTCTTTTGTGCACCCTCTTCTTAAGAAACCCTCAGCCGACCCCTCCTTTCTGGCTAACTAACGCCCAATCTCCATTATTCCTTTCCTGGGCAAACTCTTGGAAAAGCTGGCCTTCTCCTAGCTTAATCTTCACACTGAATCTGTTGATTGTCTCTGTGACCATCAATCTGGCTTCAGAGCAGCCAGAAGCACAGATACTGCTCTCTTAAACATCCGTGAATCCCCGCTCTCTAACCTTGATGCCAACCACCCCTCTGTCCTCATCTTACTTGATCTCTCTTCTGCTTTTGACGCGGTCAACCATGTCATCCTGCTCAACCGGCTCAGTGATAACTTGGGAATCACTTTTCAAGCTCTGGCCTGGCTGACCTCTTTCCTCTCTGACCGACTCTCCCAAGTGCAACTTGGGTACTTCCTCTCCTCTATCTCACTCTCTACCTGTGGTGTTCCCCAGGGGTCTAACCTTTCTTCCTGGCTGGTCATCCAATACCTGGCACCTCTCACCCACTGCATCGCTGCTCGCTGCTCCAACTTTGAGTGCTATGCGGATGGCCCTCGACTCGCTTTCAGGCTCTCCTCAGCTGCCTCTTCTCCCTCTCTCATACCGGATTGTCTGTCTGCAATCAAGGAGTAGTGTGCCGCCAATGATCTTTGCCTTAATGCCAGTAAGATGGAGATCCTCCTCATCGGCACACCTGCACCCCCCTTCCCTGTCTCTCTCTGGCTGCCCACGCTTGGCCCTCTTCCTGCTCCCATCTATTAGACTAAGAACCTCAGGGTCATCTTCGACTCCTCACTCTCCTTCTCTCCTCACATCTCTGACGTCTCTAAGAAGTCAAACTACCAGCTGTACCTCCTCAGAGGTATTCTTCCTTTCCTCACCTTCCCCCAGAAGCTCACTGTCTCCAGAGCTCTGATTCTCTCTAGGTTGAACTACTGCAACAGCCTCTTTCTAAATCTGCCTGTCTCTACTCTACGTCCTCTACAAGTCATCCAGGACAGGACTGCAAGGCTTGTCCTTGGCCTCAAGCCCAGGGATCATAATCTTTCCAGCCGTGAAATGTTTCCAATGGCTCCCAGTGGCAGCAAGGATCACGTTCAAGACGCTCTGCATTGCCCACAAGGCATTCTGGGGCCTGGGACCAAAATACCTCCAACTCTCTATTCGTAAATATCTTCCTACTCAAGCTCTTTGCTCCTCCACCTCCAACTCCTTGAGGGTCAGTCGCTGCACCAAGCAACGAGTTTGGGGCAGATCTCTATCTTTGGCTGGCTTCTCCCTCTGTAACAGCCTCCCAGCCTCTCTGAAACTTGAGCAGAACCATCTCCGGTTCCGGAAGCACCTCAAGACCTTCCTCTTTGCTTCTGCCTTCTCTCTTCTTTTCCCCCATGCTGATTTCCTGTCTGATACTGCACTGGTCACCTGGCCACCCTCAACTCTGGCCCAGGTCCCTACCCAGCCAGTTGCACACCCGCACTGCCTCCTGCCATCCCTTGCACTTGTGATCTGTATCTGTAACCCTACAGTCCCCTTTCCTGCACTTATTAGACCCTTGCTGTCTGCACTATTTATCACTCAAACTTGCCACCTGTTGGCTGCACTACTTGTTGATCCCATGCTGTGCACTTGCCCATCCTCCACCCCCCAGAACTTTTCCCCTCCCCTCTACCCTGCACTTGCGTGATCTCAATGTCACTGGGCCTAATAAAATCCTTGTTTTTGTCCTCCCTTGCCTCATCGCACCTTGAAACACTTGTGTATTTGCGTGTTATGAATGCCATATCATATATCATAGGTAACCTGTATAAGCAAAGCGAAATCAGGAGGAAAGCGAAAGGAAAAGCAAGAACTAGCGTCTTACACGTAGGAGAGAGGAAGGGTTGCTATACGGAGCAGTGCCGGTCTGGTACTGTGATAAACAGTGGGTGGCCATCTTGGTAGAATGACTAGACCGCTGATTGTGCTTCCTCTGAAAACGTGGAATCACTCCTTGGAGGCGTTGCTAACCGCCATGGAGTAAAGTCGCACTCTATAGCTTCTGCAAGATCTGCTCCGATCCCTGCCTGTAAGATCAGAGGAATTACGAACTGCAAGCGCACACTTGCGGCACACACTCAGTAAGCACCTCTGGTGCGAAAAGATTGAATAACCGCCCAGAGAAAGAGCGCAAAAACAACCTTTAAGTCCCGTGCAGAAGAGGACCCGAAAAAACAAGATGGCGACGCAGCGCACTATTACACAAATGGTGAGCAGAGCGGAGCACCACCGCTTCATATACAGCTGAGAATAATAATACCCTGGCAATAGCCCTGCAAGCGGTGAACAAACTAAAGAATGCCAGGGAACACGAGAAGAAACCACATTGTAACTGTAACATGAACGCAATGCGAAACGTGGAGGTGGATCCCGGCCCGGAGCACACGCGGCAGAAGGTAGGATGCGAGTAGTCGCAAGGCGTGCAAGCTTGCAACAAAGAGCCTCCTTGAAAGGGGCCCGTAGGGGACCCTGACGTCTATGGAAACAAGGCGGGTCACCACACACGATAGAGACGCCAGACACGAGATTGTATTCCCAAAACTAGGGTTTTATTGCAAAGCAAAAGTCTCAGTTGGCCAACTCGGTCTCACGCCCCGCGACGTGTATCTCTAGACCTCGAGGGACGCAAGAGAGTGAATTACGTACATCAGTTACATATATACAAAATGCATATCAAACAATCAGCTATGACATGGTTAACACCCCACTTCATTGGTTTTCTTTGAACTTGGTGTGATGATGGACATCTCCGACCACTATGACACCTTCAAACATTTATTCTAGTAACAATTTGCAATTTGTGAGTGCCTAGGCATCTTTCGGTTATTGAATAGAACATGGCGCTTCTGTTCTTGGAAGCGAACTACATACAGAGGGGGTTGCATTTCGGACCTTGCTATCTATCAGGTGCTATTTGCGTCCTGGGAGCCGACATGCTCTAGCGGGCTCGGAAAGGGGGGCCGTTAGAAAAGCATAATTCAAGCCTTTAGCGGTACTATTCTAACATATAACGAGACTGGCTGGCAGCTGTGAAATGATTAAATGCCCTGCGGCTCTGCTTCAAGGCTACATTAAGGAGGGAGCCGGGCATTCTTCCTGGCGCTGCCAAAGTTTGTGTTTCAGCGAAACTCTTTTTATCCTCTAGGCCCTGTGGCCTTGTCCTTTTCATATACAGACAACAATGTTCCACAGTCGAGCAGTGTAAGCGGAAAATATACTGCGAAGCAATAGGAACAGAAAGCAATGAGCAATGGTTAGAAAACAAAATGGCAATTCTTGTTACATCAAAATGGCTGTTCATTAGAAAACTCAAACCTATATTCTGTCGTATCGTGCATGAGACGGTTGGCCCACGGACACCAAAATGCGTTTGCGGTCCCAAATTAGATTTCTAGACTGACAAACCCTCCTTTGGCCGTATGCCAAACGTCTCATCTATTTATTGAAACCTCCTCTAGTGATGATGAATCTGAAGTACTTATGTCTGAGTCTCGCATGCTATCGTGGTCATCATTGCCTTCATTAATTTTTATTGCCATCAACTTTTTCATTACTCATCTCATTTGGGTCTGGGCTAGTTCGATCATGAGGTTGTTTTTTCTTTATCATTTGCATGCATCCTTCCGTACATCCCTCAGTTACTTCTGCACAAACTATGGGCAAACAATGTATACAACAACAACACGTTAGTAATATTCCGAACACCACTACTAGTATTGAGATCAGCTTCCATCCCCAAGATCGTAGTATTCCCCAAAACCAAGATCCTATTTCCCAGCTCTTCTCCCATGGGGAGTTCAGAGCTTAGAACGTGCATTTTCTTTATTGCTTCAAAGATCGTGGGGGAATAGTCATCGACATAAACGCAACATGCTGATCCCACTATTTTGCAAATTCCCCCACGATCAACCAGGATCACATCGAGAGCCATTCTATTTTGCAGCGTCATTAACCTGATTCCTCTTTCTTCCAACGTCATGTTAAATAATATATCTGTTGTTGTGTTTATTGTATTCTTTAGGATTCTGGACAATTGCTTTATATTATAGGAGTTCACTATCTGTCCTAAGAATGGAATGAATGATTTCTCTACATCAGTTGCTATTAAAACACCTTTGTCATTCCTCTTGACTCTAGTTCTGGATAATTTCGCCATGGCTGCTGTTTCCAAGAGGAATACTCCTGGGAACAATAGCCCGAGATAACATGTACCTCCCCAGTTTCTGGGCAACCAAGGGTATGCTTTCTCTCCACATATAAAAAAAACTGGATCACCTACGTATACTGGTTCTATTTCCCATTTTAATACCACCGTATTCATACAACCAGTATATGTTCCGACCGAAAAAGATCCTTTCTTTTTCAGGCAAAACGGGACAGTTCTTGGGCTATAATTTACTGTGTAAGATGGGGGAATCGCATCTTTGTTCCCTTCTGTTCTTACACGAAACGTCATTACAGATGTTTTTTCTGGCGGGGACAATCTATCTCGTCTATTCTGTTGTGTTATCTTTCGTGTGCTTTTCCTATGGAAAATGGAACAACCCACAGGCTTCATTATTATCTCCTCAAACTCATTCATGTTGGTTCTGTCTAATTGGCCCGTATTACTCTCATTCCACTTCCCATAGAACATTGCACCTAAAGATGCACTAAATGCAGAAATTAATGGTAATGGCTGCACATACCACCCTATTCCTTTCCCAGCATCCTGTGGTAAATGGGCACATAGCCAGCAGTTTGTTTTCTTCAGGATCGCATGCGATATGTTCATGATTAATAATAATGTATTATTCCCAAAACCTTCCCTGTGTCTTTCTTCCATTGGGGGTAGGGTATAAGTGATCACCTGAACCGGGCTTTCAGTAGTGGATATATTAATTATCGGTAAAAACATTTCTAATGGGTGTATTGTTTCTACCCACCATAATATTAGGGCTGTCGATATTGGTGCTACCACGCTCATAAAGCACATTATTATCGTTAGTGTCAGCATACAATTTGTTTTACCATGCGTTTTTCTTAAACTTATAGTCTTTATAACTGACTCATTTTCAGCAGTGGTGGTGCAGGAGGAGGCTGGAACCGGTCCCGGCATGTTTCCCGTCGTCCTTCTTCTTCCTTCTCACAGTTCGTTGTGGATATCTCTCTTTGTCGAGCTTGCTCTGATGTCTATATGTTCAATGGAATTCTCCCAGTTCAGTTTTGCCTGTCCTTTTTTTTTTTTTTAGCCTGGATCCGATTATTCGTTTTTAGGCGAGATCGCTTGTCCCTTCTTATACTGCTCAGAGGACCTTTGATCAGTTTTCGCCTCAGTATCATGTGCGCCCAGCTTGTCCGCTCTGGTTCTGGACACATGTACTGTTAATCAATTATCTCACTTGTCATAGTACCATGTGCGCCCAGCTTGTCCGCTCTGGTTCCGGACACATGTACTTTTATGATCGCACAGAGGAGCCACGAGTCTTGAATTGTCCGACTTGCACAATTCTCACGCTTCTCTCCTCTACACCCCTGGTTCCTTCTCCGTCCATGAGCTGAACCAGAGGTTGACATAAACACCAAAAGAAAAAGAATGCGCATCACTTTGTCTTCCGAGGCCGCAGGTTGTATCGCCTTGCTCCTGGTATCATATGATCCGTGAACAGTGCCGGTGCACTTTCAGTTTCAGGCTTGAAGCCAGCCTGCGGCGCTTCTGCAGTTGCTGGTGTGCGCCGCGCCAATGATGCAGATTCGGTCTTTGGCGTGCTGGCAAGTGCTGGTGGGCGCCAAAGGGGTACACGATTTGGTTTTGCTGGTATCTGCAAGGCAGATTTCACGTCGGTCAGCAGTGATGTCAATTCTGCTGGGCAACGTTGGGGCACTCTTTGCCCTTCCCCCTCTTTGGCAATCGTCTCAGGCTTTGTTTCGAGTTTCACTTCATGTTTTGGCAGATCAGGTGGCTGCACACTGGCAACAGTTTCTTTAGTTTCTGCGACCGCTGTCTCTTTCCGGTCATCGGTGTCAGGCAAGACTTTCAGTGCAGTTGGAATCTTCTTGGCATGGGTGGCATGGATCCACGACTTCCTTCCATCCACCCGCATTGCCGTCTGCGTCGCCAAGAGTACTTGATAGGGGCCGCGCCACCTGGGTGCTAATGATGACTTTCTTTTGAAGTTTTTTAGCAGCACCCAGTCTCCTGGCTCCAGCGCGTGCCCCGAACCGGTATACCGCACGGGTAATGCCTCCTGCACCTGCTGATGAATCAAACACAATTTCTGCATTAAAAGGCCACAATAAGTACTAAGCACAGGATGTTCTATCTCACTGAGTCGTTTTGGCTGAGGTGCGCACCATACATTTGCCGGCCTCCCCATTATGATCTCGTATGGGGGGGAGCCCAGTTTTAGCCTGTACAGACGTACGCATGCATCATAGTGCTATTGGTAATGCATCCACCCAACTCAACTTGCTTCCCGCACAAATCTTGCTAATCTTTGATTTAAGTATCCCGTTGTGCCTCTCCACAAGACCGGCAGAACTCGGATGCCTTGAACTGTGGAATCTCTTATCAATCTGGAGACCTGCACATATCTGTAACACCACTGCACCCACAAAATGTGGTCCATTATTGGACCATAGGACACGGGGCAAGCCAAATCTGGAAAAATACTCCAACATTACTTTTGCCGTAGTCATCGCTGTGCAATCTTTTAAAGGATATGCCTCCACCCACTTACTGAATGCACAGATTACCACCAAGACGTATTTTAAGTTTTGGCACCTTTCCATCTCTATGAAATCAAAATGAACTACCTCAAACGGCATGGAGGGTGGGCCAAAACCTCCTGTTGGTGTCACTGTTCCCTTTCCTACATTGTGTTGTAAACACGTGATACAGTTCTGCACCAACCTTTCTGCATTCTTTTTTATTTTTGCATTCTGCCATACTGTAGAAAGGTGCTGTATCATTTTCTTGGCACAGATGTGCGTAGGGCTGTGGGCCATTGTGACCATTGCAGTCACATATGAATTTGGCAACATCCAGTTTCTAGTTCCCTTGTCCACCCAACAACCCTCCAAATCGAACTCAGCAGATCCCTCTGCCCATCCCTGTATTTCATTGGCCATAGCCTCGGCCTGCATTTCTTTGACCATTGCAACTCCATCTTCTATCATACCGGGTACTTCCTCTGTCTGAACCGTCATCATCTTGGTATTCAAATCAGTGGCAGTTTGTTTCGCAATCCTGTCTGCAAACGCATTTCCCTCTCCTATTTTGCATGTTACTTTTTTATGTGCCTCGCATTTCACTATGCACTTTGTAAACGTGAGTGCAGACAGCAATCGTACAATCAAAGGGCCGTGTTGAATTCTGGCACCATGTGATGTCAGAAACCCTCTTTCAGCCCAGAGTCGTCCAAAGTTATGAACCACTCCAAACGTGTACTGACTATCAGTATATATATTCACATTCAAATTTTCAGAAATCTCGCAGGCTCTGGTTACTGCTATTATTTCTGCGGCTTGTGCTGAATTATAGGGGATTCTTTTACTTTCTACAACACTCTCTAGGGTTGTGATAGCGTATGCGGCAGTTGTCGGGCCATCTGGTACTTTAAAACATGAGCCGTCACAAAATTACTCTGCATCCGGTTCTTTCTGTGGAATATCACTTAAATCAACTCTCCCCTTAGTTTCTTCCTCAGTGACCATTAAGCAATCGTGGGGGGGTGATTCATTCTTCCCAATTTCTTTTATGGTTAATGGCATTAATTCTGTAGGATTCAAAGCGCTACACCTCATAATTTGGATATGGGGCGCAAACAAGATAATCTCATATCTTGTCAATCTAGCTGAGGTGTGGTGTTGCGTCTGTGTCCTATTTAATAGAACGTCTATGGCATCTGGCACCTTCAGAATTAAACTGTGCCCCAATACCATCCCTTCCGTTTGTTTCAGTGATGCAGCAGCCGCCGCGACAGATCGCAAACATCGTGGTAGAGCGCGCGCTACAGGGTCCAGCGCAGATGAAAAATAGCCGCACGGCCTATTTCTTCCACCTTGTTCCTGTGTCAAAACCGCCAATGCACATCCTTCACTTTCACACACAAATAGTCTGAAAATGTTCTTATAGTTCGGCGTACCCAAAACTGGAGCCGAGCATAATGCAGTTTTCAATCCATCAAATGCTCTCTGACATTCCTCATCCCACTGCAAAGGCATAACCGCATCTTTTCTAGTCAAATTCACTAATGGTTTCACAATCAACGCAAAATTACCAATCCATTGTCGGCAATTTGAAGCCATGCCTATTATGGTTCTGACTCCTTTTTGTGTCTTTGGAATAGGCATACAAGAAATACTTTATATGCGTTCTGGCGTTAGTCTTCTCCCTCCTTTCGAAAGTAGGTAGCCCAAGTAAACTACCTCCTTTCGATTATACTGAAATTTCTTCAATCTAGCTTTATTGCCATGTGCCGCTAGGTGTGACAGTAGTAATACAGTGCTTTCTTTACAAATCTCCTCTGTGTCGGCAGCTAGCAATAAATCGTCTATGTATTGCAAAAGTACATAACCCACGGGTAATTCCAGCATGTCTAGCTGCTCTTTTAATGCTCTACTGTAAATACTTGGACTTTCCGTGTAACCTTGCGGAATACCTGTAAATGTAAATGATTGTCCTCCTAATGTGAACGCGAACAAGTATCTACTGTCCTTGTTGACTGGAATACTAAAGAATGCATTCTTCAAATCTATTACACTAAAATATTCTGCTGAAACAGGTATCATTGTCAATATTGTAGTGACGTCTGGCACTAAAGGAAATTGCGGATGTACTACCTTATTTAATGCGCATAGATCAATTATGAAACGGTATGGTACCTCATTACCTCCTTTTTTATAAACCGGAAGGATCGGGCTGTTACATGTACTGCCTGTGATTTCCTCTATTACCCCTAATTTCACCAAATCGGTAACAATACTCTTCAATCCTTTCTCACCTTCAACCGAAATTTTGTATTGGGGTATTCGCGGTAGGATAACACCTTCTTTTAAAATAATATTTACTGGCTCTATCTTTAAACATCCCACATCGTTGTCATGCATTGCCCATATACAGGTTGGTACTTTACTTAGTTCCCCTGGTAACGCTTTGGACATGAATTCTGACACAGGGGCGTTGTGTGGCCATATCGTTAGAAACACTCCGTCTGCCTGCAATGTATAACAGAACCTAGTTTTTTCAACAAATTCAATCCCAACAAATTTTCTCCACAATTTTCTGTTAGAAGGAAAGGACAATGTTCGGTGAATGGTCCTATGGTAACTGGGACTGGTTTGGACACTGGGTTTATAACTGGTGTACCTGCGAACCCTACGGAAATATTCTTTTGCCCTGACAGTGGTATCTTCGGAAACCAAGTGATGGTCTATTGAACACTTCTGTGCTCCTGTATCTACAAGAAAGTGGTGTTCCTCATTCCCAACTCTCATTTCTATGTAGGGTCCTCTCTGATTCACGGGAATAGACACTGGTTCCGACCCCTGTCCTGGGCTGTCCTATTGGGGAAATAACACATTGTCCAATGTGTAATCATTACTATTACTGTAATACGTGTTTGGCTGTGTATCGAAAACATTTCCACTCTTCCCTCTATTTCCCCCACTCTGATTTCCATATTGTTGATTTTGCTGTCCCTGGCATTTTGGTTTTGGCCTTGGTTTTGATTACCTCCATTATTATGATCCTGCTGCATACTATTCCTATTCGGTCCATTCGCTCCTGGGTGTCCTCTATGCTGTCTCCTCTGACCAGACCCATTTCTGTTCTGTAGATGCGGGCATTGCGCTCGCCAATGTCCTTCCTCTTTACAATATGCACACTGATTCGGCCCCACTGTTCCCCCATGCATATTCGAACTACTCAAACTATTCGAACTACTCCTTACTTGTGCATTCCCTCGCCCTCTATTATGTCCTACTGATGATGCCCAACAAGGCTGAAACACGTGTATGGGGTTGCTGATGGTACTCTTGTTCAGAGAGGAATTGCCATAGCATTTCGGTGCTGGACTGCCCTTGTGGGCGGGACAAAGACTGATATGCAAATGGCTATTTCCCATCTGTGAAGGTACAGTGAGCAAAAAGCAATGGCTGTGAACTCTCAATGTGGTTATTAACCACTGAACAGGTTATCATGCCTTATTCTTTTGAGAGAGGGGCGCCTGCTACCTTTTTTGTATTTTTGAAAGGACTTGGTGTTGGTCACCCTAGGTTACCTGGGGGCAACCAGACGTGGACTCCCTGCTCACTGTGCTTAGAGAGGCTCAGCTTCACCTCACTGATGATGCCCAACAAGGCTGAAACACATGTATGGGGTTGCTGATGGTACTCTTGTTCAGAGAGGAATTGCCATAGCATTTCAGTGCTGGACTGCCCTTGTGGGCGGGACAAAGACTGATATGCAAATGGATATTTCCCATCTGTGAAGGTACAGTGAGCAAAAAGCAATGGCTGCGAACTCTCAATGTGGTTAATAACCACTGAACAGGTTATCATGCCTTGTTCTTTCGAGAGAGGGGTGCCTGCTACCTTTTTTGTATGTCCTACTACTTGCTGCATTAATACCCGTGCCTTAATTAGACATTCCTTCAAGTCTGCCCCCACCTGTTTTAGCAACGATAATTCGTTCACCATCTCCTTCTGCCCCGGCGATGGTAACTTCCATCGTTTATTATGCAACCCCTTTTCCCCTTTCCCAGGTCTCCCGATATCCCTACTCCTGTACGTAGGTGTAGTAAACATTTTGGCAGGTGCAGTAAACATTCCGACATAATCATTATCTAATTCATCCCTAAACTCAAAAAGTCTATACACATGTTCTCTTCTTCATCCCTCTCCCTACAGCGTGCTAATGCATTCAAATCTAACAATCGCTGCAGTGGTAATTTCCCAATTAGCTGTTTCCATCTCTCCACCAAATATTCACCCATGCATTCCAACACTACCTGTCTTTCGTTGCTTCTACGAAAGTCATATATCGAAGCCAATGTTGCCGTCCCATCATTCCCGTCTATATACATCTCTGCCTGTTGCTGCAATTCCACCTTCCTTTCCTTGCTGATTGCGCTGCGGGTTACCCTTGTGCACTGCCGTTGGTCAGTCCCACCTCCTGCTCCCGTGGTTTCAACTTCAACCCCGGGAGGAACGGACGGTACCGAGTCTGTGTCTAAGGCGGGAGGTGCGGATGGGACAATGGGGACAGCGAGTGTCTGTTGTGGGCCTGGTTGACTAGTAGGAAGTGTTACGTGCGCGGTCTGTGGTTGTGGGAGGGCTTGAGCTACTAGCGGGGTCTGGGCAATAGTTACTGACGTATCTGGTCTTACTTCTGATATTGGGCCTTGTTTTGTATGGGTCAATATATTTTCTATCAATTCATCTGTCATGTGTAATTCTCGTTGTGGGTATATCTTTTCTATATTCAACTGGTCACGCCTGCCTGCCTGCCCTTCTTAGACTCTCAGTCCACTCCTCCTCTTCTTTTTCTTCCGCTACCTCACCTTTTGATTTATGCCTGCGCGCATGCTTTGTTCTGCTTTTAAATTGGAGCATTGCTTCCTTTCTCCAGTCTTTAATAGTTTCAAATGCCACAGGAAGCGCTTTCTTTCTTATCAACACCCTTTCCAAGTTATCTATCCTCGCCATCTCAAAACTACCATTAATCGGCCACTGATGGTCTTGTTGCTTTCTGGTTTGCCTATGCCAAGTCTCACAGAATATTATCGCACCCACTCCATACTTCACATACATCTCATACGCCGGCCTTCCCCAGGTGGTACAATTTGGCCATTTTCCAAAGATTGTCTACCGCAGCGGAAAAACCCTGCTAAGGTGGACAATACCCCAGGCATGTTTCAACCTTCCCCTTGGTTAATCAACCTTACCTAGGGCGTTTGATTTTGCAAAGTCAACTCTCAACCAATATCAGGATGCTTTGAATCGGGGAATGACTGACCTGATAAATCAAGTCGTCTGTATACTGACGCACCAAAGGACATCATGTCTGCGTTTCTTGACTTCCGCCTCGTTTCGGGACACTCGCCGTTCTCTGCCTTTCTCAATTATAACGTTAAGCGAAGGAACAAGTGGGGGAGGGTCCCTATTCGGGCGCCATCTTGAAAGGGGGCCCCTAGGGGACCCTGACATCTATGGAAACGAGGTGGGTCACCACACACAATAGAGACGCCAGACACGAGGTTGTATTCCCAAAGCTAGGGTTTTATTGCAAAGCAAAAGTCTCAGTTGGCCAACTCAGTCTCACGCCCCGCTACGTGTATCTCTAGACCTCGAGGGACTCAAGAGAGTGAATTACGTACATCAGTTACATATATACAAAATGCATATCAAACAATTAGCTATGACATGGTTAACACCCCTCTTCATTGGGTTTCTTTGAACTTGGTGTGATGATGGACATCTCCGACCACTATGACACCTTCAAACATCTATTCGAGTAACAATTTGTGAGTGTGTAGGCATCTTTTGGTTATTTAATAGAACATGGAGCTTCTGTTCTTGGAAGCGAACTACATACAGAGGGGGTTGCATTCTGGACCTTGCTATCTATCAGGTGCTATTCGCGTCCTGGGAGCCGACATGCTCTAGCAGGCTCGGAAAGGGGGGCCGTTAGAAAAGCATAATTCAAGCCTTTAGCGGTATTATTCTGTATTATTCTAACATATTTTACCATATAACGAGACTGGCTGGCAGCTGTGAAATGATTAAATGCCCTGCGGCTATGCTTCAAGGCTACATTAAGGAGGGAGCCGGGTATTCTTCCTGGCGCTGCCTACGTTTGTGTTTCAGCCAAACTCTTGTTATCCTCTCGGCCCTGTGGCCTTGTCCTTTTCATATACAGACAATGTTCAACAGTCGAGCAGTGTAAGCAGAAAATATACTGCGAAGCAATAGGAACAGAAAGCAATGAGCAATGGTTAGAAAACAAAATGGCGATTCTTGTTACATCAAAATGGCTGTTCATTAGAAAACTCGAAAACCTATATTCTGTTGTATCGTGCATGAGACAGTTGGCCCACGGCCACCAAAATGCGTTTGCGGTCCCAAATTAGATTTCTAGACTGACATCCTGGCCAAAAGATGCTTGCAGCCTGGTGAGAAGCACGAGATAGGTAGCCGGAAGCAAACGGAACAAACAAAAGCTCATCCTTGACACACAACACCACGGCCGCATTCGGAACCCTGCAACCCAGGCGCACAGCAGGGTACTCCTCGACCAGCAGCGAGTGGAAGGCTAAGCTGCCAGAAAAACCACACACTCCGGGAGAGGGAACTAGCAAACAGCTAGGACTGGTAATTAGGGCAAGGTGCGCAACAAGTCACAAACAATGCACAAAGCAAAACACAGCAAGCACCTGCAGCAGACTGCTAAGCGGGGGCTCCTCAGGGAAACAACTGGGCACCGTAAACACACAACCAACCATTAGACAGCAACCGAGAGACCAAACAGCCCTCACAATGTAACAAGAGACACTGCACCTTACAATGTCATAAGATAGTTGGAAAACCGGAGACCCAAGCACAGCAGTGCGATACCAACGGAAGCAGCAAGCACTCCCCCACATGCATAACAAGACCAAACAACCCACCATAGAGACCTACAAGAGAGTCAGCAGGTGGGCAAGACAGACAACACCACAGAGGCTCATTCAGCCATGGAAGAACAACAAGGTGGAAACTAAGAAATACTTGCAGCAATCGCAACCCTAAAATTTGTGCTCGAAGCCAAACTAAATGCTGTGATTATTGATGTAGGGCTCCTGAGGCAAGATGTACGCTCACTGTCGGAAAGGACTGGGATGCTAGAAAAACAAGTGGCGGAGAATGCAACAGGCCTAAAGAAAACATCAGCAGACACCAGAACCCTACAACAAGTACATAACCTGGAAGACAGAGCGGATGACGCAGAGGGAACAGCCCGAAGGAACAATGTAAGAATGAAAGGCCTACCAGAAGGGGAAGAAGGGACAGACCCCACAACATATATTGCGAACGTGCTACAACAAGAATTAGGGCCCGGCAACCTTAGCCAAGGATTCACAGTGGAACGTGCGCACTGATCGTTAATCAGGAAACCACCACCAGGAGCTCCTCCAAGGCCTATAATAGCCAAAATATTGAGCTAGAGGGACAGGGAACATATTGGCACATTTCCGAACGAGAGCCACCATACAAAGAGCATCAGCCTAAATAACCGCGTACCCAGACCACACCCTGCTAGTACAGCGGAAAAGAATGCAATTCAATATGGCTGAAGACAGACTACACAAAGCCAACCTGAAATCTATGCTGCCATACCTGGCAAGCCTGAAAGTTATATACCAAAGCAAGATCCTATTTTTCCACACCCCAGAAGACTCACAAGACTGGATTGACACAGAGGGACTAGCTCCACAACAAACATGAAACCCACAAACCAAGTCAGTACCACCTAAGTGGACAAGATCCAAAAGGCGCAATGATGCCACGACAAAGCAGTAACAAAACCAACCAAAATGAGGTACATCAAGGAACGTATAAGTACAGACTTTCACCCTGGAGCATTCAAACGCTTAGGAAACTAGTTCTGAAGTATCCACCTGCCATACACCAGACACCGACGAAATTGACCGTACGGTGCATAGGAAGAGCACAGGAACGCCTGAGCATGATGCGTATAGCTGGGCGATAGTTAAAAATTGGTAAGAAGTTGGGGGGAGGGAAACGTTTTAGAAGTTTTGTTTATGTGACCTCGAACTGCACATTTATCAGTGTACAATAGTAGCCAGCAGATGCCAGGCCGTCACCCATTTCACAAGTCATACAGAACACTCCCCATGGCCCCACATCAGCACCATGTGAAGATGAGAAATGATGAATGCAAGGACAGAAGCGTGCATACCACGCCACCCGAAATACCCATAAATGGCAACAACCCTTAGATTGTGGAATGTCTGCGGTCTAAACAATTACATAAAAAGGAACAGAGTGATGGTATACTTGGGCAGACAAAAGATAGACTTAGCTCTACTGCAAGAGACGCACTTAACCAAAGATAAACAGAACACGCTAGCCAAGAAATGGAGCGGTACCACAGTGGGGTCCACTTACTCTGCATATGCAAGGAGAGTGATGGTCTGGATAGTACCTACAGTGCCCCTAAGAATTCTACATACGATCCCAGACAATTAGGGCAGAATGGTCCTAATACAGAGGTTCCTAGAAAACAGAGTGATATGCATCATTAATAGATATTCTCTGAATCATGACGTACCATGATATGGGGGGTGACTTTAGCTGCGTACGTGAACAACTACTAGATAGATCAGATGGCAGACTAACACGCCCCACTCCCCTAGCCAAGACCTCAAACGTCTTATTACAATCCTTTGATCTGATAGACATATGGCTGGGACTCAACACATAGTCAGGGAATTACTCACATTACACCGCCCCACATGACACACACACCAGAATTGACTACTTCTTTACAAGCACAGAAAGAGCAGGCACATTCACAGAAGCAGCATACAAGGCCAGAGTTTTATCAGACCATTCCCTCTCTTGATATTGTAAAGTGTTTAGAGACCACCTGAGAGAGACCATAGATGGCTACTTCCATCACATTACGGGCAGCGTAGCAACGGCAGGTACATTATGGGAAGCGTTTAAGGTAGTGATCAGAGGCAAAGCCATAACTAAATCAGGGCGGATACAAGCAGACATCACAAGAGAATTAAATAAAGCAGAACAATAAATGGAAGAAAAAGAGAAAGAAGCAGTTCATTCTAACAACCTAAGTGAATGATCAAACTAAAACAGGAATGCATGAGACACTGGGATAGGATAGGCAAACTTAACTATGCAAAACACATAGAGAAACAACACGAATCGGGGGAACAAACCTGGAAGGCTCATGGCATGGCTTTACAAAAGCGACACCAAACAGGAAAAAATCCTCACAATCTTAGTCGGGGCACGGTACGCAACACACAACCAGACATAAACACAACCTTCTTTGAATACTATGCTTTACAAAAATACACCAAGGAGTTACAACCCTCAGAAATAGAAGAGGCTCTGTCACAAATTAACCTATACCGCCTAAACAACATAGCAGCCGCAGAACTAGAGATCCCAATCACTAAAGAGGAATTAATCACCACTATTAAAAGCTTGCCATCTGGCAAATCCCCCGGCACAGATGGTTTACCCAGTGGGTCTTACTAAGTATATGCAGAGCAAATAACCCCTCCACTGTTAGACATGCTAAATGAAGCGTATGAAAAAGGTACCCTCCCCCCATATTTCCGAGATAATCCATTATTATACCACTCCCTAAGCCAAACAAACCAGCCACAGAATGCAGCTCATATAGACTGCTGTCATTACTAAACCAGGACAGTAAAATACTCACTGCTCTGCTGGCGAAGACTCAAACAAGTAATAACGGACCTCATCCATCCAGAACAAACGGGCTATGCACCCGGGGGAACCACGGCATGGAATCTACATAGGCTACACCACATTATAGACTGCACTAACACGTGGGAGAACCATTGCGTAGCTGTTTCCCTCATTGCTATCAAAGCGTTTGATTCGATCAAATGACAGTGGCTCTTTGCTACATTAAAACGGTATGGCATAGGACCAAAAAAC
The DNA here is from genome assembly GCF_040938575.1 of Ambystoma mexicanum. Lineage (NCBI taxonomy): Eukaryota > Metazoa > Chordata > Amphibia > Caudata > Ambystomatidae > Ambystoma > Ambystoma mexicanum. The sequence continues at coordinate 283,061,250 of NC_090938.1, read as the reverse complement.
ATCAGGTGGATACAGATGCTATATAGTGAACCTGTTGCTAGGACACAGTTCTCAGAACAATGGCAATTGGAAAAGGGCATGAGACAAGGATGTCCCCTATCCCCAATGCTTTTTATACTAGCCCTGGAGCCCATAGCAGCATTCCTCAGACAAGAATATGGGGAGGCAGGCATTACAATACACAGAGCACGTTGTCTGGTAAAAATGTAAGACTATGATATGCTCTTATACATAGAAAATCTACAATTTATATTGGAAGTACTAGACAGGTTCGCAGAGCTCTCGGGCATAACAATTGGCAGCGAAAAATCATGTGTGTTCCTGCTGGCAGGCCTGAGAAACAAAAATGCAAGAGCTTTACTCATACTAACACTACACTGGAACAACAAATCATTCAAATACATAGGCATAGACATATATCACGACCGAATAAAGGAACATGAACACAACACATGCGTGCGCTAGAAGCAGTTTCAAGATCAATGGACTTCTTGACGCACCTATCCATTTCATTAATGGGAAGAGCGGTGCTATTGAAAATGATAGTGCTCCCAAGAATGCTACACTACTTCACAAACATCCCCCCCAAGATATTTTTCAAAGCACTGAACACTAAATACAGAGGTTTCCTATGGCAAAACAAAAGATGTAGATTCGCCCTATCCATACTCCAAAGAACACATGTGGAAGGAGGAATCGAAGTGCCGACCTTGAACTTTATTTCTTGGTTAGCCAACTTCAATTCGTCACGGGCTGGCTGTCTGACAAGCCGACACAAGACATCCTACTCTTACAGCCGTCCTGCAAACCCTTTTACCTGAAAGAAATATGGGTATAAAATACTCACCTTCGATACCTCCCACACTTAATGAGTCTAGGAAAGCAGCTGTGGCAGAGATCCTGCAAAATCCTAGGGATAATAGCCCCGTACTCCCCACAAATCCCCCTGGTGGCACTAGTGGTGGACAACCAACAAAGACGGTTCAGCATACGCAAATACTGGGAACACTATGGAGTGGCAACAATCAGTGACCTGTTTCAGGAAGGCACACTAATGGACTTTTTGACACTGTCAGAGCAAACAGGAGTATACCAAGGACAATAAATAACATACAACACACTGCTTAGAACCCTGAAACAGAACTGGGCAACGCCCAGCCGGACCCAAATGAAACAATAGAAACTTTACAAGACGGGGCATAGGGTGTCCCGCATATATGAACTGCTCCTTACACAGCACACTGCCCCTGGGGGAGAATGTAAGACATGCATGGGAACAAGACCTGGGAAAACTGTTCACCGACTCAGCATGGACAAGGGCACTCTCATACCACAAACTCGAAATTACAACTATCACAAATGTTTGTTACAGACAGGGCATACCTAATGCCACAGAAAATCTCGAAATTTAATAAAGCAGGGACGCATCGCTGTCCAAAGTGCGGACTAGAAAAGGCTGATATGACACATATGTTCTGGGGCTGCCCGATGGTGCAGCAGTTTTGGCAAGGAATAGCGTACAAGCTAGCAAGAGCAGAAGTGAGGCTCAATGTTCGTTCACCATCGGCATTCCTTCTAGGAATGTTCCCACGGCCCAAACAAGCAAAGCATATACTCAAACTCAAAGACCTGGCGTGTGCACTAGCAAAACGCAGAATAGCTAATGGATGGAAGTTTAAAAAATGTCCAGCAGTGAACCTTTGGTGGACAGATCTTCAAAAATGAACAATAGCGGAAACCTCGGCTTGGCATAGAACCCGTCACTTGGACCAAGCAGAAGAAGGAACTGCCATAACAGACTGGATAACACTCACACACAAACTGTTTACAACTACCGCAGGAGGGCCAGAGGATATAGGCCCCAAGACAGTAACAGAAACGTCGACAGTAGTAGCTAACGATTGAAGCATGTATGCCTAGTAAGCGCTGTGAAATGGGAACCGTAGCGGGAAGGGGTTGTGCAGATTGTTAAGTTACTTGTTGGGTGGGCAAGGGGAGTTGGGGATATAAACACAGTATAAATAGCTGTACACCTACATGCAGTAGAATGTTGTCAGAATCTTTGAAGTGTGCATCACAAAACTGTAAGCAAAATAAAATGTAAACTGTTTTAAAAAATTAAGTCGTGGAACATCCTACCTGATCCCCATCGCTTCCAGATGCTCCAGCGCTGCAGTATGACAATTACAGAAACCTAGGAGAGAGTTGGTGGAGTAGGAAAATAGGAGAAGAGGGCTAGTAGAGATTTAGGGAGAGGAATATCGGAGCTCGGAAGGAACGAGGGATACCTGGATTAGGGTGGACTGTCCCATCCTAGGTTAGAGTGATGGGGACGGGCATAAGACCCATTGATGAATTAAAAATAATCCTTTAACCATCTCTGGGAGTTAGCATGTTATTGAGACCATCTGTGACCAGTTGGAGAAGGAGTTTAGTAAGCAGAGCACGATATTCCTATGTCTGGTTTAGTGAGCAGTGCACTGGGGTAGGAAGAGGAAGACAAAGATGTAGTGGTTGAAGTGCCTACTATGTCATCTGGGCAGAAAGAGTTGGGTGTGGAGGTTTTTCACCACTGTTGGAGGAGTGCCAAAGGCTGCCAGTGTTCGCTGCACTGTACTCAGTCACGGCCAAAGGGGGCAATCCTCCTGTGGTACTACCTCCATGCGCTGCCACACCTGCATCTTCCACCCGGCGGCCCTGAGAAAGGTGATTTTTTCCCCCCCCACCCCCACTCGGGGAGTAGGTTTACTTTCGTCACTACACCCACGTCGACCACTTCTGTCACCACTCCTACAATGGGGAAGAGTATCCCTCCTGCTATCTCACAAGCCTTATGGAAGACTGTTGACCCGTACCTTGCACGGTCAACAGTCGTATGTACTGTGACAGCACCTTCGAGGCGGCTATGAATGCACATGAAAAGGATTGCCCCCTACTTTCATTTTTTTTGCTGCCCTACATCTTCCTTTGTCCACCTTATGGTGGTTGGTACCCCTTTCCTCCCTCCATGTCTGCTTTTCTCTATTCACCTCTTCAGAAGAAAAAAAACACCCTCAGAAAAAGGTTCCTCATACCGCCTTTCAAGGTTTAAAAAATAGAATCAGAAAGATTATCTTATATGCTCCATCTACTTTATATTTATACTTAACGTAGTAAGAATCTATAAGAACATCTAACATTTTTGTTAGCATTACATTTCATGCTAATTAAAATTGTAGACAATTTGCATAGCAAAGAATAGAAAAGGTGACAGTAATACATTTCTGTCCCGACTCCTTTCCTCTGCCATACAAAATGTTAACATGAAGTGTAATATGCGTAGGAAGTGTTTAGCCATTATTTATGGCTGTCACGCTTCCCACTCATATTACACTACCATCAAAAAAATGACTCGCCTCCCTTTTCTGCAGCCATATAGTCTGCAGACTTTTTGGAGAATTAAAGGGTGGGGGGGGGTTTAAACTCAATGGGCCTCATTACACGGATGGCGCTAAGGGATTACCGGCACCGGTAAGGGCACCGGTGCCGGTAATCCCTTAGCGCCATACTACGAGGTCCCTCAGCGGGTCCAGTCCTTAACGTGTGGCCAGACCACACGTTAAGGAAGGGACCTGCTGAGGGACTTCAGGGCAAATAATGGTACTGCTAATAGCGGTACCGTTATTTGCTCCTTCCCCATTCCCATTGAGCTCTATGGGGGCTCAAATGGGAATGGGGAAGGGCCTTGGTGAATGGGGAATTACCGCCCCGCCAACCTTGAAATGGGGCGGTAATTCCCCCATTCACCAAGGCGGACTCAGTAAAATACCGGCGGCAACCATGGCGCTAATAACGCCATGGTTACCGCCGTCCATGTAATGAGGCCCAATGTACTTTTTTTCGTTCTAACATGGTAGATCTTAAAAGAAAAATGTTTTTTGTTTTTGCTTTATTTTAAAAGACCATTTTGTGGTTTGACTAACAAATGCTCTCTTGTACTTATTTGTTTTTGTAAAATAACTTTTGCAAAAACTGCTTCAAACTTTTTTTGTGTTTTGGGATTTTATGAACTATACCTACCAACAGGTGCTTTACTATATATTTTCTTTATAACAATTTTAATTAATTTTTCAAACAAAATAACATACAGACTTTGTAAATGACATCTGATGACGCATCACTTTGTACATCTGCTCAACCCTCCCCAAGCACCCCCTCCACTGCCACCCCCAAGCCCATTCCACTTGCAATGGTATCAGGTAATATAATCACGGCAAAAATGTCGCAGTAAAAAAATATCGCAGCAAAAATGCTGCTGTTTGACCCAGTAAAAGTGTGCCCCATTATACCATTTAAGGGGAGAGGGGGTTGCGGGGGTGTCCCCCGCTCCTCTTAAATGGTATAATGGGTCCGGGGTTTGCGGCGGAAAAACGGCGCCATTTTCGCCGCTATATTTTGTTATCACAGCAATTTTTGCCGCGATTATATCACATGGAACCCTTGCAATGTATATCTGTGGATATAATAATCTGCTTGAACTCCTCAACACAACCCTAATCCGCCGTACTCTTACGTCCCGTCCCCTTTCCTCCATACTGCATGGGCGTCCCGTCCAAGGGACAGAAGACGGAACCTTTTTCACCAGAAAAAACCTTCTTCTCCTTTAAATTTAGAGGCTTGCAGGGGTGCGGCCCAGGGAGCATGCACTGCCCTGACTCTGGTGCCACACCTCTGGCCCCTTTTCCGTGTCGACGGGAACGGGCCAATTCACCAGCGCTCCTGGGTTTGGCTTCGGCCATGTAATTCCACACGCGGATACTTCTTCTTTGTCTTTGTCTTTTTATCATTCAGGTACTCGGTCCTCAGGCGTCACGCTCCTCCCCGGCGCATGTCTGCTTCCACAGGGTTCAGCAGGTGTCCATCCTGCAACAGGCTCTTCCCAACTTCAGACCTCCATGCCCTCTGCCTACGTTGCCTTGGCCCAGACCACGGTTGTCAAGTTTGTACAGCATGTGGCTTCCTGTCCTCGAAAAGTGCTAAAGAACAGACTAGCCAGGTGGAAGGAGCTCTTCCAGAAGTCGCCTCCAGCGGACCTCAAGAACTTAGTGAAACATCGAGCCAAGCCCAAGGTAGGGCCGATATTCTCCATCGCACCCTGCAAAGGAGGCTCCTTCCCAGGGACTCTCCCACGCAGGAGGGACCAGTCAGGTCCTTATACCAGCACGTGCACCAAGGCTGCTACAGCTACCGGCCCTCAGGCCGAGGGATCCTTGGATCCTCCCGGTGGTAGTGTTGAGGGACCGGAAGGTTCTTGTCCCGGAATCTCATCCGAGGGGCTACGCTCTTTTACCGGCAATATGGCTGAGGGGCTATGCCCTAGTACTGGCAATACGTCCTAGGAGGTGCCTAAATGCAGCTCTACCGATCCCCGGTTTGAGGGTGTCGCACCCACCTGGCCTAGGCCCGAGGAGCAGGGTAGGCCTCGTGATCCACACACAAGAGTCTTGGAGGAGGCTGGGCTCAGCAGGCCAAGCAACACGTTGCAGGCATGTGGCAGGCAGCTCGACAAGATGGCCACCGCGCCAGACAAAGGCACCCATCCAACGCCATTCCAGGAATTCGGCGAGGAACAAGTGTCAAGATGGGACTGGCCTCATCCAGGTATGTGGCCTACAGCCTATCCCTCTTTTGTGCAGGGCAGCTTCCCACTGCGTCCATATGGGCAGGGTACGCAGCGGCTCCAGCAGCTCCCAGCTCCCCATCAGCACCTCCTGCCACCTCTTCAGCCAGTGAAGAGGGGTTCTTCGAGAGGTGCCTCTGCCTCAGGAGATCGCCTCGGATGGGGGTTATTCTCAAGGACGCCATCAGGGAAGTCCTCCCACAATGCTAGCGGCACCGCAAGCGCCTCCGCCGGCCCCCCAGAACCTGGCACAGCCACTGCCTCCCGCTCCCCAGTCGATGCCTCAGGCGATTCCGTACCAGCCTTTGCCGCCCCCTCAGCTTCTGGCTGCAGGCCCTGTACCCCAGCCTCCGGCACCAACTACTCCTCCTCTACAGGATCCTCCTGATCTACAGGATACGGATGAGGAGGAGGATACGTCATCCTCAGCTAGGGCCTTCCACAAACATCTTGCAGGGCAGGCAGAGTATCTGGGCCTACCCCAGCCCGAGGTCGAGCAGTCGGCAGAGGGGATTCTGGCTGAAGTCCTCACGCGATGCCCCTCTGCCAAAACGGGGATTCCACTGCAAACCGATGTAGTCTCCCTGGCCAAGAAGGATTGGCTCAAGCCCCACTCGGCCCAACTGGTCAATAGACGCCTGGACGCCAAGTACAGGCAGATGGAAGGGGATACACTCTTGCTCTCGGCCCATCCTCAGCCACACTCCTCTGTGATCGCTGCAGCATCTCTATACTCCAAGCCTCAGTCGTCCTCAGCCGCCTCCTCTGTAGCGCTGCTAGGCAAGGAGGAGAAGATCTTGAAGGTGTACAGGAAGAAACTCTTTTCCAACGCGTCCTTGAATCTTCGACAAGCCAACGCTGATGCCATGCTGGCTACTGCCAACCAAAGGTTATGACGGTAAATTGCGGACTTCCTCCCGGAACTCCCTACTCAGAGCCAATCACGCTTTGAGGCGGGGCTGGCCAAGGCCAAGCTGGTGGCGCATGACCTCATGGAATCCACAGTGGCCCATATTGACACCTCTTGCTGTGCCATCTGTATCGTCACAGACATGAGAAGGACAGCCTGGCTCCAGCCAACAAAATTCAACCTGGACGTCCAGGAATGCATATTAGATCTACCGTTTGAGGGGGGGACCTCTTCCACTCCTCCATGGACAAAGAGCTGGACAGAAAGAAAAACAGCTCACAAACAGTCAAGTCTTTATCCATCCTGCCAAAGACCACGCCCAAATTGTGCACCCAATCTCAGCAGCGCTCCGACAGGGGTCAAGGATGTGCTACCTGGATCTGAAGGACGCATACCTACACGTCCCGATTTGGCAGCCCCATCGTTCTTTCCTACGGTTCAGGATCATGGGCTACCATTTCCAATACAAGGTCCTTCCTTTTGGCCTCAACTTGGCCCCCAGGGTCTTTACTAGGCTCATGAATACAGTAGCGGCCGTCCTCAGATCGCAGGGCCTCCACATCTACCCATACCTCAACTACCGGCTCATCAGGGCTACATCTCCGGAAGCGGCTCACCACTCTTCGCCTGCCCTTCTGAACACACTGCGCGATTTGGGCTTCTGCTCAACCTCAAGAAGTCACAGTTGCAGCCCACGCAGACTGCAACATTCGTGGGCCTCATCTGGGACACGTGCTTCGAGAAGGTATTTCCGTCAGAGGACAAGATCTCGGCCATCAAGAGGGCCACCACCCACTTCCTCAGCAGAGAGGTGACCTCAGCATGGTGGTACCAGCATCTTCTGGGTCTCTCGGCGGTGGTCCTATTAGCTGTCCCACACACGAGACTGAGGATGAGGAGGATTCAGCTGCACTTCGCTGCCTCATGGAACCAGGAGTGGGGTTCTCAATCCTAAGTGGTCAACGTTCTGCCATCTGTCCACCCAGACCTAACATGGTGGCCCAGGGACTGCAACCTACAGACGGGCAAGCCCTTTCGGCCTCCCACCCCGTAGGCCACCATCACCACAGACTCCTCCTTCGAGGGCAGCAGAGCCACCCTGGATGATCTCTCGGTCCACGGCACCTGGACTCGACAGGAGCAGGAATACCACATCAATTGGCTAGAGCTGAACGCCATCTGGCTAGCGCTCAGAGCATTCCTACCACTTCTCAGGGGCAAAGTTGTCCTCATTCAGACAGACAACTTGACCAGCATGTGCTACGTCAACAAGCAGGGAGGCACTAGATCCTCTGTGCAGACTGACAATCAACATGTGGGAGTGGGCCCAGGAAAATGACCTCTTCCTCACCGCAGTCTACCTCCCGGGGGAATCCAACCTTGAGGCGGACAGGCTCAGTAGGCTGGGAGCAAACAATTATGAGTGGCAGCTAAATGACCTCGTTATTCAGGAGATCTTCAACAGGTGGGGTCATCCCCAGGTGGATCTCTTTGCCACTTGGCACAATAAGAAGTGCCCTCAGTTCGTCTCCCTGCATGCACAGGGTCCGGGTTTTCGGCTTCAGTGGGACGGCATGACAGCTTACGCCTTCCCGCCCACTCCACTGATTCACAGAGTGATTTGCAAGATCAAGGAGTCTTGCCAACTCAACATCATCATAATAGCTCTATGGTGGCTACGTCATGGTTTTCGGAGCTGCTCAGCCTCTCGGAGATGCCGCCGATTCACCTCCCAACGGGCCCAACACATCTGCTTGTGCAGCAGGGGGGCAAGGTCATCACCCAGCACTGCAGCAACTAGCCCTCGCAGCGTGGTTCCTGAGCGGGTAATGCTGTGGAACCTCAGCCTCTCACAGGCTAATCTGGAAAGCATACAGGGTGCAAGCAGCAAGGCTACCAGGGACCAGTATAAAAGCAAATGGACCAGGTTCTGCCACTGGGCAGTCTACAAGGAAATGTATCCCCTGGCATGTATTTTGGATGACGTGGTCTCCTTCTCGGCGCACCTCGCCCACACTGGCATGCAGGTTGACACTTGCCGTACATACCTCGCAGCCATCAGAGCTTACAGGAACTCGGAAGAGGGGATCGTCTCCTCCAATCCTATCGTCAAACATTTGACAGAGGTTACGAGGCTCTACCCGCCCATCAAGAGGCCGCACCTTGTGTGATACCTCAACATAGTCTTGGGTGCCCTGGCACACAAATCGTTCGAGCCAATGGGGTCTGCGGACATCAGGCTGGTCAGCATCGGGACGGCCCTACTAGTCAGACTCACCTCAGCTCGTAGAGTCAGCGAAATCCAGGCGCTGGTCGTCTCAGAACCATATACTACCTTTCACAAGGATAAAGTAGTCCTGTGGACACACCCAGCATTTCTGCCCAAAGTGCTGTCTGCTTGACACTTAAATGAGGAAATAGTCCTCCCTACGTTTTTTGCCGATCCCAAGGACGATGCACAGAGGCACTGCCTGGATGTCAGGCGTGCCCTGAAATTCTACTTGGACAGGACCAAGGGCTTCCGCAAATCCGACACCCTGTTCGTAACTTTTGGAGGCTCAAGACCAGGCTATCGGGCCTCCAAGGCTTCCATATCCAGATCATGGATGGTCTCTGCCATCAAAGAGGTGTACGAGGGCCAGCACAAGCTGCTTCCAGCCAACACGCATGCCCACGCAGTCAGGGCCAAGGCAACGGCCATCGCATTCCAACGCCATGTCTGTTGGCAAGTCATAAGCAGGGCGGCCACTTCGGCCATGCCTTCGGCTTTCTGCAAGCATTACTGTTTGGACACCGGCTCTAGATCTCATGCGGCTTTCGGACAGGCAGTTCTCAGGTACCTATTTACGGAAGGAGGGTGTCCTCTCCACCCTGGGGCTACATTCAGTTGTAATCGCCCAGGCAGTATGGAGGAAAGGGGACGGGACGTAAGAGTAATTATAAGTTACTCACCGTAGTGACTAACATACTCTTAGTCCTTGTTAGGCAGAATTATATGCAGTACCCTTTGGGAACACCACACACAATTAAGACTACAAGTGACAGTACAAATTCACCTTTGGTACAAGCCTGTACTACACAGAAAAAGTGGTAGCAGTAGCTGAGCAGCCAGTCTTATCTCAAGAGTAAGTGAGCAGCATCAAATAGTTACACAAAGGGCAGCAATTACTATGATTCAGGCAAACACTGACTCAAGGTTTTCAAGTAAAAGAATATACATTTATTTTACTCTTCAGTTGTATAACATTACACTATTATAAGCAGTTTAAAAATCACACTCTTAATACACCACACCACTTCCCTTAAATTCCAGACAAGCTAAGCTCACAAAATTAAGTGGGAGCAAAATGGCACTCCAGTAATTTAAAAGGGAGGGAAAGACAAAGTTAATAGAAATTAAATCACACCAACAGGTAAGTACTCAGGGCAATTGAATAAGAGGAACTACAATGATAGAATCAGGTAGAAAAGGCTTAGGGCCAAAGTCAATGGGTCAAAAGTCTTTTGCTCAAGATCACACAGTTCAGGGTTGTTCGCGATAAAGTTCGTGCCACAGATTCCAGACGAGGTTGGTTGGCAGAAAAGTTAGTTCAAAGAGAAGGACAAGCCCTCGATTTGGAGAAAGATTTCAAACACTTTCACCGCGGCTGAACGAAACGGACAACCGGATTTGCACAGTACCTTAAAACGGAGAAGGAGCTGTAGCTGAGGCGGATGTTCCTTGCGGTTCCTGCAGGCTCACGGTTCCTGAAGCAACTGTCGGACGGACACGAAGTAGGAAGCTGGAGGGTCCTGCGCCACCCAGGGAAAAAGCCAGCAGCAGAGCAAAACAACTAATAAAACGTGCGCTCCTTAAAACCCAAGCAGGGTCCGACCTTCCTGGCTATCCGGCCCACTGTAGCTCTGTACAGCGAATTCGACCAGAGGGGAGATGTCCTCGCTTGCAGTTTGGGTGAACTGGTTGGTCCCACCAGCTCAAGGGAAGAGGTTTCCTGGAGGATCTTCTCTGTCGTCAGATTCTGAAGATTCAGAACTGCAGGAGGGCTTCACCGGGCGGTTCAGTCGTTGTAGGGGTCCTCTTCTGTCGGCTCCTTGTTGGTTCTTTCGGTCCAGTGGCGACTCTGCCTTTCCAGCCCCAGAGACCTGCTTTTTATGCAGTTTTCCCCCATTCATACAGCCTGGTTGTCAATCACACAGCAGGGTGGCTGTCCTGGCAAGGACAGTCCCCTCAGCCAATCAAACAGGAGTGGGACTTGGGTTACCAAGGGAACCCATGGCAGGGGTCCGAAGACCCTTCCCTCACATCCTGCCTACCTAGGCTTTCAGGTGCCTTAAGGAGGGCTTCTGTGCAGAAGCCCGCGAAAAGACGGCGAACAAAGAAATCAACCCTGGTTTGGCACGCAGAGTAAAACACGAGAAAGACTTTAACAAAAAGAAATGGTGAATAAACCCAGCCGGAGCCAAAATAAAATGTATTTGGTCAAGCGGGTTGATGTTCGAGGCAAATATAGCCTACAACAATACCATGGTTATATAAGATAACCGCAGTAGAAAAGTTAGGGTAGTTGCCACTGCCACCAGCCGAGTCTTGATGCCAAAGGAGCGAAACAAGGCTCCAAGAGACACAGACAAAAAGGGATAAGAATTAACCCTTTCCAATACTCCATGTAAAATGGGGTGTATTGGGTCTGTGGTTTAAAGTGACTACATAAAGTTAATGGCAACTTTACCTTTTCTGGGGGACAGTAGTCTGCCCCAAAAAAATTGAGTCAGTAGGAAGTCTCAAAGACCCTGTGTCACTGCACTGAAGGTGTTATGTAACACACATGAAAAAAATGAGGCCATGTAGTAGGTGAGGCTCCAGTGCCCAAGATCACACAAAAGTGAAAACACACACAGCAATACACATGTAAGAGTGGGGAAAAAAGGCTCACACTCTTACCAGGTGAGAAAAATAAATCCTAGAGATCCAGCAAAGCTGCTGAGGGACTCATTAGGTAAGGGGAATCGGCCATTTATGAGAATTCTCCCCAACAGTCCTTAGTCCCCTTTCCTCCATACGTCCCACCAACCTCCCCCCTAATAATACTCGTGTCATTAGGCAATGTTATATCTATTGTCGACGCGTCATTTGGGACTGAGGTGTGGCACCGGAGGGCGGAGTCAGGGCAGCACATGCTCCCTGTGCTGCACCCCCGCGCGCCTCTAATTTTAAAAGGGAAGAAGGTTTTTTCTGGTGAAAAAGTTTCCATCTCCCATCACTTGGAAGGTATGCCCGTGCAATATGGAGGAAAGGGAACTAACGTAAGTTACTACGGTGAGTAACTTATTTTTTGATGGTGTGTGTATCTGGGTCTGGGTGTCACCATGTGCTGGGGGCGTCAGTTCTTGTATCATTTATTTCAAGGCCATTCAATTTGTGTTCTGCTCCTCTTGACCTTGGCGGGATGCTTCTTGCCACACAGCCGTTTCTACAAGTGACCATTTCTGGAGGTCCCTCAACCACACTCCTATAACTGGACCCTCACGTGCTTTCCACCCCAATGCTATCCTGCGTTTCACCAATATGTACACTAAGTCTCTCAAATTACTAATGTGTCTTGTCCGATTTGGACTCGGGAAAATACCTAGCAGGCACACCTTAGGGGAAACCGGATCTGCCAATAGGCCGATCCTGTCTAGGGTCTGGGGCACGTCCTCCCAAAATAGGTGTATTTCCGCACAGGCCCAAAACATATGGGTCAGGTCTGTGTTGATCAGGCCACATTTAGGACAGGATTGTTCTGTCGCCTTACTGAATTGTGCAATTTTCTTCAGAGCTAAATATGCTCTGAGTAACATATAATTGGATCAATTGTAGTTTTGCATTTCTGTACCCTGTCTTGTGATACCCCATGGTCCCACTCCAAGCGTCATCTGGCAATTGCCCTTGGAAATCTACTTCTCAACATTGTTTAATCTGTATTAGTTTATCTAGCCTTGCCATCAGAATCTCATTTAGTCTGCATTCTGCGTATTCCCCTTCAGAGATATCATAGAGTGTTTCTACTGTCTCATCTTCTACCAACACGCCCTCCGTTCCTGACCATTTCAATTTCAGTCTCTGTAGAAGTGAGGCGTGGGTTATATGTTGCCCTACACGTACTCCTGATTCCACAACGACATAGTTAAAGGTCTTTGGCCGTCTTTCCTTCAGTATATTGCCCAATGTCACCACCCCTTTAAGCTACCAATATTTCCTGACATTCAGCCTCAGTTGCACATCTTCGCTCTTAAGTGTCACCAATGGGATCTGGGGAGAAAAGGGTGCGTCTTTGCTCAAAAAGCGGCAGGCCCTTTGCCACATTGTCATGCCTATCTTCAGCAACAGAGGGGGCTTGGGATCATGTGGTACCGTGGTCCACACCATCTCCTTTAGAAAGAATGGGGTACATGCCGATTGTAGTAACTCTGTATCTTGTGTCCGTTCATCAGCTAGCCAATATGTGGCAAACTGTAGTTGGCACACCACAAAATCCAGTACTTTTATCCCGCTTTGTTCATATGGTCTCTGCAATTTCTCCAGAGATAAACTACACCTCAAATTGTGCCATTGGAAACTCCGGCAACGGTGTTCAGTGTCTTAAAAAAGGCTCTGGGTATATTATATGGGATGTTGGTCAAATAATGAAGCAGCCTTGGAAGCACTACCATTTTCAACAACGCAGCCCTCCCCATTAACGAAAGGGGCAGCATGGCCCAAAATTTTATGGAGTTCTCCATTTTATTCACTGCCTTCACTGTGTTCTACATATGTTCTACTTTCGGATTATGGTAAATGTTAACTCCCAGGTATCGAAATGTGTCAGTTTCCCATTTAATTGGTAACACTGGTAATGCCTCCTGGGGACTTCCCCTGTACCCTGCCAAGGGGAATAAGCTTGACTTCTGTGCATTGTAATCCCAGAGTGGTCTGCATAGCGCTCAAACGCATCCAATATGTCTTGTAAATGAATCTCTGGTTGTTGTAGGTAAAGAAGCATATCATCCGCATGCAAGGAGATCGGGTGTGTGTTGCCTATGTATTCTGATGGCAGCCTCATGATATTTTTCCGTAAGTATACCGCTAACGGCTCTAAGGCCAATATAAATAACATAGGAGACCAAGGACAGCCCTGCCTGGTGCCTTTGCTTAACTCCCATTGTTCAGATATTGTGCTGCCTGTCTTATTACTGTATAGTAGCTTCACCCGTTTAATATATGTAGGGCCAATACAGAAACCTTTCAGAACTGGTAGCAGCCATGTCCACCTGAGTGAGTCAAAAGCCTTGACTGCATCCAGCGAGGTTACCGCCAGGAGCTGGATGCTGTCTTGGGTGTGATCTATGACGTGGTGCAACCATCTTAGATTACATGTGATGTTCCTGTTTGGGACATAACCTGACCAAACTGAGTCTATGAGTTTGTGAATTACTGCCTTCCATCTGTTAGCCATCAGAGCCGCCAGTATCTTCCCATCCTGATTGAGCATTGAGAGGGGTCTGTAAGAGCTGCATTCAGTATCGGGTTTGTTAGGCTTCAGTAATGGGACTATAATTGGCTCTTGCAAGGACAGCGGCAAAAGGCCTTTATCTAGAGATTCATGCTGCATTGTCAACAATGGGGGTTTGATTTCTGCCAATAATTCTTTATAAAACTCACTATGTAGTTGTTAAGATGGATTTCTGAGCTCTGTCCTGGAAGGGCAGAGGTTCAGAAGGCCAGCCTAGTTTCTTGGAACAGGGTAACCTCTGGACAAGCCAGACCAATCAAGGTAGCGATCGCGGCGGTCAAGACTAGGTCTCAAGAGGGGTGAGGGTGACTGAAAGCCCGCAATGAGCGCACAAAGCAAGGACACTTACAAATCACTCCAAGCAGGTGTTATATTAAAAATATAGACACATTTATTACAAGGCCTTTGTAATATTGACCATAGTAAAGAATCACGATAAAACTCAAGAAAACCAACACATCACAATCAAATACAATATATATACAATTACCGAAGGGTCTAAAGAGTTAGAAGCATGAAATATGCAGACCACCTAGATGGGGAGGAAAACAGGCAGTGCAAGTAATCGTTAGACCGAGTTCGCCTTCAGAGGCCACCTAACTAGAAGGAAGTCCGAGCCCTACGAAGAGTGGAGCCTTGTGCTCAAAAGTACCTGCACACGCTGGTGCCAACGGGCCAAGGGGAGTCTCTTCAAGGGAATTGGGCAGTTCAGAGAGGTGAACAAAGGAGGGCGAACAAATCTCCGCTACTCAAGCGCGGCCTCCACTTGCGGGCAGAAGCAGAGCGCGAGTGCGAAAAAGGCGTGCTGTTTAACACAGCGAGGAAAAGCTACAGGCTACTGCAGGAGGGTGACTGGTTCCTAGCGTTGCTACTCACCGGTCCCCGATGCATGCAGACCCAGGCTTCTCCGCGTCAGTTTCAGTGCTGGCAGGTTCAGATACGAGCAGGGGACGTCTCGGCGTCGTGTAGATTCCACGGCAGCAGAAGTTAGAGTTGAGGATGTCCCAAACGCAGTGAACCCGCACAGATTGTTACCACAGCAGGGCAACAAAGCGGCTGTGTGTATTTCAGCCCAATGCACACTTCTCACTTCAGACCTGGGAATGCCAAGTGTACGAATCGTGTGAGAGTGGAGGGGACTCGGAATACAACAGCAATCTGACGGCGGTGACAGAGCAAGACTCCTGGGGTTGTCCGTCCACTGAATGGCCCAGAGACGCTTCTGAAGGCTTACGTGCAGGAGATGATGAAGATGCCGAGAATAGTTGTTCCCACTATTCCAAAGGGTTGAAGTACCAGTAAAGGCCTTCTCATTCGATCAGAGACAGAATAGTTTCACAGAGTGACAGCAGTGCAGAGGAGCAGTCCTCCAGCGGGTCACCAGCGATTCCTCGGTTCAGCCTCTTAGTTGCAGGATACTTGGCTCCGGTATCCGTCGTTCGTGAGAACTCAGGAGATCGACCTGGTAGTGGTGTTTCCAGCCTCCTCTTATCCAGAGTTCCCTTCGCGCCAAAACGGAGAGGACCCAATGGGAGATCTGCTCACAAAACACTCACACCATACGTGTACCTATCATGGAGCACTGTGGTCCCAGGCATTCAAGACACACTAGACTCTCTGGCACCCAGGATGTGTATTGGGACCAGACATTCCAGCCCACATCTTGGAGGCGCACACAAGGCCTGTAGAAGCCCGCGAAATCATCTGTGTTTCGCGGGAAAGTGCATGCCCAAATAAGGAAGGCCCCGGGTCGGCTCGACCTGGGGAAGGTGAAGGGGGCAAGACGGTCAGCGGGCAGGACAAAGAGCCTCGTGGTCTGGCCATTTTGGGAGCCAGTCCACCATTTTGGGCTAAGCGCGAGAAACGCGCTTAAACAGCCAAAAGGAGCTCAAAACACAAAGAAACGATCATTGCCACCAGTCCCGTCCGCTTGCTAGCCTGGTTATATAAAAGCAATACGGAGCAGAGCATAATTCAAGCAATAACAGCAAAGAACGGAGAGACCTGTGAGACGCAACAGGACATAAACAAATGTTTCTGTGAGTTCTATAAGTCGTTATATGAGGAGACATCAGAAACCCGGGAGTTAGAAACAGAAGACTACTGTTAGGAAAAATTTCTTAATTGTAGGTAATTTTCCTTCCATGTGGCAACCCCTAAACTTTTTTGCTGCTGTTTTGACCCTGATCTAGACTTTGCCAGAGAAGCACGGCCTCCAGCCGCACTCCTCTGGGCTTTCGCCCATTCTTATGGGGAAACTGACATGCCCTTAAGACAGTCAGTACCGGGAAACGTTGTTTTCCGTAGTTCTTTTATCATGTTGCAGCTTTCGCGCAACATGACACAAGAGGGCACTGTAAGATAAGTTACCGCTCTCTTGGGTCTCTAGTCACTCTACAGGCCCTAGACACTCTCTTTGAATTGTTAACGAACGGTGCAAGTGAATCACGGATGGGACTGGTGGCAGCAATCGTTTCTTTGTGTTTTGAGCTCCTTTTGGCTGCTTAAGCGCGTTTCTCACGCTTAGCCCAAAATGGTGGCCTGGCTCCCAAAATGGCCAGACCACGAGGCTCTTTGTCCTGCCCGCTGACCGTCGTGCCCCCTTCACCTTCCCCAGGTCGAGCCGACCCGGGGCCTTCCTTATTTGGGCATGTACTTTCCCGCGAAACACAGATGCTTTCGCGGGCTTCTACAGGCCTTGTGTGCGCCTCCAGGACGTTGGCTGGGATGTCTGGTCCCAATACACATCCTGGGTGCCAGAGAGTCTAGTGTGTCGTGAATGCCTGGGACCACCGTGGTCCGTGATAGGTCCACGTATGGTGTGAGTGTTTTGTGAGCAGATCTCCCATTGGGTCCCCTCCGTTTTGGCGCAAAGGGAACTCTGGATAAGAGGAGGCTGGAAACACCACTACCATGTCGATCTCCTGAGTTCTCACGAACGACGGATACAGGACCCAAGTATCCTGCAACCAAGAGTCTGAACCGAGGAATCGCTGGTGACCCGCTGAAGGACTGCTCCTCTGCACTGCTATCGCCCTGTGAAACCATTCTGCCTCTGATCGAACAAGAAGGCCTGTACTGGTACTTCAACCCTTTGGAATAGTGGGAACAACTATTCTCGGCATCTTCATCATCTCCTGCACGTAAGCCTTTGGAAGCGTCTCTGGGCCATCCAGTGGACTGACCAGCTTACCCAGGAGTCTTGCTCTGTTACCGCCGTCAGGTTGTGTTGTATTCCGCGTCCGTAGCACTCTCACATGATTCGTACACTTGGCATTCCCAGGTCTGAAGTGAGAAGTGTACATTGGGCTGAAATACACATGGCCGCTCCGTTGCCCTGCTGTGGTAACAAACTGTGCGGTTTCACTGCGTTTGGGACATCCTCAACTCTAACTTCTGCTACGGCGGAATCTACACAACGCCGAGACGTCCCCTGCTCATTTCTGAACCTGCCAGCACTGAAACTGACGCGGAGAAGCCTGGGTCTGCCTGCATCGGGGACCGGTGAGTAGCAACGCTAGGAACTGGTCAACCTCCTGCAGTAGCCCGTAGCATTTCCTCGCTGTGTTAAACAGCACACCTTTCTCGCACTCGCGCTCTGCTTCTGCCCGCAAGTGGAGGCCGCGCTTGAGTAGCGGAGATCTGTTCGCCCTCCTTTGTTCACCACTCTGAACTGCCTGACTTCCTTGAAGAGACTCCCCTTGGCCCACTGGCACAAGCGTGTGCAGGTACTTTTGAGCACAAGGCTCCACCTTTCGTAGGGCTCGGACTTCCTTCTAGGTAGGTGTCCTCTGAAGGCAAACTGGGTCTAAACGATTACTTGCATTGCCTGTTTTCCTCCGCATCTAGGTGGTCTGCATATTTCGTGCTTCTAACTCTTTAGACCCTTCGGTAATTGCATATATATTGTATTTGATCGTGATGTGTTGGTTTACTTGAGTTTTATCGTGATTCTTTGCTATGGTCAATATTACAAAGGCCTTGTAATAAATGTGTCTATATTTTTAATATAACACCTGCTTGGAGTAATTTGTAAGCGTCCTTGCTTTGTGTGCTCATTGCGGGTTTCAGTCACCCTCACCCCTCTTGAGACCTAGTCTTGACCGCCGCGATCGCTACCTTGATTGGTCTGGCTTGTCCAGAGGTTACACTGTTCCAAGAAACTAGGCTGGCCTTCTGAACCTCTCCCCCTCCAGGACAGAGTTCAGAAATCCATCTTAACAGAAACCACTTTGTGTTGCTGCACCTAGCTCCTCATCCAGGGCCAGACTACATTGGAAGCTGGTTCGTCTCTTCTATATGCACATTTCTACATATTCAGGTTTCACCCGCAGCTCGTCGCTTTCTGCACCAGCTTTGTGTTTGAATGTTCCCACACTATTAACCCATCCGGGTTTGGTTCGTTGTGGGCTTGGACCGAAATTCATCCATACAGTGCATGCTGTTCCTCGCAGATGTAGAATGTATTCGGCGATCCGATCTCGTTGATCACGTGCCTGCCCCCAGCTGCCAATATTACCTTACTCTTCAACGTTACGGCTCCGCAGCTCCTCCAATGCTTTTGTCTGGGTAACAACCCATGTGACACCCCCCACCCTGGTTATGCTTGGGGAGACAATTACAGCAGTGCAGGCAGCCTACATGTAGATCTTTTATCCGACAGTGGTCGTCGGCCAGGCTCAGTCTGTTGTGGCCACAGTCCCGCCGACAGTACACAATGCAGAATTTCCAATCTCTGGCAACTCGCTGTTGTCCCGCTGTGCTGCAATAGTCGGTGTCTGCTCAGCCCTTTGTTGCAGCATCCGCCATCTTGATTTTTCCACGTCTTGTCAGCTGCCAACTTTCTGCTGCCCGTTTACAGTTGTGCCTCCTTTTTACTGCACTCTGCTTACACGTTTGTCTGCCCGGCTTCTTCATGTGCACGGACAGCAATGTAAGTGCACTAACGCACCTTATAGCTGCAGTTATTCCTAAGGATCATACCGTATCAGCAGGAGCCAGACAGAAGCGCGTCCTGCAGCATGGCTCCTTAGCCACGCCCCCAGCAACTTGCACATACAGCTTTATTCACATTCTGCCTGGCTTTTTCAATTTGTGGACAAAACAAGTTTGAACCTTTCCACATTTTCCTTTGAGTTATTTGTGAAATAATAATATTCAAAGCTGAAAACAGTTCCATTGGTCTTTTAAACAGGCAGGTTCTTAAGTGCAGTGAGTTCCCAAGCCCTCACAAAGGAATTTCGACAGACTATGTTATGTGCTAACACAGCTTCTTTACATATGATTCTGGAATATATTTATACATTTAAATAAAAACACTTTGTACTTGGAAATACGTATTCAAAGAATGGCAAATATATACACTCTGTGGTACCACACAATACTTAAATTCAGTAATAGATGCACCAACTGCAGACAGTTTACATAGGAATGTAAATTCTTAAGTGAGGTGTATCAGCATAGAATGGGGAACAAAAGCAGGTTAGTTGTGAACAGTGGCAGAATACTTAATTTAGACTAGATATACAGTTGTGTCAAGACCCCCTCCCCCCAACCTGGGCAACCTGTAATGGAAAAACTAGGGAGTAACTTACCTTGTCTTTTACAGCCCAGTCCAATAATGTTCAATAACCTTCTACTTTCTTTAAAAGGTTCTACCACCCAAAGTACCTGGAACAGGATCCAAGATGAATCTGGGACCCCTGGATGTCTCCTGGGGCTAGAAGATGTTCTTCCTCATCACAGTACGATTGGTGCTGTGGCAGAGTTTCTCGGATTCAGTGGATGATTTTCTCTGAGGATGGACCCCCCCCTTGGAAGAAAGAGCCACTATGATGCTGAGTCCACGTGCAATTGGAACCAAAGTCTTTTTGAAGTGCAGCAGTTTTACTCTTTGTGGTGCTCTCCGTTGGTCGACTGTAGAATTCCTGTGAAAATGAAACTTGCTGTGGGCTCCTTTAAAGGGTCCTTAAAGGCTTGACCGATGAGAGTAAGACCCCTGGGACCCTTATGACTTCTGGCTGTGATGGAGGCAAAAGTCATTTTTGGATTCGAGTTTCAGAATATCACAGTTTTCCACCTTTTGGTTCTTCGATGCTGCAGCCGCAACACAGACCTCTGAACGGCTTCTGGCAACCTGGACTCGACCACTGGAGTAGACCTTGGACCTTCACAAAGTCTGGACCCTTGGGACCTCTTTGTTAGCTTCTTGTGGTGGGAAACCCACCGACAGACCTTCCTCTGCCCCCAGCGACTCTGGACTCCCTCCGGCGGAGGATGTCCTTTGAAATGTTCTTAGGCAGTTTGAAACTTAAGCAGCTCCGACTGTCCAGCAGCACTATGCCAGGGTACCCCACCTCTGGATGGTAGACGGCAACGGCTTCCAGCGTTCACAAAACCAATGGACTTCTTCGACTTGCGATGTCCGAGCACTCCTCTTCAGGACTCACAAAGACCCCTTCTCCGGACATCATGGCCACATGACTGGCTTCCAGGGTACTTCTGATGAAGAGCAGCAGGTTGCATGATGTCCCTCGTAGCTCAGGGAGAGGTCTCCTTCGCACATCCTCTCTGGATCATTCCTTGGAAGAACACAGCCATTTACAAATTACATGAAGAAATTGCAGCAGCAGACTTCTCCTCCAGCTCGGCTTCAAGGAACCGCTTTTTCTTGCTTCAGCTTTAACTTCAGCTTCCGAACAAATTGGTAAGTGAGAGGAGTAGTGTACAATGATACCTTTCCTCATCAAACGAGCCTTGACAGCTTTCCGCGCCCCTTTAGGGCGGGATATCCGGTCCCTATGACGTCATATCCGGGGCGTGGCCCCCTCAGGCTTCCCCCGGAAGTTCTGCCTGGGCAAAATCCTGTCCCGGAAGTGATGTAGGTGTGTTTAACAGTGTCATGATCTCTGCTTCCAAAAGATCAGGACTTGCCCGACTCCCTTGGAAGCAGACCCATAACCCCGGTTCCGAGTGCCAGCCAGTCCCAATTGGGACCTTTTGGACCATGTCCTGGCGCCAGTGGCACCAGGCTCATAAAGATGCCCAGTCCCAGCGCTGGAAGCGCCGGGCTCATAATGCTTGGGTGGACTTACCTGCAGCAGACCATGCTGCTTACTTACCTGCCAGTTGAACCCCTGATCCTCTTCTGTTTGGGACTACTTTTCCTGTTGGGTGGGGCAGGAGCCACTCCCTAGGTTCAGAACACTGGAACTCTTCTGGAAAGCAGGAACTCTTTTCTTACCTAGGAGTGGCTGTGGAAGGAGACACCTAAGCACTACAGGAGGCTATTTAAACCACACCCGATGGATGAATCTTGCTTTGCGTTATTCTGCATTCTCTGCAGCAGAACGCTCATCGCGTCTTCTGCTTCTGATCCTGGGCCTAAGGGAACAAAGGCTTACCATCCTGGAATCCAGTCTTCAGCAGCACCTGTAAAGACAAAGAAAGAACAGGTTAGCACTACGGTCTTCAGTGGCAGCGCATCTCTTACCTGGTCCATCGGCTGTCACCAACGCCTCGCGCTGCATTCCGGCATCTGAAAGACAAAGGCTTACCTACTCTTCGCATGCTCCGGAGGTCTTCGCACTGCATTCCGGCATCTGAAAGACAAAAGCTTACCAGCTCTTCGCACGCTCCGGAGGCCTTCGGCGCTGCATCCCGCATCTGAAAGACAAAAGAAGGTGCGTTTAAAGACATTGGGCAACTTTATTACTCACGTGCCATTACTCCTTCCCACGCCGAATCCAGTGGGTATTCCAGCACCCTTTAGCTTCTCTAAAGCTCCGAACTTGTACCTGCAAGATAAAAGGGACAGTTAGTGCGCATCGTGAAGCAGGCTACAAACGCTTACTTACGTGCTTCCAGGCGCTTCTATTCCTCACGCGGGTTCGATCCTCAACTCTCATCAGCCCGCCATCCGCCATCGCCGGAACCCTGCAAAATAAGAGATATCATTACAAAAGACTTTTAAGACATTTGAAGTGCCCAGAACTTACCGTTCGTGCAGTTAACGACGGACAGCAGTCCTCTGAGGTCAAGAGGCCTGCACCCTTATCCAGTGAAGAAACTGGTTACGGCACCCTGCCCCGAGGCAGATGGAGAGCTCGGCGTTCACTTACCTAAAGTGAGGGCGTTAACCTTTGGGGTTCTACAGGAGAAGAGTAACGGAAGAGGAGAGAGGCACCCAATAACCCCAGTTCATTAATCCCATATTTTCTATCTGCAGACATCTTACTCTTCGAGTCAGACATACAGTGCACAGAGGTCCAGCCCAAAGAGCCAACCGTGTGTTATACATCACCTTTGAAAATACGGCATTCACCCAGTCAAGACCGGCGCCTCTGCGGGAATCAGGTGAGCGTTACAGAACGCAAAGCCTACCGCAAAACTCCCACCCAGGCGCTATGGAAACCTCGGATACCGACCACCTAGCCCAGTTACTTGGGGAACTAAGAGCAGAAGTGCATGCAGCCCGTCAGGAAATGAATGCTCTAAGAAGGGAACTGATTATTTCCAAGGAGTGAACAGACGATCTCGCTAGACAATTGCTACAGTCACAAGCCGGACAAACTCTGTTACCCGCATCAGGGGCAAATCTTCCTTCAACATCCTCTACGAACCCAGTGCAGATCAACCTACCTGGGAATGTACCTCTGGCTCCGCCCGAACGATTTTCTGGTGACCCAAAGAGGTTTGCAGTATTTATTAACCAGTGCCGGTTGCACTTCTTATGCCGGCCAGCAGCCTTTCCAACTGATCAAGCTAAGGTAGCTTTCGTGCTTTCGTACCTTAGTGGCAATGCGGCAGACTGGTCGATCCCTCTAGTTAATCAAGATGATCCGGTTCTCCATGATTTTCAAGCTTTTCAGCTCAGTATGGAAAAACTGTTTGCAAGACATTCACAGGGGCAGGCCTTGGACAATGAGCTACTTTCATTGCGACAGGGTAATCAAGACCTTTTGGCTTATATTGTGTCTTTCAACAGACTGATAGTGGAAACTCGATGGCCTGAGGACAAAAGGATTACGCTGTTTTATAGAGGTCTACGTGGAGAGCACAAAGATGTGTTAGCCCAAGTAGTGAATCCCCCGCAAGACTGTTCGGACTATATTGATTTAGTCGTTCTAATTGACCACAGACTGCAGAACAGGAAGGCCGATCGTTCCAAGTTTGATGCTCGAGTATTTTCCAAACCACCAACTCCTACCAAAGGAGTAGACTCCGGGGAACCAATGCAAATAGGGGGCCTGAAAGGACCACTAACACAAAAGGAGCGGGAAAGGAGAAAACAGCTGCAATTATGCCTCTATTGCGGAAACTCGGGGCACTTTCTTCGAGACTGTCTGGTGAAACCAGCCAAGAAGGCAGTAGGAGCTGCAGTTACCAGGGTCACAAACTCTGAGCAGGGAAACGACCTCGCCCGACAAGAATAGAGGTCCTCTTGCCGAGCGTTAAAACCAGTTCTGTGACCTTGCATTTCGTGATACCTATGGTCCTCATTAGCCCTGAACATCCGGATCGATTACATGCGATTGAAGCTTACGTCGACAGCGGTGCCATCGGCAATTATGTGGATCATGAAATGGTTTTGAGGATGAATCTGACTCTTTGTCCAAAGGCTGTAAAGGACGTCATTACTACGGTGGATGGTACGGAGATAGCCTCCGGACCAGTAACGCATACCACCCAAGAAGTGACGCTAGTAAGTCAAGATGGACACCATGAGAAGATCGTGTTCGATGTGATCAAGGCCCCTCAGTTCCAGATTATTCTAGGAATTCCTTGGTTAGAGAAGCACAATCCTCAGATCGATTGGCGAGCAAGAACGGTTCAGTTTCCAGAATGCGTCTCTACTTGTCACCCTCGACCTGGTGTTGCACTGGCAGCAATTTCCTCGGAGGCTCCCCAGTTACCTCCTGAATACCTAGAATTCCAAGATGTTTTCCGGAAGGATCAGGCTAACTTTCTACCTCCTCATAGGTCTTATGACTGCCAGATAGACCTGATACCTGGATCTACTCATCCTTGTAGTAGAATTTATGCCCTCACCGAGCCTGAGAATCTTCACCTCCGACAATACCTGGATCAATACCTAGCGAATGGGTTTATTCGTCCTTCCAAGTCCCCTGCTTCCTCAGCTTTGTTCTTCGTTCCAAAAAAAGAAGGGGACCTTAGAACTTGTATAGATTATCGCGCCCTGAACCAGATCACCGTTAAGAATAGATATCCGTTACCTTTGATCCCTGAACTCCTGGACCAAGTCAGAAAAACATGCATATATACAAAGCTGGATCTTAGAGGAGCCTACCACTTGGTACGAGTAAAAGAGGGCGATGAATGGAAGACGGCCTTCCGCACCAAGTATGGGCTATTTGAATATCAGGTCATGCCCTTCGGACTTTGCAATGCCCCGGCCGCCTTTCAATATTTTATGAACGATGTCCTCAGAGAGCTCATAGATGTGTGTGTTGTTGTTTACATTGACGACATCCTTGTTTATTCTTCATCGGAAACTGAACATCGGAAACACGTGAAAATGGTCCTCGAGAGATTGCGTCAACACAAACTTTTCGCTAAGTTGGAAAATGTGTTTTCAACGTGACTGAAGTTGAATTCTTGGGATTCATATTATCACCTAGCGGAGTGCGTATGGATTCAAAGAAGGTCGATGCAATTCTCAAATGGCCATCGCCATCCTCCGTAAAACGTGTTCAAAGCATGTTAGGCTTCGCTAACTTTTACCGCAGGTTTATCCCCGAATTCTCTCGAATAGTCCAGCCCATCACCGCCTTGTTAAAGAAAAACAAACGTTTTGAATGGTCTACCGAGGCGGAACAAGCTTTCCAGAATTTGAAGACTAGATTTATCTCTGCACCGATCTTAAAACATCCTCGCCCAGAACTCCCCTACATCGTTGAAACTGATGCTTCGAGCCTTGCTATGGGGGCAGTTCTATCACAAAAGGACCCAGTAACCAATCAGTTGCATCCCGTGGCATTTTGGTCCCGCAAATTCTCGCCTCCTGAAATCAATTACACTATTACTGATAAGGAACTTCTAGCTATCAAGTCCGCCTTTAAGGCTTGGCGGCATTATCTTCTGGGGGCCCGACACACCGTTACTGTGATTACAGATCACCGAAACCTGCAATATTTGAAAACCGCAAAAGCTCAATCCTCTAGGCAACTCCGTTGAGCACTATTCTTTGCCGAGTTTGACTTCATAATTACCTTTCGACCTGGTACAAAAAACGGTAAAGCTGATGCCCTTTCTCGGATGGGAGTGGAAGAACATTTGATCAATCCTAAACCTGTACCTATCATTCCCGAACAAAGAATTCTAGGTGTAATCGCCACACAATCCATAGAGGAAGTTAAGGATAAAGCCAGGCTACTGGTAACTCCAGCAGACATACAGAATCGGCATCTGCATGGAAAGGACTTTATGGTGAAGGACAACCTATTATATTTCCAAGAACGGTTATACCTGCCCAGCACAGATTTACAGAAAAAGGTAATCTCTTGTTATCACGATTCTTTAATGGAAGGACATCCCGGTATGACCAAGACCTCGGAAAAGATCAAGCGCTACTTCTGGTGGCCGTCTTGGAAAAAAGATATCAGAGACTTTATAATGTCCTGTGGAGTATGCGCCCAAAACAAGAGTCAAAAGGAAAAACCAGCCGGCCTCTTACGCCCTATTGACATCCCGCCTCGCCCTTGGCATACGCTTTCTATGGACTTCATCACCGATCTACCTCCATGCTCCGGATACAATACGATCCTAGTAATCATGGACCTATTCTCCAAGATGGCGCATTTCATTCCACTCAAAGGCTTACCAACAGCAGCAACTCTGGCCCGAGAATTTCTCGAAAACATCGTCCGACTGCACGGTTTTCCTTCAGTTCTAATTTCGGATCGAGGTAGTCAATTTATTTCTCATTTTTGGCGAAGTTGCTGTCGGTCGGCTCAAATTGATGTGAGACTTTCGACCAGCCACCACCCTCAAACCGACGGACAAACCGAGAGGACCAATCAAACTCTGGAACAGTATTTGCGCTGCATGCTACAACAAACTGAAAAAACTTGGAAAGATATCCTTTGGATAGCCGAATATGCCTACAATAACTCTGTCCACTCGGGAACTGGGAAGACCCCGTTTTTTCTTTTATACGGTAGTCAACCTCGGAGTTGGATCCACTCCAAGATCTTGGAACACCAGCAGTAGACCACCTGCATTCTACAATCACCCAAGCCTTTAAGGAAGCCGTTTCTCACCTTCAAAGGGCTAAAGAACAATACAAGAAAGGAGCAGACCAACATCGGAAGGAAGCCCCCCAATATCAAGTAGGAGATCAAGTCTGGTTATCCACCAAATATCTACCTCTAAAAGGACCACGCACATTCAACCCAAGATACCTTGGTCCCTATTCCATCACTACCATAGTAAATCCAGTAGCGGTCAAGTTGGACTGGCCCCCTCACATGAAGATACATCCGGTCTTCCACGTCTCTCTATTAAAACCCGTGCAACCTCAAACCCGACTAACTACATCTCCAAAACCTATTCTAATTGATGGAGAACTCGAGTTTGAAGTCAAAAGCATCCTGGATTCCAAGATCTCCAAATCTAAACTATTTTACCTGATTGACTGGAAAGGCTACGGTCCCCAAGAAAGATCCTGGGAACCTGCAGAATATGTCCACGCGCCTCGTCTAATCAAAAGATTTCATCGAACATTTCCTAACAAGCCCAAACCCCCGGAGAAGCCCGGTTTGGGAGGGACCTTTTGGACCATGTCCTGGCGCCAGTGGCACCAGGCTCATAAAGATGCCCAGTCCCAGCGCTGGAAGCGCCGGGCTCATAATGCTTGGGTGGACTTGCCTGCAGCAGACCATGCTGCTTACTTACCTGCCAGTTGAACCCCTGATCCTCTTCTGTTTGGGACTACTTTTCCTGTTGGGTGGGGCAGGAGCCACTCCCTAGGTTCAGAACACTGGAACTGTTCTGGAAAGCAGGAACTCTTTTCTTACCTAGGCGTGGCTGTGGAAGGAGAGACCTAAGCACTACAGGAGGCTATTTAAACCACATCCGATGGATGAATCTTGCTTTGCGTTATTCTGCATTCTCTGCAGCAGAACGCTCATTGTGTCTTCTGCTTCTGATCCTGGGCCTAAGGGAACAAAGGCTTACCATCCTGGAATCCAGTCTTCAGCAGCACCTGTAAAGACAAAGAAAGAACAGGTTAGCACTACGGTCTTCAGTGGCAGCGCATCTCTTACCTGGTCCATCGGCTGTCACCAACGCCTCGCGCTGCATTCCGGCATCTGAAAGACAAAGGCTTACCTACTCTTCGCATGCTCCGGAGGTCTTCGCACTGCATTCCGGCATCTGAAAGACAAAAGCTTACCAGCTCTTCGCACGCTCCGGAGGCCTTCGGCGCTGCATCCCGCATCTGAAAGACAAAAGAAGGTGCGTTTAAAGACATTGGGCAACTTTATTACTCACGTGCCATTACTCCTTCCCACGCCGAATCCAGTGGGTATTCCAGCACCCTTCAGCTTCTCTAAAGCTCCGAACTTGTACCTGCAAGATAAAAGGGACAGTTAGTGCGCATCGTGAAGCAGGCTACAAGCGCTTACTTACGTGCTTCCAGGCGCTTCTATTCCTCACGCGGGTTGGATCCTCAACTCTCATCAGCCCGCCATCCGCCATCGCCGGAACCCTGCAAAACAAGAGATATCATTACAAAAGACTTTTAAGACATTTGAAGTGCCCAGAACTTACCGTTCGTGCAGTTAACGACGGACAGCAGTCCTCTGAGGTCAAGAGGCCTGCACCCTTATCCAGTGAAGAAACTGGTTACGGCACCCTGCCCCGAGGCAGATGGAGAGCTCGGCGTTCACTTACCTAAGGTGAGGGCGTTAACCTTTGGGGTTCTACAGGAGAAGAGAAAGGGAAGAGGAGAGAGGCACCCAATAACCCCAGTTCATTAATCCCATATTTTCTATCTGCAGACATCTTACTCTTCGAGTCAGACATACAGTGCACAGAGGTCCAGCCCAAAGAGCCAACCGTGTGTTATACATCACCTTTGAAGATACGGCATTCACCCAGTCAAGACCGGCGCCTCTGCGGGAATCAGGTGAGCGTTACAAACAGTCCCTGGGTCCTTAGCGGGGGTGTCCCACCGGATGTGACATCATGGGGGCTATCGGGAAGGTCCCCCCAAGGGTTGGGGCCCCAAGGGGACTTCCTCCGGATGCCCCCCAAAGAACCGGAAGTGTGGAGCGGGGTTTTGAAGGGTGGGGCGTGGCGTGGCGTGTAGGGTGTATATATATATACAGCAGTGTTTTGGCTGTAGGTCTAAGCCCATCTTGAGGACCGGGTTGAAACTTTGATTAAACAGCATCAACGCGACCGGGGAGGTGCGGTAAGGTATACATAAAATTGAAGCTAGGGGGGCGTTGACTAGGGGTGGCGGTGTTAAAGCGGGTCTTGAGTATAGTGTGGCAGGGTGTCTACACTTATAATAAGACAGGTAAGAATTAGAAAAAGAAAAAGAAAAAAATCAACAACCAAAAAAAAAATCGAAAATATACATGTAATTATATAAAAAATGGGTAATTAGGAAATATTAATTTTTCATAAGCATAACAAATTAATTTTTATGATTATTAAAATTAATAATTTTTTATGTTTATGAAAAATTAATATTTCATAATTTTTCGGCTGGTTATGCTGGGGAGAACTTTTTTTTCCCATATTTTTATGAAATATTAATTTTAATATATAATTTTCCAATCGCTTATGCTGGGTAGGAAACATTTTAAATTTTTTTTTTTTAATGAATTATAATATTCATAATAAATGTTGGGGTGATGGATCTGAGTCCAACAGGCTTGTGAAGCAAGACCCTGTGGTTCTGCAAGGGTCCGTGTGTGGATCCTGGGCCATCAGTGGAGGTCTCTGTCCTTTTCAAGGCACTCAGGCTGCAAAATGGCATGCACAAGGGTCTGCGCAAGCCATGTTCATCCCACACCCCTGCCAGCCTTCTATATATATATATATATATATATATATAGAGAGAGAGAGCTTAAAAGCAGATGTTGGGCCCAGCCCCGTGGTGTTATAGCTGTAATCTAACAGGAACAGGCCCAGCGGACATGCTGTTGAAGTACATTTCTGAAATTCCAGGGGAGGCCGGAAATGGCCTTGGTGCCCGCATGGCCTGTTCTTGCAGCCCTCAGCAGAATGTGTAGGGGGGAAGTGCCGTGGCCTGATGGATCACTTTGAATTTCCGGGGGATGCAGCCACACCCAGGCAGTCCCAGTCAGTGGAGGAGCCCTTGGAATTTCCGGGAGGATGGTATCCGGCTGGCCATGCATCCCCCAGCCCTCCCCTTCCCCCAAGACCCTTAGATCCGGTCTCAAAGCCCTAGGACCTTATCTTGAGCGGCAAACGCTGGTGACCATCTGGAGTTAATTTCACAGATAACTGCAAAGCCCGCCAATTTTGAGATACCATTATAAAGAGGGGTGGTTTAACTGTTGTCAGTCCTTTTTCGACGCCTGTTAAGAATTAACCATCTGCAGACCCAGTGTGTGTGTGTGTGTGTGAAGTCATCGTGCTCGTTACAGCTACCATGCAGTAGCAGGATCAGACAAACTATCAGGTAAGGGGTCTATAAACTCTGACATGCTGCAGCCTCTATTAGTTTTATGTAAAATGCTAACTTTTCCTAATTTATCTACAGGACCTCTTCCCAGACCTTTCACTAGGGGCTGTGCTAGATTTTAGTCCTGCCCCAGGTACTATCTTTTATATTCAATTATTGACATGCCACTGTGTTTAAAAATATATACATGTGCATAGGTACAAAATATGTTTGTTTGTTAGACTCTGGGGTAAATGCTGGGGGCCGCTATGTTTAAAACAATGGTCAGCGTGTGGTGCTTTAAAGACATATGTGTAGTTGCACCGTATTAGCTTTTTAAAAATCAATTGCCAGTCTGGCCTGTCTTTTGAAAAAATAATAATAATAATGATAATAATAATGTGGCCCTTTGTATTGTGCATGCATAGCCATGGGCCCGTGGAGGGGTGTGCTGAGGTGCCCCGGTTTTGCGGGTGTCTTTGTCTGTATTTGGGGCTCTGGTTCCCCTTTGCCATGATTATGCGCCCATTGGAAACTGCAGTGTTCCCTGTTTTATCGTGTTGCTGTAGTAAGGTGGCATTGGCAGGAATGCACAATCTTGCACATTCTAAATGTTTATTTTTTTTTTACAATTTAAGAGCATTTTAGTCTGTGATGAATGAATTATAATGGGTGTTTCTTTGTGCCATAACACTTAAACCCCCCAGTATCCTCCAAATGCTCCTTAGGTGTAGCGCCTAGACACCCGCTTTCAAGAGCTATGCCTGCTTTTCATAAAAAGCAGGCATAGCTCTTGAAAGCGGGTGTCTAGGCGCTACACCAAATGCACCTTAAATGTAGCGCCTTGAAATCCCCCTTTCAGGAGCTAGGCATCCTTATGAGGTCCTGGGGTCCCAGCCCGTTTAAAGCACTGTGGCCCAGGCACCACAGTTGCAGCCTGCACTGTTGTAAGTTATTTATATTAAGATGAGCGCTGTATGCAGCGGTCATCCGCCCTGAGTGGTTGTATTAGCATCTACATGGTGCGGATGGCTGCTGTAAGCCCCAGACCCAGGGGTGGATTGGCCTACAGGAAACTCTGGAGAATTTCTGGTGGGCCTCTGCACCATGGGCCTCTTTTGTATTTTATTTTCACATTTTCTCTTAGGAAATGGTTTGGGATTGCTGCAAATGTGTAATATGGGGTCACCTTGAAAATTATTTCCAGGGCCTCTTTTGGTTCCCAGTCCACCCCTGCCCACGCATGCATTTCTTTTTAAAACAAAAAATGTGCATCTGTATCAAGAGGCGCACGGTTTGCCTCTGGCTTCCTGCTGCTAGGGGCTGGTGAACAAAGGCCCAGCAGCAGGAAGCCAGAGCCGCAGGCAAGCACATTTCAATAGATAAGATAATCCTTATCTATTGAAACAAGCTTGCCTGGGGCTCTGGCATCATGCAGAGCTGAGGCTGTTCGCTGTGCTCATCCTGGAGGGGTGAACAGGGCCGAGCCATCCCTGTTCACCCCTCCAGGGCTAATTTAAAAATGGGCCCCCTCCCTGATCCATGGGTTGGGGGTGGGGGGCCTGTGTGCCACATGTGCTCCAGTGGCCGGGGAGCTGTGGAAATTCGCAGCTCCCCGGACATTTAAAAAAAAAAAATCATTCCTGCAAATGAAGAGCGCTGCAGCCGCAAACAGCAGCTGCAGAGCCCCAACTTTACAACAAAAAAATAAATAAATAAAGTGGGGGGGTGCTAGTAAACAAACAGCATGGGATGGGACGCCTCCAGAAATGAGCATATTTAGTTGAATTATGCACATTTCATTAAACTGGCTTTGCATAACCAGCCAAATTGCACAGCACAAATGGCATTTGCCTTTCATAAAATCAACACACACACACAGCCAAGCGCGGATATTTTCTTCTGATAGTGTTTCTGAAAACGTTAATATGTGGGGATGCTTTAAAATCCAAGGCCGAATACAAATGTTTTCCCTGGATCTTGCAGTACCAAAATGGGACATTTCAACTTTTAGTTGCTTGTTCTTTTTCATCAGGCTCTATAGTGCACTGGTGAAGTGTCTGGCGGCAAGCCGCCTGATGTTCGATCCACAAGTTCGACTTTAACTCAAATTCAAAGTGGCCAGTCAATGTTTCTCATTTACCATGATTTGAGCCCTGGTTTACAGCCTCTATAGAACACACGTGAGGAATAGCGCATTCATTTTTAAAAGACATGCATGTTCTTTTAAGACAAAAATAAATAAATAAATAAATAAAGGTTTACAGAAGCTTTAAAGCACCCGCGGGTTACAGGCATTCATTGAAGTATACACCTCTGTTCTTTATAAATGAAAGGGCTGATGGCACACCTGGTTTAGGCATTTTATTTTACAACAGTCGCATATTTACGGCTCCATTTAAGCCATTAACTTTTAGAAGGCTGTTTTGAAATAACGCCGGAAGGCATTTGCACTATGTTTGATGTTACTGTTTGATAAAGCTAGCTCAAGGAAACGGCACAATGGGGTATTTTGGGTTTTTAAATAATATTTATTCAACAACAAGGCTGGTCAGAACTATTAGCCTCCCCGCCCAGGTCACCATCGAGTTGACCCCAAAGGGGTCCCCAGCTAATAAGGGCCGGGTTTGGGCATTTGCAGTATGGGAGGGCAGAGGCTTATTTATTTATCTATTTATTTTATTTATTGCTTCCAGCCGATGGTTATGCTGTATGGGATGCCGCCTTGGAGGACGCGTGTATAAATTCCGAAGCACTTATCGACCTCTTGACAGAATACGGAATTCCTACTATCGATACCGCCGGTGTGTACTTTTAATACAGATGTTACTAGTAACTGTTGTTAATATACATAATGTAGTTTTATGGCATGAGCATAAGATGATTATAGCTATTTAATATTGGGTATTTACAATAACATATGTTGTTTCCTTATTTTCTAGCGGTGATCCATGCGGGCGCCGCTTCTGCAGATGTGCGAGAGGCAGCGGGGCTTGTAGCAGGTAATTATTATTTCCACTTTAGATATGTTCATTAAAGGTCGAACCCTGTTTTTATAGGGGTCCTGATGTTTTCCACAAATTGAGTCTTTAGTGTAAAACTTGATTATGTATTTGAAGCAGAGGTCTGCCATGTGACTCTTTGATGTAGCCCCTGGTGGTAAATGTTTTCTTTGGTTTTTATTGCAGATATACATCGTGTAGGACCAACGCCTCCACTGTCCCCGTCAGTTCCCCAGTCCGCTGGACCATCAGCCTCTGATGCCACCCCCAGGGCCCACGCCAGATACCCAGCACCTTCGGCTAACACGTCATTAAAAAGGAAGCACCCTGCCAAGGGTCCAGAATGTAAGTATGCATAAAGCATCACGGAGAACCCCGCCTTTCTTTTTTTTGTTTGTTTTTGTTTTCCTTAACAGGGATTGTTAATATTTTAGCGTGTCTTTGTAAAACCCCATAACGGCCCGATCATGTTATTCTAGAGTGTTGCACAGGTCTAATTTTTTATCAAACAGTTTCTTTTAATATTTTAAAGGGGCTTGTATACCTTGAGTTTTATTTGAACAATGTGTAGTAATGTATTATTTGGTCTTTAATATAAAACTAAAACAGTTTTTTTTTCTTTTATTTTAGGGCGTGTGCTGCTGTTGAGAAAGAAGTTATAGCGCAGCCGTCCACTGTGACCCCGACAGCTCGAACCCCTACAGTTGCAGGTCAGCCGCCTACACCGCTGTTGTATAAAGCAGCTGTTTGTAATGATGTGTTAGATGGGGCTGTAAAGCTCCTTTTAAACGAAAAGCAGGACTTAGCGATTAAAAGGGGTCGTGTGTCTCAAGGGTCTGCAAACAAGTTCATTTTAAATAAAAAGCGGGGTTTATCACTTAACCGGGGGCGGGTGGCTCAAGGGTGTGCAAACATTGTAGTATCCATTAACCCCCAATGTGTTATTGTGCCCAACAATCATATAGCCCAGACTCTTGAATCACCCATATCCGTGGCACCTGTGAATGTTGGATCTCCCCAAGAGACACAGATCAGGGGTGTGATTACACAGGGCCCGGGGCTCCCGGTAGTGGGCTCCGAAAACCTTTTAGACAGAGGGACGGTTAGCCCACGTCCGTGGACACCCAGCTGTGGTGAGATCCCACCCCCTCATTTGTACTCCCCAACGATCCCCAACCGCATAGTCTATGATAGTCCGCCACAGGGGTCCCCGGCTTGGGGTGAGATCACCCCACCTCCTGTGTACTCTCCAGCAATCCCCATCCGCATAGGCTCTGGTCATCAGCTCCTGTGGCCCCCGGGCTGTAGAGATATAACACCACCCCAGGCATACACACCTACGGTCCCTAACACCGAGAGATCTATTACGACTTCTGAAGCTATAGAACGTGTGGTTGTTCAACCTAACCCCCGGGTCGTCCTAAAGGCGACGCCTATCATAATAATTTCAGATTCCCCCATAAAAATAGGTGAAACAGGATATTCCCTCAAACCCCTTGATCTGTCCTACAGGGGGCCCAACGGTATAAACCAACAACGTCATACACCGGTCATTCCTTGTACAGATTCTAATATATACCCCTTAAATACCACCGATCCGGTGAATCTCAATATAACCAACGGTTTTGTAAATATCCGTGCTTCTAAAAAGGGACACGTTGTAAAAGAGTTATTTCGGGCCCCCGGTTTAAAAAAACTGCGAAAGGAAAAACACTTATCATGCCCGCATAACAGCTCTAGATTATGACGCCAGGCCTGGCGCTTGAGACATCTGTTTGGTAAAAAACATCTAGTAGACATGCGTAAGCGCGTGTCTAAGGCCAAACACGCCCTTTTCGCTAGGGATTCTAAAAACAGGGTGAACACCATAGCTAAAAAAAGGATGAAAAAGAACACACCACCAACTCTTAAAAACAAACTTAAAAAGAAATGGGCGCTACAAAAGCATATACAGCCCCGGCCTGGTTTTGCAGAACCCCCAGAGCTTTTAAGCATAGGGGTGGACCCCGGGGTGGGTACATCCGTGTCCTGCTTAAATGCTGCGCCCGAGACACCGCGGCCAGTGTTGGAAAACACAAACATCCCCTCAAACCCTGATAAAAAACGAGATCCCGCTTTAAAAGATTTACCGGCACGTCGCTTCAAATGGCTTCAAACCCTCAGGCAGAGGAAAATGTTTCTCAAACGCCTGAGAAAAGCTAAAATGATAATCATGCAGCGCGTCCTTAAAGATTTAGAGGCGCAACCCCAAAACACACCCCCTCAGGATGAAACTGACACGGTTTTCTTGCAGAGTATGGGTACATACCAGCGAGATCTACCAAAGTTTCGAAGCATTGAACACTATGAGGTGTTCCGCTTTATAAATCTGGATAGGTTAAGATCAACCGGACAAGCTCTCTTAATGATCACAGAAACTACTGAAAGGCTCATCTCTCAGATTCTTGAAACGGTTGGGCCTAACGATTTTGTCCAGATACGCCTAGACAGTACTGTTTTAAACAGGCCTCTTTTCACCAGGCGATCGTTTCGGCAGACCTTTGATGTTTTGCAGTTTCTAGAAAACATTGGAAAACTGCTACAAAGTAAGGCGGAACTGGTCATAACCGAGCCCTTGAGACTTGTGTCGGTGGTTGTCAGGGCTAGAGAGGGTGGTGTGTACAGACCCCTGAAGAAAACCCTTTACAGTATGGTGGTTTCCAAGAAGAAACGCTGGCTCTTGGATTTTAATTACGGGGACCTAAACATATGTATGGCTGCAAGCATTATAGGCCTGCTAGAGCCTAGAACCGTTACGGATGGATACATTCAGGCAAGAGCTATGGAGGTTCACAGCGTATTGGGTATACCACCTGATGTTATGGTTGGTTTTAATGATCTGCGTTTATTTGAGGATCACTTTGGTGTGCCTATCAAAATCCTGTATAATGAGGACCGGGTTTGGAAATACTTCCCGGCAGGTGACAATGTGAATAAGAACACTATATATATTTTACACCACGAGCAGCACTATTATGGAATCTTAAACCTTCAGAGTTTCCTAGGGGCTCGCAATTTATGCCCGCATTGTTGTCACATATACAGCAATAAAACCGCTCACAGGTGCCACTTGCACTGTAACATGTGTCAGAGAGACGGTTGCGTGGTGACCAGTGAATCAGGCTTTAAATGTCCCCGGTGTAAATCCTTTGCCCGATCCAAAGACTGTCTTCAACAACACGTTGAAAAGGCGGCTCAAGGTACAGTCGTATGTCATCTAAAAACAGACTGCAGTTCCTGTGGCCGTTTTATAAAGGCCAATCATGAATGTAAGGGTCGGATATGTCCCCGCTGTGATGTAGAAGTGGTCTCCGTGGATGAACACTAGTGTTATATGACACACCCGAAAGAAATAGCCAAAACCGAGAATTACATAATCTTTGATATGGAGTGCATGCAGGAGACCGGCATACACATACCCAACTATATCTATGCCAGGCATCTGACTCGTGACGACAGTTGGTCATTCGCTGGATTTGACTTCGGCAGCCGCTTCATTACAACATTTCTGACCAAAAAATTCCACGGGTATAGCTTTTTGGCACACAACAGTCAGGGCTACGATGGCTTCTTCATAATACAACAACTGATTAAAGAGAGAGTCGACGTCAAGCTGATAACTCAGGGTGCAAAGTTGAAACTCCTCGCTGTGCCAGACCTTAAAATCCGCTTTATCGACAGTTTGAATTTTCTACCCATGAAATTAAGCAAACTGCCTAAGGCTTTTGGCTTCCCTGGGTCCAAAGGGTATTTCCCCCATTTCTTTAATACAGTACAGAATCAGAGCTATGTGGGAGCCATCCCCCCTATGGAGTGTTATGGGTCGGAATACATGATGCCTGATGACAAGGAGGCGTTTCTTAAATGGTATACGGAGGCCCGAACACAGGTTTTTGATTTTAAGAGAGAACTAAAAACCTATTGTCGTGAAGACGTCAATATTTTGAGAACAGCCTGCAACAGTTTTCGAGACTGCATCATAGACATGACCCGACAGGTCCACACTATGGATGATCCTGAAAACCCCGAGATGAAGATACATTTTGTTACATATGTAGATCCCTTTACATTCATCACCCTGGCTAGCATGTGTATGCATATATACAAGCAACTGTTTCTAAAGTCTGAAACAATAGCCCTCATACCCCCAGACATGTATCATGGACACCAGAAATGATTTTCCACACCCTCCATTCAGTGGCTAATGTATATGTCTGAACAGATCAAGACACCTATACAACATGCCCTGCGCGGAGAAGAGAAAAAGATCGGCCCCTATTTTCTAGACGGCTATGCGTCTTTAAACGGTGTGCAGATGGCCTATGAGTTTAATGGGTGTTTTTATCACGGGTGTCCACAATGTTATAAGAAAGATGACTATAACACCCTGACGGCGTGTACGTATGATCATCTTTACAGGAGAACTCTTTTAAAAAATAATTTTCTTGAGACCAGGGGTCTGCGCGTTATTACGCTTTGGGAGCATGAGTGGACCGAAATGTTGAAAAAAGATTCTGATTTAAAGATTTTTCTCAAGCATAAGAATTTACCAGAACCCATAGAACTGCGTGACGCTCTTTTTGGAGGTAGGACTAATGCTATCAAGCTCTACCACGAAACAGCCCCTGGTGAGAAGATACACTACTTAGACTTCACCAGCCTCTACCCCTTTATCAATCATTCAAAACCCTATCCTTTAGGACACCCACGGATCATCTATGAAAATTTTGGGGATATTAAGCAGTATTTTGGACTGATCAAATGCCAGGTGTACCCCCCTAAGAAGATTTATTTTCCGGTCCTCCCTCAGAGGATTTCTGGTAAGCTCATGTTCCCATTGTGCATGGCTTGTGCAGAGTCAAAACAGACTGAAAAATGCACACATAGCGATGAGGAGCGTTCGATCACGGGTACCTGGTGTACCGTCGAGTTAGAAGTAGCCTTGCAGAAAGGGTACCGTCTGGGGAAGATTCATGAAATATGGCACTTTGAGAACATTACGGTAGAACTCTTTTGCGAGTACATTCGTATGTTCCTGCGGAGCAAACAAGAAGCTTCAGGATACCCCGAGGGCTGCGATGACCCCGCAGCACGCCAGAAGTACATAGATGACTATTACACACATCAGGGTATCCGTTTAAGACCAGAATTCATCGAGAATAACCCTTCCAGACGGCAGCTAGCCAAGCTGTGCTTAAATTCCTTATGGGGTAAATTTGCTCAGAGAACAAATTTAGCAAACACATCTATTATAACCGACCCTGATAAGTTGACAGCCTATCTTTTTGACGCAGGTTATGACATTTCAAGCCTGCAGTTTATAGATGAGGAAACAGCATGCCTCTGTTGGAAATACGCTGAGGAGTACCCTACGTGTTCCAACAATATAAACATATTCATCGCCTGTTTCACAACCGCTCATGCCCGTCTGGAACTTTATACAATCGTGGATGCTCTCCAGGAGAGGTGTCTGTACCACGACACCGATTCGGTTATTTTTGTTAGCGCCCCCGGCCAGGAGAATCCCCCACTGGGTGATTATCTGGGTAATCTAACAAGTGAATTAGCTCCTGGTGAGCACATTATAGAATTTGTTTCTGCAGGGCCCAAAACATATTCCTATCGCACATCCTCAGGGGCGGTCTGTATGAAAGTAAAAGGCATCACTTTGAACGTCAGCAACAGCTTGAAGATCAATTTTGACAGTTTGAAAGAGCTGGTGCGTGAGTACACTTTAGAAAACACCATCAAATCTATTGTGATGCAGCAGCCATCCATAGTGCGGGAGAAAAAACGCTGAGAGATCAGCACCCAGACACTGTAGAAGACTTTGAGGGTGGTGTTTGATAAAAGGGTGCTCACAAACGACTACAAAACATTACCCTACGGTTACTGAAAAGGAAGCATCGTGTATGATGGACACGCGCCTTCAACACCCTTTTTCATGCGTGCTAGCGGGTCCTTCCAGCTGCGGTAAAAGTTATTTTATCAAACAGCTCCTAGAAAATGCCCGCACCACCATGTCGGCCCCACCTGATAATGTCATCTGGTTTTATTCGTGCTGGCAGAACTTGTATAACGAACTGGCCTCTGAAATACCGCATCTGAAGTTTGTGAAGGGGTTACCAGAGACTCTGAATGATGATCGGTTGCTACCACCAAACCTTATTAACATGATTATCGTAGATGATCTCATGATGGAGGGCGGTCAGAGTCCCGAATTGGAAAAGGCTTTTACACAATACTCACATCATAGGAGCCTTAGTATCTGCTACATTGTACAGAATTTATTCTACAAGGCCAAGGGCAACCGCTCGATAACTCTAAACGCCAGTTATATCATTCTGTTTAAGAACCCCAGAGATAAACAACTACTCTCGGTTCTAGCACGCCAGATGTATCCGGGTAACAGCCGATTTTTCATGGAGGCCTTTGAAGACGCTACCCGTAAACCTTATGGCTACTTATTGGTGGATTTAAAGACAAACACCTTAGAGGACTACCGACTGCGCACAGGTATTTTCCATCCGGATTTACCGGTCGTCTACATACAGA
Organism: Ambystoma mexicanum; assembly: GCF_040938575.1. Taxonomy (NCBI): domain Eukaryota; kingdom Metazoa; phylum Chordata; class Amphibia; order Caudata; family Ambystomatidae; genus Ambystoma; species Ambystoma mexicanum. The sequence continues at coordinate 283,021,892 of NC_090938.1, read as the reverse complement.
AGCCCTCTAGAAAAACCCGGTGAGGTGCAAAACAGACCTCATTAGTACCAGCGACCGACCATCATGACGGCACGTATACGCCGGAACTACGCTCTCCTTAAAATGCTAGTAACGGCACCGCCCCAGCAACGCAGGGCCATTCTGTGCTCGGCTTCTGATGATCTAGTATCGGCTATAGCCGAGATTGCCTTCAATACCGTCAGGGGAACGTACCGCTATCCGGCCGTCAGCTAGGTGTCTTAAAAAAGAAGAAGCTAATCCTCAAGTAGCTGGGTAACAAGCGGGCCTCCATAAAAGTTAAAAGAAAGCTTTTAAAACAATCTGGAGGTTTCATAGGAGCACTCCTAGGTCTTGCATTGCCTCTGATCACCAGGCTTCTAGGGGGCGGTTAATGGAGCACAGTCAGAAGGTGTATCTGGTTGACAAGCGTCAGCTGGATGGTCTGAGCACCCATAACAGGGAAGAGCCTGATATTCGAAAATCAGCAACCCTCCGGATCGATTCTGAAATGCAAGATGTCCTACGTCGGCATGATTTATCAGACTACGACAAGGTTACCCTCTATTCCGCGATTCTCCAGAAATACTTAACACATTTTAGACAAGTCGCCAATGAGAAGAACAAACTAACATTGTACATGCCCCCTGAAGAGCCTACGAGTCTCGGCAACACAAATCCCGGACACCCCGTTTCTGATCCCCTGGTCTCTGAAATCCTGAATACCATTAACCCCCGTTATCGTAAGAATGCGGAATTATTGTTGAACAAGATGACCGGTGAGCAGGGGCTGGTACCCTGGAACGCAAAGGGGGAGTTTGTATATAAAGGTACGCCTGTCAAAGGTTCAAATGTCCATGATTTAGTTCGCAGCATTACCAACCCACAGGCCTTTGGAAGACACAAAAAGCCTAGAGGCTGGGATCTGTTCATGCAATCTGCTGCGGACTTAAACATTCCGGCCACTTTAGTGGGAAACATGGGCCATCGCGAGCTGCTTGAGACATTGAAAGACACTGGTGTTAAAACCACGTCCGAGGATGTTGAGTCCCTAGATATTTCCATAAAGAGAAGAAGAAAGAAAAATAAACCCAAACGCGAGGCCTGGTTTAGTGTGTAACTGTGTTTTCTCTTAATTTTAAGAACAGTTTTTAACCTTTGTCATATGTATATGGTTTATGTATCTGTTTTTTATAAGTATACGCACACCTGTTGATTAAACAAATGCGCTGTTTGTAATAAAATACGTGGTTATGTAAATGTCTTTATATCTATACCCACTACAGCCTGTATAAACAAAGGTTCTGTTTGTAATAAAAGAATATTATTATTTATACCAACCATACGTTTTGCGTCTAATTATTTCAAGCATGGCTAGTACAACATTTTGTTTGTTTAAAAAGAAAAAAAAAAATATTAAACATGACACAAGTAAGAAGGAGACGGTTGTTTAAAAGTACAAGATGTTTTTATTTAGCCCTGTACACATATCTATTGATTATTAACACACTTACATTTCTGGCAAAAACTATATACATTTACAGGTGGCCGGCGATATTTACGTTTGTTCACAAAAGCCGTCACCATCCGATCATTCTGCCTGAGATCAAGAGAGTAGGTTTGCATAACAGCCCGCAGTGCCTGTTTCTCAGACATTTTAGATACAAAGTAGCAAGCATGCTGCCCACATGTCACGGCTTCAGAATGCTGCACCTGTGCTCTATTATAATGTACTATGGGTGCTATATGTTTAACATAGTCCAGTAGATCGCCGTCATATATAGGGTGGCTTGGGAAACACCCCAGACTATCAAAAACAGTTATTGCAACAGTGTCTATAAACAGAGCTATCCAGTGTGTTCCTTCTTGATGCTGGGGGTCGGTGTTCACAACAAAGCTGATGGGCAGCTCCCTCGGTATACCCCGTGGAATGTTATCACACGAATACACGCCTCGAAATGTTTTCACAGCATGTTTGTCTTTTCGCAGGAAACGCATGATCTGGTAGGTATCCATTACATATCGTACAGCACCTGTCGCTGGTTGTTGAGTTCTATGACAGAGTCAAATAGGGCCATAATAATGAGATTCACAGTACTTGGTAAATTTGCAGCAAACCGGACCTCAAGTCGTAAATTACCATTCCTAATCAGATTATAATGTCCTGATGATGCATTATCGGGTCTCAAATCAAAAGCCAGCAAGGTGTAGCCACCATCATAGTCGTCACGTGGTATCACAAATCCTTTATCGCGCATGTGCTTGCCGCTGATGGAGACTAGTCCCAGATACTCCCTAATTGTATTTTTCTGTTGAAAACTAGGGCTGTAGGCTTTGGCGGGGATGACGACCCCATCCTTAAAAAGGGCGGCGTAGTTAATGTTGTAATGTTTAAAATTAAAAGGATTGCTTGCGTAATCCCCTGAAAAAGCGGTGTTATCCACAAAGCCAATAACGATTATTTTAGGTAGCTATCCCAAGAATAAGTTATCTTGACTGGCGACACGGCTGCCCACTGGTACACTGAAGATTTTCAAGGAGGTCCTCTCCACAGGGTATTTCAAGTTAGATACTTGTAGAGCATCAGCATGCGCGAGTCTGACCGTCGGTGACACGTTGACCCTTTTAATGAATAAACTCGCTGATACTATTACCAGTTTGTAGGCTTCGGCATCATCACTGTTCAAACAGAGAGCATCTTTATTTCGCGAGAGTTTAATTTTCAGATCAACACCATTCACCATCAGCTTCTCCTGGAAAAACAGATCCGAGTGTAGACGCCCTAGTAAATCAAAGTTTCTGCTACCTGTCGCATACGCTGATCTCTTTATAAAGCCCTTGTTGTTTCCATTTAGAGCATAATCCTCCATATGCCCCGCCGTGTCCTTATAAAAAAGCCCTGCAGTCAGCTGGGTGTCCAAAGTGTCATTGCTGTAGTTCAGAATGATTTCAATATACGCTCTATAGGCATACATATTGTCGCTTTGTGTAATCATGCGATCACCTAGAGTGATGTCCACCTGGTTGAAAAGGGTGGCCACCGGATAGGCAATCGTGGCCACCTTCGCCGCTGCACCGATAGCCGTCCCATCCTCTTTTGTTATTCTGCAGGTTAGGTAGAGCAAATCCAGGTACGTCTCTGTTGAGCCCGATATGTAAAACTCGATGGGGGCTAATGGTGATAGTGCCGCTAGGGGCGCAACTTCCATGAAAAAACTGTTTTCGATGCTTGTCTGTGTCGGGGGCACGACAAACAGATCTAGTTCAGATTTCACACATTCCCCCGAGGCACAGTGGATAAAGGCCATCTTTTAGAAAATATTGATGCCGGGTCTGTTTTTATTTCGCTTGACCCGTCTGTTCTTTGACGTGCGCTTTCTGTTCTGAACGGTTTTGGTTGTTGTTCTTCGTTTTTTATGAGGCTTCGGAGGCCCCGCCGGCGCGAAGCTCGCCTTTTTCTTTTTGCAGGGCTTTTACCCACGTAAACAAGACCAGAGCCCTCTTGTGCTGGTTGGTTAAAACGATTTGCGATGGAGGTTGTTGCAGTGGACACCACATCCTTAGCAATGTTTGTAGCAGCTGTTTTCATATGCGGCTTGGCTAATTCAAACCCTTTGCGCAGGTAGGGCATGGCTCTCCGAAAAAGACTTCTAAAAATACTTCCTAGCCCCTCACCATACATCACAGGCGCACCTTGGAAGTAGGGCTGATTTCCATAACCGGCCTGTTTGCGGTAATAATCCCTATAAGCATGCGGCTCCCCGTAATTCTTCTAGCCGGTCAAGTGGCACAGCGAGTAGAGCGCTCGCTTTGACATCGGTGCAGAGCCTGCGAACGCAGGTTCGAATCCCGGCAGCGCCAAACTCAGCGTTTCATCCTTCCGAGGTCGATAAATGAGCACCACACACCGTGGGTAATAATAAGCAGCGCTCAGATACCTGAGGGTTCGTAGCGCTATATAAATGCCAAATTATTATTATTATTATTATGATTACCATGTTCTAATTGTCTCTCTCGCGTCTAGGGCACAGGTGTAGTTTCACCAGGACCTTCCCGTACTTAAATGAGACCAGATCTCCCTGATCGTCCCTTATCTGGATGTTGATGGTATCAAAATGACACTTAGAAACAGGAATATAATCAGGCTTCATGTATTGTATATTAACAATGCCGTTATTTTCGCCCTTGACTTGTGCGGTCCGCATCAGGGGGGCGTATGAGTCATTAACCCTTTGGTATTCTACTAATCATGAGGCTGTAAAATCCACCATCAATATCTGCACGTGTTTTTGTCCGTATTTTTAGTATTATTTGTTATATGCTGAACGTTCCCCAACACCATCGAGAGTTTCCCGCTACATATAAACTCCACGGTAAGATCGGGTGATCTTACAAATACTTTACGGCGTGAGTTATTTAGAAACAGGTGTATATCTGCATAGCGCTCGAGACTCGCGATTGATTTGTTGATAGTATCTAGCAGCGCCTGTATTGTGGGGTAGAAGCCGTGAGGAAAACCCACATTTATCAATTCAGCAGGTTCTCCACGTCTGATGGTATACCAGGAATCTCTTTTGTCCAGGGTGTCCCAGGTATGGGGGTACTGAATCTCCATCAACCCCGCTTCCCACGGACCTTGTAAATTAACGGGTTTAGCCAGTTTAACAGAATAATCCGATATTTCGTTTTTGGGGAATATATCTAAAGAGGCGTTACTGGGCAAGGTGATATAAAAGCCGGTGTTTTCCATCTTCTTCTTCTTCTCAGGGATCGTCTCTGCTTTTTAGATCCTCTAGAGAGGCCGCGTTGACCCAACTGTTGAATTTCTCAGGCCATCCGTGCCATTTTACCAGGTGCTGTTTCTTAGACCCCTTACCTTTACTCTGAATAATTTTCTCAACCCTATAAAGACGCTGGGGATCGTCGATCACCTTTTGTAACTCCTCTGTGTAGAAATTACCGCTTACAACTTCACCAGCATAATCATTCAGCTGATATATGTATACCCCGTCTTTCACAGATGCTTTTGCCACTATGAAAATTTCGTCAGTAAAGGACTGTTGGTAGCCTTTTGTAAAGACACCTTTTAACTTGGCTACTCGGACGTGGTCCTTTACGCGAAAGGATGCTTTCTTGATCTTCTCCGATAGCCGGCCAGCATATAGGTTTCGCCACGCTGATAATGAGTTTTCAGAGGTTACAGCCCGGGGAGGCATTTTAATAGACCGGTGGTAGCTGTCATTATACACATCGATAAAAGTCTGTAGTATATCCACATAGCGTTGTGTATTATAGGCTGTGAAATATCTCCATAGTTTAGATTTTAGGGTTCTATTAAAACGTTCAACATCCGACGCTTTAACTTCCGTTCGGGTTATAAAATGATGCACGCCGTGGTGCTTTAGAAGGTTTTGCAGGGGCCTATTCAGAAATTCCTTACCGGCATCAGTTTGTAATTTTACAGGTACGCGACCCTTGCTGAAGATATGTTTGAAGGCCGCCGCCACTCTTGGACCAGTCTTATCCCGCAAGGCCTCTGCAAATGCATATTTTGATAAAACATCTATCACCGTCAGAATGTACCGCGCACCATCGTTCTGCTTTTCAAGGTTAGAAACATTCGCCAGGTCTGCCTGCCACTGCATACCTGCCGACGCGACAATGGTCATTCTTCTTTTAAAACGTTTTCTAGCATTTTTATGAAGGGTATACGTCTCCTGGCCGGATAGCCATGTCTTAATAGCTCCACGCGTGATGGGGTGTTTATCACGCTGTAATTTTCGATAAAGTGCATCAACACCCCCATAACTCCCAACACCAGATTTATCATAATAGCATTCATGCAATCTTGAACGTGTGTTGTTAGCCATTGATGCACTACAAAAAAATAAGCAGACGCAGGGTTGGTGTATGGCGTTTTATTTAATTTTTCTTTATACTGTTTGGTATACATGTATGGGGTGTCGAACAGTTACCAACCTTGATATTTTATTGGTCGCATCATATAACAGGCTATACACATCAACGTGGTTACCCCGCCTGTAACTCTGTAGACACCAGACACTTGTAGCATTTAATAGTTCAGATAGTTCAGAGGCCTGTAAAACAAGACCTTTAAGGCGTAGGAATCTTGCATACATTTCAGTCACGTGGTGCCTCAAAACGGTTCTAGGGCCCATGTATAAAGAACCCCAGTTGTATCGGAATACAGAACCGTATTCATCACACGCCGACATCTTGATGGTGCTACAAATTACACTTTGACACATACGTGCATCTTGAAATCTCGGTACATCAAAACGCCACAGCCGGGGTGGGGTGTTTACCGCTATTCTCGCCTTCCGCATAGCGTATAAAAGTTTTTCCCCACACAGCCGTACAGGCATCAGATAGCTCTCCACACGTCCGGTTTTTCCTCCAGAAACGTTACCCTAGAAACAACGGTACACATATAAGGAGCAGTATTATTGTGTTTTCATCTTTTTAAAAAACAAGCTTTTGCGGAACCGGACACCTCTGCGGGTTACTCCTCAGCCTGTACAGGTTAGAAAAGTCTCTCTGTATTAAACGGGTTATATGGTTTCTAAAAATCACGGGGCCTGCCAGGCGTAAAGATTTCATTTTTTTCTCAGGCTTGCGACACGTTTGAATTTCCAAGATTGTTTTTGTTAGCAGGCCCCCCACACTCGCATGTACACGCATACCCATGGTTTTATAAACCCTTTTAAGCATCTGATAAACGTTATATGACTTCAACATCTGACATATCGCCCGTATTGCTACAGATTGATAATTCGGGAGTAAACAATCATGAGCATCCTGTTGCGGGTATCCGTATTTATGCCCTTCACACCATCGGTAATAGTCCCGCTTCAAACACGTTTTCACAACAGCCGCCGCAAACGCTTGAACCGTTACAGTCTCCAGAAGGGTTATATTATCATCTTCTTCCTCATCAGAACTTTCAAAACGTTTCAAATTATCGCATTTCTTACACTTATCACCGACTGGGAATGCTGAACTTTCGATCCTTTTTGAACAGCACACGCAATAATAATTGACAGCGTTAAACGAGTTGTTCAGGCCCACAGTTCTGTTATGGTTATCTGGCGTTTTCTGCAATTCAAAAAAGAAAGAGGTTTAGCTCTTGAGCATGTGTTTTCACAGGTTTTTTCACACACACACAAACACCCCCATCGTCATACTTCATTACTTACCATAGCCAATGTTTCAGAACCAACATCTTCCAGCATAGAGGCGCTAGTAACGTCCATAAACAGCTTGTCTTCATCAGATGCTGTGTCTACCGCCGAGGTTGTTGCGGCCTCTGGAAAAAGTTGCTCTAAAACATTCAGATCTTCATACGGGGTCTCCTCCAGAGCCTTAACAGCCTCATCCATATCCACATAGTCTGCATCGGTGTAGGCGTCATCCACACAGGAGTCGATGACACCCGGCTGTTTCCCACTCCCAAGATTCAACATATCAAAATGGTCACATAATGTACCCATAGCCGCTGCGTCATCAGGACCCCCATCGACGGATAGCGCCGGTACCGGCGGACTTTCAGGGCTGTAACATTTTTGAAGGGTTTTCAAATCCTCAGCAGCTGTATTGTCCTTAGAGTAGTAGCTGTAGAGCTTCATAATTCCTGGTATTGAGGTCTTTTGAGTTTTCGTTTTTTTTTTTCCAAGGCTTCAGGAACGGCTTGTACATCCCCCAATACGTATCTGTATATATACACCCTGCACGCCACGCCCCACCCTTCAAAACCCCGCTCCACACTTCCAGTTCTTTGGGGGGCATCCGGAGGAAGTCCCCTTGGGGCCCCAACCCTTGGGGGGACCTTCCCGATAGCCCCCATGATGTCACATCCGGTGGGACACCCCCGCTAAGGACCCAGGGACTGTTAAACACACCTACATCACTTCCGGGACAGGATTTTGCCCAGGCAGAACTTCCGGGGGAAGCCCGAGGGGGCCACGCCCCGGATATGACGTCATAGGGACCGGATATCCCGCCCTAAAGGGGTGTGGAAAGCTGTCAAGGCTCGTTTGATGAGGAAAGGTATCATTGTACACTACTGAGAGGTTCCCAGATATACACATCTGTTCCCCATTCACTCTGGCTGAGCCAATCACATAGAAGGGCATTTGTGCAGGCAGGCAGCCAATCAGGCCAATCAGCCAATCGGGCCATTCACTCGACGCAGACACCCATAACAAAGGATATGGATTGGGGTAAGTACCCAGCCTTTCAGCACACTACACTGCATTCATGTCAGTCTCAGTCAGGGTTGTCTCATTGTGTGTCACACGCAGGAACCAGACACCTACAACACAGAATGTGAGTTCACTTCAGACTCTATTCATACAGGTCCCACCCATAGGGTGCACCCACAACACAGTCTCTGGGAAGGCTCCAGTCACTGTCAGGAGGCAGCCTCAGAGCCATATATGGTATTTCCACCCAACAGCCAGTCAGTGGAGGAACAGAGGCAGGGCTCCCAGGACTTTCTGGAAACAAGGTAAAAGGCAATAAGAGGTCACAGTAGCCATATTGCCTTCCTGCAGGAATCCATTGATTCCTATGGCAGGGCCTGGGTGTCCCAAAATGGAGGACACTCGGCACGCTGCCAAGTCAGCATGTAGCTGCCACGAGCCCATAGCCTGCACCGTGAGCAACACACAGGTGCCCAAAAACACACATAAGGGGTACACGGTGTACCCCCACCCACGGGTGCCATAAGGGTATCTCATGGATGTTCACCAAAAGGTAAACGTGAAGAGCTGCACTGCCAGAGGTTCAGGCTGGACCTCCGTGGTAGGAAAATGACTAGGAGGCCCTATCCTCCGTAAGGCATTTCACAATGGCAAACTGCAATGATACTCTAGTCATATACCCCAAACTCCACAATGCATTATAATGATGTCAGGATGTTTAAACCAAACCATATTCTCGCACAATGCCACCCAGTTTAATCCGTGAACTCCATAACAGGAGACTTCCACTTCTTCTAATCCATGATTAGTAGAGATGCCACAGTGCTCAATGTAAAACTTTAACCAGTGTACCCTTGAATCTCCCAGCATCCACACACACTGCTTCTTCATAGCCGTAGCCATCTTCCCATGACTTCACACAAGAAAGAAAGCACTTGCTACTCTGTGCTCCTGTACACTTCTCCTCCTCCTCCTCCACAACCACAAAACCTCATTGGCTAATCCCACGATGTCCGCAGACATTCGTGACTGTCCACAGTCTCCACAGTCCTCTTTACATGCATCCTTAAAGGACCCGGATGGCCCGTGCGGGTCCATAGACTGTTACGGCGTCCACGGAGATAGTCGCAGAGGGAAGCCCTTCTACCCTTTTTACTTGTATTTTTGTAACACTCCCTTACTGGCTTCTTTCAAACAGTCACACATTCATCCACCAATCGCATCCAAAAACTCTACATCTAACCCTGTCACCTCAGTTCAACACTTCAGATGTACATATCAACTGTCACCGTACATGTCTCCTGTCCTTCACAGCCTCCTGCATCAAACATTATTGTGAAACTCCAAGATGTCTATTTGCAGATTCAACAATATATACATCTAACAAGACATAATACAGGCATGCTTGTAATTTTAAAAGTTCTTTTTTTCAACACTTTTATAAATATGTATACAGGGTTGCTGCCACTTACCCTGTAATCAGCATCTTAATAAGCATATGCTCTTGTTTTAATACTGCTATCAAATGCAACATTCTGCACCTGCTCACATTAAGTCGCAGTTACTTACGTGTACTGCCAACATGCTCGACTTCCTCAGACCCAACTGCAGCTTAACAGTGTTCTACAAATATTTTGCAACTGCATTTCCTTTTGCTTGTACAAAAAGTGTACAAATGGTGCAGCGCTAAATGCACATAGGCATAAAAAGATACATTTTTAAAAGAACAGCATTTTTCCTTGCGTATAAATGTCATATTATCCAACCTTTGCTATCACATCCCTTATAGTGCCACCATTCTCCACCTGCTCAAATTAACTACCACTTAGTGTTTATCAACTGCATTGCCTTTCCTTTACAAAAATATTAACATTTTCGTTCCACTGCTGTACATGTCTTATTATAATACAAATGAAATTAGGCATTACTAAAACACATCAGCTTTCCTTACATCGAAATGTACAGTGCTTTACACCTAATACTACTACGTTTCATGTAGTGGCAAAATATTACACCTCATTACAAAAACCACTTGGCAGTGGCTACAGTATTTTCCAAAAACAAGTTTCCTACTTTAAAAACCAGAAACCCGGTGCAAGTGCCAATGTATGCATACATTTGTTCACTTTCAATTAATTCCTACTACAAACATGGAAAACTGAATGCAACACTTTTCCTTACATAACCACTACTACAACACAACGCATACTAACAACATACTCTGCTGTAACTGCAAAGTTCCAGGGTTTTACCACAAGGCCACTGTTTGCCCTACTTTTCAACAACACTGCAACACATTACAAATCCATTGCACCATGACAAGTGCACTTTCCATATTAAAAGCACCAGGACAAAAATTGCCCAACTGCAAAAAGATAGAGAAAATTACCTTACCGTAATGTTACTTCTATGGATTCTTCTCTCGCAGTTTTGTCATCTTGATAGATATCCATTGTCCAACTCTGCTGCTTGGAAATGTTGTCGACAGGGGGCGTAGTGGACCTTAATTTGGCCATCAATTGTCGATCCATCTTGCGCGGTGGTTGATCGCCGGCTCCGGAAGTGACATCATGCACCATACATGTACCCCGTCACTAGGCCCCATGCCTCGGTTCCTCCCAATTTTCCCATGCTCAAAAGCTGCATAGGAACATGGAAGCAGGCTAACCAGCCTTAAAAAGCAACTATGGAATAGAAACCAATAGGTTAAAAACATTCCAATTGGAAAACATTTTTTTTTAAATTTTAGTAACTGAGATGAGCATCCCAAAGCCATCGCCAACGTACTTTATGAAATCAGAAGTGAAGAGCCACAACATTTTCTGAGCGGGCACGGCTGGGAGGGGTGATTAAGAATCCACGGGAGAAGAATCCATAGAAAGAACATTACAGTAAGGTAATTTCTCCTTCAAGGGATTGCTTTTCTCCCGCAGATTCCTCATCTTGATAGACTTCGCAAGCAGTAAGCTAAATGAGGAGGGCAGAAAGGATTACACAAGCAGGTTCTGGGCAACCGCTCTGCCAAAACATGTATCAGCCCCACGTGCAATGTCCAAAGCATAATGCTTTGTAAAAGTATGTAATGAAAACCACATGACATCATGGCAAATGTGCCGAACAGGGACACCCCCTTTGAAGGGTTGTGGAAGCAGATACTCCCCTCGTGGAATGGGCCATGATACCAGGTGGGCCTTCTTTTCCAACCGACTAGCACTCAGAGATGCATAAAACGATCCAGCATGAGATGGTTTGTTTAATAATCGCAAGACCTTTGCAGAAAAGAGTATGGGCGATGAACAACAGGTCCGTCTTCCTGAACTTGGCAATATAAAAACTCAAGGCTCTTTTAGGATGGAGGCAGTGAAAGTGCTCTTACTCCTTTGAAGGGTAAGGAGGAGGGTAGAACACTGGCAAGTCAATAGACTGAGAACGATGGAATTCCAAAACAACCTTCGGAAGGAACCCTGGTCTGACCTGAAGAAACGCAAAAGGTGGGGCTTGCAGCATAAGGCCTGCAGCTCGCTAACCCTCCTGGCCGACCTGATGGCAATCAAAAAGGCCATCTTAAGGGACAACAACCTAACTGAACAAGAATGCATAGGCTCAAACGCATTTGCCATGAGAAAGGCGTGAACCAGGTTAAGATCCCAATCCGGAACAACAAAGGGAGTTGGCAGGAATTTGTTGAGAAGGCCCTTCAGGAATTGAGCCATGACCGGTATGGTGAAAAAGGAACCTTGATCCGGGGACCTTTTAAACACTTAAATGGCTGCCAAATACCCCTTGACCATTGCAACCTGAAGGCCCGCAGAGGCTAGTGACAGAAGGAACTCCATCATCGTTGTGGGGGGCAAGAGATGGAGCAACCTCGCAACTCCCTACTCCACGCCTCAAATCTTCTCCACCTGCATGCATACAGAGATCTTGTAGACGGTCTGCGTCCAGCCAGCAACACTTCAAGAACTTCCTCAGAGATGTCCCAGTCATACATCAGCCGCTCAAGAGCCACGCATGTAGGTTGAGGGAATCCAGGGTCGGGTGCAGTATCCGACCCTCCGACTGGGTGAGGAGATCCGGCCGCCGAGGCAACCGGTGAGGTGGACAGATGGACAGATCCAAGAAGTCTGAGTACTACGTCGTCCTTGCCCAATCCGGGGCGATCAAGATTATGGTCACTTGAAACCTCTTCAACCTCCTCAGAATCCACAGAATGACAGGGATCGGACAGAACGAGAATGTCAAATCCACCAGAAACAATTCCCCCAGTGCACCGTTCGCTGGGAATTCCGTCGAGCAAAACTGTTCGCATTTCCTATTGATTTCCTGGCAAACAGATCCCCTGATGGGGTACCCCAGAGAATGAATACCTCTTCCATGTCTTGCTTTGCCTGCTCGGAGCATCTGCCAAACTGTTCTCTGTCCCCACCAGATGAACTCCTGAGACTGAGATTTGATTCTGTAGCAACCAGAACCACAGTTGCATCGCTTGATATGATATGATAAGGCATTTGTAACGTGCCTATACACAAGTGTTTCAAGGCGTGACGAGGCAGGCAGGGGGGAACAAGGGGAGACAGACAACGATCCTACTAGGCCAGGTGTCATTCAGATTGCGCAAGTGCAAGGGTAAGGGGGACGGGAAAAGTGCAAGGGGGAAAGGGAGAGGGGAAAGTGCAGTACAGGGTTAGTTATGAACAAGATAAATAATAAGGGCCAGCTGGTGGCAAGTGCAAGAGAAGTGCAGACAAGTGCTGGGAAGGGGGGCTGTAGGGATACAGAGACAGTCCCGCAGTGCAGGGGTTGCCAGGAAGGCAGTGCAGGGGAGAGTGGCTGGGCCAAGGACCGAGATTGGTGAGTGGCCCAGTTGCTGATGTGCAGATGGAACGGGAATGCACTCCATAGTGCATGGCTCAGTTTTGCTGATGCTATGGGGCGAAGGTCTTCAGGGCACAAGCCTGATTGTTCTCAACTCCAGCCTGTCGATATGCCACCTGTTTTCCGACACAGTCTAGAGGTCACTCACCTGCAAATCCTTGCAGTGTGCGCCCCAACCCTTCGCGGACGCATCTGTGACCACTCGAATCTGATTCCAAGGAGGCCAGAAGGGTTCCCACGCCATAAGATTCCTGCACATGTCCCACCAGCCGAGTCCGCAAACTACCTGGCTGGACACCCTGAGAGGATCTGAGAGTGCTCCCAGATACTGAGACCACTGGTCTCGTAGGAGCCACTGAAGGGCTCTTATGCACAGTTTGGTCTCTGGCACCAGAAAAATGCAGGAGGCCATGAGGCCCAAAAGGTGGAGAATGGAAGACATTGGTAAATACATACATTTGTGCCTTCTGGCGCTGAGCACTCTCCTTGTGCCATAATTCCAGTGGGCCTGTACCTTTGTCCCACTTTCATTAAAGGCCGCCGTGTTGGGAAGCAAAGGGCTTCCTTTTGCGTATTTGACGTTGCCACTTTGATTGGCTGCAACTTGAGCCTTATCCACCAATCCTGGGAGCCGGCAGGCGAAAGCCGGCCCCGGACTCAAAGGCCTACATCAACAGCCCTTCTCTGAGACTGTGATCACACTCCCTCACTCCCCAAACATCGGCGCTCAAACCGGAGGTGAGCTGCAGCACAAGCAACAGATGTGCTGAACACCATGAAGCTCTGGGAACAATAGGAGCCTGGCTGGACACTGCCAGCCACCAGGTAAGCCCTTCTGGGCTTGGGGGTCATCCTGCCTCCTTAATTCACCAATGATGCAACAATACATGTTTAAAATATATATTTGTGCCTTCGGAGGCTGAGCACTCTCCTTGTGACATAATTCCAGTGGGCCTCCTTCGTTGTCCCACTTTCATTAATGGCTGCCATGTTGGGAAACACAGGGCTTCCTTTTGCATATTCGATGTCGCTGCTGTGATTGGCTGCAACTTGAGCGTTATCCACCAATCCTGGGAGCCGGCAGTCGAACGCCGGCCCCTGGCTGAAAGGCCCACATCAAAGGCCCACATACTCTATTGCTTGCAGCATCCTCCTGACCCGTACCCTGTGCCATTTCTGACAATCTCTCTTATCTATCTCAGAAGGCACCTCTTCTACCAAGCACCAGGCCTAACAGTTTTCTACCTTCCTGGCCTTACACTTCCACTGCCTACATTCCTGTACTGTTGTGCTGCTATATCTTTTCACCCAAAAAAAGTCTAATTTAGCTGTGTTTACATCCTGCATTGTTTTTGCTGCTTGTTTACAAAATTGAATTTAGCTGTGTGCACATCCTGCATTGTTTTTGATGCTGTTTCTAAAATCGTTTTTAGGTGTGTGCACATCCTGCTTTTCATGGGAATGCGCTGACTGGTTACCCCCTCTGTTCTGGTCTATCTGTTCCCTCACCCTTTTCATTTCCCATTGTTTCCTTCTATTCTGTTTGTGCCTCCCTGTGCGCTTGCTCCCTCCTTGCCTATCTCCTCCCATGTAACCTAACTGAGCGGGCTGGTTAAGTGTACCATACACTGTGCCCGTCAATATGGTGCTTTCTTTCTCCCTCATCTTCTCTAACTGCTTCTCCATCTCCTATCCTTCACCTCTCACTAAGTCTGTCAGGAAGAAACTCAAGAAGGGCATACTGGCCTCCAAAGCAGACCTTCCTATCGCTGACACCTACATCAGTGCTTCCGCCAGAGAGACTCGCAGACATCCTCTTTGTTGTTCCCTCTCTATGGACTCTCCATATGGCTCCTCTGCTCCCTCCTTACTCTTCCTCACACATAAATGGTGGCACCTGCTGGGAGGCCCTTCTTGCCGCCTCTTGCACCTCCAGAGCCATCATAAATGTCTATCGGAATGGTACCATCCTGATGCATGGGCCTCAAGCCAACCTCTTTTTGATAGGCTCCTTACTCAAGTGATCAACTTTCCTCTTTTATCCTCACAGGCTCTTGCCACCTGTGTCTTCGGCCAGCCAGGCTCCCTTGTCAACTATGCCCACCATGGCTACCTCGCTGCACACCAACCTCCCTCGCAACTTCCCCCATGTCTCTTTCATTTGTACAGGCTCCCTTGCCTTCTCGCACTACACTGACAACCTCGTCAGCCTCTTCCACCCTGCTTCCCTGGCCACCCACTGCCGCCGCATCTGGTGCTCCCTTGCCTCCTGCGGCCCCTCCCACACTGGCTCCCTCGCCATCTTTCACTATCCTGGCTCCCTTGCCTGCATCCGCCTCATTGACACCCTTGTCATCCTTGCGTCCTCTGTCTTCTCCTACCTCTATCTCTCAGGCACTTTTGCCGCTTGCAGGTGGACCTCTGTCCCCTGCACCTCCCCATGTAAGTCCTTAAAAAGTGGCAAACTGCTCCTTGTTGCAACACTAAACTCTTTCTCTGCTGTCAAGCACTCAATGACATCTGCCACATCCTTGAACTCCTGGACCTTGATGTTCTTGCTCTTACTGAGACATGTTTTTTTTTTTAATGTATTTATTTTTAATCGTTATTTATCATTTTGAGAATAAAACATACAAGAGAAAAGTTACATGTACATATCCATTACACCAGAGATATGCATTTAATTTGTATAATACTTAAAATAACAATTGACTAAACCCAACCAAACTTAAATCAAACATTTTAAAACCCAAACACGCTACCAAAAATCCCTATCTTTTATAGTAGAAAACCAAACATCTCAAGACAAAAGACAATACAACACCAACAAATACAACACACAACATTGAGTACGGAAATAATAACCTCCACCTATCCCAGTCAAAAAAATGAAGCATGCAATCAGTAAACCTCAACTGTATAATTCATTGAAGGAACCCCAAGTTCTAAGGTAATGCTCTTCCCTCTTCTGTTTCGGTAGCATAATTCGTCATCAGACAAAGTACAGACATCACTCAGCCATTCATCCACAACCGGCTTTTTCCTTGACTTCCAAACTTTTAATATTTGTTTAGCTGCTACCACTAATACCCTATTAATCCATCCCGTTCTCACACTGCCCATGTCCCCTCTCTCTCTACTCGACAATAATATTGTTGAATAAGGTGTTCACGGTAGGGAGTCCCCTATCACAATATCTAAACTGTACAAAACATCCCTCCAAAAGATGGACACCCTTGAGCATGACAAAAGCATATGAAGCAGGGAGCCCGCACTAACACAACAACCCCAACAGAGATCATTATCCAACAATCCTAGCTTGGCCATTCGAGTAGGGATCCAATACAATCTATATAAAATTCTGTCTAACATACTGAGACATGGTTTAAGGACAGCTCTGTCACATGTTTTGACACACACTTCCCTGAAGGCTGCAAGATCCTCTCCATGCCCAGGCCCAGCAGGACAGGAGGTGGAGTAGCCTTGATATTTCCTGAGTGGATCCCTGTTTCCATTATTCCTGTTCAGGTCTACTCCACCTTTGAATGCCTGGTTTGTAGGCTCTGTCTCTCGCCTCTCTTATTCTGGTCACTTTCTATCAGCCGCCGGCCCAGTACACCCTCTTTCTCTCAGAATGGGCTGACGTGGCTTCTTCTCTCCTTTCCTCTCCCCAACTCCTCCTGCTGGGTGATCTTAACATCCAACTTGACTCTCCTGACTCTACAGGATCTTTCCGCAACCTGTGTGACTACCTCTCTCTTTCCATTCTACCCTCTGGTCCAATGCACACTGCTGGCCACACCTTGGATGCTCTCATCTCCACAGACATCTCACTCTCTATTCCTCTTGCTACCTCACTCTCATGGACTGATCATTCTCTTCTCACTTGATGCTTTCTTCATCTTTAGCAATGACACCCTACACCTCTTCCTGCCTTCAAGGTCATCTGACCCATGAAAAGAGTGTCAGTGGCTTCCTTTGCCTCTACCTAGACTCCTCCTACTCCTGCGGCTGACTGCCACCCTGATACAGCCCTCTCTAACTTTCACCATTCCATCTCCAACACTCTTGACATTCTTGCTCGTCATGAGGGTCCGACAGAAGTCTGCCAAAAAGTGCAACTCTTGGTATGACTCCGATCTGGCTGCCCTTAAACGCAAGTGCAGAGCAGCGGAGCGGAATGAGGATCTTCAGGTGCACCCTCTAACATACTGGCCTGCTGCCTTCTTCAAAGGCAATATAGACTGCATCTGCTCCAAGAAAAGAGTCTACATTCAAGCCTGCATCTCCACAGCATCTAACAACATGGCCAAACTTTTCAAAGTCTGCATGGAACTGGCCAAACCTAGTGCAGCCGCATCCTCTACGGCACCCACCCAGGCCCTTTGCTCAGCCCTGGTCACACATTTCACCACCAAAACACAAGACATCCTGTCCTCTCGCTCTTCTGCTCCCCCTTCTACACCAACATCTCTTGGGGCCCCCCTCGGCCACCCCTCCCCTTCTGTCCTCCCTCTCCCCTGTCACACCTGATGAGGTCGCCAGACAAGTCTGATCCATGAAAGCCTCTTCCAAACAGGTGGACCCCTGTCCCTCCAAAACCATCAAGGAATATATTGACACTCTCGCTCCAGCCTTGGCCAACCTCTGCAACCTCTTTCGCCACCGGAGTTTTCCCCTCCCGTCTCAAGCACTCCCTTGTTTATCCTTTGATAAATAAAAACGCTGCTGACCCGTCTATTCCAGCTATCGCCCGATCTCCATCACCCCTTTCCTGGGAAAACTCTTGGAGAAGCTGGCTTTTACTCACCCTCTACACTGAATCTTTTGGTTGTCTCCATGACCATCAGTCTGGCTTTAGAGCATCCAGCGGCACAGACACTGCTCTTATGAACACCTGTGAAGGCCTTCTCTCAAATCTTGACTCTAACTCTCCCTGTGTCCTCATTCTTCTAGACCTCTCTTCTGATTTTGATACGGTAAGCCACAGCATCCCGATCACCCGTCTCTGTGATACCCTGGGTATCACAGATCAGGCCCTGGTGTTGCTTGCCTCCTTTCTCTCTGATCAGCCCTCCCCAGTGGAACTTGGGTCTTTTCTCACCTCTATCACTCTCTTTACATGTGGTGTCCCCCAGGGATGTAACCTATCCCCCTGGTTCTACAATATCTACATGACTATCTTGGCCCACATGATCTCTACCTTTACCTCTAACTATCAGTCTTATGCGGATGGCACGCAGCTCTCTTTCAGGCTACCCTCTGCCTTCTCCTTGCTCATCCCTGACTGTCTATCCGAGATTTAGTCTTGGTGTGCTGCTAACGATCTCTGCCTGAATGCCAGTAAAACAGAGATCGTACTCATTGGGACCCCTGCTCCTGCTTTCCTACTCTCACACTGGCTGACCTCCCTTGGCCTGCGCCCTCACCTACCAATGAGGCAAAAAATCTAGGGTTCATCTTAGACTCCACTCGCTCCTTCTCTTCTCACCTCTCAGACATCTCCAAAAAGTCGCACTACCAACTGCACCTCCTCAGAAGTATTCTACCTTTTTTCACTTCCCCAGAGACTCACCACCTTGTGAGCCCTGGTTCTTTCTAGGCTGGACTATTGCAACAGTGTTTCTCAATCTTCCTACCTCTACTCTCCGTTTTCTACAACTCATACAGAACAAAACCGCAAGATTTATCCTTGGCCTCAAGCCCAGGGACCTCATCTCCCTGGCGCTGAAATCCCTTCCCTGGCTCTCCATGGCTGCAAGCATCAAGTTCAAGACCCTCTGCATAATTCACTAGGCTTTCTGGGGCCGGGGCCCGCACTATCTACAATGCTCTCTTCCTAAATACTCTCCCTCTAGATTCCTCCCCTCGTCCTTCACCAACGCTCTACGGGTGAGCCACTTTCACAAACAGAGACTTGGGGTAGATCTCTATCCTCTGCAGGTTCCTCCCTCTGGAACAGCCTCCCTGCCTCTCTTTCTTCAGCTGGAGCACCTTAAGTTCCGGAAACTCCTCAAGACCTTCCTCTTCTCTTCCTCCTTCTCTCTCCCTCGCCCCTGCTAACCTCTGTTCTTTTTCTCTCCACCCTAACTCTGTTCAGTTTTTGCTGACTGCTTGCCTGGTCCACCTCCAGAGCCTTACAGGTCCCAAGCCAGTCTTTTGCACTTGCCTCCGGATCACTGCACTATGTTCAGCATTACTGCACTTTCAGCTTATGCTCCATGAGCGAGCAACCTCTCTGCACTTAACCCAGGGCCCTGCTGGACTGGACTCATTTGTTCCCCCATCTCCCTTCCTCGCACCTCCGTTTGTATGCATGCATGACCTAAATGTACTAGGACTAGTTAGTTTGTCTGTCCTGCCCCCACCCCCCACCTTGGTCACTACTGTAACACTTCATGCACTTGCACTAGGAGAAATGCTGTCGGGTCTAGTATGCTAGTTTTTCTATTAGATCATTCGGAAACTTCAAGGCCAAAGAATGATTACCATATTCCCATGTTCCCTTCCCACCTTGAAGCACACCTGTGTATAAGCACTGTATAAATAAATAATAAATAAAATAAAGTGGTGAAGGTTCCGGAAACAACTGGACCATCTGTTGAAGGTTGTCTGCTCTTTCCTCGGGAGGGAAGGCCTTCTCTTGCCGAGTGTCTAGAACTGCGCCAATGAACTGGAGTCTTTGGACCGGTGTCATCTGGGACTTCTTTAAGTTTAGGGAAAAGCCCAGCCTGTGCAGTAGCAGACAGGTGTCTTCAAGGTGAGTCAAAACCTGTGCTGCTGTCTTCCAGTCATCCAGGTATGGGAATACGTGGACTCCGGATCTCCTCAAATGAACCGCGACTACCGCCATGGGCTTGGTGAAGACCCTTGAATTGGAGGTGAACACAAAGGTTAGCATTTTCAACTTATAGTGCTTGTCCCCAATGAGGAACCACAGGAATCGTCTGCGCTTGTGATGTATGGGCACATGGAAATAGGCATCCTGCAGATCTATGGACACCAGCCAATCCTAAAGCTCGAGAGCATGGAAAATGTCTCTCAAAGTCACCATTGTTAAGATGGATTTCTAAACTCTGACCTGGTGGGCAGAAGTTCAGAAGGCCAGCCTAGTTTCTTGGAACAGGGTAACCTCTGGACAAGCCAGACCAATCAAGTTAGCTATGGCAGACGGTCAAGACTAAGTATCAGGAGGGGTGAGGGTGACTGAAAGACCTCAATGAGCACACAGAGCAATGACACTTACAAATTACTCCCAGGCAGGTGTTCTATCAAAAATATAAACACATGTATTACAAGGCCTTTGTAACTCGGACCATAGCAAAAGAATCACAGCAATACGTAGTAAATCAACACAACACTATCAATGCAATGTATATACAAGACCATTGGGGTCTAAAGGGTTAAATGCACGAAATATGTCACCAACCTAGATGGGAAGGAAACAGGCAGTGCAGGTAGTCTTTAGGCCCCTTCGACATCAGCAACACACCTAACTAAGAGGCAGTCCAAGCCCTAAGAAGAGAGGAGACTTGTGCTCAATAGTACATGCAATGCAAGTGCACACCGTTGTTCCAATGGGCAAAACAGGGTCTCTTCAGGTGTCTCTAGCAGCTCAGAAAGGTGAATGAGGCGATGAAGAATAAGTTCCCACTATTCGGGGAGGACCTCCACTTGAAGGCAGAGGCAGTTCCAGAGAGCAGGATGGAGTTGCTAGTTCGCACTAGCAGTGGAAAGGAGCCACTTGTGCGTAAAAAGGGGCCCTGGCGCTAGGAGTCACTGTGTGTTGGAAATACTCACTGGTCCCAGGCGCACTCGGACCCAAACTTCGCCAGTTCAGTCCACTTCGCTTGCAGGTTCGAACCCGGCAAAAAAGACGTCTCTGCGGCTTTCAGTTCCTGAGATACAGTGAGGATTCCCAAACGGGACAGTTGTGATTTCTCCACTCTGGGTGGATGAATCAACCTGGTTTCTCTGCAGCAGGCTTCAGGGGCAAGAGGGTCACAAATGCAGCACACTTGCATAGGTTGTTGGCGCGGCAGGGCAACACAGTAACCGCGTATGCTCCGGTCCTGGCGCAATCGTCTCTTCAGACCTGGGAATGCCAAGAGTACGAAATTCGATGTGAGGGTGCCGTGGACACAGAGCTAACAGTATACCAAGTTTCAAAGGCCTCCTCGAAACGGCGATGGTGACAGAGCAGAGCAACTGGGTAAGCTGGTCAGTCCACTGGTTGGCCCAGGGACACTTCCGAGAAAGCTTACTTGCAGTTTTTGATGAAGGTGCAGAGTTGGTCTCACTATTCCAATAGGTCGAAGCATCTTCGCAGACCTTCTAGGACGACCAGATGCAGAGGGGTCCCATGGGACGACAGCGGGCTCAGGGTGCCAAACCTTCCAGCGGGTCACCAGCGGTTCCTCGACTCAGCTTTTTAGTTTCAGGATACTTGGATCCTATCCTTCGTTCAGTGAGAACTCCAGAGATCGACATGGTATGGATGTTTTCAGCCTCCTCTTATCCAAAGTTCCCTTCGCAAAGCAGCAATGAACTGTTGTCATCGAGGTGCACCGTACGCCTCCTCTTCACAGGACGTCCACGATTGATCGTCAACGAGCACCGCGAAGGCCGAGGCTGCTATCTCGATGACAGTGTTCACAATTTCTTTGAGGAAACTCAACGCCCTGTGGCTCCCGCTTTAAAGGCAGTCCACTCACAAGGAATCCATCAACGAGCCGTCAAAGAAACTCTGCTGAACTCAGGTTCATTGGGTTAGTGGAACATTTTAGGAGGAAACAAGACTATTCTAAACATATATGGACTGGGCTTGTAGATACACTTTATTTACAGGTTGCCCAGGTGTGTGGAGGGTGGGGGGGGGGGTGATCCTAACACAGAACTGTGTCTTAGTAGCTAAAGTACTATTCTGCCATTTGTTTAACCTAACTTTTCTTCCTTCCTATGTCTGATGTTGCTTCACATTACTATTTGATTATTATGCCATTGGAACTGTCAGCAGTTGGTGCATTTTAAAGGAGTCAAGAATGAACTGTGGTACCACATAGATATTGTGGATATTTACCATATCAGATTTGCCAAAGCACTAAGAGTGTTATTGATTGGGTATATATATTGAACCTTATTTATATAAAGAACTGTGTGATCACATAACATAGTGTGTGGATATTCCTTTGTGGGGGCTTGGCGACTACACTGAACCAGCCCGAATCAACTCCTGATAGCTTAAGCCTTGGTTGCTCGTCCATTGCTACCACAATAGAGAACCTTAGCTGGGTTGCTCTGTGCTTCTACTCTTCCATATAGAGGGCAGGAGTACAGATAAGCCCCATCCAGTCTTTACACACCAGCCACTGCTATCGCTGTATTGTGTTGTGTTTGCCATTCATTTAGCTGACCATCGGTAAAGCCTGCTTTTATCATCCTGGTATTGAATGTCCACACACTATTGTGCAAGTGTTTTCATGAAATTAATGTTGTTGCTGTGTTGGTCCGGAAAATGTATTTCTTTTTTTTTTTTTTTGCGGCATACTGTGATATTTGGTATTGGACATAACATACATTAATAAGACTAAAATGTTAACATCTATTATTATTTATACTTGCCCAATGTAAGAACTGACAGTCTACAACAGAAAGAAGGATTTTTGTAAAAATTCACCCCCAAAGACAGGTGCTGTCATCCCTGCACCATGATGAATGTGTCCAATAGGGCCAATGGATCAGGGTGACACAACTCACTATCTCAATTTAAACACATTTTATTAAATAATTCACAAATAATCATCCATCTGTATGTATCCTTAAACATTGTCACTTTGCAACAAGATTACAATTCTTTCACAACTCATAACAAAAATACTCTCAATCCCTCATTCATTCATGCATACATAAAACCATAACGGACTAAACCATAACTATTACTAAATGTTGCACTTGTGTTTACAATTATCTTTATAACATGTATTTTTCTGACCCTGTCCTTGTCAATTGACAATGTTTTTTAATGATACATACAGATGTATGATTATTTGTGAATTATTTAATACAATTTGATTAAATTGAGATAGTGAGTTGTCACCCTAACCATTTGTCCATTTTTTTTCCTATGTAACTTACCTGAAGGACCAGGGATTGCGTTGCAGGTAAACCCCTTTTTGTATAGATGTGTCCAATAGGGGGTACCGAAATGGACCTGCGGCCAAACAGCTATGCCAGAACCGCCTGCTCTACCTATTACTACATTAAAATGCCATGTGCTGGTCACTGCTGACCTCTAGCGGCCTTAATGGACAGTACAATACATTTACTGGATAAAATAAAGATTTCCTAAAAGATGCTCACTTGCCCGGTCGAGTAGAAAATAAAAGTTACACGCCCTTTCAAAAAAGTACCCACCAATGCGAGCGGCCTAGGGGATTTTGCTAGGCCTGTACATTAAATCACACCATTACAGCAACCACTGTTTTCCTCAACACAGCACAATGTTCCTAGTTATTGAATCACAGTATTACCCAAATTGACCTTTTACAATTGACCTAATTATAGTGGTCCTAATTGACCTTCTGCACAATTGACCTTTATATTATTTTAGTTATTTTATATATGTCTTTTGGTTGGTTTTGGATTATAAATAATATAAGGGGATTGGGTGGAGGGTTGCAGGGGTTTTTGGATTGGGGAGGCGGTTGCGGGGGGTTTCCCCCCGCATATATGTCCTAATTGACCTTCTAAATTAGGTCAATTCTCCCGAGGTCAATTGTGAAAAGGTCAATTAGTATCCAACCTTGAATCACACCACCACTCCTTTACTCACTGACACCAGTACTGCTCAACACATTCTACTACCAATAGTTTATTATTCATACCCCATCACATGAATATACCAATTTTATACAGCACCACTCAATTTCAATGTCATATTTAACCCATCACAACTATACTTCCAACCTTCCCAACCACCCCTATCATCCCACTGCACAATCGCTCAGCACTCTTTTTCATCTCTCTAAAGTCACACCCACATACCTGTAATAAAAATGCAAGTCCAGCGTGGTATGAAGGAACACACTTATCAGCTGCAAGAGTAGCACTGTAAAAGGGTAGGGTCATCTTTATGATATCTGTGAAATTAAGTGCTTATTAAAACTAATCCAGAAATACTGGGGCACAGGTAAATATAATCAAACTTAGTGGTAGAACGAAACACAGTAAATAGGCCTCAAAAGATTACTTTTGCAGAAAACGTGTGTTAACATTGTATGTGCAGCAAAGGCTGTTGTGGGTGGTGATTTAGTGAGAGTCTGCAATCCTAGGCCAGCGCTGAGAGAAGTACACAGTGGTTGTTATTTTTCAAGGTCACAGATTAGAGCTCACAGGTTCCGCCAACGAATAAGTAATACATGACCATTTCATAATTCAAAATCATTTAAGAAATGCGATTTTCTAATGGAGCCGAAAAGAACCACAGCAGTTTCAAATTACCCTGTAGAATATTTTCCCTGGGAAAAGGGTTAGCGTGTCCCCGATAAGCAACATTTGTGAAGCAGTACATCTGTGGTTCAAGGCTATATTGGTGTCATGGTGGAAAATAATTGTTATGAGAAACCGGATGAGACGACCAGTGCAGTTTATTAAAGTTCTGCTGGTCGTCTCAAATGTTTCAATGACTTAACTTTGTGCTGTGGGAATTGAGGTTAGATTGTGGCGTCGCAAGCTGTAATTGAGGGCAGTGTGGGAAGGTTTGTGGACCCAATTATTGATCGCAAGTTATGTTTTTCTATAAGTGTTCAAAGTGTGAAGTCCAAACAGCTTTGTATGGGGACATTTGTTCATGTTGCCCGATCACGAATACCAATTACTTTGCTGGATGCATAACCTCCTGCCAGTCCTCTTCTCAGTTTAGTCAATGCAGTGGACTTGGGGTAACATACTTCAAGTAATGGCAAATGTAACTGTACAAACACTGCTAGAGCTCTTAGTTAAAATCAACTGCGCCTCTGTAACCAGCGCCTAGTTGCCTTTGTGCTCATGTAATTGCTACTGTAACTGTACTAATATCAATTGTGCTCGAAGTTAAACCTAACTGCGTTTTCTGTAACCAGCGCCTAGAGGCCTTCAGATTTTGTGCGCTCTACAAATGTCAGAATAAATAAATTGTATGAAAGTTCTGACTTTAGGGGAGTTTCTTTAACAGCGCCTTTTCATGAATTTCTGTTCCGCAATTTGTTTGAATTTGCTGTCCCAGCTGCATCTGGGGCCCTGAATAAAACTGTGTTGCTTCTTGTACTGGCGTACACTCCTTTTTGACTACTTTGTAATATTTTGGTGAGTTTTACGAGGCAACCCCCGATACATTTTTGGAGGCCCCAGCAAGATACAGCTGACGTTCGACAGAGGCATGGGGATTCCAGCCGTGCTTCCGGAGGAGTGGGGGCCAGTATCAGATGGCCAGTGCTAAGAGCGTGAGCCAGAAGAGGTCCGTGGACGCCACATTCCAAAGGCCCACCTGGTCCTGTGCTGCCTGCACTCCGACTGAAGTGCAGGTCTTTAAAGGGTGTCTCTGAGATCGAGAGGAGTGAAGAATCCCCTAAAAGGATACGTGAGTGTACCCTTGCACGAAAGCGTAAAGGCAGGGGGGATTTTTGTATGGTGTATACAACGCACCCTCATTAGTGGTGGAGAGGGCGATTGACCATAGTGGTCTTAGATAATAGGTCTGCCGTTCCAATAGGGAGCATTTGGATATTAGCACATCTGCTGTTGAGCAGAGGGTTGCGTAGTAAGTGGCGGACCTTGTTAGGCAAGAGTTGCGCGTAGTGCTGGCAATTAGTATTGTTGCATCATTTTCTTTGTGGAAGAATTATGTTATGTTATTTGGCATTTATATAGCGCTGTACATATATTGGTATGACCTCAAAGCGCTGGTAGGCTGAACGCCCTCGGGGACCGTAGTCCAGGTCAGTTGAAGAGTAGAGTGTTGAAGGTGCTTGGGTGCACCAGTGTGCAGCTGATGTAGTTGCTTGATGGTAGCTGCATGCTAGCGTTAGTTGTGGTTGTAGTGCTATCCGTTCAATGTGTGCAGTCAAGGTGGGTTCGGGCTGGTTTAGGCCTGTGGGACACTTATGTGTGCAGCTAGGCCGGTTTTTCATGGGATATAGCTGCGTTTTGTAAGAGTGATGAGGTGTTTATGGGCTAGTGTTCGTATGTGAGCAGCTAGGCTGAATTAATCGAGGGGTGTAGCTGCACCCTAAATGTGTGATGGTGTAGGGTAGAGAGTATGCATAGTGAAATGATATATGATGGTTCATCCACACACAATGCTCTTCAGAACGCTTGATGACAAGGGAGGGAACAAGGGAGTACGCAAAGACACTCTCATAGGCCATGAGCAGCAAGAATGTGAAGACTAGCCACTGCACTCGGCTTGGCGACACTCGGACAGTGCAAGTGTTGAGACACAGACAGGAGGGAGCAGTACACGAGGGTTGGAGGGACTGGGGCACATAGCAACATTGCGGCGGACCAGGGGTTTGGGGCATACAGCAAGAGCATTGTGGTCAGAGGATGCTGGGCACAGAGACATCACGGCGACCATAGTGGTGGGTACACAGCAATATCAGGGGAACGAGGTGCTTGCTGCGAAGTAAAGGGCGTCTGCTGATTGCTGTTTTGCTGTTGTTTCAGACTATCTTGCGACATTTGCTGTGGGACGTTTTAGATCGGAGTTGAAATATTACATATCGCTGGAGCCACGGGTTGCAGGCAGGTGCCTTTAAGACTCAAGTCTCCGCCCATACCAGGAAGTGGAAGCGGAGTACAAAACTGAAGCAGACCCGCCCTTGCAGCGTTAAGCCCGCTTCGAGGTAAAGGGTGTCTGCTGATTGCTGTTTTGGCTGTTTTCGATGGTTCAATGCTCCGTCCCTTTTAAGGTTCAGTGGAGACAGCGAAGCCGACAGACGTCAGCATAAAGTTGCAACTGTCCTGGCCAGAGCTGTGAATCAGCGAGGAAGTAAGATCATATTTGTGCTAATTTTTATGCTAACATCGCATTACAGTGTCGCATTCCAAAGTGACTTATATATGCTCCGGAACAGAGAGGGAGTTGGAATTCACTGTCTGCTTGGCAAGGAAGAGGAATGGTGTACAATCACGATAATTGTAATTCGTGTATATGTGCACCATGCTGCTGATCGGCGGTAACACTGAGTGAAAATACAGAAAAGGTTGTTTTGTCCCACTACATGCTCGGAGGAGCAATATACCGTAGAAAGTGAGAGCTCTATTAAGAGCTTGATAAGCAACGTGAGGAAGTTTCCATCTATGTGTGAGCACCACTTCCGGAATAACGCAATTACGTGAGAGACTGTGGGGATATCAGCCCTTTGATCTCGCGTAAACGCTTCTCCGGATTGAAGCCATTTGAAAGCAAAGCTCAAGATAACAGCTGTTTTGGAGGAATTTTGGCTCACTCCTGCTCTAAAGCTCCCTATGCAGACATTATAGCCTTACAGCACAATGCCAGTGCCAAATAGTGCAACAAAGGTAGCTCATAGACTTAAGGCAGCTTGCACATCGGGGCCACAAACAAGATTGCAGACCAAAGGACTGCTGAACAGTTCAATTCAATTGGAACCCACACAGTCTTCTATAGAACAAGCACTATTTAAACAAGGGAAAAAGAACATTGGTCTTCCAATGCCTGAGCTTAAACTGGCTTCCATTCCTATGCCATTGAAGAAGCCTGCAAGTTCAGATTTTCAGAGTCTGACTCACACACCAAGCTCTTTTGGAAGACAAGAACTAGCCAAAGACACCCACGATAACAGACCAGCGTCTGATGTAGATTCAGCGCCCCATGTCCAACTTACTTTCAACTCGATGACCAAGGTACAGAATGTGAAGCGAGATACTACTTCCCCTATCATCTCCACAGAAATGGTTACAACCAACAGTGACCATCAAGACATTGGCAGAAACTTGCAGAATACTCCCCTACTGTCCAATCTTGGAATGATGAATGCCGCCCAAAGACTTACATTGATAAGTAGTTGGTGTGAGAAACAAAACAACCTAACTATCATGAGCCAAAAGGAAACAATGAGGCAGCATTTTCACAGGCGAGTGAACAATGTAGCAATGCACAGTCTAGCCCTCTAAAGATATAGGGATTAAGGACCAGACCTTGTGTGTCCAGTCATGTCTGCCAGAGATACAACAGCGATCTTTGCAAACAGAACCAGCAATAGCCGACAATCTCGTGTCATTGGCAGCTCAGCGCCATCAGCCTACTAAAAAAGTAGGATGGACAGCTGACGATTTTGCTGAGACTCCAAACTTGTCCCAAAAAGAAAAAGCAAAACTTGCAAAACTGAAGTGGCTCCAACTACACGTGAAATCAAAAGTTGGGGGAAGCTCTGCTGAGCTGGACTCTAATACAAAAGCTATGAGAACAGCCCGGCTATCCATGGACACTAACAAAATTGAATCGCTGCTGTCTGATAGTGACAAAAGAAAGGACGTTTTTGGCAGCATGATAACTGGGAAAGGAGCCGAACCACTTTGTGCGTCAACGCCTGCAGCCATGACACTGAAGAGACAAAGAGTACAACCAGGAACGGATAAGATGATACCCATGCTTTGGTCAACTGCAGATGCAACTCCTAATCAATTCCTTTTCGAAAGTAAGGCAACTACAAGTTCTACAGCTAACATCAGTCTGAATTTGAGTGAGAAACATATAGCCCAAAGTGAATCAGAGGAACCAATAAAGAAATATGGGAGTAACAAAGAGATTGACTAATCCCATCAACAGAGGATCCCTACAATGATGTTGGACCTCCAGAATGTTAATATCAACTATATCTCACTCGATGATCCCATTCATGAAATTACATGAAATGAACAACAATGTCATAAAGGACCAAGCAACTCTCCTGGCAATGATTCACTCTAAGCAAGTATTTATAGAAAACTTTATTCTAAATATAGAGAAGCGACTCGACCAAGAAGCCGAATCATCTCGTATATGGCAAGGAAGACTATTTGAGATAGCGCAACAAGAACGATCAGAGAACCAACAACTAACAGCAGATATGAATGTGGAATATAACCTTACCATCACAGATGACACCAACTGTTGCTCCATTGATCCACAAGAGAGCACCCATGAGTGCAAAAGAGAATAAGCCCAGTAGAAAATGAAACATTGTTATGAATCCTGTTCAAGAAGTACAGTCTAAAAGTGATCCTCAAATAGAAGATCTTAGATTTATCAATTTATAACAATCCATTGGATTCAAGTGACTCAGTGTTGCAATCAATCTCAAATGGAGCAAACTTCATCATCATTGATGAATGCTCAAGAGAGGAGGAAGAGTCCTAATTTGTTCTGGAACTCTTCTGTGATGAGATCTCAGACGCATCACTAGACTATTCTCACAAAACCATACTGACGCTTAGGACAGTTCCTGAAACAGGAGAGTCTGCAATGGAGGATGGGAGGACTGCATATAGCGGGTCACCTGATCCACGAAATAATACACACGCAAGAGACCAATTTGCTGATGAATCCAATGAATCACTGGAAGAGCTAAAGCTTCCGACGTTTGTTAATCCAATGACCCACAAACCTAACTTTGCTATAAGGGTCGCAAGATTCCCTGGATATGCAAGGGATTACAAGAAAGATCAGCTAATCCTGAATCATACGAATATATTGATTCTCTTGAAGGCCATTCCACAGTTGAAGGACATAGAATCAGCAGACATAAAGCTGGTGATTTTTTATGAAGATCTTGGACTGGATAATGTAAGAATTGAATTTTGGGAGAAGTCTGTGATGAACAGGATACTGGCAATGACAAGTATCCTATCAAAATTAGGATTCACCTGTTCGCAAATAAAAGACATTACTCCGAATCGAAGCAAATTAAAGGAAATATCGAGAGATAGCGACAAATGCGAGAATCTGCATAGCGCAGCCCATAGAAATATGGCACCAAGGATAGATCTGGCAAATATCAGGTCCCCGGAGACTAGGGAATCTTCAAAGGAAAGAGGTAGGGAGACTCTAAGGAACCCGCAATTCAGAAACCCCTTTCATCGAGAATTCAACGACAATCAAGATAACAGCTGATGACAAACCAAAACTCATAACCATCAATCGAAGTGAACAATGCCAACTGGTCACTTTGCTCATGGAACACGAGAGGCCACTCACATCTTTTTGATCAGGCAGCTCCTGAACTGTCCTTATATCAAACCATATGTCTCCAAGAGATATGGCTGAGCGCCCCGCCATGTTGTGATGGATACTTGACCCTTATGAATCCGGCTATACAAAAAACCATAGGCGTCCATCGGCAGGGTTGATCACTTTGATCAAAATTGATCCGGAATGGTCTTTAGTAGAATCAGTAAATCTTAATCCATGGATCCAATATACCGTCCTAAGGATCTAGGATAATGTGAGTCACACGAATATACACACAAATAAGAAACATGCTGCCAAACACATGGTTATCATGAACATTTATTGGAATCCGGCTGCAATCAATGATGAGACTTTCATAGATGCCGTATTTATATCAATAACCATACTAGGAGACAAATATGCTAACTTGGAAATTGTCTGTGGAGACATGAATATCCATATACTCGACAAAGGTCAAAGCAAAAGTTTACATGGATTACCACAACGTGCCCAGAGATGGCTGAAATAAACATCTTGCCGAAACCTGATACTATGTAATGAGATTAGTGATAACGGATCGATGTTGTTGCTGACCTGGAACCGTGGGAAATCAGCGGCAACTATTGATTATATCTTCACGTCAGCACAGCTTCATCATACAATAACGAAAATTGAGATTATACCGTCCAATAAAAGTGACCACAATATGGTGACAATACAAGGAACAATTTTAGGCCATCAAAAGAAGAGAAACCTACCAATACAACTGGAAGTCAATCAACAACTCTCAAGACTAAGAATAAGCACAATCCAAGCAAGCACACTCCCAAAGTTGTTTGAGGAAGCAAATCTAACTGATGCAATGAAATTGAACTATGAATGGCTATTGGT
Organism: Ambystoma mexicanum; assembly: GCF_040938575.1. Taxonomy (NCBI): domain Eukaryota; kingdom Metazoa; phylum Chordata; class Amphibia; order Caudata; family Ambystomatidae; genus Ambystoma; species Ambystoma mexicanum. The sequence goes on along the minus strand of NC_090938.1, from coordinate 282,990,698 downwards.
GCCTTTTCAGAAGCCATGTGCTCCTGCAAGTCTGGCTTCCCATAAACATAAGTATAACCCCAAATTAGCAGATAAAAAGAAGACTCTAAGGACAACTATACGGTCTTTGAAAGAAATTGTCAACCCTGAAAATCTCTTAAAAATCAAAAAAGCTAAACAATCGTATGCCAGTTGGAAGAAATCCCACTTAATAACGATGGAACAAAACGATGCCGAATTGATGCTGGCAACGTTCAGAAATAGGAACCCGAGAGATCTATGGTCTTTTGTTGAACAACCATTCTTAATACCAACATCAGCTGGTCTCAAATGTCTCAGAAGATAAATGGATTGTGCATTTTGCTACTATATACAAAAAAGATCTAAGGGATGTGCAGCATCCAAACCTGTTACAAAAATGGAAACTTGAATGGAGAACTGAAGATATAATTAAAACAATACAGCGCCTGAAAGGGTCACAGGCTCCTGGGCCAGACGGACTGTCCAATGCAGCCTTAAAACAAGATCCTGCAGCATGAGCAAATATGATGGTGCAAATCCTGAGGTTGATCAACAAACTACATCAGATTCCGGAATCATGGAATGAAGAGACCCTGATCCCAATATTCAAACATGGCTCATGTGATGAACCTGCTAATTATCGGCCCATAGCCCTATTAGACCTCTTCGGCAAACTATTTGCGTCATTCCTCCTGAAGAAACAAAAGGGTTGGGCCAAAAAAACAAACCGCCTAGCAATAAGACAGACTGGCTTTACTGCCAATGTAGGCACCAACATCAATCTTTTGTCATTAAATCTCATTAAACATGAAGTTATTGCAACGACGACTGTGGTCCATGCAATTTTTGTCGATCTCACTATGGCATTTGATTCCATAAACAGGCAGAAATGATGGTCCAAATTCTCAGCGTGGAAGTGTCTGGCAGACATATACAAATACATCAGTTGCAGTTAGACTGTCAAAAAATGGGGTGAAATCTGCGGCAATCAAAACATGGAATGGCCTGAAACAAGACTGCCCATTGGCAGCCACATTATACAGTCTATTCACAGGGGACCTTGAGGATAACGTCAGCGATCTCACTCTCAACCCCTCGAAAATCAACTCGATTCCATCACTGATCTTAATTTACGCAGAAGACATTATATTGATGGACAAAACAAGTTCTGGTTTGAAAGTCAGCCTTCGAAGAATGGAAGATTATATGTCATCCAATGGATTAAAAGTCAATCCAAGGAAAACTAAATACATGTCTTTGACAAAATAGCAGCCAAGGAAGAAAAAGCAATGTAAATTCCTAATTGTTGACAATATAGTGGGTGAAGTTTCCACTTTCAAATACTTAGGAGTCCTAATAAATTAGTCCAAGAACGAGAAGGAATGGGCAGCTGATATTGAAGGAAAAACACAGTCGCTGGCACATCAAGGGTGTCTGCTGTTAAGAAAATGTGGCAAATTTTCTATGAAACCAGTAATCCCCTTCTATCGCCAAAAGGTGATCCCCATTATCACCCATGGGAGAGAAGCGATGCTAGGTGCAGACAGCATAAAGTGGCAAAGATTGGAAGCCATATTTTGGAGAAAAATCCTGCGGCTGCCAAAGAATTTACCAATGCCGCAAATATGGCATGAAATCGCTACCCAATCCTTGGACTCCATGGTTCATTGGAAACAATTCGACCTGTTGCGGAAAGTGCTGACTGATGAAGTAACACCATCCATCCAATTGTTACAAAGCTCGAAGGGCACTTTGAATAATACGAAACTGAGGCTATGGATCAAACATCTGACGACAAAATTAACAAAGGAAGATATCTCCTTATAAATGCTACTATATTACCCACAACACGCCAAAATAAAGATGCAAAGGAATGATTGGATGAAAACTTGTCAAGACAAATTAAAGTATGACTTGAACATTCAATTTGATGCTGATTTAAGAGCTATCAATGAACCACCAGCTTACTTATGCCTTTTTCCAGATTCAGAAGTCCGAGATCTATTCCTAAAGATCAGACTGAATTTAATTCGACCTGCGAAAGATTAATTGAAATCAAGCAACTTACACCTGCAGATGGCTATTGCCGGTTCTATATGGACCCGGATATCCCAGAAACATTGTACCAACTAACTATGATATGTACAGCACTAGCCGAGAAGCGAGCCCTGTTTGGATCCTTTTTTGGAATTGCAACGTATCAATTAGAGCCTGCTGCAAGATGGGGCCGATTGATGAGCGGACTCGACAAAAAAACAATCTTTACACTCATGCAATTCATTGGTAACATACTGGACCTTGATACGAATAAGTCAAATGAGGCTAAAAGACCATGCACGTGAGTTGATTTCTTTTCCTTGTATTTTTTTTTCTTTTGTAGAAGATGTTTTAGATGCTAAGAAATTTTTATAATAATTGTATGACATGGGAAAACAAAATGAAAAGTTAATTTTAAACTATATAATTTAAATAAAATAAAAACAAGGCACCAGAGGGACTGGGGGTACGCAGCGACAATCACAATGGAGACATCACAGGGAGGTACAGGAGGGGTTGGGCATATAGTGACAGCACGGTCAGGGTGTACACATAGACAACATGGGAGGCAAAGGGGCATACAGCAACATCAGAGGGACTAGAGGGGGCCGGACCTACAGCGACAGCATGGGGCCGGAGGGGTACGCAGTGACAACACATTGCAAGCCTAAGGGTAGTTGAGTACTCAGCGGCAACCCGGGGGACCAAAGGAGGCTGGGGGCACGCAGGGCATAGAGTGACATCACAGAGACTGGAGGGGAGGGGATACAGCGACCGCACAGGACCAGAGGGGTATACAGCAACCTCATGGGGAATCGAAAGGCGGGGGTACACAACACCAACACAGGGAGCTGAAGGGGCTGGGGACACAGCGGTATCATGGGAACCAGTGGGGGCTTGGGTGCACATAGTGATAACACAGGGGTGCAAAGGGGCATCACAGGCGCTGGAGGGGGCTGAGCATACAGCGACAGCACGGGGGAAGCAGAGGGCGGGGGTACATTGGGACACAGCAGTCCACAAATTCCAAGGGAGTGGAGGCGGTCAAGGAGGATCGAGTGGTTAACCATGTCAAAGGCTACAGAGGGATCAAAGAGAATTAGTGAAGTGTATCCTTCAGAGTCTGCAGTGACCTTAAGGTCATCCCAGATTGAGTTCAGAGTGGTTTCGGTACCTTGTCGTGGTCTGAAGCCTGATTGTGCGGGGTCGAGGAGGCTGTTGGATTCTACAAAGGCGTTTAGCTGGGAGTATGCTGTTCGGTCGATGATTTTTGCATGAAATCTGGTGTTCGAGATGGGTCTATTGTTTTTGTGGTCAAGTGATGGCTTTTTAAGAAAAGGTTTGACATGCACAATTTAAAGGCATCAGGGAAGATGCCAGACCTGAGGGAATCGTTAAGTATGGTTCTTGCATGTTCTCCTGTGCAGGTAGATGTGAATATTTATTTATGGACAGAGGCGTGCAGGGGTGGAGGTGGGAGCCAGATGGTTTGCTGGAAGATAGTAGGTCAAGAAACTTGTCTCTGGAGATGGGTTTGAAGGAGTCAAATGTGGGGGTATTGGGGGTCAGGTGATGGGGAGGATGTTGGAATGGTCAGTTGTGGGGGCAGGAGAGGAGGGACAGTTTGTTTTTAAGGGAGGTCGTCCTGTCAAGAGCGGTAGTGTAGAAGTGTAGGGAGAGGGAGTCGCAGAGTGATTGAGATGGAGTGGATTGGGTGGAGGTGCAAGTGGGTTTGACGAATTCAAATATGATTCTGTGGTGTTCTTTGCTATGGTTTCCACAGTTGAGAATTTGTTTGTTGGCTTTTCGGATTTCAGCTTTATAGTTACGATGGGGCAAGGCGAACATGGATCTGCTCAGATTGGTTTTTGATGCTCGCCATTTACGTTCCAGAGAGTTATTCTGTTTTTTGTTGTTGGGGCGTAAACCATTTGGTGAATGGTCCATGGTGTGAGGAAGCGGGGCACAAAGGGGTGAGAAGAATTAGTGATTCATTGAGCCAAGAGTCGAAAGAGTCAACGGTTAAGGATCTGTCTGAGGGGGCGCTGTAGGGGATCTAAGAAGTAGGGCTTCGGCAAGGTCAGGGAAGATCTTCACTATGTTCTAGCATTTGAGGTTTTGGGGGCTGCTAGGGGGGGTGTAGGTGGAGGGGCAGGGGTGAGGATGTAGAAGGGGATGACAAAGTGGTCGGTCCAGATGAGTTGTTTGGGGGTGGATACATTAATCAGGTCATGGGAGCAGAAAATTGCATCAAGGGTGTTCCCCTTTGAGTGGGTTGGACCAGTCATATGAAGGGGGAGGTTGAGTGCATCAAGACTGTCGACTAGTGAATGGGTCATGGGGTTGGTGGGAATGTCAAACTAGATATTGAAATCTCCAAGGAGAGTCAAGGTGGGGTGATTTACTTGAACGGTGGCTACAGAATCACAGAGGTTGTTTGAGAAGTGTCTGTTGCAACCAGGGGGTCTGTAGATGAGTAGGAAGCTGTGGGAGAAGGTCAGAGATAGCGAGAGTTTAACTAGAAGGGATTCACATGTCATGACCCACAGGACGCACCCCTTTTGGACTGCCTGGTCCTTATCACAACATGCCTTGCATTCCCTGACACTCCCAACATGGCCGTCCAGCGTGACACACCTTCCGTGGTCTATACGTTGGACGTAACGTATTCTACTAATAGACCGCAACCCCGCGGCTCCGCGCGTCGCAATGCTTATTGCCAAGTAGCGATCAGACGTGTGCTCCGTAGTTCGCTGTATTGCTTTCCTGGTTCCTAGCTTTTCTACTCCCTTTCCTGGTCCCTTTCCCTGTTCCTCTTGCTTCCTGGACTCGTGTGCCATCAGCACGTCTTCTTCGTTTCCTGGATTCCCGGATTGCTGCATCCCGGAATCTTAAATGCACGCTGGAGTCGGAAGAGACTCGCTCAGCCTTATTCAAGTCCAGGTCTGTCTGCAAGAAGACACCGCCCACGGAGTCCAGCAAGGATCGGTCTCAGGTGAGAAGGGGGGAACTCCGTGACACATGAGGGAATGCATGTCCGAGATTCAACAAGTGAGACAGTGAAATGAGAATTGGAGAGTACTGCCACTCCGCCTCCTCTGGAGGGTCTATTGCGTGGGATGAGTGAGTAGCCGGGGGCGAAGGCTTTATGTGCAACAGGGGCAAAGTCGTTGGAGAACCAGGTTTCGGTGATAAAGACTAGGTCGGGCTTGTCAGAGGACAGGAGGTTGAAGATGCTGTGTCTGTTTTTCGCTACAGTGCGGGTATTAAAGAGGACGCAGTTGGCTTCAGTGGGGGATGTGGTCTTAGTGAAAGTCATCGGGGTGGGGGCATGAGGAGCTTGAGAGATTGGAGGGGAGGAGGGTGGAGTTTGAACATTCTGAGCCATTGAGACAGGGAGAGGTGGGATAGTGAGGGGGCAGGGTGCGAGCGGATTTTGAGTGATGGGAGATGGGGTTACGTCAGAGGCTGGGAAGTGTAGGCAAGCAGAGGAGGATATGTGAGCGGAGGGGGTAGGGTCGAGGAGGGGCGGGTGAGTGGAGAGATGGTCAGTGGGTGTGAGGGGGGTTTAGGAGGCTAGAAATTGGAGTGGGTCTGGGAGGATGCAAGGGATCTAGTGTGCAGGGTGAGAAGTCGAGAGAGAGTGGGTGGAAGCAGGGTGAGGGCAGGGGGGGAGAATGGGAGGAATGATTGAGGTAGAGGTGGTGAGGAGTAGAGAGTCGAGGAGGGGGACCAGTCTTGTTTTCTGAATTTTGTTGGTTTTGGTGCTATAGGAGTGTGAGAGAGGGTAGGGGCATCAGAGGGGGAGTGCTATGAAGCTAACATTATTCTAGGGAGACACATGCAGCTTTCAGAGAGGGGAAGGGATAAGAGGGGGTGGTTTGTTGGTGGGGGTCAAGAAGCAGTTAAGTGGAGGGAGGAGAAGGTAGGGGATGGACTGGGGTGCATGGGGAAGCAGAAGGGAGGGAGGGATGTTCATTGGAGGGTGCAAGGAAGGAGTGGAGGAAGATGTGGGTTTGCGTTGTTTGGAGCGACAGCGGGCTCCTCTGGCTTGGGAGTTCGATAGGGGGCGTGATGTCTTGCCGAAGGGTATCAGGGAGTTCTCAATAGTGGTCAGAGGGAGGGTGGATGACGATGAGTTTGGGTGGGAAGGGAGAGGGGAATAAGCTTCTGAGGAGGGAGGTGATTGGCATGCCAGAGTGCAACTCTGATTTTAGAGTTGGATGTAGGGTGATGGTAGGAGAGTGGGTCAGCGGTGTCAGGGTGTAGTGAAGTGCAATGGGAGGTGTTTAAGGTTGTGCTCAGGGGGAGACCAGAGGGGAGCTCGAGAAGGAGGATGCTAGAATGCGGGCCAGGTGTTGTGAGGGGTGAGTGAGGAGGGGGGGCGGGAGGGAACAGGGATGCTGGGTATCGAGACTGGTGGGAGAGGGGGATTCCTGTGGGCTTGTGTCTCCATCTGGTGTTGGCAAGATAGGGATTGAAGAACTAGTGGTGGTAGATGGAGTCCCTGGATGTTGAATCTGTCACTAAGATCTGGATGCCAAGGGAGAGGGTTACAGAAAATGTGGTAGGATGGAGGTGTAAATGGGTGGGCGCTTTGAAGTTAGGCAAGTGAATTACAGTGCTATCACAGGCGGCACTGTCACGCCCTCTCACGCAACCCATCACTCACTTCCCCCTTCACTCACTTCCCCCTTCACACCTGTCTCCCTCATCAGGTGCTTCTCACCGTCGTATTTCCCATTCACACCAGCGGGGGAAACACGGCAGGCGGAATACCATGTTGGGCGGACCTGCCTCTTTTCGCCTTTTTTCGCGTTGGCGGTTGCCATGGCGCCTCCTGCACAGTCGACGACTCCAGGATACCAGGACGTACCGACAGCCCCAATCGCTGGCCGCGCTGCGCTCCACGCGACGTGCGCGAGCAGTCACGTGATACGTCACGTGATACCGCTCGCCTCTTCAAAAGAAGCCGGTAAACAAGACTCTTTGCTTCACAGCTACTTCTACGGAGGACTGCCAGGCGTTACCTTTGCTTCTTGTTTTCTCTCCTTGCTTCGACCTCGGAACGCTTCTTGGAACTGCTCTTGGATTACCCTTGGACTCTGGCGCGCTCTCGGATTTCCCGGACATCTGACACCTATTTGTACTCTGGACTTGCTATTGGATTGCCCCTTCTGTTTTTGCAACCCTCGGATTGCTTCACGCTTTGCCAAGGATCCAGTCTTGTTCCACCAGGTGCTTTCAGGAGTGTCAACTACATCATTCCAGCCTGCTGTGGGTTCCCCTGCATAGGTTCCTTACCTACACTTCACCCCTTTTAGGTAAGCTGGTGTCACTGCATCTTGTGTACTCCTTCTGTCCATTGCCAATTGCCTTTTGAGTGTTTCCTTGATTATAACCCTTTGCCTTACAGTACTCAGGCGTCCTTCCGGCGTTCCCGATACCAGGCTGACGACGACACTTCCACCTGTGGCCTCAAAGATTGCTTGAGCAGTAATTTACTCTCTGCTCGAGCGGTACTTGGGGACGGAGGCATTACATAACTGCACGACCATCAAGTCGGACCCATCAAGTTAGAACAGACTGTGAAGCCTTATGGTCGTCCAGTTATGGATGTTTCAGCCGGGGACCCTGTGACCGCTTTAATGCAAGCAGTGACATCGCTTAGGACAGATATGGCAGCTGCTACCACTGCCCTCCGCACTGACCTGGCCTCTGCCACCACCGCACTGAACCACCGTCTTGACGCCATGCAAAGCACACGACATCCCTTACCTGTTGACGCCGAGTTCGGCGATGCTGCCCCATCCCAAAACTCGATTCCCTTCACACCACCCACTCTGCCAGCCCCGCCTGTGGTGGTTCAGACCTCATTTCCTCTAGCAGCCCCTGAGAGGTATCAGGGGGATCCCTTGAAATATCGCACCTTCATAAATCAGTGCAAACTGCATTTCTTATGCCGACCCCAGGCCTTCTATGATCCTGTCTCTAAGGCGGCTTTTCTTTTATCCCATTTGTCGGGTGTGGCAGCCACATGGGCTAATCCATTGTTGGAGGGCAACCATCCTGCTCTGTATGATTTCGAGTTATTGACCCAGGAAATGGCCAAGGTATTTGACACTAGACATAAAGCCCAATCCAGAGACATGGAACTCTTAGATCTTACTCAAGGCCGATCCACTCTCATTGAATATATCACCAAGTTCAACCAACTCGCTACTGAGACTTCATGTCCAGAGAACAAGAAAGCAGTGGTCTATTACAGGGGATTGTGTGGTTCCATGAAGGATGCTTTATCTGTGGTGCCTTCTCTTCCCTCACTCTATATCGATCTAGTCGATTTGACCTTGCAAATTGACGCTAGGCGGGCAGAACGTAAGGGGGTAGCAGGGTTATCCCAGACCACGCCTTCAACCTCATCTGGCACCCTACCTGAACCCATGCAGATCGGCGGGGTACGCAGTCCTATTACTCATGCTGAACGAGAACGCAGAAGGGCGGACAACGCTTGCTTCTACTGCGGTCTCAACGGACACTTTAAAGGAGTGTCCCCGCCGGCCAAGGAACAAAGCTCCGGGTTTTCCGAAGACTCGCCCTTGAGATCAGGGGTTGGGGCGAGTCCTATACAAAATACCTCTGATCCAGCCTTTGGTCCCGTCCGACCTGTGGTGGTACAAGCTACCTTAAACCCAGCCGCAGGGGTCTCCCATGCAGTACAAATAGTGATCGACTCTGGAGCTACAGGCTGCTTTATAGATATAGCCCTAGCCAGTTCGCTAAACTTACCTCTGATCAAAAAGAAACACCCCGAACCGGTTCATGCAGTGGACGGGACGTCCCTAGCCTCTGGACCAATCTTACAACAGACAGCCCCTATGGAATTGATCATACAGGACGTCCATAGAGAGACCATGTCATTTGATCTCATAGCCACACCTCAGTTTGGTGTTATCCTGGGCATTCCTTGGCTAAAGAGGCACAATCCTCTGATAAACTGGGGCACGGGTCAGGTCTCCTTTGAATCAGAAACGTGCCAATATTACTGTCTGCTCGAGACACCTCGGGTTTCTAGTCCCGCAGACAATCTCGGGGTAGTCGCTTCTTTAACCATAGAAGAAGGATCCGACGCCCAGGACACTCACATGATAGGGGCGGTCACGTACAATATACCTCCTGAGTATTCTGAATTTCGGGCTGTGTTTGACAAGGGCTCTGCGGAAGGTCTTCCTCCGCATCGATCCTACGACTGCCCCATTGATTTAGTCCCGGACGCCCCCATCCCAAAGGGGCGGATCTACTCCCTAACCTAGACAGAAGAGCGAGTCCTGCAAGAATACATACAGCAGGCCCTGCGTCTGGGTCACATTCGCCCATCAACATCCCCAGCTGCAAGTCCTATCTTCTTTGTGCCTAAGAAGGAAGGGGATCTCCGTCCTTGCATTGATTACAGGCGTTTGAACGCCATCACGGTAAAAAACCGCTATCCTATACCTCTCATTACCCCATTGTTAGACAAACTCACTCATGCCACAATCTACACTAAACTGGATCTGCGGGGAGCATACAATCTCATACGCATGCGGGAGAGAGATGAATGGAAGACGGCCTTCTGCTCACGTCAGGGGTTGTTTGAGTATACAGTTATGCCGTTTGGCCTCTGTAATGCTCCTGCTACGTTTCAGCGCTTCATGGATGATATATTTTGCGATATCCCGAACGCTTACGTGGTAGTGTACTGGATGACATATTGGTTTTCTCTTCCTCCCTCGACGAACACATCACGCATGTCAAGGAAGTGTTGTTGCGTCTTCAAACCAACACACTATTTGCTAAACCCGAGAAGTGCATTTTCCACACCAGTCAGGTTGAGTTCTTGGGGTTCCATATCTCTCCTGGGGGTCTCTCTATGAATCAGTCCAAAGTCCGGGCAATTAACGAATGGCCAATTCCGACCACGCTCAAGCAACTGCAATCATTTCTGGGTTTCGCCAACTTTTAGCGACGATTCATAGCTGGGTTCTCCTCTATTGTAGCACCACTCACTGCGCTCACTAGCCCTTCAGTCCCCTATGTCTGGTCCGAGAGACAACAAAACGCCTTTGACTCCCTGAAAACTATGTTCACCACTGCTCCGGTGTTAAAACACCCTGACCCTGAACTCCCGTTTGTCCTCGAGGCAGACGCATCCTCTTATGCACTAGGAGCTGTACTGTCCCAACCATGTCCTGCCACTGGTCGTTTGCATCCGGTTGCATTTCACTCTCGTAAGTTCACAGCAAGCGAATTGCACTACACAGTCACAGAAAAAGAACTATTGGCCATTAAGGACGCCCTACAGACCTGGAGACACCACCTCCTGGGCGCAAAACACCAGACGGTGGTGTTCTCCGATCATAAGAATCTCCAAGACCTTGCCTCCCTGAAATGTACAAACAGCCGACAAGTACGTTGGCATCTTTTCTTTGCCGCGTTCGACTTCGTGGTCAAACATAGACCTGGTGTCGGGCATGGGAAAGCAGACGCTCTGTCTCGTTCCCCTGGGGGGGAGGTTCTCCCATCCTTCCCTGAAACCTTGTTGAGTGAGACTCATGTAGTTTGTGTCTGCACACCATCACCTTCATTACAGTCCACCATACGACAGTGGGTCTCCCGCTATCCACAGTCACTAACAGAATGGGATCCGGTCATGCAGGATGGGCTGCCCTTTGTACACGGGAAGCTCTTACTTCCCACAAGCGAAACCAGGAACCTGGCGTTGGAGTGGTCTCATGATGCTGCCATTAATGGTCACCCCGGGCAGCATCGTACTTTGGAATTACTCAAACGCTGGTGTTGGTGGCCGACTATGAAACGCGACGTACAAAATTACGTCAATACCTGCTCAGTCTGTGCCCAGGGCAAGTCACGCAGGGGCCGACCTTTGGGTCTTCTTCTTCCTCTCCCGGTTCCTCCACGTCCCTGGCATACGGTCTCAATGGACCTGATTACCGACCTGCCACGTACACAGGGTTTCGATACTATTTGGGTCGTTGTCGACTCCTATACCAAACTGGCCCGTTTCGTACCATGCAAGGGGGTACCCTCAGCCCCGGTCTTAGCCAAGCTTTTCTTTAAGTCTGTCTTCTGTCTCTTTGGCCTGCCCCATGTTTTGGTGTCCGATCGAGGTACACAGTTCACCTCTCGATTCTGGCGGGCCCTCACCTCTCTGTTGGGTATTGATGCTCATTATTCCTCTGCTTACCATCCAGAGAGCGACGGGCAAACCGAGAGGGTCAATCAGTCATTGGAGCAGTATCTACGCTGCCTAACGTTACAGTATCAGGACACTTGGCTTAACCTCCTGCATCTCGCCGAGTTTGCTTATAACAATACACTGCACTCTGCTACTGGGTTCTCTCCTTTCTTCGCCCTCTATGGCCAACATCCCCGTACTCTTCCCATTCCGGACTTCTCCTCTTCTGATACCCCCGCCGCTTCAGCCTGCGCTCGGGATTTGGTCTCGGTCCATGCCCAAACATTGGTCCACCTGCGTGAGGCCCAATCCTCCATGAAAACCGCTGCTGACAGGAGGAGGGCGGTTGCGCCTGCATACAAGGTGGGGGACCGGGTTTGGCTCTCTACCCGCCATTTACACATCCCTGGCTGTCGCAAACTTCTCCCTCGGTTTGTGGGTCCATATGAGGTGGTCAAAGTCCTGAACCCGGTGGCTATGCGCCTGGCGGAGCCCCCCGCCTGGCGGATCCATCCGGTTTTTCACGTCTCCCTGCTTAAACCGTGCCCTGGTCCTACCCGATTGGCTGCCCCTCCTGCCCCGGTCTCTGTCTTTTCACCCGATGTATTTGAGGTGCGGGCTATTCTGGGTTCCCGTATTCACAGGGGCGGATTACAGTATCTCGTGGACTGGAGGGGTTACGGCCCTGAGGACCGCTCCTGGGTTGCTTCCCGGGATGTTCACGCTCCTCGCCTGGTGGCCCGGTTTCACCGGGAGCACCCTTCCAGCCCACGCGGTCGTGGGCCTTTGAGGGGGGGCTCTGTCACGCCCTCTCACGCAACCCATCACTCACTTCCCCCTTCACACCTGTCTCCCTCATCAGGTGCTTCTTACCGTCGTATTTCCCATTCACACCAGCGGGGGAAACACGGCAGGCGGAATACCATGTTGGGCGGACCTGCCTCTTTTCGCCTCTTTTCGCCTTTTTTCGCGTTGGCGGTTGTCATGGCGCCTCCTGCACAGTCGATGACTCCAGGATACCAGGACGTACCGACAGCCCCAATCGCTGGCCGCGTTGCGCTGCACGCGACGTGCGCGAGCAGTCACGAGATACGTCACGTGATACCGCTCGCCTCTTCAAAAGAAGCCGGTAAACAAGACTCTTTGCTTCACAGCTACTTCTACGGAGGACTGCCAGGCGTTACCTTTGCTTCTTGTTTTCTCTCCTTGCTTCGACCTCGGAACGCTTCTTGGAACTGCTCTTGGATTACCCTTGGACTCTGGCGCGCTCTCGGATTTCCCGGACATCTGACACCTATTTGTACTCTGGACTTGCTATTGGATTGCCCCTTCTATTTTTGCAACCCTCGGATTGCTTCACGCTTTGCCACGGATCCAGTCTTGTTCCACCAGGTGCTTTCAGGAGTGTCAACTACATCATTCCAGCCTGCTGTCGGTTCCCCTGCATAGGTTCCTTACCTACACTTCACCCCTTTTAGGTAAGCTGTTGTCACTGCATCTTGTGTACTCCTTCTGTCCATTGCCAATTGCCTTTTGAGTGTTTCCTTGATTATAACCCTTTGCCTTACAGTACTCAGGGGTCCTTCCGGTATTCCCGATACCAGGCTGACGACGACACTTCCACCTGTGGCCTCAAAGATTGCTTGAGCAGTAATTTACTCTCTGCTCGAGCGGTACTTGGGGACGGAGGCATTACATAACTGCACGACCATCAAGTCGGACCCATCAAGTTAGAACAGACACATGTAGTTGTGGGGGTAATGAGTGAAAGAAATGTAATTCTGAGAACATGCGAGACAGGCTAATTGGAACAGTTTTTAAGTGTGTGTGACAGGCAGAAAACAACACAGTAGTCTCTTGGGAACACTATCTAGATGCGAGACAGGCTAGGAGGGGCAGTTTCTAGGAGTTTAGGACTGACAAAATACGACACAGTAGTAACTAGGGTGCAACAATTCTAAGTTTGTGTGACAGGCAGAAAGCAACACCTTAATCGCTTCGGTGTACTATCTAGATGTGGAGCAAGCAAGAGGGTCAGTTTCTAGGTGTTTAGGATTGGCAGAATACAACACAGTAGTAACTAAGGTGCAACAATTCTGTGTGTGTGTGAGACAGGCAGAGAACAACGCAATAGTCTCTTGGTCGCACTATCTAGATGCAGAACAGGCTAGGAGGGCAGACTGGCAGAATACAACCCAGTAATCTTTGAGCTGAACAGGCTAAGAGGGCAGACTGGCAGAGTACAACACAGTAATCTTTTGAGCGCACTATCTAGATGCGAGACATGCTAAGAGGGCGGACTGGCAGAATACAACACAGTAATCTTTTAGCACACTATCTAGATGGGAGACAGGCTAAGAGGGCAGACTGGCAGAATACAACACAGTAATCTCTTGGGCGCACTATCTAGATGCAGAGCAGACACGAGGGACAGTTTCTAGGTGTTTTGGATTGACAGAATACAACACAGTAGTAACTAAGGTGCAACAATGCTATGTGTGTGTGACAGGCAGAGAACAACGGAGTAGTCTCTTGGGCACACTATATAGATGTGGAACAGGCTAGGAGGGCAGACTGGCAGAATACCACACAGTAATCTCTTTGAGTGCACTATCTAGATACGAGACAGGCTAAGGGGGCAGAATACACACCTTAATCTTGGGGTATATGCACTCAGGTGTTTTGTGAGTAGTTTGTTTTTTAGTGTTGTGGAAGGTGGTCATAGTGTTCCTTTTATGTGGCTGTGTGCAAAATGGAAGAGCCATATGACTTGTAAATAGTGCAAAGCCACGTAGTGCGAGTAACTGATGCAGTTGAGCGAGAGGAGGAGTAACCGCTTTTTCTAACATACTAACATAGGGCCTCATTGTTAAGGTGGTGGGCCTGCGAAGAAAGCCTTTTCTGTACCAATACGATATAGCAAGGCGGGCCTGTGGAGAAGGCGATTGTGTGCAAGCATTGAGTGTGAGGTGTGAAAGGGTGGGACCTGCGAGAAGGCCGGAGCCAGTGAAACTAGGGCAATCAAGCAAAGTGGTAAGTAAAACAATTGAGCGAGTGGAATTGCTTGCAAGAGGGAGAGTTTAAAGGTTTAAAAAAATAAGGGGAAGGAAGGGAAAATGGAGAGAAGACTATTTCAATAGATAGGAATGAGGCAGAGACAATGACATCTTATTGGATGGATGCTCCATTTAATAAAATGAGCAGGAACTTGCCCCAATATTGTGAGAAATGATCAAAGTATCATTTTGTGTGCGTACACGACACAGTGGGAAAGTGTTATAAAGAATGGCCCGGAGAGGGGACGTTAGATAAAGACATTATAGAAAGTGTGTGCTTGGCAGCTAGACTCAAAGGGGCAAAGCTCAAAAAGAGACAGGATATCCTAGGGCTTTGGAAACTGTACAAAGAAAAGTAAAAAGACAGAAAAAGGGAAAGAGGAGGAGCAGGAAAGTGCACCGCCCCCTCCCTATACGATCTTCCCATTGTTGAAACTAGCTGCAGAGTATACGAATCCTAAATGATTGTCTCAAGACAAGGAAGGGACACATAAAAAGAAAGAGGAGAGCAACACAAGCATTATTAGCAAAGGCGATAAAGGGAGGAGGAAATATTTAAATGACATTAAAAAAAGCATTCAGCAACAACTTGACAGTGTGTTCAAGGAATATCTAGACAGAATTGTGAAGATTAGCATCCGTCGCATCTAGACAGAATTGCAGAGATTAGCTTTGTGTCATATCTAGACAGAACTGTAATACTATAGAAAAAAGGACCTATGCTAATTAGCCATTGGTGCGGGCCGCACACCTGCAATTCCCACGAATGGTTAAATATTTGCGTAAATTACTTGATCAAAAAATATATAATCATAAATAAAAACAGTTCACATGATGTATAAATTATATTTTTTAATCCACAAAAAATGTGAATCAATGAATGTTTGTCATTGGTTAAACAACACCAATTTGTAGCCTGTTTTTTAATAGGCAAATGAACAACCCTATGGCTAATGCATTTTGGAAATCATGGTTTCCTTCTTCAGAGCCGGGTAAAACTACGCAACCATGTATAAATTATTCATCAATAATCAAGAAAATCAACATCGTGCAATTAGTGTTGCAATAAACATGTTGGGAAGGAGTTTAGCAAGACAGCGTACCCACAATAAAAGGAGACAATCCACAAATAACACGTAAAGAAGAAAGAAAAACACATGTCATAATTAGTTGCTTGGAATACAGTCCTTGATGGTTATTGCAAGATCCACGTTTCAATTGATCAATGTACTCTCATCATTAAATGGCATAACATAATGCTCATATTACATCAACATAAAATGTTGCATTTAGTTGACAGGAAGAGTATCCGTGATATGAAATGTAATAATAGTTACTCTGTGTGTTATAAGCTTTCACCAATCTTTGTTGCAATCTATTCTTGCTTTACACCTACGAGCACTAACCTTCAAAGTGCATCTATTTTCCAGGCGCTGCCTGCGCTGGTCAACATTGTAAAGTGCTTTCGAGTAACGCTGTAACTACTGAAATAAAACAAACACAAACATTAGCGTGCTCGTCATGATAAAGCGCGATGCTGCACTTATGGGGTTACCACTTCATCATTACTCATACTTACCTATAAAGCTTTCCTTTACAATCTGTTCCTATAGTCCTGCTGTGTGTCCTCCTGAGCTGCTGACTATCTCGAATGTGGCTGAAAAGTAAATCGTTGTCAAGGCAACGTGTATATCTAAAATGGCCGAATGCGACGAAGTGTACCGCCCATCTTGGTGTGGGCTAATAAAATCTGCCTGATGTGAATAACTGAAAAATGCTAACTCAAACTGCTGATATTACTTAACTGAAGCCTGTTTGTTGTCCCAAAGCACAACGTAATTATAGAGTGTATATGCGAGTACACTCGATGTCAAAGATGAAGAGATACCTGTGTGGATCATGTGTTGTTGTTAAGTGCACAATAAAGTTGTGAAAAAAATGAGTGGGCAATATCCATCTGCATTCTAGTAGGTATGTAGTGGATGTTCACGGATACTCTTTCTGTCAACTAAATGCAACATTTTATGTTGACGTAATATTAGCATTATGTTATGCCATTTAATGATGAGAGTACATTGATCAATTGAAACGTGGATCTTGCAATAACCATCAAGGACTGTATTCCAAGTAACTAATTATGACATATTTGTTTTTCTCTCTTCTTTATGTGTTATTTGTGAATTGTCTCTGTTTATTGTGGGTACCCTGTCTTGCTAAATGCCTTCCTAACATGTTTATTGCAACACTAATTACATGATGTTGATTTTCTTGATTATTGATGAATAATTTATACATGCTTGCGTAGTTTTACCCAGCTCTGAAGAAGGAAACGGTGATTTCCGAAATGCATTAGCCATAGGGTTGTTAATTTGCCTATTAAAAAACAGGCTACAAATTGGTGTCGTTTAACCAATGACAAACATTCATTGATTCACATTTTTTGTGGATTACAAAATATCATTTATACATCATGTGAACTGTTTTTATTTATGATTATATATTTTTTGATCAAGTAATTTACACAAATATTTAGCCATTCGTGGGAATTACAGGTGTGCGGCCCGCACTGATGGCTAATTAGCCTAGGTCCTTTCTACTACAGTCTATCATTAGAGCCCAGCACGGAGGCACTATTCAGTGGGCTGCACCCTACTAAGCAACTCAAAACCAATTAAGAACATTATATTAAGAAATTCCTCAAAATCAAAGAGAACAGAGCTGTGCACCCTCTCCCTCGCTCCATTTTTTCAGAACTGTAATACTAGCCTGCTTGATCTAGACAGAATTTTGAACACTAACCTATGTCACATCTAGACAGAATTGTGAAGACTAGCTTTGCGTCACATCTAGACAGAATTGTGAAGATTAGCATTGCGTCGTATCTAGACAACTGTAATACTAGCTTCTGTCATATCTAGACAGAATTGTGAAGACTAGCATTGCGTCACATCTAGACAGAATTGTGAAGACTAGCATTGCATCACATCTAGACAGAATTGTGAAGACTAGCATTGTGTCACATTGTTAAGATGGATTTCTGAACTCTGACCTGGTGGGCAGAGGTTCAGAGGGCCAGCGTAGTTTCTTGGAACAGGGTAGCCTTCTGGACAAGTAAAACCAATAAACAGTAGCATAGGTGGCGGTCAGGACTAGGTCTCAGAAGGTTGAGTGTGATTGAAAACCCACAATGAGCACACACAGCAAACAATAGCACAAATTACTCTCAGGTGTATATTACAAATATAGATATATTTATTAAAGGCCTTTTAAGTAAAACACAAAGTAATTATTCAGTAGTAATAACAAAACTAACACAACACAAATCTAGCAAACATATATACATCAACCAATGGCTAAAGGGGATATTACTAGGTGCAGTTCCACAACCTGTAAAGAAAGGGGTTATACCGTGTGAATAGCTCTGTGGCAGTCCTTCACAATTCAAACCCTAACTTGAGAGATATTCCAGTCCCTAAGATGAGTGAAGCCTTGAGCTCAAAAGTACTTTCAGTACTGGCGCAGGCGATTGTGTGGTTAAGTCAAAACAGGGTCTCTTTCCAGGGCTGTAGCGACTCGGGAAGGTGGGTGAGGTAGTGAAGAATATGTAACCACTATTCGAGGCGGTCTCCCCAAGAGGACAGAAGAGGATCCAAGAATTGGGAATAGCTCGGTAGCACAGGCTACCTCGTTAAAGAAGAGTGGCCCTCAGGGGACAGTTATGCATAAAAATGGATGGATGCGCCAGGGGCCACCAGTAGGAGTTGCAAGTACTCACCAATCGTCGGCGCACTCGAGACCAAACTATGGCAGTCGAGTCCACTTCGGTCACAGTTTCAAATCCTGCAGCTGCGCGGCTCTGCGTCTTTCAGGGGCTGCGTTCCAAGAATGATTCTGTGGTGGGACAGTGGCAATTTCTCCACTCCTGGTGAAGGCATCAGGCCAGTTCCACTGCAGTGAGTCTGAGGGCACAGTGGGGCACAGCAGCAAGGCACCCATGAAGTTCCTCACCACAGCTCAGCGACACAGTGACCATGTATGCTCGGGTTCAGGCGTACTCTCCTGATTTCAGATCTAGGAATGCTAGGTGTATGAAACTCAGGAGGAGAGTGCCTTATACCCTGAGCTTTACAGCCTCCAAAGGCTCAAGTAAAAACACGAGACAGCGGCCGTTCAGGGCAAAGGTCCTGTATGAGCTGGTCGGTTCACTGGGCGTTCCCGGAAAAGTTCCGAAGAGGCTAGTTTTCAAGTTAAGTTGGAGGTGCCAAGAATAGTTAGTCCCACTATTTGTCAGGTCCTGATTTCCTCGTCTCCAGGAGCCGCTGAGCTCACGCAGACCACCTCAGACATTCGGGCAACTACTGATCTAAAAACAACAGAAGTCCCAATGCCCTGGGGGGAAAGGGGAAGCGGATAAAATAAAAATAAAACAGACTTCAACCTTCAACTGGGTTGAGAATCTGTTTTTCTCCTAATTTTACTGTGAGAAGCTGATGTATTCCAGGATAGCAGTTTGTACCTTTTTATTCTGTGAAAACTGTTTAGAAGGGTATCTTTCAAGTTTTAAGTCTCTCTTTAGACCTTCAACTGAACTGTTTCACATATTCTCTGGTAGGTTTACTGGAATACCTTTTAATTACCAAGTTTTTAGTTCAAAGGAACTTTTGATTAGAAGGCAGAAGAGTCCTAACTTCTAGTGTTACACCTTGGGTGATCTCAGAGTGATAGGAGCGTAATCGGCAACTTAAAAAATGCATTTTATTCCTTCTTTGTATCCTTTAATATAGTTGGTTTAGTTCAAACTTTTCTAGAGATTCAGAAATGCTTTCTAAGTAGGGTAGAACACCAACTCCTTAGATAATTCTAAACCCTTGACATGCTGACTCTACAAATATTGAGCATGAGCACTTTGTAGTACAGTTTTACAAATGTTCAGATACGTCTTTGACAGAGCAAGCGCGTAATCCCAAGTACTGTGCTTCCGTGCACCAAGAAATCACAAACCTCTTTTTCAGATCATGCGCATAATCCTAGGTACTGCTCACATGTGTGCTCCAAGATTGCCTGATCTTGTCGGAGCGATCCACTACTCCTTGACAAGCAACAAACCAAGTCCTTTGAACATGCACACAATAGTTTGAATGTAGACACTAGTCTTCAGTCATGCGCTAAAGAAGTAAATGATCCTCACATTAACACTACCTTTAACACATGCGCATAAAGGTCAGGAAGGGACATCAATACTGAGCTGCAGCGCATGAGTTTCAAACGAGAAAAAACAAGCAATAGTTTCTAGACGGCACAATTTTAAATGTGTGCCACCTCTTAAGCAATTTTCTAACTAATTGCCTAAACTAAATAAAAATATTTTAATAAAGCTTTTTCTCAGAAAAGGAGGTTCCGACTCCAACAAAATCCAGTCACTAATTAGAGTGCTGTGCTCCTACCACAAACTGTGGTTGTCTTGTCCCCCCATGGATGTTGACTTTTTCAGACAGGCTTTCTCACAAATGTTCCTGAGTAGGGCCAAAAATTAGAGGCCTTCTGGCTCGGGACCTTCCTAACTGAGGATAAAAAATGAAAGGCAGTTGGAAAGGTCAGACGAAGCTTCAAGTTCAATTGTCCAACTATCAACTACCCTGTTCAACTTGGCCAATAAGCTTCTCCGTCACTAGCAGCCATGATGGCTTGGGAAATCCTCTGCCTGTAAATAACAGTCAAGGACCAAGCAAATTTAAAAAATCACCCAACCCTAGAAACCTAAACCCAAATCACTCTCAGTTAAATGCCCCAGACCAGAACCTGACAGTACCCCCTCTTCAGGACCTGACCTCAGGGTTTAGTTTTAAGGGATTTCTCTTTTGGAATCTGGCTACTAATAATGGAGCATGTACATTCTCTGCAAATTCCCATGATCTCTCCGCTGGTTCATAGCATTCCCACTCAAATACTGTAATGTTCTCCTTAATTTCCTAGCACCCAGAATCGCTTTCACCTCATACTGGTCTGACTCGAAATCAGCTAAAACCAGGGAAATAACAGGACTTAATCTTGTGCCTTTAATCACAGGTTTTAGTAAACTGACGTGAAAAGTCAGACAAGTCTTTAAACTGGTGGGTAATCTCAATTTAACTGCCACTGGATTAATTCACTTTTCAATTTTAAAAGGCTTGACAAATTTGGGACTGAACTTCTTTTTTCTCTTAATCTTCAGGAATTTAGTAGAAAGCCATACCAAGTCTCCAACACGGTTTTTAGGTCTAGCCTTGCATTTCTCATCAGCAAACTTTTTATAACTTTCCTTACTTAACTGCAATGCCTTAGATGCCTTTGCCAAACTCTCTGGCATGGTATCTAATCTCTCCTCAACAGTTGGATTGTATGACGCTTCCTGCACCAACTCACGAAGGAACCTTGGATGAAATCCCCTACTGCAGAAGAAAGGAGACATGCAGATTGAGTCCTTCTTTTAATTATTATAAGCGAATTCCGCCAACCAGAAAAGATCATCCAACTCTTGTTTTCTTGCCAATAGCATTGTATATATTTTTCTAACTCCTGACTGATTCTCTCAACTTGGCCATTCATCTCGGGATGATAACCAGAAGTCAACTGAACCTCTGTTCCAAGTACTTTGCAAAAGGCTTTCCGGGACTTGGAGATGAACTGCGCTCCTCGGTCGAAATTATCTGGTTAGGTAACCCATGCAAACGTACCACTCCTTCAAAAAATCTTTCCACAAGGTTACAAACGGATGCCTTCCCCTTTTTTGGAATAGAATGACCCTCTTTGGTCACAGTCCACCACCACCAAAATCGTCGTACAATCATGATCTTCCAGAAGACCCACAATGAAGTCCAAAGGAATTGTGTGCCAGTGGCGAGGTGGAACTGGCAAAGGGTTTAACAAGCCAGCAGGTTTCCATACTGCATATTTAGATTTAGCACACATTTCACAAGTCTTCACATAATTGAGAGTATCAACTCTCATGCTCTTCCACCAAAAATGTCTTTGCACCATTTCTAATGTCTTCCTGAAACAGATGACCCATCAAAACTGAATCAAGACATTCCTTCAACATCCTCACCCTCAACTTCTTACTGGGTAGGAAATGTTTATTTCCTGCGAAAGGCA
This sequence comes from Ambystoma mexicanum, assembly GCF_040938575.1. NCBI lineage: Eukaryota > Metazoa > Chordata > Amphibia > Caudata > Ambystomatidae > Ambystoma > Ambystoma mexicanum. The sequence continues at coordinate 282,969,239 of NC_090938.1, read as the reverse complement.
GATCTTCAGAGATAACTCTAATTGGGTCATTATGTACCCATTCTTTCATTTGGTCCATTGACATTACCTGTTGAATCTCTAACTTCAAATCTTCACTCACAATTCTATTTGCTGGAACAAAATGTTCTTCTGAAATCACAGGTTTAGGGATGATTTCCAACTCTCGTTCACTCCCACGGTACTGTCTAGACAAGGCATATGCTTTACCATTCAACTTGCCAGGACTAAATGTCACGATGAAATCAAAATCGGCAAAAATCAAAGACCATCTCAATTGTCTTGGAGTAAATGTTTTGGCAGATTTTAAAAATAACGAGTTTCTGTGGTCGGTGAGAACAGTTACAGTGTGTCAGGCCCCATCAAGTAATGTTGCCACTCCACAAATGCTGATTTTATCGCTAATAATTGCTTGTTCATAATTGTGTAGTTGTATTCAGCAGATGAGTTTTTTTTAACGAAAACTAGGCCACCGGATGAAGCGGAGCGGTTACTTCATGTCGTTGAGATAGAACTTCTCCCATTGCTATGTCTGAAGCATCCACCTCCACAAAGAACATTTTAGATGGATCATGGTGAAGCAAAATATGACCTGAAATGCATTTTTTCTTGAGAATTTTAAATGCCTTTTCAGCCTCCTGCTTCCAAACAAACTTCACTCCTTTCTTTAAAAGTTTAGTAATGAGAGTAATGATTTAAGAAAAACCCTCAATAAATCTACAGTAGAAATTAGCAGATTCAAGAAAATGTTGCACTTCCTTAACACAAGTAGGGGTCGGCCAACTCTTATTATTTGGACCATCTTAACATCCATTTTCAAAACTTGAGGAGAGATTACAAAACCAAGTAATTCATCCACTTGAGTGTGGAATTGACTATTTTCCAATTTGGCAAAAAGGTGATGCTCTCTTAACTTTTCCAACACTAATCAAACATGTTCCTGATGTTGTTTTTCATCTACAGAGAAAATCAAAATATCGTCAATATAAACCACAACAAAAAAATCTAAGCATTTCCTGAGAACATCATTAATAAAAAAGTGGAAAGCAGGTGGGGCATTACACAGGACAAACAGCATAAATTGATATTCGAACAAACCAAACATGGTCTTAAAAGCCGTTTTCCACTCCCCCCCGTTTAACCCTGACCAAATGATAAGCCCCCCTGAAATCCAACAAATTGTTGCTTCCTGGATTCTATCTAACATTTCTGAAATCAGTGGCAGAGGATAATGATTTTTTATTGTAACCTTATTCAATGAACTATAATCAATACAGGTTCTCAACTTTCTTTCCTTCTTAATGACAAAAAACAAAGGCAAGGCTGCTGAGGACTGTGAGTGTCTAATAAATCCCTTAGCTAAATTCTCCTCAAGATATTCTTTAAGATACTCATTCTCTTTTTCTGTTAACGAATACACCCTACTGCTAGGCAACAAGGCACCATCATCCAGATCAATTTTACAGTCATAAGACCTATGTGGAGACAATTCTCCATCCTCAACCTCATAAACATCTTCAAAATCTCTGTACACTTCAGGAAGAGCTCACCGAACTGCCCCAATGGAATGACACTTGCCCCCCATCATAAGCCAAAGCTACTATCCTGTTGCTGTCCTCATTGCTCTCTTTTGTGAAATGTTCATAACCGAAAAAGTTTCCTACAAAACTCTGATTTGAATGCCACCACCCTCTTACTCCAATTAATAACAAGATTGTGAGAAGTAAGCCAAGGCATGCCCAAAATGATCTGTAACTGGGTGCATCAATTAATTCAAATACTATATCTTCTCCGTGATTCCCTGCCATAGACATCTCTAGAGTAATTGACTCATGAGTGATGGGCCCTGAAGTCAAACTGGAGCCATCTACTGCCCTGATCTGACCAACTGTTTCTTTTTGAACCAGAGGAATTACCAGGGACTTGGCCAACCCCCCAATCCATGAAATTATCTCTGGCTCCAGAATCAATCATAGCCAGACCTGAACCCTTCAACTTCCCAAAAAATGAAAGGATACAGGTATGGTTATGTGTGGTACAGCTGCCTGGAGAGTGTTAGCCACCCGTTCTGTTCCTGGTGGGATCATGGTATTAGATGACTGAAACTTCTTAGGTGTATATGGGCAATTTCCCAGAAAGTGTCCACTCCTTCCACAATACAGACACAAATTATTTGCCCTATATCTTTCGTTTTCTTCCATGGATAAATGACCCAGAGCCTTGCTACCAACAACCTCAGAGTTACTGTTATCCTCCTTAATCGATCATTCATTTCTTGGCCTATCAAACCACTGAAACATTCTCCCATCTCCAATACCTTTCCGACGCTCATTCCTTCTCTCACCCAAACGAAAATCCATTTGCATTACCAAATCAATAAGAACGTCACAAGAAGTAGGTTGATCAACAATAACAGCCAAAGCATCTTTCAATTCGCCCCTCAACCTACGTTAAAACAATGAGGTCCTCTTTTCTTCAGGCCATTGACTCTCCAGAATTAACAATTTAAATTAAGTGATATAGCTAACCGGGTCTATATTTCCTTGTTTCAAATCAAGTAGCTCTCCATCAACTTCATCTGAAATGTGCCTTTTTCCAAACATCTTTTTAAATTCTTCCTTAAACAAAACCTTTAAGAATAGGATTCAGCTGACCAACCAGAAGAACCGACCAAGCAACCGCCTCTCCAGTTAAATAGGATAGAACAAAAGTTACCCTTGCTGTCTCTGTTGGAAACCCTTTGGGGTCTACAAAGAAAATGTAACTCGCACTGAGTAAGAAATATGGAAAACCTCTTAGAGTCCCTCAAAACGCTCTGGGGGAGCTAGTGGTACAGGGACTTGAAAAACCCCTAACCCTCCAGAAACTTTGAACCTATAACATCTTCCCTAACTAACACGGGAGGTTGCTCTCCAGAATCCGAAAATGTAGTTTGTAGTGAAGCTTACATTTGGGATATTATTTCCCCCAACTCGTCAACCCTCCTATTAATTTAGCATTCTCTTGATGGGCCACGTTTGACTTCTCCCTCAATTCCTGAAGCAAATCCTCCAACTCAGCCATCCTGTCTAAAAGGAGATTCAAAAGCTCAGATGGACTTCACTCTTTATTGGACTTTCATTCTGTCAGGTCCTAATTTCCTCCACAGATCTCCTCAGACGTTCAGGCAACTGCTGATCTAAAAACAGCAGAAGTTTCAACGCACCCGGGGGGAAAAGGGCAAGAGGATAACATAATAAACAGACCTCAATCTTCAACTGGGTTGAGAATATGTTTGTCTCCTAATTTTACTGCGAGGTGCTTATTTATTCCAGGATAATAGCTTGTACCTTTTTATTCTGTGAATACTGTTTTGAAGGGTATTGTTCAAGTTTTAAGTCTCTCTTTAGACCTTCAACTGAACTGTTTCACATATACTCTGGTAGGTTTCCTCGAATACGTTTTCATTAGCAAGTGTTTAGTTCAAAGGAACTTTTGATTAGAAGGCAGAAGAGTCCTAACTTCTAGTGTTACACCATGGGTGATCTTAGAGTGTTATGAGTGTAATCAGCAACTTCAAACATGCACTTTATTGCTTCTTGTATCCTTTAATATGGTTGGTTTAGTTAGTTCAAACTTTTGTAGAGATGCAGAAATGCTTTCTAAGTAGAGTAGAACACTGACTCCTTAGATAATTGCAAACCCTTGACTTGCTGACTCTGCAAAGATGGAGCTCGAACACTCTGGAGTAAGGTTTTACAAATGTGCACAAACGTCTTTGACAGAGCGAGTAATCCTAAAAACTGTGCATGCGTGCACCAAGAAATCAACTGAAACGTCTTTTTCAGATCACGCGCATAATCCTAGGTACTGCGCATGTATGCTCCAAGATTGCCAGAACTTGTCGTAGTGATTCACTACTCCTTGACAGGCAGCAAACCAAGTCCTTTCAACATGCGCACAGAAGATTTAGTGCACACAATAGTTTGAATGCAGACACTAGTCTTCAGTCCTGCGCTAAAGAAGTAAATGATCCTCATATGAACACTACCTTTTTATCACATGCATATAAAGTTCAGGAAGGGACATCAATACTGAGCTGCACTACGTCAGTTTTCAAATGAGGAAAAACTATTTTTTCTAGAAGGCACAATTTTAAACGTTGCACACCACCTCTTAAGCAAGTTTCAAATTAATTACCTAAACTAAATACTAATATTTGAATAAAGCTTTCTATCAGAAAAGGAGTTTCCTACTCCAACAAAATCCAGTCCCTAATTAGAGCGCTACAGTCCCACCACAAACTCTGGTTGTCTTGTCCCCCGTAGATGTTGACTTTTCACACAGGCTTTCTCACAGATATTCCTGAGTAGGGCCAAAAATGAGAGCCCCTCCTGCACCGGACCTTCCTACTTGAGGATAAAAAATGAAAGGCAGTTGGAAAGGTCAGACCAAGCTTCAAGTTCAATTGTACACCTATCAAGTACCCTATTCAACTTGGCCAATAAACTTCTCCGTCACTAGCAGCCATGATGGTTTGGGAAATCCTCTGCCTGTAAATAACAGTCAAGGACCAAACACATGCGAAAAATCACCCAACCCTAGAAACCTCAACCCAAATCACTCAGTTAAATGCCCCAGACCAAAACCTGACACTATTCCAATGGTTGAAGTGCCCTTGCAGGCCTTCTAGGTTTGATCAGAAAAAGGGGGTGTGATGGGACAACAGCAGGCTCAGGGTCCCAAACCTTCCAGTGAGTGACCAGCGGTTCCATGGATCTGCTTAGTTGATTCAGGATACTTGGCTTGTTTACTGAGTTGGGTATGAACTCAGGAGATCGACCTGGAATTGGTGCAAGATGCCTTCTCTTATCCAAAATCTCCTTTGCGCTAAAACAAAGTGAAACCAATGAGAGATCTGCTCACATACAGCCATCCTAGAAATGGACCAATCACAGACCACAGTGGTCCCAGTCACCCCAGCACACCAGACATTCTGGTACCCAGGATGAGTATTGGAACTAGACAGCTTCAGCCCACATCCTGGAGGCACACACACAAGGCATGCAGAAGCCTGTGAAAGCTTGGATTTGCAAGGGGGTCTGAATGACCAAATAAAGCATTTCCCGGGTCTGCTCGACCTGGGAAGGCAAAGGGACAAGCGGGCCAAAGAACAGAACAAAAGGACCATATGGCATGGCTATTTAGGCACTGGCCACTGTCCTGGGCGAAACGCGGTAAACTGGGTATGGACCCTTAGAAAATGTTGAAAACACATGAAAAGTAACAGCTGCCACCAGCTCTGTCCAAGGCACATTTGTACATTCACCGAAAAATCCTTTTGGGTGTCTAGGACCTTAAAAATGAAGAGGACCCCAGCGCACTGTACTGCAAGGTACTTTGTGCACTGGTAAAATGTTACTAAGAAATAGCAACAATGTGAAAGACTAAGGGAAACAAAGTCTCCCAATACTGATTTAAGGGCATGTCAGTTTCCTCATAACAAAATGAGCAAAAGCTCAGCAGAAGGCTGGGCTCCACTGGCAAAAGTCAGGCTAGGATGGGCAGACAAAGGCAAAAAGTTGGGGGGGTACACAACTTGAGGGAAAATTACCCATAAATGGAAATCTTTCCTAATGCACATCTAGACAGATTTGTGAAGACTAGCATTGCATCACATCTAGACAGAATTGTGAAGACTAGCTTTGCATCACATCTAGATAGAATTGTGAAGATTATCATTGTGTTACATCTAAACAGAACTGCAAAGATTAGTATTGCGTCCCATCTAGACAGACCTGTGAAGATTAGCTTTGCGTCATATCTAGACAGAATTGTGAAGATTAGCCTCCATCACATGAAGTCAGAATTGTGAAGTTTAGCTTGTGTCACGGGACAAAGGCATTCAGGTTGCACAGTGGTGGGGCAAAGAGAAGGAGTGTACAAAGGGGAGGATTTGATAGTGTACTCGCAGACACGATTGCCAAACCATTACTCTGCACAAGCAGCAGAGCTAGTGGCCTTGATGGAAGCACTAAACATGTCAGAGGGCCAGGCAGTGAACATCTTCTCTGATTCGGCCTACGTTCCCTCTACTGGGCACTCAGGATTAGCAAGATTGGAAAGGAGAGGTTTTAAAAGAAGTGATGGTACTCTCGTTCAGCATGCAGCATTATTGAATAAACTACTAGAAATGTTACCGCTGCCAGTAGAGTTAGCATTAATAAAGTGCAAAGCCCATACATGAGGGCAAGATTTTATCTCAATAGGAAACAAACAAGCAGACAGAGCAGGAAAAGAAGCAGCATATATGCCCGATGGATGTGCTGTTCCCTGACGAAGAAGAAGATACCCCTAATAGCAGTATTGAAAGTAAGCAATGAAAAAGATACATTACCAGAAAACTTTAATGCAACCCTAATATTGCAGATACTTGAATTGCAGGGAGAAGCATCAGATGCTGAAAAGAAGTAGTGGAAAAGGTGAGGATGTTCTCTGTCCCCAACTGACCTGGTTTGGTGACGTGATACAATTGGCATTTGAACAGCTTCACTATCCAACCCACGTGAAGGCACCCAAGAAAGCCACACAAGATTCTGGATGTGAGCCCTGCCTCAAAATCTAAGAGTTTTGTCAGTTTGAGACTCCAACAAACCTCTGCATCTGTGGACCTGAATCCCTCTGTTCAGGACTTACTAAGTGGTATGCAAGAGCTTTCCACCGAGGTACAGAATCTGAAGGCTAAAAATGCTGCCTTAAGACACAAGATACCTACATGCAGGAAGGAGTGGTGGGCGGTGTGGTGAAGAAATACGATGCTTCTCCCAAAATGTTGTGGGAATTTTTGGATTCATGCATGGTACACTTCACTTTCAAGCCCTATTTCTATTTGACCGATAGGTTCAAGGTGGGATTTATCATATCCCATCTCACAGGCAATGCCCTTAACTGGGCTACCCCCTTAGTTGTCTCAGGAGACCCGCAATTGGACAAATATAATGGTTTTGTTCTGTCCTTAAAAGCCATGTTTGACCGGCCTAATATGGTGTTTTCTGCTCAAGAGAAATTATTGGAATTTCAGCAGGGATCACAGGATATGCTAACTTACGTCACTCGATTCAAGCAACTTGCAAAAGAAGCTGACTAGTTAGCCAAAGCTTGCTTTACACTTTTCAGGAGAGGACTTAATGAGGAAATCACAAATGAACCAGCATGGTTAACCCGGCCGGGCTGCTTTCAGGGTCTTCTTGACATGGCTATGCAAATTGTCTACTGTCTTCAGGAAACAAAATCTGAAAAAAGAAAATCTCGCTCTTTGTCCCTGTAACAAACTCCAGTGTATCCAAGCTCTCGTGAAGCACTCTTCCATGGGGGAACTCAAACACATTCAGATGGGATCTCTACAGGGACCCCCTTACTACTAAAGAAAGAAATTAGGGTTGAGTTGGGCTTGTACTGTGCTTGACCCAAACACATGGCACACAATTGCCCCATTGTCCCACGTAGGCGGTCGGGAAATGCCAACTCCTGTTCCTAAATGGAGCCGAGGTTGGGAGGTCGATACTTGTTCCTTTTTCTCTGCTACTCTAGGACCTGCATCACATTCTTCTTTGGTTGTCCTTCAGGTCTCTTTGTTGTCTGACCAAGGAGAAGTCCATTCCGTACTCACCTTGGTGGATTGTGGGGCCATGGGAATATTTCTAGATGATGAATGGGCCCGATTACATCAGATTCCATGAGAAAACAAGGAACAGATCCAGGCTGTGGAAGGAGTCGATGGATGTCCTTTCTCCTCTGGGCCTATTACACAGCACTCCAAGCCTCTTTGCTTAACAATAAACAACCATCAGGAGTATGTTTGTTTCAATATCATCAAGGCAGCCCGCTACTCAGTGGTTTTGGGCATGCCATGGCTTCACCGACACAACCCTTTTATAAACTTGTCTGTGGGTTCTCTGTTTCTTGGGTCAGAATATTGTCTTTCCCATTGTTTGTCCAAAAATACAGACATTATCCGGAATCCACTGATTGGTTGCACGGAGTACCATCCTGTTTTTGTTTCAAACCTCAATCGGGTAAAACGGGGATATCATGGATTCGCTGATGTCTTTTCAGAATCCAACATTGTCTTTACCCCCGCATCGACCTCAGGGCTGTGCCATAGAAACAGGTGAACAAGACATTGTTCCCTTTGGAAGAATGTGTATCCAGTCCACCTCTGAAAAGAAAGCCCTAAAAGAATATTTAGCTATATATATGAAGAACGGATTGACTCGACTATCTAAGTCCCCTGTTTGTGCCTCCTTGTTTTATGTACCCAAGAAGGATACAATGGATTTATGTCCCTGCTTGGACTACAGGGGACTGAATCAGTTCACTCAGAAGGATATATATCCTTTGCCCCTCATATCGGATATCTTGGAGGTGCTCTGTGGAGCAGTTCTTTTTTCTAAGTTAGATCTTCAGGGAGCCTACCATCTCATTTAGATTGAGACACGTGGAAAACGGCCTTCAGGACCCCCTTCCAATACAAGGGTCAGGCAATTGATCAGAATTGCACACACCTGATGGCCCTTTCCCTTCCCCAGAGGGATAAAAGGTAGAGTCATGGAGCACAGTATGAGCACGGCAGAAAGCACAATGAGACGGCTAATCCGGTGTGGCAATTCAAATGAAAGAGAAATGAGACGGGAATCAAGAAGGTGGCGAGGAGAGAAGTGACCTTGCCCTTTTCATCTTGGACACGTGGAACCTTCATGGAAGAGAGCCTAGGACTGTGAACAATATCACAAGTGTCTTGCAGCAGATGTCAACGTTACATGGGGCAAAGCCTACACTGATAAGCAGGAGTGATGGAAGCTCCCACGACCGTGGTACCGGCCTTGACACCAATGAAGAAGAAAAACCAAGCGGTTCATCACAGCCAGTGAGTCGAAATGGAAAATGATAAAAACTGGGCTGTGTTGAGTGAGAATCGTAAAGGGGCAAATTTGAACCACGTTCACTGAACTGTAGAAAGAACTGTAACAAGTATTGAAGGGGAGACCAGCTGCACAAGGAAACTGGCACCATGTGGATGCTAACTCGAAAGACTCTGGTCAAGCCCCATATGAGAGAAACTACAGATACCAGAAGGTCATAAGAGAGCCAGCGAATAGGTCAAAGAGGTCATACTGAGGTTTGAGCAAAATCCCTGTACAATCGAAAGACTTTGATCTACGAACTAAGTGAAAGAAAGGGAAGTGAATCCTGCAGTGAGAATAAACAAGGGAAGCAAATCCCAAGGGGCAGTCTAAAGTCCCATGGAACATTGTGTTTGGAACGGTTTAAAAAGACATTTAAGATTTGTGGAATAGGATACAAGAAGGGCCAGCGCCCAGAAGAGGGGGACCCAGGGATGAACCCGTTAACCAGCGAATATTGGAAACAAACCTTTCATTTGTTAAAGGAAATTTTCTTCTGTTATTTGAACCCCTCAGGTCCTCAAAGGCAAGAGACTTTCAAGTGAAATGAGACTTGGCTATTGACGGCCCGATAGCTGAATGTTCGAGAGTATGTCCTGAGAGCTGCCGTTAGAACTGTCGTCTTGTGCTGGAGAAGCCTGAGACTGTACTGTGCTCCGAGCTCCCATCCTGTCCCAAATGTGGGAAAGGGAGTCCCAAGCTACCGCATCCTGACATATTATTTGTGAACACTTCTTTCTTTTCTTGATAACTATCCCATACCCCTTATTTGTATTAGTTTTGAGGTTTGGCAATAGGTTTCTTAGTATAGGCCTTTTTATTTTGACACAACGCCACTAGGACTGCCCTATTTTTCATTTGATGGTAGACATTTGCTCCCATCCTCGATTTAGGTTTAGAATAGGTGTTGTTCCAACCTGAATACATAATTCATTGTTCAATAAACACCCTTGAACGTTGATCACTTGAGTCTGTCTTACTTGTTACCACCATGAGTTCCTCACATATGGTGTTAGGGTGGGATGTAACTCCATTGAAACACATTGGGGAACCCTACAATTTCAAAAACTTAGTCAGAGAGCCTCCAACCCTTCCGTTGCCACCAATGAATAAATAGGGGTTGATATCTGTAGCAGTCGGGAAGCTACAATCAACACAAAAGCTTTCATATAAACATGCAAGATATGTCAAAAGACCAACCCGCATGTTCCATTACCTTCCCCTCTGAACCAGTTGCCAATTATAGAAGTCCCCTTTTCACTAATTGGCATGGACATAATAGGACCTCTGGAAACATCTAAATTGGGCAACAAGTATGTCCTGGTGATCGTGGATTATGCAACCAGATACCCAGAGGCATTCCCAGTGCGAAATAATACCACTCAGCAAATCCTGAAACATATTCTGCCGTATTTCTCTAGGGTTGGCTTTCCCAAAGAAATACTAACAGATCAGGGTTAAAATGTAATGAGTAAGCCTATGGCTGAAGTCAAAGAGCTACTCCATATTACCACCTTGCGAACTTCTGTTTACCATCCCCAGTCCGATGGCCTAGTAGAAAGATTCAGTAAGACCTTGAAACTAATTCTGCGAAAATTGGTAGACAAGGACGGGAAGGACTGGGACCGAATGATCCCATGGGCACTATTTGCAGTGAGAAAGACTCCCCAAGCTTCCACCGGTCTTTCTCCCTTTGAGCTACTCTATGGAAGAGAACCGAGAGATGTTCTGGACATGCTCCAGGAAACCTGGGAAGAATGTGAGGAGACACCATTCCAATATCCCAAACTGCCACGAGAATGCAAGTACACATGAAATTAGTCTGGGGCTTAGTTTGTACACACATGGGAAAGGGCCAGTTACGACAAAGTAAATTTAAGATCTTTGTCTATCGGACAGAAAGTACTAGTCCTCTTACCCAAAACTGTCTCCAAGTGGTACAGACCTTATGAGATAATAGAAAGAACAGGAATGTGCATGTATAAAATAGCTCAGCCAGATCGAAAACAGAAAGTCCCCTTATATCACATTAATGACAATGATAATTATGTGTTTATATAGCGCCTTTATCCAAAGCGCTTTACAGAGCACATATTTACATACAATATCACCCAACCGAAATGGGTACTCATTTATCGACCTCAGAAGGATGAAAGGCTGAGTTGGCCTTGCCAGCATTCAGACCTGCGACCTGCAGATCACGCTCAGATCGCAGAAGTCAGCGCTCAACCCTTTGAGCTATTTTACCATCTATTAACCCCCTAAAAGAGTCAAAAAGAAAACCTGCCAGCCACCCATCCCAATGTTATAGCCTGCCTGGTTCCTGAAGACATAAATAACTTTGACTTAATTTCACCCGAGTTATCTAGCCAACAACAAGAAGATCTGAAGAACGTAATAGTCTAATTTCCTGATGTATTCTCAGAAAACTGAGAAGAGTAAAAGGTACATATCCTTATATTCAAACACCTAAAGATAAAGTAGTTCACCTAAAACCTTATTGTCTACCAGAAGTGTGTAAACGGGTAGTGATCAAGGAAGTCAACTAAATATTGAAGGCTAATATCATTGAACCTTCCTCAAGTCCATGGTCCTATCCTATCGTGTTGGTCACTAAACTCGACCGGTCCTGGAGATTACTGAATCAACATCCATCAAATTAATGCCATATTGGACTTCGATGCCTATCCCATGCCACGCATCAATGACCTAATTGACAAAATAGGAACAGCCACCTATCTATCTACCCTAGATTTAACAAAGGAGTACTGGCAAGTCCCTGTATATATATGGGCCAGACATCTCTAAGAAGTCACACTACAAGCTACACTTCGTCATATGTCTACTTCCTTTCCTCTCCTTCGCCCAGAAGCTCACTGTCTCCAGAGCTCTGGTTCTCTCTAGGCTGGACTATTGCAGCAGCCTCTTTCTAAATCTGCCTGCTGCTTCTACTCTATGCCCTCTGCAACTCATCCAGACAGAACTGCGAGACTTGTCCTTGGCCTCAAGCCCAGGGATCGTATCTCTCCAGGACTGAAATCTCTGCACTGGCTCCCAGTGGCTGCGAGGATTACATTCAAAACCCTCTACATCGTCCACAAGGCCTTCTGGGGCCTCAATACCTTCAACTCACTCTTCCTAAATATCTTCCCTCTCGAGCTCTCGAAGTGACCTTGCCCTTTTCATCCCAGACCCCTGGAACCATCATGGAGGAGAGCCTAAATCCATGAACAATAGCACAAGTGTCTTGCAGCAGATATCAACGGCACACGGGGCAAGCCTATGCCGATGAGCAAGAGTGAGGGAATCTCCCACAACCGTGTTACCGGCCTTGACTTCAATGAAGAAGAAAAGCTAAGTGGTTCATCACAGCCAGTGAGTTGAAAGGGAAAACAATAAGAACCGAGCTGTGTTGAGTGAGAATCGTAAGGGGCAAATTTGACCAAGTTCAAAGAACTGTAACAAGTATTGAAGGGGAGACCAGCTGCAGAGGGAAACTGGCAGCACATGGGTGCTAACTCGAGAGATTCTGGTTGCGCCCCATGTGATGCTGGAAATGCATTGGAGGAACAGGGCCTCCATGTCCTTGCCCTGTACTCCCTTATCATGTGTGTGTTCTGTGCTGTTTTCTGCACAGGAGTCCAGTTGGGACTCCTGCAGAGCAGCTCTTCCTCTTTTTGGTTATGGTGAATGGAGACCCTTGGGATAACCTTATGGCTCTCATGGGTGGGGGTACAACCCTGTACTCCTAGTGTATGTTTTGGGGCACCTGTGTGTGGCCCACAGAGCAGGATAGGGGCTGGTGGCAGCTCCATGCTGAATTTGACAGGTTCTCTGAGTATCCTTCTTTTTGGGATACCCAGGCCCTACCATTGGAATCAGTGGATTCCTGATAGAAGGCAATATGGCCCCTTGGTTTCTATTATCTGTTACCTTGTTTTTCCCAAAGTCCTGGGAAGCCCCGATTCTGTCCCTTCCCCTGACTGGCTGTTGGGTGGAAGAACCATATATGGTATTGTGGGGTAGGTCCAGGCAGACTGGGTGGAGCCTTCCCAGTGACTGTATGTTGTGGGTACACCCATGGGGTGGGACCTGGGTGAATGGAGTGTATGACCAATATGCATTCCATGTTATGGGTGCCTGGTTTCTGTGTGTGTGACACAATGATTGAGACAGCCTTGCCCAAAACGGACATGAATGCAGTTTGGTGTGGGGAAAGGCTGGGTGCTTACCCCAATCCACATTCCTTGGGTTGGGTGTCTGGGTGGAAGTGAATAGCCTGAATGCACTGTGAGCCCAATTGGCTGGCTGCCTGCCTGCCTGCATGAATGCCCTTGTGTCTGATTGGCTGACTGAGCTTCGCTCAATGAGGGACAGATGTGTATATGTGGGGACCGCTCACTTTTTTATGATATGATTGGTTATTTATAACGCGCTTAATACGCAGAGGTTTCTAAGCATGGAATTGAACCTGTGTTGCTCCATGTCGTCTTGTTTCCAAGGCAAGCACGTTGCCCCTGAGCTATCCTCCTGAGACCTTTGCCAATTTGTTCAGAAGCTGAAACTTCAAGCTGCTTATACTTGAAGCCCAGATGGAAGATGAATTGCTGCTGCTTTCCTTTGACAAAATCTGAAAGCTGTTGAGTCTGTCGAGGACTGATCCGAGAAAGGACCTGGCTAGGAGACCTCTCTCCAAGCTACGAGGGAACATCGTGCAGAAGCTGATCTTCACAGAGGCACTGTGGAACCAGTCCCAAAAGGCTGTCGACCGGTGACGGGGTGCGCAGAGGAATCTCGAAGTAAAGCAGCCGGACATCGAGGCCATCGAAGTCCATCGACCGGGGTTCGGTGGATTTCCGTAATCACTGGAAGCCAGTCGAGTCATGTTGCCCTGAAGTGGGGACAGCTGGACACTGTGCTGCTCGATGACCGGAGCCGCAATGCTCGACCTTTGCCTAAGAATATTAAACAGAGGGCTCCCTTGCCATCACCGTCGACCGCTTTGTCCCGCCGGAGATAGTCAAGGTCGTCGACGACCGAGGAATATCCGCCAGTGGGTTTCCTGCCACCCGAAGTCCACAAAGATGCTGACAAATGAAGATCCGAAACCCAGCTATGGTCGAGTTCTGTTGGTCGACGCCGACGCCGCTGCCGGGCCTACGTTATTCACCTAGTCTTCTTTGCGGCACCAACATCTTTTCATCGAGGAATCTCAATGCCAGGGTTCACATTTTTCTATGACACTCGATGCCCTGGGGCTCCTGCTTTTAAGGGAGTCCACCCTCGAGGGATCCGCCGACGAAAAGTTGAAGAAATTCTGCTAACTCGGGTACATTGGGGTAGTTGAACATTTTTGACCAGGAAACAAGTCTATTTTAACATTAGTAGACAGGGCTTGTTAATACACTTTAATACCGGTTGCCGAGGTGGGGGGATCCTCACACAGAACTGTGTCTTAGTAACTAAAGTACCATAATACCATTGTTTGAACTAACTTGTCTTCCTTCCTATGTCCTATGCTGATACACATTACTGTTTGATTTGTGTGCCATTAGAACTGTCAGCAGTTGGTGCATTTTAAAGAAGTGAATAGTTAAGTGTAGTACCACATAGATATTGGGGGTCATTACGAGGTTGGAGGTAGCCATGGCGCTGTTAGCGCCATGGCTACCCCCATACCGCATACCGGGTCCGGGTTCCCTGAATGGGGAAATACCAGGCCATTCCAACCTTGGAGGACCTGGTATTTCCCCATTCAGGGAACCCATCCCCAGTCCCATTCGAGCCCCCCCATAGGGCTCAATGGGAATGGGGACCATGCTAACAACGGGCCCGTTAATAACGGGCCAGTTGTTGGCATGCTGGTCCTTCAGCAGGTCCCGCTAAGGGACCTCGTAATGCGGCAGTAAGGGGTTGACGGCTCCGACACCTTTACCGGTGCCATTAACCCCTTACCGCTGCACTCGTAATGAGGCCCATGGTATATATTTGCCATACTAGATTTGCCAAAGTACAAAGTGTGTTATCAATTGTGTATATATATGGAACCTTATTGTTATATAAAGAACTGTGTTAGCACATAACATAGTGTGTGGACATTCGTTTGTGGGGGGTTTGGGGACTGCACTGTACTTAAGAACTAGCCTGCATCACCTCCTGAGAGTTTAAGCCTTGGTTGCTCGTCCATTCTACCATGTAGAGAATCTTGGCTGGGGTGCTCTGTGCTTCTACTCTGCCATATAGAGGGCAGGAGTACAGATACCCCCTCCAGTCTTTACACCCATATGAGAGAAACTACAGATACCAGAAGGGTGCAGGAGAGCCAGCAGAATAGGTCCAGGTGGTCATACTGAGGGTCAAGCAAAATCCCCATACAATCGAAAAACTTTGATCTACAAACTAAGTGAAAGAAAGAGAAGTGAATCCCGCAGTGAGAAGAAACAAGGGAAGCCAATCCCAAGAGGGGCAAAGTCTAAAGTCCCAAGAAACAGTGTGTTTGGAACTGTTTAAAAAACACATTTATGATTTGTGGAATACAATACAAGAAGGGTTAGCGCCCAGAAGAGGGGGACCCAGGGGCGAACCCATCACCTAGCGAACTTTGGAAACAAACTTCATTTGTTAAAGGAACTTTTGTTCTGTTATTTGAACCCGTTAGGTCCTCAAAGGCAAGAGACTTTCAAGTGAAACGAGACTTGGCCAGCGACGGCCCTGATAGCTCAAAGCTCGCAAGTGTGTCCTGAGAGCTGCCATTAGAACTGTCGTCTTGTGCTGGAGAAGGCCGAGACTGTACTGTGCTCCGAGCTTCCTGTGTCCTAAATATGGGGAAGAGAGACCCAAGCTACCGCACCCTGACATATTATTTGCAAACACTTCTTTCTTTTCTTTTTTTTTTTTAAAACTTCTTTTTATTATTAGCGTGGCAGCAAAACACAGGCGAACAGCGTCAGGCAGAAGCAATGTAAAAGAACAGCGTACATAGCGTAGGTATGCAGAAGTTACTACACATGATGAACAATCAAAGAACAAAATACAGTCACATCGTGAAAAAGGACATCAGGAAACTATGACAGGGCTGAGGACCCAAGCTGGTGGGGGGAAGCGGGTGAGGAGGAGGTGTCCTGAATCTCGACTAGATCAGACATATAGGAGCGGAACCTGAGCCAGATGTTTCTAGGTCTGGAGTGAATGGGTTGTAAGTGGGACCAGGTTTCCTCGGAGTCAGAGGCCCACGTGACCGCTCTCAGCCATTGGGCATGTGTGGGAGGCAAGGGGCGAAGCCAACAGAGCAGGATGGAGCGCACCGCGAGAAGCAGGCAGAGACCAGCTAGTTTCTTGGAATCTCGGGGGAGGCCTGGGAGATCATGGAAGAGGCATACCAGCGGAGAGAGAGCAATGGGGTGGTCAGTTACAGCGGACACTGTCGAGCAAACGGCCTCCCAGAACTGTGCGAGGCGGGGGCAGGACCAAATCATATGGATGTAGTCGGCATCGTCCTGACCGCATCTGGGGCAGCTGGCAGGGTGGTCGATGGACATACGGTGTAGTCTGATCAGGGTATGGTGAAATCTGTGAAGCACTTTGAATTGGATAAGTTTAAACCGGGAGTTGAGGGAAACCCGTTGCGTGCGTTCGCATAGGTGGGTCCAGCGATCATCGGACATCTCAACACCGAGGTCTGCCTCCCAGACACGTTTCAGTTTAGCAAAGTCTGGGATCGATCTGGATTGCAGCATGGTATATAACCTAGAGATCTTACCCCTCGTAGGGCTGGGGGAGGTGAGCTCCTCAATGGCGGGGTCGTCAGGCGGCAATGCAGGGAATGTTTGGTAATGTCGCTTAAGGGTCCTACGAAGGGATGCGTATTGAAGCCATACACTCCGGTCTCTTCTCAGGGGCAAGGGGAGGTCGGGCCACTCGACGAATATACCCTGGTCAAACACGTCGCGTAACAGCTCGAAGCCCGCGTCCGCCCATCGGCGAACCGTACCCAATGGAACCCGCAGGACCCCAGGGAGAAAATTCCAAAGTGGGAGATTGCCATGGAAGGCATAGGTAATCCCGGTCAGTTTCCACATTTTTGCCAGTGCAACGGCTGTGCAGGCGACCGGATTCTGCGAGCCCCGAGCCAAGGGAGCGGGTTGCAACACCAGGGAGCGGATGTCTCGGTCAATCACTGCAAGCCTCTCAAGTCGGACGTGCGGGGCAGGGTCCGTGGTATTAAACCAATAGGAGGTGTATTGGATTTGTGACGCCAGCCAGTATTTAAGAAAGTTAGGGGCACCAAAGCCCCCGTAAGACATGGGAGTGGAAAGGGTCCCGATTTTAAGGCGGACCGCACCCGAGTTCCAGAGAAAGGAGTTCACGGTGCGAGACAAGTCGCGAAAAAAGCCCACCCCCGGCCACAGGGGAACGTTAGCGAACCTATAGAGCAGCTGGGGCAATACCACCATCTTCAGCAGACCTATCCTGCCAGCCAGAGAAATCGTGAGTTTGTCCCAGACCTGGATCTTAGCCGTCAAGTGTGTGAGATACTCCTGATAGTTTTCATGGAAGGTCAGCTCGTGCTGGCGAGTCACCACCGTCCCCAGGTAGGTAAATGTGGTTTGGGCCCATGTGAAACCGAAGGTGTCGGGAGGGGGAGAGGTACATTCCGTGAGCGGAAAAAGAATGGATTTCGAGCAATTCACTTTAAGGCCCGAGACTCGACCGAAACGGATAATGTCCGCCAGTATAGGGGGTAGGTTGGTGGAAGGGGGAGCGTACAAACAGCAACATCCGCATAGAGGGACACTATGTCCGTCTGTCCCACGGAGCGGAGACCCCTGTGAGCATGGAGTTGGCGGAGCATGTCGGCGAAAGGCTCGATTGCTACCGCAAAGACCAGGGGAGAGAAGGGGCACCCCTGTCTCGTTCCCCTGGCGATCTTGAAAAGGGGAGAATAACGGTCGCCAGTGCTGACCCTGGCAACCGGCTCAGAGTAAAGCATTCTGACCCAGGACAGAAAAGAGGGGCCGAATTTACAGCACTCGAGGACCCGCCACAGATACCTCCATGAAACCGAGTCGAATGCCTTTTGCATGTCAAGGGCAACAGCCACAGCGTGCGTCTCGGGACTGATTCTGACGATAATGTTGAATAGGCGCCTCAAGTTCAGGGAGGTAGAGCGACCCGGGATAAAACCGGCCTGGTCCGGGTGAATAATAGATGGTAAGAAGGGAGCCAGCCGGAGAGCCAGAGCCTTGGCAAATATCTTGACATCGCAGTTTATGAGAGAAAGTGGGCGATACGAACCGCACTGCGAAGGGGGTTTACCGGACTTAAGTAGTACTGCGATTGTGGCCTCATGGAGAGAAGGGGGGAGCACCCCGGCCTCAACGGACTCCTCCCAGAGAGCCAGCAAATGAGGGAGCAGTTGTGACTTGAAGCGTTTATAGAACTCGACCGGGACACCGTCCGAGCCAGGGGTGCGGCCCGAAGATAGGGAATCAATAGCGGCCGACAGCTCCTCCCGTGTGAGTGGGGAGTCAAGGGAACCCGCGGTCTCCGGAGACAGAGTTGATAAAGGGAGGGCCTCGAGAAAGGAGTCAATCTCCGCCAGCGATACCTCATCAGCATTGGAGTACAGGGA
Organism: Ambystoma mexicanum; assembly: GCF_040938575.1. Classification (NCBI taxonomy): domain Eukaryota; kingdom Metazoa; phylum Chordata; class Amphibia; order Caudata; family Ambystomatidae; genus Ambystoma; species Ambystoma mexicanum. The sequence continues at coordinate 282,950,669 of NC_090938.1, read as the reverse complement.
TTCGTAGAAGGTAAAAAATTCCATGTTGACCTCCTGTGAAGAGACCGCCATAGAGCCATCAGATCTCTCAACCCCGAGAATGTGCGGGGACCCCGTCTCGTGCCGGATCAACCTAGCCAGAAAGCGGCCGGGGTGCTCCCCCTCCCCATACCTCCTCGCCATGCCAGGGTTATCGAGGAACCTCTGCTCGCGGTCCGCAAGAGAACGGAACTTGTCCAGCTCCTCCTCGATGTCAGCCAGGTTACCAGGGGTAGAGTGTAGCGAGCATGTAGCCTCCAGGGACGAAAGTCTAGATTCGCTGGAGGCGAGGTCTCTGCGGATCGACTTAAGGACCCAATTCTCCTTGGACAGCGCAATCCCTCTAATATAAACCTTGAATGACTCCCATAAGGTGGCCTGGGACGTTACCGAGCCCGTGTTGGTCTCGAAGAACTCCTCGATCGACAACTCAAGCTCGGAGCAGAACTCCGGGTCAAGTAGGGAAAGGGGTTTCAATTTCCAGTGTCGGGTGCGGGCGGGATCGGGACCCCAATCTACGGTAATGGTGACAGGAGAGTGGTCAGATAGGGTTCTCGGAAGGATCATTAGTTGTGTTACGCTCTTGACCAATACGTTAGAAATCACCCACCTATCAATACGAGAGTAGGAGTCATGAACAGAGGAGTAGAAAGAGTAGATGCGAGAATCCGGGTAGAAGAACCTCTATGCATCCACCATGGCCAGACGGGGAAGGGAAGACAGTGCGGCGTAAGCCGCCCTGGAGAGGTGACGGGGCCTGGAGCCTGATCTATCTAGAGCTACGTCAAAGATCGTGTTGAAGTCCCCACCCCAGAGGATTGGAACAAGGGGGAAGCCATCGAGAAGGGAGGTGACCTGCACATAAAAATCCGGGTCATCAAGGTTAGGGCCATAGATGTTCAGAAGAATCACTTCCTTGTGGTGCAGCATGGCGTGAAGCAATACATATCTACCCTGGGGGTCAATTGTCGAGGAGATGAGGGTAAAATGAAGGCTCTTGTGAATGAGGGTCATGACTCCCCGGCTTTGAGAGGAGTAATCAGTGAAAAACCTATGGGGACCCCAGGACTTGGCAAAACGCATGCAGTGTACAGAACGGGCATGAGTCTCTTGAAGGAAGAGAATCTTGGATCCATGGCGCTCGGCCTGCAGCTGGAGTTGTCTCATCTTTCTATAATTCCCCAGTCCCCGTACGTTCCAGCTCATAAAGGTCAGGGCACTCTCAATCACAGTGTGGCAGTGTTTGGGATTAAGTAGAATGTCAGTGACCAGAGGGTCAGGTCAACGGTCCTACGACAACAGTTCCAAGGTGCCTCAGCACAGTCTGCCTTCGCTGCCAGCGCCAATTTTCCAATAACAAAAACCCCAACATAACCCGCCCCCACCCACACCCCCCCCCAAACAGAGGGATGACAAGCCCATCCCCTTGTAAACAAAACCAAAACAAAGGCATCAGCGCCTGGGGGTCTGAAGGCCTGACTGGCCGTATCGCTCCGGGTTGCAGCAGAGCAAGTAGAACATAAGAAGCCCACAATGGAGGTGGAATGTAAATTGGACAAAGTTCTCGCCAGAAGCAGTTCGGGCGGGCCCTGCAAGTTGAACTGAGCAAGCAGGCTACGGGATGAAGGATCAACTTGGCCCCGGAACAGGAGGGCGGGAGGACCTATGCACCCCCCGTCGGGGACCTAGGATAACCGCTGAACCGAGATCAGGGGAGAGGGATCAGCCAGGGAAGTGTTCATCAATGAATTTGGAGGCCTCCTCTGGAATCGTGAAGAACACCACCTGATTGGCGTGTTCTATGCGAAGCTTGGCGGGATAGAGCATAGCATATTTGATTGAATGGTCTCGTAGCCTGCGTTTCACTGCCTGGAAGGTCTTGCGTTCCCGCTGGACAGCAGTTGAGAAGTCGGGGTAAATATGGATCCTTGCACCGCCCAGTAGTAGCTCACCTTTGAGTCTTGCGGCCCTGAGGAGGGCGTCACAGTCATGATAGTTCAATACACGGGCTATGATGGGCCGAGGAGGGGCACCGGGCCTAGGTTTAGCCACCAGGGCGCGATGTGCCCGCTCAATTGCGAAGTGTGGAGAAATCTCGGGCTCATCAAGGAGCGACAGAAGTGTGCGCTGAACAAAGTCCTCCATTGGCTCGTGAATTTCATCCTCAGGGACCCCGATAATGCGGAGATTATTGCGCCTCGAGCGGGATTCTAAATCTTCATTTTTCTTTTCCACCTCAAGGACTCGGTTGGAAAGAGCGACAACCTCGGTGCGCAGAGCCCCCAGCGCATCCTCAGCGGAACCGACCCGCGTCTCGACCTCCAATACTCGGCTGTCCGTCCTCTCAATGTGGGCCTTAATAGAAGATATGGTGCCGTTCATATCATCTACTTTTGAGTGAAGAGCAGTGAAACCCTCTCGTATAAAATCCATCATATTCTGGGACTCCGGGGCTGCGTCGGGCGGGGCGGTAGAGGCCTGCTCAGCAGCCTCCCCAGATGGTCTCCCCGCAGCCTTCGCGAACATATTGATGGAGCTCTGCTTCCTCGCACCCCCTTTGGTCATCCTGGCCGTTACGTGGATCAAGGAGGAAGAAGGGGGAGAAATGAGAGCTAGGTACTAGTGCCGAAGCACGTCCTCCAGGTCACCGGGACCGATGCGTATACCGGGGCAATGTAGGCGAGGAGCAACCAGTGGGCTCACCTAGAGTCCAGGGGGTGAAGAGAAGGAGAAGCTATGACCCCTCTTGGGCTGGAGGGCAGGTGTCGCGGAGATTGGTGGCGAAGAGGGTGTAGCAGGCCCGAGCGCGCCCAGGCGGTGTAGGATACAGTGGCAGGCGCGGAGCTCCAGAGAAGCCCGTGGGGGCAACAGCATAGTTTGTTCCCCGGCTCCGCAGCTCCAGGACACAGGCAGCCTAAGGGCAGATTGAACGTGGAGAGTGCGCCGCGGCCCAGCGGGTCACAGTGTCCAGGGCGGCCCAATAGGCCTCAGGTAGTAGTCAGCGATGTCGGGAGAGAGGCAGGACCAGGGCAGGGGGAGGGGGGGTCCGCGCCGCCCCAGGCCCAGCAGCGGCGCCGGCTCCAGTGTAGGGGGATCACTCGCAGGGTGAAATAGGCGCGAGTGATCGATCTGAGGCCACAGCAGCCAGGCACATCCCCCCCCCCCGCACGCCCCCTACCTCTCAGGTGCTCCGGTGTCGATGGGGCCCCCGGGGCACGGACCGAGGGCCCGGGGCCGGTCAGCGCCGGCAAGCCACGCCGAAATGGAGAAGGGGCCAGCAGTCAGCGGTGGTCCTGGCCGGAAGGCGCAGAGGAGTGAGGAGAGGCCCGGCCGGCCACGATGATCCGGCACGCCTCGCCGGGCGGGCGCCCCTCCCCCAGAGCGGCCCGCAGCGCCGCGGCCTCAAGTCAGAGGAGGGCCGATGCCGCCGGAGCCGCGGGGTGGGGAGAGCGGGAGGCCGCAGCCGCTGATGTGAAAGGAAGGCACAGCCCCGTCCTCGGGGGCTCGCAGCGGCTCCAGGCTGCACCCAGCCGCAGCGGCGGGGCTCCCGAAGGATCGGGCGAAGTCAGCAGGTTCTTAGGTAGCGTCGGGCAGAGCGAGACAGGATCGAGCGCTCTGCTGATCTGGAGCTCGACGTTTAGGCGGCCATCCTGGTTGCCGCGCAACAGCGCCCCCCACTTCTTTCTTTTCTTGAGAACTATCCCAAACCCCTTTTTTGTATTGGTTGTAACGTTTGACAATAGGTTATTATAGGTGTTTTTATTTTGATACAACCCCACTAGGACTGCCTTAGCTTTCATTTGATAGTCGACGCTTGCTCCCATCCTAGATTTAGGTTTAGAATAGGTGTTTTTCCAACCTGAATACAGCATTCATTGTTCAATAAACAACCTTGAATTGTGATCACTTATGTCTGTCTTACTTGTTGCCACCATGAGTTCCTCACACTTGGGGACACATGAAGTAGCTGCACCTTTAACATACACACTGGAGATTGGGCCCATTTCCCCGGGCCCCCAGGCAGATAATCACGTTTTTGGATTCTACTAAGGGTGATCCAGACACTCGACAGCCAAGGAGTAATCTGCTGATCTGTAAACCACACTACTCAGACTGTTGTCATATCGCACCTTGGTATATATTGACCTATTCTATCCTTTGAGGTACTGTGAGTCTCCGCTAGCATATATTTTCTGACATGTCTCCTACCAAAAATAAGCACAAAGGCACAATTATGGAATCCTTTTTCAATCAGGTGAAACCACGAATTCTGGACACTAACGTAGACGCTACGCAAGCTGTGGTGCAGTTGCCGCAACCTGACACTCAGGAGGACAAACTGCTGGCAGCAGAAGCCGCTCTGCGATCCTCTTTGGAGGATAAAATAGAAGAAGTAAAGGTTGATGTACAACTGCTCCACCAGGATGTGCGATCGCTTGCGGAAAGGGTGACAACAACTGAGTTGCTGCTGAAGGACACTGCCGCCACTACTGAGGATTTGTCTCCCGGTTGAAAATGCTGGAATCGAGGAATGCTCTGCTGGATTGGAGGGCTGAGGACTCGGAGGAACAGTCACATAGAAATGTACGAATGCTGGTCCTGCCGGAAGGTATTGAGGTCCGGGACCCAACAACCTACATAGAGAATCTGCTGCTGCGGGAAGTGGGCCCTGGGAAACTTTTGCAGGGATTTGCTGATGAGCGAACGCCCCGACCTCTACAAAGAAGGCCCCTTTCTAGATCACACCCCCGCCCCATCATAGCTAGAAAACTGAATTTCAGGCAACGGGAAGTAATCCTTCAGTTCTCGCGGGAGGGTGGGGAGATAAAGAGTGGCAGCTCTAACATCGATATGTATCCTGATTATACCCCTCTGGTACAACAACAGAGAAATAGGTTTGCACTTATCAAAGCGAGTTTTCGTCATATTGGGCTCAAGTACAGGCTTGTATATCCATCATGGCTTAAGGTACTACGTGATTGGAAGACACAATTCTTTGAGAGTCCAGAAGCAGCTAACATGTGGATGGAGCATAATCATCTGGAAACTAAGGGAAGCGAAAACGATAGAATGGAGGAACTCTGATCCCCATGGGAAGTCAACTACAGGCAGACACCCGGTCCCTGCTGTGAACTTGGTCGGTATTAGATCAGGCTGTCTCAGACAATGATGTCATTTGCAATCCTGTGGGATTTATTGGCCACATATGTTATAGAAATGTGAGCATCTACGAAGAGAACACATGAGAAGTTGATGAATAGGACTAGGACCTGCAACTATTATCTTGCATACCGCCATGATGCGCTGGACATCAGTAGGGGCGGGCATTGTCACCCACTGGATGATACTCCAGCCTTCCCAGTCCGAAGGGACAGTCGACATCACTTGGCTGCTGACTTAACCTTGTACCTGATTGTAATGGCATATTTGGAAGGTACCGGTGTGCATGAATGGAGTAATTCTGTTGGGCAGTGTTTGTATCCCGCGTTTTGGCGTTTGTTGTTTTGTTTAGGGTGACCGAGTTATGATAAGGGGCTTGCAATTCACGTTATAGATGTTTGGGGGATGGGTGGCTGGTTAAACCTGTTGGCCCTTACAACATAGGGTACATGCTGGTTGCAGATGCATGGATGATATACTTGGGCTATTGGATGGTAGATTGCAGTAATGCTTTCATGAGATATGGCTACATTCAGACAAGCCTAAGCGACCATGGCGCTTATTAAAATATTAACTTGGAATGTCAGGTCTTTAGGAAACTACATGCGCAGGAACAGAGTGAAATCCTATCTGCATTGTAAAAAGGTGTCTAATGCACTCCTTCAGGAGACACGCTTACTAGCAGAAGAACAGGAGTCTATCATAAACCGCTGGGGTGGAAAGGGTTATGGTGCCACATATTCCAAATTTGCCAGAGGGGTACTTATATGGGTAGTGGACCACCTACCATTTCAATTACTGGACCTTGACAGGGAGGGCCGATAAATAATCCTGAGGGGATATCTTGGCAATAGAGAAATATCCATTGTAAACTCCCATTTTCTGAACCACAGCATACCTTCCCATATCCGGATATCGTGCACTCATATTGCCTCAAGGAGAGATTTTTTTTTTATATGGGGTGGTGACTTTAATTGCGTAAGGGATACAGCACTAGCTGGATCTATACCTGACGCAGTGGCAACCCCCTCTTCCCTCGGCCACTAGTGCCTTAAAGCATTATCTGATTTAGATCTGGTGGATGTCTGGACGGAATTGCACCCAGGGTTCAGAGGGTACTCCTTTTATTCATCGCCACATAAGTTGCATACCAGAATAGATTATATTTTCATTGGTACGGACAGCTCACTGAATTTGTTGGCACTGAGTACATGGGTTGTACAGTGTCTGACCACTCGCCCTTGATATAACATGGGACAACGGGAGACCTAGAACCCCTATCCCTGTGTGGTGTATGTCCACAGAAGCCTTGTTGGACCCCCTATTTAGGGAACAGCTTCGGGCAACATTGGTATCCTTTTTGGAGAATAATATTGGAAGTGTAGACAGCTGGGGGAAAATATGGGAAACCCTGAAGGTGGTGATAAGAGAAGGAGTTATTACTGGTGCAGGGGGCATCCATAGGAAATTTAAGGAGGAATTGAAGGCTCTGTAAGGCAAGATAAACACACTTGAGAGACTGTACGCCGGAATGCGGTCAACCGAAGGATAGCTGAAGGAGACCAGATCTCTATATCTAGTGGCATGAGAGAGACTGGTGAAGTTTGACTATGCTACTTGAACTGCTCCGGCGCACACGGAAGGAGATAAGTCTGGGAAATTACTAGCTTGGTTGTGCAGATGGGAGCAGCCTAGATCTCTGACCGCGCTATTACACAATGAGTGTGGGGCCCCATAGCGGGCCCAGGGAGCAATTAATTATATTTACGCTTTGTACTACGCCAAATTGTATTAACATGATACATGTATACCTCGTGAGGAGACAGACAATGTTTTTGCGTTGATCCGACTTCCAAAATGTACTAATGGCTAAAGGGATCTTTTGGATAGCCCCTTTACTGTGGAAAAGCTGAGTGAAGCGATAGCCTCACTTTCCACAGGCAAAATGCTGGGATGCAATGGCCTCCTGGCAGAATTTTATAAAACCTACCAAGCTACCCTGGCTCCGACACTCTTCTTCAAGGAGGCTTTAGATAAAGGCATTCTTCCAGTCAGTGTGCAAGAAACACTGGTGACGCCTATCCTTAAGCCCGGAAAACCTGCTGAAAATTGTGATTCCTAGTGCCCCTTAGCCATGCTAAATTGTGATGTTAAAGTACGTACCACAGTATTAGCTGCGTGTCTTCGTAAATGTGTTTCATTATTGATACATATGGACCAAAATGGGTATGTACCTGGTCGCAACACTACACTGAATCTACGAAGACTGCAGCATGTCATTGACCAAACCAATATTTGCACTGAATATTATGTAGTGGCATCATTGGATGCCGTCGAAGCCTTTGACTCAGTGTATTGGGAGTGGATAATAGCAGCATTGCAAGGTTTTGGGTTCAGGAGTACTTCTCCAACAGCTAGACTGAGGTCAGACAGATTGAGACAGTGACCCATACAAAGGGGTACGAGGCAGGAATGTCCCCTCTTGCGTATGCTCTATATACTACCATTGGAGCCTGTGGTGGTATATTTCAGGCAAGAATACCTAGAGATGGGTATTAAAATTGGTGTATCTGCACATCTCATGTTGATGTATGCAGACGACGTATTGCGTTACCTCTTGTAGGGTATTTTGTGGAGATTTGGGGCCTGACGGTATTTTATTACCGCCGAGAAATAACTTAGCAATAATCACTCTTTGTATTCAGATTTGGCCATGTGCAACAATAATACAATGGACATGCATTATTTCAGCACCCAGACCTGCATATTTGGTATACGTGGTTGGTGGTATTTTGGTGAGCATAATTCCCTTGTTTTATTTGTGGCCCCAATGTCCAGAATCCCTTATCTTCGCTTAGATTTTTCGTGTGATCACTAGAGAGACCTCAGACCTGCATTCTAGGGAAACCACAATTTCCAGGGATAGTGTTGGTGCGCCACCATGGGCAAACTCACTGACTTATTTACGACAGAGAGCTATATGTGGTAGTCTTGTGGTAATTTCCACTACCTTATATACGGTAGGGAGCTATGTTCAGAGAGTCTCTCTTCCCGTTGGCTCATGTACCTCCAACAAGTTATACTACAGTCATTCACAATTATTCATACTGATTCTGACATACACACATCTGTCTTAAAATGACCATTGCACTGTTTAAAAATCTCCCCACATCATTGGCATTGTAATGGTAAATAGAAAATAAACCACCCGTCTGTTTTCAAATATTTTCTGTATTATAAAATTTACATTTAGGCATGATCTCATTTTTTACAGCAATAAAAGGGAACAATCAAAGCATTTTCAATGACACACTGCAATTATAGTGGCGGAGAACAGAACTTAAATTGCAACATTAGCACTTGATAAAGACACGCACGGGACTTTCATTTTTCTAAACTGACTGCATACTTTCGTGCACACACACAGCTCCCCCAGTTAGGTAATTACCTTATCTGTTCAGATTCTTCTCTCTGTGAATGTGGCTCTCTTGGCGTAACTCCAATAAAAAGGAACGCTTGCCTTCTCAAGCCGGGGTCATTGCCTGGAATTCTCAGCTTTTTCAGATAGGACTGCCTCTGCCAGTGGAAAGGTAATTCTTTCAGCTTTCCCCAGTCTCGACTGCAGCAGGACACCCCCACAGCCAGGTCTTCTCCCCAGTAGTGCAGAAAGATGTCTGCCTGTCTTTTTCCCTGCTACTGCCCACTAAAACTTTCCTCTCAGCCCTCTTTATGACGTGTTCCAATGAAATCCATCATCTCTCATCCTCCTACTTTTCAACAATAGCTTCGCTTATACATTTGCAATTGTTGCAAATCTGACTTCCTCCTTCCTGCCGTTACTGTGCACAACAACACGGATAATCAGGCAGAGAAGAGAAAAATCTGCACACTCATTTAAATGGTTTTCAAAGTATGCCTAATTCTGCAGTAGAGAACACATTTTATTAGTGGGTTATATTAAAATAAGGTTTTATTAGTCAGGTTAATTGTTAATATGTTAGCTGTTAATTTTCAAATGTGTCTCTAGCAATATAGGCATTTCAGGTGAAAAATAGTGTGCATTTTTAAATGAACACGTGTGCTTTTAACTGTAAAAATAGCTTTGCATCTTATATATTAAAATCGTTTTTTTGACTGAATAGCCTGTCTTTCCTTGTTAATCTGCTAACCCATATAGCAATGCACCGCACCCTTGTGGTGGTGCTGCAAAAAAAAAAATGCTACTTGTGCAGTAGTACTGTACTCTGTGCTGTAACATGCCAAATATCCTTACATATACCCTCCTTTTGTTTTTTAGAACTTGGCTATAATCCAAGCCAATCTCTAAAAACAACTTGTTCTTTCTTTTTCTCTTAAAATGCATGTGTATTGGGATATCTTTCTCTTCCTGACGTAGTCAGTAAAATCAGTAACATTTTCATTTTTACTGATAGCACAATCAACCATCCACCCATGATTAGCACCAAGATAGCCAAACCCACTATTGAGCGTTCCCCCCAGGTTCCCCAATTAAATCTTTCCACTTCTATTATGCCCAGATTACTAATTGTAATATTGTTTTTTCGCAAATTCATTTTCATAACATGTCTTTCTTTGTGATTCAATAAATATTCCACATCTGGATCTATTGGAAAAGTATCCCTTTGAAAAAAATCGATATTTTCCACTTGGCTTTCCCAAACATCATTTGTTACATGGAACAATGTTAATCCCCCAATTGACACAATTGCATCCTTTGGAACCTGTAAATAAAAAACATTATATTTTACCTGTTTAACCACGTATGTTCCATGGTTTAAATGTACTACCGTCATGTTCTTTAAACAGGTACTGACCAACCATTTACCTCTGACCATCTTAGCCTGTGCCATTTCTTCACTCCCCATATTACTAATAATCACTTCACATCCCTCTGATATACTTGGGTCAGATTTCAATCCACAAATAGCATCTGTGGCATCAGGAACAAACGGTTTACCTGGACACATATAATTTTGTTCTTTAAATGTTACACATGTTTCCAGGTTTGGTATTAAATAAACTTCAGGTTCCCATGACTGAAATGCCACCACTTCTGGAGTCTTAATCTTAATGAATTTGTCCTCTTGCCAAAATCCCACGTTGTGTACCCACTTCGTTTGATAAATAAGTTCAGGGGCTACAAATGGGATGCATAGCAAAAATCCGATCTCTAGTCTTTCCAAGTCCACATATAACGGCATTGCATTCCCCATTTCGAATGCAATTCTTATCTGTATAAGGTCAATTTCCCTCCTGGTCAATCTTTCTATCATTTGCCGAATGATATCCTGCGAAACAAAATACAAGGGAATATGTCCTTGAATCAATTGTGAAACTGCAGTTTGAACTTCTCTCATATAATTCGTTAATAGTCTATCAACAGGACTCATTATGTTCAATATTTCATTTAAAGTTCTGTCATGCTTAAGTATTATTTTAGTCGCCCGTTGCATCACATCCGCTTGTTCATTTAGAATGATTGCAGTTTCATTTATGAATCTTACTTGTTCATCCAGTCCCCCTCTAATTCCATCTAATGTCTTTTGTATTATTTCTAGGTCAATACTCAGTTGTTGTGCTTTAGTACTCAGTGTTCCTACCGAAATAGAATTGGCTGTTGATATTGTAGTACCTATTATTGCCCCAATTATAGACATTACCATTGATATCGCGAGCATCACCGCACCTCTCTTTCCTCTCTTCTTCTTAATGTCTGCTGAATTCACGAATGTTTTTTCCAATTGCATTAATATATCTCTTATTGACTGCTTAGCGTCCTCTTTTCTTATTTCCAGCCACTCTTTAGTCTGTTCAATCTTAATTCCGGTATTGTTCAAATGTTTTTCAATCAAAATCTCAGGATCCAATGGTATGTAGATATTTTGGAAAATCATCCTTCTATCACTCATGATGAATCCTGGTGCTTCTTCTACCGCGATACCAGATGCTGGTCCAGGTTCAATGACAACCTGTGCTTCTGAATTCTTGAAGATCCCTCCAAATATCACTATTGTTAAACATGTCATCGGTATCATCTTCAATGCTGATCGCTTTGTAGCCTTGGTCTTCACCCCTCTTTGGGGCTTTCCCGGAATCCGTCCTCGCGGTCTCCAGTACTCCATCGTCTCCCGTGGCCTCTGATCCCGGAACCTCCGACCAAATAATGTTAATTGTCTAAATCAAAATAGAAAATAAACAGATTAAGTACATAGCACAATACTAATTTCCACCTTTTTGCCAAAAATAAAACATGCTTGGTAAAAATACTTCTTTTTTTTTTTTTTTTTTTTTCTGAAATTAAACACAAGTTAAAAGAAAACAAACACATATAAAACAGCATTCAATATTTAATACACTTTCTCTCTGTACACCAACCACGAGCTTCCGTTATATGTGCATTTATTTATTTATTTATTTATATTATATATTTATTTATTTATTTATTTATATTATATATTTTCACATATATTACAGTGTTTATGTGCCATCATAACAATCAACTTTTTTTTTTTTTTAACTTCTTTGTCACTGCCTCCTGATTACACCCATTTATTTTCTCAAGGGACTCTATCCGTTTCCACATGCTCAAGCTGCCTGATCTCATGTCTGGGATGGCATGGTTTGATTTGATTTACATGGACAAACTGCTCTATTGCTGTTTCACCTTCATTTTTCAAAATTTTATACACTACAGGAGAGACTTTATCTATAATTCGGAATGGCCCCTGCCAGGCTGCCAGAAATTTAGAATTTTTCTGTTTACTTTTCCCAAAATGAAACTTGTACACCTGATCCCCTACATTGTATTCCTTTACTGATGTCTTTTTGTCATAATATGACTTAGCACTGTCAGCAGCTCTTTCCAGATTTCTCTGCACAAAAGCAAATGCATGTTGCAAATGCCTCCTCATTTCATCAATATATTCATGAACTGTGGATGCACTCACTAGAGTTTGCTCATGTGTTCTGTATAGTAGGTGTTGTGGTAACACCATTTTCCTACCTGTTAAGACCTCATGGGGGCTAACACCTGTTGCTTTGGCAGGAGTCGACCTGATTGCCATCAAAACCAATGGTAAACGCAAATCCCAGCTGGAACCTGCTTCTGCCACAAATTTCTTTAAAATGTCCACAACAGACCTATTGCTTCTTTCAACTGTACCTGAAGACGCCGCCCGATATGCGATATGTAGTTTCCTTTTCACACCTAGTATTTGCCATACCTTACTCATTAGAGTACTTGTGAAATGACTTCCTCTGTCTGACTCAATTCTTTGTGGCAACCCAAACCTTGAGAACACATGGTTCACCAGCAATGTGGCTGCTGTTTGCGCACTACAATCTGGTGCGGGAATGCACTCAATCCATTTTGACATCAAACATACCACACTCAAAATATAGCGGTGTCCCCTGCTCGACCTTTTTAAAGGACCTACATAGTCTATTTGCAAATCTGACCATGGGAGAGTTAGGCCTCTTTTCATCAATGGTGCTCTATGCATTGGTGAAGCAGGTTTAAATTGGGCGCATACTAGACATCCTCTAGTATATAATTCCACATCTTGGGACATATGTGGCCAGTAAGCATAATCTTTTAGTATTTCTAATGTCTTTTGTGAACCTCTATGGCCTGCAGTTATGGCATCATGTGCATGGTGTAGCATTAGTCCTCTGAATGAAAGGGGTACTACCCACTGTATTTGCCCTGTTATGGACTCTCTAATCATGAGTCCATCCTGTAATCTAATTCGTGTTTTGTTCTTTAATAACACCCTCAACTCTTCTTTTCCCATACAATCATTTTCTGTTAAAGGATTTTGTTCAGGATCCATCAAATGATTATAATAGATTCCCAAAATTTGATCATTCTTTTGTGCCTCAATCAAATCTTGGTCTGGCGTGTCATGACTCCACTGCACCACCGGTTGATCTACCTCCTTTGGTGCTTTAGACCGTGTGACTGCATCAATTTGTATTTCACCCATTAAATAATCAATAGGTAGCAATTCTCCCATCACAGCCCCAATCTTAGCCAGATGGTCTGCCTTATCATTTCCCTCCTTATCCTCTCCTGGTGTTTTTAAATGCCCACGAATTTTTCTCCAGTATATTGTTAAATTATTTTCTGACACCAATTTGTCTATGGCTTGTATCATTTTTCCATGTTTAAGTGGCTTTTTGTTGTATGTAACCATGCCTCTTGCTTTCCAACCAGGCAAATACTCCACAAAGCTATTCCGTGCATAGTCAGAATCAGTCACCAGGACAATTTCACTGAACTTTTTATCAACTGCAGTAGCAATTGCTTTATAGATGGCTGCCAATTCCGCCACCTGACTGCTCCTATCTCCAATCCTCATCCCTATACTAGGAACGCCTTCACATTTCAACCAGACATTTCCTATTCCTGCCACTAATTGTTTATTACTGTCATTTTCAATGTGAAAAGCACAACCATCCACGTATACAGTTGGCAAATCCTTGCATGTTTTTTCATCAAAAGCTTTGTGTGGTGATTGTTCAAATTCCTGTAAACTAGCTTCCACATCCATTTCATTTGTTATTTGTTCAGCTGCACAGTCATGTAAGTCAGCTAACCCTTGAGCAATTGGGCTCTTTTTATTTTGTCCATATCTTACTTCTACGGGAAAACCTTGTAATGCCAGCGTCCATGAAGTGATTCTGGATTGCGCTAGATTGCCTGATCTAATTCTTTTACTTTCTAAAAATTGCAAAGGTTGATGATTTGTTTCAATAATCACCTTTTCTCCCTGAACAATGGGGCGAAAATGTTGTAGCGCCCACACAGTGGTTAATAGGGCCTTCTCACATTCATTAAATTTCATTTCAACTTGGGAAAATGCCTTACTTGCATATGCAATGGTTTTGTGATTCAAATCGTGTTTTTGTGATAACACTGCTGACATACAATGTTCAGAAAAGCCTATTTCTATAAAGAAATCCCTATCCTTTATGGGGTATGCTAAACATGGTGCCTTTACAAGACATTCCTTCAATCTAGCCACTGCATCAGATTGCTCTCTTTCCCATCTCCAGGGAGTATTTAGTTTAAGCAGTTTAGTCAATGGTTGAGTGATTTCTGCATAATTCTCAATGAACTTTCTGTTATAGCCTGTCATCCCTAATAAACTTTTTACTCCTTTCACATTTTTAGGATCTTTTAATCTTTGTATGGCCTCTATTTTCTTCCTTTGTGGATTTAGCCCATGTTCAGTCACTTCATGCCCTAGAAAGTTCACTTTTTTCTTGCACCATTGTGCTTTTTGCAAAGATACTTTGGCGCCTGCTTTCTGCAATTGGCCAAGCACATGTCTTATTTCATCAAAATGGCTTTTAAGGTTTTCATTTTTTATCAAGACATCATCCACATAAACTATTGTCCCTCTTTCCGCTGCATCCGGCATGGCCTTTCTCAAAAATATGCCAAATTCACTCCCACTATTGATGTACCCGAACGGAGCTCTAAGCCAGGCATATTGAGTCCTGTCAAATGTAAAGGAAAATAGGTGTTGTATCTCCTCTGCCAATGGCACACACCAATATCCAGATGTGAGATCTAACGTGGTAAATACATTTGAACCATGTATCTGAGCTAGGCCCTGATCAATGAATGGTAGTGGCCATCTAGATACTGGTACTCTTTTATTTAACTCTCTTAAGTCTGCACACAGCCGCCATTGACCATTTGGCTTTAACACACCTAAAATAGGCGTATTGGATGTGCTATGAATGGGCCTAATTATTCCCCGTGATTCCAAATTTTTAATAATCTCTGCCAATGATTCTAAACATGCCAGCGGTAGTCTATACTGGCGTACAAACACTGGATTTCTGCTACAACCTTCTGGTAGTGTGGCCACATGTAAATCAGTTAAACCACAATCATAAGCATCTTTTGCAAATACATCCTTGAACTCCATAAATATTTCCCTCAGAGTGCGTCGATCCTCATCGCTGTTACATGCATCCGCTAAGGAGATCTGCTCTTCTACCATTCTGGAAAATTCTGGAAACTCTTCTGGTAAAGGAATCTCAGCGCTTTCCTCTAACTGTGTGGCTGTGTCTTTTTGTAGAGCTGCCACTTTCAAATATTTTGGCATATCAGCTTCCACTTCAATGGGCTGATTTCCTGTTTCATTTTCATTTAAATTAAATATTATGCAATCCTCTTGATGGCAGCACACTGTCTCATTTGAATCATAAGGATACACAGAATGAATTTTAAACATTCCTTTGGGCTGAGAGTCCAGGTGTTCTGGCAACTCGCCCTTGGCATCTACATATTTTTCAGGAATATTCCCAATCACCATGTTATTTAAATCTGCCGTATAATGTGATTTTTGTATGGCCATTCCTAATGGGGAGTTTTCCTCTAAATGAATATCCTGACAACCTTTATTATTCACCATGATTTTTACAGATCCCTCACCAATGTCTACCAATGGAATGTATTCATAATCCAGGCCTTGCTGTTTTATGGATTCATTCAGGCATACAAATGCATCAGAGCCTTTCATCTGCTGTCCATTTTTGCATTTCAGTGTTATTGCAAACTGTTTTGTAAATGCAGGAATAATAGTATTTTTCCTCATCTGTAATTCGACTGCATAAGGAACTAGTTGTGCACAATGATAAGCCCTTCTTTTGTCTTCAAATTCAGGCGCCGGCCCACCTAGGCGCGACCATATTTTTTGATTAAGGAAATCTAACACCATACACATTCTGTGCATGATGTCATTGCCCATGTAAAATTCATTTTGTGCTCCACTCACTATCCATACATTATGGTAAATTGCTTTCTGCCCAATGCTAATTTTAAGCATGCATCTGCCTGTAATTCGGTTTTCAAAGTTTGGACTGTCCAACCCAGAAACATATTGGTTTTTAATCCTAAATTTCGGGATTTCTTCCCTCTCCATAATTTTTTGCAACAATTTCTCATTAATGAAACTCCTTTCATGTTCAAGCGCTAAAGTGGCTTTTATTGTTTTAAGATAATCATTTATACCAGCGTGAACCCATG
Source organism: Ambystoma mexicanum (assembly GCF_040938575.1). NCBI lineage: Eukaryota > Metazoa > Chordata > Amphibia > Caudata > Ambystomatidae > Ambystoma > Ambystoma mexicanum. The sequence goes on along the minus strand of NC_090938.1, from coordinate 282,934,426 downwards.
GTTGCTCATCTTCCATGTGTATCTCTGCCAGAGTGGTAATGTGTTTTTCTGAATCTGTTTTAGGAACAATATTCTGTTTGCATGTATTCTCTTTTAAATAGAAACGTAATGTGTGTTCGTCTATGGCAGTCTGCCAATCTTTCCTTGGGTCCAAGTATATTTGTACAGGTAGTTTTTCATTGTCGCTCTGATCTTTGTCTTGACACCTTAATATAACAGTGACACTAGGTATGCAGCTATTCTGTAGATATACCTCCACAGCATCCTTTGTTTTGGCAACGGTGTGACATTCTTTTATATTGCTGTTTTGTGATTTTAGTTTCTTAGGCCTCAATGGTTTTTTGGTTAAGGACCACAGCACTCCATTCACCCCATCTATGAGAGGAGACAATCTTTTCAGGCAATCTGTCCCCATCAGAAATGGAATTTCACAAATAGATGTGATCAATACCTCTTGTTTCATTCTGTGCTTTCCTATTTTTATGTCAACCTCAGTTACACCTATGATGGGCACCTCCTCCCCATTAAAGTTATGCACTGGGCCTTGATTTGCCTTCACTGTGATCTGACTCTGTGGAGGCCTCCCTTCATTGATACTCTTTACCAGCTCCTTGGACATAATTGTGGCCTGTGCGCCAGTGTCAATCATAGCAAAGGTGTGGCATTTTTCTTCTACAGTGATGGGTGCATAATATCTGTCCTCAACTTCCTCTAATACACATAAGAAATGTGAATTCTTACTGATTTCAGGGCTCACCTTTCTCAGGCCTTTTTCACTTTTGGCTAAGCACATTGGTAAATGAAAAGACATTTTTCCCTCCTTTTTACCCATTTCTGTGCGAGATATTTTATTCATTTCTCCATGTTCAGAGGTTTTTTGGAGTGTGGCCACCGTTCGCCCATCCATCTGGGTAACATCAGAGACCACATTACAACCTTCCAACTGAACATGTGTCACAACATCATTCAGCAATTTGTCATTTTTTAATTCTGTGCATTTGTGATCATTTAGTGTAATACCAGCCCTTTCAGCCTCTTCAAAAATATGTGGCTCAAAGAATTTTTCAGGTGATTGACTTGTACCCTCCTTGTGAGTATTTCCTTTTTCTGTCTGTGTTTGGTAATTGTTTTGCTTGCCCAGGGAAGGAGCTATGGCATCCCCATTTACTCCCTGTTCACTGGTATTCCCCATGCATGAGTCATTTTTCTTAAATCTGTCCCTTTGTTCTTTTGGAATTCCTAATGTTTCTTTTTCATTTGTGCAAATCTTTACTGTTTTATTTAGCTCTAAGTTAAACCGTACCTCTTTTTTAGAAGTATTTGCACTTTCTGTCACAATTTCATTTACTGGTACTTTCATTTTTAATCCATTAGTCATCTCAGAGTCGTTATGCAAAGTTATATCAGAGCAATCTGTCATTTTGGCACTGCAGTTATCATGAGTACTTAGTCACTTTTCGGAAGCCCCCCGGTCATTGCTATGGCCATCAGCCCCCTCTTTGGAAGGTTGTTTTTGCGCTGTATAGAGCTTTCCTATTTGCTCAGCTAACATTTTCACTTGGGCCTCAAGGCATTGGAACCTTTCCACCTCTCTAGGATCCTCTTTCTGTGGCCTAGGTCGATATTGGTTGTTTTCCCCCTGATTGGATCTATTCTGATACCTCTCAGGTGATTGATACCGGTTGGGATGGTTTCTGAATTCTTGATTCATTTGTGGAGGGGAGCGGTTTGCACCCATCCTTTGATTATAGTCCCCTGGTGGGGAATCATTGTACTGGCGTGGACTGTAGTTCACGTTTTGCCTCATGTCCTGTCTCTCAGATTGTGGGTACTGGCCCCTATATTGATTTCCATTATCAGTAAATCGATCCACATATCGGGGCCTATCCTGATTACCATATATCATGGTGCTGGGATCAAATCTGCTCTGTGTCCCCAATGACTGGTAGGGACCATCATTTCTTTGATCTTGATTTTGTCTCTGGTTATTGTTCATACCTGCCATATCAGACCGGTATCTTACCCGGGGTCTATCTCCTAAATATCTAGGGCTGATGTAGCTCTCTCTATTACTAGGATCATGTGATTGGAACATTGGTACAGGCAATGGCGATCTTTGTTGATTACCCCTTTGTTCAGGTGTCACATTATTTTTACCTTGGCTTTGAGCAGACTCAAGGGACATTTTGGCTGACCTGATTTCCATTACTGTGGCTGAGGGTTCTTTAGATTTAGGCCTAGTATCTTTCATTTTATCACTTTCTCTACCCTGACAATAGAGTACCTCATATAGCTTGGTGCTTTGATGTACAATCCATTCAAGGGACTTGTCACGGTCAAATTCACGGACCAATTGGGATATGATGTCTTTCTGTAGCCCATAGAAGTATGCGGTTTTAAACTCATTGGAATTTGAGTCAAAAGATACATCAAAGCGAGAGAATGCTCTTTTTAAGTCTTGTAAAAATTGGCGAGGTGATGTATTAGGTCCAGCAGTAATAGTGTACGCAACTTTCTTTGCCTCTTGCAATGACTGAAAAGGAGAAAAATGACGCCTAATTTCTTTTTCAAACTCCAGCCATGTCATATTCTGCTGTTCATTTAATCCCCTTATGATGCTGGCCGTCGGGGCATCTAAAGTTAAATGAAAATATTGTCTGTACTGTTCCTTAGGTATCTGGAGCGCTTTAAAAATGTCATGCACCGCTTCTAAGTGATCCTCAATGCAGCATTCACCTCCCTTTTTAAATGGTTTGATCAGGGCTTTAATGGATTTCATTATTTTTATGGGGCTACTTGTTGCAATGCATGGAATTGCACTATTTTGTGATTCAATCCTGTTTTCAGGTGTATGAGATTGGTGGCTGCCCCCAATGGGAGTATCAAATCCCCCAAGGGCGCTGCAACCAAGTTCAGTCACCGGCCCAGTCACTGGGGCACTAGCTCTTTGGGCAGAGCTAGAATTCACCTCCACTCCATTGAATGTGGTACCCTGCCGCCTCTCCTGTGACCTGGGAATGCACATTTGCTGTTCTAAGTCCTTACACTTTTTAAGGAGTCTGTTGGCTTCATCATGCAAATAATTATTTTCATCACTCATTTTATTAATTGCCTCCTGCATGTCACACATTTGAATTTGGCATTCATTGAACTCTTTATTTCTTTTGTCTCTTTCTTGAATCATTTTAATCATTTCTTGTTCTACACTCTGGAGATCACCTTCTTTTTCACAATGTTCTTTTTGTAAAATCTGCATTTCTGAAACAACCTCATCTTTATCCTGCCTAATGTGATCCACTAAGGCTTTTAAGTGTGTCAATTCTTGCTCACTATCTTCAAATTGTTTCTTGCTTTTGGATAACTGAGTATCAAAGTCTCTGCATTTTAATTGCATGTCTTTTTGGCATACATCCAATTCTGCTCTCAACATTTCCTGATTTTTACTTGCCCCATCTATTTCAGTCTTTAACCTGTTAATTAGCTGAGTATCATTCTCTTGCATTCGCAGTGACTTGTTTAAAATAAACCATATTTTGCCGCATAGACGTATTAAACAGTCTTTCTCTGCACTTTTATCGGCTGCATTCAATAATCTCGTAAGGCAGACCTGAATTATGCTGCCTTCTGCAAAAATATTGTCTAGTTTTTCTTTCTGCACCTCACCCTGAATGCGGTTACTCCATTCTAAGGTACTGTTCGAAGACCAATTCCCATGTGCAAATAACTTTGCCTCTAAATATTGCACTAGATCTGAGAATGTGGTTTCCCTTTGTGACATTCTGAAATTCGTTTTTAGTGGCACACTGCTATTATAAAATGGGTTCCCTTTAATGTGCAAATGGCAGTGTGAGACACGCTTGCCACGCCCAGTAGGTACTCTATGATCACTTTCCCGGCCTGCAACGCACCATAAATATGTAGGGTATTTTGTGGAGATTTGGGGCCTGACGGTATTTTATTACCGCCGAGAAATAACTTAGCAATAATCACTCTTTGTATTCAGATTTGGCCATGTGCAACAATAATACAATGGACATGCATTATTTCAGCACCCAGACCTGCATATTTGGTATACGTGGTTGGTGGTATTTTGGTGAGCATAATTCCCTTGTTTTATTTGTGGCCCCAATGTCCAGAATCCCTTATCTTCGCTTAGATTTTTCGTGTGATCACTAGAGAGACCTCAGACCTGCATTCTAGGGAAACCACAATTTCCAGGGATAGTGTTGGTGCGCCACCATGGGCAAACTCACTGACTTATTTACGACAGAGAGCTATATGTGGTAGTCTTGTGGTAATTTCCACTACCTTATATACGGTAGGGAGCTATGTTCAGAGAGTCTCTCTTCCCGTTGGCTCATGTACCTCCAACAAGTTATACTACAGTCATTCACAATTATTCATACTGATTCTGACATACACACATCTGTCTTAAAATGACCATTGCACTGTTTAAAAATCTCCCCACATCATTGGCATTGTAATGGTAAATAGAAAATAAACCACCCGTCTGTTTTCAAATATTTTCTGTATTATAAAATTTACATTTAGGCATGATCTCATTTTTTACAGCAATAAAAGGGAACAATCAAAGCATTTTCAATGACACACTGCAATTATAGTGGCGGAGAACAGAACTTAAATTGCAACATTAGCACTTGATAAAGACACGCACGGGACTTTCATTTTTCTAAACTGACTGCATACTTTCGTGCACACACACAGCTCCCCCAGTTAGGTAATTACCTTATCTGTTCAGATTCTTCTCTCTGTGAATGTGGCTCTCTTGGCGTAACTCCAATAAAAAGGAACGCTTGCCTTCTCAAGCCGGGGTCATTGCCTGGAATTCTCAGCTTTTTCAGATAGGACTGCCTCTGCCAGTGGAAAGGTAATTCTTTCAGCTTTCCCCAGTCTCGACTGCAGCAGGACACCCCCACAGCCAGGTCTTCTCCCCAGTAGTGCAGAAAGATGTCTGCCTGTCTTTTTCCCTGCTACTGCCCACTAAAACTTTCCTCTCAGCCCTCTTTATGACGTGTTCCAATGAAATCCATCATCTCTCATCCTCCTACTTTTCAACAATAGCTTCGCTTATACATTTGCAATTGTTGCAAATCTGACTTCCTCCTTCCTGCCGTTACTGTGCACAACAACACGGATAATCAGGCAGAGAAGAGAAAAATCTGCACACTCATTTAAATGGTTTTCAAAGTATGCCTAATTCTGCAGTAGAGAACACATTTTATTAGTGGGTTATATTAAAATAAGGTTTTATTAGTCAGGTTAATTGTTAATATGTTAGCTGTTAATTTTCAAATGTGTCTCTAGCAATATAGGCATTTCAGGTGAAAAATAGTGTGCATTTTTAAATGAACACGTGTGCTTTTAACTGTAAAAATAGCTTTGCATCTTATATATTAAAATCGTTTTTTTGACTGAATAGCCTGTCTTTCCTTGTTAATCTGCTAACCCATATAGCAATGCACCGCACCCTTGTGGTGGTGCTGCAAAAAAAAAAATGCTACTTGTGCAGTAGTACTGTACTCTGTGCTGTAACATGCCAAATATCCTTACACTCTGCGAGCCACATCATAACTTGCTGATTGTGTTGAATGTTTTGGACGACTTAGCCAGGCTCTCCCCGATCTCCTTTAATAAGCAGAAATCTTGTCTGTTCCCATTGGCGGGACTGCTCTGCTAGAGGGGAGCACCTTTACCAGACTGGGGATTGAAATGGAGACACATACTTTTAAATATTTGGGGATACAAATTGCACATACACCCAGGGATATGCATACGCTTAACACAGGTAGAGTGGTGGATGGTGTTAAGAAGTGGATAACATTTTGGGCTTTGTTGCCCCTCTCTTATGGGTAGGGTTGCTATTACTAAAATGATTGTCCTCCCTAGATTTCTGTATGGCTTTACAAATGTCCATTTCTATATAGAGGCAGCTTTTTTTCGTGAACTTGACACCATACTCAGATTTTTTATGGTGCCTGAAACTGCAAAGATTGGTGCTTAATGTTTTATTCTTGCCCTATCAGGAAGGTGGGGTACCTTTGCCACGACTGGAACTTTACTATTTGGCAGCACAGTTAAGCTTTATAGCAAAATGGCTGTCCGACTAATTCACGTCTGAACACAAGTTACTTCACACATTGGTGAGACCTGCATGGCTCTGATTGGCCCTGTGGCTCCTGACTAATCAAACTGACCCTCACCCCCAGATCTTGCCATTAGGATCCTAGGCCCCCAGCTTTCCAGGATCAATTCATTCGATTCATCGTACCATCTGAACAAGAGAGGAGACTGCCTCCTAGTTTATTCTGCAATGCTTTTTAAATTAATTTGTCCCAAACATACCCACGACTTCATATTGGAAATCCATCTGTTTTAGAAGTGCTTTGTGTCCCCAGAATCCGTATTGTGTGGGAACAACTGTTCTTCATCGCACTCACACAATACTACACCCGGGGAGCTTAAGCTAACATATATTAACAACTTAATCACGCTTTTTAGACACATTTCAGGTACAATCTTCATCACTTTTGGATCTATGCAAGAGTCCAAAGAGGAATAAGTGATGGGTACCATTTTTAAAAGTATAATTATGGCGTTTTGTGTCTTCTGTTGTCTCTACCTCTTTACCCTTATCCTTTTATGGAGACTAATCTTTGTAGATGCACAAGCTGTGACTCCTACTAGTATAACCCAAATCCAAGCAGTTATGGCCATCATGTCAGGTAGGGCGATAAGCACTGCCAAACTTGTACGAATAAGTAAGAGCAGTGCAGACGTAGATTTAGGTGGGGTTGATTCCTATCTAACTGATTCGACCCGGGTATCTTATAACATGTGGTATAAGCACATGATCACTAGAGAGAGCCATTATGTCTGCTCTCTCATCCCCTATGCCATGATTGCCTCCAGAATGTTTGTGACAACTGAAATCCCAGTAGCGAGGGCACAATGCATCATGTATTTATTGTTGTGCACCACAAGGGTAAGATTTCAAGGGAAAGAGCTGTCTTAAAATGGATGTCCAAAATGACTTTAGCATATGAAGACAACTATATAAAGATCCTAGACATGATGGATGATTACTGGAAAAAAGATCCGGCCATAGAATCCATAACTGAAGGTCCACAAAAAGGAGAAACAAGGGCAGTGACACTAAAGGAGTTACCATGTCCCGAAAGAGGACGAGTGGAGATAGGAGGAGAATCAGGATGCTCGGAAACACCACATATGCTGGTGTATGGACAGGTATACAGAGCTGACGGATGGAAAGGAGGGGTTATGGAGAGCAAGGCACATGCACTCATAACAGTTCCATTTTGAATTGTACAAGAATAAAATGACAAACGTCTAAAAGAATGGGAATGAAGTGCGAAGTTACTGACATGAGTAGAGAATGAAGCTGGACCAATGCCCATAATACTGTTCAAGTGAGCAGCATTATGTTTCCAAAACTATGGTCCAGTAAAGGTTGGAGAAAACAAGGAATGTAAGCAGACAGTAAAAGTTCCAGGTATGAAGGTTGGAACAGCTTTATTGATCATTTTTGGGCCTGCGGATCAAAGGCATACATGAAACTGCCACTCCACTGCAGAGGGACATGCTCACTGGTGCACCTCAACACACCAGCATTGGAAGTACCTCAGAAGGATATCAAACTAGAAGGATTCCCCAAGATGGACTGTAACAGAAGGAAAAAAAGATCTGTAGAGCTGACCAGAGTGAAGAAGGGAAACTATGCATCATCAAAAATGGAAAAGTCCATGGATGCAATATCACCTGAGCATAGACTGTTTAGCAGAACAGAAGTATTCTTTGCATCCATCATTCCCGCATTGCAGGCCAGCACATGCCCAAAATGGCTCCAGATCATGAAGTAGGAGCTGATGCAGACAATAAATTTGACCGTCAGTGGGTTCAATGCAATCAAAGAAGAGATCCAAGCAGTGAGGTTAATGGTGCTACAGAATGGATATGTTTTACATTTGCTAACAGCACTGGATGGAGGAGTTTGCACCAAGATCAGGTCCTCTTGCTTTACATTCCACCCAGCAAATGATAATGACAATGGGACACTCACTGAGGCGGTTACCAGGTTATCAGAGATGCATGCCAAAATAGAGGCACAGACAAATGCTGCAGGAAAGGATGAAGGTTGACTGTCACATCTTCTCATGGATACCAACTGGATGACCAACCGGCTGAAGGTGTTGGCTGCTGCACTTGTATTAGTATTGGTGACTTTTTGTGCCTCAGGATATGCATCACACAATGCCGAAGGACAACTGAAAAAACTGTAGGGATAAAAGTACTGGTAGACGTAGACTCAGAAGACGAGATAAAAGCTCGAGATACACTGAAGGCTCAGATAACTGAGTGTCCTCTGTTCCCAGATTGAGTAGTGCTGGAGAATTCCTATGACACCAAAGACTTTTGGGAATAACGGGTTTGGTGCAGCCCTGGAGGAGACCACAGTTACGTGACATGAGTTTGGATGATCTTGCAAGATTCTACGGACACCTAGGGGGTGTGACAAAGATATAGCTCCTGAAGTTGAAGCTGAATAAGGTTGAAGGAGTGGTCGACAGGTCGACCAGAGGGGAGATTGAAGAGAGGGTCCAGGGAATGGCCCTCCTGTCCCCTATGCGACTTTCAACCCGCAGGATGAAGAATTAAAGGTGTAACTCATTGTTTGGCGAGTCACCAAATGCACCAATGTATCACAGATATTACAAGAGATATTCTCCCAGACATCCATTTAAACTGTATCCAGTGGATGGTTTCAAGGGGCAGAGGCCTCATCAATGGACTAGGTCAACTGAAAGAAAGCCAAGCATTGATGACGTCATTAGATACATCACAACATAGCCCCGTTAGTCATGAAGCAAATCTGCACTCATTCATGAGGCTACACAGACATACACTAGTTTATTGCTTTTAGGCATGAACAACATGCATGTATCTTCTGTAGGTAGAGGAGGGATACATTTACATAATGCTAAGAACCTTTCTCTTCTTTCGCCAAAGCGAAAGGGCAAGGCGCAGTATATGTGGACCAAGCTTGCATATGCTTTATTGCAACTAACCATAACTGCTTAATGTTCTACTTCAGCATCCAATTGGATATCTTCCTTCTTGGGACCTCAGACTGTCCAGGTTTTCGCTGGGGATGATCATTCCTCACCTATCATCCAAACATGTGGTGTCCCCCAGGGCTCCTGTTTGTCTCAGCTTCTATTTAATAAATACATCCGGCCCTTGCTTGACCTGTCAGATGCCCTGGCTGTCCAGTATACCAACTATGCTGATGACACTCAGGTTGTTCTTCAGCTCATTGGGCATTATGAGCAAGATCTTTGTGCTATAAATATCATCTACAATGCCATCCAGGACTGGATGGCTTGTAACTCGTTAGCACTTAACTGTAAAAAAAATGGAACTTTTGATTGTTGCTTCTAAAGCAGGTCTGAGTAAGCTGACGCCCGAGTATTCCAACTTTCGAGTTGCGGGCAATATTATTTCCGTCTCTAAGAAAGTTAAAACTCTGGGAGTAGCTCTTGACAAGGAAATATTTGAGAGGCATCATGTGTCTTACATCCGCTCCACATGTCTCATCACCAAGCGCATACATTACATTCGTCCTTTATCACTGCTGAAAATGGTGCCTTTGTATCTACCGCTCTTGTTAATTCGAGACTTGACTATTGCAACAGCTTGTTGGCAGGCACCACTGCTCTTAATTTTCGGGCTCTGCAGGTAACCCAAAATAATGCAGTCTGAGCGACTTTAGGTCTCTCTCGTCACGCACATGTTTCTATTTCCAGGAAAGCACTGCATTGGCTTCCTATTAAGCAAAGGATTACTCACAAAATTCTGACACTGGCTTTTAAATGCCTCTCTCATTCATGCCCCGTTTATCTGTCAGACTGTGTTAAGCCTAATCACAACACCAGGAGCTTCCGTTCCTTTATGGCGCCTACTTTTTTCCAACCTAGATTCAAACCCGCTTTGGTGGGACCAGCTTTGACCTTCAGGCACTACTTCTGTGTAATTCTCTTTCCTGCCTCTATGCATCTAGCTAGCAATCTCATTTCCTTCAAGAAAGCAATTAAACCTCATCTGTTCAACCTTAGCCCGGACTAATCCCATCATTCTCTATTGTTGTTTACTCTGGTTATGATTCTCTTCTTATGCTCCGTGTTCTCTTGTCTTGTTATGATCTTTGTATGCTCTGAGGCCTACGGGCAGGAGTCGCTTTACAAAAATGTAAATACATATAAAAATAAGAAGCCATGAAAACACATAGGGAACTTATAGGGTGACTGGAGTGAATGAGGCTGGAAACACAGTTGGATACATGGAAGTTGAGACACTCTCCCTGCAGCATGAGGCGCAGAGCTGGTGTTCACAGCCGACGACAAGGGTGGGTGGAACATTTCTGGTTCACTGAAGCAGCAAGCCACCTGCAAGAATTCGGAATAAAATCCTCATAATTTCAGACAGAAGGGCTCTGTTTTGTGGACCCTTTACACGTGACACAGCAGAGCAAGACAATGCCCATTTACTCGTGGTGGGAAGATAAGCTCTTCCCAGCGAGGCACAGTGAAGTGTTGCCCACCAAAACTGTGACCTGCAGGCACTGTCTCAGGCTAGGTGATCAGATCAGTAGCAACAATGTGGAACACACAGCACTCCATAGCCCTTCCCATTACCTTGAAAAGGTACACAGAGCTCTGTGACCAAAAAGGGTCCCAGGCCTGGGAGGCATCACTCTAGCCAATCCAGAAGCTCTATTTGTAAAGTGGCATAAAATGTTGCACAGGCCAATGGTCTTCCTGCGACCCTGCAACAATGTAGTGGGCAACCTTCGGGGGTAGTCTCAGGCAGCTACACCCGACATATTGAACCAGTGGGATAACTAACATAGAATTTCTATAGGTGAAAAGCCTGAACTAACCAACGGCAATACCTCGTATGTTTTTGGGGTGGACACGATTTTTGTGATGTCACTAGGGCATAAAACTCAGTGACATAGGTTTGGGAGCTGAGACTGCTGGAAAATTGTCTTTTCCTGTATGATCCTTGTCTTATGGAAAAAGAAAGACAGTAAACTTTGCCCCATGGCTGAGTCTTCTGTTTGTGAATTGGGGAGTTTTGATGGGCCTAAAATACATTGTTATTGCAAATCCGCAGTTCATCTGGTGTACTTCAACAGTCTTCTTTTATAACCTGAGTGAACTCCCCTTGCCCAGGTTTCAGGTTCAATTCAGTTCCAATGTCCAACAAAAAGAAACAAGTAAATCTGGGTTTGCAACAAAGTTGCAATACAGTTCTTGGCTCCTTCACCTCAGCAAGAGAAATTCTGTTAAATCAATGTTCAACAAAAACTGCAATTCTTCTTCTTTGAAGGAAAATGTCCACTTCATCAAATAGCACCAATTCTAGTCTTGGTCAAAGTGCTTTGCCACACTTTATAAATATCAAAGAAAATACCATGCCTTGTCAAATCCAAAGCAACACAGCCTCTGGCAAGGATTAAAGAAACACAGCTTCTTGTCAAGGAATAAAGAAACACAGCTTCTTTTAAGCTGTCTTCTTTATAACACCATACATCACAGTTTACAACTTTGTCAGGATGACTTCTCTGCACCTCTGCTCCCACCTGGTTCACTCTTTCCCCAGGTTCACTTCTACAAAGATTCACCATCTTATTCGCCTGCCCAATGGTGTTCCACACTCAAAAGTGGTTCTAAAGTCTTAAATCTACTGACAACCAAATGTTGTATTACAGTTTAAGCAGTTTGCAACTGTGTGACTCGGAACAACTTTTCAGAAAAGACAAGATTCACTTTAGTGCACCACATCATTTCCAAGTAAGCAAGGCACTCTTCTTCTGAACATTCACCTTCCAGAAAGGCAGCCTATTTGCCACTCTTGTTTTTCTGCCTTATCAACCACCAAAATGCCTTTAAGGATGTAATTCTACCTTTCCTCCTTGTTGGCTTTGGCAATGTAAGTTATACTAATTTTTAGGGAACAATCATAATCAGTAGGCTTCACCCCTTTGTAAGCTTTCATTCGCCCCGTCTCTTCCTGCCAACCAGAGCAGCTTTGTTGTATGCCTTGTTGTTAGTCTTTTTTTGCTTTAGAAAAGGCTTCTACAACACTTTAGGCTTTGGCAATACTTGTACACCTATTGGCTTGGGCAATGCTTGCACCACTATTTGCTTTGGGGCAATGCTTGTTTCACTCTCGGTTCAGGATAAAGTTTGCACCACTCTTGGTTTTGGGCAATGCGCGTTACCTTAAGTCATAACTCAAAGTTCTGTCACTTTAGTACAATGCTACAATGTTGTTCTGCTTTATCAAAGATCCTTTTAGTTATTCTTCACTTCCAGGATAATTTTTAAGCACACACAAATCGTATCTCAGCCTCTTTTCAATAGCTTGTTATTCAATTAAAACTATTCTAGCAATTTCACTTCTACGCAAGTGCTGCTTCGGTCATCTTCATTGCTCAACAATTCATTCTGCATCATTTTAACTCATACTGGAGTGCTACATCTGTTGCATTGCATTGTCCGACAATTAACAGTCAGGTTTAAAGGCTTTCACTTTCACGCAAATGTTTCTCCTTGGATAAAGTTGCCTACCTTTGTTTGCACAAGGAATAAGAACGCTCAGTAACACTCACCGGCTTCTGTCATCACTCCCTTCGCATTCCACATGAATTGGATTTCTTCTGGTTTCTTGGAACACACACACTCCCTCGTGAAGGTGTCTTCATTCTTACCATGTAGTTTTGGAGCTCGTCTCGCTGCTGGGACCCTATGCTGCACAGCAACTTTAGGCCACGGTCCCCAGCACGCTTCCTGCTGCGCAATCTCTGCAATTAGGTTCACATGGGGAAAAACAGTCTTCCTTCACGCTTTCCACTGCGCAACCTCTGCGCTTCAGATTTAAGGGGAACCGGACCTTCACGGGACAGGCAGCTGGAATCTGCTTGGTTAAAGTCCTGGTGTCCCTTCTTTCCACTGTCTGCCTGGATTGCCAACAACATGCTTTCCTTCTACTACTGCTACTGCTGCTACTACTCCAGCTACTCCTAATCCACCTCTATCTAATAGCCTGCACCTGAGGGGACCTTTTAATCCTCTCTGCTTCATTCAGATGTGGGCTGTTAGGCTTAAAAATCTGACCACTCCTGCAACATTGCTTTTGAGCCCTCTTCCTTGTCCCAATCCTTGGGAGATTATGGGATTTGTAGTCCCCAATACGAGAATTAGGATTTTTAGTTCGATTTCTATTTTTAAATGCAGGTTTACTTCTAATGAATGTATTTAAGGAAAGATCACACAAGTTTAGTTGAAAAGGGAAAGGCAGTTCATTCAAGTCAATATTTTCAAGTTTCCTTTCACTGAACCTCTGGGAGTAAGGGGAGTTTTTAACCTTAGAAGTTTTAGAGGGTTTTTCCTTGCTTTGGATATTTAAAGGTTTCCCATTACGCACATCAAAAGGTTTAGTGTGTGGTTCAGATACATCATAACGACAATGAGCCATTACATGCCTTAGGACCTTTAAAAGGTTCTACCCTATTAAAGACACATACTTTGTTTCATCCCATGGCATCTCCTCACCACCCTGGGCCCTGTCTCCGCGCAGGTGATCCTCCTGCAGAACACCACCCCCAAGATCAGGATCAGGAAGTGTCAGCCTTTCCCTGGCCTCCTGGGAGGAGACTTTAGGCAGAGGTTTAGTGAGGGATCTGCAGGATTCATCACATTCCACCTCACATACCCTTGTCACAGCCCGCCACTTCCTCCACTACTATTCCTTGTCACAGCCTCTCACTACCCCACCTCACTCTTCCTCATCAGAGTCCCCACAACCTGCTCCTCACTATTCCATGTCACAGCCTCTCACTCTCACCACCACACCTCACTCTTCCTCATCACGGTCTCCCACAACCTCCTCCTCACTCATGCTTGTCACAGTCCCCCGCTACCCCACCTCACTTTTACTCATCAGTCCCCTACTACTCCCACCTCACTTTTCCTTGGCACAGTCTCCCTCTACCTCCACCTCACTCTTCCCGTCATACTCCATCACTACTTGCACACTCTTTATCACAACCCCCACTACTCACATCTCTCTTTCTCACCACCGTCCCCCCTCTATCCCTACCTCAATCTTCCTCATCAGTATCCCCCAATGACTCCACCTCACTCTCTCTCATCACAGGCATCAATTGCACCACCTCACTTCCTCATCACAGCCCCCACTATCCCATCTTCCTCTTTCTCATTATATTGCCAATCGACCATACCTCACCACAATCCTCCATTACCATCACCTCACTCTTTCTAATCACAGACCACGCTACCCTCACCTCACTATTCCTTATAACAGTACTGCACTGCCCCACCTCACTCTTCCTTATTACAGTCCCCTGCGTCCACCACTTCAATATGCTGCTACCCCCTGTAACCACATGGTTCCTGGGAGCACATTTAACTGAAACGGGCTGTTAAAGCGCCCAAATCAGAAAATCACGAAAAAAAAGCATTTTCATCGCTGTTTGAGGGATGAACATGCTAGTGTGACAGTCACAGATTAAACTGCTACCGTCACACTTTAAAAACAAATTATGACAGAAAATGTGCAAAGGGGGAGCAAAGGGCATCTCAATGGGCCAAATTCTCAAAAAATAGCACAAATAAAAGGAGTGCAGAGAATCTGCTTGCTTCATCCGTGATATTTGCAGAAATGCTCAGGTCACCTTATTCATAAAGGTGACTTGAGCATTTCTGGAGGGGCTGGACAATAGTGCAAAGATGCGCTGTCAAGCTCCCTTGCATTCTGTAAGGAAGGCAAGGTTATCAGAAGCACAAAAGACACAACTAATATAATCCAAGGGTGTTATTGAACAGTTTAAGGGTGGGAAAAAAACCTATTGCCACATCCTTATTCTATATAACAAAAGGATGTGGGACAATAATATCTATAACAAAAGAGTGTAGTACAAAATAAAATGTCCAAAAGGATTTTGATAGTTCAGGACTGCTGAACTAGTGTACTCCCTGCCCCACGTTACATCACAGGACAAGGCAGAAAAGTGGCATGACTGTGAGCACCCCTTGGGCCTACAGGCACCAGGAAGCTGTTTCCTTGAAAAAATGGGCCTCATTACAAGTTTACTGGTCCAGAATCAATGGTGCTGGTCGAACCGTACCCAGAACCGTTTTCCGGACCGGCACATTCTGACCCACAATGGCAGAAACACCACCTCTGCAAAGTGAACCCCACGGTGCTACTGGGTGTGATAGCACCGTGGGGTTCGCTTTGCAGAGGTTGTTTTTAAAGTGTGACGGTAGCAGTTTAATCTGTGAAACAGTTGGAGGACTCGGCCTAGCACCCCCAATTACCGGCAAGTTGCAATACTGGGTACATTACGAGTACCACGTACATGGAAACACCGCCACGAATATGGCGATAATACCGTAAATACTGTGTAACACCGGCACTGCGGACTAGGCATTAAACAGTGGCAGGTGAGCTGCAGCAAGCCCCAGGTGTGCACAATTAAGCCAGCTGCACATCATAGGCCACTGGGATCCTACAAAAGGGCCACACCCACGCCACCTTCCAACACAACCATGCTGTCAGTCACCCTAGCAGTAATTGGGGTGGGGAACCTGCAAGCAGCAGTGGAGATAGAAGCAGCACTGAGGCAGAGGAGGAGCGGCGTAGGCGCAGGAGGAAAAGGAGGAACCCGGTGGCCATCCCAAACATCAATGTACAGCAGGTATCACCCCACAGGCAGTCCACAATACCCCGCATCAGGGCCTCACTCTGGAAGTTGACCCCAGTCCAAATACATACATTATACCGGCTTGACAGGGCCACAATAATATCAGTTGTCACCCTCATTGAAGAAGACATCAGCAGCCTCATCAACATCCGGACTGCAATCCCACCCCTGCTGAAGGTAGTCTCTGTACTGCACTTTCCTTCCACTGGAACCTATCAGCACACTGTTAGGGAGCTGCATGGGCTGTCGCAACCCTGTTTTTCCAGGATACTGTTCCAGGTACTGGATGCGCTGCTGCTCCATGTGTCAGACCACATTGCCCTACTCCGTACCCCTGCCCAGGTCAATGCCACCAAAGTGGCCTTCCATTCCCTTGCCGGCATGCCCAATTGCATAGGCGCATTAGATTGTACGCATGTGGAGTTGACTGTCAGACATGCAAATGAAGCGGTGTATCGCAATCGGAAGCAATTATGATGCCCAGCAACTCATCACGCATTGCTGTGCACATTTTTCGGGGTCCACACACGACTCGATGGTATTGCAGAACTCCACGTTTCCAGGGTACATGGCACGTTATGCAGGACAAAGCACCTGGCTGTTGGGTGAGTACAACTGCCAATGCATGACCCCTGTGTAGTTAGGAGTGCGGGGGGATAGACAAGCACCACAGTGTCCCACATGACCCCTGTGTAGTTGGGGGCAGAGGGGGGAATACGAGCACCAGAGTTCACCCAGCTTACCGCTGCAACTGGCAAATGGCACTATCTCATGTCACAGGAATACATACCCTGGCTATCATTAGGAATACCATAGCGTGGCACAACATGCAATGTCAACATGTGGTTGCAAGTATCGCCTCTGGTGAATAAATAGTAGCTACACCCATGTGCATGATTGGTGCACCTCGTGCTGTGCGCAGAAGTCACCTCATTGGTGTGGTCTGCGTCTGCTTGATGCAGATCTGTCCAGCACCTTACAATGCATGGGCCAACTACCACATCTGAACACACGTACATTAAAATGATTGAGACATGTAGTTGCCTACCATCACTTCACGAATGGAGCCATCAGACACAACTGTCTCTGTAGCAATGTGTGACCCAAATATGTAGAATGGATATGTCCAACTTAGGAATACCAGATAGGACATCTGTGGGTTGTAGTGATCACTGTGCTGATTTCATACAGAGAGTCTAGACATGCTATCCTATACAAACCGTAATACCACAAACACTAACATGTCTCCTTACTGTCCCCCCCTTGCAGGTGATGCCGGATATGCACTCACGCCATGGCTCATGACACCCATCGAACGGCCACGGAACAGGCATGAGGAGGCTCACAACCGGGCACACATACGGACACATGGCGTGATAGAGCAGACCTTTGGACTGCTGAAGGCCAGGTTCTGCTTCCTCAGCCGATCAGGCGGGGCATTGCAGTACAGCTCGATGAAGGTAGGCAAAATTCTGCTGGCATGTGCCATGCTGCACAATCTGTGCATACGCAGGAACATTCCATTGCCCCCGGACATTGAGCCAGCAGATGAGGATGAAGATGATGATGGAATGGGTGTACAATCAGGCCGGGGTGCCATTGATGGCCTACATGCACGGGGAGCACTCATACACCGTTTTTTCTAATCAACATCAAATGCACATGGTGCACTTCAATTTGTGACACTTAGATTAAATGATTACAACGCACACGAAAGAAGATTGTCCACTCGTAATTTGCATTTGTACACAAGTGTATAAAGTAATTAACAAATGGAACAGGTGCAATTAGGAATAATGCCCACACATGACCTCCCACCTCCCCAACACACCCACACACCGAGCAGGTCCCAACTAACAAACCCCACTATGGACCGCCCCCACCTCCCCAACGTACCCACCCACCGACCAGGACCACATCACGACATGTGAGACTTCTGTGTCACACTGTACGCCCTATTTTTCCCACATAATTTTTTCCCATGATTGTCCTTTCCAGTTGCTCCAGCCTGCTGCGTTGACCTCCTCCTGGGGCTGCCGGCCTCAGAGCTCGAATTAGTGCTGCTGGCGGAGGGCAAAGCAGGGTTTGGTGGGGTCAGGCGGCTCATGATGGCCTGCAGGGCCAGCGACATTGTCTCCGCAATATTAGATTGGATGCTGTTGCCCTCTCTAAGCCTTCTCGACACCAACATGTTGGTTGTGGCAAAACACCCTATTGTGCGTGAAGGGAGCCACACGGAGGTCGCGCTGCTCTTACGTTGGAGCCTTGACTCCTCAAGCTGTTGCTAGCAAGTCCTGTCAGCGTGTCCTGACGCTCTTCAATGCGCTGCAAGCGAGAGGTAAGCTCCTGAATGGATGGTGTAGGTGAGCGAATTGGACCATGCAGTCCAGTCGGGCTTAATGTGCCCAGCTGTTCAGATGTGGAGGTGCACCCTCATTCCCTGACCCTGGTGCCTTAGTGGCCTGGTATTCGCAGTGTTTCCAATTATCTTACTTTCAATCTAACAGTTTCAATCTGGTTGCAGAGCCTTTCGAGAAGGTAATATTCTATTACTGGACCACTCTGTTCTTAGCATATTTCAGTCTTACACACATTTGCAATGTTGCAGGCTTCCCTCACGGTTTTCTATGACATGCGCAGCTTCTGCATTCATCGATCTGGTTACAATGTGTTTGTAGGAAACCCTGGAAGCCTCCTCAAATGCTTTGGTATCTTTCACACGATAACCCCAGCTGGTCTCATAGTTCACTCACCGGTAGTGCTTGATATCATTTGTCCAGAGTTTCCTTGAAGCCAAGGCTATCAGCACAGCACGGCTCGCCTCCTCCCAAGTCCGTTGGTCACCCGAAGGCGGGCCCGCCTTCACCTTGTGCATTAGTGGGGAGGTTTCCTTTGAAAAGTCTGCGTGACCTTCACTCTGCAGCTGGACGGACCACATCCCTTCTCTCGCCTCCTGTCCCCTTCTGCCCTGCTTCCCTAGTTGCTCCAATTTTACGGGATCTGCTCTCCTGCCGCTTTGCTGGTTCTACTTGCCTTGCCTTTCAGTTGCTCTCATGCTCTGCCTTTTATCGCAGTGTGGCAAGGGAACAGGATTCAGGTGCGAGTCATCAAGATTAAGTGCCTGACTCTGCCTGACCCTGATATTGGGACATGTCAAACGAACTGGATGTGTGTGAGTCTTTTTCTCTGAAGTGCTTTGTCCATGCATCAGAGTGTGTGTCGGAAAGTGGGGGGGGGGGATAAGGTTCCTAGATAGTATATAGAATTAGGGTGTTCCCCAGGGACCCCCATCCAGGTGATCTTTCCAAACTGGTCCACCCCTGGGGTCTGAATCCAATGGCGATGGCCGTGCCCCAGTCCCCTGGATGACAGATCCCTCGGGACTAGTCAGTGAGACACCCTTTGATTTGTCACAATACATTAGTGTCAGGAGCTCGAGCTCCCAGCAACCACGTGATTGCTGGGAGCACATTTCACTAAGACATGCCGATAAAGGGCCCATCTCAGTGTAATGACAACAAAAACAAACAAAAAACCTTAAATGCTTTGTCACACCTCAAGAACAAATCATAGCAAAGTCAGAATTGACTCTGCCATGATTTGCGCCTCCCCCTGCGCCTGTTCAGGACAAGCATAGGGAAATGATGCTTGTTTCAGGGCATTTTACAGTGCATCCCATTTGAGAATTCGAGTCACACTTTAAAATGCCCAGAAACTACCCCCTATTTGTGCAAATGGGGATAAAGGGCATCTCACTAGATGTGCTCATTCATATGTCTTGTCAATTGGGCTGCCACTTTTTTGGGTGCAAGTGAGGTGATGCGCTAGTACATCTCTTCACTTGCGCCAAAATACGCTTGACACTCTGGCCCAATGACCCTAAGATTAACGGGCTGAAAGACGTTAATGACCGACTGCTGTGCCAGATACAATTTCTAAGGGCCACGGGCATGGCAGGGAAACCTGTGCTCCTGTGCCCTCAAATAACCAACACAAAGACAGACGACTTGCACAACGAGGATAATGAGACCACAGAAGACATTGTAACGTTCTTTATTAGTGTGCATGCAATTATGGAAAATGGACAGCAGCAGGTCGAGCAGGGAGCACAAGCACTAGGAGCGTTCCAGCACCCCACTGCTGTACAGCCCCAAGCCTCAGGATCATCTGCACTGGCTTAGTCTGGGCCCATTGTTCCGGGTGTCAGAGACTCTATTACCTGATGCGCTGACCTCTCACTCTATCAGTCATCACGGGAGGTATGCTGTACGGAAGGGACTCTATGATCCTCCAAACACCTCTAAGGCTTTAGGGATATGAGGAGCAGGGGTAGCAACAACCCCACCTAGTCATGTTACATTTCCATGGACACCAGGCAACTTATGAAGCCTAATGAAATAATTCCCCAATATTCGAGAACTACTACATCGCTTTGTAGAGGAATTGCTCACAGTAATACAGTGTTAGAAGCCTGCTTGGGCAGATATGAATCAGCTCACAAGGGTGATAATGCTGCCCAAGGTGAGATAGCTTACAGAGCACACTAAATGGCCAGCACAGGACCCAGGTCCTGGGATGCCCTCTACCAAGCAAGGGGTGGACTAGTGACTGCAATTTCAGAACTCTGTCCCCAGAAATCCGATTGAGCTAAGATAGCGAACTGTAAGCAGAGCAATGGATACTCACCTGCAGATTATTTAGATTGACTTATAGTAGTGTTTACCCAACACTCTGGTATTGCCAAAGCAGATGAGACCGCACAGGAGACCATAGCTAATTATTTAGTGGTTGGTCTGTTACCCAAGGTACAAGCACAATTAAATACTGTGTGCATTGTGGGGCAGAAAAAAACCCTTGACACAGTTAGTGGTGGTGGTGAACCACTGTGTAGCTCAGTTGTCTTCAAACTGGGGGCTTGGCCCCTCTAGGGAGGCACGAAGGAGGTCCTTTGGGGGCTAGACTCTTTCAAAAAAGGATTAAGATTACTGTTTTTAATATAAAAAAAGGATTCATATCACATCATTAAGGTGACTGATTTTAATAGGTGTCAATAAATTAGCCCTGCATATGGATAGTTCCCCAAACATACCTTTATCAACGTATACCACAGGGGCAGTAGAAATATCCAACACCATAGTTACCGAACTGCAAACAGTCACTTTTAGACCTACAACCGACACTCATGCTTTCATTTTAAGACTGTCAGCCCCAGTTTACCTATCAGGTAGAGATTGTCTAGGCAAACTCAGGTGCACCATATAATTTACCCTGGAGGTAGTGTTTTTGAACATTCCCCATAATATTGCGGCGGCTGTTCTCCCAGTTGTCCAGGTGGGCTCCTGGGGAAGAATCACTAATTGAGGGAGGTTGGTAATAAGATTTGAAACGATTACATAATTCTACATCTGTATTTCTATGGTCAACTCACGACAATGATGTAGGATATATTCACAATGCCAAATCTTTTAAGAGAAATATTGACCCTTTTAAGAAATTACCTCAAATTCCTCAATACCCATTAAAGCTAGAGGGGGAGCAGCAAATCACACCCTTAATTGAAGTAATTCTGAATCAAGGTATAAACATCCCCACTTTAAGCTAATGCAACACTTCAATATTGCCTGTCAAGAAGCAAGGGAAGGCGACATTTGATTTTGTGCAAGATATGAGGGCTGTTGATGCTTTAGCAGTCTCCTCATTTCCATTGGTGCCGAACCCTGCTACTGTCCTGTCCTGCATCTCTCAAGAAGCCACCCATTTTACGGTAGTGGATCTGTGCTCAGCATTCTCAGTCCCCATACACAAAGATAGCCAGTACCTGTTCACATTTTCACATAGAGAAATCCAGTACTCCTGTACAACATTCAATCAAAATTAAGTTTATTCTGATAAAATCCATAAACCAGTGCAAAGCAATACATACATACATAGATACATAATTCAAGAAAGTAAAATACAATGTACATAATCAGAGTAAAAACACTCATTGATTAAGAGCAATAGTATTCAAATAAAACATATTCAAATTGAGCATCCTCCAAGCATTTTCTTCTGTTCCATGCCTTTCTCAAAAATGCTCAACACCAGGCAACAACTATAGAATCAGCTCGTAACAAAAAAATGAGTGCAGGTCGACATTGATTAAAATGAGTTTCTCTCAGCAATGGGGTGATGGTCCTTTTCCTAATGTCCTCATTGCAGGGGCAAAACAAAATAAAATGTAACAGGTCTTCTTTTACAGCACTGCAGCCACGACAGACCACAAACTGCTCGTAGCCTGGCCAATTCCTTGTGTTATCTCTCAGCCACAAGAGGTTAAAGCGGGCCCTGGTCAATGCCCAGCGATCTACGGATATGTTGCTATTTAATAAATGAGGCTGAATTGCTTCTGGTTGCGTAACACATGTTTTCTATTTGATTCAAGAGAGAGCCCAATCGATACGCATTTTGTTAGAATTAAAGAACAAAGGGCCCTCTTTATACATGCAACACTCTACAAATGTTAGCAATTCATCTGGACACTGTAAACTTGTAGCATTCAACTCTCTCAGGCACACCAACATAAAATTCAACTATGGTGCTTTATGCCAAGAAGATGCTGACAAGCTTTTGATATTTATGTGTGACAGGTTAGCTCTTGGGCTTGACTATATTCCAAGCCAATGCATAAGTGGTGCCAGATACCAGTCATTCCCTATGTGGGGTGTGCCTAATTCTGTATGTTCAGCTTAGTTAGGGGCAGAGCTAGGGAGCCCCAGTAACTTTTTCAAAATGTTATTCTCAATTACCTCAATGGAGGCTACTTTTTCATTGCCCTACAATGCTGCCTCATAATTGTTGCTGCTTTAGCTTGTACTTGATACACTTTCAGAATTAAATTAAGTGGTTGGCCTTGACGCATGTTCCTGAAGCGAGAAATACCCCTCAGCATCTGTTTCATATTCATACTCTGTTTCTGCACATGGGCCAACTCCTGCCAATTTTCAGAGAAACATATGCCCAAATAATCGAATTTTGACACCCGTGGAATAATGCCACTGTTGCTTACCACACTGTGCATTTTGATCGTTTTGCCCCTCCCATGACTGCGCGCCATCACTGCTGACTTGCTAGTGTTAACTGTTAATTTCAAGTTGGACATAAAGTCAGTGTAGGCATCTATTAGGGCTTTTGGGGTACGGGCAATTAAGACCATATCATCAGTGTACGCCAATACTGGAAGTGCGTTCGCACCTACCCGGGGATATTCTGCCTTGGAGTCCATCAGGATCCCGCACAGGCCATTAGTATACAAAGTGAACAATACTGAAGCAATGTTACCTCAAAATAACCTGGTGTCCTCGTGAATCATTTGTAACGCTTTTAGCAACGCAGCCGGGCAGCCAGTGGAGAAGTGCACCTGTCATAACAGCGCCCTACCCACCTTATCAAATGCAGTGCTCGGGTCCATGAAGGCCAAATAAATCGTTTTGCCCTTTACAAAGACGGAAGACACCCCTACCAGGTAGTGCTTGATTGCGTGTGCCCAAGTCTTGCCTAAAACCATATTCAATGTCCGAAATGTTGCAGTATAACACAGACCTTGAAGTTGGTGTCCAACAATGAAATTGGCCCGTAGGCCAGAGGGCTTCCCGGGTCACCCTTTACATATGGGGTGAATGATTGCGCTTTTCCAAGATTGTGGGTATACTCCTGTTTCCAAATAGGAATTAAAACAAATTGGCAAAAGTGGAACCCGTAATTCTAGTTCATCCTTATATAAATATGCTGGAACTGCATCTGGACGTTGGCCATGATTGTGCGATTGCTGCTCAACTGCTGTCTCCATCTCCTTCAAAGTCAGCCGTATTGAGGAACACCAATCTCCACCCTCATACCTAGATGCCTGACCCCGGAATAAGGACGTGTAGTTGTCAGACCAACATTTTGCTCCCACATTTTCCCTGTGCGTCTTCACTCTTGTAGGGCGGGCCTCCTGCGACAAAGTCCCAGACCTTCTTAAAATCTTTGTTGGAGATGGCTAGGAGAAGTTCTTCCCATGCTTCATTCTCCAATAATTTTTTCCTGAGTTCCATTGACCTTTTATAATTGGCCCTATCCCTAATGGCTTGTCCCCTGGTACTATCCTTATTTCTTAAAATCCCCTTTAAATTGCTCTGTGCAGTCCTGCCCGAATCATAAAATCAACTAGTCAGCCTCCTTTTGCTATGTTTAAAATCGTGCTGAAATTATTCTGTCATGGACCTCCACAGTTCTTCTGACCGGAAAATGATCTGGTTTCAGTGAGCATCCTGGGCAAGAATACACGGGATGTGCTTCAAGTTAGTAGACACCACTTTATTTTGTGTCACTATTGGGTCACGCTTTGCCCATTTTACCCTATGTTTGCAGTGTGAGTTAATTTCACATAGATCCAACTGTGGGAGGACAGCAACATGCAAATTAGGGCAATCCTGTCTAAACACCAGCCTCAGCAGGAAATGGCTACTGACCATTTTCTGTACAACCATGAAGTCCACAATTAGATGCCAGTGGTGAACGTGCATGCAATAATAGTCATTTGTTCATGACCTCTGGGTGCTTACAAATGTTATCTTTCTAGGGAAATCGAAGTGCATAGGTCCATTCAGAGAACGCAATCCCCATTCCATGAGCCACATGTTTACTTGTAAACCCCTGGCATACACCCTGTCATCAGACATCTACAGGCGAGCGATCCCATATGCAAAGTCTTCGCCCACATCAACAAGGTCAGTTGGAATCCCATTGCACAGTTTCACATTGAAGTCCCCACCAAGACCTAAACCGTGTAGTCACTCAATAGATCTAAAATGGTGGACCTGCAAGTCTTATATTGCCCTGAGCCGATTGACTTCTGAGGCATGTGGGCTATTATAAAAATTGATCAACAACAGTTTATCTCCCCACTCAGGAGTCACAATAACGCATTGAATACTAGAGAGGTTCACTAACCTCACCCCAATGTGATAGTTTAAGGATGATTTGATCAGAATTGCCATCTCCCATAACAGCGGCCTCTTTTATTCTTGCGTGCTGGAGTTGAGAGTGAGACAAATCCATCCAGGCATACAGGTTCCACTGCGCAAGTTTCCCAAAAAAAAAATATGATATCATATAACATCATATGTGACACTACGTCCATCCTCTCAAGTTTAGACGCAGTCCCTGCTATATTCCAACCGAGGATGGTGTGATGCCAGAAATGCATTGGAGGAACCAGGCCTCCATTTCCTTGTCCTGTACTCCTGTATATTGTGTGTTCTGTGTTGCTTTCTGCACAGGAGTCCATGTGGGACTCCTGGCAGTGCAGTTCTTCCTCTTTTTAGTTGTGGTGAACAGAGACCCTTGGGATAACCTTATGGCACCCATGGGTGGCGGTACGACCCTGTACCCCTAGTGTGTTTTTGGGACCCTGTGTGTGTGGCCCGCAGGGTAGGGGCTGGTGGCAGCTCCATGCTGAATTTGACAGGTGCTATGCGTATCCTTCATATTGGGATACCCTGGCCCTGCCATAGGAATCGTTGGATTCCTGATGGGAGACAAGATGGCCCTTGTGGCCTCTTGGTTTATATTACCTGTTGCCTTGTTTTCCCAAAGTGTTGGGGAGCCCTGATCCTGTCCCTCCCCCTGGCTGGCTGTTGGGTGGAAGAACCGTATATGGTATTGTGGGGAAGTTCAGGCCAGACTGGCTGGGACCTTCCCAGTGACTGTTGTGGGATGGGGTGGGGCAGAGTGTCATGGGTATCAGGCAGGTAGTTGGGGCAAGCTGGGTGGAGGCTTGGCAGGCCTGGCAAATGCACACAAAGAACCCATAGCAAATCCTCCCTTTACTTCCTTCCTAGTGTTTGTAGCAGCTTCCTGGTTGCCACTTCCTCTTGCCAAACAGGAAGTACATAATGATCAATGAGCTCTATAGTGTTTGGGTGTGGCTGGCTATAAAAGCCACACCTAAGAATCTTGCAGTGCTTCGTGTTGCTTACTGTGAGCTGTACCAGCAACACACTTGCCGTGCTCCTAATCAGCCAGCTTCTGCTTACCTGCTCCGGATCATGCTGCTTCTGCTTACCTGCTCTGGATCATCCTGCTTCTGCTTACCCGCTCCAGATTATTCTGCTTCAGCTTACCTGCTCCGGAAGAACCTCAGTTCTTACTCCATGCCGCAGCAATCTCCAGTCAAGAGGGGACTTCTACATCGGCACCTGTAAGAACAAAGAAGAATTGCGTTAGCATGCGCACATCAGAAACGCTGCGCATACTCACTGAATCTTTCCACGACGCTGGAATCCAGGTCAGTTGTACGAGTGCACAAACCCCTGCAAAAGAAAGAAGACATTCATTGCGCTCGCCCCAATAACACGGACACTTATTTCACTGCGCTCGCGGTGCATACTTACCAAAAGCCTCCGTGAATACTTACCCAACCACCAAGTCTCCAGTAGCGCTAAACCTGAACTCGAGGCTTTAATACCCATAATTATTTCTGCAAGAGACATTACCAGGCACGCTTGAATTGAAGGCGCTGCGCAAACCTACCAGCAGCTAGCGCTGCTCACCCACGAAAATCCTGGTAAACAAAGACAATACGGACAATTTTGGACACTCAACATTCTCTGCGCAACGTTCACTTGTGGGAAGGACTTTCTAGCCAGTGAATGAACTGGCGCCTTGAACACTGTGCCTCGCTATGAAGGCATAAAACAGCGTTTGACATCTGAACTCAGCCTACAGACATTGGCACCAATCACATGAGTGAATCGCGCCCCTGCGAATGCAGGATGGAGTGCACACCTTCCTAAAGATCAAGGTAAGCCCATAGGGGGACATAACAGGACATAGTAAAGAGAAGGGAAGGGCCCAGGGAATCAGGTTAATCCAGGTCTGAGTGTACACCTTGTATTTGACAGTTATTCCTCCGGGTGAAACAGGGGAAGTGAAGACTCGGGGTCAAGGGAGGCTCGTCCATTGCTGCTGCAGAGACACAGGTGAGTGTGACAGAACACAAAGCCGTCCTCAATACCTCTGCCCAAGCGATGGAAACCTCTGAGGTAGACCAGCTTTCCCTATTGTTAGGTGAACTACGGGCTGAGGTGCATGCAGTCCGCTCTGAGACAAATGCCTTACGGTGCAAACTGGTAGTCAACGGGGACAAAACATACGATTTGGCAAGACAGCTCTTACAGACCCAAGCTGGTATAGCACCTCTACCAGGTGGAGTTCCTCAGGCGCAGCCTACTGTGGCACCTGTAGCCACACCCGTTCAGGTATTGCTTCCAGGCAACATTCCTTTAGCACCCCCAAAACAATTCTCTGGGGATCCCAAGAAATTTGGAGCGTTCATGAATCAATGCCGGCTACACTTCATATGCAAACCAGACACTTTTCCGAATGACCAAGCTAAAGTAGATTTTGTCCTCTCCTATTTAGGAGGACACGTGGCGGACTGGTCTGTCCCGTTAGTGCTTAGGGACGACCCTTTACTGAGAAATTACCCAGGTTTTCAGAGTGAACTGGAAAAACGATTTGCCTATCGGATTCGAGGTCAGGCCCTGGATGATGAGCTACTCTCTCTGCAACAGGGTGGTCAGGACCTTATCTCATATGTAGCCACATTCAATTGCTTAATAGCTGAATAGGGTTGGCCAGAGGAGAAACGAAGAACGTTATTTTATCGAGGACTGAGAGGAGAATTAAAAGATGTCTTAGCGCAAGTAGTTAATCCTCCCAAAGACTGCAGTGAATACATCGACCTAACTATGCAACTAGACCACCGGTTACAGGATCGCAAGGCCGACTGAACCAGATCAGAGCATAGACCAGTGTATGTCTGACCCAAGGAAGCGTCCCATCGACAGGCTTCAGAAACACACCCAGAGCCGATCTAATTGGGTGTTCTCAGGGGACCACTCACCAAGGCAGAGAGAGAATGGAGGCGTCAGGAAAAACTTTGCTTATATTTCGGCCAATCTGGTCACTCCCTCCGGAACTGCACGGTTAAACCCCCACGGAAGACAATGGGGGTACTAGATAACACAGGGGAAGACACAGGTGCGGTAGCGGAAAACTCCAATGCCCGGCAGACGTAGAGATCGGTCTGTCGAGCCAGGAACAGAGCACTCACATCTCACATTTCAGTATTCCTGGGGTTTTGGTAGACCCTTCACAGCCCACCCGAATGCATGCCCTCAAGGCTTTCATAGGCAGTGGGGTTATTGGGAACTACCTGGACATAAACACTGCAAAGATCTTGGGATTGGCATTCCACAGTAAGGACACCGTAGAAAGCGTGACAGCTGTGGATGGCACACAACTCCTTTCAGGACCAGTAACACAGTGTGCTTCCACCATCACCTTAATCTGCCATGATGGCCACATGGAAGGTATTAGATTCGACCTTATCGCTGCACCCCAATTCCAGCTGATTCTTGGGATACCGTGGCTACAGACTCACAACCCAAAGATAGATTGGCGAGCTGGAACCTTACTCTTTTCCACAGAATGTGCATCTTGTTATGACAACAAAGGAATCCAAGGAAGCCCATTGTTAGCTTTACAGGAAAAGATAGCAGGTTTAGGCTTGGGGGGCACTTTACCGGAGGAATACCAGGAGTTCCAGGATGTGTTCGTGAAGGAGCAAGTGAATACACTACCACCACATCGAGTTTACGACTGCCAGATCGACCTGCAACCCGGGGCACAAGTACCGTGCAGCCGCATTTATGCATTAACCGAGGAGGAAAACGCTCATCTACGGACCTACTTGGATCAATACCTGGCCAATGGCTTCATTAGACTATCTAAGTCACCAGCTGCCACCCCACTCTTCTTCGTACCGAAGAAAGAAGGGGACTTAAGAACGTGTATTGATTACCGGGCCCTAAATCAAGTCACCATAAAAAATAAGTACCCGTTACATCTGATACCAGTACTCATAGACCAGGTGAGACAAGCGAAGATTTTCACCAAACTAGACTTATGCAGTGCATATCACCTGGTACGCATGAAGAAAGGGGACGAGTGGAAGACTGCGTTCCGTACCCGCTATGGCTTGTATGAATACCATGTCATGCCCTTTGCGCTTTGCAATGCCCCGGCTGCGTTCCAGTATTTTATGAATGATGTGTTACGGGAACTCCTCGATGTCTGCGCAGTCGTCTACATCGATGACATTCTGATCTACTCCACCACTCCCCAAGAACACGTAAGCCACGTGCGAGCTGTACTCCACAAACTGCGTGAAAACCAACTGTACGCAAAGCTAGAAAAATGCTCCTTTCACGTCACCGAGGTGGAGTTTCTGGGATATATACTGACACTGCAGGGGATCAAGTTGGACAATAGAAAAGTGGTGGCAATCCTCACTTGGTCCTTACCCACGTCTGTAAAGGGAGTACAGAGTTTCCTAGGGTTTGCAAACTTTTATCGACACTTCATACCAGGATTCTCATATATTGTACATCCAATAACGTCCTTGCTGCGCAAACACCGAAAGTTCGAATGGACACCAGCGGCGGAAGAAGCTTTCCGAGCTCTCAAGGAAAAATTCACCTTAGCCCCGATACTGCAACACCCACATCCCGATTTACCGTACATCGTGGAGACCGACGCTTCAAGCATTGCCATGGGGGCCGTATTGTCTCAAAAAATCCTGAAACCAGATGCCTTTATCCCAATTTCTTTTGGTCAAGGACATTTTCCCCAGCAGAATTAAATTATACGATTTCTGAGAAAGAACTCCTAGCAATCAAAAGCGCACTGTGTGAATGGCGACATTACTTACTAGGAGCAAAACACACCATCACAATAATAACTGATCATCGGAACTTGCAATACTTATGCTCAGCAAAAGCTCAGTCTTCTAGGCAGCTCCGTTGGGCCCTGTCCTTAATGGAATACGACTTTGTAATTACCTACTGCCCCGGAGTTAAGAACGGGAAAGCGGATGCGTTATCCCACATTGGCACAGGAGAGGAAGTCTACAATGCCCCTAACCCGGTGGAGACCATACTCAGTCATAAAATTCTCGGTCTCTGCATCGGCCCATCTCTGTTAAATACACTACAGGAAGCAATAAAAGAAAATATGTCTGAAGAAGACCTATTGGCTTGGAACACAAAGGGAGATCAGTTCACCATTCAAGACAAGCTACCATACTACCAAAAACGCCTCTACATTCCAACTAAGGGTCTGCAACAAGCAATCATATCTGACTACCACGACTCGCTGTTAGAAGCCCATCTGGGTATAGCCAAAACCATGAAGAAAGTAAGAAAATCTTATTGGTGGCCGACTTCGCGAGAGGATATTGCCACCTACATAGGCACCTGTGAGGTATGTGCACAATACAAAACATCCAGGCAAAAACCAGCCGGCCTCCTTCAGCCAATCACCATTCAGCCAGCGCCCTGGCACACAGTATCAATGGACTTAGTCACTGACCTACCTCCTAACTCAGGTTATAATACCATCCTTGTAGTAGTGGGCCTCTTCTCCAAAATGGCCCATTTCATAGCTCTAAAAGGTATTCCCTCAGCTCAGACCCTGACGCAGGTTTTTCTAGACCGAATCGTCAAGTTACATGGATTCCCTACCTTAATCGTTTCTGACAGAGGCAGCCAATTTGTATCTCATTTTTGGAAAAAATGTTGTGCCCTGGCAAGAGTAGAAGTCCGTCTGTCTTCTAGTCACCACCCTCAAACGGACAGCCAAACCGAGCGCACAAACCAGACCATGGAACAGTATTTGCACTGTCTATTACACCAAGCAAGCCAAAGCTGGACAGAAATTCTATGGCTGGCAGAGTATGCCTACAACAACTCAACACATTCATCAACCCAAGCAACAACCTTCTTTACTATATATGGTCGAAACCCCAGAACGTCGGTCTACGATCCACCAGAAAACATTGAAATGCCTGCAGTGAAGAATCTACAGGCCAGTAGGAACCTACAGCAAGCCAAAGAGAAACAGAAAAGAAACGCTGATCGCCATCGACGAAAAGCCCCAGATTATCAAGTGGGAAACTCTGTCTGGCTAGCAACAAGACATTGCTTTAAAGGGTCCCAAAGAATTTCAGCCTAGCTACATCGGCCCGTATACAATTGAAAGAGTCATTAATCCAGTAGCCATGAGAATGGCGTTACCACAACATATGCGTATACATCCCGTATTTCACGTGTCACTATTAAAACCAGCACACCCAGGATCCCGAACTTCCACACCTCCCGCACCCATACAAGTGGGTGAGGAAGCACCAGAATATTAGGTCAAGAACATATTAGATTCCAAACAAGTACGAAAGACCCTGTATTATATGATTGACTGGAAGGGGTACGGACCCCAGGAAAGATCATGGGAACCCAGCACACACGTGCATGCCCCCCGATTGGTGCAGAAATTCCATCGGGACCATCCTGAGAAACCAAAGCCCTCATACACACCATTGGAAGGGGTCTTGAGGGAGAAGACCGTCATGGGTATCAGGCAGGTAGTTGGGGCAAGCTGGGAGGAGGCTTGGCAGGCCTGGCATAGGCACACAAAGAATCCATAGCAAATCCTCCCTTTACTTCCTTCCTACTGTTTGTAGCAACTTCCTGGTTACCACTTCCTGTTGCCAAACAGCAAGTGCAAAATGATCCATGAGCTCTCTAGTGTTTGTGTGTGGCTGGCTATATAAGCCACACCCAAGAATCTTGCAGTGCTTCGTGTTGCTTACTGTGAGCTGTATCAGCAACACACTTGCCGTGCTCTGAATTAGCCAGCTTCTGCTTACCTGCTCCAGATCATCCTGCTTCAGCTTAACCTGCTCTGGATCATCCTGCTTCAGCTTACCTGCTCCAGATCATCCTGCTTCTGCTTACCCGCTTAGGATCATTCTGCTTCATCTTACCTGCTCCGGAAGAACCTCCGTTCTTACTCCACGCCGCAGCAATCTCCAGTCAAGAGGGGACTTCCACATCGGCACTTGTAAGAACAAAGAAGAATTGCGTTAGCATGCGCACATCAGCAATGCTGCGCATACTCACCGAATCTTCCCGCGACACTGGAATCCAGGTCAGTGGTACGAGCGCACAAACCCCTGCAAAAGAAAGAAGAGACATTATTCATTGTGCTTGCCCCAATAACGCGGACACTTATTCCACTGCGCTCGCAGTGCATACTTACCAAAAGTCTCTGTGAATACTTACCCAACCACCAAGTCTCCAGTAGCGCTAAACCTGAACTCGAGGCGCTAATACCCAAACTTTTTCCTGCAAGAGAAAGGGAGAGACATTACCAGGCGCGCTCGAATTGAAGGCGCTGCGCAAACCTACCAGCATCTAGCTTCTACACGCAGTGCTGCTCACCCACGAAAATCCCAGCAAACAAAGACAATACGGACAATTTTGGACACTCAACATTCTCCGCGCAACGTTCACTTGTGGGAAGGACTTTCTAGCCAGTGAAGAAACTGGCGCCTTGAACACTCTGCCTCGCTGTGAAGGAATAAAACAGTGTTTGGCATCTGAACTCAGCCTACAGACATTGGCACCAATCACATGAGTGAATCGCGCCCCTGAGAATGCAGGGTGGAGTGCACACCTTCCTAAAGATCAAGGTAAACCCATAGGGGGACATCACAGCACATGGTAAAGAGAAAGAAAGGGCCCAGGAGAATCGGGTGAATCCAGGTCTGAGCGTACACCTTGTATTTGACAAGTATTCCTCCGGGTGAAACAGGGGAAGTGAAGACTCAGGGTCAAGGGAGGCTCGTCCATCGCTCCTGCAGAGGCACAGGTGAGTGTGACACAGAGTTCGGTTCCGCAAAGAGGACTCGGTGATGAGCGTAGGCCCAGCAGCGGGCCACGGGTGTCACCCTCTGGGGTGGCACCTGGATGAATGCAGTGTGTGACCAATATGCATTCCATGTTATGGGTGTCTGGTATCTGTGTGTGTGAGACACAAAGAATGAGACAGCCTTGCCTGAAACTGGCATGAATGCAGTGTGGTGTGCTGAAAGGCTGGGTGCTTCTCCCAATCCACATTTCATGTTATGTGTGTCTGGGTGGAAGTGAATGGCCTGAATGCACTGTGAGCCTGATTAGCTGCCTGCATGAATACACTTATGACTGATTGGCTGACTGAGCTTGGGCCAGCAGTGTGAATAAGGGACAGATCTGTATATCTGGGGACCTCTCACTTACTAAAATTTTTCAGAAGCTGAAGTTGAAACTTGAAGCTTCTTATCTTTTAGGCCCAGCCGAAGAATGTTTGCTGCTGCTCACCTTGGATGCAATCCAAAAGCTGCTGTCTGTCGGGGACTGATCCAAGAGAGGACCTGTTTAGAAGACCTCTCCCTGAGCTATGAGAGAAGATCGTGCAGAAACTGATCTTCATCAAGGCACCCTGGAAGTCAGTCCCAAACAGCTGTCGACCGGAGACTGGGTCCGCCAAGAAACACTGAAGTAAAGCACCAGGACATTGAGGCCGTCGATGTCCATCACCGTCGACCGGGGTTCGGAGGATCGCTGTGACCTCGACGACCGGAGCGGCAACCGTGCACCATTGCCTAAGAACATTTAAACCAAGGGCTCCCTTGCCATCAATGTTGATCGCTTTGTCCCGCCAGAGAAAGTCGAGATCGCCGATGACAGGGGGAGAATCCGCTGGTGGGTTTCCCGCAACCTGAAGTCCACAAAGACAAATATGAGTGAAGATCCAGCTGACGTTTGTCACTGAGTCCTCTTTGCGGCACCAAACTCTCATTGCGGTGCACCGCAAGCCTAATCTACGCAGGATGTCCACGATCGATCGTCAACGAGCACCACTAAATTCGAAGCTGCTGACCCGACGACGGTGTTCACCTTATCTGCACGGAATCTCGATGACCGTGGCTCCTGCTTTAAAGGGAGTCCGCTCACGAGGAACCAGTCAATGAGCCGTTGATGAAACTCTGCTAAACTCGGGTACATTGGGGTAGTAGAACTTTTTTTGACCAGGAAACAGGACTATTTTAACATTAATGGACCAGGCTTGTTATACTTTTTATTACAGGTTGCTCTGGTTGGTGGGGGGGCAGAGGGGGAGATCCCCACACAGAACTGTAACTGAGTATCAAGAGAACCATTCTGCCATTGTTTAACCTAGCTTGTCTTCCTTCCTATGTCCTGTGCTGATACACATTACTCTTTGATTTGTATGCCATTTGAAACAGTCAGCAGTTGGTGCATTTTAAAGGAGTCCATAGTTAAGAGAGTGTGATGCTGGAAATGCATCGGAGGGACAGGGCCTCCGTATCCTTGTCCTTTACTGCTTTTTATCGTGTGTTCTGTTGTGTTTTCCGCGCAGGAGTTCATGTGGGACTCCTGGCGGTGCAGCTCTCTCTTTTGGTTTGGTGAACGGACCCGTGGGATACCCTTATGGTACCCATGGGTGGGGGTACAACCCTGTGCCCCTAGTGTATGTTTTTGGGCACCTGTGGGTGGCCCACAGAGCACGGTATGGGCTGGTGGCAGCTCCATGCTGAAATCGACAGGTGCGCGGAGTATCTTCCATTTTGGGATACACCGGCCCTGCCATTGGGATCAGTTGATTCCTGATGGAAAACAAGATGGCCCCTGTGGCCTCTTGCTTTCTATTACCCATTACCTTGTTTTCCCAAAGTCCAGGGAAGCCCTGACTCTGTCCCTTCCCCCTGACTGGCTGTTGGATGGAAGTGCCATATATGGTGGTGTTGTGAAGGCCCGGCCAGACTAGCTGGAGCCTTCCCGGTGATGTATGTTGTGGGTATCTCCTGTGGGTGGGCCCTGGGTGAATAAAGTGTGTGATGAATATGCATTCTATGTTGTGGGTGTCTAGTATCTGGTGGTTGACACAATGACTGAGACAACCCTGCCCTAAACCGGTATGAATGCAGCTTGGAGTGTTGAATGGCTCGGTACTTGTCCCAATACACATAACCTGTTGTGAGTGTCTGGAGAGAAGTGAATGGCCTGAATACCTTGTGTGCCTGATTGGCTGCCTGCCTGCATGAATGCCCGTAGTCGTGATTGGATGCTTGAGTGTGACCCAGCGGAATGAATGGGAGATCAACAGTATATCTGGGGACCTCTCACTGTTAGGAATCGTGTTCAGAAGCTGAAGTCCACTACGACGAGTAACTGGAGTAACTGACGCTTGACCTTGAAGCCCTGCTGGACGAGAAGAATTGCTGTTGCTCTCCTTCACAATCTGAAAGCTATTGTGCCTCCAAGGACTGACCCAGAGAGGACCTGGTAAGGCGCCCTCTTCCCGAGCTACGAGGGACCATCGTGCACAGCTGATCTTTGCCAACGCTCCTTGGTAGACAGACCTTAGACAGGCTGTCGACCCGATACGGGGACTGCTGCGGAACTCCAAGGACAAGTACTCGGACTGTTGTCCGCCACTGTCGACGACCGCCGTCGCCAACCGGAGCCGCCGTGCTCCCGTTTGCCTAAGAACTTCAATTGATCATCGGACGCTCTCGCCTGCATCGTCATCCGCTTGTCTCCCGCTGGAGAAGGCCCGACCGTCGACGCGACGAGGAGCATCCACCGGTGGGTTTCCCGCCACCTAAGGACCACAGAGACGCTGACGACTCGACGCCCTTGCTGGGCCACAGTTCTTCATCATCTCTTTGCGGTCCAGAACTATCGTCACTTAGGTGCCCTGCACGCCTCTTCCTTGCAGGACGCCAACGCTCTGTCGTCGACGAGCACCGCTAGGAATGAAGCTGCCACTTCCATGCCGTAGTTCACCCTGTTCACCATCGGACGTTCGACGACCCGTGACTCCTGCCTAAAAGGGAGGGCACTCAAGAAGGGCCGTCAATTCCCCGACACCGAAAGCCAAGTTCCCCGACACCTCTCGACGATCCGTGGCTCGCGCCTGAAAGGGAGGCACTCAAGAAGGATCGGTCGACGCATCGTCGGAGAACTCTACTCCACCAGGTACATTGGGGGGGTAAAACCTTAATAGGAAGAAGTGAGACTATTGAACATATGGACTGGGCTTGTGCGATATATCTTATTTTACAGGTTGCCCAGGTGG
Source organism: Ambystoma mexicanum (assembly GCF_040938575.1). Classification (NCBI taxonomy): domain Eukaryota; kingdom Metazoa; phylum Chordata; class Amphibia; order Caudata; family Ambystomatidae; genus Ambystoma; species Ambystoma mexicanum. The sequence goes on along the minus strand of NC_090938.1, from coordinate 282,898,530 downwards.
GAGGGGATCTCCACACAGAACTGTGTCTAGGTAACGGGACCAGCATTCTGCCTATTGTTTCAACCATCTTACGTTCCTGCCTATCTCTATTGCTGGTTTCCTCGTTATTAATCTGTGTGACATTTTAACCGTACAGTAAATGCACTTTAATGAGATTGGATAACATTAGTGGTACCACTTTAGAATTGTATATATTTATCATTATTGACTGCCGAGTACAAAGTGCATTATTGTGATCGTGTACATACCTTTGAATATTAATGATGTAAAGACTGTGTTTTCAGTAATACAGTGTGTGGACATTCCTTTGTGGGGGGTTCGGGGACTACACTGTACTTAAGAACCAGCCCGCATCACCTCCTGAGAAGCTAGGCCTTGATTGCTCGTCCATTGCTACCTTATAGAGAATCTTGGCTGGGGTCTTCTGTACCGCTCCTCTACCATATAGAGAGCAGAAGTACAGACACCCCCTACCAGTCTTTACAGAGAGGTACCAAATGGATATTGTATATATTTGCCATATTAGATTTGCCAAAGTACAAAGTGTGTTATTAATTATGTATCTATCTTGAACGTTATTTTTATATAAAGAATTGTTTTAGCACATAACATAGTGTGTGGACATTCCTTTGTAGGGGTTTTGGGGACTACACTGTACTTAAGAACCAGCCTGCATCACCTCCTGAGAGCTTAAGCCTTAGTTGCTCGTCCATACTACCATATAGAGAATCTTGGCTGGGGTGCTCTGTGTATATACTCTGCCATATAGATGACAGGAGTACAGATAACCCCCCTCCAGTCTTTACGGATGGTGACCACATTCTCTAGGGAGTGGACAGGCAGTTCTCCAAATGGCTGACGGGCGTCCTCTGACCCGAAGGGGTTTTGAATTCCTACCCCAGGGACACCTAGTCAGTCCAATTCGTCAATACCTTACAGGGTCTCAAAACGGTTCGATGTAATAAGTGCCCCGCCCTCATTCCGAGCACCACTTAAACCTGTACTAGGTGGACTACTTACGCCTGCCCTCCCTCTTACTGCCTCCCGTTCGACCCACTGTGAACTTGGGAAACTAGTGTGTGGGGGATAGAAGGCAGCAAGAGGAAGGAATTTAATCATGTTATTAATGCTCTTCATATTGTATCAAGCGGGCCAAGCCTGGAGACTAAATAGTCGAACATAGCTGGGGTTACTACTGTAACTATCACACAGTCACTCTCTCTCTCTATTTAACCGTGTTACCTATCCACGAGGCCCTTCTTGCCATCAAGATTCCTTGAGGATTGATCTTAATACCAGGTAAGTGGATGTTGATCCAATGTGAAGTTGTATTCATTAGTGAGATTGTTGTCTCCTCCACCCCTTCCGCCAAAGTCGGGTCACCCGTAATAACTCCCACCAGTGGTGCAGCTGCAGGTGGGAAATCAATTACAACTTGATCTGCCCGCTGTTCCTTTGTACTCAAGTGTGCAGCCAGGAAGGGGATGGTATGTTGCTTTTGTTCTTTAAACCCTGTTGCTTTGTTCATCTCTATTCTGAGGAATTTACATGGGGCCTACTGAGCTTGTAAGCTTTGTACTCACCTGGGGCTTAGTCTGGTGTTCAGACTGTGCCTTGGTAACAACTCCCAATGCCAAACCCCGGAAACCGCCTGTTTGAGATCGAGGATGTTATTCTTCATCCCTCTAATAAGATCATCCAGGATACTCTGAGAAATATTGAGGGAGTTTTTAGTGATGAAATACCATTCAGAACAGGAGCCAATTTCTTGTCTAAGACTTCTTCCAGGATCTTAAAATCACTGGATACTGAGTCCATGCAATTATCACCCTGTGATAACAATGTGACAACCCTCTACTCTCATGCCCCTCTCTACGGAGCTGTCTCTGTCTAGGACAGTATCTAACAATGGAAAATTTAACAGATGATCTACTCCAACCCCCAAGGATGGGTCACTCAAATTTATCCCAGGGGGCACCCCATGGGGCTAGGGTTAGGGTGATATGAAACTGTTAATATACCCCCCCGATCACTTGTATGGGTTGACACTACTTCAATTGCTCTCTCAGTATTCAGAATTTGCTCCTTAATTTTCCCTGCCATTTGTTTTAAATATTAATTCAGGGTGGATTGGTGGAAAGTAAGAGCCCCTTGCGTCTTGGGGACAATTTGGCTCTGCTTGCTCTTTTTCATTTTACTCTCAGCCTGGAGAAGAACTCTTGCTCAGTACACAGTCCTGGTATAGACCTGGACAACCTGTTAACAAATTAATCAAGTTCAGCAGGTCTTTGTGTGTGAGTCTATAGGAACCAATTTGGCCTGCAGAGAAAGCAAGACAACACAGATGTTCAACCGCACAGCTGCACAACTCGGTAGGATGCACATACCGGGGCAACCAAAGCTGACTGGACCGAGCCAGACCTAGCACCCTTAGACAGGGATCTAGTGTACAGCCGGTTCGGTCTGGTCAGTAGGGAAGGGAGGTTAGACAAAGGATGGATGAGCTACACAAATTCTATAAGAGATGCAGATTGTACGAAAGTGACAACCATGCAAAAGTGCAAGTTATACAAATGTGCAAATTATGCAAAGTGTGCACAATGTACAGGTACATACCGGACAGCATGTACTAAAACAGCCAAGCGACATGCTCCCACTTGACAGTGACGTGAGTTAACCTGCTTGCTAAGCAAACTCAGGTGTGCAAACTATACAAACTCAGGTGGGGTGGACAAACTATACAAACATATGCAAACATGCATATAATGACATATAATAACATACAGCCCCACCCACCTGGTGCCTTCCTGGTTGCTTCTCTTTTTACCCACTTAGCAAGCCCCGCCTACCTAGTGCCTTCCTGGTTGCTGCTCTTTTTCCCTACTTAAGGAGCCCTCCAGCCTCTTTTCCTTTGCAGATGGGGAGCAGGTGCAAGTGGATCTTGGTCAACTGGCCTAAGCCCCGCCCACCTGGTGCCTTCCTGGTTGCCGCTCTTTTTCTCCACTTAGCAAGCCACGCCCACCTGGTGCCTTCCTGGTTGCCACTCTTTTTCCCTACTTAAGGAGCCCTCCAGCCTCTTTTCCTTTCCAGATGGGGAGCAGGTGCTAGTGGATCTAGATCACATCTTCTTAGCCCTGCCTCTTCCTTCCTGCTCTTAACTCTTAGATCAAGGGTGTCTCTCCTCCTGGAGTCCCAAGCGAAGGGCAATTTCTGTTTGGACCTGTTCAGACCAGGAGGATTCAGGGCCCAAACCCCAGCTCAGACAGCAGGTAAGCATGCACCAACATGTGTTTACTCCCTCTGTCCCCACAGGCCATCCCCATCCCTCTGGTCTCCCTGTGATGTTTCCTTGTGCCCCTCCTTCTCGCACACAGATGTTGCCTGTTTTGCTTGATTCTTCTACCCTGCTCCCCTGCTCCCTCCAGCCAACTTCTTCAGGAGTCTATCCTAATACATTCTTGTTTCACCATCACTGTCTTGTGGCCAAAGCTAGATTTGACTTTTATGGACTTCGTTGATTCACGGTGCGTCACCCTTCTCATGGTGGTCCTGAATCATGCTGTTCCCATCTTCATCTCTCCCCTCTTGTTTCTCCACTCTTTTTGACTGCTTACTCTCTGTTCTCTCTTCCTTTCTCCCTTTTCCTATCTTCTCCCCTTACTTTCTTCTATGCACTTACTCTATCAGAATTGTCCCTGGACCTAGTATGATAGCAACCTTGTCTGTCTCCTCTCCCCTCCCTTGCTTGTCCCCCCCCCAGGCCCCCACCCAGCACTATCTGAAATGTTGTCAGGCCTAGTACGATAGTCGCTTGTTTTGTTCCTCCCCTCCCTCTCTGCACCCCTCTCCCTCACCTTTTGTTTTCTCCGGCTCTACCAGAAATGTCATCAGGCCTAGTACGGTAGTCACCTGTCTGTTTCCATTTCCTTCCCACTCTCCCCCTTCCTTATCTATGTCTTAGCTCTTGCACTATCTGAAATGTCGCTAGGCCCAGTACGATAGTTAATTTCATATCCTTACTGTTCATAGCCTGTAAGAATGTCATTGTATTTTCCCTTGTTCCCTCCCTTGCCTTGAAGCGCTTTGAAACACATTGTGTATAGGCGCCATATAAATAAACGATCATATCATACATTACCAGCAAAATTAATAAAAGCCCATAACAAGCATAACAAATGTAAAAACAAATCATGAAAGATGATTATCCATGATAAAAAATGTATGAAAGTTCATTACAATTCATAAAAGCTTTGCATGCTAAAAAGAGTGATTAATGTGGCATTCCCAGCAGTAAAGTTCAAATGGTAAAATTGTATTGGAGCAAAGCAATGCAATGCAATCTAATGCTGATCAACCAACCATGTTGGTGTTTATGACAACGGTTACGTTTCGTGGGTGTTCGCGGGTGTTCATAAGAGTTTCAAAAGTGTGTGTCCCAGTGCTATACCATGCCGTGCAGTGGCAAATACAAGATGCAGAGAACGGGGAAAAAAGAAAAAGATTATGAGGCGCCCAGGGCACGCCCGACTGGTTTAAGGGGCTGCCCTAGTCCGTCTCCCCCTACCTTCCGGGCCTCCTGACAAGCAAAGGAGGAAAAGATACTGAGGTCTAATAACAAAAAGCACCAGTTGCCAAGTGCCTGCAAGACGCGACCAATCTCCTCTGGCCGTTCCTCTCACTCGCACCAGTTGCATGGATTAAGGATTTTCCTGTGTTCTTACATATTGTTATCGGTGAGGGACAGACCCACGGCTGCCAAAGGCTGCTCAGTTGTATTGTTTGTTTCCGTAGTAAGCAACGTTCCAACGTTCAAAGTTTTTCTAGTTGGCCAGGTAATCGGGCTGCCACATTATTGCACAACACAGCCCAAAATAAACAGATGAACAGTATTTAAACGTGTCTAGAAATGTTTATAGGAGCAGTCAGGCTGCAAGTCACCGTCCTCCTCCAACGTGCCTTTAAAGCCGCTCGAATCTTTCACAAGCCACTCACTTTACCCTTAATCAGAGTTCAGTGTCAGTGTTCGAGCAACTAGTTTACCTGAGCTTTGCCAGAGATCTAAAGCCTCAGGATGCGGTCACGGTCTCCTTGCCTCATCGGACACCGGTGGACCACGGCAGACCACTTTCCTCCCTACTTCCTTCCCGCGCTGTGCTCCGCGCTTCTTCTTCTTCTTACTAATAGATTTTTATCCATCAGCAGTGATTTTTGGATACGGAGGCTTGAGCCTCATTACTCCATCTTCTCGTGTTGAGTATGTAGTCGTGGGTTTGTTTTCTTCTTGGTCTGTGTGGTCTTGTCACAGTAGGGCTGGTTTCACAGGGTCTTTGCAGTGATGGGTCGCGGGTAGTGGTCGAAGGGATTTGCAGTGGTGGCAGTGATTCTTCTGATCAGAGGGTTCAGGTTCTGATCCAGTCCTTGGCAGAAGTTCTTACTCAGCATCGCTAGATATTCGTCCAACATCTCAACAATCGTTGTGCTCCACGCTGGAAAGTGGATCTTATAGTGAGGGGCAGCAGGGACAGCAGGCTCTTCCTCTGCACCAGCACTGTTGGTGGAAAAGGAAAAGAAACTCTGGACTAAGGCAGACCACTTTCCTCCCACTTGCTTCCTGCTCCCTGCTGGGATGGGGATCTTATAGTGAGGGACAGCAGGCTCCTCCTCCGCATCGGCACTGTTGGTGGAAATGGAAAAGACACTCTGGACCACGGCAGACCACTTTCCTCCCCACTTGCTTCCCACGCCGTGCTCCGCGCTGGGAAGGGGATCTTATAGTGAGGGACCGCAGGGACAGAAGGCTCCTCCTCCGCACCAGCACTGTTGCTGGAAATGGAAAAGACACTCTGGACCGCGGCAGACCACTTTCTTCACCACTTGCTTCCTGTGCCGTGCTCTGCACTGTGAAGGGGATTTTATAGTGAGACACAGAAGGGACAGCAGGTTCCTCCTCTGCACCGGCACTGTTGGTGAAAAAGGAAAAGACACTCTGGACCACAGCAGACCACTCTCCTCCCCAGCAGACCACTCTCCTCCCCACTTGCTTCCTGCTCCGCGCTGGAAAGGGGCTATTATAGTGAGGGACAGCAGGCTCCTCCTCCGTACTGACACTGTTGGGGGAAATGGAAAAGACACTCTGGACCACGGCAGACCACTTTCCTCCCCATTTGCTTCCTGCGCTTCGAGCTGGGAAGGGGATCTTATAGCGAGGGGCCACAGGGACAGCAGGCTCCTCCTCCGCACCAGCACTCTTAGTGGAAATGGAAAAGACACCCTGGACCACAGCAGACCACTTTCCTCCCCTCTTGCTTCCTATGCCGTGCTCTGCACTGTGAAGGGGATCTTATAGTGAGGGACTTCCCAGCAGCTGAATTTTAGAAAAGATTTCTCTAGAAGCACCGTTTCCTCCTTAGTCCATGGCCCCCCAAACTTTTTGCATTGGTTTCTGTATCCTAATGTGACTCTTTACACTGGAGCACAGCCTTCAGCTATACTCCACTGGGCTTTAGCTCATTGTTACTGGGAAACTGACACGTCCTTCAGGGTGTGAGTACTGAGAAACTTAGTTTCTCTTATTCTTTCGACTTTGTTGTCACGTATTGGTAGCTTTTTATCATTGCGCAAAGTACCTTTCAGTACCGCCCAATTGGGCTATTGTGTTTTATGGCTCTAGACACCCTATACAGAATGTTTGGCGATTGTACAATGTGCTTTGGAACAGACTGGTGGCAGCAGTAGCTTTTTTTTTCATTTGTATGACTTCTTACCAAGCCTTAACACGTTTAATGTGTCTGGCTCCTGTTTGTGGCTAGTGTATAACATGGCCGTGCCACAAGGTCTTTTGTCTGTTCCTTTAGCCTTTGTGTCCCTTGGCCTTCCCCCTGCCCTTCCAGGGCTGGGATTTCCTTATTTGTGCATGCAGTTGCCCGTGAAAGCTGCTTCTTTCGTGGGTCCCTGCAGGTCATGTGTGGAGGCATACAGGAAGTGGGCTGGGATTGTCTGATCCCAGTCCACACTACTGGTGCCGGGGTGTCTGGTGTGCATGAGAGCATGAGAACCCCAGTGGTCCCGAAATGGACCCATGCTGGTGTGCATGCAAGGAGCAGATCTTGCCATTGGTGGGCTGGGTGCAAGCACTCACCTGACTGTGGCTAAGAGGAGGGGTCCTGCATTAATTACAGCAGATCAGCAAGGGGCCAAGTATCCTGAGGAGCCCAGCAGAACAAAGGACGATCCGGAGATGCGCTTGAAGAGGGCTGGCACCCGAATCCCGCTGTTGTCATGGTTGAGCAATGCTTTGCGCCTGATCTCAGAAGACCTGCGAAAGTACATCAAACCCTTGGAGTGGTGGGACCAATCACTCTTGACGTCTCCTGTTAACCCTGCAAGTGAGCCTGTTTGCAAGTGTCCCTGGGCCATACAGTGGGCTGTCCAGCTCAAATCTTGGTTACAGTGCAGGAGTGTCGCCGCTTTGCGTTTCGGCCCGAGACTTCAAGGAATCCCAGTTTATCAAAGAAAGCATGAATTTAAACAAAACATGAGCACACTGCACAGATGGGCGAGCTATTCAAGAGATCTGTTTAATCGACAAAAAGAAAAACAGCTGACTTGCATTTCTTCCAAGCTCCAGCAGCCTTTTAATGACCCACAAATGGTTAAAGACTTGTGGCATAACTCCTAGACCTGCAGGTCTTGCAGATCTAGGAGTTATGCCTCATGTCTGACTAATACAGTCCCAAAAGCAGTATTTACCCCATTGGTGGGTCATTAAAAGCTTGCTGGAGTCAGGAAGAAGACTGTGAGGATGAAACACGCTTCAGCTGCTTTTCTTTTTGTCGATTAAATAGATCTCTTGAATAGCTTACCCATCCACAGAGCGTGATTGTGTTTTCCTTCAATTCATGTAAATACAGGTCTCATGGGGCATTGGCTCCTTTCACACAGGAACACTTGCAGCAGATATTTTAAACTGTATTATCAACTCCTTTTCAAAAAGCAGTGACCAGCACAGCAGGTCAAAGTCTAATTGGCCCGGATTTGTGTACTATCCAAGAAAGCACCCTACTGCCGAATTTCATCATCCCAGCACCTGTGGGCCACGAGATAGGAGGCTGCATCATTGGGCCCCTCTGCGTCAATGTCCGACAGTGACGGTCACTGAAGGCGGTTTTCCTGCATTCCTTCCAGTGTCCTTCTTCATTCGAATCAAGAGTTACAGCTCCTGTCCCATACCGGACCTGCATCCACACCAACAGCGCTTGGGCATCTGGAAACCGAACCGAGGGTGAGAAATCATACCTCTGACGACCACCTCTAGACCTGCCAAGTCTGGACCAAAACCGAGCTAAGGGTGGTGGGTAGTGAAGTCACTTACTGGTGGCCCTTTGTTATCCAAACACATTTATGCATTGAAGGTTCTTTTTGGCCTTCCTGTTGGCTTGGGTAGTATTTGCTTCCTAAGGCCCTCCGAAAGTCAGGAACAACTTTGTTCATCATAGCAGATCCTCTCCTAACTTTTGGAACCCGTTTCACCCCTTCAGAATTCTTCCCCTAACTTTTTCCCACGCTCTAAGAAGTACTTTGTGAACTTTACGCACAACTATGCTCTTTTTATGCGTGCATTGAAACTTGAGCACAAGGCTCCATTCATTTTAGGGCTGAACTTATAAAGTTAGGGTTGCCATCACTAAATGGCAACTGTAAAGGGTGCTATACAAGTTATTCACCCTTTTCCTTTACTGGTATTGTTTATTAATTTTCTCGCACTAACTTCAGTGACTGTATATATACATAGGGCCTGATTCAGTGCCTGTGCTAAATATACTGTGGAAATCTGACATTCTCCCCTCCAGTTTCCAACACCATCATTCTGAGATTGGTGGAAATATTGGAGGGGAAATGTTGTGCTTTCTAGCAGCAAAAGCTGATAAAATCTATTTAGTGGGAGAAACTTGTGTTCCCGTGGCTTACTGGGCATTTCGCAAAAGAAACATAAACTTTCCTTGAACTAGAAAAGTGGTGCTGCAGTCTGAGAAATGCTATGTACATATTGGGAGAAAGTGTGCTGTGGAGTTTAACGACACCTCCCAGGGTACTGTTACTGTATGCCTTTTTTGGCTGGTGCAGAAAGGGTGTTCTGGCCGCTGAATACATTCCTTGCCAGCCCCTTGCATGGGAGGTGGTTGGCAAGGCTGTTGTCATGCCGTAAAATCATGGCTTTGCAGGAGTGGCAGGCTTCGTTTATTGCCGTCACTCCTGCAATACATTGGAATGTGTGTCTTGATGGAAAAGTGTCTCACTTTTCCATTATAACGCGCACCTCTGACTCGTAGTGTGCTGCTTGTGTGGTGTTTTACTATTGCATTTTGTTATTCATTGTGTTATTGGTCCTATAACAAATGGTATATTTTCATATACTACTGTCTAGTTGTGATTCTTGGTGTTTCACTCTGTGTGCTCAATGGAGAACCCTTATCACCCTTACTCTTCCTGAAATTTAGCCTTGCTGAGTGACTCTCCCAGCGTGTTATTGCATACATTAAAGCTGTTTTCTGTGCAACCTGTGACTCTCGTTATTGTTTCGTTGGATTGATTTTTTTTGGGTCTAAACCACGGGACATATTCTCTAATTGATCTTAATGGGAGGTGCCCTGGTGATAAACCACTGAGATATATGTACATAAGAGCAATGTCATCCTAAATTATCAAATATTGTATTGTTCACTGCTATTTGTTCCCTCAAGTAGTTAACTTTTCAATAATAAACCTCTCACATTGAAGGTCCAATATATACTCCAAACAAATCCTATGTTGGAGACAACTACAAGAAATACTAATATCCCCTTAAAAAGACAGAATACGCAGGAATATGAGGGAGTTATACATTCTACAGAAATTAAGTAAATTGCAGACTCTTTTCTATCCACTGAGTCTGATAGTTCCATAGTAGCTATTGGTTCTGATTGCTTGATTGAGAATATTCCCAATTTTAATCAAGGCAGGGATGCTACCTGTTATGAATGGGAATGTCGGACCATGAAGAGTTCAATTTATAAAGCATCCAAGGTGGGGAGTACCCAGGCAGGGCTATTCAGTTTTATGAAGGCTTAAAAAACTTACAAAAGAAGAAAAGACTGAACTATGTAATGAAACAATTGTTTTGATTAGAGATGGCCGTTTATACAACCAATTGTAAACTTGGAAGCTAAATCATCTGCGGCGAGCGTTTGGCACAGTGACTACCTCACTCTTTGTGCAGTGTTACGCTGACTGGTACTGATAGTTTCTCGGAGCTGCCCAAATCCAGAACGTGGGAATTAGCTGCAGGCCAAGATGGCTGCCCTGCTCAGCACTGGAATGCCGTGGGAGGTTTCCCTGGCAACCATGTTACCCTGTGCTTGACTGTCTGGGCGCACCCTTTTCTTCCCAATATGCAGCTGGCAGTTGAGGAAGCCGGCCCCCAGCTCAAAGGCCTACATCTAAGGCCCCCGTCTGTGCCTGTCTGGGCCGAGGAGGTCTTGGAAGGCCCTCATGTTTTTCATTCTCTTCAAACTATGAAGCAGCCTCCTGACTTACTGCCTGTGACCCCATGAACCTGGGCCCCTGCATCTCTATTCTCTCTTCAGATCTACCAGTGAGTGATGGTTGAACCTTTCTACTGCCTCCTCCACTAACAACTTCTGAAACAAAACTGTACCTATCTCACTCAGCCTTCCTTGCCTCACCTAATATACTTTTTCTTTCCCTGCATTTTATGTCCCTTTTTAGAAATTCAAATGTAGGTGTGTTTTTTTTTTTTTACATCTTTGCACCTCATTTTGCGTCCCTTTTTTGAAATTCGAATTTAGGTGTGTGCTTTTAACATCTTTGCACCCCATTTTGCATTGCATTTTTGTTCCCGTTTTATTTTTTTAAACATCTTTGTACCCCATTTTGCGTCCTTTGTGCCCTTCTTCTAGGCCGCCTAGTGAGTTTGGGCTAGGACTGTGCGTTGCAGACACTCAACTATCCACTGCTGCCCTGTTAGGCAGAATTATATGCAGTACCATTTGGGAACACCACACACAATTAAGACTACAAGTGACAGTACAAATTCACCTTTGGTACAAGCCCGTACTACACAGTAAAAGTGGTAGCGATGGCTGAGCAGCCAGACTTATCTCAAGAGCAAGTGAGCAGTATCAAAAGTTACACAAAAGGACAGCAATTACTATGCTTCAAACAAACACTGACTCAAGGTTTCTGAGTAAAAGAATATACATGTACATTTATTTACACATCAGTTGTATAACATCTCACTAAAGTAAAACAGTTCAAAAATCACACTCTTAATACACCACACCACTCCCAATAGTTTCCAGACAAGTTAAGCTCACAAAATGAAGTGGGAGCAAAATGGCACTCTAGTAATTTAAAAGGGAGGGAAAGACAAAGTTAGGCAGAAATTGAGCAGCACCAACAGGTAAGTAAGCAGGGCAATCTAGAAAGAGGAACTACAGTGATGGAATCAAATCAAATAGGCTTAGGGCCAAAGTCAATAGGACAAAAGTCTTTTGCTCAAGATCACACATTGTATACGAATTGATCGTTTTACAACTGCTCGAATGACAATTGACCTTTTCAAATTGACCAAATTGTGAAGGTCAATTGTACCATATATGTGGGGGGAAATCCCCCACAACCCCCACCCAACGCCAAACCCCCCAAAACCCATATATATATATATATATATATATATATATATATATATATATATATATATATATATATATATATATATATATATATATATATATATATATATATTCGGTCAATTGTGAAAAGGTCAATTGTGACCCTTTAAATTCGGTCAATTGTTCATTCGAACAATTGTAAACGACCAATTTGGGTAATACCGATCACACAGTTCAGGGTAGTTTGCGGTTAAGTCTTTGCCAAGAGTTCCGGACGAAGTTGGTCGGCAGAAAAGTTAGTTTAAAGAGTAGAGAAGGACAAGCCCTCGGATTGGAGAAAGATTTCACACACTTTCACTGCGGCTGAACGAAGCGAACAACCGGATTTGCACAGTACCTTTAAATGGAGAAAAAGCTGTAGCTGAGGCGGATGTTCCTGGCAGTTCCTGCAGGCTCACGGTTCCTGAAGCGACTGTCGGACTGACATGAAGTAGGAAGACTGGAGAGTCCTGCACTGCCCAGGGAAGAGACCAGCAGCATAGCCAAGCACCAAATAAAAGGTGCACTCCTTAAAAAACAAGCAGGGTCCGACCTTCCTGGCTATCCGGCCCCACTGTAGCTCTCTACAGCAAATTCGACCAGAGGAGGGAGTCCTGGCTTGCAGTTTCGGTGAACTGGTTGGTCCCACCAGCTCAGGGGAAGAAGATTCCTGGAGGATCTTTTCTGTCGTTGGAGTTTGAAGATTTGGACCTGCAGCAGGGCTTCACCGGGTGGTTCAGTCATTGTAGGGGTCCTCTTCTGTCAGCTCCTTGATGGTTCTTTCATTCCAGTGGCCACTCTGCCTTTCCAATCCCAGAGACCTGCTTTTTATGCAGTTTTCCCCCATTCACACAGCCTGGCTGTCAATCACACAGCAGGGTGGCTGTCCTTGCGGGACAGTCACCTAGCCAATCAAACCGGAGTGTGACTTGGATTACCAAGGGAACCCATGGCAGGGGTCCTAAAACCCCTTCCTCACATCCTGCCTACGTAGACTTTCAGGCGCCTAAGGAGGGCTTCTGTGGAGAAGCCCACGTAAAGACAGTGAACAAAGGAACCAAACCTGGTTTGGCGTGCAGAGTAAAACACAAGGAAGACATTTTCTAAAAGAAATGGCTACTAAACCTAGCCGGAAACCGTACAAAAACGTATATGGTCTAGCGGGTTTAAGTTCAAGGCTACCAAGATAACCTAAAACAATACCAAGGTTATTTAAGATAACTGCGGGAGGAAAAATAGGGTAGTTGCCACTGCCACCAGCCACGTCTTGATGAAAAGGGAGCAAAAGAATGCTCCAAGAGAAACAGACAAAAAGGGATAAGTATTAACCCTTTCCAGTACTCCATGTAAGATGGTTTGAACTGGGTCTGTGGATTTAAAAAGAGTAATAAAGCCAATGGCAACTTTACATGTTCTGGGAGACAGCAGTCAGTCCCAGAAAATGGAGTCTGAGTTGGAAAGTCTAAAAGACAACCATGTTTCACTGCACTGAAGGTGCTGTGTAACACACAGTAAAAAGATGATGCCTGTGGAGTAGTTGAGGCTCCACAGTCTATGAACAGGAAAATGTTAAACACACAGCAAAACACATGTAAGAGTGGGAAAAAAGGCTCACACAAAAAATAAATCCTAGAAATCCAACAAAGCTGCTGAGGGACTCAGTAGGTAAGGGAAATTAGCCATTCTGGAGAATTCTCCCTAACATGCCCCTATGGCACACAACATCTTCCCTATCTTCTCCAACTGCTACACTATCACCTACCCTCCCCCTCTCACGAAGTCTGGAAGAAAAAAGCATAAAAAGACATCCTGATCTCTACCCCTGTCCTACCCATTGCAGACGCCTATCTCAGTGCAACTTCCAGACAGGTCTTACTGATATCCTCTTCTCAGTCTCCTCCCCAGATCTATGGACTCTCTCCCCTTTCACATCCTCTCCCGTTAATGTTGGCACCAAATGGGAAGTCCTCTTGGCTGGCTTTGCATCATCCAGGTGTATCAGTGTCTATCACACTGAAACTATCTTGGTTCCCTTTTACTGGCGCTTGCCGTCCCGCAATAACTTCCTACCACCATCTGCTACTCCCTCTTCCACTCTCTCTGCCCCCCCCCCTTCCGACTGGTGTACCACGCCCCGTACCCCTCCTCGGAAAACCTTCAAAGGTGGAAAGCTCCTTCATCTAGACACACTTAACGCTCGCTCAGCCATCAAGCACTCTGTCGACATCTGCCTCCTTCTTGAAGACATTGACCTCAACATCCTCGCTCTTACCGAGGCGTGGTTCAATGCCAGCTCAGTCACTGCTTTTGACTTCCCTCTCCTGATTGCTAAAAGATCATCTCCAAGCCTCACCCTAACTGTGCTGGTGGTGGAGTTGCCCTGATTTTCCCTGAGTGGGTCCCTTCCTCCCTCATACCCACCCAACCTTACTCTTCCTTTGAGTGCCTGGTTTGCAAGCTGGTCATCTCTCCCTCCGCCGCTCTGACCATTGCCACTATCTACGGGCCACTTGGCTCTACCACCTTTTTCCTCTCCGAATGGGCATATTTCTGCTCCTCTCATCCAACTCTAAACTCCTCTAATGGGTGATTTCAACATCCTCCTGGACTCCTCTACCACGGCATCCACTCTCTCCCATGACCTTTGCACTTCGCTATCCCTCTCCATTCTGGTCCAACCCACGTGGCTGGAAACAATCTTGATACCCTCATCCACTCTGATCTTTCACTCTCCTCGCCACTGATAACCACTCTCTCGTGGTCAGATCACTCTCTCCTCTCACCTGGTCCTCTCTGCCCTCTGATTGCACCTCCTCCAGCCCTGCCAACCTCGTTGGTGAACATCCACCCTATCAAAGGAGTGTTAGCTGCTGCCTTTACATCCACCTTTATCCCTCCTTGCCCCCTGCAGCAGACTCAACCTTTGACTCTGTTCTCAGCAACCTCCATCTTGCAGTCACTAACAATCTGGACATTCTTGCTCCAGTCATGAGGATCCACCTGAAACCTGCCTCTAAACGTAACACCTGGTACAACTCTGAACTTGCAGCCCTGAAATGCAAGTGCAGAGCTGCGGAATGGAAGTGGCAGACCGCTGGCTCACCCTCTGACAAACTGGCTTCAAAGACAAAACAGACTTTCCATCCGTGCCAAGGAAAGGGCCCACATCAAGGCGCGTGTCTCCAGTGCATCCAACAACATGGCTAAACTCTTTCAAATCTGCAGGGAACTAACCAGCCCTTGCACAGTCTCCTCCTCACCCCTCTCTTCCAAAGCCCTCTGCAACACATTGGACACACACTTTACTACAACCACTCAGGACATCCTGAGTACTCTTGTGTCCCCCCCCACCTCTTCCACCTGTTGCCTCCTATGGCCTCCCACCCTCCTTCCTTTCTCTCCTCCTTCTCCCTTATCACACCTTATGAGGCCACCAGAGTTGTCTGCTGTATAAAGGACTCCTACAAACAGGTTTCACCTGCTCTTCCAGAACCATTAAGGACAATATTGGCTCTCTTGCCCCTGCACTTGCTGATTTATACAACCACTCTTTTACCACTGGATCTTTCCCCTCCACCCTGAAGTACTTCCTTGTGCTCCCACTCCTGAAAGAACCTTCAGCAGACCCCCATTTGTCCAGCCAACTGCTGCCCTATATCTGTCACCCCCTTCCTCGGGAAACTCCTGGAGAAGCTGGCCTTCCCCCAACTTAACTCACACACTGAACTTGTTGGTTGCCTCCACGACCATCAATCTGGATTCCAAGCATCCAGAGGCACGGAAACTGTTCTTCTGAACACCTATGAGGAACTGCTCGCATCTCTGGATTCTAACTCTCCAGCTGTCCTCATTCTTCTTGACCTCTCCTCTGCTTTTGACACGGTCAATCACTCCATCCTCCTAAAACGGTGGGCACTGGACTGGCTGACCTCCTTTCTCAGTGACTGACCATCCCAGGTTATTCTGGGTACTTTCTCCTCCCCTACCTCTTTCTCCACCTGTGGTGTCCCCCAGGGCTCCAACCTATCTCTCTGGCTCTTTAATACTTACCTTGCTCCACTGGCACACCTCATTTACACCTTCACCCCTAACTTCCAGTGTTACGAAGATGACAAACAACTCTTCTTCAAACTTCCCTCTGACCCTCTACTTACTTCTTCCATCATTCCGGACTGCCTATATGCCATCCAGTCCTGGTGCACTTCCAACGATCTCTGCCTTAATGCCGGCAAAACAGAGATCCTTCCTATTGGGACTCCTGCTCCCTCTTTCTTCCCCTCATTCTGGCCATCCTCTATGGGCTCTACCCATCTCCTTCATCCAAAGCCAGAAACCTTGGAGTCATCTTCAACTCCTCTTTTTCCATTCAAAGGAATTCTCCCTTTTCTCACTTTCCACCAGATGCTCAATGTCTCCAGAGCTCTGGTTCTCTCTAGGCTAGACTACTGCAATAGCCTTTACCTGAATCTGCCCTCTTCCTTTCTACGACCCATCCTGCTAATCCAGAATAGGGCAGTGAGATTTATCCTTGGCCTCAAGCCATGGGACTGCATCTCTCCAGCCCTAAAAACTCTCCACTGTCTCCTGGTTGCTGCAATGATCAATTTCAAATCCGTCTGCACCATCTAAAAGGATGTCTGGGGCCAGTGACCACGTTATCTACAACTTGCGCTTACTAAATACTCTCCTTCTAGATATTTACGTTCCCCTGGTACCAACTCTCTGTGTGTCAAGTGCTTTGATAAACAGAGGGCTGGTGGCCAATCTCTTTCCTCAACTGACTCCTTTTCATGGAACAGCCTCCCCCTTCCTCTTCGTCTTGAGATGGATCTCCTCAAGACTTTCCTTTTCACCTACTCCTTCCCGTTCACCCTCCTCTGATAATCCCACAGTTGCTGAGATTGGTGACCAGGGCCTTTGTGTCCTTCTGGGCCCTGGCCTCCCACACGCAATCAACTTCTGCCTTCGCATGCTCCCAGCACTTGCCTTGGCCCCTACTGGCCTATGCTAATGTAGGCCTGTACTTACATATTGTCCTTATTATTTAGATCTTCGCAAAGGTTTTTAAATTCTTAATAAAAAGCTAGAACTGTACCCCGAAGCTCATTGTTTCCTCCTGGTTCATCAAGTCCTCTAGCAACCAATTTACAGAATAGTTTTAAAAAAGAAATGTTATTGTGCATTTATAAGTTGTTTGTACAGCAAGTAAATTGTGTTTCAACCACCAACGGGGCAACAGGGAGGGAACATTGGATTGAAAAAACCATGAAAACATTGAAGGATAAAGACAGACCTACTAGGCCTTGTGAGCATTCAGAACGTGCAAGTGCAGAGAAAGGAGAGGGGACGAGGAAGGGGGGGACTGCTAGGAGTGCCTGTGCTTGTAAGTGAGCAGCAGATGTAAGTACCGAGTGGTCAGCTGCCAATAAATAGGTAAGTACAGGCCTACATTGGCATAAGCATTTTTCTCATGAAGCTTTGTTGAAATATTGCAAAATGTTTCTGCCTGCTGTCAGATCTCTCCATCCACAGGCTCTTGCTCTCCCGAAATCATCTGAGGGCCGCTGTCATGACCTTCAGCTCGGCCAGTGTGTGATGATATGCCAGCATCAATTCTGCAACACCCTGCAGCCTCAGTGATCTGGCCCTCATCAGGTAGTTCTAACAACAGACAGCATGGTAAGCAAAAGAGTCAATGATTCCTTGGTTCTCACCCCATTATGCAAAAGAGCTTTGGAACCTCTCTGCATGGAGGCTGATTCCTCTCATCTATGAAAGCAACTGACAGCTTCTCGAGTCTCTGCGCCTGAATTGGACAACCTCTCTCCATTGCCGGACACCATCGAACCACAAGATACTGCATTGCCTCCTGGCAAACCTTAATTTCCTCCCAGCTCATCAGCTCCTGAGCCATCTCTACATGTCACACCATGGCCCTCATTACAACCTTGGCAGAGGACCATGGTGCTAAGGTTACGATTCCGCCATGGTGGATGGCGGAAATTACCGCCCCATTCCAAGGTGAGTGGGGCGGTAATTCCCCATTCACCATTTGCCCTTCCCCATTCCCATTTTTGCCCCCATAGCGCATAATGGGAATGGGGAAGGCGCTAATTACGGCACTGTAAATTACGGTGCAGTAATTAGCTCCAAAGTCCCTTTGCGGGTTGGATTTTTAACGCCTGCTAATTTCCTGGTGATTGCAGCCAAGCTAATGCTGCATGTCGTTCTATGCACACACAGGGAAAACACATTTATGAGAGCATTGCAAGTAGCTGTCCAAGGAATTAATTAATGCCCCTGACTGCTGGGTCTGTGGGAAGATGCCTTAACATATTGGATATGATTTTTCTTTTCTCTCAATTTCAACTAATTCTTCTGAGCGCATGTTCTAAAAATGTATAATTTGCCGGCAGCGAGCCATTTTGTTTGCACTGCACCGTAAATGGCTTCCCAACCGCCAATTTTTTATCATTTGTATGACAGAGTGAAAAAATTTAGGTAGGCTATGGGTACAACGCTTTTTGCCCTGCACATTGGTGTATGTGTCCAACCAGTCTAAAGGAACATGTTGTAGGTTCTGGCCCCACTTCGTCAATAATACACAGTCCCTACCACAGAAGGGTATAGTGGAAAGTCACTAGGGGGAAAGGCAATCCTATAAGAAAAATAACAAGGATCTCAGTAGCCACTTTTGCACTCTGCTGTGCAATTTGAGAGCTTTTAATTGTGCATGGCAAGCAGCGTTCAAAATTATATTTAAACCCTCCACCGCCATGCTTGCATGTCGTGGAGGGTTTAATTTAAATTGTGAACACTGCATACCATGCGTGCATAGTAAGTAATCTTCACAATTACAATTAAAGCCTCCCTGGCATGTGTGCATGTCAGGGAGGGTCTAATTGTAATTGTACACACTGCCTGGCATGTGAGCATGGCAGGCAGTGTGTACAATGGATCCCTATGGGGTCCGCCTGCTTTATGCTAGTGCCTAAAGCTGTCGGACTCCATATGGACCTCCAGCATTTACAACAGCATGAATAACCATGCCGGTGTAAATGCTCCAGTATTTGTATGGCAGAGAGGCGGTAGAAACACATATTGCGTTCTGCCCCTCCTCTCTATCATACACACGATTGGAAATGAGCTGTGGAGTAAACAGAAGGAGTTACAGCATTACTCAAGGCTTTTTATGCCTTGCATTCACTTTACGGCTCAGTGCTACTTCCTGTTCTCTGCAAACATTTTGACAGTGCAGTATTGGCCTTCAATGTTTGACGATGATTACCCACAAAGTCCATTGTGTTGAGATAAGCTCTTGTATGTTGGTACCATTACGACTGCTTTCTTGTATGTGTGGGCAAATTCTATAATTGCCAATGGGACCTTTGTCAGCACTGCAAATAATTGTCTGCACATCAAGGACTATGACAGCAAAGCAAAGTTCCACCTCGACAATCTTGCTGGTCTACATACTGCATCTACCTTTGACTGTGATGGGTTCTCTGTTACTAAACTTACTGTTTACGGGGTTACATTGATGATGTCTGATAATGGTTTCATTCTCAATAACAGTGCACCATTGTGTGATCTGTGTGCCCTTTACGTATTGGTGAGTTTCCCTGCATATGTCCTTTGGTAATACTTAAAGGGATCCGTTTGATGGCTACTGAGATCCTTGATATTTTTCTTATAGGATTTCCCTTCCCCCTAGTGACTTTCCACTATACCCTTCTGTGGTAGGGACTGTGTATTATTGAAGAAGTGGGGCCAGAACCTACAAAATGGTCCTTTAGACTGGTTGGACACATACACCAATGGTTATATAGTAACCGCTGTTACAGTCTACAAGTACCTTCTCAAACAGCCCCAATTATTGAAGCACCTTTTAATAAAATCTGAATATTTCTGGGATACTCATTTTCCTATGTACGGCACAGCTCATATTGACACAGCTCTTACTCATCTGCAGGCCATGGTTGAAATCCATGAATGCCCCAACTGCATTGGCAAATGAGCAAAATTGTGAGATGTGAAATGGTTTTGCAAAATAATTTAGCCCTAGAAATTTGCCTGGCGACCCATGGTAGCATGTGTGCTCTCATCAAAGGTGAGTGTTGTTTTTACATTCCTGATATTTCTGACCATATCCATGATCACACTGAACACATGCACAAGGTTACCTATGTTCCACTGGATCTAAAGGTATGGTCATTGCTCCAGATAATATTTTGATGTGGGAGCATTTTACTCCCTATTTTTAAACTTTGAGAGTAGATGCAATTTCAAGGGAGTAAAAATGACTTTTCTCCTACGCAACAAAGTAAAAAGTATGTGACATCCATCCAACTTCATGCAAAAAGTTAAACTGTATTGAAATGATTCTCATGTGACACATTTTGACAGAAAAACATGTTTCTCTCATAATTAACAGATAAAGCACAGCATGAAGTAGCACCCTCTCATCAATGGGACAGATGTACACTAACACTCTGGGCTTCCTTTGCATGCACAGAATCTCATGGTCAAATGTTTGGTGGACAGTTAGCCTAACATCCTTCAGAAGTCAATACCTCATTGAGTGAGGTAATATTCATTACAGTTCTTAGAAGTTGAAAAAGTCTGCATTTTCCACTACAAAAATGTTAAATAAATACTTCTCTAAATTACCGCTATAGGGACATGTCTGCCTTAGTTTCTATTTCAATTAAAAATTCAACCATTTTATTTTTTTGTTTTGTACAACGCTTGCGCAGGATGGAGTGTCAAGTTTTGAATGTTAGAATTGTAGTCTTGAAGAGTGAAAGATGTTGTGCACCCTGTGATACGTGTAATCACTCAAATGCGAGCAAGGGCCTTTCTGCCAATAACCAAATAAAGTACCATTTACAATATGGACTCCAAGTTAAAGGGAAAGTGCGCTAAAAAATGTTACTGTCTTAAAAGATGGGCCATAATAAAAAACATATATTAAACATCTTTTTAAAGCAAGTTCCTATGTAAAATTTTGCTCAAATAATTTTTAAACCCCTTTAATTTCAAGCACTAGGAGGGATCCATTTTGTGAAATAGAAGAGCCTCCTGTGCTGGTGTTAATCTCTGCCCTCACTGCACTAATGAAGCAAAAGCCACTTGCTGGTAGCTTTAATTACTGGCTCTGGTTTCTGTCAAGTGACTTGACCTTGGCACTGCCCTATGCTCTCAACTAGTGCATAAATGAAGTTAAAAAGTGTTGTACCTACAATATTTGAATGCTTAAAAAGGCCTAGTACGACCCTTACCTGGAGGCCTAGGTATGGTCACTGATGAGTTGGCTTAACTGCATTTTAGGAGATTCTTCAATCTTACATAAGTAATGAAATGTTATATTCCTTGTTATTATTTTGATAATTATAAAACTTATTAGCTGTTGCGTCAACTGTTTCTTTGACAAATCTGTCCAGCTTTAATCTCGGCTCAAAATATAATTTTTTTGGTGCTTAAGAAAAAATGAAGGGCAAAAAATGTGATGTGCAAATTATAATGAAGTTCAGAAATGTTTGACTATACATATTTAAATTGGAATCTGTGGTGTGATCTTGGATGAGCATATCTTGACCTAATGGCCAATGCAGTTAACAGGGTTGTTTTGAATGATGTTTGTGATGGTATACACCATCAGACGGGGATTGATCTATTAGAATTAACAAAATATATCTCATCATCCAGGCATGGATGGCAGCTCACAGCCTCTGTCTGAATGATAAGACTGAAATCCTAATACTAGGTGCCTCTACAAACCTTAATAAGCTTTATGCCCTATACTCCTCCTTTAACATTGATGGTAATTATCAAAACAACTAAGGAAACTAAAACTCTGGGTTTTTACCTAGATTCCACTCTGTCCCTTCAAAAACAAGTCAATGCAACAGCCTCAGCCACGTCTTACACATGTAAGCTCATACATACTTGCAAACCTTACCTCTCGACAAATAGCTGCATTATACTAGCAAGAGCGTTGATCCTGTCTAAACTTGATTACTGCAATGCACTATATGCAGGTGCTAACAAACACATCCTAAATAAACTCTAAATACTACAAAACAATTCCCTTAGAGCAGCCTTGAGCATACCAAAGAGAGATCACATCTCTGAAAGTAGAAGGAACCATAAATCGCTCTCCATCAAGGATAGGATTCACTGCAAAATAATCTCAATCATGCATAAATGCCTCAATAATGCTGCTCCACAATACCTAAAAGATAAAATCATCACAAAAACCTCATCTCAACCCACCAGGGCCGCCAACTCCTTCTGCATCACAGTCCCATGATTCAACCTAAAAAGAGCTGATGGCAACAGCTTCCCGGTCTTAGCGGCCCAAGCCTGGAACACCCTCCCCCTTCACTTGCGTACCACTCAGACCTTTCAAAGCTTTAGGTCCAACACTAAAAAATGGCTATCCATGAACGACATCCCTTACTGGAGTGTCTAGAGCTCCCTTATACCGTTACCTGTGCCTTTCTTGATTATGCACTTGTCCCTCAACCTCTGCAAATGCTGTGTTACACATGTGGAGGCCGATTCATGGAACAAACATGCGCTGTAAATACCAGTGCAAGCAGGCGCAAGGTGGCGCAAGCGTAAGAAAGCAAGCGCACGCGTGCGATTCAAGGAAGGCGCTGCACGTGTTTTCCACTGGTTGTGCGCCAAATCCGTGCATGGCGCACGCGAGCGCACACGTCATCAAACGGTGTGCGCTACGCACACAGCGAAAGCGCACATAGCGTGGCGCACACAACAAAAGTGGGTGGAACAGTGGGCATAATACGCGGAATGGGGAACAACGCGTGACAAAGAAGGCGTAACTGGGGAAGTACTGCAGGGAACTACACGGAACGCCCACACGCACGCGAACAACCCATATTCATGGATTCAAATACAGGAAACCTGCGCACGGCAAAAGACGCGCATAAGCGTCAACGCATCCGCCACAGGAAGGCAGGCGGAAGTGTCCACGCGCACAGTATAAAAATACGTGCAAACAACAAACAGGTATATACAGCTACAATGAATGCCCCATTTGTCGCAGCACTGATCGTGGGACACCCCAGGAGGAGGAGAATAGCCAGGGCACGCATTTCTTCACCCCGGACAAGCCTTTTTGGGATGCCTGATGACCAGGTCTACGGCAGGTATAGGTTTCCACCTTGTATCATCCTAGACCTGGTCAGGGAGTGGGAAGATGATCTTACATCCCCCCACCCTCTGCTCCAAAGCATTGAGCCCCTTGGAGAAGGTGCTCAATGTCCTGCATTTTTGGCCACTGGGTCATTTCAGCGGACTACTGCCATAGTGGGGGGCGGGGGGGGTCTCACAGGCCACGCAGTCATGCTGCCTACACCAGGTCTTGGCAATCATGACAGCGCACCCCTCAGTCCGCAGGCACATATACATGCCCAGAACACCCGCAGAAAGGCAGGCCGTTGTCCAGGACTTTTACAGGGTGGCACACTTCCTCAAAGTGCTCAGTGCCATAGATTGCACCCATGTGGCCCTACATCCACCTAGGGCCACTGAGCACATCTACCGAAACCGCAAGCACTGGCATTCCATCAACGTTCAGGTGGTATGTGATGCCAAGGGAATCATCACCTCTGTCTATGCAAACTACCCTGGCTCCACCCATGACAGTTTCATATACAGAATGTCCACCCTGAGCCGGGCCCTGGAAGCTGGGCAGCATGGTGACACATGGCTCCTAGGTGAGTACAAATGCCTGTGCACATGCATGCATGTCACACACACACACAAATACACAAACCCCAATAATCACAACCATCATCACCTCTCCAGGGGACAGTGCCTACCCTCTGAGCAACCACATGATGACGCCAATCCGGAACCCCACCACACCACCCCAGGTACGATACAATGCAGCCCATATTGCAACCAGGGCCATAGTGGAGCGCACATTCGGAGTGCTCAAGTCATGCTTTCGCTCCCTTGACCGCTCTGGCGGGCAGATACTCTATGCACCCCCAGTAGTGTGCAGGATCATTGTGGCAGCATGTGTCCTGCACAATGTTGCAACACAGCAGGGCGTACCGGTGGACATGGTGGTGCCCCCACATCCCCAACCGCAAGGCACAGGTGCTGCCCATGGGAGGGGACAGGGCACGTGGCGAGGAAGCCCGGACCCAGCTTGTGGCCACATTTTTCACCTAAACTCCCACCCCTGCGGAGTGCACACATGCCTGGCACATACCAGGTGACAATCGATGATGACAAAGAGACGGTCAACTGTCACAACCTTACCACCCTGAGAATGTTGCCATGGAAGTGCCACATTGTGTGCATCCCTAGCTACTTAAACATAAGAAATCCTATGTGACCAAAAGGCACACATGCAAGGTGTGAATCACACAGACCTGCAAAACAGGCCATGACTATCACTGGTATGTCACCCAAACCACAACATGACATGGCAAGCAATAGCTATACACCAGCACAGTACCAATAAGGTACACATTGACATGTGAAAAATGTAAAGTGGCATCAGACAATGATGCCTGACATGGAATCAGATGAAATGACTGACCAACAACCTCCCTCCCAAAAGAAGTCATACCCAAATGCATTCCAAAAGTTGTAGTTGTACCATAACAATGAATGCCTGTCTACATTCACATTGTGCATTGCAAAATCAACACTGCAGCTTCTGTGTGCCGTGCCCACCTCCTGCCACACACTGCTCAGTGCACAGCATAGTGAATAGCCATTGTGTGTGACGCACACCCTGAGCATCACATCTAAGCGACAAACTACATCAAAAAGCAAATTACGCATGTACAGGATCCACAATTGGACATAGATCATGTGCTGCACGGACACAGTGGGCACCAGAAGGCAAACCGAGTGTACATGTGGGCATGGAAGGGTGGTTGTACATGTAGTGGATCATAGTGCGAGTGTGTGGGTCAGTAGGGACATGCACTCAATATATGCATGTGTAATCAATTGACCATCAGCTTCCTCTACACATCACATGTGAACATTCACCATGTGTACACCCCAGCATGTCAAGCCACAACTATTCCCTCACACCTGAAAGGTAAACACAACACATGAACAGGCATTGATCAGCAGAACACATCATGTACATAGGATACCGCAATTACAATGTCAGGGTGCGCATCACACTGTAGGGCAAGGCAACTGTCAACAACAAAACAACCCCCCTCCCTCACAAATCACCATGACCCACTGAACAACTGCACCTGGGTTATGTAGCCTTCATCCTTGATTTTCACCTGGCCACAGGATCACCCTTCCCCTTTGTCACCATCTCCCACCTTGTGTGCAAAAAGCGTCCAGCACCCTCAGAGGCCACCTTGACTTGCAAAAACACCACACCAAAGAGAACTCAAAGGAGGCCAACACAGAAGCCA
Organism: Ambystoma mexicanum; assembly: GCF_040938575.1. Lineage (NCBI taxonomy): Eukaryota > Metazoa > Chordata > Amphibia > Caudata > Ambystomatidae > Ambystoma > Ambystoma mexicanum. The sequence goes on along the minus strand of NC_090938.1, from coordinate 282,873,392 downwards.
ATCAAAAAGCCTGCAGGCAGCAAAACAACCCAGAAGAGCCTCCAGTCGATGACTTGAAGTAGCAGTACGTCACAAAGCCCAAGTACTACAACAATGACGTAACAACCAAGGTAGCACAGTAAACGATGTCACAACAGGACCATGTGTGGTACATAACACAGAATGATGCACCACAAACTGATTTTTACTATCCCAGCTCCCGTGTACAGGCGCAGGAGTGGCACGAACCAACCACCCCCACCGTGGTCTGGGTGCCTGCAAGGTCAAACTCACACAGGTCTCTGAGACCCTGGTGGGGAAGGAGGGTCAGGGATATGCAGTCAGGACAGGCATTGCTATGATGGATAACCGGAATGCGGGGTAGGAGAGGGGAGTAGGATTGACATGGGAAAGTAGGAAATGCATAAAACTGTACTACTCACATTAACACATACACAAGTACACCAAACTTGATCATCATGCACACAGTAACAAATTACTCAAATGGAAGACAAAGAGAAACCTATCTCTGGGGTGAGTGCTGGCCTCCTGCCTGCACACTCTCAGGTCCGGTAACAGGAGCAGTTCAATGCTGCAAAGAGAGCCATTTACTAATCGGTGTGTGCCAATAACACACAAACACACCACCATATATGCCCCAAACTAACAAACTACTCTACAAACAAACAATCTGGTGTGGATGCTTCGTACCCATACGTAACATTACCCCTGTGATGGTTCATACACAGTCAATGCAGTAAGTCAGGCGCCGGTGGGTGCGTGGCAAATGGAAGACCAATGTGTCACGATTTACACAACATGCAATGTTCCCTGGGTAAGCAGCCAGACGCATATAACAAGGTATGACTTCACAACAAGTCGTGTTCCACCATGACTGAAATAAAGTAGGTAGTGCATGTGTCAAATTCTACATGGAAATGAAATGCACTGCACACGAGCCTGTCCCTTGCTGTCTGTCCCTGGGAGCTGCTGCTTTCCATGTCTCGCAACGCTACATGGCTAATACAAGTGCCTCAATGGACCATGGTGGACCGGAGGGTATGTGCCACTGCCCCTGCAGGTGCCCCAGGCAACTTTCCCATCAACTAGCCATTAGTCCACCAACACATCTCAGCTGTATTGTGCGCTTCAACACAAATATTTGTCCAAGCTCACCGTCAGTGCTGCTACTAAGCATACATGTGCAACTGGCCTGGTGGAAGGTTTGCTGTGTTGTGGCCCCCCTGTGCTGCTTACCTTGCCTGGAGTCCCTTGAAACACGTCAGCTGTTTTCGGATTTATGAGCGCAATCCCTGTGCCTCTGCTTGCGCACACATGCGCATGTCGGCACCACCAAACGTGTCCAGCTTCCAGATGTCCAATAGCCCATGTCTGCTGGCATAGGTGGTCTGGAGGCTCATCCCTCTGCAGAAAGGGCATGAAACACATGATTAATGCTTTGAATTCATCTGTGTGTGTCTCTTCAGGCATTTCATGACTGGACCATGTCAGAGACGTACATCAGAAATCACACCATCAGTCCGTCTTTCACAGGCAAAGTGTGGAACACACTATCTACGGCATGAATTGCAACAAGCACATGTACAGTAAAGATAAGAAACATACTACACAATGCATAGCAATGAATGTACACATGCATAGCAATGAATGTACACATGAATCATGAAACCCCCCATCTAGCGAAAGAAGAATAGTGGTCAATAACACCCCTATCATCCCCACTAGGGGTGTTAACACAAGTTGGACAGCAGCAGACATGCCACAGATATGACAGTCCAAAGTCCTTGTGTAATAGGTTGTTACACCGAACCATCCTTGCGAGCCCATGGATAAGGGAAGCAGGAGTGGCATATGTGAGTCAAGGACCCCAAGCTGCAAACACATACACAAGACAAGCCTGAAGGGCCCAGCTGGAACAGACTGTCAAACTCTGAAGTAACTCCCTTCCCTTCCTCCTCACCTGAGAGATCCGTGGAACCGTCTTGGTGTCCTGTTTTCTTCTTAATTCGCTCTTGCCTCTCTGTATTTATCTTCTTCCTGGTCTTTTTATCGTGCAAAAGGGACGAGCTCCCTGGGATGCCACGCTGTCGGGAAATGAGAAAACCAGACAAGAGAGGACGCCTAGGTCCCGGAGCAGAGAAAAAGCCTCTCGGCAGAAAAAACCCTGCTAGTTGGTTCCGCTGTGTGCTGGCAGGACTGATAGGAGACGTGTGCAGTAGACTGAGTATGGATGCAACGACTTGGTGTGAAGGAGATTCCGGAGCTGTTCCAAGGGCTGAAGACAACGGGGCAATAGCGAGGTAAGTACGCCCACAGGGAAAGCCCAGAGAGAGGGGAACCCAGAATGGCGGAGCAACAAAGACAAGGGGAGACTACAGGGCAAGGCTGGAGGGAGACCAGAAAGCGGGAGACAGGCAGGAAATTCTGAGACGCGACCAGAGTCGGTGGAGAGAGGGAGAGAAGGCACGAGGGGAAAATGAAGCAGGAAACCGAAGCAGAGGAAGACACGCTCGGGAGCGTTCGCTTCACGGAGCATAGAAGGTGCAACGCGGGGAGGAAAGGACCGGACCGGCATTACTAGATGCAGCGGCCATCTTGGGCAACAACTAGACCACTGAGTCCGAACGGCCGCCGTCGTAATGGAACCACTAATGGCGCTTCCAGATGTCCCACAAACGTCGCCATGCGGAATGCATGACAGTATGCCTCCTCCTCACCGGGGGGGCCCCCCGGTTTGCCGGGATGCAACATGTGGAATCTCCTGATTAGCAGAGGAGCATGTATGTGCCGCACTGGTTCCCAAGATCGTTCTGCAACTGGATACCCCTTCCAGTGTACCAGGTATTGTAATACTCCATGATGGTAGCGTGAATCCACCAGATGAGAGACTTCGTATTCTGCAGGCTCTGCTGGGGCGGTTCTAGTCGTTCTGCCTGATATTCTCTTATAAGGATCCGTTAGATAAGGCTTCAGAAGTGAGGCATGGAACACAGGATGAACATGCTTCAGGTAAGTGGGTAGTTTGAGTCTAAAGGCTACCGGATTAATCTTCTTGGTGATCTGGAATGGGTCGATATATCTCGGAGCAAACTTCCCTGTATGTGCCCATCGTGGTAGGAACTTAGTAGCCAACCAAACCTTGCTGCCTTCAACCCAAGGGGGAGAAGCCTTCCTCTTCTTGTCGGCCCAAGTCTTGTTGTAAGATCGGCGACTGGCATCTAGAGTCTCACTGGCTATTCTGTGAGAATCCTTGAGATCCTGCAGGAGGTGTTCTATAGCAGGCAACTTAGACGGTCGCATCTGGGCAAGAGGAAGATGGGTTGGGTGGTAACCATAGGTGCAAAAAAAAAGGAGACATTTGGATGGCGGTATGTCTGGTGTTATTATAGGCGAATTCGGCCATGGGAAGGAAGGTACACCAGTCTTCTTGTTTCTTTCTGCAATAACAATGGTGGTTCTAAGGTGTGATTTAGTCTCTCAGTCTGACCATTGCTTTGGGGATGAAAACCAGATGAAAGAGCATGAATATGACTGGGCATCTTGGCTCCAGGTCGGCCACCAGAACAGTCTTGAAATGAGATCCTTGGTGGCGCGGATGCCCTTGTGGCCAGCCAACGGTGCATCGTGACACCAAGAGAGGGGCATTCTTTGATGTCTACTATCTGGCAGATACAAGGCACGCCCTTTAAATAAGTAGCCTTCTCTGTCTTCTAACCGAGGATCCACAGGTCCCTTCATGGGTTTCCTCTGTTGTTTGAGCTGTACCTCCCCTAAGAATGCGTTACCTATGGTTTTAAAATTCTTGCCTGCTAATATCAAGTCGTGGACTAGGTTCTCTTCAGTATCCCCTTGGTACTCACGGGATAAGGCGTCGGCCAAGATGTTCTCTTTGCCGGGAAGATAGGTGACCTCAAAGTCGAACTGGGAGAAATAATAGGCTCATCGGGCATGGCGGGCGTTACGACACTCCATTTTCTGAAGAATCCGGAGATTGCTATGGTCGGTACGCACAGTGAACTGGTGTCTGGCCCCTTGAAGGAGGTGTCGCCATTCCTCGCAGGCATGCTTGATGGCTAATAGTTCTCTTTCAATAACGGAATAATTTCTTTCGCTGGTAGAGAGAGTCTTTGAGTAATAAGCCACTGGATGTTCTAGACCATCTGGGCCCTTTTGGAGGAGAGCTGCCCCAATAGCACCTCCTGAAGCGTCTGTTTGCACGATGAAGGGCAATGCTTGGTCAGGCTGGATCAGAATAGGTGCTGAAGTAAAAGCCTTCTTAAGGGCTTGAAACACGGTGTCTGCTTCTTGTGTCCAGTTGAATTGTATCCCTTTCTAGAGCAAGGAGGTGATTGGAAGGACCAAGTTGGAGAAACCCGAGATGAATTGTCTGTAAAAATGTGCTAGTCCCAGAAAGCGTTGAGTCTCCTTGACGCTCCTGGGTACAGGCCACTGAAGAACAGCTTGTATCTTCCTTGGATCCATGCGGATTCCTTCTTGCGAGAGAATGAAACCCAGATAGGATACAGAAGGGGAATCAAAAACGCATTTCTCTAGTTTAACATAGAGTTGATTCTTTAGTAGACGATCCAAGACCATCCGAACATGTTTGCGGTGTTCTGTAAGAGAGGATGAGTAAATCAAAATGTCGTCTAGATAAACAACTACGAAAGAAAACAGAAGGTCTGCTAGAAGTTTGTCCATGAAGCGTTGGAACACCGCTGGGGCATTCACAAGGCCAAAGGGCATGACCCGATATTCAAAATGACCCAGAGGTGTCCTAAAGGCTGTCTTCCACTCATCCCCCTGCCTAATGCGAAGCAGGTGGTAAGCCCCTCTTAGGTCCAGTTTACTGAAGACTGAAGCACCTCGAACTGGCTCCAATATTTCTTTGATCAGAGGCATCGGGTAACAGTCCTTTATGGTGAGTTGGTTCAACCCACGGTAATCAATGCAGGGGCGAAGTTCATGGGAGTCTTTCTTTGGTATGAAGAACAACAAAGCTCTTGCAGGTGACTTGCATTCCTGGATGAGACCGTTTTGCAGGTTACTATCAAGGTACTCTTTAAGGGCTTTGCGCTCCGGCAGAGACAGAGGGTACATCCTTCCAAATGGAATTGAGGCATTGGGAATGGTGTCTATGGCAGAGTCTTCGTTTCTGTGAGGAGGAAGGGAATGTGGCTGCCTTTCCATAAAAACCTCAAAAAAGTCTTGATAATGCTCAGGTACCAGATGCAAGGAGGCAGCCAGTAACAAACTCTTGCTGTTGGATAGCCTGTTTGGGTAAGTCTGATGAAGGCAGTAATCTTGACAATAGGAGGACTGGAACTGTATGGTATTGGTTGACCAGTCTATCAGAGGGTTATGGCAGCAAAGCCACAGAATCCCTAGAATCACCGGAAAATGGGCTGCCTTTATAAGGTCAAACACCATCTCTTCATTATGTTGGAATAGTTGCACCTGTAGTGGAAGAGTCTCTTGAGTGGTGGGTCCGGAAGACAAAGGTGTGCCATCCATCCCTTGCACCGGGATGGGCTGGTCCTTAGAGAGAATGGGTATCTTCATCTTCCTTGCCCAAGAAGCATCTATGAAGTTTCCCACCGCCCCACAGTCTAACATGGCAACCACATCCCAGGCTGCTGAAGATCCACAGGACAACTTAATCTGAAAAACCATCAGCCGATGGTCATCTTGAGGGGAATGAGGCAAAGAGCTGTTACAGGGATCTTTGCAGACTTCCCCCGACCAGACCCTGTTCAGGTTTGGGGGGAATCGTTTCCCTGATGGCGTGAGGGAACCTCCGGACAATTGTGCAATAAATGCTTGTTGGAACCGCAATACATACACAATCCCAGATCCTTCCTTCACTTCCTTTCCACCGCAGTTAGGGGGCCTCTGGCTGTGCCAATCTGTATAAGTTCTTCCCCTAGCTGGGATGCTGAGTGGTCGCTAGCAACAGGGGGAGACACTGGCGAGAGAGGGAGTCTTGGCTTCCTTCGTTCTTGTCTCCTCTCACCAAATCTGAATTCGATCTGTAAGGCCAGAGATACGAGTTCCTGGAAAGTCTGAGGTCTAGCAATGCGGGCCAACTCGTCCTTAATGTCCTCATGTAGGCGGCGGCGGAAGAATGTCTGTTGAGCAGAGTCAGGCCACCCTGCCTCAGTCGCTAGGTGCATGAATGTCGTCACATAAGTCTGAACATCATGGGATCCTTGTCTGATGTCTAAAAAGGTCTCATAGGTGGAGTACAAAACTTCAGGTCTTTCAAAACGCGTCTTAAATCGTTGAATGAACTTATCATAATCATTAGTTGAAGGATCTGACTGAAGGATTAGAGGCGTAGCCCAAGCAAGGGCATTTCCCTCTAAATTAGAAACCAGGAACCCCACCTTGGCTTTATCCGTCTCATAAGCCCGAGGACGGAAGGTGAAGTACAATTGACAGGCATCTAGAAACTTAAAGTCTTGGGGTTCCCATCATATTTCCCAAATGGGAAAGGAAGCGGGGGTAATTCTCCTCTGGATTCATCTCGAGCAGCAACCTGTTGCCTCAAGATTGGTTTTCAGCGCAGAAGGATTGCACTTCTACAGTGAGTCCTTGGATAGCGGCAACCAGTTCCTGGTACTGTACCAGTGAAGCCATTGCTTTCCTTTGGTGTTGCACTCTGTCAAACTCTGAAGTAACTCCCTTCCCTTCCTCCTCACATGAGAGATCCATGGAACCATCTTGGTGTCCTGTTTTCTTCTTAAGTCGCTCTTGCCTCTCTGTATTTATCTTCTTCCTGGTCCTTTTATCGTGCAAAAAGGGACGAGCTCCCTGGGATGCCACTCTGTCGGTAAATAAGAAAAACTGACAGAGAGGACTCCTAGGAGCCGGTCCCGGAGCAGGGAAAAAGCCTCTCGCCAGAAAAAACCCTGCTAGTTGGTTCTGCTGTGTGCTGGCAGGACTGATAGGAGACGTGTGCAGTAGACTGAGTCTGGATGCAACGACTTGGCGTGAAGAAGATTCCGGAGCTGTTCCAAGGGCTGAAGACAACGGGGCAATAGCGAGGTAAGTATGCCCACAGGCAAAGACCAGAGAGAGGGGAACCCAGAACGGGGGAGCAACAAAGACAAGGGGAGACCACAGGGCAAGGCTGGAGGGAGACCAGAAAGCGGGAGACCGGCAGGAAATTCTGAGATGCAACCAGAGTCGGAGGAAAGAGGGAGAGAAGGCACAAGGGGAAAATGAAGCAGGAAACCGAAGCGGAGGAAGACACACTCTGGAGCGTTACCTTCACGGAGCATAGAAGATGCAACGCGGGGAGGAAAGGACCGGACCGGCATTACTAGACGCGGTGGCCATCTTGGGCAACAACTATTACCGCTGTCGTAATGGAACCGCTAATGGCGCTTCCAGATGTCCCACAAACGTCGCCATGCGGAATGCATGACACAGACAGTGGATGCTTTCAAAAGCCACAAAGCACCACACCGTCACATGAAAGCACAATAGACAAGCCATTTTAAACTATATTAACTAATTACACCAACTATGAAAAACCTACATTACCTAATTAAACTAACTATCAAATAGAAACTTAACTAACTAAACTGAAAGAAAAATCAAAAATGGCCACATACGACCCAGGGGGGGAGGCACCCAGGAGGGGGGAGGTACAGGGTGCTGCTCAACACCCACATGCAATGATGTTGAGGAAAAAAAAACATCCATGGGCTCAACGCCTGCACAGCCCGACCTATGTGGGAGATAGATTGTCATCCGAGTCTGGCTCTTCCTGGAAAGGAGGATGTGGCACAGGAGCCTGACCACGCCTAGCCGCAGCTTGCCCCTCGTCGGCAGCAAGCCTGGTTCTGTGCGGTGATCACACGTAGGTCTGCATGCAGGACCTCACGTGATATGCGTGCTTCCTCTTGCAAGGCCTGGCTGGACAATTGTTGCACCTCCCGGCAAGCATGTAGCACAGCCGAGATGGTACGCTCAGGCTGCGCAAACCTCTCCTCTGCCCACTCCCTCTGGGACATCATAAGGACACCCAGAGTGGATGTGAGGGAAGAATACTCCTCCCTCAGGGCCTCCATGTGTGCCTCTGCATGAGCAGCAATTGCTCGACGCAAACACACCATCTCAGCCTGGTGTGCCCTGTCTGAGGCCGCCATGCCCAGCCTGAGCGAGCGGGCCGTGGACTGTGCCGCCTGCTGCTGGAAAAGCACCTGTCTAGCAGGGGGGAGCACGGATTGGGCCACACGCTCCATGCTCACAGCGATGTTCTCCATTGCTGCCCCCTGGCGTTCAGAATTGGCAGTCATGTCTTGCTCCCACTCGGTATACAGCGGTTGCGCGCGGCGACCGCATTGCTGGGCTTGACCCCTGCGGGACCCAAGGACTGGGTGTCCTCGTTGTGTTGGCACCGCCAGCGGCTGCACGACTACATGCCCCCGTCGACGTGATGGCCCAGGCACATCAGTGACTGGTGTGGAGGGTGACCCTGCGTCCCGATCCACCACAGGCGGAGGTTCCAAGACTGTCTGATCCCTCAGTGCAGGTGTCGCGGACAGAGGAGTGTCCACATCAGAATCACTCACCCCTGACATATGGACCTGATGCTCATCCAACTTGACATGGATGTCAGAGTGTTCATCAGGGCTAGACTCATTGCCAGCCAGAAACAAGATGGACTGTAGCACATGTGGGTTTTCGTGGCCTACCGCCCCACGACCCCCACTTGAAGCACACAACAGACACCAAACACATCAAGCAGACATGTCGCACACAAAAGAGAACCTTCCATGCATGCTGGGTCAACTTGACACTGCTTCTGTGATTAGGCATGTAGAATGGTGTCATTTTGCACAGAAGTGGGTCGATGCAGTGCAGCAAATTTGTACGTTACTCACTGTCTACATGCACAAGTACTTCATGATGTGTATCTGAAAATGTGAAGGCAGTGCAAGGTCAACTTCTGCCATCACGTGCAATGTGCATTCAATCGCTAGCATGGCTACAAGCAAACCACCTCTCCCCCAAGTGCAAATGCAGGGATGCCTAGCATGGTATCAAAAGGCTGACCATAGACCTGTGTATTGACAGACAGTGTAGAATAGCATCAACTGCATCATGTGAGTCAAGTGACAACACAGCAAATGATGATGGGACAGTAGTCAGGACACATGATGAAACCTCCGGAGTACACCCACGTGTGAAGAAGACACTACACCAGTTGGACAGTCATTGGCCATTAAACAGGCTGAGGCCTGTGACCCACACAGACTGTCACACCCTAAACATGTGTGCGACGCAGGACTGAGCCACAGTGGACATGGGAAGGCTGATGAAATGCTGTGCAATGTAGGTCCCCCTGGACTCGTACTACAATGATCATCCAGTCAAGGACACATAGGGATATGAGTGGAATACACATGGAGCATGAATGGGCACTCATGTCCCTGCGGGGCATCTGACCTCTGCACAGTCCAAGTGAGACACCCTGCATCAAGTACAAAGGATGTACCACACAGCATATGTCTGGCAGATTGGCTGCTGGAAGTTAGCATGTACACAGGACGCATGAACAGGGAAGTACTCAACAGCAAAATTGAAGCATACCAGTGCTAAGGTGGAATTGGGGTGCAGAGGGTGGGGGTGGAGGGGAAAGGGCGCATGCCTACATGGAGTACCTGCATGCAGGCAGAGGACACATGCACGTCAGTCATGCTATGACATAGTCCCTGGGCTGAGAGGAAGGTCACCCCAAGCTACATGCAGAAGGGCCAGTGAGCTGGAACATGGACTTGAGGGGCATCTTGGTGACCAGCATGTGAGTAGGGTCCAATAGTGGTGTTGCGGACAGTCCCGGTCCGCTCCAAATGTCCACCATACAGCAGAGCAGACATGCATCAGGGAAGCATTGCATTACTTGCACATCAGAACCATGTACACGTGACATGTAGTGGCAGTCATGCACAACACATCACACAAGTAAAACACACATGTCCACAACAAACACGCAGCAACACTCACTGAACTGGGCATCAAAGTCCGGCATCTCTCCCACTCCTTCAACCGATTCAGATGGTATGAACTCTGCAATGAGTGACTCATGCAGAGTGAGATCTTCCTCCTCAGGTTCAGGCCCACTGCCAGTCACCAGAGTCAAGTTATAATTTGAGGCACGCTTAGCCTTAGCGCTGCGTTTGAAGTCATTCCAATGCTTTTTGCACTCTTGCGCCGTGTGCACCTCATGGCCGAATGCACTCACATGTTCCGCAACTTGCTTCCAGTGGGTATCACGGTGGGTAGCCGTAGTCTGACAATTAGGACCCACTAGCATGTCACAGCTGTGGTCCCGCATGTAGTCCATGAGGTAGTCCAGTTCCTGGTTGCAGAAAGGCTTCTTCCTCGACATGCAGGAGGTCGTGGCTGTGTGTGGGGTACCATCCTGTGCTGGAGGTGCAACCTTCCTCCTCTTGGATTGTGGCGCAAACCCTGGCTGGCAAATACCGTCCTGATCACTATGGCCAGTAGCACCGGTGGATTGAGCCAAGGGAGTGGCAGTTGGAGGGACGACCAAAGGCCTGACTTGCGTCAGTCGCAGCTGGGTGCCCTCTAATGGACCCTGCGCAGCAACATCCTCTGTGGCAGGGTCATTGACCGCGACTGTCCTTGTTGGCAGACTCACAACCGGGGTGTTGTTGGCTGCATCTGCCACTGCACTTGCCACACCCAGCTGTTCTGGGCAGCAGATGACATTACTGCCCCAAGGACACGTGTCTTGATCAGTGCAGCCCTGTGTGCACCTATGGTTTCCCTCCTGGCCTGTTGGAAATCTTCCAAGGGCTCTTCAAGTGCCAACGCAGCCTGCGCTGACAGACCCTGAGCCTGGGTGGTGGTGTCCACAGCTGCACCTGCAGCTACCACTACACTTGGGCCCATGGCAGTCGATGAAACAGACTGCCGGGTCACACGGGCGCCAGTGCCAGATGCAGAAGCTTTATCTCCCAGAACAACAGGGGGTGGTGGCATGACTGCACAGACACATGGCACAACATCGGGCTCAAGTGGCGCACCCCGCCTCTTCCCCCTCTGCGGCCACCCTGGACACCCTGGAGACCTCCTACTCCCTGGTCATCCCGGCCACGTCCCTGACCACGCCCGCCACAAGGAGGACGCCCAGCTGAGGCGCCCCTCACCTTTGGTGGCCTCCCAACCATGGCACAGATGGAGTAGTGCCGGCACAGATGGAGGAGTGCCAATGGGAGGTGTACAACACAATTGTCCTGGGCAATTGGGGTGAAGGGGGTGGGATGCAAGATGTTAACTGCCCCCCCTGCACCTGCAAGGCTGTATGACCCCAGTGATGTAGTGACGGGTCACACAACGCTCAGGCACCCCAAAACTGCAGTAAAACCGTGCATGCAACCCTGCAGCCTACGTGCGTTGAATCAACCTCCCGCAGTACGCAGTGGCACCCAGTAACACGAAAAATGCATACGCGTGGGACATGCAGGCTACTATGACCTCGAAAACGTGTGCGATACACAGGGGCACCCGCAGTGGGAAAAATAGCGTGCGCGCCTCACCGTCTGACTAGCGTGATAATGAAAAACATGCGTAGCCAATACCCCCGCCAAAAGAAGAGATACGTCCTTGATCCGCTGTGAAGTTGTGATGGTGCGCGAAACAACACGAAGTATCAACACACGTCGCTCTCCACGAAAGGCACGTATAGCGAACTGCTGGCCCCGCTCACCTTTAACCCGTGCTGAGGGAAACACCCGCGCGCGTTGCGCATAGCGCCTTTCCTCGGATTACACGCATTCACACGCAGACATGCAGTTTTTTCACGCGCACGCTGAACCACTATGCCCACGTCACGAGGGAAACGCCCGTGCACGCTACGTCACAGACGCGCTTACGCGCTAAAGGCCTTTCCTCGAATTACATGCTGACGTGCAATTTTTTCAAGTGCCAAATCACTCCGTATCAAGCTGGCCACGCGAAAACACACAGAAGACCACGCTCCTGCCCAAAAGGCCATTTTCCTGACCCCAAGAGCCCCGAGCACGCTCCCACCAGCTGCCTGCCTGCTGCCCACATGCCCTGCTATTTGGTGCCTGCACGTGAGCCATCTGCAGGGGTCCAGTTGCTGTGTCCACCCCTGCTGGAACAGAAGACTCCCGACTGGGATACCATCACTCCACAGCCCAGCCCCAGGACCCAGTTGCCCACCCACGCCTGCCTAGGGGGTCGCCATGTCTGGGCAAACACCATCTGAGACCACTGGCGACCCCCAGTCAGAGAGGCAGAGGGCCACCAGCTTCAGTGACAAGGAAGTTGGTGTCCTGGTGGAGCATGTCCTGGGGCATTATGATGCCCTCTTCGGAACATCATGCGCCAAATAGGAAGGACGGTCGAGGATCTGGGAGGACGCAGTGGTTGCCATCAACGCAGAGGGGGTGGCAACCAGCGACATCAAGGACGTCAAGAAGCCGTGGGAGGACTTGAGGTCCAGGACTCTCTACAAGGCCTGGCGCCTCGCAGAGGGGGGCCGGGGCAGCATGAGCAACATCCAGATGAGGGTCCTGGAACACGTAGACCCAGCGCTCCACGCCCAGATCCTTCGGAGGCAGACCCGTCTGGAGTTGAGCGGTAAGTGGCCAAGCATTGCTGTGAGAGGCAGGGCATGTTGCAGTGTGCTGGTAGTCTGATACTTGCCTGTATGTGTGACATAGGCCATGTATGGATGTGTGCGTGCAGGGACATCATGGTCATGCATGTGAGACCAGTAATGTGTGAACCACATGGCTGGTGCATGTGTTCCAATGCAACATGGGGGGCTGTATGCGGAATGCACACATGAAAGCATGCCAGTCTCTGTTCTTGGACATGGAGGGGGTGTGAGGGATGGGTGCTGCTGTCATGTATATGTATGGTGCACATGTGTGTGTGTCTGAGAAGTGTGTGTGTGACTTTGAAACGCCATGGATGCATGACACATGTCTGTGATGATGTGTAGATTCACTCATGCAGTGCCGTCACCGTTGTATCCACTGTGTCTATCCACTGTGTCTGTGGTGTACAAGCCATGATGCATGACCCTTCGGTGATGTGTGTGCATGGGATCAGTGTGAGCCATGATGCATGTGAGTTTGAAGGCAACATTTTGGTTAACAGAGGCCCTTGTACATGGATGCTGATGTTGATTGCAGGCGCCGGGACTGTTTCTGCATGTGTGTTGCGTGCATTCACCCATGTATTGTGGAGGTACAGGATGAAAGTGACATTTGACAGTGCCACTCATGTGTTATTGCTTCCTGTCTAGGGGAATATTGTACTGTACCCTGATACTTGTGTTCTATGTCTCCCTCTACGCAGCGTCAAGTGAAGAAGAGGGCGGAGACGGCGCTGTGGAGCCAAGCAGCGGGGATGCCTCCACCGGTGGCGACGCAAGGCCCAGCCACCCTCCCAGGAATTGCCACCCTCCCAGGAATTGCTGTAGCGGAAGGGCCGGGTGAGCCCCCACAGGGGCTTGCAATGGCGGAAGACGGTGTGGAGACATCCAGGTTGGTGGTCTCCACAGAGGAGGAGGAGCCCGCTACTGTGCCACACATGGGGCCTGGTGGGGGAAGTACCACTGGTGCAAGTGGTGCAGTCCAGGGCCAGGGTCAGGAAGCAGCACAGGTCACCGCAGAGGGGCCTGTGCATGTCGCTGTCCTTGACCCGGTGACTGCACCACCATGCACCAGCAGGGATGCCCCGTCCCAGGCCCGTCCGCTAGTAGGGGGGAGTGCCACGTCATCTGCCTCTCCACTACCTGCGGACGAGGGTTCCCACGACCATATGGGCTCCGTCCTGGTTGGTGTCGCGTTGCGCACGCGTGACATTCGGGATGACGTGCGTGCTTCCTGGGTGGATCACGCACGCCATCACGAAGTGCAGCGTCGTGACGTGGCACTGTTGGGAGGGGCCCTGGTCGGTGGGTTCCTACATGTGTCGCGCGCTCTGGCGGACCTCTCCTCCTCTGTGGAGACTATGCGCCAGTCGTTCTCCCTGCCGTCCTCCGGCCCAGATTCCACCAGGGGCCCCTGTGGACGTGGCCTGACTAACACAGCCAGCTTGGTGGAGATCCCATCCCTGCCACAGTCGGGAGTCGGCGGTCCAGCAGGGGTGGACACCCCAACAACTGGAGACCAGCAGATGGAGGATGTGCAGGCATCGGACAGGGCACATGGACAGCAGCAACAGCAGCAGGCTCTAGGTGGGAGCAATGATGGCTCGGGGCCATCGACATCAGAGGGGCAGGCATCGGCCATGGAATGGGTGTGTCTTCTGTGTGGCTGCGGTTAGGCCAGCATATAGATGCGGAGGGGCGGCGGGCAGAAGAGGCGCGGCTCACCATGGTCAGGGCAGAGTTCTCCATGCGTCGGGCGTTGAGGCGGGCAGAGTGCCTCGAGGCAACTCGCAGGGAGTTGGAACAGGCCATGAGTGCATCTCTGCGAGACCTCGGGGCCAGAGGAGAGTCCCGCCTCCTGGACATCGACAAGGAGTTCGATGATGCCCTGGCCCGGGACATCACAGAGTGAGCCGCAGGACTTGCCCGCTGGCATTGTATATAGTTAGATAGGTTTCCTTTGTTTTTCTTTTAATTTGGAGTTAATGGACATTGCTCCACTTCGTGTGTATATAGTTTTTTCGTCATAGGACTATTTTGTAGGTTTCCTTTTGTTTGTGGATCATGGACCATTTGGACTTACATTGTATATAGTTGCAGACTTGTACATACTTTCTTTTTCTATATTCCCATGGATCAATGGTTATTTTTTATTTGGATTATGTTTTTATTATGGACATTGGCAATGGACCACTTTTTTATTGTACATGATTTTTCTTTTTTTTTACTTCATTGGATTTACAATATTTCTTTTTCTAAATCGGTCATTGTACATTGATTTTCATTTTACTATTCCTCATAGTCAGTTTATTATGTTTTTAATACAATTTTTATAACTTCTGAATTGGTGTTGTGTTCTGTCATTGGTTTTGTGCATGTCTCATTGAACATTTCCTCAGTCACGTGTTGCCACTGTGTGGCTACGTTGTGCATTCCTGCATGGGCATGGTGGTTCATTTAGACTATCATGGCATGGGTAATTTGGGAGTCGTTTCTGTGGATGGTTGCATGCTTGGATTGGGGGGCAAGGGGGATTAGGGTTGGCTTTAGGGACTTGGGTCTGTTTTGTTAGGACATGTTGTTTGTTGGGACACGAGTCGGGGCCTGCTGGCAGGTGCACGTCACTGCTGGGAGGTGAGGGTGCTGGGGGACATGAGTCGGGGCCTGCTGGCAGGTGCCCCTCACTGCTGGGTGGGTGGGGGTGCTGGGGGACATGAGTCGGGGCCTGCTGGCAGGTGCCCCTCACTGCTGGAGGTGGGGGTGCTGGGGGACATGAGTCAGGGCCTGAGGCTCACTGCTGGGGGGTGGGGGTGCTGGTGGACATGAGTCGGGGCCTGCTGGCAGGTGCCCGTCAATGCTGGGGGGTGGGGGTGCTGGGGGACATGAGTCGGGGCCTGCTGGCAGGTGCCCCTCACTGCTGGGTGGGTGGGGGTTCTGGGGGACATGAGTCGGGGCCTGCTGGCAGGTGCCCCTCACTGCTGGGTGGGTGGGGGTGCTGGGGAACATGAGCCGGGGCCTGCTGGCAGGTGCTCCTCACTGCTGGGTGGGTGGGGGTTCTGGGGGACATGAGTCGGGGCCTGCTGGCAGGTGCCCCTCATTGCTGGGGGGTGGGGGTGCTGTGGGACATGAGTCGGGGCCTGCTGGCAGGTGCCCCTCACTGCTGGGTGGATGGGCTGCCTGCGGGACATGACCAGGGGTGCAGAGTAGTCCCCTGTGGTGTGGGTTGCCTGCAGGGGCCGTGGAGGGGGTAGAGGGCACACCTGGGAGGACCCACACTGCCAATTCACGTGTGGGACTCCCCGCACACCCCACTGGATACACGTACCCCGCTCTGACAGCGAAATCGCGTGTGAATCTTCCCGTGCACCCCCGAAATCCACGTACCCCGCTCGCACAGGCCCAATCGCGTGTGGAACTCCCCGGGCACCCCATTAATACACGTACCCCGCTCGCACAGGGCCAATCGCGTGTGAAACTTCCCACGCACCCCAGTAATACACATACCCAGCTCGCACAGGGACAATTGCGTGTGGAACTCCCTGCGCACCCCAGTAATGCACATACCCCGCTCGCACAGGGACAATCGTGTGTGAAACTCCCCGCGTACCCCCGAAATACAAGTAGCCCGCTCGCACAGGGCCAATCGCGTGTGAAACTTCCCACGCACCCCCGAAATACACGTACCCCGCTCGCACAGGCCCAATCGCGTGTGAAACTCCCCTTGGACCCCAGTAATACACGTACCCCGTTCGCACAGGGCCAATCGCGTGTGAATCTTCCCGTGCACCCCAGTAATACACGTACCCCACTCCCACACGGCCAGTCGCATGTGAAACTCCCCACGCGGCGGGGTACGTGCATTCGGAGGGGTGCGCAGGGAGTTTTACAGGCGTTTTCGTGGTTGGGGGCCTGTGCGCCATGTACGGGATTTGTGTGCTGTACATGGCGCACGGGGAGGGGTTGGGGCATAACTGGCGCTGCTGCAGGGTCGCTGCGCCACGGCTGGTCATGGATGTTGAAATCCATGAATACACTGTGCGCAGAAATTGATTTTGGCGCACGCGGCTGGCACAGACTGTCGCACGCGCACACTGTGCGCCACTTGTGCCGTGGATTCTATGAATTACCCCAATGCTCTCTTGTCTTGTTATTTTGCTTAACTTAATTTGTTTATAGCCTACATCCCCGTCTCATGTCTTTTACGTATGTATCCAGTTTACACTATTATGACCTTACTGTATCTATCCAAATTGTTTTTGCATCTAAGCTGTCTTGTAATGTGCCCAGATACCCTAGGGTGTGGCGTGCTTTATAAATCAATAAAACAAACAAACAATTATAACCCTTTGTAAATAAATACTCTGCATATGTATTCTCGTGCTATTCATTTAGGGGGTAATTTATAGAATTTAGCGCACAAGTGGCACACGCGGCCGGCGCACAGAGTGCGCGTCCGGCAGTATGCACCAGCCGTGGATTTGGCGCACATCCCGGGGAAAACATGCGCAGGACCTTCCATGATTCGCACGCGTGCGCTTGCTTTTTCACGCTTGCGCCACAAATTTCGGCGCACATTTGTTCCATGAATTGGCCCCTAAATGTTGGCTTTTACAAATATATATTATAATGCTGTTTTCCAAGATTTTCAAAGACATCTTCTCTGTGCTGAGCCGTATACTATGTGAAGTATGACCTAAGTATTCTTGTATTTCTTAAGTGAGTCACGGCGGTTCTTGTGAGTTTAGTGAATACAGATAGACATTGCTGTCTTTCACAATGTGCCTGTTAATTCTCAGAAAACAAGCCACTTCTACGCAACTCTGGGATATGGTCAGACCGCTCAGAGATGTAAATGTGGCGCATGGTCTAACAATATCAACTTTTCTTTTTCCATCAGAAGACTGTAGAATATTCTAGTACAATCTACCACTATACCAAAATAAAGGTAGCCTCCGGTCGCTAGGAGTTATGTGATTTCTTTCTACTGGAAACTGCCATTCTCATTATATGAATACATTCTAAAACAATCTTTATTGCAACAATTGTCATACAGCCTCTCAGAGGATGTGAATGCCTCGCTGATATACTTATTTTACTATAATATACTACAGCTGGTTTTACTAAAAAATTCGTCTTACTATTATTTCTTGATTCCACATGTGCATCCCATGGTATCCAATTTAAAGGAGGTGAACCTGGATTCCCAGATGGCCACTGTGAACTAAAGACGTGCGCAGGCAGAGCTCCGTCTTGCGACTGCAAATATTGGCACAATAAGTGGTTGCAACTAGCAGTTTCCCTCCTCCGACAACCAAATAAATGCTTCTTTGATTTCCGTGTCCTTCCTGCTGCCACCAATGAGTTCTGGGGTAACGGAAGATAAGGCGTTATTCGGTCCGGCTAATCCCGAGACTTAGCGAGGCACACGCTCTTCACAGCAACATGCAGGGGCGTTGCTAGGGGGAGGCGAAGGGGGCTATAGCCCCTGATCTTTTGGTTGTAGCCCCAGATAGAATCTCAGGAGCTACAGCCAAAAGACTAGCTAGCCCCCAGTCCCAACAGTTCCGATATCAGCGTAGCCCCGGGTCTTTTCCAGACCTAGCAACTCCCCTGGCAACACGGGTCAGGAATAGGGCTCACCCGCAAAGGCGAACCACAAATACACCGCAGGAGTGGAGAAACGAAGAAGGATTGACCCTGCAGTGGCAACGTAACCCCCAAATAAATACCCTCCCGAGACTTCTGCAGTCACAAAGAAAAAAGCGAGAGCAATTGAAGTGAAACATCTTTTGCTGCTGCGCGCAATTAGAAGAACCGCATATAAAAGGAGGACATATTTGAGCTATACAAGGAATGGAAAGCATGTTTTCTACATACACAGTACTCATCTAATGATAGAGGTGAGCCCTCTAACGCTCATGGAAAACTCCCGGTGCACCCATGACTTCTAAGTGGTAATGAAAAGTTCATATCACGGGGATACATGCTTTTTCAATGGTTTGTCCAGCATAGCCTGTATTAAACAGCATCATATGTACAAGCAATATCACGGAGGTGCTGGCCTAACGCATTCTTTTTGAAAACAGGCCGCATGAAGCTGGGTGGAGTCAAGGCACATTAAGACTGTAAATACACAAGCAATTAGGACATCATTACCCCGAAGACAGTGTAGGCAATATAGGTGGGCTCACGAAACGCATAAGCAAAACGTCACAGGCCCCACTTATTTTGATACCGCACCAGGATAACATGATAATAGTGGCCTAAGAAGGATAATAAGACGCATATTCTATTTGGCACTCAAATCCATGGTCGCGTGTTGGATTAGTACCAGCGCATTTATTTGGTGATTTTAGGAAAGGGCGCGAGAGTTAACAACTGTACCCTTCTTACTAAAGATACTAAATAGAGCAGCTTACCTGCAAATACAGGCTTATCTAGAAACAAACAATCTTCTGAGACTAAGGCAATCCGGCTTCTGACCTAGACATGGCACGGAAACTGCCCTAATAGATCTCACTACTCAGATTCAAATTTTAAAAGACCATGGCAAATTAGCACTGCTCTTATTGCTTGATCTGTCAGCAGCTTTTGACTTGGTCAACCACCAAACGCTTTGCCACCACCTGAAATCTGCAGTTCACTTTTCCGACGCAGCCACTGCCTGGATCAGCTCCTTCTTGCTAACAGAACGATGAGGGTCTTTTCTCCTACTGACTCGGCTGAACCCTCAGCAGCCCCGT
Source organism: Ambystoma mexicanum (assembly GCF_040938575.1). Lineage (NCBI taxonomy): Eukaryota > Metazoa > Chordata > Amphibia > Caudata > Ambystomatidae > Ambystoma > Ambystoma mexicanum. The sequence goes on along the minus strand of NC_090938.1, from coordinate 282,853,982 downwards.
GTGGTGTCCCGCAAGGCTCTTGCGTGTCCCCAACGCTCTATAATGTATTTACGAAGCCCCTTTTCGATATCGTTGACTATCGGGGTGTCACATATACTAATTATGCGGATGACACCCAGATACTCATTCCTATCTCTGGCGACTATGAAACTGATAGCAAAACCCTCAATGAAATATACGCAGTAATACAAGCGTGGATGGCACACCATGGACTTTGTCTCAATGACGAAAAAACTGAGTTGATTATCCTTGGTACTCACGCTAAACTAAAAAAACTAAATACTGCTTTCAAATTGTTCACTATTGATGGTAACCCCATCCCTGTCTCTAATAATACTAAAACCCTTGCTATCTACCTCGATGCTACATTATCCTTCACCAAACAAACCAATGCAGTAGCGTCTTCAGCCGCCTACACATGTAAACTTATTACCGCATGTAGGCCGTTTATCTCCACTCCCAACTGCATTACTCTTGCTAGAACGTTAGTCTTGTCCAAAGTAGATTATTGTAATGCCCTCTACTTAGGCACTAGCCGCAAAAATATTAACGAACTACAAGTAACTCAAAATAACGCCATTAGGGCAGCCCTCAACATCCCTAAGAAGTCGCATATCTCTGAGACTAGACGTAATCTGCATTGGCTCCCTATAGAGCACAGAATATCCCTCAAAGCTCTTGCCCTTACCCACAAAGCCAGGGCTAACCTCGCACCATCCTACATCTCTAACCAACTTACCCCACACACATCTACAAGACCACTTAGAACAGCTCAAGTTAACACTATGTCTATACCAAGATTCAAACTCCATAACTCGGGAGGAGTTAGTTTCCCTGTACAAGCCTCAAAGCTATGGAACACACTACCTGTTCCAATCAGGTCTGTAACCTCCTTCAACCTATTTAAACGCAACACCAAACGTCGGCTTCATGACCTGAACACATTGACAGCTTAATATCCTAGAGCTTAGATTTACTGCCTACCCACTGTACATATTGTAAATAATATTACTATCTGTCTCACCTTGAGCCCACCGCCTTAATTGTAACATGTATGCTTGTACCTGTAATACCAATGTATGTATTTATTTGTAACCGCAACTATTGTAACTGTTGCCTACTGCTTGCTAATGTAACTGTACTCTTATGTAACATGATCAAAAAACGTATGCGCCCGTATGCCCCTGGGCCTGGTTGCGCTTTATAAATAAACCAAATACAAATATAAGCCTCTGACCCTCGGTGAACAAGATCAATAAGGTTCATATGCAAACGGAAGCACAGTGAGACTCATCATCGATGAACAACGTCATTGGTAGGTGCTAAGCTAGACTATTGCAATGCGCTTCTAGCAGTCACTTCTACAAAAAACTTAAACAGACTTCAAATCACCCAAAACAACTTGCTAAGCATTAAGCATCTTGAGAAGAGATCACATCTCTCAAGCAAGACAGACAGCTCACTGGCTACTGGTCAAAGACCAATTTACCTTTAAAATCCTCTCTACCACTCACAAATGCCTCAACTTCACGGCACCCTCATACCTATCAGAAACTCTATCCAGAACCACCTCCTCCTGGCCCACCGGAACACGCTACACAAATCTGCTCAACATTCCGCACATCAACGGGGCAAAAGCAGGCGGGATTGGCTTCCCGTACATAGCCCCTAAGCTTTGGAGTGCGCTCCCTACTGCCTTCAGAGCCGAGGCCTCTCTCACAGCCTTCCAGAGAAAGCTGAAAACCTCCCTTTTCAACTAACTCTCACCCCATGCATACATCCACACCAACTTCATACTTCCTCTCCTCTCTTTCCTCTGTCTTCTCAATGTATAATGTAAAATATGTCTTCTTAATGTATAATGTAAAATATGTAAAATCAATTGTATATATGCTCCTCATCTTGTAACTAAGCTCTGCTTCACTCTCTGTAACAAGCGCCATGATGCCCTCGGGCTGTTGCGCGCTCTACAAATACGAATAAATAAATAAATTGGTAACATATAACTGTTGACTATGGCATCACATATTACCCAGTGAGACAACATCATACAATATCCAAGACACAAAGACTCTCATATATCATCTTCACAGACGTTTAGCAGACCAGCCTCCATCGAAGTAAATACCAAAGGTGACATTTTAGCTTATTCTTTGAACACTGAAGACGTACGGTGTGCTCCGCGATAGCAACACTAAAAAACTTTGGACTACTATTGCCGGATACACCAACATAAGGCAACTATTCCCTTAGAGACTGAGGTAACCATGCTTGCAAGGGCTGTAGCTTAATGGGGGAACCAGAGTCAGCATCAACTATATAATACCCTATACAACATTTCATTGAGCATTGGCAATATTAATAAAAACCTGCAGTCACTACCCACTCTTATAGGTTCTCCTAAAAGTTGTCTAGTTTGGGAGGAGCCCCACTAGCGGCAAGCACCCTATGCCGGGAACAAAAAAGAAAGTTGCTTTGGCCTCTCATTCTATTTCTCAAGTAAATAAGGATAGTCCATTACAGGTATCTGGGCTAGAACTTCCAGGGCTCAACTACCAAATACTCCTACTCGATCCATTGATGTCCCTGCAGCAATGGCAACACCCAAGGAAGACTTTGCGAAGAGTTTCCAGGACTTTCAGAGCACATTCACTGCGTCATTTCAAACGCAGTGTACTGCATTTACTACAGATATAAAGCAAATATCATGGATTTCAGGAAAGATCTAACAGATGTGGGCAAACGCGCTGACGCTAACGAAAGAGCGATACAAGAATTGACTTCCGATAACTGGCAATGAGAGGAATTGCTTGAACATTTGGCGAGATCAACTCATAATCTTGAGATACAATGTGAGGATTTAGAGAACAGATCTCATAGGGCAAATATCTGAGTCAGAAACCTCCCTGAGTCAGTCGCAGACCCGGATCTGAAAGAAGCAATAATTACCATTTTCAAAGAACTACTGGGGAACCACGAAGAAGAGAAGATTTCACTTGACCGCGTTCACTGGCGGGGCTCGAAGAGATCAGACCCTCATATGTGCCCAACGGATGTTTTGGCAGCATTTGGGGACTACCAACAAATGGAACACATTTTGAGGGCAGCCAGGCTAGCAAACCCCATCACATACAATGGCGAAATTATACAATCATACCAAGATCTTTCTCCACTCATGCTTCTACAGCGCAGAGAGATGCAAATTGTAGTAAAAACATTGCAATCCAAGAAGAGAAAGTATAGGTGGACATTCCCATTTGGCGTAACATTTGCACTAGGTGGGAGACAACACAGTGTCACCTCCCCGGCAGAAGGCATCGCATTGTTAAAAATCGAAGAAGATGAAAGTGGCATTGTTCAGAATCAACAACTACAATTGTGTCACCCTACGTCAGAGACATCATGAGAAAGATTGAGCGGGGACATGGGAGACACACATACCAAAGGATCTAACTGGACTCCTTGGAACCCTTGTCTTAAAGTCCCGGAGTATAATCCTAAAAAGTGACTTTAACCGAGAATGAGGAGGGGGAACTCTTTGAGCGTCATGCCATACATTCTGTGAAATTAAAACAAGACACTCCAACTTGGAATCAGTGGAGTGGGGGTGAAGAGGGTTTTCGGATACGCTATGGGGAACCCTGCAGGAAGTGACGATCCACGTTGGAGGTGGTACATTCGAAGGTACTCTAGGTACAAAGGGTCACACCAGGGTCGGGCGAGGGTTATACAAGGGGACATGGGGATAAGAGTTACAAAAGTTAGGGGGACGGTGGGACAGAGTTTGTAGAGGAGGGTGGGGGAAAACTGCATTGGCATTAAGGAATATATATATGGATCAAGGTCAAGGGCCAGGGCAATGGCTGTAAACAGAATATTAAAAATGTAATGCATTCAAGTGTATGTCTCTTAATATTCAGCAGCTAAATACCCCAGTCAAACGAATGAAATTAGAGGGGTTTCTAACACAGCATCAGCCTGATGTATTAGTTTCGCAGGAAACCCATATAAGACAATAAGAAAAGTCCTGACTTCATATGTGACACTATCCTATTATTATTCAAGGTAATTCACAGAAGAACACGGCAGGTGTTCTAATTGCAATTAGGAAGGGGAAACAATTTAAAATAATCAATACTAAGGGAGATAGGGAAGGCTGATTCCTTTTTATTACGGCTGAAATAGGATCAATAAAGATAACCTTGTTATCAATATACACCCTAAATACAGGCCAGGATAGCTTTAGCGGTGGTGGAAATGTTTATGGTAGGGTAACGGTTAGTATTCAGTGATTTCAACATGGCCTGGGACCCTTGCAGGGACAAAAGCATGAGAACCCAGTTCAGATAGTACCCTCCTTCACAAGGGTTATGCACTAGAGTAGAGCAGCTAGCGATCTCTGACGTATGGGTAACATTGAAAGGGAAAGAGAAAGGCTACACACATTAATTCCATGTCCATAAATCTTTCTCACGTATTGATTATATTTGGTCGTCAGCCTTACTGCTGGGTTATATTACAAAAAATAGAGACACATCCAATCACAATATCAGATTATTCTCCCTTGGAACTCGAGTTCATCTTTCTAAGGTCAACACCAGGGATATGGTCTTGGGTTTGCCTTTCTGAACTTTTTTGTGATTCGGTTCTGGGGGAGAAATTAGGGGGGAACATTGTGGAATTTCTTTTAGCTAAATGATACTAGCAATAGACACATTATGTGATGCCTTTATAGCTACATTTCACTGGGAACTAATTTCGGTAGGGGCCTGTAGATATAAACAACGGATGGCCATTGAGTCTGAACTGGAGACGAAATTGAAGCAAATAATGAAAAAAATGGAAACGGACGGTGGCCTAGCTATCAAAAAGGCATATAGAAATATAAGGGGGAGTTTACAGTTTATGCTAACATCAAAAGCGGAAAAAGGTTTATTATACGCAAAACAAAAATATTATATACAAGCAAATAAAGCGGACCATCTGCTGGCCAGACAGCTAAGGCAGAGTCAGGCATCACGTGCAATTTTAGGGGTAAAAGACATGCACAGGGATCTGGTTATGACAACCCCACAGATACTTACACAATTTGTGGAGTTCTTCTCCACACTATATCAATCGGACAATCCCGACCCAATAGCCCAAAATACATATCTATGCTCAGTTAAGCTTCCTACTATTACATCTCAGGTACGTGAACAACTAGAACAAGAGATAACAATCAAAGAAGTCTTGCGCATAATCCAAAATCTTCCCATGAATAAGGCTCCAGGTCTGGACAGATATTCTGCCTAATTTTTATAAAATTTATCATTCGATTCTGACCCCAAGACTAATAAAGCTATATAATTCATGTAAATAAGCTGTCCATATAACACTGTATATGGAGGAAGCCAAAATTATTCTCTTTCCAAAATCTAATTAAGACCCCACAGCATGTGGATCATATCAACCTATTGCCCTGATTAACCTCGATGCGAAAATGTATACGAAAATTCTAGCTAACTGACTAGTAGATATCTTACCGTCCTTAATCCACCCTGATCAGTCAGGGTTTATTAAATATCGTCAAACTCATGATAACATTAGAAGGGCTTTTCATTTGATTGAAAAAACGTGCAAGAAAAGACAACCAGTGCTCTTCTTATCATTGGACGCAGAGAAAGCGTTTGACAGGGTAGAGTGGTCATTCTTATTTCAAACCTTAGAGGCTATGGGATTCAGTCCTTACTTCTTGAACATGATACGCATGAATTATATAGACCCCAAGATACTCCCCAAGGTGCTATATCTATTTCAGGCTCTCCCTATACCCATACCGCAAACTTTCTTTCGTGAATAACAAAGTTTGATTTCAAAATGTATTTGGAACAATAAAACCCCACATGAAGCAATGAAAACACTAATGATTCCAACCATTAAGGGGAGCCTTGGACTTCCCAATTGTGTAAAATATTATCAGGCTGCACACTTACGCGCGCTGAAATAATGGTTATCATCAACAACAGAGAAAATATGGGCCAAAATGGAAAAGGCAATTTGCGGCCCGGATATCACGAAACTGCTCTGGCTTCCAAAACAAGATCATCAAATGAACATGCAGGCTGGTCAAATTACTAACTTGGTTGAAAATATGTGGGACAGGGCGGTCAATCAATACCAAATCGCTACACATACCTCCCCATTCTCACCAATTTTAATAATCTGCAGTTTAAACCTGACTTTGAAAAAGGATGTTTTACTAAATGCAAAGAATGAAATGCAATAGAATCAACAACATGTTTCAAGGCACAGGCCTTATTCAGTTTGAACAATGCAAAAAGTAGCTGGGGCTTACAGAATTAGAAAGATACCAATATTTTCAGGTTCGACTTTGGCTATTGGCTCCCCCAAACAAAGCCATGGCCATTCGACCGCTCCCTGCATTTGAGAGATTCTTAATTTCAAATCCAGGAGAGAAATCCCTCATTTCTAACCTTTACCATCTGTTACAAGAGGGCCTCCAAGAAGGCAGCCTGAAACATGTTCCGAACTGGCAGCAGACACTGGTAGTTTCGATATCCACCGCAAACTCTATGGAGAGACATCCTTACATTTACAATCTCCCTGCAGGTTAGAGAATCAAGGTATAAGGCTATGCTACAATGGCATTTACACCCCACACAGGCTATACAAAATGAAACTAATCAGCACAGACACATGTTGGAGGGAATGCAACAGTAAGGCTGACTGGCTACATACATGGTTGAACTGTCCTAAATTGGCTAACTACTGGGGAACCATTAATAAGCACATTCAAGGTATGTTTGGAAAACAGTCACAGGCTCATACAAAGGACATTTTATTAGGAATTGATACATCAGAGGAGAGAAAATGGCCCAAACATAAGCGTAAAGCACAGATTATTCTAAGGGTGGCAGCTCTGGTGGTGATTGTCCAACATTGGAAAGATAAAGATCCTCCACATGTTCATGACTGGTTTATGAAGGTTTGGAATTTTGTTGCATTAGAGTGTTGACATATGCTGTCCAGGGTGTGCAACAGGTTTTTACAAAAGAATGAGGAATGGTGCTGCAATTTTTACAAGCTGATTCCAACGTTGCACTTTGCCTACATAAACTGCAGATTTTAGCCATTGCATAGACTTTGACACTCAGTGGACATTATATGATAGCGGTTGGGGGGTTGGGAGGGGAAGAGACAGTAAGGGGTGGGTTTTAAGTTGGGTTGGGAATATGTTCATTGTTTATGAAAATTGAAATGCCAATAAAAATAAATAATAAAGGAGGAGAAAGAGGGTATACAACCTGTTATTGAATCACTGCTTAAGCAGTGAATTTTTGTGCCTAACTATAGTTCTTGTAATGCTCCAATATTTGCCTATCAAAAAGCCTTGGAAAGAAATGTATCCATTTGTGCAAGAGGTTCATGCTCCATGCTATTTTTCTTCTTGTTCCCTAATCTGTTATCGTTTTTTCTTGCATGCCTGACACTGAAACACACTTTACTGTAGTAGTTCTGTTATCTGCGTTGTTTTTTACACCTGCTCATCCAGTCAGCCAGCATTTATAAATCCCTGAAAGTACTTTTTTACTTGTTTACCACAGGGTTATCTGGAAAGTCTGATATCCTTTTCCCAGATTTTATAATTATATCTTGGCTTGCTGGTGATCAAAGGGAAGTCTGTCTTGGTTCATAACATTGATGCCCTTCTATTGGCATCTCCATCATTGAAAGCTTGTGAACAAGATTCATTTTATTTATTGATAGCTCTTGCTTTGGAGAGACAAAAGGCCTATATGGCAAGCTTTGGTTATTTCAATACTGAGTCCATTATCTTGGTCACAATTTCTTTATTGGGAGAGACACCTATCTAAAGATTGAATCAATGTGATTTTACAAGTACTCAGAACCTGAGCCCAAAGGAAATTGGGACTTTTCTTGAAATGGCTGGGTATTGCCACCAATGGACAATGGGCTATGCTTCAATTATTAAACCCTATCAGGACCATACCTACGATTCTGTCCCTGAACTCCTTCCCAGTACATCTGAAACTGAAGGGACATTTGGCATATTCAAACAAGAATTGTCCAAGGCTCCTGTCTTATGTCTGCCAAATTATCAAAAATAATTCATCCTTTTTTTGATGAATGTGAATGTTTTGCTCTGGGTGTTTTGACCCAAAGGCATAGTAACCAGCACCACCCAATTGCATATTACAGTGCTGCATTAGATCCTGTTGCTATAAAGGTTTACCATCTTGATTTTGAACTGTGGTGAGAACTGCATTGTTAGTAGAGAGAGGTGACACCTTGGTTCAGGGGAACTCTGTCACTTTAGCAGTGCCACATGCTGTTTAGCATTACCTCTGAAAGGCAAGACTCAGTACATTGTAAATTCATGCTTAACCAAGTATGGAACACCTCTCATCTCTGTAGCCAATGTAACAGTTAATTGTTGTTCTGTGGTTTATTTTGAATCCTGCTTCTCTGCTTTTGCTCCTTCAGATGGGAGCCTCATAACTGTATGGCCGGACCCAAAGACGCCAATCACCATCATGATGCTTAGAATTGACTTAAAGGATGTACCACTGCATATTGCTGAGATGATTCTGTTTATGAGTGGGTCTTGTTAATGTAATAATATGGGTAGAATGTCATCAGGTATGCAATTTGTATACGGCATGAGGTTTGAAGGCTTATAATTTGCCAAATGTTCCTTCTGCACAAGTTGCTGAGTTGATTGCTGTTATCCGTACATGCAAGAGATCTGCAATCATCTATCTGAATGCCTGATATGCTCATGATGTGGCTCACAACTTTGGCATACAGTGGAAGCAGTGTGCCGATCTGATGTCAGCTGGTACTTCTAAATGGGGTCTATGTCTTAGCCCTGTGGGTGGCTCTTCTACTACTTGTTGCTTTAGTGATTGTAAACCGTAAGGGACACTATATGTTCTGCATGGTGCTTACAACTGGTAACGTGCTGACAAATCAGCATGAACTGTAGCCTTAGAAGGTCCTCGAGCTCCTAATTCTGTCTTTAACTGTATTTCAATAGAACAGACACTGATCACAACTCTTTCCTATTTGACTGTGTTGCATGACCTGGTACCCAAGTCTGAGAAGAAGCTGTGCCCTAAAAGACATATTAAGTTGTGTGTTGACTCTTTCTGGTGCTCTTCAGGTGGCTGCCTAGTAGCACCCAAACTCCCCCTCTCTTATCTCCCCAGATAGACACATTCTGTGGCTCACTCTGGAAAAGGAGAAATATTTCTGTGGTGAACTGGGACTGTTTTGCACCATATTTCCCCACTGTGGCCCAAAATGACTGTGGTAACTGTACTGCCCGTTTGCCCCCAGCCTTAAAGGTATTACTTTATGGATATCCAGAACTGTAAGGCCCCTTCCTAAAGGTTCAGATTGATTTCATGCAGCTGCCTAAATCTCTTAATTATGAACGTTGCCTTGTTGTGGTTAACAGGTCCACATACCCTTGTCAAAGAGTTGACTGTGGCCAAGAAACTTCTTAGTTTATTTGTCGATTTGGGCTTCCAGATGTTATTGACAATGACAGAGGTACACATTTTCCTGGGCAGCTAGTTAGAGACATACGTAGAGCTCTCATTATCTCTCAACATTGTCATTGTGCATATCAGCCCCAATCTAGCAGAGGAAGAGAACGTTGCAGCAATATTAAAAATAAATTATACAAGGTGTGGAAAAAAATGCCTCTGTTTGTTTTCAATTGCCCAACGCAAGGCCCTTGGTATTGCTGAACATTCAAAATAACTTGAATAAAAGACATGTACTGTCACCCTATGAAATAATGACAGGACGCCCTATGTGTATGGCACAGCCCTTCCTTTGACGGCACAATGGTTGGACTTGCACTTTGAAGATGACTGCAAGTCCCTTACAAAGGCTATTAGATATCTCTGTTCACAATTCAAAGAAGCACTGATGGAAACTGATATGTCCGGAGGCTGGCTATATCTGTGAGTACATCAGACATGCATCATTGGCATGGAGCCCTACAATTTCTTCTCACTACGCCGACTGCAGTCAAATATGAAGGACATTCAACGTGGGACCATGCCCCCAGTTGCTGAAGGGTACATCCACTGCTAGAAGTACCTGGACCGGCTGCAACAACATCAGTGACCCATGCTTTGATGAAGGGGCATAGCAGCAGGATCATCCGTGCACTCCCTCTGCTCCTGTATGCTGCACTTCGGAGACGAGAGCTGCATCTTTTACACCTTTTGAGGATTATACTGTTCTTGTAACTAAGGCTCTGCCGATAGATTCAGCTGTTGATACAGTCTCCCAGTCTGTGAGTACACACTCAAATGCTTCAGGAGAGCAGCCTCAGTCTGTTTCTGCTCTCCAGAGTCCTGATTCTTTAACTCAAGGGAGATTTAATCATGATCAATGCAAAGGACGGTTCAAGACTGAAATATTTTCTGGATGAGTGCTTGCATAATGCTGTGTACCGGTTCTGGAGCTGCTGGAGGGTCCTCTGGATTCGGCATCTTCCTCTGTTTCATAGGAGATGAGTAGGGGGGGGATCTTGCTTAGCTCTTAGAGGTCCTGGCCTTCTTTCCCTAGGGTCCAATGATGAGTTATTCCTTCTGCTTCTGGTGAAACCTTCAGATGATCTACCCTCTTTTAAAGCCAAGTGGACCACAGGGAGTGGTGTAGGCTAAGCCTACCTTAATGAACCAATCCTGGGTCCCCATCAATAATCTCCTGTATGTGTGCGGTCATAGCAAAAACAAAGAGGTGAGGGCTGGAAGGTTTAGAATAAATCTTAACCTCTGGCATTGCTCTGGGCAACCCTCCAGACCATCGTTCTTCGCCTGCCAAGCCAGTACAGAAGGGGAAAGACCAGAGTGCTTTGCAACAGAAAAGGTAAAGGGATAAAAACATGTAATACTAAGTCCCACCCATCTTCCTGGCTGTTGTGGATCAAAGGGTGCCTCTGGTTAATGGAGCTCTCATTGGTTCCTGATTAAAGCAGCAGGTCTCCCTTGAAGCTGCGGCAAGACACCAGACTTTCTGTCTTCACCAAACTACATTCTCATACCTTCTGAATGTGGACCCCCTGCAGGGATGACTATTGTAAACACGCCGCTCCAGACATGACATTTCACTGTCAATTGATACTAAGGGTGGGATCTGGCTTTAGGTTGACACAGTGCATATGTGTCAGGAATCGAGGGTGGAAGCTGTGGCATCGATGGACGCTCTAGTCCTCACCCATCATGGCTGCCTCCACTATAAATCTAGGCTCCGCCCCCAGCTCAGCGCGTTGTATCTGTGTATTGCCTACACTACTACCAGCGCTCAGAGTTGCTCGTAACTTTCTTTCCGAGTTTTCCTTCACGCTCACGTTTTCGGCGTGAGCTTGTTTTTTCTCATGTGTCCCTCTCTCCTTCTGTCCGCTCTGTGTTTGGTTCTGTTAGCTTTCATTGTTTGAGGTTTCTCTTCGTACGCCATTTGTTTTTCTACTTGCCTATGTGGTTTTAGTAACCGACTATCTGTGTTCTGCCTTTCCTGCTCGCGATGCTTTTCGCGCTCCGCTCCTTGCTTACCTTCCTGTTTACTTTTTCTCCGCTTGCGAAACCCCTCGCACTCTGCTCCTCGCTCTGCCTTCCTGATTCCTTTTCTCCGCTCGCGATCCCTTTTGCGCTCCGATCCTTGCTTACCTTCCTGTTTACTTTTTCTCCGCTTGCGAAACCCCTCGCACTCTGCTCCTCGCTCTGCCTTCCTGATTCCTTTTCTCCGCTCGCGATCCCTTTCGCGTTCCGCTCCTCTCTTTGCCTTCCAATTAACCATTTCTCTGCTAGCGAAACCTCTCGCACTCTGCTCTTCGCTCTGCCTTCCTGATACCTTTTCTCCGCTCGCGATCCCTTTCGCATTCCGCTCCTCTCTTTGCCTTCCAGTTAAACATTTCTCTGCTGGCAAAACCTTTCGCACTCTGCTCCTCGTTGTTACCTTCCTGTACCTTATACCGCTCGCGGCTCCTATCAGTTTCTGTGTCCGAGGCATCTGGCACTCCAGGCATTCTACAGTGTCCTGACTTTAGAGAAAGCCCTCACTTCTCGGTCCATCATTCCTGAATCTTCATCATTTCAGCCTGGGAGAACCTGCCTTATACCTTGCCTTAGGAACCACTCCTCACCTCGCCTGCAGATCTTCATTCAAGGGTTTTTTCTGCCATTCCGGCTTTTTCCCTTGGGCACCGAGGCTGGCCCACTGGGAGCCCCCCACGGCAGGTTTCCACCACTGCCAAGGTGGCCTCCGGAGGGGCCAGACCTTACTTGCACGATAAGAAGGTTAGAACACCTAAGGATCTTATCTCAACCACGAAGAAGGAACGTCCCCGAATCCGGACTACGGTAAAAGACTCAGTATCAGAAGATTCAGGTGAGGAGAAGGGGGAGGTGGAGCCGAAGTCTGACAGCATACAACGCCCAACTACAAACATGGCATCCTTGGAACAATACCAGGAACTCGTAGCGGCTATACAGAACCTGACAGCTGAAGTACAATCCCTAAGGGCTGAAATCATAGTCCTTCGCCAACAAGTAGTATTGCGTCGAGATGACCACGGAGACCTACCCACGATGCCTCTCTCGTTCGGCAAGTATGATGGTCATCCAGGAGGTCTCAAGGATTTCCTGGACGCCTGTAAAGTATACTACACATTCAGGCCTCATGCATATGAGACTAGCCGTGCCAAGGTCGGATTCATAATTGCCAATCTCTCTGGGAATGCCTTATCATGGGCAACACCACTGGTCTCCAATGATGATCCATCCCTGAATGTCTACGATCAGTTTGTGACAGCCTTTAAGGATAGATTTGATAGACCTGAGGTTCTATACTCCTCATTAGAAGCCATTCTTGATGTCGGTCAAGGAAATACAGACGTGCAAACATATATCTCATGCTTCCTCAGACTGGCTGCAAAGGCGGACTGGCCGGACTCGGCTCAACAGACGATCTTCAGAAGAGGACTTCAGGACGAGATCAAGGATGAGCTTGCGAGGATAGCCATACCACAGTCATTTCGTGACCTGATGACCTTGTCTCTCCAGATCGAGTTCAGGCTGCATGAACGCCGACAAGAAAGGAGACACCCACGGGGAACCTCCCAGACGATAGGCCTGCCCTCCCAGACTCTAGTTCAGAGACCGGTATCGTCCACCGAAGAGTCAATGCAGATTGGAGCAGCTCGCGGACCTCTGACTCCTGAAGAAAGGAGATGGTGCCGAGAGGCGGGATTGTGCATGTATTTTGGATCCTCTAAACACCTGTTGAGAAACTGTCCAGAAGTTCCTCACAGGAAGAAGGAAAACTTCCACCCCCGGGCTGCTGCAAGGGAAGTCTCGGGGGACCTCCCAGTTACCCTTGCAACCACTCAAGAACCCTAGAAGAGGGCGAAGACAATAGTTTAATGGTTTTCAAGGTCCACGTGAAGTTATCTGAAGCGACATCAGTAGAGGTATTGGCAATGTTGGATTGTGGTGCCGCGGGTAACTTCATGGACCTTAACTGGGCTAAGGAGAACCTAGTCTCTACCAGACCCAAGTCCAGACCCATACCTGTTGAGGGTGTTGATGGTGAACCTCTTTCTTCGGGTCCTATCCTGAGGGAGTCGATTCCATTGCAGATGAGAGTGGGCAATCACCAAGAACTCCTGGTATTCGACCAGATACGTGCAGCACATTTTCCTTTAGTTCTGGGGATACCTTGGTTGAGGAGGCATAATCCTCTTATCGATTGGTCTGCCAACAAGGTGTGCTTCGACTCCCAGTGCTGCAAATCAAACTGTCTAATTACTGCTGCGGCTATGGTGGTGACTGGGGAAGGTCCCGAAGCTCCCGGCTCCTTAACTGTAGCAACAGTTCCGCCCCAATACCATGAATACACCGAAGTCTTTCTGGATACTCTCCCCAAGCAGCTACCCCCACACCGGGCAGAGGACTGCTCTATCGACCTGGTGCCTGATTCTATCGTTCCTTTCGGAAGGATGTATGCCCTGTCCATTCCGGAACGAAGGGCCCTCAGAGAATATCTGGACGCTAATTTAAAGAACGGGCTGATTCAGGAATCCAAGTCATCCTGCGGTGCATCATTGTTTTTTATCCCCAAGAAGGATTCGGATGAGTTGCGCCCATGCATAGACTTCAGAGGACTTAATAAGATCACTATAAGGGATAGGTACCCCATGCCCCTGATACAAGACATCCTGGAGGCGGTTCAAGGGTCTAGGTATTTCACCAAGTTAGATCTAAGAGGGGCCTATCACCTCCTTAGGATCAAGGAGGGGGACGAATGGAAGACCGCCTTTCGCACTCCGTTCGGCTTGTACGAGTATAGAGTCATGCCGTTCGGTCTTGTCAATGCCCCGGCAGTTTTCCAGAGGTATATGGACAAGGTGTTTGCTGACATGTTATACCTATCCGTGGTAGTCTACCTAGATGACATCCTCGTCCTCTCCAAATCCCTTGATGAACACAGATCACAGGTCAAGAAGGTGTTGAGAAGACTCCTTATACATCTGTTGTTGGTCAAGCCCGAAAAATGTCAGTTTGAAGCTACTTCTGTGTCCTACCTTGGGTTCATCCTTTCTCAAGAAGGTATCGAAATGGACCCAAGAAAGGTTAAGGCCATTCACGATTGGAAGGAACCCGGAAACATAAAGGAGCTACAGAGCTTTCTGGGTTTAGCCAATTTTTACCGGCGCTTCATCCCCAACTTCTCACATACTGTGCTCCCCCTTACCTCTCTACTTAAGAAGGGAGTACGGTTTTCTTTTGAAGGAGAACCTCAGAAGGCTTTCCAACTCCTTAAAGAAAGATTCTCCACGGCTCCCATCCTGATCCAACCTGACCAGACAAGACGGTTCATCATGGAAACTGATGCCTCCATTGGAGCAGTGGGAGCCATACTCCTCCAAGAATCTGAGGACGATCTTGAGCATCCTGTAGCTTATTTTTCCAAGACCTTAACATGTAGCGAACAGAACTATTCCGTATTGGAAAGAGAGCTACTAGCCATCAAGCTAGCTTGTCAGGAATGGCGTCATCTCCTACAGGGAGCTGCTCATAGCTTCTTGATTTGCACCGATCACAGAAATCTCAGCGTACTCCAGCAGATGGAATGCACCAATGCCCGTCATGCCCGATGGGCCTATTTCTTTCTACAGTATGACTTTGTGATAACTTACATTCCTGGGACGGAGAACAAGAAGGCTGACGCCTTGTCCCGAAGTAAGGGGGAAGTGTCAGGATTATATCAAGGGCATGACTTTGTTCTCCCCAAGCTCAGGATTTTGGCCTCCACGACCACTTTTCTCAAGGAGCTTATACCCCTGTATCAGAGTTGCCCAGAGCTCGCGCCTACTATCACCAAAGGGAAGGATGGATTGTATTACCATGAGGAGGCGCTTTATGTTCCCACCAAGAAGCTTCAAAGAATGGTTCTTTCCTGGTGCCATGACTTACCCTTGACAGGTCATCCTGGCATCAGAAAGACATATGACTTATTAAGTAGGGGTTTCTGGTGGCCAACACTAAGAAAGGACGTGAGTCAATACATCTCTACTTGCTCTGTTTGTGCTGCAAACAAGTATCAGACGGGTAGGCCAATAGGTTTGTTGCAACAGCCTCCTCTAGCTAATCGCCCCTGGGAACATATTTCCATGGATTACATTGTGGATCTCCCGGTGTCTTCTGGTATGACTGTAATTATGGTCACTTGTGACTCCTACAGCAAGTTGGCACACTTTTCAGCCTTTCGGCAACTGCCTTCGGCTTCAGAGACAGCTACCGTCTTCCTCCGTGACGTAGTCCGCCTGCATGGTTTGCCTAGGACTAAAGTCTCTGATCGTGGTTCCCAATTCACCTCAAAATTCTGGGCCACTCTCTGTCGGGTTCTGGGAATCCATAGGGCTCTCTCCTCAGGCTATCACCCCCAAAGCAACGGCCAAACGGAAAGACTCAATGCCAGCTTGGAACAGTATCTTAGGTGCTTCTGTAGTCCACAGCAAGAGAGGTGGTTTGAATTTCTCTCCCAGGCCGAGTTTGCTTAGAACAATGCAATTCACACCACCATACAGATGAGTCCGTTCTTTTGTACATACGGTTTCAACCCACACCATCTACCCTGGGTTAATACACGATCGACCAAAGTTCCGGCCTTAGATGAGGCTCTTAGAGATCTGCACGAGGTACAGGAGACAGCCAAGAAAGCTCATCTAGCCAGCCAGGGTGCCCAGAAGAAGTGGGCAGACAGGAGCAGACGCTCAAACCCCGACTGGAAGGTGGGACAATTTGTATGGCTGTCAACCAGATTTCTTCCCAGATGGATTCACAAGGGGAAGTTTTCTTCTAGATTTCTAGGACCCTTTCTCATAGTTCAACAGATCAATCCGGTGGCTTTCAAACTTAAACTCCCGGATTCCCTCAAGAGGATTCACCCTGTCTTTCACACCTCTCTTCTCAAGGCGTACAAGGAAGACCTATTTCAGAGGCCTGTTCATAAGGGACGCCCTAAGGTGGATCCTGCCCCGGACGAGTACGAGGTGGCTCGTTTGATCGATTCCCGGTATCGTAAGGGCAGGTTACAGTACCTGGTACATTGGAGGGGCTATCCTAAGGAAGAGAGAACCTGGGAGCCTGACTACCACATACATGCTCCTCATCTTGTGAAAAGGTTCCACCGTTTTCACCCAGGCAAGCTGGGGGGGACCCCCAAGGAAGAGGGGGTATACTGTCAGGAATCGAGGGTGGAAGCTGTGGGATCGATGGACGCTCTAGTCCTCACCCATCATGGCTGCCTCCACTATAAATCTAGGCTCCGCCCCCAGCTCAGCGCGTTGTATCTGTGTATTGCCTACACTACTACCAGCGCTCAGAGTTGCTCGTAACTTTCTTTCCGAGTTTTCCTTCACGCTCACATTTTCGGCGTGAGCTTGTTTTTTCTCCTGTGTCCCTCTCCCCTTCTGTCCGCTCTGTGTTTGGTTTTGTTAGCTTTTATTGTTTGAGTTTTCTCTTCGTACGCCATTTGTTTTTCTACTTGCCTACGTGGTTTTAGTAATCGACTATCTGTGTTCTGCCTTTCCCGCTCGCGATCCTTTTCGCGCTCCGCTCCTTGCTTACCTTCCTGTTTACTTTTTCTCCGCTTGCGAAACCCCTCGCACTCTGCTCCTCGCTCTGCCTTCCTGATTCCTTTTCTCCGCTCGCGATCCCTTTTGCACTCCGCTCCTTGCTTACCTTCCTGTTTACTTTTTCTCTGCTTGCGAAACCCCTTGCACTCTGCTCCTCGCTCTGCCTTCCTGATTCTTTTTCTCCGCTCGCGATCCCTTTTGCACTCCGCTCCTTGCTTACCTTCCTGTTTACTTTTTCTCCGCTCCTCTCTTTGCCTTCCAGTTAACCATTTCTCTGCTAGCGAAACCTCTCGCACTCTGCTCTTCGCTCTGCCTTCCTGATACCTTTTCTCCGCTCGCGATCCCTTTCGCGTTCCGCTCCTCTCTTTGCCTTCCAGTTAACCATTTCTCTGCTGGCGAAACCTTTCGCACTCTGCTCCTCGTTGTTACCTTCCTGTACCTTATACCGCTCGCGGCTCCTATCAGTTTCTGTGTCCGAGGCATCTGGCACTCCAGGCATTCTACAGTGTCCTGACTTTAGAGAAAGCCCTCGCTTCTCGGTCCATCATTCCTGAATCTTCATCATTTCAGCCTGGGAGAACCTGCCTTATACCTTGCCTTAGGAACCACTCCTCACCTCGCCTGTAGATCTTCATTCATGGGTTTTTTCTGCCGTTCCGGCTTTTTCCCTTGGGCACCGAGGCTGGCCCACTGGGAGCCCCCCACGGCAGGTTTCCACCACTGCCAAGGTGGCCTCCGGAGGGGCCAGACCTTACTTGCACGATAAGAAGGTTAGAACACCTAAGGATCTTATCTCAACCAAGAAGAAGGAACGTCCCCGAATCCGGACTACGGTAAAAGACTCAGTATCAGAAGATTCAGGTGAGGAGAAGGGGGAGGTGGAGCCGAAGTCTGACAATATGAAAGATTGTTGGGGTTTCCTGTCTCCTTTGTTAGCCTCTGCAGCCAGGTTCCATGTGGGCCTGTTTGAATTAAACTCTTATTAGTGTGTGATTGCTACCACCAGCTGTAGGGATTAACAAAAGGACAGCGAGGATCCATGAAGCTTTTGTTAGGAAATTAGGCTGGCCATGGCAGCGGGAAGGTTAGGCCCTCCCCCTTCTGGAGATGTATTGTGTACTCCATCTGTCAGATCCCAACTAAATATAACGGAGCAGCTCCTGTAGGCTGTGTCCACCCAAGTACACAGGTCTATGCATATGTCGTGCAGTGAGCATAGTCAAATGTGTGAGGATTAGCTGCACACATTATCCGGAGGTTGATCTACCATCATTCAATTTCATTTAAACTGTCATAAAATCCCAGGCGAGCACACACCCACCTTGCTCATTTTCCTCAACCTCCCTGCTTCTGCCCTGCGCCCTCTGCAACTCATCCAGAACAGAACTGCAAGACTTATCCTTGGCCTCAAGCCCAGGGACCACATCTCTCTGGCGCTGAATTACCTTCACTGGCTCCCCGTGGCTGCAAGGATCAAGTTCAAGATCCTCTGCATTGTCTACAAGGCTTTCTGGGACCTGGGACCTACCAGCAACGCTGCCTACCTAAATACTGTCCCTCACAAGCCCTCTGCTCATCTACCTCCAACCTTCTGCGATAGATCCTTAGCCTCAGCAGGTGCCTCCCCTGGAATGGCCTCCCTGCCGCCCTCTGTCTTCAGCCTGATCTTCTAAAGTTCAGGAAATTCCTCAAGACCTTCCCCTTCTTCTCTTCTTTCTCTCTCCCTATACCTTGTTAACTTAGCTCTCTGCTGTCTCCCTCTTTCCCTCCCCTTCCTCACAGCCTGCCGACTGGCCGCCTGGTGTACCTCAGAGTCTCACAGGTCCCGGGCACCCCGACAGTCCCCTCTCGCACTTGCCTCGGGGCCCTGCACTCCTCCACCCTCACTGCACTAGAGAATTAACCCAAGAGAGTGGCTCTCTCTGCACTTACCCCAGTCTCCACCGACTGGGTGCACTTGGACTTCCCTTCCCTGTGACCGTCTGTACACTTGCATGATCCAAATGCACCTTGCCTGAAGATTGTCTGTCTGTTCTCCCATGTCTTCACCTCTTAATTACACTTGGTAAAGCTGCAGAATCATCGTCAGGGCTATTTTCTGTGTCTCACCTTTACATTTATTATATGCACTTACTCTGCCTGTGCAGACTTTTATCGTCTAGGTCTGAGAGGACTTGCACAAGGAGGTTCCCACCCTCCTTGAGCGCTTTGAAACACTTGCCTGTGTATAGGCGCTATATAAACGAACATTACATTACCATTGCGGATGGTCGAATTCCTCACATTGTCACACCCTGGTTTCGCAAGCACTTTGTGTGGCACAGATGGTGAAGTATTCATGACATATTTGTTTCCCTTCTCAAGACTGTGCCCATTGTATTGTGTGCTGGTCTAGTCTCTACCTGTATTCCTGCCTCATTGCTGTTTCCTGGTTGCTTTGGTTTCAGAACATGTTATATTCAGCCTACAGGGAAACCTCAGCGCGTCGCTACTGCCGTTCTCAGATGTTTTGTAAGGCAGTTCTCTCTTTTTTTTGTTTTCTTGCTAACATAACTCTTGACTACCTACCCATACTCTGCTCCTTACCTGTTTCCACAAATAGATCTGGTACAGATCGCTTGAGAAGCCCCTGCCTACCTTGTGCTTACAATTCCTTCCATAGGAACTCTTAGTGCGCTTTCATTCTTACGCTGTAGCTACCCACAATTGCTTAGCTCTCTTTCCTTACTGTTTGTTTTCTCTCCACATCGTCGCGACATCGGTAGACAGCCTACATTGAGGTTCCTGCATTACAGACTATTTAGGAAGAAACAGAAAGACAAGTAGAAGGCTTCCTTTGCTCAACATCACGACTGCAGACCTCAAGACCCACTGAACCAGATGAGTAGGGTTTGGTCCCTAGAGGGCTTCCCTATGTTCTCTGCCCCCCCCTATTCTACATATAATAGGGAAAGAGAGTTGAAGCAGTCATTTAGGAAGCTTTTGACTGCTGGACAGTATTGCTTCTGATCAGGTTATTTGCTCTAAGCTGCTATTGTATATATTTACTCTGTGAACTCATGTTTGTACTAGGAGGCTTAACAGTTAGCGACACCCTGTACTACAGAGAGCAGTCATGGACCAGATACAGCAATTAGTGGCAGCGGTACAGTCCTTGACCCAGGAGGTGCAAACCCTAAAACTAGAGAATGTTGCTTTACAGCAACAAGTAGGTCGTGCTTCTAGAAGTCTTGCGATTCCTGCTGGGCCCTTATCTGGTGTATGACGGCAACCCCTATAACTTAAAATAATTTGTGGAGGCTTTACCATGCATTTTGCCTTCAAAAACACCTATTTTCCACCAGAGAGGGACATGGTAGGGTATATGATTTCGCATCTGACTGGGACAGCCCTCACGTGGGCTACTCCTTTGGTTATAATTAATAACAAAATTCTAGATTCCTATCAGTGATTTGTACACAGGCTTAGAGCAATGTTTGGAAGGCACAAAATCAGAGTGTCTTCTCAGGAGCATCTCTTAGACTTTAAACAAAGTTCGCAAGACATTTTGTTATACAATACCGGGTTCAAACAATTAGCTGCAGACACTGCGTGGCCAGATGATGCTTTGATAACTTTATTTCGGAGAGATCTTTCTGAGGAGCTGAAAGATGAGCTTTCGGGACTCCCTCATTCTGCTAACTTAGCAGATATGATTTTGTTGACAATGCAATTAGACTATCGTCTGCAAGAACACCATATGGAAAAGAAGCACAACAGATCTGTTAAGACATTCATGGATCCAATCCGTGCAAATCCTAGAACAGTAGAACCTGAAGAACCCATACAGTTGGGGGCTACCAGAGGCCCATTGTCTTCTGAAGAAAGAAACCGCAGAAGGTCAATGGGTTTATGTATGTACTGTGGCTCTAAGGATCACTCCTCTGCTTTCTCTCTCTCTCCCTCCCCAGCTGACTTACCTGTCTGCCGCACCGACTGGTTGCTTAGCTACCCTCAGAGTCTCACTGGGTACCAGGCTCAGTCACCCCTGCACTGCCTCCGGGCCTCCCATGCACTTAGAGACTATAACATGTATTTGTATTTTATACAGCGCCTTAAGCCAAGGTACTGTACAGAGGATATGAGACAGAACAAGAGAAATGCATAAACAAAAAGTTCAGAAAAACAATCAATCAGAGGTGTTGCTGCAAATGAGACTTCGGCGATCTACAAAATAAAGAATAGATGGAAATGGAACGGAGCGAATAAGACAGAGAAAGTTACATTTTATTTGAGTATGGCAAGATAACCAGCCAATAGTGGCAAGGGAAGAAGAAATAGAATCCTGAAATCAGAAAAGACATAGAAGACGGATAGAAGAATTGAATAAAGATTTAAGAGGGGTAAGACGAGAACTAGGAAGTCCAAAGAGGGCGATAGAACAGTAGAAGAGTCGGAAAAAATTAAGGAAGAAATGTGAAGTTTAGAAGCTTGAACAGTGAGAAATGGATACGTTTTGCGAATATTGTGAAGGTGGAAGAGACAGGAGTGCAATGTTAGAGTGATATGATGAGAGAAGGAAAGACTAGAGTCAAAGTGAAGGCCAAGATTTCAGGCCGTAGGTGAGATTTAGAGCTGGGATGGAGAAAAGGAAATAAAAGACTACTGTAACTGAAACCTCTACAGTCCCTGCCTCCTAGCACTTATCCAGGCCCGCGCTGCCCTGTGCTGCATTTACTCAGAGAATTGCTGCCCTGTTTCCCCATCCCTCTCCATTGCACTTCTCCCCCCTTTCCCATTGCACTTTCTCGCTCTCAAACTTGTACGATCTGAATGACACAAGGCCTAGTAAGATCGTTTGTCTTGTCCTCTCTTCCTTGTCTTGTCGCGCCTAGAAACACTTGTGTACAGGCACGTTATATATCATATCACTTAGTCTGGGATTGTCCTTTCATTCCTCCCAGACGTCAGGGGAATGGGTCATCCCGATCATAGCGGGTACCACGATCCTGTAGACTCATCTACACCTCCCATTAGCTTTCTGATGGACTCCTCCTTGATCATTCTCAAAGTGAAATGTATTCTTCCTGGCCTTGAAATAACACAACGTATTTGCGTTAATTGACTGTGGTGCAGCAAGGGTCTTTATTGATGATCAGTGGGCCAGCACGAACGGTATACCACGTATCGTCAAGGAGATTTCCATTCCGGTGGAAGGTGTTGATGGTTCCCCATTGACGTCTGGTCCCATCATTGAGCAAACTACTCCTGTTATCATACACATCATACACATCTCTTATCGCAAGGAGCTGGTAACCTTCGCTATTATCAAAGCCGCCCACTATCCAGTAATTTTAGGTTTGCTTTGGCTGAGGCTACACAACCTGTACATCACTGGTCTGTTGGATCCATGTTTTTGGGGTCAGCATATTGTGTGCCACATTGCCTCTCAGAAGGATCAGTTGGTCTACTCACCTCATTTCCTCCTGCCATGGTGTCCACAACTAATACTATGATTGACAATATATTGATATTGCCGGAACCTTATAGGGATTACCAAGAGGTATTTATCACTAAGGAATATGCAGACTTACCTCCCCATCGTAGGGATGACTGTGCTATCAACCTCGTACCTTATCAACCGATTCCTTTTGGTAGAATGTTCATCGTTTCAGAAAAAGAAAAGACGGTATTGAAAGATTATCTACACAAAAATTTGCAGAATGGGTTAATCATGGAATTAGCCTTGCTATTTTTTGTTTCCAAGATGAATACTGACAAACTTCGTCCATGTATAGACTTTTGTGGGCTCAACAGGATAACCATCCCAGATCGTTACCCTATGCCCCAGAATCTGAATATTCTGGAGGCTCTTAGGGGTGCATCTGTCTATAACAAATTGCTCCTGTGCTCCTCCGCTCCTATTTTGAAGCAAGCTGATCAGAATAAAGGTTTCATTGTGGAGACAGATGCTTCCCACTATGCCTTAGGAGCTGTGTTGCTACAAATTTGAACATCCTGTGACTTACCTGTAAAAGACCTTCTCTCTCTCTGAACTAAACTATACTGTTCTGGAAAAGGAGATTTTGGCTGTTAAAAGAGCCTTTCCGGAGTGGGTGCAGAGTTTCCTGTGGTGGTCAGGAGTGTTCATCAGAATCTAAAGAGCCTTCAATATGCAGAGACAAGGAATAGTTGCCAAGCCAGATGGGCCCATTTCATTTTGCCCTATAGTGCCACCTTCACCTTTATCCCGGGATGATTAATCTTTAGTCTGACGCCTTATCCAGGAAGGATACTCATTTTTCTCCTCGATTTCAATCAGAACGTCTTTTTCCTAAAGCTTTGTTTATCCATGCTGTCTCGGCTTTTCTTCACATCGTGTCTAGAGAGACGGCAGCTAATACTACTAATGTCAATCTGTACTGTCAAATTTGATCTAGTTCGAGAGGAGGAATATTACTTTCATGGGAAGCAGGTTTTTCTTCCCACTCTGGCTATCCAACATGACGCTCTGCGTATGTGCCACAACTCAGCGGCGGCTGGTCATCGGGGTGTTGCTTGTACCCTGGATTTGCTACAGAGACACTTATGGTAGCCCACAATGGTACATGACATTCGTGACTACGCCTCGGCATGTTCCATTTGCTTACAGATCAAGACTCCAAGGAAAGCTCCCTGAGGACATCTAGTGAGGATGCTGATTCCCACCAAACTGTAGCAGGTTATTTCCACAGATTTTGTGGTGGATTTGCCCCCTTCTGAAGGTGCTACTGCAGTGATGGTAACTATAGACTATTTCACAAAGTTAGCCCACTTCTATGTTTTGCCTAAAGTTCCATCTGCTCCACGGATGGCAAGGATCTTCATCGATGCCATTATTTCGTGGCATGGGTTGCCTGATGCTATTGTTTCAGGCTGCAGTCCTCAGTACACCTCCCGCTACTGGCAACATGTCTGCTCTGTCCTACAGATTGAGAGGGCCTTGAATTGACTGGCATCTCTCTGAAGGATGCGCAGGACTGGGTCAAGCGATCCGTTGACAAGCATTGCACTCCTGCCATTGTTATCTCGGCTGCGATATGGTTTGGCTTGCTTCCATTTTTTGTCTCGACATTTGGTTCCTTCTAGTTTATTGCCCAGGCCCTTTGGGCCGTTTAAGGTTCTAGCCACCATGGGGTAGGCAGCCTTTTTGCTTCAGCTTCCCCCTTCTTGGTCCAGGATTCATCCTGTTTCCCACGTATCTCAACTGAAGCCGGATGTTCCTGATCGATTCCATCGAAATGCTGTTCCTCGTCCTTCTCCGGTAAACACTGTTTCCAGCCCCGAGTTCGAGGTGTCTGGCATCTGTGATTCAGTACCGCCGCGACTGCCTTCAGTACCTGGTGGTTTGGAAGGGGTACTCTCCTGCTGACTGGAGTTGGAAAACGGCTTCCTCTGTCCATGCACCCAGGATGGTTCGCCAGTTTCAAAGACTTCACCTCGGAAAACTAGGTCATTCTTCTCTTGGAGGGGGGCATACTGTTACACCCTGGTTTTGCCAGCAGTCCATGGTGGAGTACTCATCACATATTTGTTTTCCCTTCCCAAGATGACGCCTGTTGTGCTGTGTGCTGGTCTAGTCTCTAGCTGTGTTCCTGCATCCTTCCTGTTTCCTGGTTGCTTTGGTGTCAGAACATGTTATATTCAGCCTACAGGGAATCCTGAGTGCGCTGCTATTCCCGTTCTCTGACGCTTTGCTCTCTCTCTTTTCTGTTTTTCTGCTAACAGAACTCTTGACTAGCTATCCTTACTCTGCTCCTTACCTGTTTCCACAAATAGATCTGGTACAGATCGCTTGAGAAGCCCCTGCCTATCTTGCACTTACAATTTCTTCCTTAGGAATTCTCAGTACACTTTCATTCTTACGCTGTACCTACCGACGATTGCTTAGCCCTCTCTTATTACTGTTTGTTTTCTCTCTACATCAGCACAACATCAGTAGACAGCCTGCATTGAGGTTCCCGCACTACAGAATTTTAAGGAAGACATAAAAAGATCAGTAGAAGGCTTCCTTTGCTCAACATCACGACTGCAGACCTAAAGACTCACTGAACCAGACAAGTAGGGTTTTCTTCCCCAGAGGGTTTCCCTATTTATTTATTTGCATTTTTAAAGCGCTCACACAGCCTAGGGGGCATCGAGGCGCTGTTACAGAATTTGTTGTTGTCTTAGTTGCATATTTATAATGTGCTTAAATACCCAGAGGTTTCTAAGCGCGGACCCGGGGATCGAACCTGTGTTGCTTCGTGTCGTCTTGTTTACAAGACGAGCATGTTGCCACTAAGCTATCCTCCCCAACCTATGTTCTCTGCCCCTCCCTACTCTACATATAAGAGGGATAGGGAGCTGCAGAGGTCATTTAAGAAGCTTTTGACTGCTGTACAGTGCTGCTTCTGATCAAGTTAGTTGCTCTCTGCTTCAACTGCATATATGTACTCAATGAACTCATGTTTGTCCTAGAAGGATTAACACACATGCCCACCAGCCTCAACATGTGAACCACCATCCTACTGATGGTCTGATTTATTATCAATGCGAAAGTACTGGATGAGGCCATCTGCATTTCCATGCCGGGGGCCTGGTTTGTGCTGAATGTCCATATCTAATCCCAAAAGCTAAGGGTTCTCCCCTTTTTATGGCCATTAATAATCGAGGAGGCAGGTGGTCTGTCTGGATCGTAAAGTGTGACCCAAAGATGGAGCGTTTCAGCTTCTTTATGGACCACAAAACCGCATACACCTTTTTTTCCACAATGTTCCAGTTCTTTTCCCTTTTTGTCAATCGCCTGCTAATGTAGGCAACAGGTTGATCTAGCCCTTGAGAGTTCAGCTGAGCTAACATTGATCCAATCCCAACAGGCATCTGTCTGGATAATGAACTCCTAACCATAGTCTGGCACTTTCAGAACTGGGGCCCTGCACAATCCATCCATTTAATCCTGAAAGGAGGTTTGAGAGGCGGGGTCCAACTTACCTTCTTGGAAGTTACATCATTCAGGGGCATGGCAATGGTCCCATGGCCCCTTGGTGAATGGTTGGTAGTACCCGGCGAGACCTAGAAAGTCTCTCACCTGCATCTGTGTGGTGGAGATATCCCAATCCTTCACAGCCTGTACCTTTACTTCGAGAGGTTGTTTCTTACATCCACCTAGTTGACTGTGCCTAGTTAAGTCACTGTGCCCTGTGCTATCTGCCACTTGGTGGCCTTGTAGTCAGACCTGTATTCTGCAGCACCTAAAGCACTTGTTTCAGGTGGGATAAGTGATCTGATCCTCCCAGGTGTGGCTGAACACAGCAATGTCAGCTAAATAGGCGACACTGAAGTGTTCCAGCCCAGACAAAATCTGGTTAACCATACTCTGAAAAGTGGCTGGGGCATTCTTCAATCCGAAAAGCATCACAGTGAACTGATAATATCCTTCTGGGGTTGAGAATTCTGAACTCTCTCTCACTGCATCTGTCAAGCCAACCTACCAGTACCTTGCGGTAAGGTCAAAGGTACTAATGTATTTGGCAGCGCTGAGCTTGTCAATGAGCTCATCTGTCCAAGGAATGGCATGAGCATCTGTCTTCGTGACAGAATTGAGCCCCCTGTAGTCCACACAAAAGCGAACTTCAGTCTTCCCACCACTGGTCTTTTTGTGGACCAGTACCACTGGGCTAGCCCAGGGGCTGTGGGATGGCTCTATCACTCCTAAGGATAACATCTTGGAACGTCCTCCTTGATGGTGTCCCTGACCTTATCGGACATCCGCTGAATCCTACTCTTCACCCACTTACTGTCTCCACTGTCCACATCATGGGTGCACCAATCTGCGCAACCTGGTGTCAGAGAAAACAGACCGGCAAGCTCTCCCAGTACACAGAAACAGTCTGTCAGTTGCTGTTTTGACAGGTCCATTGCAAGGTTTACACCTTCAACTGACCCATTAGTGTGCAGGAGGTCTGGGAGGGGATCAGTCTCCTCCTCAGTCTCTCCGTCAGTCACTAATTCCATGAACAAGTCATCCCGGTTATAATGGGGTTTTAGCCGCTTGACGTAAAAGGCCCTTCACATCTGTTTAGGTCCTTTCATTTCAATGAGATATTTCACCTCACTGAGTTTTTCCAGCACACAGTAAGGCCCAGTCCACTTGTCCTGAAGGGCACTGGGTTTGACTGGCTCCATAATCCCCACCCACTGGCCCTGAGAATAGACTGTCACTGTGGCCTTCTGGTTGTGCCAGTGCTTCATCAGCTTCTGAATGACCTTTAGGTTTTCAATGACTGTTCCATGTATTGTGCCATTCTAGACCAAAGGCCAAGTACATAGTCCACCACATCTCGCATTGGGGATGAGGGATTGCCCTCCCATCCCTCTTTCAGAGTGACCTCGTACAGGGTGTCCAAACAGAAGCTCAAAGAGGCTAAATCCTACTCCTTTCTGTGGCACCTCCCTGTGTGGCGAACAGAAGGCATGGATGGCAGGAGAATATCCCATTTTCTCTTCAGGTCCTCTTCGAAGCCACCTATCATGCCTTTCAATGTCTTGTTAAACCGCTCATCAAGCCCATTTGTTTGTGGAAGGAAGGATATAGAGTGCCGGTAGGTGACGCCACACTCTTCCCACATAGCTTTCATGTACTCTGATATGACGTTTGATCGCCTGTCAGAAACGACTTCCCTGCGGAATCCAACATGGGAGAATATCCCAATCGGAGCTTTCTCAACCACAGGGGCTTAGATGCTCCTTAGAGGGAAAGCCTCAGGTTACCTTGTGTTATGTTATGTTAGGAGCATTTGTACCACGCACATTCACCAAGGGACATCATGGTGCGAGGATTTCACTACTAGGCTAAGCAGCCTGCAGCCCAAAATAACAGGGTCTTCAGGTATCTCCTAAATTGGAGATGGTTCTCAATACACCAGAGCTCTGATGGAAGACCATTCCACAGTTTGCCAGTGGTATAAACGCACAACCTCCATTTCTAGGATTTTCAGGATGGCGACCAGGTGGGCACTGTCAGATCGAAGAACTTGGTCTGGGACATAGGGAGGACATTTTCCGTGCAGGTAGTGCACCCCCAGGCCAGACACAAAGATTTAAATTTTATCCTGTGGCTCACAGGAAGACAGTGGAGTGAGCGGACCACCAGGCTAATATGGGCACTGTAAGGGGAATTAGTAGCCACATGGGACGCAAGATTTTGGAACAGTTGCAAGTGATGTATCAGGGCAGATGACTGAGCCAAAACACATTGCAATAGTAGATCCGACTAGTAACCAATGAGGCAACAACCAAGGGTCTCAAATGACTGGGAAGAAATGGAATGGCTTGGCAGAGCAGTTTAAGAAGAAAGTGACCCATCTTACAGACTGCACTCACTTAAGGGGCCATCGAAAGGGAGGAGGAAAGAAGAACCCCTATGTTCATCACTGTCGTCACTAGAATAGGAAGATCACCCAGTGTAGAAGGCCAGAAAGCTGGAGTCCATAGTGCAGGGTTAGGAGGAGAACCCACCACCAGGACCTCCGTCTTGTCCCTGTTGAGCTCAAGCCCGTTCATTCTCATCCACTTTCCCATGGCTGCCAAGCACCCATGCAACCGTGACAACACCTCAGCCTGGTCAAGATCTAATCGAACCAGAATCTGTATGTTGCCTGCGTTCGATTAACAGTGGAAGCCGCGGGAGTGGATGAGGCATACTAGTGGCTGAACATAGATGTTGAATAAAATGGGGGACAGGGCAGAGCCCTGTGGAACACCACAGAAAAGTGCAAGGGGGAAGAAAGAAAAGGAGGAAGAGAGAACAGTTGGCTCCTATCGGCTAGAAAGTAAACCAGGCCCGCCCGGCGCCAGAGAGGCCTGCTGAGGCCAGGCAGGCCAACAGGATGGAGTGGTCAATGGTGTCGAATGCGCAGACAGACTGAAGAGTATCAGGGCACCCACCCTCCTCTGTCAGTCAGCATGGCCAGGTCATCCATCACAGACACCAGGACACTCCCCGTTCCCCAATGCAGCAGGAACATCAAAATTGAAAATGGTAAAGAAACAACCAGAGGTTTCAAGAAAAAAAGACAACAGAGGGGAAACCAAAGATTCCAACACTTTCATGAAAAAGGGAAGAAGAGACATAGGGCGCAAGTTAGCTAAGATTGAAGCATCCAGTGACATTTTTTTAGAAGGGAGTTACATTAGCCTGTTTAAGCTCTGCAGGGATGGAGCCTGGCCGACAGGCAAGGTTGACTGCTTCCGTGACCCATATAATCATATCAGGCGTAATAGCCTTATGGATGGTCTGCAGAATTGGGTCCAAAGGAGCAGCAGATTTAAGATGGCTGACCGCCCCTAGAACGTCCTCGGCAGAAAAATCAAGAAACAAACCAGGAATGAGTGATTGTATCCACCATCTGCCCTGGGGGTAGATTCGCAGTGCTCTGGCCACTAAGCTGGATGATGTTCCTTATATCAACAACCTTAGTAACAAAAAAGTCTGAAACTAAATCACAGAGAGATTGAGTGGTATGGTCTACCACCACCAGGATGTATCTGTTCCCTGAGGTGGTTTGAGGACCCCAAGGACGTATAAAAGCCATGCCTATTCTCTCGAAAGGCCGTCCTTTGTGGCACCACCTGACTTGACAGAAGCCTGCCACGTCGGGCAGGACCTTACAAATTCCTTGACTTTTACGCCAAACTGCAGTCAGTACAATTGCGCAGACAACCAGTTCAATGTCTTACTCACTGCCAAGTAACGCGCTAAAGGAATTTGGTGAGCCAAATCCAAAAGGAACTTTCTATGGCATTGGGGAATCACTAACCTTCTGCTGCCCTCACACTCAGAGTCTTTTGTCTCACTGTACAGGAGTCATCATCCAGTACACTTTGTACAGTCTAGGTGCCTAACCCTTAGCCTGCTCCTCTACCTGCTTCCGCAGGCCCCTTTCTGGGCTTTAAAGAAGTTCATCTGATCTGGGCTCCCAGCTAATGCAAACTCATCCAGCTTCGGCAGACCCTTCAGATCTGCGCTCACCTGGTCTTTCACCTCAGGTTCCTTTGCTGTGCCAGGCAACTCTGAAGTCACTAAGTCCTCTGCTACCAAAGTAGAGTACTCAGTGGCTACTGGCCCCTCTCCCACATGCCGGTCTCTCCAACAAGCCCTCCGGAAGCACTCCAGGCCATAAAGCTCAGAGAGTGTTTAATCTGGTGATTTCTTTGGCCCTCAATTGGGTAGCCACTGCGACTATCTCGGGATCAGGAAGATCATCACCCAAAAGACATGGAATAGGGATGATGAAGTCTTTCACCGCTACACAGCGCGGGGTCGTTTCTCCTCGCCAGCTGAACTCTACAATTGCCAAGGGGTACTTACTCTTTCTGTCAAGCTCACTGATGCTACAATCAGGCCCATCGATATACTGGCCTGAATATACCCAATACTGGGTGACAGCAGTGAGGCTAGCCGTGGTGTCTCTGACTGCAGGAGTTTTGTGTCCCTTGATAGACACTTGTTCTAAACATCCTTTCTGATCTGACCTCAGACCTATTAAGATAAGCCTGTGGGCTAATTGTGCTGCACTCGACTCCGGTTCGACTACGCTACGATCTACCCTCCAGCTGATTTCACATCAACTCCATAATTTGAAACTACTGATCTGTCCGCACATCATGCATGACAGATCCAGATTTCTGCAACTTTAAATGTTTCTTCAACATTCAAACCGCAAGGTGTGTCCATCTTAAAATGGCCGCCACTAGAAAATGTGCACCTCCAGAGCAGTGTATGTGCTTGTGTTAGCTGATTGGCTGGCCATCTACCCTTAGCCTATCGTGAGCCACTGGCAGGTGGAAGCCCGGCCCCGAACAAAGGCACAGAAAACAGGGTCCTGTCCGAGCCATAAGGACCGAAGGGCCGAGGCCCCCACACTTTGCCGCCTTATTGAACCCTTTTTGGATCCCCCGCCTATTGATTGCTCGACCCCGTAACTTGTCTCTCACCACTATGTAAGTAATAGACACTCTGACTTTAAAACGTCTACACTGACGGACATGTTTTCCATTATGTCTGTGCCTTCTCTTTGTTACATGGTCACACCAACAGACTTATAAGCCTATCAAGACTCTCACTACATTTACCGATTCAGTAGTTCTGATCATAGCCGCTAGCTGCGGTTAGGTCAGTTGTAACCGTTGAATAAGCAGTAACTGTACACAAGATATTGGTCCCAGGTTCTCACTGAACGCCTTGATCATGCATCTAAGTACTTCCGTAATGCCTTTGTTCAATGCCTATGAGTACTCACTGGTCCTAAGCGTCCGCCAATCTCTACATCCCTGAATACTGTTCCCCAATACAGTAATTACACACAGAGTGTTGTCATTGTATGCCTATGTGTAATAACTGCTTGCATATCCCAGGAATATTGATTCTGTATATGTGTAATTAACCTTTGCATATCTACTTTTTGCCCGTGTCCAACGTAATACGGCCACTTACCTGTTGTATTCTTCACCAAGAGCCACTCTGTCCATAACCCAATCTCAGCACTATTTGATTCTTACTTTATGCCCTTGTACCTTTTTGCTGCATGCCCAACATAACTTTGCTACCTGCCTGCTATAGTGCAGTTATACCATGTCCCATGTAATGTTAGCTCCTACATGTTTAACGATGCAATCCTAGTGATACGATGCAATCCTAGTGATGACTGCCCAATGTTATATTGTCGTATGCACGTAACAGTTTAATCAATTTGCCTGTGACCCCAACCGAACCACAGCGTTATTTGACCCTCGCCCCCGTTGTTGCATGCCAAATGTACTGTAATATTGCCACCAGCTTGTCGCAACTACACCATGTACCACTCTCTATAGACCCCAACCATATCATGGGTCTCGGCTTACTGCTTCATTTTGACACATGTGCTAACGAATGTACCCTGTATCCTCAACGTAAATCTTTATCTACTGTGCCCTCGTGTTAGCCAGTATCCTCAGTATAATTGGTTGCCAACTCAATCTCAGAACTTGGTTTCTCACACCGGAGCACCATGCCCACACACAACAAAGGTAGAAACCTTGAGTGGATTGCAGACTTGCATTGACAGACCACGATACTTTCCAACACACCTTGTGCTTGGTCGGACCATCATATTGTCTCATTCAACCTTCAGGCCAGTACCCCTTCTAACCTCACCAGAGTACTGGCACCACCTACCCTCTCCAGAAACACCAGGAATATCACATTAGAGAAAGTATTACCCCTAATAAAACCCATCCTGAACTACACTAACTCAAGTGCTGACCCATCATCACTAGTTGACTTATATAACTGAACTCGCAGCCACGCCATTGACACAATAGCCCCACTGAAGATGTGCAAAGCCAAATCTCTGCCTCATCTCAATTCTTGGTTCACCACTAATCTAAAATCATTACGTGATTCCAAAAGACGGGCAGAAACCGTGTGGGAAAAACCATTCCACAACCTCTAGTAAAGATGCTTTCCTAAAAGCTGCTAGCGAATACAAACAGCCATCCTCCAAGCTAAAAGTGAGACATACAACAATAGAATATCCAACGCCAAGTCAAGCTCTAGTGAACTCTTCGATATTCTTAGGGAGCTTCAATCAACTGTTCCACCCATTGGAACATGTTCAAAAGATGAATCATGGTGCAACAAAATCCAAAACGCCCTCCTCAATAAAATATTGTTGCTGCAAACCAAAATAGAAATAAAAAAACTCAATATCTCTACTGAATCGTTGGCAAACAAAATTCAGCCCTCCATAGCTGAACCTTGCAGCCAATTCAAATTCACACCCCTCTCGGTTTTAGAGGTTGAAAAGTTAATCATTAGCCTCAAACCATCCAGATGCAAGGGAGACATCTGCCCCCCTAATATAATTCAAGAGGTAGCAAAATACCTGGCCCCTTTCATAACCTCCTTTATAAACAATTCCTTCAGGACCTGCACAGTCCCAACTAATCTTAAAGATGCTTAGGTACTTCCACTACTGAAAAAACCCAACCTTGACCGAAACATTCCCACAAACTACCGCCCCATTACTACTGTACCTTTTCTGCTGAAAATACTAGACCGTGCTGCATATCTTCAGATTCAGGCCCACTTAGAAACTTACAACCTGCTAGGCCTACAGCAATCAGGGTTCAGACCCAGATATGGTACAGAAACAGCCTTAATAGACCTGAAGTCACAAATGGATGAACAAATAGATAAAGGTAACCTATCCATCCTGTTACTACAAGACTCATTGGCCGCATTCGACTTGGTCAACTACGAAGTACTATGCACCGACCTGTCAACCGCTGCTCAATTCTCCAACAAAGCCATTGCGTGGATCCAATCATTCCTGAATCAGAGGACAATAGCGTCTTCTCACCCAACGCCTCTGCAGACGCAGCTGAGGTGACTTGCAGAGTTTCTCAAGGGTCCTGTATATCACCAACTCTTTATACCATTTTCACTACGCCCTTGTTTGACGACCTTGACCATTTGTGTGTCACCTACACTAACTATGTAGATGACACCCAAATTCTCATTCCCATCACTGGGAAATATGATCTCGGCTTTAAACTGCTGAACAAAAATCTATCTTGTCATCCAGGCATTCATGGCCACACATGGCCTCTGCCTCAACGATGACAAGACGGAATTACTCCTCATCGGTTCTCAAACAAAACTCAATAAACTGGACAACAATTTCAAAGCCTTCAACATTTACAGCAACATTATACAGGTATCCAAAGAAGTGAAAATTCTGGGATTCTACCTGGACTCCTCCTTGACCCTGAACAGACGGGTTAATGCGACTGCCTCGGCCACAGCCTACACGTGTAAATTAATAAACTCCTGCAGGCCTTTTCTGACATCAGCTAGCTGTTTGACTCTGGCAAGAGCCCTCATTCTCTCACTCAAAACTTGATTATTGTAACACACTTTATCTAGGCACATCCAAAAAAATTGATCTAAACTTCAAACATTGCAAAATAACGCCCTCAGATCGGCCCTCAAATTTCCCAGATCGCACCATATCTCAGTCACCAGACGCAACTACCACTGGCTTTGTATCAAGAGCAGAATCTCTGGCAAAATACTAGGCCTAACCCATAAATGTTTAGTCAACTCAGCTCCTAAATATCTGACGTGCAAATTCTCTAAAAACCTCTCCGACCGCCCGACTAAAGCGGCCCATCAGAACTGCTTAAAAGTCCCCAGTTAGAACCTCCAGAAATCCAGGGGCTGCAGTTTCCCTGTATTAGCCCCTAAACTCTGGTACACCGTACCTCTATTGAGAGGATAGATCAGCGGCAACGTGCTCCCCTTGGAAACAAGACGACATGGAGCAACACAGGTTCGATCCCCGGGTCCGCGCTTAGAAACCTCTGGGTTTTAAGCGTGCTATAAATAACCTATCATATCATATCACCTAAGAGCTGAACCCTCTGTCTTCCATTTCAGAAAGAAGGTAAAAAACTGTCTTCTCACCCAAGAGCAGGCATAAAGCTCACCTAGGAGATGACATAAAGCTCTCTCTTGTGCTCCCATCATGTACATACTGCATATACCACTACAGTACTTTTCTGTATTTGTGTCCAGCATGCACATATTTTATATACCATTACTGTACCTATTTGTATTTTCTGTACCCTGTTAACTGTTTGAATCTATCTGTAACCTAATGCGCCTAGATACCTGAGGGTTTGGTGCACTTTATAAATGAATAAACTAAATAGAGTTGGGTATTATTGGGAACTGGGACCTCTTCTGGAGACCTGGTACTGTTCCCACTCGGTGTAACCAATCCACATTCAGCCACTCCTTGGCCTAGTGGGAAGTCCTCCTCCAGGAGGCTCACACTAGTGATGGCCTCCTCCACAAGTCCAACATTCACTATGGCTTGCTTGGGTACGCCCTTGCAAGCAGGATCCCCTTTCCGATTGCCCAGCTCCTTACGCACAAAACAACCTTTGGGTGGTAAGAACGTAGGTGTTCCAGTTTTAGGAGGACCTGCACTCTTCTTTTCAGTGTTATGGCTCAACTAAGGTTTTGGGATTTCCCTTGAGTCTTTTGGGGACCTGACTTTGGAGAGGAGTGGGTTGGACCTTTATCCTTACCATCCTTGTTGACTTTTTTGTCTGAAGATTTCTCTTCTGGTTTAGGTGGACTCACCTGAGCCTTTTTTTTGCACTCAAGTACATACAAATCTGTTGGCAGGCAAGATGCTGGTGTAGGTCAACCTCACAATTCTTGAAGACATTCTCACACGCAATCAAATTGTACATCCCTTTAAATTTGTCAACTTTGTTATCAGACACCCACCTGTTCGTATATTTCAACGACAAGTGTGTGAATGCTTCAAGTGTCTGCCCACTTTTCGTTCTGAGCTCTCTGAAGCTCTTGAGGTACTGTTCAGGGGTTTTACAGAACTTCCTGAGGAGGGCCGCCTTCTTGTTCTCATGAACAGGCCTTCCATCAGGAGTTAACTGAAGAATTGCATCAGTCCCCGGTTTCGGTAAGGGACTCATCAGGGCTGCATTTTACAGTACCTCGTCCACCTCCTGTAGCTGAAAAGCAAGCTTGAGTGCTTCACACTAGTCATTAATATCCTTCTCCACCTCTTAGGGCTACACTAACTCTTTGGGGAGGTGGCACTGGGGTTTATCCCTGACACCCTGGTTTGAGCCACTACCGCTGGTTTCACTTGAGGTGGATCTGTTGGCCTCCTTCTTCTCGTTGAGTGCCAGTCTGCGCAGTTCTATGATGGCCCTATCCCGCTCCATTGAGACCTTGTCCTGCTGTTTTTGTTCCTCCAAGGCTAGTCCCCTCTCCTCCAACAGGAGCTTTCTAACTGCTACATCGTTAACAGCTGGGACACATAGACTGTACCAAGAGCTGTGACCTGTGGGATGCCACTCTGGCCCCTGACCTCCGTGACACTCTAGAGTGTTGAGAAACCACGCTTACCCCCCCCCAACAGGATGTCTGGCGAGAAACACTGCTCATGCTGTGTTCCTTGTTATCTTCCACTACCCCACCCAGAAGGTCTTCTTCATTTGGGTACAGAGTTTAGCCCGTCCCCTGGGGTCTTCTCCCCAACCACCCTCCCTTCTACCCAAGCTTGGAGGCTGGTCAGCAACTCAGGTTTATTAACCTTAGTGCTGGGGGGAATTCCCCTCTATTGACAGGATCCTTGCTCATGCCTTTCACGGTATCTATGTCAAGATCCATGATTATTCCAAATACCTAGCGGTGTCTAAACGTTGCCTGCAACAGTTCTAGCTGTACGCAAGGCTCCAACTAGATCCAACCGCCTACCACCAATGTGACAAATCAATTTCCGGGGCACTTGTGGTCCAGGGATGAATATCAGTTTCTAAACCATCTATCAACCCCACATCTCTAGTACACCAGAAGAAACACAAGCAAATTATAAATCTCCTTGTCCAATTTTGGTAACGTGGATGGAACGGCAGGTTTATCTCCGAAAGGTCATGGATAGTTGGTTAGTTGCAACACAGTGAAAATAGAATTATTACCCAATGATAAATTGGACTGCCCAGTGAAGGTTGTATACAAATATCTACTTTATTATTATCACAACAGACAGTTCTAGCACACTACGGAATACAACCCACCT
The DNA here is from genome assembly GCF_040938575.1 of Ambystoma mexicanum. NCBI lineage: Eukaryota > Metazoa > Chordata > Amphibia > Caudata > Ambystomatidae > Ambystoma > Ambystoma mexicanum. The sequence continues at coordinate 282,817,142 of NC_090938.1, read as the reverse complement.
GTGTAAAGGAATGCAGAGGACCAACGGTTTCAAATAAGGAAAAGGGATGAACTCTGGATAGTGACAGCAGGGTAGTCTGTATAGTAAATAATCACAACCATTCAAGGATACTTGACTTCCACAAAAAAGGAGCAATGGGTCATAAAATGTAACAAGGGGCCTTTGGGGACAGAACCACAATATACCTTGTGCTGGATATGTTCTTGGTGCTCCACAGGGTCGAGCTGGTTTCAGGGTGCCTTGCAGCTTCTGCAACAGAGTTCAAGACGGGAGACAGCTGCCGGTATCAGGCAGCAGGCACTTCAGTGAGCGAAGCTGGATGGACAGCTACAGGCTGGCCTACACAGTGGCTCGGGTTCAGGAGTCGTTGGCCGAATGTTGGTTGGTGATTCTAAAGCACTGGTTAAGGTGTCTCGGACAGCTTTAATGACTGCGGCATAACAACAGTTAGCGGCGCAGATGGTTTCAGCTCAAGAAGCTTGATTGGTTCGAAAATGTCCTTTAAGGCGGACATAGGTAGATGTTTGTCAATGCACTTCTCCTAGCTTCTTCCTTTAAGGCAGACACCCCAAGCTGAGAAGAGAGTAGCAGGCAGCTGCTTTGTCCTTGGCTTGGTTCAGAGACTCTCTGGCACTTCCCACCTAGGAAGCTTGCTGGAGAGCCCCGCAGGACATGCTGTGTGATGGCTGTGTACAGGTTCTGGGGCTGCTGGAGGGTCCTCTAGATTCGGTATCTCCTGTTCCCTGGGTGATGTTAAGGGGAGGGATCTTGCTTCCCTTTTGTAGGTCCTGGCCTTACTTCACTGGCAGAATATGTAAGGCAGACTGTACCTGCAACCAGGGTCCAATGATGAGTTCTTCCTTCTGCTTCTGGTGAAGCTTTCAGATGATCTGCAAAAAGAGGGTATCACCCCTCTTTTAAAGCCACGTGGACCACAGTGACTGGTGTAGGCTAAGCCTACCTTAATGAACCAATCCTGGGTCCCCACCAAAAATCTCCTGTATGCGCGAGGTCATAACCATAGTGGTTTGCAACAGAACATGTAAAGGGGTGAAAGCATGTAATACTAAGCCACACCCATCTTCCCCTCTGTTGTGGATCAAAGGTTCCCTCTGATGAATAGAGCTCTGTGTGGTTCCTGATTAAAGTGGCAGGTTTCCCTTGACGCTGCAACAAGACCAGAATGTCTGGCTCTGCCAAACCACATACTCGTACCTTCTGAATAGGGTCCCTCTGCAGGGATGACTACTGTAGACATGCAGTCCCAGACGTGACATTTCACTGTCAATCTACGCTAAGGGCGGGTGCTGGCTTTAGGTTGAAACACTGCATATGAAAAGATATTTGGGTTTCTGACCTCGTTTGTTGGCCTCTACAGCCAGGCCCCTTGTGGGCCTGTTTGAATTAAACTCTGATTAGTATGCAGATGCTGCCACCAGCTACAGGGCTCAACAACATTACATGATGGATCCATGGAGCCTTTGTTAGTCAATTAGGCTGGCCATGGCAGGGGGTAGGTTTAGCCCTCCCCCTTCTGGAGTTGTATTGTGTACTCCACCTGTCAGATCCCAACTAAATATGACAGGGGGTGCAGCGCTTGTATGCTATGTCCACCCAGGCACACAGGTCTACGCATATGTCTTGCATTGAGCATAGTAAAATGTGTGCAGATTAGCCCTACATACTTTCCGGAGGTTGATCTACTATCATTCAATTTAATTTAAAATTCCAAAAAAGCCCAGGCGAGCACACACCCACCGTGTGGATGGTTGAATTCTGCACACTGACATCCAGACCTGGCTCTCTGCTATGAAACGCAAGGGCTTCACACCCCAGATAGACTAGTGTTAGGAAAGATTTTATAATTGTATGTAACTTTCCCTCCATGTGTCAACCCCCAAACTTTTTGCTGCTGTTTAGACACCATTGACTGACTTTGCCAGAGAAGCACAGCCTTCAACTGCACTCCTCTGGACTTTCGCTCACTTTTTATGGGGAAACTGACATGCCCTTAAGACAGTCAGCGCCATGGCTGCCTCCAAACTCGTGTCTCGGTATGGGGACTTACCGGGTCATTCCAACCTTGGAGGACCTGGTAAGTCCCCATTCTGAAAACCATTCCCCATTCCCATTTGAGCTCCCATAGGGTTCAATGGGAATAGGGAAGGAGCTAATAACGGGCCCGTAAACAGCAGGCCCATTATTAGCTCCCTGGTTCCTTAGCGGCTCCCGCTAAGGGTGACTGGTAAACCAGCCGGCCTTAGTGGGACTCGCTAAGGGACCTCGGAATGCGGCAGTAAGGGGTTAATGGCACCGGCATCCTTACTGGTGCCGTTAACCCCTTACCGCCACACTCGTAATGAAGCCCTTGGTTTCCCTTAGTCCTTTCCTCACGTTGCAGCTTTTGTGCAACATGTAACAAGTGTGAAAAGTATCTTACCATACAGCACACTTGGGTCTCTAGTCATTTCCCAAGGCCCTAGAAACTCTTGCTGGAATTTATGTGAACTGTGCAGATGTGTCATGGACAGGACAGGTGGCAGCTATCTTTTTGCATTATTTTTAACCCTTTCCTGCCATGTTAACCGCATTAACCGCGTTTGGCACAAATAGGTGGCCTGGCTCCAAAATGGCCATGCCACAAGGTTCTTTGTCCTGTCCTTTGGCCATCTTTCCCCTTCACCTTCCCCAGGTCGAGTCGACCCGGGTCAGTCCTTATTTGGTCATGCATTTTCCCGCAAATCCCAATGCTTTCATGATCTTCTGCATGCCTTGGGTGTGTGCCTCCAGGATGTGGGCTGGAACGTCTGGTTCCAATACACATTCTGGGTGCCAGAGAGTCTGGAGTGCCATGAATGCCTGGGGCCACTTTGGTCCGTGATTGGTCCACGTATGGAGTGTGTGCTTGTGAGCAGGTCTCTCATTGGGTGCTCTACGTTTTGGCACAAAGGGACCTTTGGATAAGAGGAGGCTGAAAACACCACTACCAGGTTGATCTCCTGAGTTCACACTGAACAAAGGATAGGATCCAAGTATCCTGCAACACAAAGCCAAGTCGAGGAACCACTGGTGACCTGCTGGAAGGTTTGGAACCCTGAGCCCGCTGTTGTCCCATGGGACCCCTCTGCATCTGGTCGTCCTAGAAGGTCTGTGAAGATGTTTTGACCCATTGGAATTGTGAGATCAACTATTCCCAGCACCCTCAACAAACTCTGCAAGTAAGCCTCTTCGGAAGTGTCCCTGGGCCAACCAGTGGACTGACCCGCTTACCCAGTTGCTTTGCTCTGTCACCGCCGCCGTTTCGAGGAGGCCCTCGAAACTTGGTATACTGCTAGCTTTGTGTTCCCGGCACCGTCAGACCGAATTTCGTACACTTGGCATTCGCAGGTCTGAAGTGAGACGAGTGCGCCAGGACGGGAGTAAACGCGGCTAGGGTGTTGCCCTGCCGGGGCAACGTCCTTTGCAAGTTCGCTGCATTTGTGACCCTCTTTCCCTTGAAGCCTGCTGCAGTGAAACTGGGTCGATTCATCCACCCGGAGCAGAGAAATCGCCACTGTCCCATTTGGGAATCATCGCTGTATCTCAGGAACTGAAAGGTGCCAAGACGTCCTTTTTGCCACATTCAAACCTGTCAGCGAAGTGGACTGAACGGACAAAGTTTGGGTCTGCTTGCTTTGGGGACCGGTGAGTACTCCTTACCCCAACCAGTGGCCCCTAGCGCAAGAGCCCATTTTTAAGCACGAGTGGCCCCTGGGGGTCCCTCTCTTTTCCACAGCTATTGCGAAATAGCGACTCCATCCCGCTCTCTCGAACTGCCTCTGCCTTCAAGTGGAGGTCCTTCTTGAATAGTGGGAACTTGTTCTGCATCGCCTTATCCACCTTCCTGAGCTGCTAGAGACCCTTGAAGAGACCCTATTCTGCCCATTGGCACAAGCATGTGCATATACTATTGAGCACAAGGCTCCTCTCTTCGTAGGGCTTGGACTGCCTCTTAGTTAGGTGTATAATTGATGTTGAACTGGGCCTAAAGATTGCCTGCACTGCCTGTTTCCTTCCCCTCTAGGTTGTCGACATTTTTGTGCAGTCACCCCTTTAGATCCCCATGGTCTTGTATATATATTGTATTGAGTGTGATGTATTGGTTTACCTAGTGTTACTGTGATTCTTTGCTATGGTCTATGTTACAAAGGCCTTGTAATACAAGTATCTATATTTTTAATATAACAACTGTCTGGAGTAATTCGTAAGTGTCCTTGCTCTGTGTGCTCATTGAGGTCTTTCAGTCACCCTCATTCCTCCTGAGACCTAGGACCTCATTACGAGTATGGAGGCAGCCATGCCCTTAATAAGGGCATCGCTGCCTCCATACCGTGTTCCAGCTCCGGGTTCCTTCAATGAGGAATAACCAGGTCAACCCAACATTAGAGGACCCGGTAATTCCTCCTTAAAGGAACCGATTCCCATTCCCATTTGAGCCCCGATAGGGCTCAATGGGAATGGGGATGGAGCTAATAACGGGCCCGTTAATAACAGGCCCGTTATTAGCTCCTTGGTCCCCTCGCGGGACCTGGAAAGGACGTCTGGTTTTACCAGACGTCTGTTCCGGGTCCCGCAAGGGAACCTCGTAATTGCGCATCCCGTAATGAACGGTGCTGGTCCCGTACCAGCACCCTTCATTGCGTGAGCGCAAGCCTCGTAATGAGGCCCTTAGTCTTGACCGCCTGCCAAAGCTACCTTGATTGGTCTGGCTTGTCCAGAGATTACCCTGTTGCAAGAAACTAGGCTGGCCTTCTGGACCCCTGCCCCCCAGGTCAGAGTTCAGAAATCCTTCTTAACAAATTGGTGTACAGCGGTGGGATAGGACTGAAGGTATCCAGTGTTGCATACTAGTGAAGGCATTTCAAGTTATTTCTACCAGGACACATTGGCCCTCATTACGACCCTGGCGGAAAGTGACTGACCTGACCGCCATAGCGTAAATAGCGTTTCCGCCATTGCACGACGGAGCAAAGTGCGGCTAATTCCGACCCATCGGGCACGAGCACTACGCCATGGCGGAAGTGCAAAGTCCGCGATGGCGGAAATGTCCCCAAAACGCCCCTCACCGCCGTCGTACGGCGCCCTAGGTGCAATTCCGCCACCCATCTTAGCGGTCACCGTAATGAGCGGCAATCGGAAAGTACGGTGACCGCAAATATACGGAAACGGAAGTAAAAACATGGTCCCGGAACGGGAAACAGCACGCCGTACACCTATAAATTCAGAATTCCCACACAACCATAAAAAATACTACCCTGAGACACATCCCAACCCGTCATCCACCCTAGTGAAAGCAATAAAAATGGGAAAAGTAGCGAAAAAAGCGTGCGACCGCAAGCGGCAGGTCCACTTCTCCCGTGAGGAACTCACCGTGCTCACAGAGACCCTCCAGGAGAATGCTGCCGTCGTCTTCTCGACGCAAATGACCAGGACGGCACTTGCGAACAAGAAGGCCATATGGGCCCTGGTGGCACAGCGGGTAAGTGCGGTGGGGACCGCACCCCGCAACCCACAGCAATGCAGAAAGCGATGGGACGACCTGCGGATACGCGTACGGAGCATACTATCCGCCAACCGTAACATTGCCACAGCTACCGGGGGAGGATCGGAATCACCCATCAAGTTGACCCCCTGGGAAGAAATCTGTGCCTCCACCATTGGAATGGAGAGTATCGAGGGAGTCGGAGGGATGGAGAAAGGAGGTCAGACATCCGAAGAATCAGGTAGGTGGGCCAAAGAAAACAGTGCAACAGTAACACATGTCCAGGAGAACGTCCACATACATTGGCCTGATAGCGCACTTTAAAACTCACATTAAATACATAAATAATTAAAAATCCTAAAAACACCCTCTACACGTGCAGCAGGCACACCCTAACTGCAGGCTGCAAAACAACTGCATCGTCAATCCACACAAAAATGAAACCACCTCCAAGGCCCCGACCCAAATCACCCTCAGGTACCACCCCAATGCATGTGATACATTGACATTCCAATTTCCACAGACCCATTAATAACGCTTGCCCTCCTTTACTCCACCACAGGGTCCGATTCAAACGACGAGCTCCAGGACACCCCTACCAGCACACCTGCAAAGAGGGCCAAGACCAACGGCCAAAGACCCTCCACCTCAGCTGCACGCATCAAGACACGGCAGCAGCACAAATCAAGTGGCAGCACACAGGAGGGAACTTCAACAGGCACCCCAGCAGCCAGCATGCCCACAACAGCACCACCACAGGTCCCCCCAATGGATGCCACAGAAGACACTGCTTCTGGTGGCAGCAGCACCATAGGTGACACTGCATTAATGGCAGCATGCTCCGACACAGAAAACGGGGATGTCGAAGTAAGATCCATCCATGACCTGTCTCAATCCCCCTGTTTGTTTCATCCCGTACACCATGAGGATACCACGCAGGGGCACCCACAAGACGACGACTGGCCATCCCCCACAAGCCCTGTGGCAAGGCAACATGAGGTGACCAGCCCCTCTGTGACACCACCGCAAATGGCCATGGCACAGCAGAGGCAACAGTCCCTCGACCAGGTGATCGTGCAACAGCAGCAACTGGCCACGCTCCTCAAGGACCATGCTGATGAATGTGGGGGTACTAAGGCAGCCATAGAAACATCAACTGAGACACTTAGGGCAGAAATGGAGAGAAGTACAGAGACACTAAGGGCACAAATGGAGAGAAGCACCGAGAGCCTGAGAGTACAAATGGAGAGAAGCACCGAGAGCCTGAGGGGGGAACTGCATGCGACGTCCAAAGACGTATGTGCTGAACTTGCCGCTGTGCGCCGTGTGCTCACTGAGCTCTCACAAACCCTTAGGGACATGCATGGGCGTGAGCAGGCAGAGACATCATCCGTAGCAAGTTCCGTCCAGGGCAGCCCCCAACGTAGATCTGGGAGGAACCTGCGCTCCACAGGCAGGGGTGCCCCTGATACCCGGAGAGGGGGCTTGCAATAGCGTCTGCCCACTGACAATGAGCATCTTTGGACACTGGTGTTCGGGGGGGAGGTAGGAGGGTGGAGGGGGTGTGTTGGGCTCACTTGGGTGGCGGGTCGATGGGGTGTGTAACATAATTTCACATATGCTATAAACATTGCACAATCATCCAATGAGATGTGTGGACATTGATCTTTGTGTACGAGGCCTTTATAGGCGTACAGTCCATATTGTGCATGTTCCAGACACACACAGTGCCACAAGTCCCGTGTCCATGTATCAGCCACCAGGCGTGAGTGCTAGAAGCATGAATTTATGAGAATCTGACGAATGTCACGGCCCTCCTGTGCCTCGCAGACTCCTTGAGGTGCTGCCACATCCCCACCCTCATCATGACCATCTTCAGGTGCTTGCAGTTCTGCGTCAGGGGGCATGGGCACATTTCTACGTACGCACATGTTGTGTAGCATGACACATGCCATGACCATCTTTGCAACCTTCTCATGGCGGTACAGGAGTGCCCCACCAGACCTGCTGAGGCAGCGGAAACGAGTCTTCAGTAGGCCGAATGCCTGTTCTATGACTACACGGGTACGTGAGTGGGCATGGTTGTAGTCCTCCTCATGCTGGTTCTGTGGGTTCCGGAGTGGTGTAAGGAGCCATCTCTTCAGTGGATACCCGGCATCACCTGTATGTGGACAATAAAGGATGTTTGTGGAATGACATTGCTACGTCCGCACCCCCCCCCTTCCTGCCAGGTCATTGCCGCATCACATACCCCACATTATCATGCATGAAATGAGACTCACCGAGTAGCCAGGATCTGTTCCCTGCGTGTCGCTCCATGTAGCGTGGTATTGTAGAGTTCCTCAAAACCATAGAATCATGGGTTGATCCAGGAAATCGGGCACAACAATGTGTAATGATCCTGTTGGAGTCACACACCATTTGTACATTAAGAGAATGAAATTGTTTTCGGTTGCGGTACTGGGCCTCCATGGCATGTGGGACGACCAATTCCACATGGGTGCAGTCGATGGCACCAATGCAACCCGGCATGCCGCCAAGTGCATGGAATCCCACTTTTGTGTTCGTAATTTCCTGCTCCGAGCGTGGTCGAGAGATGTAGTCGTCTGCGTGCTTCAGGAGGGCATCGAGCACTTGCAATAGTGTCCGTGAGAACACTGGCTGTGAAATGCCATGCAACTGTCCGACTGTGTGCTGGTAGGTGCCTGTGGCCAGGAAGTGGAGTACAGACACCACCTTCAGTAGGGGTGGGATGGCGGTTGGGCTATCTATCATGCTGACAAGGTCAGCCTGTGTCATGTCCACAATGGCGGTTATGGTGTCCCGGTCCAAACGGTAGAGGGTGTGGATCTGCTCATCAGTGAGGTTGAACGGATGAGCTCGGAGGCGTGGGATTGCGGGCTGCCTGCGTGGTGGTAGTGGCTGTGCTGGCGGGCCTTGCTGGCCCTGCCTTGCCCTCCTTCTCCTCCTGCGTCTCCTCTGTGCGGCCGGTTGTTGTAGTAGTTGGTATTCGTCTTCTTCTTGAAGTTGGAGTACTTGCAGTGCTATCAGGTCCCCCAGGGCCAACATCGCTAGTCCTGCCGGTAGCATTTTGGAGTGGGTGTGGTTGTGGGAGGGGGTTGGGTGTGCAATTTATGTGTTTTCAAGCTGTATTGCCTCCACCTGTGGTGATTCATTCCACCTGTGCAAGCTGCAATCCCCTTTGGGCGAGCACGTCCCGCACACAACGCTGCAATTTGACGCATGCCATCTTGCTATTACAATCATGTATTTGATCCCGATGGCAGTGAAATATTGGTTCATATGTTCATTCTGCTAGTCGCGAACAAACTTGTGAAGGGTCAGTGGAATGTAGTACTCGATTGACGGTGGACCCTCATGCAGCACTGTACCTCGGTTCACCGACGGGCGGGGCGTCCCATTTGTGAGTGAAGCCAGTTTGCATTTTCACACATTGCCGCACTACATGGATGAATTTGTGATTTCAAGCGGTCACAGATGCCTTTTCGACGTGATGTTGCAAATGAGGAATTCGAAGGACGGCGCTTTCGGTTTTCAGCTAGTGGCGAGGAGACGCCCACAGGTCTGACTGCAAATATAACGTTCTATTGTTTAATGTCCTTGGGACAGGGGCCATGGCGAGAATGCAATGATTGATATGAATAGTATGGGATGCGCAATAGCGTAGTGGACGATAAGGCCGGACGTTCCCAAATACATTACTTCACAACACTGGAATTCCGGCCTGGAGCACAGTGGATTTTGCAGACTGCATTACGCACAGACTCAATGGAAATTTCACATGTTATGTGAGTAATTAATCAGGCGTTTTCATACCGGGATGAGGGAATGATGTATGGATGCATGGACAGATGATTTGATGGAGAGTTTGCCATGTACAGGGCTTTTTGGAATCTATCCACCTCCCCTGCGCTATGTGATGCAGAGCTGCCATAGTGGGACCATCGTCTATCTGCCCTTGTTGAACCCTCCCTGTCTCGACGCGCCTTCAAACACTTGTGTCTATGCACGTTACTAATCCCATCGAATGGATTATGTTTTGACAGACGCATGCACACAAACACTCGTTTGTAATAGTGTTTTCACCTCGATTTTTATAGTTATGATTCGCAAGTGATTTTTGGGTGGGAATAATCCTTTGGAGTGGGCTAGCATGCATATGGCTGTAGATTTAGTGTGATCATTGAAGTGAGTAATACAAATCAAGTTCTGATGCCCATACTATTCTTTTTCATTTCATTTGGGTGACAGGTATCTCCTCCCCTTTTGCGGCTGCCATCTGTATGCCACTCCTGCAGATGGCTTTTACTCCCGACACCTGCTGCTTCGAGTTAATCAGTGGAGCACCATTACGATCTTATGGGACGATCGCCAATGGGCCACATGCCCTTACGCAGTACTAGTGGCTAGGAGCAACATTTCGACCTTTCAGCTGGACTAGTGCCTACCTAATGGGACGGCTCTGCGGTTCTAGGCGCTTCCATGTTGGCTTTTTGAACGTGAATGTAGCCCCTGTGTACCATGAAGGAACAGGGCGTCACACAAGAAGAAGCTGGTCATTTATTGCGGATGCAGCCCACAATAATGAAATATATTTTGGAGTTCATGACCTAATGGCTGTATGGGCTTGGTGATTTTGTGGTGCATTAAATTTCTATTCTGATATTGACCGTGTAGCGTTCTTCTTTGCAAGTAATGTAGCATATTCCTATTGTGAGAAGATCTGCATTGGGTTCCGGCTTCTGAGTATAGTTGCGTGGTACTGTACTGGGCGCATTTGCCTACGAAGCCCAGTGTGGTCAGGGATAGGGGCTACCATTATGACTGTTTTAATGATGTCATGCTCAGGGGCGGGGGATTAGCTTTTGTGTAACAGATGCCGGTCAGCCAGGTGGATTGGTGGAATTATGTGATTATCAGAATATGGCTGGTCACAGGTGCCTGTGTTTGCGTGCGTTTCTTGGAGGGAGACTGAGGTCATGTCCATTGGAATAGCTTCTGTATTCGTGCCATCTGTGCCCTGCAGCTCCCATTGGCCCCTCTTGAGATGAGCCTGGCTGCTCAGTCACTCTGCCAACTTGTGTGGTACATGCTTATGCTAATGGTTGGTTTGTTTACTGGCAGGAGTACAGGGCTGGTGCAGTCTCCCTCAGGATACTGCTTTGAATGTTGCCTTACACTGGTGTCAGTCGATGGGGGGGCCTGTTTTTGTTTGTCTCATTTTTCTGCTCATGTTGCTGGACTTGAACCTTCACATGCCTGTGCTGCATCAGTACGGCAATGGTGCCATGGCAAATATGGATGGCCACTCACAAGGCACTTGGAGCCCCTAGATTCATTTGTTCGTTGGCATGCATGGGTGACTTGTACATTTCACTGGTTGCATTGTGTGACTTCATTGCACCTACGAGGAGTTGTGCAATGTGGCCAGGGAGTGGTGTACAGGCACTCAGTAGGGCCGTTTACGGTTGATTCGCGATGCCGTACTTCTCACCATGGCGGAATGGTACTTTCCGCCATGCTTGATGGCGTTAGGTACATGTCCGCTAGGGTCAGAATTCGCGTACCGTTGCGCCATGGTGGTAATTACGGTTTGGCATGGCGCGCGTGCGCGTACTTGGTGCAGTTAGCGTTGGCGTTCTCTACGGTGTCGCTAATGGCATTGTACTTTACGGTGACGGGTCATAATCGCACTGAGCGCTATTCGATGGCGGTATTGCATTTCCGCCATCGTTTTTCGATTTCCGCCAGGGTCGTAATGAGGGCCATAGTGAATTGTTGTAGTGTAAATGAAAAAGGCCATAGTCATGTCTATCAATATGGAAACAAGTACCATGTTAACTTTAAATACTTCTAAATCTGAAACATTGAGAAAGATGTGTGCTGAGCGAGGTGTCTCTGCTCAAGGCACAAAAATGGAAATGATCCAAAGAATCATGGACTGGCAAGAAGCTCAGTTTAGCTGAGGACAGTGCAGAAGGAGGTGGGGCTGCTCTCACTGGCAGAACTGGTAGTTCTGCCACTGCACTGATCCACAGAGACCATGAGGATTTGGAGGATGTCATGTCTAATGTTTCCTCTGCCAGTGCTGAAGGTGAGGCCATGCTTAAATTCAAGAAGCAAGAGCTGCTGTTTAGGCAGAAGGAGCTTGTATTTAACATGGCCAAACTGAAGATAGAGCAGGCAGAAAAACAAAAATACAGGGATCACCAGTTGGAACTGGCCAAGCTTCAAGTTGCCAATGGATCCAAGGGTCCTGGACATGTGTCTGGGGCCTCCTCTCATCCAAGGTTTCCTAAGAATCTGCTCAGTGTGTATGAGGAAAATAATGACATTATGGACTGGCTGAATACATTTGAGTATGCATGTGAGGTTCAACAAGTTGACAATGCTGATAAAATTGCCTGGTTACTTAGCAGACTGCCCCATTCTGGCTGCAGTGCCATTATGGAAATGTCAAAAGCTGAGAGAGCAGATTTCGCAATGATGAAGCAAACTCTAATTTTAAAGTTTGGAAAGACTCCTGCACAATACTTAAAAAGATTCAGAGAGTACAAAAAGAAAGAAGGTGGTACTTGGGTATCTTATGTAACTGAATCCTTAAAGAACTTGACTGGCTGGGTTGAAGGTTATAAAGTCTCTACTTTTGAAGGTATGATATGTCTTGTCATGCTGGAACATATTTTTGCATCTTCTTACCCTGTTACCCTGAGTTTAAGCAGCATTTGGCAGATTCAAAGGACAGAGATCCTAAGAAGCTTGCCATAGCAGCAGACTTGTGGGTGTCACATAGAGTGTCCCATAAGGACAAGACTCATCCTGGTAAGCAGGAGGAGGGGAAAAAGCCAAAAGATAAGGAGGGTGGGGACTCTGCTAAAACGTCCTCCCATAGGGGCCACAAAAGGAAAAATAAGGGTAAGGCACAAGAGAACTCACAGAGTAGTGGAGGTCAGCCTCCGAAACAGAACTCTGGTTATAGTAAGCCTCCCTATGCACACAGACCCAGTGGATCTAGTTTTGCTTGTGGAGCAACTGACCATGTGAATGGGGTCCCAGATGTAAGGTCAAATACTTGGGGGTCTACTCTGCTAATCTGGCCTTCTCTTCCTATTAGAAGAGATTACAGGCGCATCATTCTCCTCAGACTCATGCCCCAGTCGGATAGAAGCTGAGGTAGTTTTAGTTTCCCTGGGTTCCTGGGAGCCTAAAGTTTCAGAGGCTTATGCTAGGATTCCAGATAATACCAAGCACTACTGTAGATACTCCAGCTCTTAGGGATAGTGGGTATAGTCAAACTGTAGTGGATTCTACCTTGGTAGACCCAGAGGAAGTTGCCAGAGCTCCCCTGTTGCCCACTAAATTGGCTGATGGCCCACCTCTCATGTTCCCAGTAATACCTGTAACTCTTACTATCAATGGTACAGCAGTTAGAATTTCAGTGAGCATACAGAGGAGTGTCCCAGGAAAGGTCTTGCTGGGAAATTATCTCAGAGCTTTAGGGCTTGTGGGAGATACAGCTGAAAGACCATGCACAAGGTCTCAAACAAGGGCAGCACTGGCCAAGACCAATGCCATGCCCCAGCCAAAGGGGAAACCCAAGGTAATTGCCCCAACCTCTTGCGTTCTTCCTCCTCAGCTACTGCCTCGTCCCATGCAGTCCCATGCAGGAGTCCCTTTTATTGGCATCCATGCCCTACACACTGCTCTGAGGCTTTTCCCCCTTCTAGCATACTCGGCAGGGGTACAGGTCATGTAAATACACCCTCCATCTCCCTCCAAGTCTACCCATACTTCCTTGTACCATTGTAATTCTCTTGGTTCTTTTATAGTTGTGTGATATAAGTTGTCTACTATGTTCCCTGTGTTGTATATTGCAGTCATTCTATATTTTGGCTCTGAAGTGTCCCCTGTTTGTACGTCTGCCTTGTGTTTTATTTACATCACTTCATTTACATGGCCCATTGTTACCATCATTAACGAACCATTAGGTACCGCATTGGCACAGCACCTCAGACCTAATTGGCACACACGAAAAATAAGGAGTAAGAAAACAATGAGGGGTATCAGTAGTTTAACAGTCATTCCGAGCTAGGATGGGACCCAAGAAAAAAGATTGTCGAACCAGGTGCTGGGCTGTGCTCCTCCAACCGAAATCGATCAGGAATCTGTGCCAACCGTTCTGTGATTTGGCGGAGATATAGTTGGATGACCTTTTCTTCCTCCGCACCGTGCTTTGTAAATTTTCCTCAGCTAAGGAAACTTTCCTCAGGAACTTCTTCAGCCGGTGTTGGGGACAGTTTGTTTGGCACCGCCACTTGTGGCTTTTCTCCTTGGATATGGCTTTCTGGGATCACCATTAGAGCAGAGTGCAGCGTTGCCAGGGAGCACGTATCCCTCCATGATTGCGGGAGGTGCAAGTACGCCATGTTGCCGCAAACCCAGTATTTATCCATCATTGCAGCTGTTTCTTTCTTCATGTCGAGTATTATGAGAGTTTTGCTGCAGTTTTTGTTTTCTCTCATGTTCTTTTTCCCTTCCCCACGAAAAAACAGAGTTAATTTTGAATGTCTTTTTGTAATTTGAAGGGTTTTTCAATGGCTGTAACCCAAGTAAGTTTCGTTATGTGTTCTGTCCATATGAGAGCGCATGTTCTCTGTACCCATGATAGTTTTTCTTCAGGCAGTCCTCGCAATGATTCTGCTTTGCATAATATTTATTCGTTCTGCCACTTATTGTCTGAATGTAATGTTCCTTTTATCACCAAAAAAGGTTCTTTTACACAGATCATTCCTTGCGGCCTGGAGTAACATGTCTGCTCGTTCTGTAATAGTTCGAATGAGACCGTGTGTGCTTGAAAAGTATTTTTTATTCTACATAGCGCGAGATGTAGGAGACACTGTGCCTCTGAAAATGGAATTTCTTGTGGCAGCAATACCTTAGGGGTGCCTGAAGCATGGGGTATAAGTGAGCAAACATAACAACTTTCATTTGTTGTCTGTTTTGCCGTGTTGCTCATGTCAGCGTACCATGTGTTTGTTTGGTGCGGGTGCTGAGGATCATCGACTGTGTCAAGGCCAAATTTATAATGCTCTTCCCATTTTTATTGTTGTGTCCGCCTCTTTTTCCTTTTGTTGCCACCCCCATCACTTCTCTGGAGCACCTTGTCATTCCCTTTTTGCTCCCATTCTGTGTACAGTCTAACATAACTGTCGGCCATGTGTTTGTTGTAGTTGTTCTCCTCTCTGGTGGCTATACTATTTGGTGATGTGATCTCTGCAACTGGCATTGTGGTTGGGTATGGGTGATTTTGTACCCTCGTAAGTTCTGAGGGTGTCCTGTCATTCATTGAATAAACATTAAAATCGGATTCATTAAAATGAGAGGGGCCTTGAGTGGCCTGTGCAATCGTACCGTTGGGATTATTCTTATCATTTGATTCGTTCCTGTGATTCCCGTGGGCCCATATTAACTTGAAGCCATCCCATATTAAATGTGTTCCTTGTTTAATCGACTTTATCCCATCCCCTCGCTCATATCTATTGAAATAATTGCTATGGCCCAATACAATACCAGACCAAACAATGTTGAAAAGAATAGCACTGCGCATACAAACAACACACATTCATACGAATAACTAGGATATATACTCGTTCTTCTTCTATTTCTATCTACACTATTGTCGTTTGTCGGTGGGGTGTCTTCCATGCCCATTGTAGCTCCTATTAAATGAGATGTAAGCATTTGTTAAGCATACACATTATGTTTTTGTTATTTACATTTTAATTGTAAACACTTTTGCTTTTTGTGCCTACTTTTGTACCTTAATGCAGGTGTTTATTTTGCGTCCTTCCTTTCTCCCTCCTCATACTTTGAGCATGGGGAGGAGGAATTGAAGGGGGCTATTTACTAGCAATCTAAAACCAACAGGGAGAAAGAGTGAGAAAGAAAGAGAGAGAGAGTCTAGAGGACGTCCATCATTTTCATTATACAATTATTTTCATTTTAACAGCGCTTCTTCATTTTGTATACTGTATTTGATGTTTGTACCCATTTAGGTTGTGCATCCTTGTCAATAATCTTTTCCATTATACACTTATTCCTTTCTACACTTGCAGCCTGTTTCTGTATTTTTACTTCCTCATTCATTATGTTTGTACACTGTGTTCATCTCTGCCATTTTCATAATCTGTGCAGTCTGTGCTCCAAATAGCTTTGCGGATGCCTGTTAAGTGTACCCAATACCTTAAACCCTGCACTTTGACTGCCGTGGGTGTGCAGTATATTACCTTATAGGGACGTTGGAACCTAGGTCCATTCCACCTACGCACAAACTTCTCACGTACACCATGTCACCTGTCATCAACTGGCAGTCTGGGCTATCTGTGGCTGGGGTGGTTGTGTCTGTGGCTATCTCTTGTATGAATGGAGATGCTATTTGCTTTGCTATGGCGCGTGCTGCTCTTGTTAAGTTTCTGAGATATTCATGGAACTCTTCACCCAGTACTGTGGCACTTTGATGTGCGTCTGACTGTCTGCGCAAGGGTGAGTGGGCTGTGTGCATTCTCCTACCTGTCACAATCTCATGGGGTGACAAGACGTGGTCCTTGCTGGGTTGGTTCCTCATTTCAAAAAGAGCTAAGGGTAAGCAATATACCCAGTTCTTTTTTAGTGTATGGCACAATTTTGACAACCTGCTTTTGAGCAATCTGTTCATTTTTTCTATAACCCTGTTCAATTGCAGATGATAAATCGTACAGAGTTTGTGAGTTATGCCCAGCATTGCTGTTATGTGCTTGAACATGTCATTTACAAAATGCGTCCCATTGTCGGAATGTATGACATCACAAATGCCCCAGCAGGGGAATACTTCCCTTACCAAGAATTTGGCAGCACACCGTGCATCTGGATGAGCGCAGGGGCCTGCCTACACCCACCGAGAAAAGGGTCATACCACAATGATCAAATATCAGGTGCATTGCACCGCTCTCCCATGTCTGCATAATCTATATGCAGCTCCCTGAATGGCCCTTCAGGCTTGGGCAATGTCCCTCTCAATGTTCGTAATGTCATACCGGAGTTGTATGTTTGGCACGTAACACATTTTATTATTAGCCTTGTAACTTGCTGTTGTAGTCCCAGATCGAACCAATCTTCCTGTATGTCTGCAATAATGTGTTGTTTTGCATTGTGGGCGGGGAAGTGCAGTTGTTGGAATGCTACCTCCAGTAATTTTACAGGGATTACTACATTACCAGTATTATTTTGTCTCCATAAAAGGTCAGTAGATGACTGGCTACACCCTCTTTTTACCCAGAAATCTTTTTCTTCACTTCGTGCATCTTGCTGAAGTTCAAGTATTTGGGAGATTGGAAGGGAGTTGAAACCTTCTGGGTGCTCTTCCTCAACTATTTTTTGTAGTATGTACTCACCTGTTGGGCTCTTTGGTAAATATGATGCTTCCTTGGCGGCAGCGTCTGCTGCTGCGTTTTCCAAAGAGATGACATCATCACCTCTACCACTGCCGTCCCTCTACATGGTGCAGGTGCTCCATTTGCTGTGGTGGCATAGGTGTTTCCGTGGATGGGGGCAGTGCGCTTGTGACACTGGGGGTGTTGTGGTACATGTTGTGGGGACATTTGGTGCTCATTCATGTACCTAGGGTCGGGCTGATTCTCCCTTCTATTCCCACCCATTGGTAATCCATATGGGCTCTCAGGGTGGGGGTGTCCATATTGTTGCTCATTTGAATATGAATTAGTGGGCCTGCTCCGACACTCTCTCATGAAATGTCCCCACCTCCTGCAATTCTAACATTGTCCTTGTCCTCCTCCTCTGGGTCCTCCGTACCCTACACTCCCTTCCCTTGACCCCCTGAATCCTCCTCTGTTGCCCCGGCCACCCATCACTGGCCATTGTGATCCCTCAGACTGATTTTTCCCCTGTCCATGAGTCTTGACTATCATCTGCCCCGTTTGCTGCCATCTGCACCGGTATTCTCATCTGTCCTTCATCCTTCCCTCGCTCTCTTCCTGACGTGTTAGTTGCTGCTACTGCACTGACCTTCAGTAGTTTGCTTTGTACTAATTTAGCCTCGTCTGCCAACCGCCGCTGAGCTATCCCCTTTTCTTTCTCTTTGATCCTTTTGCAGTGGTGCACTATTATGCTTTGAATTTCTGGCCATCCCTTGGCTTCTATCCCAGCTATTTTATCAAGGGCCTTCTGTACTTCCTTTGGGAGTCCCCTTTTTATAATGAAATAAAATAGGGAGGTCGATTGGTCCCAGGCCGTGCCCGTTTCTGCTCTCCACATATCCTGCACCCAGAGAATGAAAGACATCGCGTCTTCCTCATCTCCCATTGTACACTGCATTACTGACTGTAGATCTGGTGTGTCTGGAAATGTTTCCCTCAGAGCATCCCACACTCTCGCTCGTACTGTGTTGAACGAGGCCCCATCATGGTGGTCACAATCAATGTTATTCTGGGAAACCCCGCCTTCGGCCAGACCCGGTTTGCCTGGTCTCCTACTGCAGATACCAGCAAGCTTTTAACATCCCCCACTGACAGGGGCACTCCAGCTGTGTGTTTTTCAAATGCATATATCCACTTGCTGGCGCCTCCGGACAGTGGTGGTAACTGTTTGAGCAAGTTTGCTTTGTCCATTTGGGCCCATGGTATGTAGTTTGGCCTTCCCGCTCCCCTGTGGATTAGTGGTAGTTGTAGAATTTGTCCCCCTTTGCCGGTACTCACCTTTTTTCCCTCCTTCCCTACTACCGCCATGCGTCCTGTTCTGTTTCTTAACCTCCCTCTCCATTCTTCCATGGGGGATAATCCCTCCCCCAATGAGGCCCCACCAGTAGCAGTTCCCAATCTCCTTTTTTCTTCTTCCTGTTCCTTTATGTCACACCAGTATTCTTCCTCCCGGTCCGATGCCATCCCCCCTTCCTCCACCTCACGTTCACTACCGGCTGTGGTTACTTCTGTGATTCTTGTGGGGGTGTCATTTATTCGAAAAAATATTTCTCCTTTTTTCCACCCATCCTCCGCTGCCCCTTTGCTAGGCTGGGGCGTCATCTCACATTCTACCCTAGGGGTATGTGACCCCCCTTGTTCTCCCAGGGCCCTCAGGCGAGATAGCTCTGTTCGAGCCATCGTTAATCATGCATCTAGATCCTGTGTGAATTTCTCAATATCTATTGTGGGAGGATTCACCTGTCCTGTCATTCCTTGGCTCTCATATGGGGGTGATGTAGTGGCAGATGGCTTAGGTGTGGATGGTGATGCAGATTGTGCTACGTACACAGGGTCACTATATCCTTCTGCGAGCACTGGCTTTGTCAATAAGGGGTATGTACGTGTAACCTTAATCTTATTCTCATTCTGCTCAATTGGCCCTTCACTGCCAGTTGTTGTCAGGGGAGATGCATTATACTCACCACTTTTACCCAGGGGAACTTCTTCGAACAATCTCCACAAATCCAATATTTCCTTCCTGTTCTGCAATTGCTTCCCTTTATATTTAATGAACAAGCATGTGGCAACCATATCTAGCACAGCCTTATCTAAGGACCCTCCCTGGGGCCACACTTTGGGCAAGCCTTCTCCCTTCAATTCCGTGACCCATTGGTCATGGTACTTAATAATCTTTTCTGCATACCCTGGCAGAGTTTTACAGATATGGGCTAGGGGTGTTTATGTGCCCATTTTGCAACACTTCTCAAAACAAAATTACTTGCTCACACTGGATTATTCATGAACTATGTCAATGTATAGGTCTTTTCCAACACAATTTTTAAACCATTTTCATTAACATTTACCAACAGAAAACAATACTTTTACATAAAACAACACCTTAAAACATAACATATACAACAAATGCCACAAACAACATAAATTCTACCTCACCTTCCCTGACACCCCTTAATACCCTATCTTAATGCCTTTCCCTGATTCCCCAACACCCTTAAAGAATTCTCTCCTTGCACCCTCTCTACACCCAGGCGAGAGTGAAGAAGAGTAAGAAAAAGTAGGAAAAAAGCATTTCTAAATACTACTCCGGGTCTTCCTTCGAGACCCCTACGTTATTTTCTTCACCTTAGTTTTCCCATATCCATTTATCCTGTACTAGTCGAGATAGCACTATGCGGCGCCGCCTTCCACCCCCCAACGGAGATAGGATCCCTTTATGCTCTTTTCACCTTATTTTCCGTCACTGTCCTAATGGCCATATGCGATAGTAAAAGAAAAGAGTGGAATATAGAGCAAACCCAAGACTTCCCTTCTTTCTCTAATGCCCTTCCTTCTTATGTATCCCTGCTGATTCTCTACTATCCAAACCTCCTAATCTGACTCCCACCCTCCTTTTGTTGTCACCCGCACTTGATACTCACGTGTCCGTCATGATCCGAGACCCTCCGGACCCGATCGGTCAGGGCGCCGCCCCTCACTCAAAGACCACGCCCGGCTCCAGCGAGTGGTACAGTGGGTTTTGTAAAGGGGGATCGCGTATCCTTTCGCCCTACTGCGTGCGCATGTCTAGGTCTACCTGTTGCTGTAGCGGATAGCTCTTGAGGGAGCACGCTCCGGGTCGTGACGGGGGGACGTCTCATACCAAAAGCAACAAAAAGAATGTTATCGCGTCAGGGTCACCAATGAAAGTGAGAGGTCCACAAAAATGCACTTAATTCTCCCAATAAGAGTCAAACAGAACACATCCCTGGAGGGAATGAGACCAAGACCAAGTGCATGTGAGATCAAAATCGTTTATCTAAATGGGGCAAGCAGAATCTACTCTGCTCACACCAAGAGCGCTCTGCATAAAACATGTTACAAATCATTTTTATAAAACTTTGCGTCATCCAGGAGAGGGGAGGCCTAAGGGACAAATGAAGAGTTGGGATTGGTCACTCGGGACGGGCATCTATAGGTGCCATCGCGTCAGGGTGCTGTGATTGGTGAGGATTCGCGTGATGCTGTGATGATGCTCTTCAGGTCAATCGGTCAGCTGGGCTCATCGGGTTGGCATGCGGTGTCAGGCAACTTTTCGTATGGTTACATATTAATAAATACTTGACAATTGCCCTTGTGGCCACACATTCCCATTAATCTAACACTACAATCTGTCTTGTCCGGCATACTCTGAGACCTGTGAATCTGACACCAAAGGAAAGATATTTCTCAAATACAGGTTAATTATTGGGCATAGGTCAGAATGCTTCTATTAAACCCAGTGTTAGATCCATCGTTAAGCAGCTTAACTGTGTTAGTATAATGCTAGATATACTGTTTAAGAGGGTAAGACTTTGAGGTCACTGTGTGGTCTGGAATGTCCATCTGCTATAATAAAAGAGGGCGTTAACTTTAAGGCTTAAATCACACATTGAAGGGATGGGTCACACAAGGCACATACCACAATGGTCATAAATCTTTCTATAGGGGTTAAAGCAAAGGTGTCTAAACATCATTAAGTATCTCCTAGTCTGTCTTGGCACCAGGAGTGGTGGTGGAGGAATCAAAACACCTTTGATGTTCAGTCATGCATTGCATGGGGAAACAGGACCTCCTGTGACATTTTTTACATAAAGGCCTTTTGTTGCACACTTATTACATTGCAATTATGACCGTCTAAAGCGCGTGATCATTGTTACATGGTTAGGTGCTTTTATGATTATAAAACTCACAGTGATATCTCGTTTATGCACATGTTATTTTCTATACTAGATTAAAAAGTCCATTGCTATATTCTTTACATACAAGCCTTAGCACATATTATCACGATGGGGTCATACTGGTTATGGCATATGATTGTTGCGTTGTTGCAACATGAAGCTGTGCATATATTTACATTGAGTTCAAAATGAGGTCACTTATTGCGGGCATGTACAGTTTTCATGTTACATCATACATTTCGCGTTTACAATCTATTTATGTTAAAACTTATACTACACTTTAATACACTTCACACTTATATAAATGGGGCCTAACTTTAGTGCTGCGACTATACATATCTCGTGTAACACACTAATATACTTGTTATTTACTGCAATCCATTCTATATGCTGTGTGTAATGAAAACAGGTCATGCATAACTCATTCTAATGACGAAAGGCACTTCTATTTTCTCATATTAGGGCGCGAACAAACATTACATACTCGTGGGTTATTCAAACATGTTCAAAGAATATGGGGGTGGTATTCTTTATGGCCTGGTCTGCATGGTGGGGGCATGTTTATAGAGATGAACGACTTTCTGCTGCCAGGCCTTGAGCTGGGCTGTGGCTGGGTCACTGTAGTAAGACGGAAGACAGAAGATACAGTGCGAAGTTTGTTGCATTCGTGCAGCCAGTCTCCCATGAGAACCGGACGGCTGCAGAGAAGACAGAGGGAGGAGGTGGGGGGAGTAGCTTGTTCGCTGTACGCGTCTTGAGAGGAGAGCTGCAGGCCTGCATTTTAGTTTCATGGCTGACCTGCCATTATGAGAAAACAAAATGGAGTCAGTGGGCATACAAAATGGAGTGCCAATGGGTTTCTATCTGGGCTGGCCCTAAGGGCTACGGTTCACTGGTGGCACTCCCGCACGGATGCCCTGTGGCCGGGGCCCTGTGCCCAAAGCAGCCGTGCCAGAATATAACCAGGAAGTGTGTCTTGACTCGGAATGCATGGGGGGACCCGAGACCCCCTCCTCCCACTCACTGCCAATTGCCCACCCTCCCCTAAAGTTAGCTCCCAGTTCCCTTTTTCTTTGCTTCCCTCACTGTGTTCTCCCCCTTATGATTGTAAAGTGTTCTGTTGCTTCCAGAAGCTAAGTCAGCCCCCAACAAATACCATATTAATAATAATAATATTCAGAAATGGTACCTGTCACTGGAAAAATGCCAAATAACACCACAGTGTCCCTTTCATTGATTAGTCATGAGCACTAAGGTATATATACTATGTTACTGCAAAATTGAATGACAATATTCTGACCTTAACAATCTCACTGATATTATCTCTCAAATCAGCACCTCTGTAGAAATATTACACTAAGAGAACATTTGCATCTGGTGGTCGCTTTGGTCCTGGCTTACCTCTTCAATTGGCTCACTAGGAGCATTCGTAATACATGGAATCCTGATTGTATTTGTTATTTTGTTGGGGAGTTATTGCATATATCTATTGATGAAATGTAGTCTCAAATAGCGCATGTCAGGCCACTTCTAAAAAAGGCATCCCCCAACCCCCTTGACCCTAAGAATTACAGGCCGATCTCCAACACCAGATTTCTCGCGAAACTCATTGACCGGACTGCTTATTCCCAGCTCATCTGCTTTGTAGAATCCAACAAACTCCTTGACCCCGCACAATCAGGCTTTGGACCTCGACATGGAAAAGAAACCACTCTGATCTCGATCTGGGATGATCTCAAGGTCATGGCAGACTCTGAGGGTTGTGCAGCACTGTTACTCTTTGATCTCTCTGCAGCCTTTGACACCGCCAACCATTCAATCCTCTTTGACCGGCTCCACTCCCTAGGAATCTGTGGCTTGGCACTCAAATGGATTGCCTCTTTCCTCAGCAACAGGAAACAAATCGCCTTCCTCACCCCTTTTGTCTCAACTGCTTGCCCTGAGAACACTGCAGTACCCCACGGCGCATGCCTGTCTGCCCTCCTTTTCAACCACTATCTGACCACTCTGCCAGGAATCATCAGTGCGCGCAACCTCTCCTGTTACAACTACGCTGATGATATGCAAATTATCCTAAGAATTCCCAAGACAAGCACCAACCCACGTCCCGACCTTGAAGGTTATCCCCATGATATTGACCGATGGATGACATGTAACCACCTCCTTTGGAACCCTGATAAAACTGAAATCATAGTGTGTGGCAACACTGCCCTCCTCCCACAACCGATCCCATGGCCCCCTCCCTCATCCCACCCCCTCCGTCCAGTATAGTCAAAATCCTAGGCTGCACTATGGACTATGGATCCCATCAGATCAATAATGTTTCAAAATGCTGTCACTAGCACCTCAAACTTCTTAGACACATTTTTCCTCACCTCCCCTACCCCAACAGACTTGCCGCTGTTATGTCTATTGTTATGTCGAGACTGGACTATGCCAGCTCCTTATCCTGGGAGCACCGGCATACCAACTCAACAAACTCCAAAGAGCCCAAAACGCTGAAGCCAAACTCCTCCTCGCCCTGGGACACAGAGACCACATCTCACCCGCTCTCCGAACCCTCCACTGGCTCCCAGTCAGACGAAGGGCCACCTTCAAGACCCTATGCATTACCCACCGAGCAGTGCACAAGACCGGCCCAATGAAGATAAAACCCTACCTTCCATCTCGCACCCTAAGAACAAGCACTGCCCTCTTTCTAGTGATTCCAACCTCCAATTCTATCAGGATCGGAGGATCCACCTTCTCAACCTTGGCCCCAACCCTGTGGAACTCGCTCCCCCTACATAATCGACACACCCAACATAACATGGCCTTCCGCAAAGCTCTAAAAACCTGTCTATTTCCATAATACTGATTAAGACCATCTAAGGCTGCTGAGACATTGCCGATGACAAATGTTCAAAGAGATCCCGAGCAATGACGCCACTGAATGCGGCTATTAAGTCACTAATAAGTTTACTTGAAATCCGAAATAGCGAACTCGTTAGATCAAAACCTCCACCCAGACACTCACCTCTCATATGATATGATATGATATGATATGATATGATATGATATGATATGATTGATAGGTTATTTATAACGTGTTTAATACCCAGAGGTTTCTAAGCATGGACCTGGGGATCGAACCTGTGTTGCTACTTGTCATCTTGCTTCCAAGGCGAGCATGTTGCCCCGCAGCTATCCTCCCGTGCTCACTATGCTCACTCTGTACTCTACACCAACACACAATTAGAGCGCAGCTACACCCCTCGATCAATTCGGCCTAACTGCTCACATACGAACAATACTTCATGAACACCTCAACATTCTGATAAAACACAGCTATACCGCACAAAAATCGGTTTAGCTGCACACATAAGCATCCTACACAGGCCTAATGCAGCCAGAACCCAGTCTTGGTGACCATCCTCCAGACTGCACACATTCAACTGATACCAAATACCACCACCCCTAATGCTAGGATGCTGTAACGCTCACCTTGTATCCACGTGGACGTCACTCAGCCTATTTCTGACCTCTTACGACCTCGGACCCTTCCCTGGAGTCTACTCGACTGGAGACTGGGCCTGAAACACAGGATTGGTAGAGTTTAACTCCCTATTGTCTCTGTGTGCTTGAACCCCTTCTTCCCCGGGGTCCAACCCTTCCCTTTGATCCAGAGCTCACCTTGTTTTCTAGGAAAGTGTGCTTTCAGCGCAGGGGCGCGTTGATTGATGCAGGCTCGTTGCTGCCTAGTTACTTCACTGGCAAGAGTCCGACAGGTAAGTATAATGAGTCTTTTGAACAGTTCTCTAACTTCGTTTCTTTCCTTCCTTAGATGATGGCCGGCATCCGGGGATGGCGACGTGCTCCTGAGATGAGTAGCGCTGAAGGTGAGTGAGAGCGCGATGCACAATGCAACCCTTTCATATTTGTATTGAACTCCGTTCTTTTTCTGTGTCTTTTAGGTGCTGCGACGTTTTCAGCGTGGATGCCGGTTATGAAGAAGAAATGCGGTGAGCACGCGTGGTATGCGGCGCCTCTAGATGTTTCCACGCTAACCTGGAGTGTCTTTTCCCTCTTGCAGATGGATGAGAAGTTCCGGAGACAGAGTTCCCCCAGAGTGGCTGGGATTCAAGTAAGCGTTTGAAGCTTGTACAGTATTTAAAAATAAGCAAAGATTTGCTGAATGCTGACTAATGCCTTTTTTCTGTTCTTTTCCCTTTTCCTTAGGAAGCGGCGTGCCGGGATGGGAATGACACCGCCGAAGATGCCCGCAGAACAGAAGAAGCGATGAATGATGATGGGCAGAAGCACCGCAAGGTAAGGCTGTTCCCAACAGTGTTCTTGTTCTAGCAGGAGCTGAGCGCAGAAGAAAGATGCAGGCGTACTGGAGACCGATCTGAACACGGTGAGTGTCACGCTGTAGGTGCAGAAAACATAAAGCATGTTTCTCAGCCTGGGCGGGGCTTAAATAGTCTCTGGGTATCCCAGGTGTCTCTGGGATGAACCACACCCAAAAGACTAGACTGCACATGCAGTTCTGGGAACCAAAATATGTGCAGGCATCCATCTTGTCCCCATCAATGCACTACAAGTCCAAGCCTCAATGTTATCCTATGGGAGTGAGTGAGTCTGGTGCCACAAGCGCCAAGTCTGACTCCAAGTGGGTCTTTGGAGGGATGGAGAGGCCCATGAGGGCCATGTGGGTGATCATGGCCTGGCTCCAGCCTGACATCTTGGAGGGCTGGGGACACGAGGGGCAGGAATCATGACAGATGCAGCTACCATCAGGCAATCGCATCAGCTGCACACATAATCGGTGCACCCAAGCACCCTTTAACACCTTACTCTTTCGACTGACCTAGACTATGGTCCTTGAGGGCGTTCAACCTACCAGTTCTTAGAGGTCATACCAATAATATATAGAGCGCTATATAAATGCCAAATAACATAACATAACATTCAATCTTTGGAGAAGACTATTATGGAAAAGATCTGTTGATGAAATGTACTCTTAAATGTTTGGAGAGACTATTATGGAAACGTTAATTAAAAGTTGTTTCTGAGGGGCGCTGTTGAGCAGCCAAGCAAGATGGCCGCTTAGCGTCGGAGCTCCGTCACGGCACACCTAATCCTTGCTGCACCAGCACGAATCCGGTTTGCTGCTACAAAAAAAAAGTTAGCGATTCGACTAGCGGCGCTGCCCGCTGTACTCTCCTGTAATCCCGAGGCGAAACGGCGCCCGGGACCCGAACTCGTGCAGCCTGAGGCCGTCCGAGGCCTCCCGGATCCACTGCGGCCCAATCGCCGCCGGAGGAAACAGAGACGCCGCGGGCCTCCCGCGCCGCTGACCGCAGACCTGTTGCCCCGGGGGCTACCTGGAATCTACATGATCGGGAGGAGCTGTGGTCCCCGCTCCTCCCACGCCACCGCCCGCTGCCGCCAACGAAGGGCCCCCGCGAGGGAGACCGGCCCCGCCTCAGCCGCGTGAAGCCCCGGACAATCGCGGCTTGCGTCGCCTGGTGGGCCCCGTGCCAGACAGAGCGGCGAACCGCTGCCTCCATGTGGGGGGGGCGGACCGCTCGCCCGCTCTCACTGGAGAGGGAGCCGGGCGCCGGCCCCTGGAGGGGCTGCGCGTCACGTCCCGGGGACGCCGCTGCTGGGCTCCCCCGCCCCCCCAGCCTGCCACGAGGATTGCCTCGGAACACTGCTGCAGCTGTGGGCCCACGCCAGACACAGCATCCCTGGAGGCCTTGAGGTGGGTGCTTGGGCGCTGTCCTCCCTGACACCTCCTGGGAGGGACCATAGCTCACCCCGCGTGGGGGTCTCCCATACCTGCTGCTGGGCTCATGCCCCACCTGCCTTCTCCACTTTGAGCTTGGGGCCTGACCTGACTCCTGGCAGCCGCACAAGATACGCGGGGCCCCTGGGCTCCCTGGACGATCAGGGCCTCTGCCCCCCCGCCGAAACTACACCGCCCGGGACCACGCATTCCCCCCTACCAACCCACACCACCTTGGTGGCCACACTATCGCCCGCCCCCCCATCCTACGGGCGCGCGGGGGGCCCCCCCTGTGCCTACAGTCCTGCCTTTGCTTCATCCACCGACTCCACAACTGTTGCCCATCTCTGACCCTGCCGGAGCCGCTGGAACCCCCCCGCCACAACAATGTCCAACAGGGCGCGGGGCGCCAACAAAGCGGGCGCTATGGACAAATTCACCAAG
This sequence comes from Ambystoma mexicanum, assembly GCF_040938575.1. Taxonomy (NCBI): domain Eukaryota; kingdom Metazoa; phylum Chordata; class Amphibia; order Caudata; family Ambystomatidae; genus Ambystoma; species Ambystoma mexicanum. Next base: position 282,789,719 of record NC_090938.1, on the reverse strand, counting down.
CCAGCCCATCGGGCGGACCAGGCGTCCTCCTCCGCGACACAGGAGGATGGCGAAGCACTCCCAGACCCCCCGCAACCTGACCTCACTACCATGATGGAGTCCATGGCCAAAAACTTTGCTTCCTTCCATGAAAAGCTGGACGATATTAATGCTAATGTCGCCTCCCAACGCGCCCAAATTGACCAGCACGGGTCCAGGCTCACGGAAACAGAACAGCGGATAGGGACCAACGAGGACCACATCCACACCCTCCAGACTACGGTCTCAGAGCTCGTCCGCGACATGAAACAGGTCAAGGCCAAGAACGATGACCTCGAATCGAGATCACGGCGGAACAACATGCGAATAGTGGGGGTTCCTGAATCCGCACTCAAGGGCCGCATGGAGACCGCTGTTGAGCAGCTCATCAAGGACCTCCTAGGCAATCCTGAGCTCTCCCCGTTCTTCACTGTTGAAAGAGCACACCGTTCCCTGGCACCCCGCCCTAAGCCCGGAGACTTCCCCAGGCCCATCATCGCTAAACTACTCAGCTACAAAGACAGGGACCACATCCTCCGCTTGGCCAGGGAGAGGGGTGAACTAAGGTTGGAATCCCAAGTCATCAGAATTTTCCCTGACTTTTCGGTGGGAGTCCAGATGGAGCGACGCCGGTTCAGCGGGGTCAAGAAGATGTTGAGGGACAGAAAAATTGAATACTCTATGCTTTTCCCTGCCCGCCTGAAATGTATCCACCGCAACAAGAGCTATTTCTTTACGGTCCCGGATGAGGCCGTCAAGTTCATCGAGGCTCAGGTCCCCCTGGTGAACCCGCCTGAGGAACGGATGGATGGCGACTGACGCCGTAATTTCTGGGCTCCTCCGCTGACCCTGGGTGGGAGACGAGGCCTTGCTGCGGCTCTTCTGGCATGGGGCGGCCCCCCCCCCGGTCGTCCCACCGGCCGGCCGATTAAGGCCCCTGCCAATTTTGCGAATATTTCCCATCCTGGGGGTGCCGCCTCCCTGTGCTTCATGACTCCATGACCAACCCAGGTCACTACCCCAGGGTCGGGGCCGCACCGCTGTCCACGGATCCACGATAGACTCCATGTCGTCCTTGCTATACTGTAAACTGCGGTTATCCGTTACCTGTAACCCCCACTTAAATTGTCTAATGATGCTGGTAAGAATATATATGTTGACATTCACTCAAAGCTCCATTATGGGTTTGCTTGACGGCAGCAGCAGCCCCCACTGCAGCTGCAAGGCCGTTGATGGCAGTTAAGTTGTGTTCGAGCCCCCGTTGGGCTCCCTTCCAGGCGTTGCCGAGTTGGGGATGGCACGCAGTTTCGCTTCAGGGTGGTTGCCTATACACTGCTGGGTATCGCTGGGCAGTGAGGGTGGGGGGTGGGAAGGTTGGGGTTTACTGTTCTCAAAAAGGCGGGTTGGTCGGGACCGGTGCGACAGGGCGGCAGGCCTGCTGCATTACAGAGCTCCATTTTAAGCTCAAAATGAGAATACACACCTGGGATGTCCCTTAATTCATTATCATGGCTATCAGAATACTGACATGGAATGTACGAGGGCTGACCAACTTCACCAAATCTCGCAGAATTACGGCTTATGCGCAAAGGCATGGAGTCAAGGTTCTCCTGCTGCAGGAGACTCATGCTAAGAAACTCCTGGCTTCAAACCTCGCACAGTCCTGGGGCCCCAACAGGTACTATACCCAGTACTCCACTCAGTCCAGAGGCGTCCTCACTCTCATCCACAAATCAATTAGATTCACGCTTCACACATCCCACATTGATCCCGAGGGCAGGTTTGTGATCCTACACTGCTCATTAGCTGGCGAAGAATGCCTGCTTGTGAACTCGTACGCTCCCAACATTGATTCTCCCGACTTCATGGACACGGTGCACGGCATTCTCATGAAATATGTTGAAGTTCCCATTGTGTGGGGGGGGCGACATGAATCTCATTCTCGACACAGCCCTAGACAGGACAACCACGGCCAAGAGACCGGTAGCCCGAGCGGCCAAGCGGCTGCTGACCCACATGAGCTCCCTGAAACTACACGATGTGTGGAGAACACTCCACCCCCAGGAAAGGGACTACACCTTTTACTCCACGGTACACGACAGCTCCTCAAGAATAGACCTATTCCTCCTGTCGAGTAGTCGGATGGGTAGGGTATCCGAAGTCAAGATCCTAACGCGCACACTCTCCGATCATTCCCCCGTGCTGCTCCAGATCCAGCTGGGTTTCATTGCAGGGACCCGCCCCGCTTGGCGATTTAAGTCCGACGCCCTATCAGACATCGTTTTTAGAGCAGAGATACTGGCTGACATAAACCTATTCTTCGAAACCAACAAGGCCCCCGACACGTCCGCTGGGACCCGCTGGGAGGCCTTCAAAGTCTACATCAGAGGAATGTGCATTGCCAGAGAGGCGGGGGTCCTCAAGTCCATAAGACAGGCCTTAAGCTGCTCTGAATCTAAACTCAAAACTCTGGAGCGGGACTATGCCTCCAGGCCAGTACCTGCCACCCTAGCGAAAATCAGAACGGAACTGGAACTATTTGAGACACATGCCCTCAGCGAAGTGAGATACCATACCTGCCCTGCAGCCGCCCGCAGATATGGCGAGGGAGACAGGCCTGGCAGAACTCTGGCCAGGTTGGCCCGGGCCGAGAGAGGCGGGACTCGCATAGATAGCATTATCGATAATAATGGGTCCAGACAATGGGCAGACCAAGCTATTCTTGACACTTTCGCCTACTTTTATGCCACACTGTACGGTCCCCAGCCAGAGCACACGACCCGCGACCTAGACGACTTGTTGGAATCCATCCCTATGACCCTGATCTCCCAGGACACCAGGGAAATCCTAGACGCCCCGTTCTCACTAGAAGAGATAGTCCAGGTGATCTCAGATCTCCCTAAGGGCAAAGCCCCTGGCCCCGACGGACTCACTGCTGAGTTTTACCAGGAACATGTGGCCATACTAGCGTCACCACTACACGAGGTCTGGACCGAATCACTCCGCTCACACTCCCTCCCCCCCTCCCTAAGAGAAGCACTAATCACTGTCCTCCCCAAACCAGGGAAACCCCCAGACGAATGTGGCTCCTACAGACCCCTATCCCTTATCAATACTGATATGAAGATCTTTGCCAAAGTAATCGCCAACAGATTCCTCCCACTAATGCCCCACTTAGTCCACGCCGACCAGAGTGGATTTGTCCCGGGCCGCTCTACAGCACTTAACATCCGGCGCCTATTCAACGTGATGTCGAGAATTGACCCGAATGCGGATGCTGTGGCAGTCACACTGGACGCCCAAAAGGCGTTCGATATGGTCTCGTGGCAATACTTGTGGGCCGTCTTGAAGAAAATGGGAATTGGGCCGAACATGATCGCCTACATACAGCTGTTATACACGGGACCGTCGGCAAGGGTACTAGTCAACTCCGTCCCCTCTCCCCCCTTCGCGTTGCATAAGGGGACCCGACAAGGCTGCCCATTCTCCCCCATCCTCTTTGCACTCGCCATCGAACCTATGGCCGATCATGTCAGGAACCGTTATACTAATAAGGGCGTCCGCCTGCAGGGCACACCGGAAATCATCTCGCTGTACGCGGATGATGTCCTCCTCTACGTCAGACAACCCTCCACACACCTGGACCCTATCATCCGAGACATAACAAAAATAGGCACCTATTCGGGCTTCACTATTAACTACTCAAAATCCGAAATTTTCCCCCTCACTATGACAACCCAGCAACCGACCTGCGAGTTCCCGCTGCGCTGGTCCCCGTCTGGGATTAAGTATCTCGGGGTTCAGGTGTCTAGGGCTAGAGTCTCCCTGCTGGCGGATAACTACGAAGCAACGGCGCTGCTCATTGAAACCAAGATGCTCAGGTGGCGCAATCTCCCTCTGTCCCTCGCTGGGAGACTCTCCCTCATAAAGATGATTGCGGTACCCAAGCTACTCTATATATTTGTAAATGTGCCGATTTGGCCTGGCAAGCAGTATTTCAAGCGGCTCCATGCGTCGTTCGCCCAGTTCCTTTGGCACTCGGGGGCGGTCCGCAAGAAGTGGCAACACATGACCCTCCCGTACGAGAAGGGAGGCTTCACTGCCCCCGACTTAGCTTTCTACTGGAACGCCGCGCAGGCCCAGCATGCTACCCATTGGTACATACACCCCGACCCGCCCCCACATGTCAAGTTGGAAAAAATGGCGGGAGACGGCATCCACATTATGACCCTGCTACTGCACCACGGTTACCGCGCGGATGCCCCATGGGACCCGGTGGCATCCACGATTAGGGCATGGAACAATATCCTCTCCCCCAGTCCAGTACGGCGTCCATACTATAAGTGGCTCCCCTTATGGCAATTTCCTGGCCTAACCCCCACGCATGACCAACACCTCTCCCAGCGATGGGAGAGCCTGGGGTACCGCGCCCTGACTGACCTGTACCATGAAGGCTCATTCATTACCCCTCTAACACTACGCCCCGGGCACTCCGGCTCCGCGCTCGACCTGTTACAGTATTACAGACTGAGGGCAGCGGTGCGGATAATGTGGCCCTCCTTTCCAGAGGAGCCTCCTGACTCACCTGAACTCCTGTACATTGCGAACTCCGCAGGTTGTAGGGGCATAGTATCCTCCCTGTATAAAATGCAGATGGAAAAAATAGAGAATGCCTCCCCGGCGCCACGGGAGTCGTGGGCCAGGGAACTTGGAACAGAGATTACCGATGAGATGTGGGGTAAGATGTGTGCACACACGCAAAAGGTATCACTCAGTGCCAGGTTCCGCTGCATCCAATACAAGCTACTCAACAGACTCTACTACACCCCGTACAGAGTGGCAAAATTTACACTTAGTTCGACACATAAATGCCCGAAATGCGAATCGAACGTAGCAGACCACGCCCACATGTTTTGGTCCTGTGTGGCGCTGCGCAGGTTCTGGAGGGAGGTGACACAGGCGCTCACCGAGATAATAGATGCCCCGGTAGAGATGGACCCATTGGCCTTGCTATTTGGCATGTGGACGGGAGAAAATGTGATGAAAATGTAGAGGTTCTTGAATGTCAGTGTTATGGTTGCCAAACGATGCATATTACAATGCTGGAAGCGCCGCACTCCCCCCACCCTCAGCATGTGGCTGAACGCCCTTACGTGGGTACAAACATGCGAGGAGGAGTACATCGGCACCCTGCCAGCTCCATCCCGACCTGCAAATGTATGGACTGAATTCCGTAGCTACCTCAACGGCAAGGATGGTGCCGAACGAACATCAGCCCCTTCCCCGGCACCACTCGACTCCTCCTGACACGCGCCATATGAGTACGAATCTGTCTTTTCCGATGTATGCTTGCCTCACTACAATGTAAATCTTTCGCTATCATTGTAGCAATGCATATGGATGCTGTAATACTGTTTTTTCTTTTGTTCTCACTTACATGATAAATGTACTGTACCTGTCTTGACCACCTGCCAATAAACAGAAGTTTAAAAAAAAAAAAAGTTGTTTCTGACGAACACCTCAGAATAAATGTTTGGAAAGACACAGGCCTGTTTGAACTATTCAACCAGAATGTTTATAAGTGTGAGACTAGTGGTCATTAGTAGTGCTGGGCAAAAATACTGCTGGCGAAATAGAATTGATGAAATTTGCCAACAATTCTGTTATGCCAGCTCGACGAATTTCCACCTTTTTACTGCACTTTTGGCAGTTCTGTTTTTGTGGTTGGAATTTCGTTTTTGCCGAAATATCGTTTTTTGTGTGGTTCAAAACACACAAAACCAAACATTTCGGCAAAAAAATAAATTTAAAGGGGCCAAACACTGCTTACCCTGGCAAAAGCTTGTTTAAAAAAAGAAAAAAAGGTTTTGCAAAAAATGAAATTTCAGGCATTAAAAGGCCCCAAACTGCCAATTCTGCTCTGAGGATGAAATTGACAGATTGGGCAAAATTGACGGATTGGGCACAATTTGCTGGGAATCCGGCAATTTTCCCACAGAATTACCCAGCCCTAATCGCTAGTCTTAAAGGGAGATCCTGTGGTGGAAAAGAACAAGCTACTTACCCCTGTTAACGTTCTTTCGACTGGATGTTCCTCCCACGCATTCCTTATCTTTTCATATTTCCAATATCCAGCTTTGCTGCCTCCGTCTCAATGTCGATGTCACTGAAGGTATATGTAGCACACATAGCGCCGGTTGGCTTCAGGTCCGTTTTTACAAGTGAACGATTTATCTTATTCCTGACGGTATACCTGAGAGAGCGCAGACTGTAATCGCAAGGGAAATTCTACTGCAGGGTAAGTAGGAAGGGGCGTTAAGGAATACTTGGGAAGAACATCCAGTCGAAAGAACGTTACCACGGGTAAGTAACTTGTTCTTCGAATGGATTGTGTCCTCCTACGTATTCCTTATCTTTTAATACAACCCCAAAACAGTTTCTAGTTTTAAAGGAGGAGGGAGTCTGAATTTAATATGATAATTTAATAGTTTTCATAGGTGTTTGTGCAGGAAATGTTTCACTGCTTTACCAAATACAGTCTCCGGACCTAAGGAAGAGTCTAAACTATAATGTTTGGTGAAAGTATGTACAGACGACTATGTGGCATATGTCCTTTATTGGTACTCCACTCTGTAAAGCAGAAGAAGTTGCCATGCCTCTGGATGAATGAGCCCATAGGCCTTCTGGAGGATCTTTTCCCACCAGTCTGTAGCATTGTGATATTGCCAATATAATCCACATGGATAGTGTCTGTTTGGTGATAGCCATACCCAATTTGTGGAAAGAATAGCCCACAAATAATTGGTCATCCTGTCTTAATTTTGATATTGTAGTTATGTAGAAGCTCAGTGCATGTTTCGGGTCAAGCCTGTGAAGCCTCTCCTCTTATTTCCCAGGGTCAAGAGGAGGGTAAAATGATGGTAAAGTTATCTTTTGTGTGAGATGAAACTCAGACAATTTTGGGTAGAAAGGTGGGTTTTACCTTCAGCACCACCTTATCCTTTTTAAATATAGTGTAAGGAGGCTTGCAGGATAAAGCCTGAAGCTCACTCACCCTTTGGGCAGATGTAACAGCTACTAAAAAGATGTTGTTTTTAGGGTTAGTAGCCTCAAAGGGCAGCAGTTTAAAGGCTTGAAAGGAGCACCCATCATAAACTTCAACACCAAGTTGAGATCCCAAACTGGGACTTGAAAAGGTTTTGGAGGGAAAACATTTGTCAATCCCTTTAAAAATGGGATTATTAGAGGTATTTTAAAGTAAGAATCCTCTTCTGAAGTGCTCTTAAATATAGAAAGCGCTGCCAGATATCCTTTAATGGTGCCAATCTGGAGCACCAGATTAGCTAGGTGTAAAAAAAAGGATAACACCATTGGTGTATTACATGTGAATGGATCAACATTTTTATCTCTACACCAGCTGCAGAACTTGTTTCAACGGCAGCGGTACAAAGATTTAGTTGCTGGTCTTCTGGCCAAAAGCAAAATCTCCATTACGTCGTCCGGGAGGTCCCAATCGTATCTCAGCCTCTCAGAAATCATGTGTGAACCTGACCATCTCGTGAGAAAAGGTCCTCTCTTTGTGGAAGACGTATCGGAGGGCAGATGGACATATCCAGAAGGTCCTGGTACCACGTACTTCTGTCCCAATCCCGAGCAACTAGGATCATGGCTTTCCTGAACTTTCTCAACCTCCTGATTATGTGAGGACTGACAGGGCCTGGAGAAAACGTGTACAGTAGTGGAAAATCCCAGTCCACTACGAATGCGTCTCCTAGAGCGCCTCTTGAGGGGAATTCCTTTGAGCAGTACAGCTTGCACTTCCGGTTGGCACTGGTCGCGAACAGATCCACTTGAGGGGTTCTCCAAAGGGTGAAGATCTCTTGAAGGACTTTCTGAGCTAGCTCCCACTCGTGGAAGACTGTGCTCTGCCTGCTCAGAGCATCTACCGCTGTGTTCTCTACTCCAGCTAGGTGAACTGCTAATAGGGAGATTCCTTCTTGAATTGCCCAGTACAAGAGCTGCATTGCTTATCTGCACAGTGGTAGTGACCCAACACCTCCTCTTTTGTTATGGTAGTACATGGCCAATTTGTTGTCCGTCATTATTAGGACATTCTTTCCCTGTACAAATGGCAGAAAGGCTTTCAGAGCTAGTCTGATTGCCCCCAGCTCTAAAAGATTGATGTGTAGTTTGGACTCTCATGGAGACCAACAAACGTTGATTGTTAGATCGTTGGCATGGGCTCCCCACCCTGTGAGTGAGGCATCCGTCACTGCCGTTATCTCCGGCCATGGTTGCCAAAAAGGTTCTCCTTTCAAAATGTTCTCTTAGCAGGCCCACCACCGAAGGTCCTGTGAGACTCTGCTGGTAATTTGTAGGAGGTCTGACATCCTTCCTGAGAATTGGGATCACTGAGTCCTGAGAGCCCATTGGAGGGATCTAATTCTCAGGCGAGCCTCTGGCACTAGAAAAAATGCAGATTTGCCATGAGGCCCAGCAACCTCAGAAAATCAAAGGCTGGTAGAGGCTGGGCATTTTGGAATTTGGTCACCATCTGCAGGATGTCTCGAGCCCTCCCCACTGGTGGAAAGGCTTTCCCCATGGATGCATCCAGGACTGTCCTAATGAATTGGAGTCTTTGTGATAGTATCATATGGGACTTCTTGAAGTTGAGGGGGAAGCCCAGTCTGTGAAGGGAGTGACAGGTATAGCTGAGATGTTCAAGTGACTGTTCTGGGTAACTGGGATGTTCCAGGGACTGTTCTGCTAATCTTCCAGGTAGGGGTAAATGTGAATTCCCCCTCTCCTGAGACTCGCTGCCACAACTGCCATCAGTTTGGTGAAAACCCTCGGGCGGAGGTCAGCCCAAATGGCAGAACCCGAAACTGATAATGAGAACCGCCAACGGCGAACCTCAGGGACTGTCTGGGCTTGCGATGGTTTCGGCACATGAAAGTAAGCATCCTTAAGGTCCAATGATACCATCCAATCGGAAGCTGTAGGGCCTGAAGGATCTGATAAAGGGTTACCATCTTGAACTTGTCCTTCCTGAGGAACTTGTTCAAGTTTCTTAAGTCCAAGATGGGTCTCAATATTCCGTCCTTCTTGGGGATTAGAAAGTAATTGGCGTGCCATCCCTTGTTCCTCTCCGCTACAGGTACTGGTTCTATAGCACCTTTCTCTAGCAGGGTTAAAGGATAGTTCCGGGACTTTTTTTTTATTGTCCCTACGGTTCGGCCATGTGTTTTTAAGCATAAATCGGTAGATCGTAGAAAACTTTCCTATGGACCATACCCGACTTTTCGTCCATTAACGCACTCGAAATCAGCCGCCATTTTCTGATAATCCTCTCACTTGCCGCATCGCCCTGGCTCACCTGCTTTTGCGGCACTAAATCAAATCCCCCGCCCCTGAGCCTGACATCAGCAGACGCGTACCGCCCATTTCCCAACGCCAAAGCACGTTTCGTGTCAACAATCGCTGCGCCTCAGCTAATGACGTGTCGCCATGGAAATGGCAGGACGCCTCTTTCCTTAATAAGTATAAACACACCGTTTCACAACACACAGCAGCAGATTTTCGATTCCATTACTCTCTCTGTGTTACTTATAGTATTCTGTGACTCGTTTCTGTGCTCTGGTCAGCTACCTTCGCCACTTCTAGGCCTTGTGAACACCTGTACCATCTCTGTAAATTATTTTACTTTCTTTACCACACAATGGCTACAATAATGCCGTATATGTACGAGCCCGAGTACACCGAGGAAGAACTACTGGAAAGGCAAGCACGCGAAAACGATGGGGATTCGGACGGCAGTTGGGAGGACCAGTCAACGGATGAAGAGCCTGGACCATGTCGCATGGACGGCGTCTCCACCTGGTGCACGTGCAATCGGTGCGAGCTAATGCCAACTGAGGAGGAGAACTGCTGCTGCTGTGAAAATTCCGGGTGCTTGGCCTACATTTCGGAAGGCGAGCCAAGTCCGCAATGCATCACCGAGCTGCCAGAGTTCAGGGAAGCCTGCCTCTCACGGACCGTGTTGAGGATGATGATGGTGCTTATGCACGAACTTCGCGGCACTGTTCGTCCGCGTAATCCGAGTAACGAGTAAGTATACTCTGGTTTTGATGTCAGTGATGCCACTACTATGTCATGGTCGTCTCCCACATATAAAATTACATCTACATATCATTCGAATGCATGTAAATTGGGTCCATATTGTGCATTTTCTAGATAGAATTTTTTTCAAAGCAGAATGATAAGAAAGTTTTGTCATTTTAATACAGTTTGCATCTTTCATTTTCACAGGTGGTACAGGCTGGTGGCCTATCGTTGCTTCACTTGGTGGCTTCACGGGAGGCTCGGACACCGCGTTCGGAGAGTAATACCTGCCTGTGCGGTACTTGCCATTAGACAACATTTCCCAAGCGACAGTGGACAATACCGCAGATTTTCCCTGGATGTGCTGCAACCGGAACTTTACAATGTGTAATGTTTATTATTTATGTTCAATTGAAATTAAGATCTAAAATAAAACCCAACATATATTTTAACAATGGTTGTTTTCATTTTTTAAATGAAACTAGTGTGTCTCCATTGAATAGTCTTCCTGTGCCTTGTCTTGTCACACCACATGTCTCCGGCCAGCATCCTCCCTCACGCTGGCCGCCCACCTTCAATCCACATAACCTTTGCACCCATATATTCTCCTGGGAGGGTGAGGTATTTATAAACTCACCCCCCTGCCTTCCAAGTATTAGATCCTGCAGCCTGCCTCTTACATGCAGTTAGATGGCCTCTCCTTGGTGAGGCCCTGCGGCAAACAAGTCTTGTCTGCACGACCACCGCCCCAATCCACCCCCCGCCCTATCAAAGGCAGTTCGCACCGGGGTACTTGTGCTGGCAAGTGGAGCTGTCAGGGAGCGATAAAGGCCAAGAGGTGCCAAAGACCATGTACACTTCAAAGTGGTCTATAGAGCATGGGTTGTTGTTCCCATGTCTACCTCCAGACCCCGTGTCTCCTGCCAAGCATCCCCCCTCACGCTGGAAGCCCCCCTGCAATCCACATAAGTGTGTCTCCATTCACGAGTCTTCCTGTGTCTTGTCTGCACGACCAGCGCCCCAATCCACCCCCCGCCCTATCAAAGGCAGTTCGCACCGGGGTACTTGTGCTGGCAAGTGGAGCTGTCGGGGAGCGATAAAGGCCAAGAGGTGCCAAAGACCATGTACACTTCAAAGTGGTCTATAGAGCATGGGTTGTTGTTCCCATGTCTACCTCCAGACCCCGTGTCTCCTGCCAAGCATCCCCCCTCACGCTGGAAGCCCCCCTGCAATCCACATAAGTGTGTCTCCATTCACGAGTCTTCCTGTGTCTTGTCTGCACGACCAGCGCCCCAATCCACCCCCCGCCCTATCAAAGGCAGTTCGCACCGGGGTACTTGTGCTGGCAAGTGGAGCTGTCGGGGAGCGATAAAGGCCAAGAGGTGCCAAAGACCATGTACACTTCAAAGTGGTCTATAGAGCATGGGTTGTTGTTCCCATGTCTACCTCCAGACCCCGTGTCTCCTGCCAAGCATCCCCCCTCACGCTGGAAGCCCCCCTGCAATCCACATAAGTGTGTCTCCATTCACGAGTCTTCCTGTGTCTTGTGTGCACGACCAGCGCCCCAATCCACCCCCCGCCCTATCAAAGGCAGTTCGCACCGGGGTACTTGTGCTGGCAAGTGGAGCTGTCGGGGAGCGATAAAGGCCAAGAGGTGCCAAAGACCATGTACACTTCAAAGTGGTCTATAGAGCATGGGTTGTTGTTCCCATGTTTACCTCCAGACCCCGTGTCTCCTGCCAAGCATCCCCCCTCACGCTGGAAGCCCCCCTGCAATCCACATAAGTGTGTCTCCATTCACGAGTCTTCCTGTGTCTTGTCTGCACGACCAGCGCCCCAATCCACCCCCCGCCCTATCAAAGGCAGTTCGCACCGGGGTACTTGTGCTGGCAAGTGGAGCTGTCGGGGAGCGATAAAGGCCAAGAGGTGCCAAAGACCATGTACACTTCAAAGTGGTCTATAGAGCATGGGTTGTTGTTCCCATGTCTACCTCCAGACCCCGTGTCTCCTGCCAAGCATCCCCCTTCACGCTGGACGGCCCCCTGCAATCCGCATAATGCCACGACATATAGACGTCATTCATTCACAAACACACCCCTGTTTCGAATTCTTTATAACCCACTTCATATTTCTAATGAGCACTTCTTTGCGCTTTGCTAGTCAACCCGTGAAGGTGCTGGTTATCTGCTCTTCGTCTCTGTGAACTTCCGTGACCACTCCGAGGAAACTCCTCAGTTTGCAACCGGTGAACTGCTCCCTGTTGTACGACAAGAAAATACTCTGATCCCTGCATCTAACTGTTTGTTCGTCAAGGTAAGGCCATGTACCATAATCATTTTGCGTCCAATTTCTTTTTGTTCAAGACAGTACATGCAAGGAACTAGTCACATGTTCTGAGTTTACATTGGTATTCATAGAGAATTGTTGATCTTTACTTTTCAGAACTTTCCACAATGCCTGCCTGTTCCATTGGCGGTTGCCCTTCGAAGACCCATAATAAATCTGAAGGTACTATAATGCATGTTTTCCCTAAGACAATAGATCAGATAAGAGAATGGGTCCGATATTGCGGATATCCACCGTCTGAGCTTGAAAGTAGAGTCCTAGAAGTCTTTGCGGACAAGAGGGGTGATCGATACCGCATCTGCAGCAGGCACTTTAGCTCAGACATGTACTCCACATCATTGCTAATAAAGAAGAACACACCGCGAGCGAGGCGAAAATTGCTCTCAAACGCTATTCCCACTCTATTCGTCCACATCCCTCCACTGGTGAGTCAAGTTTACGTATTTATCTCTCGGCCTTGCGGTAGTGTGTAGCATTAGCTAACAATAATTTCCCCATTTATGTATCCACTCAATATGAAGGCGGAAGATTCTCCATCCGTGTCGTTATTGCAGTCATCAGCCACTTCAAGCGCCTATCGGGTAATCTTACTTGGCTATTCTGCCACTGACTTTTTTTAGGCATGTAAATCAATAGTTTTAATTTATCGTGTAATTATTTTACCTAATGGTACACCCTTGTACTCGTCCTCTAGTCTTTGTTTTCAGTTATAATTATTGTTATCCAAAATAATGCAAGTACTGTCTTTCAGGGAGATGCTGAGGAGTCCAACGTATTGACGACAACCGTTGATGTCACTCAGATGCTCGAGGTACGTTTCCGGACAGTTCCATCGATGGAGATCATCAGATCTTGCATTCTTGTAGCGTGATTGTTACACACAATGTTTCTTTCGTTTTTAGCCATTGATATGTCCTTCTGTCGTCGCCCTCCTATGTGTCTTCTTTTTTCAATATTGTGTTCATTACTAATGAAAGTCCTACGTTTCAGGGAGTCGATGGAGCATTAGTCCAAGAAGAAGGGGGAGCATGCAGTTACGGGTCGGCGCAACAGCTTGCAGAAGTGTGCACCGCAGTTACATCGTCCCTTGATGTTCTTATGCATTTCGAGGTATGGATACTGACAGTTCGATCAAGCGAAATCATATGACGTGATTACATCCGCTATACTTCCTTCTTTATTAACGCAAGTACTATGTTTCAGGGAGATGACGGACCTTCTTCTACAAGAACATCACCCCTAGTAGTTGATGCAGATCTCTGGGTGGTGACACTTCCAACGATCGAGCAAATCGAATCATATTTACATATCCATTATTTATTTTAGACAACTGATCATTTGTGCAGGTCTATTTAGATGAGCCGTTGACGCCTGCACAAAGTTTATGTTCTTTTTAACAAAATAGAAAACCATACTAATGCAATTACTGTGTTTCAGGGAGTCACTGAAGCATCATCTTCAATAATATCATCAATGGAAGTCTATGAGGAGCCCGAGGTATGGATCTTGACAGTTCCATCTAACTAGATCAACAATGCGTGAATAATTGTCGTTTGAATGTTCTACACAAAGCGTTCATTCGTGTTTTGCTATTGAGATGTACGTGGGTATTGGTCCCCAAGTACATTTTGTGTTTTCGATATTATTATACATACTAATGAAAGTTCTATGTTTCAGGGAGTCGATGGAGCGTCAGTGCGTGATGGATGTGCTTATCATGAAAATATAGTCGTTGCAGCGCAAGAGGAAGTGGAGACATGCACACACGAGTCGGAGCAACAGCGTCCTGATGTTGAAGTTCGAGGCAAGAAAGTTTCAAAGAAAAGAAAGCAAAAGAAGGTTAGTGTCCTGGTCACTATATTATGTTGTTTTTCACTGTTAATAGTTCAATACTGTAGTTGTGTTTAAACTGAACATCCCTTTTCCAATCTGTCCTCTAGTTGCGAGTGGGTGTACGAACTAGATCTACACAGACAGTGAAGCGAACGAGAGATGTTGCTTGTCAAACCTTTTGGCAGGGACTTGAGACTGGAGATGCATCGTGCCAATGGGAAGAATATGAAGTGATTGACAACGGAGCTATACCACCACCAGCCATTGATAGTGAATGTCCTCCTGGTAGTTCGGATGCAGTCGGAGATCAATTCACAGAATCCACACCCGCAAAAACTAAGACCGCGAGAAAGTTGAAGAAATTGTTTTATTCACCCATCGCCGGAGAAGGAACAGATGTTGCAATGGAAGAGAATGAAGTGGACGACAATGAAACACCATCAATATCACTGAACATAGCGGAAGACGATATCAGAGATTCTACCTTTCATGTGAGTGACATGTCCTCAACGCTACAGGCAGAACCAGCTGGGATGCAGAGTGACAGTATAAGGAAAGAGGCCAAATTCATTGTATTCGATAGTTGTTTGATTGATATTATTATTCGGATGAAATGTGGGCATTCGGTTGGTGGGGAAGTATGTGGGGAGCCATTGATTAATGTGACTCGTGCAATTCAAGGCACTAACCTTAAAATACATGCCACCTGTACAAAATATCATCCTTTCTCATGGTCTGCACAACCCATGCTGGGGCAACTGCCAGCAGGCAATCTACTTTGTGCAGCGGCTGCACTTTTTAGTGGTTCAAGTTTTAAAAAGTTAGAGTCTTTCTTTCAGTTTCTGGGAATCCATTTCATTGCGAAAACTCAGTTCAACAAATACCAAACCGATTATCTATTTCCAGCCATTAGCGAAGCTTGGAGAATGGAAAAAATGTCTATTGATAGTACATTCGCGGGCAAACGGTTCAGGCTAGCCGGTGATGGACAGTGCGACAGCCCAGGATTTTCAGCCAAGTACTGCACCTACCACTTTCAGGACATGGAAAGTAAGAAAATTGTGAGTTCGGTGGTCGTGCAGGTGTCACAAAGTACATCCTCGGTAGCCATGGAGAAAGTTGGCTTTGTAGCATCATTGCAAGAACTACAATCGCGGGGAATGGTGATCGACCTGATAGCCACGGACAGACACGTTTCAATTGCCAAGACAATGAGAGAAGAGTACAAAAATATAAATCACCAATTTGACGTTTGGCATCTTGCAAAAACAATCAATAAAAAAATGCCTGCTGCAGGTAAAAAAAAAGAAACGCAAGGTATTTCACAGTGGTCCAAGTCAATCAGCAACCATCTTTGGTGGAGCTCAAAAACATGTGGAGGGTCGTTGGAAATTCTACTGGAAAAATGGCGGTCAGTAATGCTACACTGCACAAACGTTCACCGTTGGAACACAAACCAACATTTCCACAATTGTGAACATGGCCATTTGTCCACAGAGGAGGCACGGAAGAAGAAGTGGTTGATTCCTTCATCACCCACTCACAAAGCCATTGAAAAGATTGTATTTGATAAAACTATAACAAGAGATTTGAGGGGACTCACGGAATTCTGCCACACAGGAGATTTGGAGGTGTTCCACAATATGTGCCTAAAGTACAGGCCAAAACGATTGCATTTTGGCATGGAGGGCATGATAAATCGGACTCTTCTAGCGGTCTTGGCACATAACCATAATGTTGGACGTCAACAAAGTAGGACGACCGGAACTTTAGGGACGCTTCGCTACAATAAGGCCTTCACTAAAAGAAGTAAACAATGGGTGATCAAACCAGTGTTTGAGGATATGCAATATGAGTTTATTGAGAGACTTATTGTTGACGTCCTAGATAGGCACATAAATGGAGTTGTGAACGAACCTGTGCAGGGGACAACTGCATTGCCACCCAACATTGCCTCTGTTCCATGTCCACCTAAAGAAGAGCTCATTGAGAAATACACATCACGGTTTAAATGATTGTAATTTGATTGTCTGTTCTCTCGAGTCTCCTCATGTCGCAGGCCCATTGAATATGTGTATCTATGTAATGTGTAAATTAAAGTGATTGCTCAGTGTACATGCAATGTGTCTATCCAACCTTGTTCATCTGCGCATTAAATTAAACCAAACAGTATTATAAATCATTTTTCAAAAAATATAGAATGTCTCCGTATTTATGGTTCTCTGGGGCTGCAAAGCACGCAGATAAAATGCAAAAATGGAGTGTAAATTTCAAGTCCTGTGAGATGGCCTTACACTGAATGTAGCTAAATAGGAATGTGCGCTCGTTCAAAGTGAAGGTCAGCTGCTTTGATTTTTTGCTCCGGTGCCGGAATGGCCAACGACTCAGTATAAGGTTGTATTGTTATTTGACCTTGACAGGCCGGGACCATCCCGAAAGACTTCTTTTTGGGGGTGTGGGGCAATAACGTAAGAAACGATAATGAAGCCATTTCATGTTCGTTCATTAGAAGAAATAACGTTGGCATAGAAGGAGTGGTATTTCGGGGCTGCCCTACGCACAGACACAATGGAAAATGTAAATATAATGTAAGTAACTCTTTAGATGAGTTTATACCGCAATTTAATTACTATACAGTAGCTTTAAAGACGGGTTAAGTTGTACTTGTTCGTTCTATGTGGCATATTGTTTTGTACCGCGCACTATCTTGAGGAGAACCATCTCCTTTTACGGAAGCACCTCAAAACCTTCCTCTTTGCTTCTGCTTTCTCTCTCCCTCTCCCCTGCTACAACTGGTCCACTGTCTGCGACCTCGGTCCTGGGCCCTTCCACTCTCCACCTGCACTGCCTCCCTGTCAACCCCTGCACTGGGGGACTGTCTCAGTATCCTAAAGCCACCCCTTGATGTATAATACCCAGTTGCACTGTCCTAGCTATGAAAAAATTTCCCGACCTAATATATAAAATGAATAATTTTAATAAAGATCTGATGGTGAGACTAATTTCATTTTTTATGTTTTTCAAACAGGTACATCATGCATTACTGCATGTGTCACGAGTACCAGACACCGGCGGATGGGTTTTTTAACCGCCAGTTGCTTCTCCGCGTGAACAACGTTACCACCCTGACCATTTTATGGGACGATCGCCAAGTACAAGTATGCCCTTACGCGGTACTAACGGCTAGATGCAACATACAGACCATTGTGGTGGCCTAGTGCCTCGTTGTTGGAACAGCCATGCGATTATCAGTGCGACCGAAGAGCTTATTTTATCGTAAACCAACACCCGGTGTACTGCACACGAACATCGCTTGCCTCAAGACGAACTATTTTGGATCGAGAGCAAAGAAAAATGCAAATCCCAGAATATTCTCTAAACATTTGATGTCGAATAAATGTACTTTGCCAAATGTACAATCTTGCCGTTTGCTTTTAAACCACAGTTTCATATTCCGAATTGTGGCGCTGTATTGTGAGATGATCTAAGACCCTGTGTACAGCAAAGGAACACCGCGTGCCTCAAAACGAACTTTTTGGAACGTGAGCAAATAAAAATGAAAATCGCTGAATATTCTCAAAACATTTGATGTCAAATAAATGTACTTTACCAAATTTACAATCTTGAAGTTTAATTTAAAAGTACAGTTTCATATTCCCGATTGTGGCGCGCTGTGTTGTGTGAGCTCATCTGTGTTGATTTCCGGGTTCTGTGTGGAGTCGCGTAGAAGACGCCTGGGCGCGTTTGCCTACGCAGCTCAGTCACGTCACGGATAGAGGCGGGGAATATGAATGTTTTGATAAAGTCTGTTTCAGGGCGGGGGATTTGATTTAGTGCCGCAAAAGCAGGTGAGCCAGGGCGATGCGGCAAGTGAGAGGATTATCAGAAAATGGCGGCTGATTTCGAGTGCGTTAATGGACGAAAAGTCGGGTATGGTCCATAGGAAAGTTTTCTACGATCTACCGATTTATGCTTAAAAACACATGGCCGAACCGTAGGGACAATAAAAAAAAAGTCCCGGAACTATCCTTTAATATCTCCTACATAAGGAGCAGGTCTGGAACTTTGTAAGAGTTTCACCCCGGAAAGGGAAGGCAGTAACCTTTGGCAACTGTTTCCAATGCCCATGCATCTGAATTAATAGCCTTCCATTCTGCCAGATGCTGTGTCAGTCTGCCACCCACTGCATCTTGTGAGTTAAGTCATCAGAGAGGTTTTGGGGTGGCTGACTTAGTGGCTGATGATAAGGTAGCCACTGCTGTTGTGTTCTTATTACTTCTTCCCCATCCACCACAGGGGAATCTTCTTTGGCCTCTTTGAACTGGCTATCCTCTGCCCCTTCCAAATGTGGAATAGTGACAAAAGGACCTACCCCTCCAGGGTGTACCTGTGGGGCAGTTTGGAGGTTGTCTGATCGCTGCACCAAGTGATTTGGCTGCTGCCTTAGACGTTTGCAGCTTCTCCAAACTCTCATCAGCTTTGCTTCCGAATAAATGAGTGCCGTCAAAGGGCATGTTGATTAGTCTGGATTGTACGTCTGGAGCAAATCCTGACTTTCTCAACCAGGCAAACTTGTGCATAACTGTACTCCCCGCCATAGCTCTGCTGATACTGTCAGCAGAGTCGAGACCAGTCTGGAGGGATTCAAACATCGCATCTTCCCCATTCTTGACTATGTTTAAGAACCCGCCTCGCTCTTACCCCTCGGGGATATGGTCAGCTGCCATGGATATGCTCTCTCAAAGGGTGTGGCTGAACCTTACAAATGTGCACGTGGCATTAGCTGATTTCAGGGCCATACTTACAGCCAAAAAACATTTTTGGCTAGGGCGTCGTAGCTCCTATTAGCCCTATCTCGAGGGATTGTAAGGAAGGCATTTTGTTTACTGGTTCAGGTGGCAGCTTGACCCATCAGGCGCTTTGGTGTTGGGTGTTTTGATGAGTAAAATGGATCAGAGCTTGAAACCCTGTATTTCAAAGTCAACTTCTTGTTGACAGCAGGAATAAGCTCAGGCGTCTCCCAGTTGGTAGTCACACGCCTTTGCAAGGCTGCATGGAATGGCATAATTGGGTAAATCGTCCTGCTCAAAGACTGGAGCTGGTCTAGACTAACCCATATATTCCATTACTCTTGCGATCAATTGTCTGTAAGTAACCTCAGCATTATCAGTGGAGTTTGTCCTGCTGAACTCTACCTCTCATGAGGTATCTAAACCACTGGCATTATGCAGGCTTTCTTGTAAATTCTTTATTCCGGAATCTTCTGAAATTAATGCTTCAGGGACTGATGTGTACAATACTGGAGCCCAAAAGGCCTAGATTCATCTGAAGATTCCTCTGCATCCTCATAAATGGAGGAGAGTGACTTCAAATATTCAGCCCTAGGCAAGGGGGTATATGTTTTCTCCAGAAATCGTCGTAGACAACTTCGATAGCTTCATCGACGGCTTCGACAACTGTGGCGTCGAGGAGCTTGATGCTCGAAGCGTTTATGGCTTAGCATCATTTTCCCACACCAATGGCGTCGATGACACATCTTTCGACCCTGATGGTGTCGATGTCGAGTCTTTCTGCGTCGATGACATCGATGACTCAGTCCTCAAAGGGACTTTTCCTCGACTCAAGGGATCCTTTGATTGCTCTCGAGGACTCTTGCCCACCGGGTCCGAAGACACACAGCTTTTATGCTTATGAGATCTTTCGACCAGAGCATGGCTTTTGGGTGTAGTCGAGGGGGACAAGGCCGCATTCTCGAACACCTTTAACATTTTAACTCTTCCCAATGGGCTGGTGAGGCAGATTTAGTTGGGCATACAACCTGTTGTGGGGAGGAACTGGAAGACGAGGAAGATGGTGATCTATGGCACTGTTTCTTTCCATGACTAGACGATGACGAGTGGTGGGAACCACTATGTGATTGAGATAGTTTATTCTTCTTACGGCGAGGAGAAAGAGCTCTCGACTCATCCAAAGTTGTTTTTTCAACTGAGTCAAATGGGATTTATGGGTCCTACCTGCTGCAGGCTTCCCTCTGCGCTATCTCAGAGCTTTCGATGTCATGGACAGGGAGTCCTCACACTCCAATGAAGGATGAGTGGATCCCAGACACCACAAACAAATTCTGTGGGGGTCCGCAACAGACATCTTAGAACCGCAGTCATGGCATTTCCTGAAACCGATTTAGGAGAGGAAGATGCCGATGACGAAGCCATTCCTTTGAAGATTTACTCAAAGATATAGTAAAGATTTGTAATGATTTTCTTCACAAGGAACGAAGCGTACCGTATCCGAAGCGTAGCACGGAAAAACAGGTCTGAAGCCAAGCGGTGCTGCGCGTGCTACATATACCTTTGGTGACGTTGACATCGGGATGGAGGGCTCCGAGAGACATTGAGTCAACAGGCATTGATGCACAGTGTCCCCTGCTGAAATTGTTTTGCCGAAGCAGCAAAGCAGGATATTGGACATATCAAAAGATAAGGAATGCATGGGAGGACACAACCCATTCAAAATGTAGTTGTATGAAATTAATGTTTTAAAGTAGGCTGAAATGCAATTGTAAGTGATTTCAAATGAAATGAAAGAGAGATAAATTCTGATTTAGGAGGACTACCTTATATTCCCTGCTTGGTATAGTTTGGGAGACTCCATTTTGAATTACATCTATGATTAGTGAAAGAATGGAGTTTCAAGATTTGGCACAAAGAAGAAGCGTTATACCCACACGCTTGCTTATTGCAGAATCAGCACACGTTCATGTTATCCCACACACGCTGCAGGTGTTTATTGCAGTACAAGTTGACCCTGCGTCAAAAAGAATTATGATAGGACAGTTTGAGTCTAATTGAATGAGGAGCGCACATCTACATTTATATCTCTTGAAGGGGGCAGGAGTAACCTTGGGAAGACCAGGGCTCTTCCGTCGCCACCTACAGTGCCTGTTTTATTAATTGGAAGGTGTGATACACTCCTTAATGAAGTCATGATTTTTTTAGCTGGACACATATTTAATGTATTCAAAACCTATATAAATTGTTGTACTGGGGCTAAAGGTCAGGGTCACACAGGGTCAGGATTATTGGAGTCGCAAGTTTGATTTAATTGACGAGAGACCAGGACAAGGGATGAGAACGAGGGAGAGGAAGAGGAAAGAGGGACCAGGATGAGGGTTAGGAAGGATAGACTAGGGCGAGGAAGAGGGAGGAAGAGAGGCTAGGATGAGGTAATAAAATGGAGGACTAGGAAGTGGGCCTACAATGAGGAAGAGGAACTAGGATGTTAAAAGGGTACTAGGAGGAGGCAATGGGAAGCAGAAAAGGGACAAGGACAATGGAGAAAAGGGACAAGAACAAAGAAGAGGAAGATGAATCAGGATGGCTAAGAAGGTGTAGGATGAAGATGATTGAAAAAGAGGACATGGATGAGGAAGGGGGAATGAGGGATTAGGACTGTGACTCAGACTCCATCAATTACAGGGCTCTGCGGTTTTCTTTGAGACATGCTGACAGGAGAAAGCATGGTTAGCAACAGGAAGAGGGACTAGCATGAGAAAGAGGGCTAGTGTGAAGGACTAGAAAGAGTAAGGAGAACTAGGATTAGGATGAGGTAGTGTTAGGCAGAATTATATGCAGTACCCTTGGGAAAACCACACACAATTAAGACTACAAGTGAAAGTACAATTTCACCTTTGGTACAAGCCCGTACTACACAGTTAAAGTGGTAGCAGTAGCAGAGCAGCCAGACTTATCTCAAGAGTAAGTGAGCAGTATCAAATAGTTACACAAAGGACAGCAATTACTATGATTCAGGCCCACTGACCCAAGGTTTCTAAGTAAAAGAATATATATTTACTCAACAGTTGTATAACATTTCACTATTATAAGCACGTCAAAAATCACAATCATAAATACACCACACCACTTCCCTTAAATTCCAGACAAGTTAAGCTCACAAAATGAAGCGGGAGCAAAATGGCACTCCAGCAATTTAAAAGGGAGGGAAAGTCAAAGTTATTAGAAATTAAATCAAACCAACAGGGCAATAGAACAAGAGAGATTACAGTGAGGAGATCAGCTAGAAAAGGCTTAAGCCCAAAGTCAATGGGTCAAAAGTCTTTTGCTCAACATCACACAGTTCAGGGTAGTTTGCAGTAAAGTTTGTGGCAAAGATTCCGGACGAGGTTGGTTGATAGAAAAGTTAGTTCAAAGAGAAGAGAAGGACAAGCCCTCGGATTGGAGAAATATTTCAAACACTTTCACTGCGGGTGAACGAAACGGACAACCGGATTTGCACAGTACCTTAAAACAGAGAGGGAGCTGTAGCTGCGGCGGACGTTCTTGGTGGTTCCTGCAGGCACACGGTTCCTGAAGCGACTGTCGGACTGACATGAAGTAGGAAGACTGGAGGGTCCTGCGCCATCCAGGCAAGAATCCAGCAGCAGAGCAAAACAACGAATAAAAGGTGCGCTCCTTAAAAACCAAGCAGGGTCCAACCTTCCTGGCTATCCGGCCCACTGTAGCTCTATACACCGAATTAGACCCCAGACGAGGGGTCCTGGATTGCAGTTTGGGGCGAACTGGTTGGTCTCACCAGCTCAAGGAAGAAGTTTCCTGGAGGATCTTCTCTGTCGGCAGATTCTAGAGATTCGAATCTGCAGCAGGACTTCACCGGGCGGTTCAGTCGTTGTAGGGGTCCTCTTCTTCCAGCTCCTCGTTGGTTCTTTCGTTCCAGTGGCGACTCTGCCTTTCCAGTCCCAGAGACCTGCTTTTTATGCAGTTTAACCCCATTTCATACAGCCTGGCTGTCAATCACACAGCAGGGTGGCTGGCCAGTGGCGCCCCCAGGCATTTTTTATAGGGGTTGCCTGATGAAGCCACAGGAAATCTTGGGGTGGCACACCAAAACAAACACATAAATACATTTCAGGAAATCTATTATGCCAATGTAGTATATAGTCCAGTTGAAAACTATGTATATGTGAGAGTTAAGGAATTGCATATTGATTTATTTTGAAGCACCAGGTGATGTTCTTTGGTAGCTTTTATTGGTTGCGCCGTAATAGTGCGCTGTTGTATTTCCCGAATTTGTGTGCCAGTGTCACTCCAGGTGGAGCAAAGTAGCACTTTCGTTTATCAAGTATTGAAGCGTTCTTATTTAGAACCATTTTAGTAAAAGTAAGTATATTTGAATGTGAATGACAAACTGGTAACTGGAAAGAGCGCATGCTGAAACCCCTCCCACTCCCCCAAACAATAAACCTCCCAGCAAATAATTGCTGAATGCCTTGGTCCTCACCACGTGTGTCCAGGGGTGGACTGGCCTATAAGGAACTCTGAAGATTTTCCGGTGGGCCTCTGCACCTTGGGCCTCTTTTGTATTTTATTTCCAAATTTTTTCATAGGAAAAGGATTGGGCTTGCTGAAAATGTGTAATATTGTGCCTATTTGAAAATTATTTACTGGGCCTCTTTTGGTTCACAGTCCACCCCTGCGTTTGTCCATGGCATACTATTTCAAGCCAAGCTTCACCTCTAGACATAAGACCCTTCTGACCAACCACCCCGAATCCCAAATTGCTCTGATGAAAGCAAGGCAGCAAGCTTTCAATAAACGGAAATGAAGAATGCGTTATGACCAAATCATGCCTGTATTAATCTCAGTCCCATAGTTCATCACTGAAGCCTGCAGTGCATTCAATATATCTTGCAATAAGTCTTTTATCTAAGTGCTCCTTAGTATCTAGCAAACAAGCTCTCTCAGGTGGCTTTGGTGCATGGCAAACCAAACAAGTGCCTTAACTGTAAGTCAATGCTTACTTTACTCAACACTTAAAATTTGGGACACGGGCATCCGAATTCGATGAGTGCCATCACCCACAATCTTCAGGGAAGAACTTAAAACCTTCCAATTTCGAACATTTGTTACTAACAAACCAGCTTCTGACTCCATGCCACACTCTGTTACCTTGATTTTATTTAAATTACCCCTCTTTGTGCTGTGCTACTAACTCCAACACCATGCAACTATTTGTCACCATGCTGTTCATTGGTTATACCAATAAGGGCACCCTGCCACTGTATTCACTGATGCCCCCAAATTGAAAGCTGGTTTGAGACTCTACCATTAACACCTTTTACTTGTGATGACCGGTGAGGCAATATTATTTTACCAGTATAATAATAGAGTTACACCATAAGGTATGATGTCATACGAAGGTCCTTATTGAACCTTTGATCAATCTTTAATATGCCCCATATTCCATCCACGCCTAGGTATTGCACTAAATCTGCCACCCTTCAGCTATTTCTCAGGCTAAGGGTAAGGTAGGCTTAATATAACTTTCCTGGCTCTACTCAGAGCAGCTTAGAGTCTCAGGCCACATCCGTTCCCCAATGTAGAATTTGCTCACGTTGTTCTGAATGTTCAAATTCATGGACATCACTTCTCTCAAATTCTTCCTTGCATTAATCCTGTCAGTAATGGAGATGCACACATTTTAGACCATATACAAGCACTACTCGACTAAGCTGCACTGACACTCATCAGCAGAAATGTTAATAATATTTTTGGGAAAAGTAACATAAAGATCGGAATAATTGCAATGAACCCATAAAATGGGAAACATTTTAGCCAGTCATGGTATTTCAGAGGACTTACTTTGTGGGACTTGCTGTTTTGTTTCTCCCCGCAGCCCAGCGTGTGTAAAAAGTTGCGCTGCGCATGGCACAACTGGCAGGCAGCCTGAAATTTGAAATGCCGGAAATAAACACAGCCTGGGAAGCACAAGCAAATTGCCAAAGCAGAAATGCGCGTCTCTCAGGCTGTATTTACTTCTGGGTCCCACTGCCTGACTCCAGAGTCGTGGGCCGTGGCAAACCGCCCATGGCAAAATATAAAATTAAAAAACTGAGCATGTTATTTTCCATGTGCGGGGGAAAAAGTATTTATATATTTTTTTTGCTTTTTTGCGGGGTGGCCGGTGGGGGGCACAGCCGTTTTATAAGGGTGGCCATGGCCCCCCTTTTCACCACTTTGGGGTGCCCCTGTAGCAGGCCTGGCAAGGCCAGTCCCCTTAGCCTATCAGACAAGAGTGTGACTTGGGTTACCAAGGGATCCCATGGCAGGGGTCCGAAAATCCCTCCCTCACATCCTGCCTACCTAGATTTTCAGGCGCCTTAAGGAGGGCTTCTGTGAAGAAGCCCATGAAAAGACAGCGAACAAAGGAATCATCCCCGGTTTGGCGCGCAGAGAAAAACACGAGAAAGTCTTTAACAAAAAGAAATGGTGACTGAACCCAGCCAGAGCCAAAATAATGGTTAAGCGGGTTTATGTTCGAAGCTAATATAATGGCCTAAAACAATACCACGTTTATATAAGATAATCGCGGTAGAAAAGTTAGGGTAGTTACCACTGCCACCAGCCAAGTCTTAATGTTAAGGGAGCGAAACAAGGCTCTAAGAGGTACAGACAAAAAGGGATAGGAATTAACCCTTTTCAATACTCCATGTAAGATGGGGTGTAATGGGTCTGTGGTTTAAAGAGACTACATAAAGTTAATGGCAACTTTAAATGTTTCTGGGGGACAGTAATCAGCCCCAGAAAAATGGAGTCACTGGGAAGTCTAAAAGACAACCCCGTGTCACTGCACTGAAGGTGCTGTGTAACACACAAAAAAGGTGGTGCTCATGGAGTAGGTGAGGCTCCAGAGCCCAAGAACACACAAAATGGTAAAAACACACATAAGAGTGGGGAAAAAGGTTCACACTCTTACCAGGTGAGAAAAATAAATCCTAGAAATCCAGCAAAGCTGCTGAGGGACTCAGTAGGTAAGGGTAAATAGCCATTTATGAGAATTCTCCCTAACAGGTAGTGGAAGAGGGACAATGATAAAGTACTATGATGAGAGACTAGTATGAGGAAGAGAGACTAGCACAGGGGACGAACACTAAAATGGGAGGATCAGGAAGATGGCCTACGACGGAAAGAGGGTTATGATGAGGAAGAGGGGCAGGGGCAAGGGTGTGGGACAAGAAAGAACAATAAGGAAGATGTGCAAGGCAGATGGTCTTGGACTAGGATAAGAGGGATGAGGAAGAGGTATTAAGATGTGGATGAGGGACAAGGACAAAGGATAAGAAAAAGAGAGATGGACTAGAAAAGAGCAGGAGGTATTAGGGTGAGGATGAGGTATTAAGACAAGGAAGAAGAATAGGGACAATGAAGAGGACTAGGAGAAGGACCAAGGATGAAGAAGAGGGACTAGGACATGGAAGAGGGGCGAGGAGCTAGGTCGAGGAACTAGGATGAGAAAGCAGGACTAATTGAGGGACTTTGAAGGACTAGGATGAGAAAAGGAAGCCGAACTAGTGTGATGAAGAGCGACTAGGATGAGAAAGAAGAAGAAAGACTAGGCCAAGGAGCTAGTAACAGGAAGGGGAACAAGAATGAGGAAGAGGGGACTAGGAACACAATAAGGAAGAGTGATGATGAAGTGGGAGTAGTATAAGGAAGAGAAACTAGGACAAAGAAGAGGAACTCGGAAGAGGTACTAGGTTGAGGAAGAAGGAGGATGGAGAGGTTCTAGCATGAGGAAGAGGGTTGAGGAAGATGGACTAGGACACAGAAGAGGGACTTGGACTAAAAAGATGGATAAGGAAGATGTAAGAGTGACGAGGTTGGGGGAGCAGGGATATAGAAGAGGGACTAGAATGAGGAGGAGGGAAAGCGACTAAGACAAGGAAGAGGGACTAGAAGAAGTAAGAGGGATGATGAAGGAAGATTAAAGACGAAAGGCGCAGGGACAACAAGAGGAACATTATCAGGAAGAAGGATTAAAATAGGTATGAGGGAAGAAGGAGTTGGATGTGGCAAGAAGGACTATGAACAGAAATAAAGATTTGGACAAGGATGACAGCCCAGATCGATAAACTAGGAAGAGAACAGGGTTAGTAGGATGGAGCACATCTCCAGCACCAGACAAGATGCTTACTGGATTGTGGTCAAAGAACCAATACTCTTCAAGACACTAGCCATAACTCATGAATGCCTCTCACTCACAGCCCCCATTATCTTGCTGAAAAAGTAATCAGAGCTACCTCCTCCCGACCGAAGAGGTCACATCACTCCAATCAGCTTAACGTCCCCACCTTCAAAAGGGCTTCCTTGCTCCCAAACACTGGAATGCCCTCCCCACAACCCTTCGAAATGAGACCTCTCACCTAGCATTCTGCAAATCTCTCAAACCTGAGTTCTTCAAATAGCTCACCCCAGTACTTACTGCCCACTCACTCTGCCTTCCCGGGGAAGGCATCCTGACATCTGAAGGGCTTTCTGTTTTTACCTAAAACTTTGAGCCTGTAACTCTGCCTACTATGTGGTTTTCTTTGTCAATGTAACATTCACCTGTCTGGCATTAGGTTCATTGTAACCAAGAACCACAGACAGGCGATCATGTTTATTTTCCTTGTAACTAAGTAAATACTGCTGTAACAGTGCCACGATGCCCCAGGGCCGCTTTGTGTGCTTTACAAATATAAAAAATAAAATAAATAAATTGACAGGGGCTAGGATGAGGAAGAGGAATAAAAATAAGGAAGAGTGAGAGGGGCATAGACATAGAAGAAGTAGGAAGAAGATTATTACAAGGTAGTGGAAGAGGGAAGAGGGGCAAGAATGAGATACTGGGACGGGGAGTAGGATAATGAAGAGTGACTAGGATAAGGGACTAACAATGAGATGGGATACTAAGAAAAGGGTCTAGGAGGAGTAAGCGGGACTTACATGTGGAAAAGGGACTAGGAAAAGGGACTCAGAAGAGGGGCAAGGACAAGGAAGAGGAAATGGGGTGAGGACAAGCAATAGGAAGAGGAACTGGTATTAGGAAGAGAGACCAAGACAAAGAAGATGAAAATAAAGAGAACTTGGATGAGGAAGAGGGTTGAGGAATATGCACTAGGACAAGGAAGGAGGACCAGGGCTGTGATTTAGACTCCCTGAATTACAAGGCCCTGCAGTTTTCTTGTGTTTCCTCCCACCTGTGCAGGGACATGCTGACACAAGAAAGCATAGTAGGCAGCAGAAGGTGGGACCAGGATGAGTAAGAAGGCTAGGACGAAGGACTAGAAAGAGGAAGAGGGGCTATAATGCAAGGGTGGACTAGGATGTGATGAAGGATTATGGTGAAGAAGGGGGACAAGGATGAGGTATTGGGACAATGAAGAGGGATGAGCAAGAAGTTCTACGAGAAAGAGGAACTAGTATGCAAAAGAGACGCTAAGGCAAGTGGCTGAGACAAGAAGAAGTGTTGAGGAAGAGGGACTAGAAATAGGCGAAGAGAGGGACATGAGGAAGAGGGTCTAGGATGCAGGAGATGGGCAAGGTTGACAGAATAGGATGAGAGAGAAGGACTAGAATAAGGAAGAAGTATTAGGATGAGGATGATGTACCAAAAAGAGGAGGAGGGAAAAAGATGAGGCACGAGGTCTTGAAAGAGGGATATGCCGGTCAAGTGGACTAGGATGAGAAAAAGGAAGCCGGTCAAGTGGCACAGCGAGTAGAGCGCTCGCTTTGACACCCGTGCAGAGCCTGTTAACGCAGGTTCGAATCCCGGCGGGGCCAAACTCAGCCTTTCATCCTTCCGAGGTCGATAAATGAGCACCACACACCGTGGGTAATAATAAGCAGCGCTCGGATACCTGAGGGTTTGTAGCGCTATATAAAAGCCTAATTATTATGGAGTAGGAAGAGGGACTAGGAAGAGTAAGAGGGATACAGGATGAGGATGAGGATTATGGACTACAATAATGATGAGGAATGAGCATGCCGAATAGGAACTGGGGAAAGAGGCTGGGACAAGGAAGAGTGATGAGGAAGAGGACCTAGGATGTGGATGGGGGACAAGGAGAAGGGCCCAGGAGGGGAGAGGTGGACTAGAATGGGCAGGAGTTATTAGGACGAGGTACTAAGATGAGGAAGAGCGGCAAGGAACCAGGGCAAGGTCCAAGAGTGAGGAAGAGGAAGAAGGTCTAGGATATGGATGTGGGATGGGAGGATGGGACACGGGACTAGAATGAAAAACAAGGTCTAGGATGAGGGACTAGAAAGAGGGACTAGTATGAGTAAGAGGAAGCAGGACTAAGATGATGAAGAGCAATTAGGAAGAGGAAGATAGACTAGGACAAGGGACTATTAACAGGAAGAGGGACATTCATGACCAAGAGGCACTACGACGAGAAGCTAGAACTAAGAAAAGGAATGAGGACGTGAAAGTAAGATGAGGAAGAGGAACTAGAGCAAGGAAGGAGAACTAGAAAGAGGTACCAGCACAAGGACGGTAAAGAGGTTCCATGTGTCTCTGCAGAGACATGTTGACAAAAGAAAGCACATCAAGCGGCAAGAAGGGGGACCGGGATGAGGTAGCGTGCTAAGACGAAGGACTAGAAAAAGGAAGAGGGACTAGCATGAAGAAGGTGGACTAGGATGTAAAGAGGGATTATGATGAGGGAGAGTGACAAGGATTCCGAATTGGGGTGAGAAAGAAGGACACTAGGGCAAGGGCCTGGGACAAGAATAAGTGATGAGAAAGAAGTACTATAAATAGTATAAAACAGCGAAATGATGAAGATGAATTTCTCGTGGCTGTGCTGAGACATGCTTACCGAATAAAGCATGGTAATCCGCAGCAAGGCGGAATAGGATGTCGAAGAAAGACTAAGACGAATGTCTAGCAATAGAAATAGGTCCACATATAAGTAAGAGGAAAATAGACATGGGCCAAAGCCAAGGAAGGTTAAGAGGGATTAGGACTGTGACAACCATTGTTGAATTACATCGCTGTGCAGTTTTCTTTTGTTTACTTCTGCCTGCCCAGAGACCCACTGGCAGAAGAAAACATTGTGAGTGTCAGGACACTAAAAATAACAATCTGCCATACTGCCAATTAATGTCCATAGCATGTCCCCTTGCCATGCCAACCACATGTTCTTATCTTCGATAGCTGTCCCTTCACAACCCCTTCAAACATGGCAAATCCAAAATAGCATTTCGCACTACCCGCTCCAGGATTTAAGTACTGTCTACAAATGAATATGCTAGTATTGTACGTGAATGATCAGATGTGTATTTTTGTCGGGAGAGTATACCTCACGAGTTTCTTTTAAAGTTGCTTTGTATCGTTGCTGCTATGATAAAACTTTAAAAATGGAAACGCATGCTATCTTCGTGTTCCCGTTGTTTATAACATTATGACTTTCCAAGGAATCACAATAAATATCGTATCTGTAATACATTTTAATGTATTCCTCAATTAGCAACAGTCTTTTTCATAACAATGTGTTCAGCAAGGTGGCTCTTTACATATGATAGTGATGATCAACATGGACGTACTGGGATATAAATTGGCATATTAATTCCAAAACAGTGATCTGGCAAATCAGAATTCATGACTTTTTACCATTTGAGTGCAAAGTGTTGAAAATTGTGCATTATTAAGCGTAGTGGGTATGTAACGTTTGGTCAAACCTGCCTACGGCACAATGTAATGATTCATGAAACAGTCCCAGAAAAGCAAACGGAAACGGCCCAGACTGACAACACTTTAACATTGCCTTGATGCACAGCCTGCATGCCCATTGAATACTATTTCTTTCTTTATAAGGATAAACATGAGAAGAATGTCCATTAGCGTCTTCGCCTCTTACCGAATTCATCGTTGCATATAGGCAGTCCATGGGTTCTAAGCATCCATTTTATAACATAGGGAGCACTAACACCTCGTCGATGGCTGGGCCTTCCTCCTCGTCCAGTTCCTCTGTGGCATGGAGGGGATCTTTCCTCTCTTCCGGAGACAGCAGGCTTGTCAAGAAGGATGGGTTAATCACAGCTTCCACCTGCAATGCAAGGAAAGAGGAGAAATGTCAGGAAGCACCAGAGTCCTGTAAACTCTGAATTGAATTGTACTAGTAACACTGTGTGTTCTTCAGTACTGGCATAGCAGGGGTTGTTGAATGACAAGACGAAGCTGCTTTGACATAGCTTTGTGCAGCTCCCAGTAGTGAAATATCAGCGTCTGCTGTCATTCGAGATCTAGAAAATAAAGTGGCAAAGCTGTACATCGCAAAGTACCGAAATATCAAGGGATGTTCAGGTGAGCAATAGATATACTGACAGCTGTGTGCAGCTCTCAATAACAGAACAGCAGGGGGCGTTGTGCTGACTGTCAGAAATTAGGTGCATTGATAAAGCATCGTTAGGGTCATATAGTTAGAATAGAAAAGGTCAATATAAGGATATGATGTGATGTTGAGGCTATACTGGTTAGGGGTATTAAGATAGAGCGGTGTATATTCACCTCATGGCCCACAGACTGCATTGACGTACGATTCTTGACATTGACATTTGTAATATCACCCAACACACAAATGCACCTTTTTCAACAATGTGAGCCCCTTTGTCTCAGCAAGCAGCCTCTAACAAATTGATTTCTGTTTCTCCATTGATCATTGACCCAAAGAGTATCTAACATCACCTCTGTACACTCTTCATGGTGTGCTGTTAGGTGCAAACTGCATCGTCTACATGCAATGTTTTCATGATGTGCCTGGCTGTGCTAAAGCTTGTGTATGCTTCTACAGGCTTCATAGACACAGCGCTGGTACTGAAGTGGTACTCGCCTATGAAAATTGAGCTACCAATTGAGCTACCATTTTACTAAGAATCTCGCTTCCTCCCATGCTTTTTTTTTTTTTAAATAGCAGTGTTTCGTAATGTATACTGTTTCTCTTAGCACACACTTTAGAACACGTGCTACAGCAACTTAGGCCTCAGCCATTTCATCTCGATCACTAATGCCCTGCCTCTACCATTCACTGGAAGGGATCCCTCTATTTTATCTATCTGAAAAAAACATTAACTTTACATGCAACCTCAAAAAAATGATAAGAGTGCTAACGCTGGCAGGGGGATTTGATCTTTGACCACCAGGCTCCAGTTGAGTGAGGGTTTCCTAGTTATGTGTATTATCTACAAGCCTACCAACACAAGTCTATACACCTATGTGCTTGAAAGTACTTTTATGTCACACACTTTAACACCATACTGTAGGTAAACAACCTCAACTACCTCAATAGCGTGTTCTTTTAGGCTGCAGGAGCTGACTGCACCAAATAACATTAGATTTAGATAGAAACACACATAATGAAATACTCTTTGCCATAAATATATATATATATATATATATATATATATATATATATATATATATATATATATATGTGTCTGTGGTTCAGGTGTATAATGAACACACTCACCAGAATGAATGTGTCACAAAAACAATAAAACATAAATAAATAAATAACAGCAAATACAAACAAAATACAGTACGCTCAGTGAGTTTCTGAACATACAATAACAAAATAATATTAGTTCAGTCGCTCGAAACCTGGTGCCTAGTTGATTGAGGGGGTTTATCCAATTGATGGAGGGGTTTACCAGGGTCAAAGCATGGTGTCCTATCAATTGCGTGTAACTGTGTTGAACATTGGATCCACCAAAGTTAGGGGGAGAACAAGTGCCTAAATAACTTTGTGCACACCGCTCCCCCTCCCAGTGCGTCCTTGTGTGATTTGGGCAGAGCATGCAGGTGCGTCCACTTCAACCCCCTTTGAATGATATCTCTCAGGGATACATTGGAGCCCAAATAGTGAAGAATTGTGTTGGAGAAATGTAATTTTCAGTTGATCAAAAAGTCAAAATATACAGATATCACTCTCAAGTAGTATAATACACCCTTTAAATGTTAACATCAATAGCTCAGTCACTCACAGTACCTTGGACACAAACATTTGGTTCTCACACAGATGTTGTATGTAGTGCAGGAGATCCTGATCCAGGCCCTCCTGCCTCTGCTCTTCAGACTCGGCATTGGCTTCCTTTTGCCCGGGTTCATCGCTATGACTTCTTAGAGCCTCCATTACCTCCATGTACTGCTCCAGGGCATCTGACGGGACCTCTTTGGCTGTAGGAGTTGCTACGGTCTTTGCTGGCCTTCGCTGCCTCCTCTTGGGCTGAGCAGCCTTGCAGGCTGATTTCTTGGGAAAGTACACTGCACAGAAACGTAAAAAGTAGGGCCAATGTACATTGGTGTACAAATGTAGGAGGGGAATGTGGGATCAGAATACATGTGAATATAGAGTTATGGTGCAGTCAGCCCACATGATTGTGTAAGGGTGGGTCAATGTGCATAGGTGTACAGGGTATATTCACAGTACGTTGATGTACATAGCGACGTTCAGAGTACATGGGTGTACAGGGTACGTTTACATAGGGCGATTCAGAGTACATGACTATACAGGAATATGGTCACAGTACATGGATGTACATTGAGACATGACATGATTGGTCTAGATGATATTCAGAGTACGTAGGTGTACATGTATGGCCAAAGTGGTCACTGGGGACATTCATAGTACATGGATGCACAGGAGACGGTTCACAATAAATGTGTGTAGATAGCCATGGACATAGTACAAGTTGTACAAAGGCATGTTCAGAGTACAAAGGTGTACAAGAGGATGTTCAGAGTACATAGGACAACAGTGAAAGAGTCACTCTACTTCGATGTTAATGTATATTTTGCGTAGGTTTTTATAAAGCTTGAATGCAGCTCATGATAGCAATATAGATCTGTACATATCAAGATAAGATCAAATAAAGATGTATATATATATATACAAGGTGAAGTTGTGAGATTCATCATACATAGTTGCATGAAATTATCAGATGGCATTTACATAATAAATAATACAAGAAACAATATTACAAATGCCATAAATAAGATGAGCCTGCTTTGTGGAGCTATATGCAGCGTGTACATTTTATCTAGGAGCCAGTTTAATCTATGCGAGCTGTTAAAGACAGAATTTAAGATTCATAAGTATTCATACTATATTGTGAAATACATACCTTATACACAGAGATGTGTGACGGGATGGCCTGTCGTAAATAACCACGCTCACTCTAAGGGTAAGTCCAAGGGTGTTTATTGACTTCACAACAGACCAATTGACTGCCAGTTTCAAAATTAGATCTTTCAGGCCTACCAGGTTCTTTAGGGATGTTGGCCCAAGGGCCGTCCCACTCTATCTGTCTCCCGCCGAGTTACCCCCTCCCTAGCCCAGTGTCCATAGCAGGGATGTTAGTGGCTAAAGATCAGTGCCACCTAGTATCTACTCGCTTTCTGGAGCTATGGGGGACGTCCTTAAGACAATGGCTGACTAACTGCATGGGGTTTTTCTATTCTTTCGCTAACCTATCCCGATTAGTACTATATGGAGTTAGGGAAGGTGCCTTCTTTCACCCGATGTCACCATCTCTTCTTCCACGTGCATTCTTGCCAGAACCTTCACTACACTGGGTTCCTAAATTCTCCTACTGCACTGCTGCCCCTATGGTCTCTCACTCCGCCTTTCCACCTCCACCCTTTAATTTCCGTTTCCGAATGTATTTCGATCCAGCACAGATCATAAAAGTCACATACAAAAATGTACATTATAAATCACAATTTAAATCACAATGAATATTAAATATCATTAATAAAAGTTGATAAAATACAACATCTGCGTTGTGTTGTAACACTTCAAATAACTGATACAATTATAGAAAAATATATATAAAACAGTCAACTAGACTTCAGGTAGTAAGAGCTTTTTCATAACTGGGGGTAACATGTTTGGATCTCACTGTCCAAGCATGGAGTAGACAGTTCCCCATGCAATGGGTTGTTATTTCACTATACCACGCCAAATATATTGAGCGCCTCATTAACCCGTCTGACATGAAACTGTTTAAAACATGGAAACAAATATTTTGTTCTAATAGGTGAATATTCTGAACAAAACAAGATAAAAGGCACTAAGCTTTCAGTTTCATTTGGACAGAAAGGACAGGCTGCTGAGTTGCTCGGGTTCCAGTTATGCTTTAAACTAGCTACGGGAAGAATGCGGATATGCAGCGTCATATAAAGAGATTTCATTGGTTTCAGATGCATTCTGTCCAGATAACATTCAAAGCCAGGATATTATTTCCTGGACAGGCAAGAGATTAAGCTAGCTGAACGTAAAGTTTTGCTCAGTTTCTCTCTCCCACTTGCTTTTATAGGCCTTTTTAAATAGCATTTTATAGTTTCCTGGGATTGCTCTGCCTGGGACAAATAACTCTCCATCCCCAAGGCAATCAACTCATTTCTAATAGCTGATAGCCAGGGTAAGTTGGTTCCTCCCAACTGGAATACAACATCCCTAACAGTTCTTCTATAATGACCCAAATTGCCATTTGTCCAGAGTCTAGCCCAGAGAAACACTGGCCTCATTTAAATTATGAAGCTGATGCTCTGCAGGCCCAATCCCCAAAAGACTGGTGCATTAGGTGCATTTATGGGTAGGCCCAGGGGTGTTTTAAGACATTTCTGTTTCACAACCTGGAGCATAGCTGAATTACAGATACCCCACAGTTCAGCTCCAGAGGG
This sequence comes from Ambystoma mexicanum, assembly GCF_040938575.1. Taxonomy (NCBI): domain Eukaryota; kingdom Metazoa; phylum Chordata; class Amphibia; order Caudata; family Ambystomatidae; genus Ambystoma; species Ambystoma mexicanum. The sequence continues at coordinate 282,753,902 of NC_090938.1, read as the reverse complement.
GGTGGCCTGCCTGGCTTTACTCTTGTAAATCTGCAAGATGACACTTACCGGACACGCCCCATGAGCCGGAATGAATCTGGGTATAGCCCTACAGTGCCAAGTGAACTTTAATTCTGCCCGATTTACCTGGTCTTTCCGTGCGCAGTTGGCTGCCAGCTCGTAACCTGCTCAATAACCCCACCTCTCAAGCTAATTGTGAGCCATGGTGTTTTCTTTACCGTTTCTGCTAAACACCGTTGACTGCGTTTTTTGAACATTTATTGAGAATCTGCTTTTCTCGCAAAAACTCTAAAAAATTGCCAATTGCCTCCGTAGGACCTTCTGGGTCAAAGAGAGGAGGACTGCATAGTCAGCAATAGAAGGATTTGAATTTGCTCATCTCCCAGCGAAAGGGCGTCAGTATACTCAGCCACCAATAAGTCAATTACCCTGTGTATAAAAAGGCAAAACAAACTAGGTGCAAGAACACAGCCCTGTTTGACACCAACATCAATTTTAACTCTCGTGGCTAACCCATCCAACCCATGCCTAATTTCTGCCCCCTTGTTGGTGTAGAGCAATTGATTTGCTCTTAGGATACCTGATGGCACAGCAAGTTTAATCCATGCATTCCACAGTCCTGCTCTGGGTATGCTATCGAAACGCTGTCCTTAAATCAACTTAGACTGCGTAAATCTTCATGGTCCGCAGCACAACATATTTTTCCAAAATCAAATAAAGTCCTAAGACTTGGTCCACTGTGCTGATATTGTGCTGAATACCTGCCTTAAGGTGGTGCAATGCCCCCACCGCCTGACTCCATGCACCGTGAAATACTATAATATCATTTCATATCATGCGTCCAAGTGTCCCAGCACCGCCTTGACAAACACCTTGCCCCCTGCATCAAGGAGGGAGATAGGCTGATAGTTAGCTGGGCAACGCCCCTATCTCCCTTCTTGTATATGGGACAAGTATTGCTTGGGTACAAGAATAGGGGACTCTATTAGCTTCCAACAAGACATTAAAAGGTTTTACGAGATAGAGGAGCCATATAACCACCTCCTGTCGGTACCAGAGACAATGTCTGGCCCAGGCTCTTTCCCCAGCTTTTGCGACATGAGACCCACCTCAATGTCACACATGGTTAAGACCAGAGATACATTGCCCCCCCTCCTTAGGCCTATCAGAAAAGGCCCCAATTTTCATACTGGAAGCCAGGTTATCTGCCTTATAGAGGTTTTCAAAGTGGGCCATCTCGGCTGCCTCTGGATGCTGTTCTGAATTAAATTTCGATCAGTACTCCTCCTGACCCCCAGTCATTGCCAAAAGCCCCTAGAATCACCCATCTTAGAGTGCTCCACCTTCTTTGTTTAAAGCAATAAGCGATATAAGGCCCTGGATTCAACCAGGGCTAATGTGCCCCGTCCCCCTTTACCCATTGGCATGCTCTATCAGTGTATTTTTGGCAGCTCGACATTCCCCATCATACCATGGGGTATTGCATGCTACCCTGCTGCCAATGATGGACCAAGGCCTGCTCAGCCCAACTCCCATGGTACTAACGATCATTTCATGCACTTTTAGTTAGTGGTCTCCATTATCAGCCTCACTAAGACAAAAAATCTCAAGTTGGACTGTATGCTTGCATATATGCCTCATACATGTCAGCATTCCGACGCACCTGGGAGGGAGATTTCTTCAGAGAAATCGGGATACAACAATTTCCCTATAGGAATGCATTGGGGAAATAATTATTTTAGGCGAGAGAACATGAAAAATAGTCACTCGCCTAAATCAGGAGGGTTGGCATGTCTCGGGAGGATAGCGCAGGGGCAACGTGCTCGCCTTGGAAGCAAGACGACACAGAGCAACACAGGTTCGATATCCAGGTCAGCGCTTAGAAACCTCTGGGTACTAAGCGCGGTATCAATAACCAATCATATCATATCATGTTTGATGCCTGGTAAATTGGTCTCTAGATCTACTGAGTGCCACTTGATGTCACATCCAGCTCCACCCTTTTTAGTTTTGGCTATTAGGTGGCGCTAAAAGCACTACCTATAAAGCCGCAACTATTTTCATTAAAATAAGAGAATTAACATGAGAGCGTGAATCAGGGGCTTTGGATGCAGGTTTGTTGTAATGCTTTTCAATGCAGGTTGGCATATGAGGATGGATACATGGTAGGTATTTGACAGTGTCACACCCATTTAAAGCCCATTGCTAAGTGAAATGTATAGGCATTTCCTCCCATTTCCAACCATTTCCTTCCAGCCACACCTCCTTTGCATTCTTTGGCTGAATTTGTACTGTGTGATGGATTTGTCAGCCATTATTACTTCCAAAAAGGCGGCTGTCATCTGTTAATATTATTTTTGACTTGATTGAGGCTTTAAAATATATTTACTGCAGCTTTCAAGCTATGTTACGCATTGTACTGTATTCTGTATTTAAAATAAACAAGGTACTGTACTAATTACATTTTGGTTTAAAATGGTTCTGACAAGGTCCATTTACTGATCTGTGAGGGTTGGTCTAGTGCCTTCATATGTAAGCAATAGCTGATTGGCTGCCCAGTTTGTTAGTGATGTCACTATTAGGTGATTGGCTCTGAGAATGTGCTTTTATTTCCCAACGCATCCATTTTGTTTCACCGATTCCTGGTTAGCAGCCCAAGCAGGGCTCTGGGGCCAGTGTTGCCATGTCCGCTTATAATAAGTGACTTTGGGCTTGTTTTTCATCATAGTTGCTTATTTTTGTTTTCTGGTCTATTGTCGCGAGTTTTGTCTGCTTATAGTGTTAATTGGCCTTTATTGTTGCCTTTGTTTCCTGATAAGCACAACAATAAAAACAGTTAAGTTGCCCCTAAAGCGAAGACCAGACCCACAAACCCCCCCCCATCCATCAGAATGGAGCACACAAAACTGCTAATGATGGGCATTGGTCACTGAATGCTTTACTGTGTGCATTCTGACGGGAGGGGAGGTGCACTGGGGTGTGGGTAGTGGGTGTGCTTTGCCTCTGCAGGTGTGCGTGTGTCAGTGGATTGGAGGGATAAGGAAAGGTCCTGGGGAATACAGAGAGATGGGTCTTTGGGCACGGCAGCTGCAGTCTCATAGTTGGGGGCAGTGCTTTAAGTGGGCCTGTCTCCAAAATGTGGAGCTCAGGTGGGGGCCCCCTTGGCCCTGCCACAGCAACGACCATGGCCCCAACCTGGACAGGTCATTTGCCTGCCACAATAATGAAGATCGGGCGGAACAGATGTGACTGGCACTTCTGCAGGAAACGCAAACAGTAACTTTCTCTGGTGACCCCGTGCAAGGGGTCACCGGAGGAAGTTACAGTCCTCAGCCACGACCCAGTTTATTTATTTATTCATGCAATGTTTGTCGGATACATGGACCCGGATTATTTATTTATGCAATGTTTGACAAGTACCTGTATCCGACAAACATCGCATAAATAAATACATATACAGGTATCCGACAACCATTGCATGAAAAAATAAATACCCCTGTTAACATTGAAGCTATCCCACACGATGCAGCCACCCAACTGCTTCAGAGGGAAGTTGCAGGTGCTGTGCCTGGTATGGTTCAAGTAAAAGAAAACCTTGCTTCTGGCGAACAGAAATCAGCAGGTTTTAAGAATGAGGTTGCAGGACAATCCCTGGATTTAAACCAGGATTTTCCCTCAGATGATCTGCTCTTTCACCATTAGCTCGAGTCATTGCTCTTCTTAATGATTCTTCTACAGTACTCCTCTGCGTGAGCTCAGATCGCATTGAAGGATAACATTGCTGTTGCTAGTTTAGGTGCACAGATGCCTGATACGGTATGCTCCCATGTACATGTTCGATCATCCTGTGTATACACGTATTGAGCAGGGTCGGACTGGGCCATAAAATTGTCTCAGGCACCAATGTAAAAGTGGTCCATAGTTGTAAATGGCAATTCGTTCCTTTTCTGACACTGTTTGAATAGTACCCAAGGGGGAGGTTTTTTTTAATAAAATGGGATGGAAATTGTGCATTTTAAAGAATATTTACTCAGCAACACTGGTCAAAACTATTATTCGCATGGTGAAGTAACTCATCAAACTGGCCCACATGGGTCATAAAAGTGGCCAACATTTTGTATTTTTGGTTCGTCCATGAGCCTATTGCCCTAAAGGCCAGGCTAAACCTGTATGTGGATGAGTGTTTGTTTTAGAAAAAGGAGGTTCGGAGTGGTTTATGAATCTTTTGCCTTTAATTGCGGGGTGGGTAACACAGCGTGGCTGCAGTCTGAAAGGCAAAGCTGCGATTAAGGTGGCTCTCAGCCCCAACAGCCCAGGGAGGCAAGTGGGCAAGCGGCTCTGAAAGACTGAGCTGGGAGTAACTCAGGCTGATGTAGAAGCCCAGATACTGAAACTATGCACCTGATAATGAGATAATTGGGGATCACAGACATGACATGTCCTCTTGTTCTGTCACAAGATCTCCTGTCCCCACAATGCCAGATAAGGGGTACGGCCAGCCCATATATGCCCAGTATTGCTTAAATTGCAGCCTCTATGGCCCGTGCCATTGTTTTCCCGGGCCATACATGCTCCAGTGGATATCTTGTGTTCTTTGCTGGTTGTATATACTGCATCCTCTGCCATATTCATGGTCTCTTGGTTTGCCTAGTCCTCATTGCCTGCAGCCTAAGTGGGACTGGGGCATAAAATTGTCTTGGGAACCAAATAAAAAGTGGCCCACCATTGCAAATGGCAATTCATTCCTTGTGTGACGGACAGTTTGAATAATACCAAAGTGGGGGAGGGGCTGATAAAATGTGATGCAAATTCTGCATTTTAAAGAACATTTATTCAGTAGGACTGATCAAAACTACTATCCGCATGCTGAGGTAACTGATCAAACGAACCACGCATGCTACATACATTTAGAGATCCGTTAAGTGTTTTAGATGACAGCATTAATTTCACACGTCTTAATGCCTTTTAGGCAGAATCACCTGCAGTACCTTTTGGGAACACTATAGGTAATTAGGACTACAAGTGTAAGCACAATTTCAGCTTTGGTACAAGCCTGTACTACACACTAAAGTGGAAGTGATGGCTGAGCAGCCAGACTTATCTCAAGAGTTTTAAGTGAGCAGTGGAACAAGTTACACAAAGGACCCACCAATACAGTAATTCAAGTAAACACTTACTCAAGGTTTCTTAGTAAAAGAATATACATTTATTTACTCAATAATTTGTTAAACCTTAAACAAGCACAAGCAGCTCAATATCCCACACTAATATACCACAAAAATCCAACCGGTAAGTAATTGAACAAGTTTAGCTAAAAAATGAAGTGTGAGCAAAACGGCACTTCAGATACTTAAGAAGGGAGGAAAAATGCAAGGTTATAAGAATAGACAGCGCAAATACATTCATAGACAGGGCAAAGGGTTTCAGTTAAATACAACCAGCAATTCTTCTCAATAGGCCTGGGCCAAAGTCAATGGTTGAGAGTCTCTTGTATAGGATAGCACAGTTCTAGTATGTAACGGTTAAGTCTTTGCCACAGATTTTTAAAGGATTTGGCTAGGCGAAAAGTTTGACAAATGTTTAGGAAAGGACAAGCCTTCATAGTTGAGGAAAGTTTCACGCACTTTCTCGATGGCCGAAAAGATTTCCAGACCGCGTTTGCACAGTACCTTTTAAATGAAGAAAGCTTTAGTTGAGGCAGTTGTTCCTGGCAGTTCAAGCAGATCTTGCTGTTCCGGAGCTTCAGTTGTGGGGACAAGAAGGAGGACGTCGGAAGGTTCCTGCACTGCCCAGGGAAGAGGCCAAAAGCTGTAGCAAGACGTCGGTTTAAGGTGTGAGTGCCTTAAAGTGCCCCTCGTTTCCATTCCTCTGGCTATCCGGTTTTCAACAGCACTCTGAAGAAAATTTGACCAGAATAGGACGGTGTCCAGGTGGCTTGCGAGTTGGTTGTACCCACCAAACTCAAGAGAAGAAGTTAACCTTGAAGAGCTTCTCTGTCGCTGGAGTTTCAGGCAATTTGGACCTGCAGCAGGGCTTCACCAGTCATCCAGGAGTTGCAGCAGTCCTCTTCCTTCCTCTCCTCTTCAGTTCTTTCATTCCAGTGGTTGACTCTGCTTTCCAAGTCCCAGACACCTGCTTTTAAACAGTTTTCCCCCCATTCATTCAGCCTGGCTGTCACTCACACAGCAGGGTGACTGTCCTTGCCGGACAGCCAGACGGCCAATCACACCAGAGTGCATTCAGGTCTCCTAGGAGACTAAGCACAGGGAGTTTCGGGCACCCCCCTCACATCCTGTACACCCCAGACACTCTGGCACCAGAGAAGGGATTCAGTACAGAAACCCGCCAAAGGGCACGAACAAAGCGACCAAATCTGGTTTGGCTCGCAGAGACAAACACAAGAAGGACTTTTCCTAAAAGAAATGGTGAAAAAAGGTGAAAAAAGGTGACCGGAGTCTGTTTTTACAGATAGGTCTAGGGCGCCATATTGAAAAACATGGCTACCCCTGATTTTGAGCGACCGATGTTAACGGTCGCGAAAAATCACAGTAGCTGATCTAAACCACTGCCACCAGCCATTTAAAATAGGAAAAGGTAACATTTTATTGTTACATGAGGGTTTTGACTCAGGGGAAGCTAAGCAACCACTCCAGCACTCCATAGTAAGATAGGGTGTGCTGGGTCAATACATTTAAAGAGACTAGTAACGTCAATTTAACTTTACATGCCCTGGGAGACAGTAGTCAGTCCCAGGAAAGGTATTTAAACCTTGGGGAGTCTAAAAGACACCGTGTGCCACTGCACTGAACGTGCTGTGTGACACACATAAAAATATGATGCCATGGAGGTTGTTTTAAAAACTCCATTACCAAAGAACACAAAAGTAAAACACACACAAAATACATGGAAGAGTGGGGAAAAACAGGCTCACACTCTTCCCAGGTAAAAAATCAAATCCTACAAATCCAGCAAAGTTGCTGGGGGTCTTAAAAGGTAAGGGAAATTAGCACATTTGGAGAATTCTCCCTAACACTCGTCCCCCCAGAGTAAGGGACAGGAGGATTTAATCCACTCCTGGATGAATCTCCTTACTCCAGTTGGTCAAACATCCTGGAGAGACCATCAGCATTTTGGTGGTGACACCCTGACCTGTGTTCAATGGTCAAATCAAACCCTTGTAGGCTGATTGACCATCTCAGTAGTTTTGGGTTTTCCCCCGTCATTTGCATCAACCATCTCAAGGGTTGGTGGTCAGTTTGAATCACAAAAGTAGATCCATACAAGTATGGTCTAAACTTCTTCAATGACCTCACAATAGCAAAGCATTCATGTTCAATTGTTGTCCACTTTGTTTCTGGTTCCTTCAGCTTCCTGCTGATGAAGCAAATGGGGTGCTCCCTACATTTCTCATCCAGTTCACTAAGGACTGCACCTATACCTGTATTTGAAGCATCTGTCTGCACAATGAAGGTTTGGTTATAGTCAGGAGCTCTTAGGACTGGAGCTTGACAAAGGGCTTTCTTTAGGCCTTCAAGTGCTTGAGTGCACTGCTCATTCCACCAGACCTTTTTAGGAAATTTGGGAGAGGAGACCACATTCAAGGGACAAGCTATGGTCCCATAGTTCTCTATGAAGTTCCTATAGTAACTAGTGAGGCCTAGGAAGGCTCTCACTAAGGTTTGAGTAGTAGGGGTGTCCCAGCTTTGTACAGCTTGTACTTTGCTAGGCAATGGCCTGATTTCACCTCCTCCTACCTCACGTCCAAGGTAGACCACTTTACTCTGACCAATTCAACATTTACTAGCCTTTATGGTCAGATGGGCCTGCTCAAGAGCCTGCAAAACATATTCTATGCGGTCAACATGTTCTTTCCAAGTGGGGTGAACACTGCAATGTATGCCATGCAGAAGTCCTCCATCCCATTCAGAACTTGATTAACCATCCTTTAGAATGTAGCAGGTGCATTCTTTAGTCCAAAAGGCATTACCTTAAACTGGTAGAGGCCTGCTGGGGTGGAGAATGCAGTTTTCTCCTTGGCATGGTCTGTCAGTGCTATTTGCCAATAGCCTGAAGTGAGGTCAAATGTACTGAGGTACTTGGCTGAACAAAGTTTATCCACCAGTTCATCTGTCCTTGGTAAAGGGTGGGCATCCGTCTTGGTGACTGCATTAAGAGCTCTATACTTGTCATGACTCGAGGACTGTGGCGGCTGTGGAAGTCATGGAAGGGACGCTAATGGCTGACGCAGCAACAACGGTGACGGTCTAGTCTTCCTTGTTGTTGTTGCGCGTAATCACGCCGGCCGTACTTGTAATCCTCCTTGACGGCAGGCTGACGCGTTGAACCCTCGCTTCCCCTGGGTCCTAACGCTGTTCCCGCCGTCTCTGTTTTTTCCCATAGGCTTGGCGTTTTTCCCTTCTCCCCGGCTGTTGCTCCCCGTTCCGCTTCCTCTTTTCTCCCGCTCCTGCTTGCGCTTGCTTCCTGCTTGTGAGTGATTTTTCCCTCTTTGCCCGCCTTACCTCTGCTTCCTTGCTTTCTTCCTTGCTGCCCAACCTCCACGAAACCATCGGTTTCATCGTATCAATCAGCTGGCTACTACCTGCACCTTTGGCCACCCTCACTTCTCCGGAGCTACTATAATCATTGCATTCAAGCTGCACCAGGGTGTTTTAGCTTGGCTTTTCCCTGGTATTGGGGTTTGCTCCCTGGGGGGCACCTCTGCCAAGCTACTGGCCTATTGGCAAGGTGGCCTCCAGACGAGCTCGCTCTAAGAGTTGCATAAAAAAGCCAGAAGCCGCCTGGAGAGAAAGAAGGACCATTTCTCCGGAAGATTCATTGGAAGATCTTCATACAGGTGAGGAGGAGGAGGAGGAGGAGGAGGAGGAGGAGAAGGGATTTTTGTGCACAGAGCTGGGGGTCCCTTCTGGCAGTCCCCGAGAATCTTCAGTGTCTCCTGAGAATACTCCACACATAATCTCAGCTCCTTGGATCCTGCCTTTGGTACTAGAACAACTGGACTAGACCATGGACTGGTAGAGGGCTCTATTACCCAGAGATCAAGCATCTTGTTGACCTCCTCCTTTATGTGGTATCTGACATGATCTGACATCCTGTAACCTCTGTTTTTGACAGGTAAACAGTCACCAGTTTGAATATCATGCTGGCCCCAAGGGGTCACGCCTGGTGATAGTGAAAACAGGGAGGCAAACTGATTTAACGGAAACCTGCACTCCTCCTGTTGTTCAGGTGTCAAGTTAGAAGATAGATTAACTCCTACTTTCTCATCTAAAGGCTGGCCTCTGAGTAGGTCAGATAGAGGTCCACTCTCCTCCTCCTCTTGGGCTGAAGCTAGAAGCAAAGCTCCTACTTCTGGTGTTGAGACATAAGCCTTTAAACGGTTGGTGTGAAAGACTCTGGGAGCCAGCCTCCTTAGGATTGCTTAACTCCACCAGATAGTTGACCTCTGCAAGTTTACCCACAACCTTGAAGAGTCCTATCCACTTGTCCTGTAAGGCCCTCTGCCTTGTAGGTACCATAACTAAAACGTGCTGGTCATGAGTAAACTCAACCATGTTGGCTTTCTGGTCATGCCAATGTTTGACCAGAGCCTGACCTGCTTTTAAGTTATCAGATGCTTTTGCCATCTTGTGTGACATTTTGCTCCGGGGACCTATCACATAGTCAGTGACTCTCACTGGCTTAGGGGAAGGAGCACTCTCCAACCCCTCCTTAATTAGGGCCAAAGGGCCTCTAACTGGATGACCATAAAGAAGTTCAAAGGGACTAAATCCAACTCTCTCCCGAGGGACTTCTCTATATGCAAATAGAAGGCATGGCAGTAGAAGGTCCCACTTTCTTCTAAGGGGTTCTTCTAAAGCACCTATCATGCTCTTCATTGTACGGTTGAACCTCTCTACCAATCCATTTGTCTGAGGATGGTAGGCAGTGAGAACTTGTAAGTTACTACACAGTTTTTCCACATGGCCTGCATGTAATGGGACATAAAATTGGATCCCCTGTCAGAGATAAGTTCCTTAGGAAAACCTACTCTGGTAAAAATACCAAGTAGGGCCTTAGCAACAGCCTGAGCTGGAACAGTCCTCATAGGTATAGCTTCAGGATATCTAGTAGCATGCTCTACTAAAACCAGGATAAACCTGTTTCCTGAAGATGTGGGAGGGTCTAGGGGACCAACAATATCGATTCCTACCCTCTCAAAAGGAACTCCCACCACTGGGAGAGTGACCAAGGGTGCCACATTCTTGGCTACACTCTTGCCAGAGGTTTGGCAAGTGTGACAGCTCCTACAGAACCTATCTACATCAGACCCCAATTTAGGCCAGTAGAAATATAAAGAGAGCATTTTCTTGGTCTTCTTAAAACTTAAGTGACCAGCCAAAGGTATCTCATGGGCTAACTGTAGGAACTGGAGTCTGCTTTCAAGAGGCACTCCAAGTCTTCTTAGTCCCCTGGGATAGACTCAGTCGGTTCACTGTAGAAGAGGCCAACTTCCCAGTACAACCTATGCTTCCCTGGCTCTTGCCCATCCAGCTGAGAAGCTGCCTCTTGGCGAAGACCTTCAAGAGTAGGACACTCTCTTTGACCTCTGCTGAAGTCTGCCCTAAAGGGTCCACCTTCTGCCAGTAAAAACTGCAGCTCAGGATGGTCTGCAGGATCCAGATCTCCAACAGGAGCAAGGTCCTCTTCCAGCTCTGATTCCTCAGAAGCTGATTCAACCACTGTTAAGATGGATTTCTGAACTCTGTCCTGGAGGGCCAGAGGTTCAGAAGGCCAGCCTAGTTTCTTGGAACAGGGTAACCTCTGGACAAGCCAGACCAATCAGGGTAGCGATGAGGGCGGTCAAGACTAGGTCTCAAGAGGGGTGAGGGTGACTGAAAGCCTGCAATGAGCACACAAAGCAAGGACGCTTACAAATTACTCCAGACAGGTGTTATATTCAAAATATAGACACATTTATTACAAGGCCTTTGTAACATCGACCATAGTAAAGAATCACAGTAAAACTTCAATAAACCAACACATCACAAGCAATACAATATATATACAAGACCAAGGGGTCTAAAGTGTTAGAAGCACGAAAGATGCAGACCACCTAGATGGGGAGGAAAACAGGCAGTGCAAGTAATCGTTAGACCCAGTTCGACATCAGAGGCCACCTAACTAGAAGGAAGTCTGAGCCCTACGAAGAGTGGTGCCTTGTGCTCAAAAGTACCTGCACACGCGGGTGCCTACGGGCAAAGGAGAGTCTCTGCAGGGAAATCAGGCAGTTCAGAGAGGTGAACAAAACGATGAACAGTTCCCCGCTACTCAAGCACGGCCTCCACTTGTGGACAGAAGCAGGGCACGAGTGCGGAAAGGGGTTGCTGTTTACGACAGCGATGGAAAGCCACACGCTCCTGCGGGAGGGCGACAGGTTAGGGTATTGACTACTCACCAGTCCCCGATGCAGGCAGACCCAGGCTTCTCAGGTTCCGTTTCGGTACTGGCAGGTTCAGATGCGATCAGCAGGATGTCTCTACACCGTGTAGATTCTGCGACAGCAGGAGTCAGGGTCGAGGGTGTCCCAAATGCAGCGAACACGCACAGGTTTGTTACCACAGCAGGGCAACTCGGCAACCGCAGGTATTCCGGTCCCAAAGCACACGTCTCACTTCAGACTTAGGAATGCCAAGTGTACGAATCGTGTGAGAGTGCCGAGGACACGGGATTAGCAGTAAGCCAGACGGCAGTGACAGAGCAAGGTTCCTGTGTAGGCTGGTCAGTCCACTGGATGGCCGAGGGACGCTTCCGAAGGCTTACGTACAGGATTTGGTGAAGATGCCGAGAATAGTTGTTCCCATTATTCTAAAGGGTCGAAGCGCCAGTACAGGCCTTCTCGTTCGATCAGAGGCAGAGGGGTCTCACAGGACGACAGCAGTGCAGGGTGCCAAACCTTCAGCAGGACACCAGCAATTCCTCGACTCAGCTTCTTAGTTGCAGGATACTTGGCTCCTTATCCTTTGTTCGTGAGAACTCAGGAGATCAACATGGTAGTGGGGTTTTCAGCCTCCTCTTATCCAGAGTTCCCTTCGCGCCAAAACGGAGAGGACCCAATGGGAGATCTGCTCACAAAACACTCACACCATACGTGGACCTATCACGGACCACGGTGGTCCCAGGCATTCAGGACACTCTAGACTCTCCAGCACCCAGGATGTGTATTGGGACCAGACATCCTAGCCCACATCCTGGAGGCACACACAAGGCATGCAGAAGCCCGCGAAAGCGTTGTGTTTTGCGGGAAAGTGCATGACCAAATAAGGACTGCCCCGGGTCGGCTCGACCTGGGGAAAGGTGAAGGGGCAAGACGGTCAGCAGACAAGACAAAGAACCTCGTGGCATGGGCATTTTGGAGGCCAGGCTACCCATTTGGGCCAAACGTGGGAAGCGCAGTTAACATGGCAAAAAGGGTTCAAAACACAAAGAAACGATAGCTGCCACCAGCCCCGTCCGTGACACACTTGCACATTTCATGATAAGTCCAGGAAGAGTTTCTAGGGCCTTGGGATGACTAGAGACCCAAGAGCGCGGTAATGTAAGTTACGGTGCACTCTTGTTTCATGTTGCTCAAAAGCTGCAACATGAGGAAAGGACTAAGGGAAATTAAGTCTCCCAGTACTGACTGTCTTAAGGGCATGTCAGTTTCACCATAAGAATGGAGCGAAAGCCCAGAGGAGTGCGGGGGAAGGCTACGCTTCTCCGGCAAAGTCTAGATCAGGGTGTAAAACAACAGCAACAAGTTTGGGGGTTGCCACATGGAAGGAAAATTACCTAAAATTATGAAATCTTTCCTAACAACCACACAAGGTTGTTCCACACGCTCAGCCTCAGCTGGTGGAGGGATCGCAGGTGTGATCTTGGACAGTCCTCTCGGGGATGTCCTTGTTGGTAGCACAGGAGTGCTGGCTGGTTTCTTCCTGGAGGTTTTAGGTTGCCCCTTTTCCTCCTCCTTCCTAGAAATTGCACTCAGTAAGTCCTGTTGGCTGGGCGTTATAGTTTCCTTTATAATCTCCTCTGGAGAGCCCCTTAAGGTACTCTCTCTGGCCTTCCTAGTCTGCTCCTGTTTCCTTTTATTGGGAGGCCTGGGGGTGCTTGATACAACTCCAAGAGTCTTTAAGTCATTCCCCAACAGGACTCCCCCAGGTACTTCACTCTGCACACTTACAGGTATCTTGACAGTCATATCATTACACTGGATGTGAGCTGGTAACTGTGGAAGCATTTGGACAGGGCCTCCAGCAGGCTTAGTTAAGATTTTGGGTGCCTTAGCAACATCCTCAACCTTGAAAAATGATTCATCAACTACAGTTATGCTGTCCCCAGTGTCTCGAATGGCAGGGGTCTCCTGACCATTGACAAGAACACTGTCTTTGTAATACTCTTTAGTATTGTCTAGAATAGAGTTGTAAACATCTACATTCTGTTGTTCCCACAGACCCAGGGATACTAAAGAAACACTGGCTGAGACTTTCATGGGTTCCTCAAAGTTTCCACTTGTCATTGGTACTTCATCCACTGGGGAGAAGGCTAAGGAGACAGTGTGGATCCCTGAAGGTTTACCCTTACATCTGGGATCCCCTTTCACATGGTCAGTGTGATGCTGGAAATGCATCGGAGGGACAGGGCCTCTGAATCCTTGTCCTTTACGGCTTTTTATCGTGTGTTCTGTTGTGTTTTCCACGCAAGAGTTCATGGGGAACTCCGGGCGGTGCAGCTCTCTCTTTTGGTTTGGTGTGCAGACCCATAGGATACCCTTATGGCACCCAGGGGTGGGGGTACAACCCTGTGCCCCTTGTGTATATATTTTTGGGCACCTGTGTGGGGCCCACAGAGCAGGGTATGTACTGGTGGCAGCTCCATGCTGAATTTGACAGGTGCTCGGAGTATCCTCCATTTTGGGCATGCCCAGGCCCTGCCATTGGAATCAGTTGATTCCTGATAGGAAACAAGATGGCCCCCATAGCCTCTTGCTTTCTATTGCCTGTTACCTTGTATTCCCAAAGTCCTGGGAAGCCCTGACTCTGTCCCTTCCCCCTGACCGGCTGTTGGGTGGAAGTTCCATATATGGTGTTGTTGTGAAGTCCAGGCCAGACTGGCTGGAGCCTTCCCAGTGACTGTATGTTTTGGGTACACCCTGTGGGTGGGACCTGCGTGAATCGAGTGTGTGACCAATATGCACTTCTTGTTGTGGATGTCTAGTTTCTGGTGTTTGACACAATGACTGAGACAGCCCTGCCTGAAACTGGTATGAATGCAGTGTGGAGTGTTGAATAGCTGGGTACTTGTCCCAATACACTTAACTTGTTGTGAGTGTCTGGAGAGAAGTGAATGGCCTGAATGCTGATTGGCTGCCTACCTGCATGTATGTCCTTCTGACCGATTGGTTGCCTGAGTGTGACCCAGCAGAATGAATGGGAGATCAACTAGTATATCTGGGGGCCTCTCACTGCTAGAATTCGTGTTCAGATGCTGAAGTCCACTACAAAGAGTAACTGGAGTAAAACTGAATCTTAACCTTGAAGCCCTGCTGGAAGAGAAGAATTGCTTTTGCTCTCCTTCACAATCTGAAAGCTGCTGTGTCTCCAAGGACTGACCCAGAGAGGACCTGGTAAGGCGCCCTCTTCCCGAGCTATGAGGGACCATCGTGCACAAGCTGATCTTTGCCAAAGCTCCCTGGTAGACAGACCTACGACAAGCTGCCGACCGGAGACGGGGATTGCCGAGGAATCCCAAAGAGAAGCGCCTGGAGTGTTGTCCGCCACTGTCGACGACCGCCATCACCGTCTGGAGCCGCTGTATTCCCGTTTGCCTAAGAACTTCATTTGATCCACGTATGCTCTTGTCTGCATAGCCGCCCGCTTTATCCTGCTGGAGAAGGCCCGACCGTCGACGTGCCGAGGAGCATCCGCCGGTGGGTTTCCCGCCACCTAAAGACCACAGAGACGCCGATGACTCAATGTCCTTGCTGGGCCACAGTTCTTCATCATCTCTTTGCGGTCCACAACTATCATCACCAAGGTGCCCCGCACGCCTCTTCCTTGCAGGACGCCAACGCTACGTCGTCGACGAGCACCACTAGGAACAAAGCTGCCACTTCACTGCCGTAGTTCACCCTGTTCTCTGTCAGATGTTCGACGACCTGTGACTCCTGCCTTAAAGGGAGCGCACTCAAGAAGGGCCGTTGATTTCCCGTCGACGAACGCTACAATTCAGGTACATTGTGGCTGTAGACATGGGCGTAATTTTAGGGGGAGATTTCCCCCCAACTTTCATGGCACACCATTTTGTCCCCATTCATTTGGCTGGGGCAACATTTCCTCAGATGTCATGTCCCCCCCAACTTTTTCAGCAAAGTTACTCCAATGGCTGTAGAACTATTGTAGAAGGAAATAAGACTCATAGAACAATATATGGACTGGGCTTGTGATACATCCTTGCTTTGCAAGCTGCCCAGGTGGAGGGGTCTCCACATAGAACTGTGTCTAGGTATCGGGGCCAGTATTCTGCTAATTGTTCCAACCAACTGCTTTCCTCCTATTTTCTATTGTTGGCTTCCTTTATTAATTTGATCTGTGCGACATTTAACCAGAGTTCAGTTGATTCACTTTAATGAGATCTGATAATATTTGTGGTACCACTTTAGAACTGTATATATTTACCATTGTTGATTTTCTGTTCACAAAGTGATTTATTGTGATAGTGTACATAACCTTGGATATTAATTATATAAAGACTGTGTTTTAACCAATACAGTGTGTGTACATTCCTTTGTGGGGGCTTGGAGACTACACTGTACTTAAGAACCAGCCTGCATCACCTCCTGAGAAGCTAGGCCTTGATTGCTCGAACATAGCTACCGAATAGAGAATCTTGAGTGGGGTCCTCTGTGCCTCTCCTCTACCATATAGAAAGCAGAAGTACAGACACCCCCCGTCTTTACACTGGTGGCAGCGGTGGGATGCTTATGGTTTTAAGAATCAGTGTATAACCATGCCCCTTACGAAGGATATCTGCACTTTGTTAAATTGTGGTTTAGTTGTGTACAAGATAACTACATTATACGCAATGGAATCTATTGCGAATGGTAAATTGACTCGAATGAGCTTAGAGGCTCTCCAGAGTGCTTGTGAAGCCAGGGAGTTAGACTTTGTGGATAGGTCTAGGGCTGAGCTGATAGCTGCCCTGGTGGACTACCAGACTGATTGTGAAACTCTTGAAGGGGGGGATGCAACCAATGAGGACTCTGCCCGAGGGTTGTCGCTGAATCTGTTTCTGGGAATGCTACCATTCCTGCTGTCTCTGTTCCAAACCCCAGAAATTCCTTGGAGCTTGAGTTATTAAGGATGAAATTGGCCTTTGAATATCGCAAGTTGGAAATAGATGCTGAGCTTAAAAAAGAGGAGTTGGCACAGCAAGTGGAGCTCAAGAATCGGGATCTTGAACTCAAAGATAAGGACCTTGAACTCAAGAACCAGGACACTGAATGTCAGCGAATCCCAGTTATAGAAAGCTTGAGTGGAGACTTCAGCTAAACCAGTTGAGAGTGTCAGGTCCCCAGCAACCGAGTTTATGAAAGATTTGGTTGGTGTGTATGCGGAGGGTTCTGATATCCTCCAATGGATTGAAGCGTTTGAAATGGCTTGTGCAATTCATGATGTTGATAAAAGAGATTGCGCTAAGTGTTTGTTAAGCAGAGTGCCTCAAACTGGATATGACTGTATTCTGAAACTGAGTGTGGAAGAAAGGGGTCAGTATGAGTGCATAAAGTCTGCTTTGATTGCCAAGTTTGGCAAGACACCTACCCAATACCTTAAAAGGTTTAGGGATTTTACGAAAAGAGAGAATGTGTCTTGGATTGACTGGGTGAGTGCTGCGCACATGAACATGATGGGGTGGATTGATGGTTACAAAGTGAAAACGTTTGTTGAATTATCTCACCTTTTGTTTTTTGAGGATTTTTCTGAAGCCTGTTCACCAGAGCTGCATCAGTATGTTGCTGACCAGAACATTTTGGATCCCTTTAAGCTGGCTAGGTTGGCTGACAAGTGGTTCTCCCACTGGGTATCCCCTAAGGACTCCAGTGGGAAGGACAAGGACAAAGAAAAGGAGACCTCTCAGAAAGCTGAGGAGTCCCAGAAGCAATCACAGTCGGGTAAACCAAAACCTTCCTCTCCTAAGACCCAAAAACCTAGTGGGGATAAGTCTGTTGTGGGTGGGAGTAAGAGTAGTGGTCTGCCTGCTGTAAAGCAGGGTCCCAGTGGTTCCAGTACTGTACCCCGCTCTCCTGGCACTTGTTGGGATTTTGGGGCTCTGGATCACCGAAGGGGTGACCCCAAGTGTAAGGGTAAGGCACTTGGAGTCCGGGCTGTCAGCCTGACCTACCCCTACTCCGTACCTGAGGTGGAGGCCACCGTCCTCCCCTCCTCTACTGGGATCACCTTCGGTGCTCCCGTAGAGATTTCCTTAGTGTTCCTTGGGGCCTGGGACCAGTACGCGGAAGTACTGGTGACTATCCCACAGAACACTCATAGGTTTTTGAGAAGTGTCCTCTTGAACGGCCAGCCTTCTACTGGTTTGAGAGACACTGGGGCAAGCATGACAGTGGTGGACAGGACCCTGCTCAAGCCAGAGGACTATGTAGGTGCTCCTCTGAGAACCACCAGGTTAGCTGGTGGGCCTCCCAAATTATCGCCTGCAGCCTTAGTCACACTCATGATTGGAGACAAGACAGCAAAGCTTCCTGTCCTGGTTCAGGACAATGTCCCTGCTAACATTCTGTTAGGTAATGATCTAGTAGAGCTGGGGTTGATCGCGGATGGTCTTCCCTTGACTGCTGCTGCAGTCACTAGGTCGCAGGTGACACATGGTCTGGCTGTGAGTCAGGTACCCGAGCCAAAGGCGAGGCCTAAGCCAAGAAGACGGAAGTGCAAGAAGGCCACTTCTGTGCAGGGGGCTCCTTCTCTTCCTGCTGTTCCTACAGCACCCATTGGGATCCATGCTCCGGACGGGTTTGGTCCAGTGGAAAACCCAAACTCAACTCCTGAGGGAGAAGAGACAGAAGACTATCCTGTGGGAGAGGTTCTCAACCCGGAGGATCATCCCGACCTTCAATGCTTGTTAGCTGAAGGGGGACCCTCCCGGGCAGACTTCTGTGAGGGACAGAGAGAGTGCCACTCTCTCGAGGGTCGAAGGAAACAGGCCCCGCCCCAGGCACAAGGAGAAGTGCCTAGGACATTCCGAATCTATTGGGAGGGTGAGCTCCTTGTTAGTGAGCCCACTAAGCCTGAACCTGGTGCCCTCAAGAGGTTGGTGGTACCCCAGGTTTACAGGCCCTTCCTACTGTAGTTGGCGCATGAGGTGCCCTTTGCTGGTCATCTTGGTACCAAGAAGAGTAAGCAGAGGCTCTCTGCCCATTTCTACTGGCCTCGGATAAGTAGAGTCCCACTGCAGGACCTGCCCAACTTGTCAGTTATCTGGCAAGACTGGAGGCATTGCCATTGCCCCACTGCAACCATTGCCAGTGGTTGGCACACCATTTGCGAGGGTGGGCATTGACACTGTCGGTCCCCTTGACCCTCCCACTTCAGGTGGACATGGGTTCATCCTGGTCTTGGTTGAGCATGCCAGCAGGTACCCTGAGACTATACCCCTCCGGACTATTACTGCCAAGGTGGTTGTGAGGGCTCTCCTGGGCATTTTTTCCTGTGTTGGATTCCCTAAGGAGGTTGTCTCTGACAGAGGATCCAACTTCGTGTCTAGTTACATGAAAACCATGTGGAAAGAGTGTGGGGTAACCTACAAGTTCTCCACCTCTTACCATCCCCAGACCAATGGTCTGGTTGAGAGATTTAATAAAACTCTCAAAGGCATGGTAGGCGCTTTAGAAGAGCCCCTAAGGAGGAAATGGGATCTCCTCATGCCGTGTCTGCTGTTTGCTTACAGAGAGGTACCTCAAGAGGGTGTTGGTTTCAGCCCCTTTGAGTTATTCTTTGGACATCCCGTGAGGGGGCCCCTTGCCTTGATCAGAGAAGGTTTGGAGGCCACCCCTCCAGGTCCTGCCAAGCAAGTGGGGGACTATGTGTTAGGCCACAGATGGAGGATAACACAGATGATGGGTCAAGCCATAGCAAATCTCAAGGCCAGCCAAGAATTAAATAAGTACTGGCATGACCTTAAAGCCTCACAAGTGGATTGGACTCCGGGACAGGAAATCCCTGTGATGGAGCCTACCAAGCCTAGAGCTTTGGCAGACAGGTGGACTGGACCCTTCAGGATCATCTCCAAGATGGGCGAAGTCAATTATCTGGTTGACATGCGAGTCCCAGGAGTAGCCCCTCAGGTATTCCATGTTAACAGGCTAAAGCCTTTCCACAGGCGAGCAGAAGTCTCATGTCTCTTGCTAGCTTCAGAGCAAGAAGAGGATGAGAGTGAGCCCCTTCCTGATTTGCTGCATAGCAACCCTCAGGATGGCTCAGTGGAGGGAGTACATCTCTCCCCAGATTTGACAACAGAGCAGCAAAGGACCTGCAGGGATTTGCTCCAGCAGTATGCCTCTCTGTTTTCCCTGACACCAGGACTTACACCGTGGTGTAGGCACGAAATTGACACTGGTGACAGTGTGCCTGTCAAAAGCATGTGCTACCATATGTCAGATACAGTTGAGAACCACATCCAGGCTGAGGTCTGGTTATTATTGAACCCTCAACGAGTCCCTGTTCCAGTCCAGTGGTCCTTGTCCCCAAGGCAAGTTCCGAGGCAGGTACCAAGGATTGGAGGTTCTGTGTGGACTACCGAGGAGTCAATGCCATCACAAAAACTGACGTCCACCCATTGCCCAGGGCTGATGAGCTTGTGGACACCATAGGTGCTGCCAAATTTGTGAGCACCTTTGACCTTACCTCAGGCTATTGGCAAATAGCTCTGACGGACCATGCCAAGGAAAAGACGGCGTTCTCAACACCAGAGGGACTCTACCAGTTTAGGGTCATGCCTTTTGGGTTACAGAATGCCCCTGCCACCTTCCAGAGATTGGTCAATCATGCACTCAGTGGGCTGGAGACCTTTTGTGTGGCCTACTTAGACGACATTGCTGTCTACAGTTCCACCTGGGAAGAGCATTTGACACATCTAGATAAGGTGTTGCAGGCCTTGAAAAGGGCTAACCTCACTATCAAGGACACCAAGTGCCAGATAGATCAGATAGCTCAGGGGAAAGTCACCTATCTTGGTCATGAGGTAGGAGGGGGTCAAATCAAACCTCTCCCCAGTAAAGTACAGGATGTACATGACTGGGAGACTCCCACTACTCAGACCCAGGTGAGAGCCTTTTTGGGCCTCACTGAGTACTATCACAATTTCATGGCAGACTATGGAACCATAGCTGCACCCGTGACAGCTCTCACTTCACCCAAACAACCTAGGAAGGTTAATTGGACTGAAGACTGTCAGAGGGCCTTTGATAGCTTCAAAGAAAGTCTGTGTAGGGCACCTGTGTTGTGTGCGCCTGACTACAGCCGACCCTTTATCGTCCAGACGGATGCCTGCGAAACCGGAATTGGAGCTGTCTTGTCCCAGTTAGATGACAAAGGAAGAGGACATCCTATCATATTCCTCAGTAGACAACTCAATGGTAGAGAACTTAGGTGGGCTACTGTTGAAAAGGAATGTTTTAGTATAGTTTGGAGCCTTAGGCGTTTTAGGCCCTA
This sequence comes from Ambystoma mexicanum, assembly GCF_040938575.1. Lineage (NCBI taxonomy): Eukaryota > Metazoa > Chordata > Amphibia > Caudata > Ambystomatidae > Ambystoma > Ambystoma mexicanum. The sequence continues at coordinate 282,733,137 of NC_090938.1, read as the reverse complement.
CCTTACAGGGACTACCTTCAAGGTCCAAACAGATCATAAGCCCCTTAAGTGGCTTATGCAGATGAAGAGTGAAAACCCGAAACTGCTCAGGTGGTCCATTAGCCTACAAGGGCTAGACTTCACCATAGAGCATAGACCAGGGAAGAGTCACGATAATGCAGATGGCCTTTCCAGAAGGTATGTTGACCGTCTGGATGAGGGTGTCTATCTCGTGGGAGATTAGGCACCCTAACCTCAGTCTGGCGGGGGTGACTGTGATGCTGGAAATGCATTGGAGGGACAGGGCCTCCCTATCCTTGTCATTTACTGCTTTTTATCGTGTGTTCTGGAGTGTTTTCCGCGCAAGTGTTCATGGGGGACTCCTGGCGATGCAGCTCTATCTTTTGGTTTGGTGTGCAGACCCATGGGATACCCTTATGGCACCCATGGGTGGGGATACAACCCTGTGCCCCTAGTGTATGTTTTTGGGCACCTGTGTGTGGCCCACAGAGCAGGGTATGTACTGGTGGCAGCTCCATGCTGAATTTGACAGGTGCTCGGAGTATCCTCCATTTTGGGCATGCCCAGGCCCTGCCATTGGAATCAGTTGATTCCTGATAGGAAACAAGATGGCCCCCGTGGCCTCTTGCTTTCTATTGCCTGTTACCTTGTATTCCCAAAGTCCTGGGAAGCCCTGACTCTGTCCCTTCCCCCTGAATGGCTTTTGGGTAGAAGTTCCATATATGGTGTTGTTGTGAAGTTCAGGCCAGACTGGCTGGAGCCTTCCCAGTGACTGTATCTTGTGGGTACACCATGTGGGTGGGCCTGCGTGAATGGAGTGTGTGAGCAATATGCACTTCTTGTTGTGGATTTTTAGTTTCTGGTGTTTGACATAATGACTGAGACAGCCCTGCCCGAAACTGGTATGAATGCAGTGTGGAGTGTTGAATAGCTGGGTACTTGTCCCAATACACATAACTTGTTGTGAGTGTCTGGAGAGAAGTGAATGGCCTGAATGCACTATGCACCTGATTGGCTGCCTGCCTGCATGAATTATTTATTTCTTTATTTGGATTTGTAGAACACACTACAGCCCACAGGCATCGAGGCGCTTAAAGGATACTTAAGAAGACTTGCTTGCGGGTTACAATAAGCGGCCTAAGAATAGTGCTTAGATACAGAGAGTTAGGATACAATTGTTGACACATTTTGTTACATGGCACTATGTGATGCATAGAATGGTGTGACATATAAATGAAAAGCAGAAGAGTGGTCACGGGTGATGAAGGGTGGCATGTGTAATAAATGGCTTATAGGGTGAGCTCTTTGGACAAAGAGCCTCGTTTTTAAGGCTTTACGGAATGCGGCGTGTGATTCGATGGATCTGATTTGTGCTGGGAGGTTATTCCACATGGTTGCAGCCATTATTGGGAAGCTGGCGCCTCCCGCACGCACTCTACGTGTGTAAGGGACCGTGATACGGTTGGCGTAGGCGGACCTTGAAGGTCTAGAGGCTGTTTGTTTGGAGATCCTCTGTGCTAGGTACATAGGTACCAGACCGTGAAGACATTTATGTGTTAGGGCAAGTGTTTTAAATATGACCCTTTCCTTGATGGGAAGCCAGTGTACCTGCCTCCTAACACCAGAAATGTGCTCCCTGCGTGCAATGCCTGTTGCGGGCCTTAAGGCCTTATTTTGTGCAATCTGGACTTTTGCCAGGTTTTTTTGAGAGGTACCGATAAAGAGGGCATTGCAATAGTCCAGTCTGGAGCCGATGATGGCTCTGGCTATGGTGATGCAGTTTTGCTGGGACAGAATGCCCTTCTGACCGATTTGTTGCCTGAGTGTGACCCAGCAGAATGAATGGGAGATCAACTAGTATATCTGGGGGCCTCTCACTGCTAGAATTCGTGTTCAGAAGCTGAAGTCCACTACGAAGAGTAACTGGAGTAAAACTGAAGCTTAACCTTGAAGCCCTGCTGGACGAGAAGAATTTATGTTGCCCTCCTTCACAATCTGAAAGCTGCTGTGCCTCCAAGGACTGTTCCAGAGAGGACCTGGTAAGGCACCCTCTTCCCGAGCTATGAGGGACCATCGTGCACCAGCTGATCTTTGCCAAAGCTCCCTGGTAGACAGACCTATGACAGGCTGCCGACCGGAGACAGAGACTGCCGCGGAATCCCAAAGAGAAGCGCCCGGACTGTTGTTCGCCACTGTCGACGACCGCCGTCGCCGACTGGAGCCGCTCTGCTCCCGTTTACCTAAGAACTTAATTTGATTCACGGACACTCTCGTCTGCATCGCCACCCACTTTATCCCGCTAGAGAAGGCCCGACCGTCGACGTGCATCCGCCGGTGAGTTTGCCGCCACCTAAAGACCACAGAGACACCGACGACTCGACGCCCTTGCTGGGCCACAGTTCTTCATCATCTCTTTGCGGTCTTGAACTATCGTCACCGAGGTGCCCCGCACGCCTCTTCCTTTCAGAACGCCAACGCTCCGTCGTCGACAAGCACCACTAGGAACGAAGCTGCCACTTCACTGCTGTAGTTCACCCTGTTCTCTGTCGGACGTTCGACGAACCGTGACTCCTGCCATAAAGGGCAGGCACTCAAGAAGGGCCGTTGATTTCCCGTCAACGAATGCTACAATTCCAGGTACATTGGGGCTGTAGAACTACTGTAGAAGGAAATAAGACTCATAGAACAATATATGGACTGGGCTTGTGATACATCCTTGCTTTACAGGTTGCTCAGGTGGGGGGATATCCACACAGAACTGTGTCTAGGTATCTGCCAATTGTTCCAACCAACTACTTTCCTCCTATTTTCTATTGTAGGCTTCCTTTATTAATTTGATCTGTGCAACATTTAACCAGAGTTCAGTTGATGCACTTTAATGAGATCTGATAATATTTGTCGTACCACTTTAGAACTGTATATATTTACCATTGTTGATTTTCTGAGCACAAAGTGAGTTATTGTGATAGTGTACATAACCTTGAATATTAATTATATAAAGACTGTGGTTTAACCAATACACTGTGTGGACATTCCTTTGTGGGGGCTTGGGATGGTACACTAGCCTGATTTGGTTTTCCCTGTGGCTTACCCTTGTTATGTTTGGGGCCTTCTTTTGGATTGGAGGTATTAGAATTCTCCTTGTTGTCCTTTTTGTGTTGCGTTCCCTCATCCTTCTTCTGAGTTACCCCAGAATCCTTGTGAGTAGCCCTGCTGGCAACCCACAAGTCAGCAGCCCTTGCTAACTTCTTTGGATCAATTTCCTTAGAGTCAGCCAAGTGCTGTCTCAGATCAGGAGAGCAGGCATCATAAATAGACTGAAACATAAACAAATTCCTCATACCTTCATAAGTGGTACCATCATGCTTTTTGAGGGTTCTAAACCTCTTAAGATACTGAGAAGGGGCTTCCTAAATCTAGCTATCAAAGTTAGCTTCACAGTTTCATACTCCTTTCTGTATATATCCCCCAACTCCATTACCACATCAGTTGATGTGAAAAAAGCCAAGGAATCAACTGATTCCCTGTAATGTCTTGAATCCCATGGTTATATTCAAAAGTAGCCAATCAATCCAAAATATCAAGATTAACCTCATACATACTTACTGCATCTTTGGGCATGCAAGGCCTCTTAGGACTGGAAGACCTAGAAGACTCTGGGAGCGAACCAGTTTCAACAGACAACTTTTTCATCTCTAGTTCATGGTTCAATTCCATCTCTCTGAGTTTAAGTTCTTGATGTTTGCATTCAGTACAAGCTTGGATTCTTTTAAACTCTAATTGAAGTCTTGAAAAGACAAGGTTATAACAATAGACTGCCCAAATGCATTCATAGACAGGGCAAAGGGTTTCAGTTAAATACAACTAGAAATTCTTCTCAACAGGCTTGGGCCAAAGTCAATGGTTCAGAGTCTCTTGAATAGGATAGCACAGTTCTGATATGTAACGGTTAAGTCTTTGCCACAGATTTTTAAAGGCTTCGGCTAGGCAAACAGTTTGACGAATGTTTAGGGAAGGACAAGCCTTCGTAGTTGAGGTAAGCTTGACACACTTTCTCGATGGCCGAAAAGATTTCCGGACCGCGTTTGCACAGTACCTTTTAAATGAAGAAAGCTGTATCTGAGGCAGTTGTTTCTGGCAGTTGGAGCAGATCTTGCTGTTCCTGAGCCTCAGCCTTGGGGACAAGAAGGAGAACATTGTGAGGTTCCTGCACTGTCCAGGGAAGAGGCAAAAAGCTGTAGCAAGATGTTGGTTTAAGGTGTGAGTGCCTTAAAGTGCCCCTGGTTTCCTTCCCTCTGGCTATCCAGTTTTCAACAGCACTCTGAAGTAAATTCGACAGGAATAGGACGGTGTTCAGGTGGCTTGCGAGTTGGTTGTTCCCACCAAATTCAAGGGAAGAAGTTAACCTTGAAGGGCTTCTCTGTCGTCTGAGTTTCAGGCAATTTGGACCTGCAGCAGGGCTTCACCGGTTGTCCAGAAGTTGCAGTAGTCCTCTTCCTTCCTCTCCTCTTCGGTTCTTTCGTTCCAGTGGCTGACTCTGCTTTCCAAGTCCCAGAGACCTGCTTTTAAACAGTTTTCCCCCCATTCATTCAGCCTGGCTGTCACTCACACAGCAGGGTGGCTGTCCTTGCCAGACAGCCAGCCGGCCAATCACACCAGGGTGCATTCAGGTCTCCTAGGAGACTAAGCACAGGGAGTTTCAGGCACCTCCCTCACATCCTGTCCACCCCAGACACTCTGGCACCAGAGGAGGGATTCAGTACAGAAGCCTGCCAAAGGGCACGAACAAAGGGACCAAACCTGGTTTGGCGCGCAGACACAAACACAAGAAGGACTTTTCCTAAAAGAAATGGCAAAAAAAATCTGTTTTTACAGATAGATCTAGGGTGCCATATTGACAAACATGGCTACCTCTGATTTTGAGCTACCATTGTTAGCGGTTGCGAAAAATCACGGTAGTTGATCTAAACCACTGCCACCAGCCATTTAAAATAGGAAAAGGTAACATTTTACTATTACATGAGTGTTTTGACTCAGGGGAAGCTAAGCAACCACTCCAGCACTCTATAGTAAAATAGGGTGTGCTGGGTCAGTAAATTTAAAGAGACTAGTAAAGTCAATTTAACTTTACATGCCCTGACAATAGTCAGTCCCAGGAAAAGTACGTCAACATTGGGGAGTCTAAAAGACACCCCTGTGCCACCGCACTGAAGGTGCTGTGTGACACACAGAAAAAGATGATGCCATGGAGGTTGTTTTAAAAACTCCATTACCAAAGAACACAAAAGTAAAACACACACAAAATACATGGAAGAGTGGGAAAAAAAGGCTCACACTCTTCCCAGGTAAAAAATCAAATCCTGGAAATCCAGCAAAGTTTCTGGGGGTCTCAAACGGTAAGGGAAATTAGCGCATTTGGAGAATTCTCCCTAACAATGCCCTATCACAACGTTTTCTTTTCTTACCCGTGGTATATGTAATGTTTAAAAAACTGGCTTGCACACTAACCCTCTTCTACCTGGAGAGCTTGTGGGGCCAGATAAGCAGCGGACCAGAGAGATGATGGGCCAGAGGACCAGATGAGCAGCAGACCAGAGAGGTGACAGACCAGATGAGCATCAGACCAGAGGGGTGGCGGCCAGATGAGCAGTGGATCAGAGAGGTGACAGGCCAGAGGACCAGATGAACCGCAGACCAGAGTGGTGACATACCAGATGAACAGCGGACCAGAGAGGTGACGGGTCAGATGACCAGAATAGCAGCGGACCAGAGAGGTGACTGGCCAGATGAGCAGGGGACCAGAGAGGTGACGGGCCAGAGGACCAGATGAGCGGCGGACCATTGAGGTGACAGGCCAGAGGACCAGATGAGCAGCAGACCAGAGAGGTGATGGGCCAGATGACCAGATGAGCAGCTAACCATAAAGGTGACGGGCCAGAGGACCAGACGAGTGGTGGACCAGAGAGGTGACGGGCCAGAGGACCAGAGACGTGATGGGCCAGATGACTGACAGACCAGAGATTGGAAGGACCAAACAACGAGGATCACAGAACTGAACTTGAGACCATAATTCACAATAAAATGACCAAGGAGGCACAGATCACAAGAACTGAACTTGAGACACTGATTGCCCATAAAATGCCAAAGTAGTGGCAGACTGCAATGACAGAGGAGATGAGACAGTGCCAAAAACTTCAAGAGTAAATAAAGGCTTTTTGTTGTTGTTGTAACATACTATGTCTATGTCCTTTCTGTATGTGTATAATTTAGAGTGGCGATTCTGACTTTTGTGACCCCATGGCAGCATGAGGGAGGCACTGTTTGGCAGTGTTCGTAGCCATGCTCACTTGGATACCCCACCCACCCGGCGCTACACCAAGATGTATTGTTTGTTTCTGTACTTTGCCCAGGATACATACCTGTGTGTAAACTTGACTTTTTGTCCAGAATGAGTATCAGTGCCAGGTAGTTGGTCACCCCTAATCCTACTGCCATACATGCATTCCCTGTATTATCCTGCAGTGCTGCGAGGACTGGCACTCAAAGAAAGGGGCGGGCACGTGTTACCAGGTGGAGGCCAGCATTCTGAGGGAACGGAGATGGAGTGTGGCAGGAGGAGGCAGGAATTTGGAGCATGGGGCGCGATTTCAGAAGGAGGGCAGGAAGCTTGTTTCCCCCGTGCCCAGGACTCTGCAGAGCCACGGCACTGCTGCAAACTCCGAGCCAGAGAGACAAGGAGAGTGCACTTCAACATCAAAGAAATACACCGCTGTGTTTAATGTCACAACACTCTGCGTGCGCTGTGAAGCCTAATGCGCTCGGGGACCACATGGCCCCTGGCACCCTTGAATGCTCTCACCTTCGATGAGAAGAACGAGGAGGTAGACAGAGCTGCTTTCACATGTCTTCTTTATTTAACGCACCAACGGAACTGCTCCTCCCTCTCCACCCGCCTCCCTAATCCCAACCTCACTTTCCTTGGATACGGGCCAAATGTGGGCCATCCCACACAACAACAGAGGATGACTGACTAGGTCGCGCTCGCGACATGACATCTTCCCCCTTTTAGGACTTAGGATCACTCACAGTTTGTCAGCCCATTTCCTCAGTCAGTCTCTCAGGCTTTATGCAACATCTCTGGGGCCTTGTGTGAAGGCTAGTCACGGGCGGGGGTGAGGGCTCTCTCCCCCGCTGTCATCTTCTTCAGACTGCTCTCCATCTCCGAGGTAGGGTTCGTCTGAGTGCCTCTTATCTGGACTGTCGAATGTCTTGTCCCACTCGAGTGCCAGGGAGGCCATAACCTTCTTGAAATGTGATGATTTTCTCGTCACAAACGATTATCTATCCCCACTGGCGGTAATCATAGTGCCCTTTTTGTGGGTAACTATCAAATGTTCTGGTGCAAACGTGGAGTTCTCCTTCCGGCTGTTTGGTTGGCGTACCATTACCTGGTCTCCTGGTTCAATGGTACATTCCTGGGCATGCTTTTGGTTGTCGGCTCAGTCCTTCATCTTGTTCTCTTCCTGATCTTTGTCTCTCGTTTGCTGTTCAAGCGTTGTTGGCGAACCCTGGGTGGGTCCTTCCGGTAGCCTCGTTTTGACGTCTCTTCGAAACATCAGATCTGCGAGGCACAGCCCTGTAGTGCTGTGGGGGGATGTGGCAGTATTCTCGCAGCAGCTGATAAAGAGCTTGCTCAAAGGGTTTGTTGAGGATGGTGGCTATCTGTAGGGTCCTCTTGATGCTTGCCATAAACCTTTTGACAATGCCATTGACTTGAGGCCATCACAGGGTTATTTTCCTGTGCTGGAACCCCATGTACCTTGTGAAGTTCTGAAAGTCCTGGCTGGTAAACGGTGGGCCATTGTCTGATTTTATAACTTTCGGTACTCCGTATGTCGTCAGCATGCAGTCCAGTACCGGGATCACACATGTGGCAGCCGTGCTCTCAACCAGCTGGGCATCCGGGAAGCGGGAGTGTTCGTCTATCAGCACAAGGACATAGTTTCCGTTGTGCAGAGGGCCGAAGAAGTCTGCAATGGATGGCCCAGCGTAGGCCAGGCCTGTAAGGTGGCGGGAAAAATAGTCCGCAGGGTTTTCCTCCTTGCCTGGGTGATGTTTGATGTCGAAATTGTAATCCTGCAGGTGCAGCCCCCATTTGATTATCCTGGGGGGAATTCTAGCTGTTGGGTCCCCATAGATTGTTAAGAGGACCTGATGGTCTGTTATGACTGTGAACGCCTTCCCGTACAAGAACAGGTGGAAATACTCATAGGCCCATACCACCACCAGACTCTCTTTCTCCGCTTGAGTGTATGCCAGTTCCGTGGCCGTAAGGCTCCTGCTGGCATAAGCTACTATGAATATGTTGGAGTGGTCGGCTGGGTCTCTCTGCGTCAGGATTGCTCCCAGCCCCACTGGACTGGCGTCTACTATGACTTTGGTCTTCCTTTGCGCTTCGAAGTATGCCATGTCCTTGGCCTGGGTGATGTTGCAAATTGCTTCAAATGCCCTCTCGCAGTCTTTTGACCATTCAAATGGCTGGTCTTTGTGGGTTAGTAGTAGAAGAGGGTTGCTTACTGTGGCATAGTCCTTGAGATATCTGGAACAGTAGCGGGCCAAGCCGAGGAAGGATTGTAGTTCTGATGTATTTTGAGGGGGTGTGCCATGTTGTGTGCTGCCACTTTGTCAGGATCTGGACTCATCCCTTTTTCTAAGAAAATGTGCCTGAAAAATCGAAGCGACCCTTTTCCAAATTCACATTTTGTTTTGATGAGGGTTAGGCCTGCCGCCTCGAGTGCAGAGCACACCCTGTGCAGGGCTACATCATGTTCTTCTTTGGACTTTCCGAACACCAGAATGTCGTCTGAGTAATTGAGGCAGATGGGTATGTGTCGTATGACCTTATGGATCTCCTCCTGAAATATTCTGCCCGCTGACGAGATGCCAAAGCTAAGTCTTTTGTATTGAAACAACCCCAGGTGAGTCATGAATGTGGTGATGTATCGAGACTCGGGTGCAATCTTGATCTGATGATACCCTTTTGTGAGGTCCAATGTGGAGAATACCTTCGCTCCGTGAAGTAGATGGATCATGTCAGTGATCCTTAGCGCTTGGTGTCATTTGTGTTTGATCGCTTTGTTGGCCCTCCTCATGTCTATACACAGTCATATAGATTCGTCTGGCGACTTCTTGGGCACCGGGACTATGGGAGAGACCCACGCAGGGGGGCCAGCAACTGGCTCGATCACCTGCTGCTGCAGGAGTGTGTCTAACTCCTCCTCCACTTGCCTCTGTATATTGACAGGTATTCCCCGGTAATGTTGGACCACTAAGCGAATCTCAGGGTTAATGTGAAATTGTATCTTCCTGTGTTTCAGCTTCCCCAGCCCTTTGGACAGCTCTGGTAATGCTGGCTCCACGTCTTCCGAAATGGCAAAGTACTTGTGGGCCATTAGTTGGTATAAGATGTGTACCAGGCGCATGTCGACCGCTGTCCTGAAACTGTGTATGCAGCCACTGTTGACTTCCGTATTTAGTGCATGTTGCGGGATATTCGCCACGTGAGTCTTATGGGTGTACCAGGCCGTTATGGTGCCCTTGTACGGTAGGGGCATGGTCGAGCCATATGGGTAAATGTCAACTGCTGACTTTTTGAGCTTCGGAGGCCAGGCCAAGGCCTTGTAGGCCTCTTCACTAATGATACTGACTGTTGCCCCAGTGTTGATGAGAAACTCTAGTGGGGTATCATTGACGTGGAGTGTTAGGACTGGGCTGTGTTGAGTGCCGGTACTGTTGTTGAGAGCCCACAAGTACCCCTTCTTTTGTTGATCATCTCTATGTATCAAACAAATCTTCTTCTGCCACTCCACCTGGAACCGTCGGAGGGCCGACGGTCATCTTGAGAGTACCTGCTTCGGTAGTCTCGTTCTTCCCGCCTCTGGCTTCTGGGCTCACCTTCGTGCCTGTTGCCTGGTGGGCATACCCTGGTACTTCTCTGTTATTCTTGAAACCTTTGCCTGCTCGGTATGGGACTGGTGAATTCTTGCAGACAGCCCGAAAATGGTTGTCTCCCCTGCATGCAGCACATTGCTGTCCCAGGGCAGGGCATTCGTCTGTGTGGGGGTACTCGTACCCACACCGGAAGCACGTGGCTTCTGATCGTCTGCCTGTTTGGTTCGGCGCGGTAGACAGCTTGTTTATGGCATCAGATGCTGTAGGTTTATGTTGGATGGTGATTTTCCCCATTTCCACCGCCGCCTCCATCCGAACTAACGCCAAGATGTCCTCAAGCGACCTCTGTTTCTGAAGTAGCTTCTTCCTAAATCTTTGGGAATCGCAGCCCACAATGACTTCAGATCGCAGGGCCTCTTCGTTCGAGCACCAGTGGAACTCACAGTACTTGAGTTTTATGCATAGCCTCATGACAAAGTTATCGAGTCACTCCCCTTTGTCCTGGCGCAGTGTATGGAAGATGTCTCTGATTATCGATATTGGTGTGGGGTGCGAAGTATTCTGATAGTTTTTCATGTAGGTTGCGGTATGATGCAGTATCTATGTTGAGCATTTTCCCCACAATGTCCCGTACTGCGGGTCCCACTGCCATGGACAAGGTATTCTTCAGGCGGGCGTCGTCCGTGAGCCCTATGGCCCCCACATAAAGCATGAAGTCCCTCAACCAGATGGCCCATTGGGGCCCTAAATTGGTGGTATTGTGCAGATCGAAGGCATGGGGCAGGTGCAGTACCAGTGAGGCACCCCCAGATGGGTTTTCCGGTCCTGTGCGGCCTTCCGGCGTGCCATCAGCTGATTTGGAGGAGGCCTCTTGGTCCGACATGGTGGGTAGGTATGGAGGCCACCCTTGGGCCTGTCTTGGAGTGTCCTTACTCTTGTGGTAGTGGTGCACCTTGTGTTGGACCAGGACCCAATGGTCTTCTAAATATGCTGTCCCACTCTCTAACCTGGGGCGCTGTGGCCTACTGGCTTCCTGCCACTCTTCTGGCGTCCCTGCCAGCTGCTGAGGGAGCTGCAGTATCCCTTGCAGGCACCCGTACTGGGTGTAATGGTAGCTGGGTCACTCGGGCCCTTGATGAGTATTGGGTGCTTCCCTGTCCTCCCCACATGCTCTGGCTGTACTGGCAGCTGGCCACTCAAGGCCCTTGATGAGGAGGGGGGTGCTTGCCTACCCTCCTCACTTGTCGGTGTGATGAGGATAGTGTGGCTTCTATGTGTGGGGGAGGGCTGGGCCTACCAATGGGAGGCGCGCCGACACACGTTGCTCAAGCCCGACAGCATCCTCCAGGCCCTTAGCTGACAGCACTGAAGTCCGGTAAAGTTTAGTTTGCGACATGCTTGCGTTCGCCTCCCTCGTCACCAATGTGAAGCCCAATGCGTTCGGGTACCACCTGGCGCCTGACTCCCTTGAATGCTCTCACCTTCTGTAAGGAGAATGAGGCAGTAGAGGGGGCTGCTTTCACATGTCTACTTTATTTAACACAACAACAGAACTGCCCCTCTCTCTCCACCTGCCTCCCTAACCCCAACGTCACTTCCCTTGGATACGGCCCAAACGCGGGCTGTCCCACACAACAATGGAGGATGGCTGACTACGTCATGCTCGCGACATGACATGCGCCTCGAGAAAGTCTGGTTTCTCTCTGTAAATTTAACAAGGGCTACATTGTAAAACAATGCAAAATTCTATGACTGACTGGAAAACAAAATAACGTATTTAGGGCCCGATTCATGGAATAAAATTGCACGGAAAAAGGTGCGCTTGCATGCACAAAACACGCAAGCACCCGTTCGCCGATTCATGGAACACAATGCGTGGGGCTTACACGCCGAATCCCTGCAGGTCCAACACGTCACTGCGATACCACAAACGCCTTGCATGAGACTCCCAGTGAAGGTGCATACCGTCTTGCGCAGTCACATAAAAAGTGGGCGGAACATGTGGAATGGGGAAAAACAGCCTTTTTTGGGATGCCTGATGACCAGGTCTATGGCAGGTATAGGTTTCCACCGCATATCATATTAGACCTGGTCACGGAGTGGGACCCCACTGAGCTACCTGTGGTCTAGATGCAGTTCTTTAGGGTACTGAACCTTGTGGAGTTCAGAAGCCTCCCTGCTTTCGCTCAGCTCCGCATGTCACAGGTGTCTAAAGGAAGAGAAGCAGTTTTTGGAATGTTCCTTCCCATCCTTAAAATGTTAAATGTAAGCATTTCTAAACAAAGACTGGTGCTTTCTCCCATCAACATCCATTCCCACCAAGATTCGTCAAAATCAATTGAAACCAACAATTGAGTTTTTTTTGTTTTAATGGAATGAACGTAAGGCTATCAGCTTTGGGCAATGAAGCACCCAGTGTGGCAATTTTTCAATGTGTCCTTCCACCTTACAGAATCGACAAATTGCTTCATTTTCTGAAATGTGTTTCCTTTCCACAGCTATGTCATTGGTGGGAACAATATTAAGTCTTACTCGTAGCAGTAAGTCTCGATAAACAGAGGATGGAAACCTTTTAGACACTGCATTGAGAGAGACAGCACAGAGAGAAAAACAGCGAGGAGAAAGGCAGCAGAGAGGGAGACAGTGCAGAGAGAGACAGCACAGAGACAGGACTGAGTGGACAGAGCAGAGAGAGAGAGTGGCAGTGCGTAGAGAGACAGCAGAGAGAGACATCACATAGAGTGAGAAGGAGTGATAACACAGAAAGGGCGAGGAGTGACAGTGCAGAGAGACAGATGGGAAGGTAGCAGAGAGAGTAGCAGTGTAGAGTGACAGCACAGAGAGAGAGAGAGAGAGAGAGAGAGCACAGGGATTGACATGTATGGTAAATCTGTGCATTGTTGGGTTGCTGCGTCTACCAGGTCCTGTTTTAGTGTTGTTAACAAACAACTATGCATGTTTCCCTTGGCTCCTTTTAGGTTGGTCTACTAGGAAACGGTCCAATGGGCCACAATCTGGCTGCATCATATAGCCAAGGGGGCAGTGGACGCATAGCAAATTTTAATTGCGTAAACAGTGCTTATTCACAAATCCGCCTTTGTGCGTTTTAAAACACGTAAATCAATCTTTGAAAGTAATTTTTCAACTGTTGCCTGGTTAATCATCTCCACAGCATTTGATGAATTGTTATTTATATGGCCCTGTACATAGAACAAAACGCATGCAGTTTGTAGGGAATCCTACAAAGTTTAAATACTAGAGACTTGATTGACATCAAGGCAAAAGAATAAGAAATGTTTTTATCTGTTACTTAACGAAGTGAAGATTGAGATGTGATGTAATATAATGTAAATGGTTAATTTAACTTAATTAGTAAAGCCGAATGATGGTTTGTAGATTTTGTTTTAAACCAATAAACATTTATAAAAAAAATAATTAAAAAAAAATGCAGTGTCTATGCTCTCTGTCTCTGAGTTGTCTGTCTCTAAGCGCTGTCTGTCTGTTAGGGAGAATTCTCAGAAATGGGCTAATTCCCTCCACCTTAGAGACCCCCGGCAACTTTGCAGGATTTCGAGGACTTGTTTTCTTTTTACCTGGAGAGAGTGAGACCCTTTCCCCACTCTCTCATGTGTTTTAATGGGAGCCGGACAAACTCCATAGGCATCATCTTTTACACTGTGTCACACACCACCTTCAGTGCAGTGACCCAGGGAAGTGTTTCAGATTTCCCAAAGGTTTAAATACCTTCTCTGGGATAAACTACTGTTTCCCAGAGCAGTAAAGTGAAATTGACTTTGCTTACATTGTAACAATAGGGTGCTGGAGGGGTTACCCTTTGTCTAGCTTCTCATGTAACATTTTTATGTTACCCTTTCCTAACTGAATGGCTGATGGCAGTGGTTTAATTTTAACTACAGTGGTGTGCATTTACCGCGGGCTGCGTTCACAGCTGCAGTAAAGCACCCAAGGGTGCCATTTTTGTCAAAATGGCCCCAGTCTTCTTTTTTCGCCATTTCTTTGTGGAACGGTCCTTCTTGAGATTTACTCTGTGCACCAAACCAGGTTTGTTCCTTTGTTCGCTTTGCCTTTGGCGGGATTCACAAGTGAATCCCGCCTCTGGCTCCAGGGTGTCTGGGGTGGGCAGGAAGTGAGGGAGGGGCCCGAAACTCCCTGTGCTTAGTCTCCTAGGAGACCCAAATGCACTCTGTAGTGATTGGCCGGCTGACTGTCCGGCAAGAACAGCCACCCGGCTGTGTGCCTGACAGCTCGGCTGGAATTAATGGGAGAGAACTGAATAAAAGGCAAGACTTTTGGCTTGGAAGGCAGAGTCGAGCACTGGACGAAGGAACTGAAGAAGATCTTCAAGAGGACGCCTGCTGCAACTCCTGGACTGTTGGTTTGCCAGGTGAAGCCCTGCTGCTGTGCTGAAACTCCAAATTCGTATCGACAGAGAAGCCTCTGCAAGGACGACTTCTCCCCTTGAGTTGGTGGGACCAATCAATTCGTAAGTAAGCCACCTGGACATTCTCTCTCATTCTCTCTGAGCTGGTTGACTCTCCACAGAGTTGCTGTTGGAAACCGAAACGCCAGGGAGAGGAACACCAGATTGTGTGAATTGCTTTTAAGCTGGCCAAGAGCTCCAGGAAGATCCTCTGGACTCCCAGGAAGCAGGACTCACTGAATCTGAGCCCCCTCAACAGAGTGCGGGACCCCAGAAGCAAGGAAAGCCCATCTCGACAGCCAGGAACCGCTGTGTTGCTATTTGCGGTAGTCGCCAGGAGCTGAAACACTGAAGTGACCCTTTTTGGAAAGATTGCTGGTTGCGAGCGGTGACCGTCCCATTGCAGTGCAGGAGTCCTCCCTCTTGACCCCACGACTGAGGCTCAGGAACAGTGAGATCTACAGAGCTGCGAAGGAACACAGTCATCTGCTACACTTTTTCTTCTATACAAAGGTACTGTAAAAGTCTGAGAGAACTTACCTCTTGCTGTAGAGTTGCTTACATCTTCTACTACTCACAAGTATAACAGCTTGTGGCCCTACATTGATTCTTGTTTTTCTTCAACGACTTCTAAAACATTGTGCAATGACTTTTTTTACTTACCTGCAAATAAGTGCTTCAGCTCATATAGACCTTTGCCCATTGACTACGGCTTAGCTTGTTGTCCTGAATGACTCTTCTTAGGGGATCTGAAAGTATTTGCCTGCTTAAGAATATTTGTTAAAAATAACCTTTTTCTTTGACTTACTCCTAAATACAACAGTGATATATAAATGTCCCCAGCACCCTAGCTATTGAAGTCTCCCGAGGGTGTAGATTGTGTCCGTGGGCCATCCCAAAAGGGTACTCACTAATTTGGAGATATTAAGAGTGTGTATTTTAGTAAGGTATATTTGAGTGTTACTGTTATATTGCTCCCTTCTGAAGAAGGACTACCCTAACTGTCTGATAAATAAATGAATAATTGTTTATTCAAGAAACCTTGTGTGCAAGTGTTTATTTGAATACTTGTGACTGTGAATCTCTGTGTAACTCCCCTACAGTTCACATTGACCCCTCTTGAGATAAGCCTGGCTGCTCAATCACGGTACCAACCTGTGTAGTACAGATTTATACCAAAGGTTGGGTTCCTATTGCCAGGAGGTCAGAGTTGTTGTAGTGCACCCAGAGGGTACTGCATACAATATTGCCTAACACTGTCTATGCTGTCTGTCGCTCTCTCCTCACTGTCTATCTCTCCAGTGCTCACTCTCCCTCTTTCTGCACCCTCTCTGTGTCCACTCTGTCTCTTGGCATTCTCTCTCTGCACTCTCTCTCTGTGCTGGACCTTTCTATGCTGACTCTCTCTTTCTCTGCGCTTGTGCGGAAATACTGACAACTTTGATATTCTCTTCTCCAACGAGCGTAGAATGCTGCGGTGCCAGACTGTTGTGTAACTCTTCATATGTAAAGAGTGAAATTACAAATGAGCTTTTGGACAGACAGTCACATAATAAGTAATTTAGTGAGGGCGCTGTGGATCCATTAATGAAAGGGCAGATTGTGCGTGTCAGCCTTGGTGTAATTGCAAGAGAAAGATACTCAAGTAATAAACCCCACGCATTAATGTCATCAATGAAAAAGGAAGATCAAGCAGAAGGCCATTCCTAGGGAGTATTGCCAACAAGAAATGTCCCTGTAAAAAGAATGAATACATTATGGGAAGTGCAGGTTGGCTAAAAAGCACCCAGTGTCCATGAGAGGAAAAGAAAGACTGGTGAATGAAATGCAGAAGTGGTACAAGGTGGGTGGAGTTAAACTCAACCAATCTTGGGCGGAGTTAAACTCAACCAATCTTGTGCATACACTCTTTCTTCTTGACTGCAATACTCGGTTGAATTGTTTCTCAGACCTTGGAACCAAGGATGATGACAATCCTCATAGTAATTAGAAAGGAGGACAAGCGGGTGGGAAAGCGGTTGCAGTGGAGGACATTAAATGTTGCATTTCTTTTGCTGTAGAAAACTAAAAGGAGAGTTAGGAGATTGATCAACTGCCAGACGATCATCTACAGTCTTCCTTTAATAAGTCACAATTTATCATATTGCATAGCGGTGCCCCACACTTGGCCAATATCTGATCACAGTGATAAGTGCACGTCAATATTTCTGTACTGTGAATGTGTCTTATGTTTCTAGAGACTTTGAGCCTAGCTAAACTCTGTAGATGCTGGTTATGGTTAGGAGAAACCTGGTTTTCGTGCTGCACCAGAGGAGCATTTTAAACATGGATATGTCTTTGAGGAATGGGGGATTACTGTGTATCGTGACTGGTGGCTGTTACAGAAGTAGAAGATGAAGGGCTTGATTAATTGTCAATGGCAGAAGTGAATGGACATAGGAGGATGAGATGCCGGCATACCTGAACATTTTGTGTGACGCAAAATAAGTAGGCAAGCCATGGGTAATGGGAGAATGTGTCTACTGGTTGGAGCATAGCAAATGATGCTCAGAAGAGGGGAGGAGAGGAGCATTTGATACTTGGCTCAGGAAAGTATGTTGATCAGGGGAAGGGCGTGAATGGGTTGGGGGCTCCCAGGAAGCTTTGCCTATGTCCGCTCAAGCTTCAGGAGGCAGTTGGAGTAGATATAACATTGTCGAAAGACTTGTGGCATTGGGGATCTGGCGGCAGTCTTCAAACTGACACCCAACTTGCCAAAAGGTTGCAAGATAGTGGGGCAGGGGGACAACAAGAGCCATGCATATGGGATACGGTCTAGTGGGTTGAAGCTTGCCGTGGGCAACCCACAGGAGTCTATGTTACATGCTGTCAGCTTAGTTGGTATGAAACCAGCCTTTCCACGAGGTCACTACATACAGGGTATCATGGACCAAGTGGGGCCTTTTGGACAGGGACAGAGTGTGAATGCAACGCGGCATCATATCAAGGTGCCTCCACTGATGCAGGTTGGTTGATAGGCATTATGCAAACATAAGGAATCAGTGAGACTTGTACAAGGGCTGCGGATTGGCAACATCCTGTGACTAATGAAGTGTGTATGGTCACTGATGGGGACTTGGTTGAGGTTTTCAGGACCATTACAGTGACACATCTCTGATGTCATAGGTATCAAGTAGGATCAAGCAGGTGTTTCCTTCATTTTCTTTGGTTTGATGCTGCAGCTGTTTCCGATCCCTACCTTGCTGTTTGTTGGCTTCAATGGCAGTTGTAGAGTCTGTCTTCTGGGCTTGCCCTTCAGCGCTAAACTGAACCTTCTGTAGCTGCACCTCTTCTTCCTCAAATTCCATGAATCTAAACAGTGGGAAACGACCCGACACATAGAAAACAACATGTCACACTAGCTAGAGTCACCTTGTCACCACCACAATGCTCTAAGCACTCAACCGGTGGCTAAATGGGCGAGTGATATGCAGCCTGTTATGTCTCTTAGCCTCATATGTTTATTATCTGCTTTTAATTAGCTTGATTCTATCATTATACTCAAAATACATCTTCAATGTTTAACTACACATCTAGCCAAGAGAAT
The DNA here is from genome assembly GCF_040938575.1 of Ambystoma mexicanum. Taxonomy (NCBI): domain Eukaryota; kingdom Metazoa; phylum Chordata; class Amphibia; order Caudata; family Ambystomatidae; genus Ambystoma; species Ambystoma mexicanum. Next base: position 282,715,159 of record NC_090938.1, on the reverse strand, counting down.
GATTCATTGCTGCTCAATCAGGAACAGTTATGAAGTTCTCATTTGCTTTAGTATTCACATTTTGAGATTAGAGTATACGTGTTTGTATACGTCAGCACCTTCACCTATTTTGGACACCAAATAGAAAGTCATATTTTCACTGGCTACTTACATGACGCACATTGGTATTGTCACAATTTGACTATACGTAAAACTTCAAAGGCTCAGCTTCCTTGCTTAAAAAGCAACTTACCCAACTTTGCTACTCCTTTGTCTGGTGGGTTTTCCCCATTCAATGATGCCTTCCACTGAAGCCTCCACCCTACCCTGTCTGGTGACAGTAAGCATATCTTCCATTAACTTCCACATACTTCTGGGCCTACAGGGTTTTTGTTGCCCTGTATAAAATGTATTGTCATGTGAAATTGTATTATATACTAGTAATAGGGTTCTAGCTCCAAATCACGAAGTGCTTAGAATCATACCTATGTGTTGCTGGATCTAGACCCTGAAGTGGGTGGCACTGGTCATAAACTCTGGAGGATAAATATGCATCTACTGTCAGATAATAGTTTTATGGAATCTATAGAAGATATTATTAAACCGCTTATAAATAAGTCCATGATTGAGTAGAGGACTATTTTATATTTTGGTATGCCCTTAAGTCAACAGTTAGAGGACATATCTGTTTTTTTGCAAAGGTGAAAACAAAGAGACAGAGGATTTAGAGTTCTCCCTGAGTTCTGCAGAAGTGGACTTTGCATCTAACGTACATAAGCTAATCTGAATGCCCTTTGAACATTTATCAATAAGCTGCATTTTTTATTGCATCAGGAGGCTGAGGGGGAGTTTTCTATCCCAGGCAGGCCGATGATGAGTTTTGAGATACAGTGGGTAGGCTAGTGGCCTCTCATCTAAAGAGATTGGTAGACAAGATCATGGTATAACCACTACGTTCTTTTGACTATTATTCAATTTTCTACTCTGCTGATTCTGTTCTATATCATCAGGCATTAGAGGACTTCTTTGCAGATTTGGTGGTGCCTATGTTGGATCAGGTAAATAGGGTGACCTTAGATGCAAATTTGTCTGTGAATGCTCTCGTCTGGATGGTTTTCTGATACAGTTCTAAAATAAATTTGGCCATGTTCTTTTCCCAGTCTTAGAGAGTTTCTTTAATGAAACCTGTCGGTTCTGTGCTCTTCAGCAGTTTATGACTGTGATTTACACCAATTCCCTAGCCTGATAAATCCACCACCTTCTGTGCCAACTTACAACCAATATCATTACTCAATAAGATGGAAAGCTTTTATCTAAAATCTTTGCTATGGGGCTGGATGGTGTGATACTGCAGTTGCTCCATCACAATCAATTTGGTTCTGTGAGAGGCAGGCATGAAAATGACAATAGCAGGGAGCTTCTGAATACAAGCCGTGTCCACGGGAATGATCCAGACTTGTGCACTGTGGTTAGTTTTAACACACAAAGAATGGGAACACAGTATGCACACCAAGTTTTAACAAACGTTTCTACAGGGTTAGATATTTAGTGAGGCGCAGAGGAGAAAAACACTGCCTTGACACTAGGCAATGGTACAAAATAAGGAAAAGGAAGTGTCCACGGGTTGTGGATCACTTGCCTCCCCTGCACACTCAGGTTATTGCCAGTGGCAATCAATTGTTCAAAATGTTTCTCTAATACTCTTGAGGATCTGTTTCAGTACTCCATTTCTGGTCTGAACTGCTTACACAGCAAAGAGGATTAACTTAGAGTTGACTTAGAGTAACTGGCTAATTAGCCATCAACTGGGGTTATCTCAATCTGAACTTTGGTAATAGTCATTTACACGCTTTCTTAATCTGTAGAGGCAATAATTATGCAGTCACTTGGTTATTGATTTCAGTAGAAAAATACAATTTATTAATACATGCCAGTTTATATTCAGCAATATTACCAATTGTTGATCATCATATAGTGTCATGTCTTCAATCACAAAATATATGCATTTTAGGTGCAGTAGAGGCCTAACTACTGTTCGAAATAGCTCAACACGTTTCGGAAGTAATTTTCCCTTCTTCAGGAGCAAAATATTCTATGTTAATAACTTTCAAACTTCATGTTTTCATAATCTGGGTTCTTCCGGACAATCTGTTTCCCTCTAGAGAGAAAATCACAGAGAATACTTTTAGTCTATTGTTCTCCAATTGCAATGTGCATGAGTACTCATTTTTACATTTTTTACAAATCAAATGTGTCTCTACCTCTCATTGGTGCCCCTTCAATGTATCTCCGGCTGGAGTAGTCAGTAATCAGGGTGGGTGACCCCTCCTAGTATAGTGATTTGGTCCCGGGTAGAGGCTGGAGCTGAAAAGTTCTATAGGAAAGGATATGGGTCCATAATTCTGCTTATTAAAGTTTTACAAAATGTCTTCACGGCTGAGTAATTCTCAGTTACTACTATTGGAGTCTTGTATAGGTAAAGAAGTGAGTCACTCACCCCTTCATGCGAGTGAGGTCAGGATATGCAGTGGTCAGTCCAGTACCCAAAATGGTGGGGGAAGGTGAGCTTGTCAGAGCAGGCATTACCTGTAGGTAAAAAGCGAAGTTGGGTCAACCCTTATCCTGTCCACACTATGTGGAAGTTAAATCAAAGGAAATCCTCTAACCTTATATATTTTGTTAGGCTTCTTACCTCTCAGTTGCAGGTAAGTGTTCCGGGAAGGAGTCCACGAATGCAAAGGAGCGCGGACATCCCATTGTTATTACCTAGACGCGGCGTCAGTGCACGTCAGCGCGATGACGTCAGATGTAAACATCCGACGTCATCACGCCGTGCGCGCGTCATCACTCCAAATCTCTGCGAGGGGGATAGGGCTGGAAACTGAGTGTACAATTTCATACAATCAATGTCAGGGCCATCTTGAATGATGGTATGAATCAGTCAGATATCAGTCAGATATGGAATACCTTACATGGAAAGATGCTACAGTCAATGATGAAGCTGGCGGTTGTGGCCCCGTTGGCGTATGAGCCGCCATTGAGTTTGCCGCCATGCTCCCACGCACCGTATTGTGACGGTCTAGCCTTTCAGGCTACGCCGTCGCAAGCCTTTTTTTCTGGCATTCAACCCGGAAGCCGACACGTTGCAACCTTCGCGTTCAGGCTTTCGGGTTGACACGCTGTTTTTTCCTTTGCTCGTACTTGTTTCTTCCCCCCCCCCTGTTCGTCTTGCTTTCTGCTCTGTCCCAGCGGTCCCTTCTCTTTTCCGGCCTTCTACTCCATGTTCTCATTACCCTCGCTTTGCCTGCATACCCCCTACTTACCTTCCCACCGCTTTGTGCATGATTGCTGAAAACGACCAGGGTACTCCTACATTGGAAACACACGCATCACACCGGATCTCCTCTGCATTACACCAAAGAAAGCGAGGACCGCCGATTGGCAAAGGGGTTTTTTATGCCGTAAGGCTTTTTCACCAGACCAGTCTGCTGCGGAAGGAGTGCCCCTCCTAGACCTCTTTTCTAAGGGTCAGGGTGGCTTCCTCTCGCGGCCGACCTTATCTGCACAGCAAAAAAAAACCTTGTGGCAGAAGAGGTTCGGAGGAAAACCGGAACCCGAAGCATCAGGTGAGGAGGAGGAGTGGGAGCGGGGTGACCAGGAATCGGGGCCATCTAAAACCGGGCTTGATAGTTTGCAACGCCAAAGTGTAGCAATGGCCACCCCTGAACAGATCCAAGAACTGGTCACTGCAGTTCAGGCTATGAATGTAGAACTACAGAATGTTAAGGCTGACAACGCCGCTCTAAGACAGATGATAGCTACCCGAGAGACTCGTGAGATCGACTTATCTCCTATGACTTTGTCTTCAGGCAAATTTGACGGGAGCCCCAAGAAGTTGAAAGAATTTATTGAAGCATGCTCCATTTATTTCGCATTTCGCCCCCAGACCTTTTCTTCTGATCACACCAAGGTCGGATTTATGGTATCCAACATGACTGGAAATGCCCTAGCCTGTGCAACACCGCAAGTCCTAAACAACGATCCCGTCACCCGTGACTATGGGGCTTTCCTGACCCGGCTTAGGCAAACCTTTGAGCAACCCGAAATCACGCATCTAGCATCTGAAGAACTCCTAGATGTTCAGCAAGGGTCTAGTGATTTACTCACGTATATTTCCACTTTCAAGAGACTTGCCACAGAAGCAGGTTGGCCAGAACGGGCTCAATATACCATATTTCGTCGTGGTATCAAGGAGGAGATCAAGGACGAACTAGCCCGCATCGCCCGACCTACCACCCTATCGGATTTGATGTCTCTCGTGCTCCAGATTGATTACCGGCTGAATGTACGAAGGGTAGAACGAAGGAAGCATAAGCCCCCTGTGCCCCACACTCCTGGTGCCTCCTCCCTGCCTACGTTGCCTCCCCGAAGTAATAATGAAGAACCAATGCAGATAAGGGCTGCTCGAGCTCCTTTGACTTCAGACGAGCGAAGAAGACGGAGAGAGTCAGGCCTCTGCATGTATTGTGGGTCAAATTCTCACCTGCTTCGTAGCTGTCCGGATGTACCCCCTAGGAGAGCGGGAAACGATCAACCTCAGAACTAATGGGGACGAGTCTCCGAGGTCTAACTCCAAGTCCCTATGTCACGGTAACCATATCCTCACCCACTGACACCATGGATTCGCGTCTTATGGTGGTGGCCATTCGACTGGAAACTCCAACCTCAGTACTCCATACCATGGCCCTTTTGGATAGCGGCGCCGCAGGAATTTTTATGGACACCCAGTGGGCACACCAACAAGGGCTCACCCTGCTGAAGCGGGAAGACATCCAAAAAGTGGAAGGGGTAGATGGGTCACCCCTGTCATCAGGTCCCATAACCCACTCTACTGAACTTCTCAAGGTGCTCATACTTCAACACACGGAGCAACTACAGTTTGATCTTATCCGGGCCGCCCATTTCCCCATCATCCTGGGTATCCCCTGGTTTAGGAAACACAATCCAGCCATCGATTGGACCCGTAACACTATGTCCTTTGAGTCTGTATTTTGTAGGCAAAATTGTTTATCGTGGATACTTAAAGAGACTGTGCAGATCCTGACTCCCGAACGCAAAGAAGCATGTGACATTTGTAGTGTACCCCCTGATTTGGCTGACTTCCGGGAAGTCTTTAGTGATAATCCAATTTTGGAATTACCTCCCCATCGCCCGGAGGATTGTGCCATAGAATTGGTACCAGATGCCTTAGTGCCTTTCGGGCGCATGTTTCCATTACCATTACGGAAAAGAAGGTCCTACGCACCTACTTGGATTCCCATTTAACCAATGGGCTTATCCAGCCTTCAAGATCCCCAGCTGGAGCCCCTCTTTTCTTCATTCCAAAACGTGACTCATCTGAGCTACGACCTTTCATTGATTATAGGGGTCTGAATAGGGTCACTGTTCGTGATCGCTATCCTATGCCCCTGATCTCTGACATTTTGGAGGCCGTTCAAGGAGCGACCATCTTTTCGAAATTAGATCTACGGAGTGCCTACCATCTTCTATGCATAAGAACAGGGGATGAATGGAAAAACGCGTTCAGAACTCCCTTTGGTTTGTTTGAGTACAGAGTCATGCCATTTGGGTTAGTCAACGCCCCGGCAATCTTTCAACGGTTTATGGAACGTCTGTTTTCTGATCTGTTGTATGTGAACACTATTGTCTACCTCGATGACATCTTGGTATTTTCATCTTCTCCACAAGAACATGCCCAACATCTGAAGACTGTTCTCCTTCGTCTTCAATCTCAACACCTCCTGGTCAAACCCGAGAAATGTGTATTCAGTACCTCCTCAGTTCCTTACTTAGGTTACATCCTCTCCCAAGAAGGCATCTCGATGGATCCCAGGAAGGTGTCTGCCATCCTGGAGTGGCCCGCTCCCTCCTCCCAGAAAGATGTACAAAGGTTTTTGGGTCTGGCTAATTTTTACAGAAAATTCATTAGACAATTTTCCCAAATTGTACTGCCTATCACAGCTTTACTCAAGAAAGAGGCCAGAAACTTTGTCTGGACTGACCAAGCTTTCCAGAGTTTAAAGAAGATTTTCTGTACCGCTCCTGTCCTGCATCAGCCAGACCAGACCCAACCTTTTATAGTTGAAGCAGATGCCTCTGCAAGTGCTTTGGGAGCTGTACTCTTACAATCTAAGGACGGAGAAGAACACCCAGTGGCCTATCTCTCCAGGACCCTCTCAGCAACCAAAGGAATTACTCAGTAATAGAAAAGGAATTGTTGGCCCTCAAGACAGCGTGTGAAGAATGGAGGCACCTGTTACAAGGAAGTGCCCATCTGGTTATACTGCGCACTGACCATAAGAACTTGCAGGTGCTCAGGAACATGGAATGTGTCAATTCCAGACAGGCATGCTGGGCCCATTTTTTTAGCCAATATGATTTCTCTATCACGTACATTCCTGGCACCCAAAATAGCCTGGCAGATGCTTTATCCAGGCGAGACTCACAAGCTGCTCAGTTGGTTCCGCCCTTAGAGTACATGTTTCCCCGCAACCGGGTAGTGGGGGTTATTACCTCCTTTCTCCAGGATGTTAGATCTGTTACTACACCGGAGCTGGAGATGAAGGTGCCCCTCAACCAACGGAGACTGGTTAGATGGTCTGAGGGTCTATTATTCGTAGATCGGAGGCTATGCATCCCTTCAAAGCCTTTACAACAAAAGATCCTGAAATGGGGTCATGACCACGTTACTTCAGGTCATAGAGGCATACGAGGCACTTTTGATTTAATATCCCGTTCTTTCTTCTGGCCCTCTCTCACTCGAGACGTTAAGAAGTACTGCCGTACCTGTCAGGTTTGTGCTAAGAGTAAAAATCCCACTCATAAACCCTATGGCTTGCTTGTGCAATCTGAGACACCTGTTCGTCCCTGGTCTCAGATTTCAACAAATTTCATAGTCGACTTACCTCCGTCCCAAGGGTTCTCTTGTCTGATGGTTACGGTGGATTCTTTCTCCAAACTGGCTCACTTCACTCCGCTTGCAGGGGTTCCATCCGCATCGGAGATGGCTGAGGTATTTCTCAAGGAGATATTTAGGTTACACGGTCTGCCTGATAAAATAATATCCGATCAAGGCAGCCAGTTTACTTCTCGTTTCTGGGGAGCCTTATGTCAACGGTTAGGTATCGAGCGGGCACTCTCCTCTGGTTTCCACCCTCAAACCAATGGCCAGACCGAAAGACTCAATGCCTCCTTTGAGCAGTACCTTAGGTGTTATACCAATAGCTTGCAGGATAACTGGGTAGCCTTATTATCGACAGCAGAATTCACATATAACAATGCCATACACACTGCCACAGGCCTTAGCCCTTTTTTCTGCACTTACGGAATGCATCCTCGTGGCATTCTTCCAGTGTGTAATCCCCCTACCACCATCCCTACTATAGAATCCACTTTGGCAGACATAGCCTCAGCCCACAAGGTGGCTCAGCAGAATTTACTTCAGTCTCGAAGGAGATATAAGGGACAGGCTGATCGATTTCGAATCCCCTGTCCCGATTGGAAGGAAGGGGATCGGGTATGGCTATCTACTAAGTTCCTGCCTCGGTGGCTCCATCCATCCAAATTAGCTCCTAGTTATTTGGGACCTTTTAAGATTTCTAGGAGGGTTAACCTCGTGTCATATAAATTGCTGCTTCCTAAGAGTATGCATCGCATACACCCAGTTTTTCATTCCTCCCTCCTTCGTCCGGTGGATCCGGACACCCCCTCCATTAGTAAGAAAGGGATACCGGATCCTGTGCCATCCTCCCCAGAGGAGTATGAGGTAGCGGCCATAGTGGATTCCAGATACAGAAGGGGCCGGCTGGAGTATTTAGTATCCTGGAAAGGTTATCCTCGTTCCGAGGATTCCTGGGAACCTGTCTCCCACATTCATGCTCCTATTCTTACCCGACGCTTTCATAGACTCCATCTGGGTAAACCTGGTGGTATAGGTCTGGGAGGGGGGTATACTGTCACAAACCGTGGAAGCTGGCGGTTGTGGCCCCATTGGCGTATGAGCCGCCATTGAGTTTGCCGCCACGCTCCCACGCACCGTATTGTGACGGTCTAGCCTTTCAGGCTACGCTGTCGCAAGCCTTTTTTTCTGGCATTCAACCCGGAAGCCGACGCGTTGCAAACTTCGCGTTCAGGCTTTCGGGTTGACACGATGTTTTTTCCTTTGCTCGTACCTATTTCTTTCCCCTCCCCTGTTCGTCTTGCTTTCTGCTCTGTCCCAGCGGTCCCTTCTCTTTTCCGGCCTTCTACTCCATGTTCTCATCACCCTCGCTTTGCCTGCATACCCCCTACTTACCTTCTCACCGCTTTGTGCATGATTGCTGGAAACGACCAGGGTACTCCTACATTGGAAACACAAGCATCACACCGGATCTCCTCTGCAATACACCAAAGAAAGCGAGGACCGCCGATTGGCAAAGGGTTTTTTTATGCCGTAAGGCTTTTTCCCCGGACCAGTCTGCTGCGGAAGGAGTGCCCCTCCTAGACCTCTTTTCTAAGGGTCAGGGTGGCTTCCTCTCGCGGCCGACCTTATCTGCACAGCAAAAACAAAAACCTTGTGGCAGAAGAGGTTCGGAGCAAAACCGGAACCCGAAGCATCAGGTGAGGAGGAGGAGTGAGAGCAGGGTGACCAGGAATCGGGGCCATCTAAAACCAGGCTTGATAGAAAGTTAATTACACCACCCTCTTTATTCCATTGTTTGAAGCTTTGCATGATCATCAATGTGCTAACATTGTGGTTAATGGTCTGGTCTCAGACAGTTTTTGTTTGCAGAGAGGCCTCGTTAGGGCTGCCTCCTTTTTGGCTTTTTTTGTTCAATAATGCAATTGAACCATTGGCTGTAGCAGTTTGAGGACATGAAGGTTTTGCTGGGATTAGATAAAAAGATTATACATCTATAAGCATCTATATGCATTTTATATGTAGATAACTCACTATTTTTGCTGTCAAACACTATGAGTATGTCTACGCAAGTCCTTTTTGAACTAATGGTGAAATTTGGGCTTATCGCATATTTTAAAGAAAATCTGAATAAAACACAGGTGGGTCAGAACTCTGTGTTGTGTCACTGATGTTCTTTGATGACTTCAATATTAAGTGGACATGAAAGGAATTTAAATACTTAGACATTTCAATGTTAAGGAAAATTAAGACTATCATGCAAGGGAACTACTCAATTATGAAGACTGTCAGAGATGGAGTAAATTGCAGCTCTGCTTGTGGCATAAAAGACATGTTATTAAGATGATAATGCTACCTAGGTTGCTTTATGTTTTTAATATGGTTCCACTACGACTATACAGAAGGGTTGCGCACTCGACAGAGGTAGTCTTTAGAAAATTCATGTGGGATGGGAAATTGAAAGTGATGTGCAGATGAAGTCTTCAAAGAAGTCTGGACGAAGGGGTGGTTGGTTACCCCTCACTGAGGCACAAGCATGAGGATGTTTTAAAGTATGTCTCACTGAGCATGGCGAAGGTGGCTTTATCTGGAACATGGATTGGTGGCCCAACTCGACAGGTTGCGTTTTTGTCGATGAACAAGTGTATCAGTAACAGATAGGTTTTGCCCATGGTAGCCCAAGCAGTTGAGCAGTATAGGTCTGCAGTGATAGATATAGGGGAGAATACCTGCTGCATGAGGACGCATTTTATGGAACAATCCATCTCAGAAGTCTCATAACAAAAAACGGAATTGACACAAGTGGATTAGCAATGTTTGGGCAGGTGGCTCCTTGCTGTCTTTTGATTTCCTGTGTTTTAAGTACAAATTGTGGGAAGGTGAAAGAACCAAGTACATAGAATGACTAACATATTTGATACACTATGTAGAGGTGCATGGTGTGGTGATGATGTACACTCTCAGTTTAGCTCATCATGTTTCTATGTTACTGGGGACAGGAGATTCTGTTTGTGTTTTGGAATGCCTTTATAAGAAAATTTTGGAGGCAGAGCTGGGAGTGGTGATCAGGCAATCCCTTTGGGGTATAGTGTGTTCTAACTTGAAATATATGAAAATAGACTTCAATCTAAGACTGTGCCAGCAGAAGATTTTTTAAAGGCTATATTGTTCACCAGCAAGGGTGTTGCTATGTAAGCTGAGCTTGTCCGATATCTGCTGGGCTTGTAATAAAGGCAGCTGCTTCAACGTCCTTATGTTCCTTATATTCGGGGAATGCAAGAGAATGTTTGGTTGATTTTTAGATTGATGTTCTTTATAGAGTTGACATGGTTATGGATCCCTGTGAGCGGAAGGTGATATTCTTGGGCCGTTTACATTCTCCCTGAACCAAGAAGGAATTCTTTGGGGTGTGGAAACCATTCAAAAACCCATGTGGGAGGATTGGATGTATTGAGTGTTGAGTGTTGCTACTATCCACTAGTATATGCACTATGGGTCCCTTATAATGATATATATATATATATATATATATATATATATATATATATATATATATATATATATATATACACTAAAGCCACAGTAGTGGCTGTGTAGTTATGGTTAAGTTGCTAATCCCATAGGAAGAGCACTTTTTGGGCGGCTTATAACTTTGCTCCCCCTGGACGAATCCTCACCAAACTTTGTAAAAGAAGTATACGGCCCACTCTGAATGTTTTTTGCAAAGTTTGGTGAGGATTCGTCCAGGGGGAGCGAAGTTATAGGGGGGGTTCCAAAACTTATTTTTTTCCCATAGACTGAATGGGGAAAAAACTTTGCTCACGCCTACAGGCCAAACCGCTGGAGGAATTTTCACCAAATTTGCGGCAGGAGCAGCGGCTTGGTCCCGAATGCGTGCTTTTGTAAATTTGGTGAAAATCCGTCCAGTAGTTTTTTAAAAAATAACCAGAAAGTAGGTCAAAAAAAATGTGTGATATCTATATCCGCTCCGCAGACATGCTTCCCTGTTCACTCCGCGGACAGGACACCGATTGACTAAGCGGCTCGCATTATGTCCGCGGACATATGACGTGTTCGCTGATTGGGTGGTGAGGAACGTGAAGTGCATCAGATTGTTTTGATGCGCCCCCATCTTGGATCCGCGGACATTCGCGGACAGTGCATTGACAAATGGGGGAGAAATACCACTTTGGCAAGTGTGTTGGTGTGTAAGAGTGTTTGGGGAGGGTGGGGGTGTAAGAGATGGGTGAAATGCTGTATTTATTTAGGTGGCAGGCAGCCCCGTTGTGTTTGTCTTGTCCGCGGACAGCCGCGCTGTCCGGGATGTCCGTAACTAGTCAAAAGGGGGGTGTCCTAAGGACACTATACCTGTCCGTGTTGTACGCAAGCAAAATGAAACTGTTCTAAGAACACGCGCAGTGTTCGGGATGTCCATAATTAAACAAAATGGAGGTGTCCTAAGGACACTATACCTGTCCGTAATGTCCGCATGCAAGTTGAAACTGTTCTAAGAACACATTCGGTGTCCGGGATGTCCGTAATTAACCAAAATGGAGGTGTCCTAAGGACACTCTTTCTGTCCGTACTGTCTGCAGGCAAGTTGAAACTGTTCTTAGAACACGCGCGATGTTCGGGATGTCCGTAATTAAACAAAATTGAGGTGTCCTAAGGACACTATACCTATCCGTGCTGTATGTAAGCAAAATAAAACTGTTCTTAGAACACGCGTGATGTCCGCAGTCATAAAAAATGGCCATATGGTATGGTAAAATATTTGATTCTATGGTTGTGATCTATGGGTGTGATATGCTGCGGTGGTTGTGGCCAGGGCCTAGAGTCTTGGGTGCATGGCCAAAGGCTGTAGGTTGTAGGCCATGCACCCAAGACTCTAGGACCTGGCCACAACCACCGCAGCATATCACACCCATAGATCAGACCGATATAATGGAATATGTATGAAATATTTGTAAATCTACAGTTTATGTACTGTTTGAGTTGTATAGTTTGTATGTGAAGTTTTGGCTACGTCATGTCATTAAGATTTTAGAGTTTGGTAAGAAGCACTGCAGTATAACATATCCATGGAAGTAAACATTTTGTATTGTGGTGTACGGTTACATGTTTGCTTCAATGGTTGTGTTATGGAGCAGTATTTATGAGTTGTATTTATTATAATATACTTACTGTTTGGTTTGGTAACTGGAGCACATATATTATTTGTCAATTTCTGTGATAAAAGAAAAGATCATGTTAGTGTCGGTAGTTTATAAAAACTTATAACATTGAATAATAGACATTTTTGCTTCATTTCGACCCTCATATTTAGTACTTTACAAACCAGTGTTCTGTGCAATTTGCTCAGTTTCTGTGTTTGTTGTTTAAATCATTGTGTCATGGGGAAAAAAAAATCCATGTTGTATTAAAAAAAACCTTTTTTTGTTTTTTTGGAACAGTACATTTATTTCTGTGTTTTCAGTGTTTACTTGTTGTTTCTGGCTAATGTTCTTTCTGTTGGGTTGTTGCAGATTGTTACTTGTAACTGGTTATAGTTCTTTATTTATATTCTCAAATTGCTAATCGATCTGTTGGGTTGTTGTAGATTCTTGGGGCAGTTAGATACATGTTGATGTATTCTAACTGTTTATTTCTTGTTATTTTTCAGTGGTATTGATTTATCTGTTTGGTTGTTGCAAAATCTTGGGGCAGTTAGATACCTGTTGCTGTATTCTGTTTATTTCTTCTTATAATTTAGTGGTATTGATTTATCTGTTTGGCCATTGCAGAATCTTGGGGCAGTTAGATACCTGTTGGCGTATTCTAACTGTTTATAGTTTTCTAATTGAAGTTTTATTAATGTTTATGCACTGATTAGTTATTAAATTTTGGTTTTAAGAATATTAAATAAGCGTCTATAAGATTTGCTGGTAATCTTTGCTTTAAAGTAATGGTACTATCATTACATTCAAACTATCCACAATTCGTTTTTTATTTATGCAGTGTAGTGACCTGCATTGGTTGTGGTTCCTGCATGGTAGATTATACCTATGGTTGTGAAGGTTTTCTTACCAAGTAATACTTCACCATGTGTGAATCCAGTCAGCTTGCAGTTGTTTTTAGTACCATTTGCATTGTAACGTAGAAGCATTAGTATTACATATTTACTATGTGTTTGTATTAGTAAGGTGGAGCAATTATCTGAATTGCAGGTAGCACATAATCTGCCATGGTTTGCATTTTGTACAAGTTGCTGAAATGGAACGAATTCACAGTTTGGTATGGATACATACACAAAACGTTAATTAGGGATTTCTCTGTGTTGCATATTGTTGCACAGAGTGCATGTATGTTTTCACGTGTATGAAATCTGGAAGATTTCATTTGTAGGTATGTTTTTGTTTTCCAGTACTTGTAGTAAGTACACTAGACATTCTTGTGGATCTTCTTGTGAGTTTATATTGAATTTCACCATTCCAGCACAGTAGTCCAATTCTTGTCTTATTCCATGAACACTATATGTGTTGTCAGGATTGTTGGTTGCATTTCTATGAAGGACTAACATTTGCAAACACAATTGGTCTGTACTGTGTAGGTAAATGTTGTCAACAATTAGTGGCAATTGAAATAAAATATTGATTGCTACATTTGCGTAGCAATTTACACCAGTTATATTTGAAAATTTGAATGGACCAGATAGTTCTGTGTCCAAGTCATTTTTTCGCAGTGTGTGTTGCTTCTTTGAAGAAGTACCTGAGTTACTGTGAATAATAGATTCTTCTTTGGTTGTAGTAATTGATGAAGTATTGGCTTCTTTTACTCTCTTTGCAGGATTTGCAGAGAGATCCTGTTGCATTTCTGTTTGAATTAGTTTTCTTTTACAACATTTTGCTTTTTGTGGAACAGGATATGTTTTTAGATGGTGGGTGTATAGTGAACGTAATCTATTGTATTCTAAAATGCAAGGAATATCAGCGTTTACTTTACTTGCATCAAAGTTGATTAGAAATAGACCATCAAGTGTACGTAAGCGCGATTGTGCTACATAGCTCATGCCTTCTTTAAAGACTGTCGTCCCAGTATCTATCAATGCTTTATCTAAGGTAAGACCTTGTGATTTGTGAACGGTGACTGCGTATGCTAGAGTTAGAGAAAATTGTTCTCTACATACATACTTGTCTTTGAAAAGAAGGAATCGAGCTGTTGAGTGCCCTATCCTTTTTACTTCTGAAAGTTTGTCAAAGAGAATATTGACAAACTGAATGTTGTTGTCACGTGGGTATGTTTGAAAGCCAACAACTGTACCCAGTGCTCCATTAACTAGTCCTTGATCCACGTCAAGGTTACGTTTAAGCATTACTCTACAGTTTAAAGATCATTTTAATATTTTCTCCAAACCAGCTGTGTTGGAGATAGAATTTTCTAAGGTATTTAGTCTGTTGTGGCTTGTTGACACATGGGTAGTGTCATACCATGTACGTCCAGTTTGTCTGTGGAGCAAATTTCAATTATTGGTTGCATTTCTTTTTTCAATATTCTTTCATTGAATTTGGAACAGCTTGCAAGAGTTGGCATCAAGGACATACAATTGACATTTTTGTGTGCTAATTGTTCCATGACATCAGTAGCACATGAGTTATGACCATAAAGTGCATGGATGTGCCAGGTTTTTAATATTGCTTGTGCTTCTTGAGATAGTACACCAACTCTAATACTTTTTAAAATGTTGGCGGACGTGAGGTCTGCAGATTGGCACATGTTTTCTGTTAATTCTCTGCATTGGAAATGTTGCCAAAGGTTGACATTTCCTATGCTGCCAACAGTTTTACGGCAGAGTTTGTGTCCTAAGGTTTTAAAAATAGGTTCACCTTTCACTGGTGTCAATTGAAGAAGATCTTTGAAAACAATAATGTGTTTTCCTCCAAAGAGCTCTTCGTAGTTTGTTTTAAGTACTTCTTGTAATCTGAGGTGAATCAAAGCCAACATTAAGTTGGAGACCATGCTCACTTCATCTATTAGTAGCATTTTCATTTGTTTTAACACTCTGCGTAGTTCCATTGCAGCTCTGTAGAAAGTTTGTAATATTCTAATTTGTTTTGGTGTTCTACTGGAAGGAGTAGTAATTGGTGTAAAGTGACACCGCCTATGTTGTAGGCAGCTAAACTTGTGGGGGCAGTTACAACAGCTGACAGTTTGTTGTTTGTCAATTGTTGAAGGAACTTGCTGATGATTTTGATTAAGAATGTTTTGCCTGAACCGGCTTCACCACTGACGTATAGTAGTATAGGTTTGTAATTTTGGCAGGTACATTCTTTATTTTCATGTTGTACACCATGTGCAATTTCCCAGACACCCGTTCTGTCCGCAGACATCTTAACAGCCTTTTTTTTAAAAAATAAGACACAAAGGACTGAATTAAAACACATATAATATTGTTTTGATTATATACAGATACACCATTTATGAAAGAGAGGGAGAAGCAGAAACTGACACAAACACAGGGGAATTGGGGGTTTGGAGAGGGTGGATGGGAGGAGATGAAGGGATGGAAGTCTCATCGTAACGTTTTTCTTGGTGGTGAGGGTTTGGGGATAGCAGACTGGGACATGGAGAGGGGGAACAGGTGCATGTGGGACAATGATATTTAATTTTTTCTTTTATGTGGTCCTCCACAAAATGTTTCAGAAGATTGAAGTTTTCCATGAGCATGTCCATTTTTTGTTCCATGCACTGCAGAGTATTTTGTAATGTCTCTTTTGGTGCATTATTCTCAATATTTGTATGGTCTGTTAAAAAAAATATAAATGTTAAGTACACAAAAAATAATGATTATTAATTTGTTTATATAGAGAAGTGTCTACCATTAGTATTACTCTCCAGTCATTTCCTCATGTGGGAAATGTTCCTCAAGCCATTCCAAAGTGCTGGCCATTTTTGTGTAAAAATATATATATATTACTTTTAGTGTACCTAATACAGAAGGTTTAGAAATGTATAAGAAAAATTAAGTTTACTTACTAGCTTCTGGTAAATTGCGTTCTTACTATTCTGTAGGTCTGCTGTTGCTTTTAGCTGTGCAGTTTCTGTGAGGTAATTATGTTCAAAGGATATCTTTTTTGTTTTGGTATATTCCATTTTAGTACATACGGTATTTAAATGGATGGTTGATGTGTTAGATATATAGATTCCACTTATTATTTATTATGACATATAATGTGTTTATGTGCTGCTTTTTGAACTTGTGCAGTGTTTATATGACATGATAGAACAATTTAAGATACCCCCTGAGTTTTTGGGTAGTGTTGCTGTTGTCCGCATCCATCCGCGGACATACGCACAGTCCGTGGGCATCAAAATCACTAGCTGGGGGTTCAGTATGTTCTATGTTACATGCACATAAAGTCAGGGAATCCTAGGAAAGATATCAAATTCACAATATGAATATGTATATTCAGTAAAATAAAATTTGATAAAGGGAGTTTATGGTCCTATGAAATTCAGTAAAAAAGCTTTGTTAAAGGGACGTTATGGTTAAGTTTGCTACCAAAAACCTATGAAATTCAGTAAAAAAACATTGTTAAAGGGATGTTATGGTTAGGTTGCGCTACTAAAAACTTATGAAATTCAGTAAAAAAACGTTAAAGGGACGTTATGGTTCAAAATAAAACCAAAAAACTCCTTAAATTCGCTAGTTATGGTAAGCTACGTAACCATAACTCGCTCCATCACCGTGCATTGCTAAGACTAACACCCAGAACATCAAAGATGACATCACAAATGTCATTGATGACATCACTGATGACATCACATGTGCATTTACTTTTCATGAAAAGTCTGTACAAGGGATTCTTATTATAATGTTGACAAAAAAGTGTCAAGGATCATTGGAATAAATATAAGCTATGTAGCACATTAAGCAATGCATTGATACAAATAGCATTCTATTATGAAGTTCTTTCCAGTATACTAAGCTACTCATGTAGAAACATAAGCATTGTTTGCAGCATACATGATGGAGGTGCAATATTCCTAATCTTCCCATGTTGAATAGTGAAAAGATAAATGCTTTCTTATTAGAGTTTTGCATACTATGAAACATTAGCTAATAAAACCCACTTACTACATAATTGCATTATTGCAAACAAAACACAGACAACAACACGTACAAATATGAGCCTATAGAGGGAAAATGAAGTAAACAAAAAAACAGCAGTATTAGCAAACAATCTTCATACCCTAACTGATTATCTGCATACACAGAAATGATTGCTCTGCTTCAAAGCTACTACTTCACTATGTATAACTATCACATATTGTGACTAGACCCTAAGGAAAGTAGTGTGAGTACAATGTATACAAATAGTAGCATATCCAGGGAAAGTACAGTAATAAAAAAACAACAGACCTATAAAAAAGTGTTGATAAGCTTACTAATCATCTTCATACATAGAAAGCATTGCTGTCTTCCAAGTCTGTGTTTTCCCGTATGTATACGTTTCATATGCTGTGAGTGAGCCCCAAGTGAATTACTGTAGGAACATATTTGAAGTATAAGACTACAAATATAGTACTTTTTGAATTTTTAGTTCCTGACTGTTACTGGCCTAGATATGTCAGTAAAGGAAAAAAAGAGGGAGCCAGACATGTGATTTCATCAGTGATGTCATCAATCAAATTTGTGATGTCATCTTTGATGTCCTGGGTGTTAGTCTTAGCAGTGCACAGTGGTGGCGCGAGATATTGTTGCTTAGGTTACCATAACTGGTGAATTTCTGGGGTTTTTTCGGTTTTACTTGGAACCATAACGTCCCTTTAACAACGTTTTTTTCACTGAATTTCATAGGTTTTTAATAGCGCAACTTAACCATAACATTCCTGTAACACATTTTTTTTCACTGAATATAGATATAGATAATATAAGTTTGATAAATGTTTACTAGGATTCCCTTAGTTTATATACACATAACATAGAACATACTGAACCCCCTACCTGCACTAGTGGTTCTGATGTCAGCGGACCATGCACATGTCCGGGGACGGAAGTGGAAACTGTACATGTAAGACACCAACCATTCAATTACATACCATATGCAACATAATGGAATATACCAAAACAAAATAAATATGCCTCGAACAGAATTACCTCACAGAAACTGCCGAATGACTGCCCCCCAAAACCCTGAGCAGCCTCGCATGAGGAATCTGCTGCTGCCTGCTGCCACCGTGCCCTGCCATTTGGTGCCTGCACATCTGCCATCTGCAGGGGTCCAGTTGCTGTGACCACCCCTGCTGGAACAGAAGACTCCCGACTGGTATTCCATCGTTCCACAGCCCAGCCCCAGGACCCAGTTGCCCACCCACACCTGTCTCGGGGGTCGCCATGTCGGGGCAAACACCATCAGACACCACTGGTGACCCCCAGCCTGAGAGGCAGAGGGCTACCAGCTTCAGTGACAAGGAAGTTGGTATCCTGGTGGAGCAAGTTCTGGGGCATTATGATGCCCTCTTCACACCATCGCACGCCGGCAAGGAAAGATGTGAGAGGATCTGGGAGGACATAGTGGGTGCCATCAACGCGGAGGAGGTGGCACCCTGCAACATCAAACACGTCCGGAAGCGCTGGGAGGACTACAAATCCAGGACCCTCAAGAAGGTCTGGTGTCTCTTGGAGGCAGAGGATGCAGTGGGGCACCGGGCCCATCTTACCAGCCAACAGATGAGGGTCCTGGAGTGCATTCACCCAGTGCTTCTCCACCAGATCCTCAGGATACAGGCCCGTCTGGAGTCGAGCGGTAAGTGGCCATGCATTCACGTTTGAAACAGTGCATGTTGAAGCATGGTGGTAGTTACCTACTCAGCTGCATGTGTGACATGGGTCATGTATGGATGTGTGTGTGCAGGGAAATGATGGTGCTGCATGTGAGACTAGTCAGGTGTGACCCACATGGATGGTGTAAGCGTAACAATGCATCATGCTGAGCAGCATGCGGAATGCACACAAGTATGAATGCCTGTGTCTGTACCTTTACATGTCAGTGGTGTGATAGATGTGTGCTGCTGTCATGGACATGCATTATGTACATGTCTGTGTGTCAGAGTAGTGTGTGCACCATGGATGCATGACACATGTCCGTGACGATGTGTTGAATCACTGATACTGGCTACTCATTCTTGTATCCACTGTGTCTTTGGGCATACGGGGCCAGATGCATGACCCTCCGGTGATGCGTGTGCATGTGATCAGTATGACCCATGATGTATGTGAGTTTCAACTCAACATTGTATGTTAATAGAGTCCCTTGGACATGGATGCAAATGTTGATTGCATGCGCCGTGCCTGTTTCTGCATATGTGTTCCCTGCATTGACCCATGTGTTGTGGAGGGACATGATGGAAGTGACGTTTGACAGTGCCACTCATGTGCTATTGCTTCCTGTCTAGGGGACTATTGTACAGTACCCTGATGCTTGTGTTCTATGTCTCCCTCTACACAGCAGCGAGTGAAGAAGAGGGCGGAGATGGTGCTGTGGAGCAAAGCGGCGGGGATGCCTCCACCGGCCGGCGACGCAAGGCCCAGCTACCCTCCCATGAATTACCATCATCTGGGAGCGAGGGGACTGGTGCCGCGTCTGCCACTATGGCTGCAGCGGAAGGGGTGGGTGAGCCCCCACAGGGGCTTGCAACTGCGGAAGACGGTGTGGTGCCATCCAGGTTGGTGGTTCGCCCACAAGGAGGAGAAGGCCGCTACTGAGCCGCACATGGGGCCTGGTGGGGCTGGTACCACTGGTGCAAGTGGTGCAGTCCAGGGGCAGGAGGCAGTACAGGTCGCCTTGGAGGGGCCTGTGCATGTCACTGTCCCTGACCCTGTTACTGCACCACCGTGCACCAGCATGGACGCCCCATCCCAGGTCCGCCCGTAGTTAGGGTGGAGGTCCACATCATCTGACACTCCTCTACCTGTGGACGAGGGGACCTGTGACCGTATGGAGACCGTCCTGATTGGTGTCGCGTTGCGCACGTGTGACATTTGTGATGATGTGCGTGCTTCCTGGGGGGACCGCGCATGTCATCATGAAGAGTTGCGTGCCAACATGGCCCAGTGTGGAGGGGCCATGGTCGAGGGTTTTGTACATGTGTCGAGCACTCTGGCGGCCCTCTCCTCCTCTGTGGAGACTATGCGCCAGTCGTTCTCCATGCCGTCTTCCGGCCCAGATGCCACCAGGGCCCCCTGTGGACCTGCCCTGACCAATGCAGCCAGCTCGGTGGAGATCCCATCCCTGCCACAGTCGGGAGTCGGAGGTCCAGCAGGGGTGGACACCCCAGCAACTGGAACCCAGCAGATGGAGGCTGTGCCGGCATCATCGGGCAGGGCACGTGCACGATGGCGCTGGTGGGTTGTGTCAGAGGCAGCGGCAGGCTCAACGTGGGAGGCATCATGGCCCAGGGCCATCTACATCAGAGGGGCAGGCATCGACCGGAAGGCAGGAGGACCCTGGAATGGGAGTGTCTTCCGTGTGGCAGTGGTTGGGCCAGCGGATAGGTGCGGAGCGGCGGCGGGTGGAGGAGGCACGACTCACAATGGTCAGGGCGGAGAACTCCATGTGCAGGGCACTGAGGCGGGCTGAGTGCCTCGAGGGAATTCGCAGGGAGTTGGAGGTGGACATGGCGTCATCCGTGCGAGACCTCGGGACCAAGGGAACAGGCCCGCCTCCAGGACGTTGAACAGGAGTTTGATGATGCTCTGTCTCGGGAAATCGACAAGTGAGCCGTAGGACTTTCCCGCCGCCATTGTGTATAGTTAGTTAGTGTTAGGTTTCATTTAAGTTTTTCTTTCATTTGGGGCGCTTGGACTATGCCCCACCTTTTTGTAGATAGTTCTTTATTAGGTAGGGATTTTTCTAGGTTTCCTTTCAACTGTTGGGCTCATGGACTCTGGATTTGTTCTTTGTATATGAAGACTGCTTTTCTCATCATTTTTTTGTGTTTACCATGGAGCAATGGATTTTTCATATTTTTTTTTCTTTGGATTTGGTTTGCTGGACGGACACTTTGGACCCATTTTCATTTGGATTTATTTGGATTCTGCTTTCAGATATTTTTTATTTCATTTTTTTGGGACATGCAGCATTTTGTTTATTGTTTCAATTATTGTGTGATTTCATTTCATTCGCTTGATTTTGTGTTTAATAAAAACATTTTTCATGCTTCAATGTGTGGTATTGTCTCATTGGTTTCATGCATGTCACAATGTGGGTTCTCTCATTCACTTGCACCCATTGTGTGTGTGTAACGGGCATGTATTGATGTGCATACTTGCCATTTGGGATGTATCATGTAATGGGGATTTCAATGTGGGGTGGTTGGAATACTTGCTTGGGTGTTTGTACTGGGGTGGTGTGGGATGGGATTTGGGTGGCCATAAGGGCCATGATTGTGTATCCTGATTATGTGTTGAGGGGGGGACATGAGTCGTGGCCTGCTGGCAGGTGCCCGTCACTGCTGGGTGGGTGAGTGGGGGGGACATGAGTCGGGGCCTGCTGGCAGGTGCCCCTCACTGCTGGGTGGGTGAGTGGGTGGAGGGATATGAGTCGGGGCCTGCTGACAGGTGCCCGTCACTGCTGGGTGGGTGGAAGCGCAGGGGGACATGTGTCGGTGCTCACTTGTGCATGGTGACATGTGGGCTGGCTGGGGGGCATGGCCAGGGTGGATGGGCTGCCTGTGGGGCATGGCCAGGGGTGCAGGGTAGTTGCCTGAGTTGTGGGCTGCTTGCAGGGCCTGGGGAGGGGGAAGAGGGCACACCTGGGAGGACACACACTGCTAATTCGCGTTGGGTCACCCCAGGAATACACGTAGCACGCTCGCCCAGCGAAATCGCGTGTGAAACTCCCCATACACCCCTCAGAATACACGTACCCCACTCGCACAGCAAAATCGCATGTGAAACTACTCGCACACCCCTCAGAATACACGTACCCCGCTTGCACAGGGCCTATCACGTGTAGAACTGCACGCACACCCCCCAAATACATGTACCCCGCTCGCACAGGGCCTATCGCGTGTAGAACTGCACACGCACCCCCAAATACACGTACCCCACTCGGAAAGGGCCTATCGTGTGTAGTACTGCACGCGTAACCCTGAAATTCGCGCAGGCTGCCCATCCTCCCTCCCCATGCCCCACAGGCAGACCATCCACCTCGGCCATGCCCCACAGGCAGCCCACATGTTAGGCAGAATCCTGTGCAGTTCCCTTGGGGAACATTGCAAGAAGATTAAGACTACAGGAGTAAGCAGTAAACCCAATTGGTAGCGGTCTGCACCACCCAGATTTACCTGGTAGCTGTGGCTGAGCAGTCAGACTTCTCTCAAGATTAGTAGGGCAGTATACAGAGGATGCGCAATAGGGCTAAAAACACAGTAGAGCAAGCAAACACTGACCAGAGCTTGGTATCAAAAGTATATAATTATTTATTTAAAACACACTTTAGGAAATACACTAAGCACTCTAAATCAAAGCAAGTTCAAACACAGTCAGATAAAGTATACACACCTACCTTAATAATTATTAGACAAGTCTAGGTCAAAACACCACTATTTGTAAAAACAGATGTGAGCGTGTAACGTAGATGGCACTCCAATAATTAAGTTAAAGGGAGAGAAAAAGGCAGGTCATGAAAATAAAACAGTTCCCAACAGTTTTCTAAGACCACAGCAAGTTAGTGAAGGCAGAGTCTACTGTAGAGCCAAAGTTCATAGGCCAGGCCCACTTTAAATGGAGCAAGCCGAAATGTGCCCAACATCACAGAGTTTAAAAAGCACTCAAGTCTTTGCAGAAATGTTCAAAGGAGGTTGGTTTGATGCGAAAGATAAAGTTAGAAGGTCTGGGGCCAACCCAGTTGGAAAGCCAAGGATTTAAGGGTCACCTTTAGCAATCCGCAGAATGGGAGGCCAGGCGGAACACAGTACCTTAAAGAGTGAGGAAGCTCCAGCGGTGGCAGTTGTTCCTGGCAGCGGGTGCAGTTTGTGGTTTTGATCGAGAAGGAGAAGATCTCGTTGAGGAGGAAACTTGGAGTCGTTGCACTGCCCAGGGAAGAGACCAGCGGCAGAGTTTGTTCGGTTAAAAAGGTGCGTTCCTTTTATTCGCGGTCACAGTGGTGAAGCTTGGCTATCCGCCCGCCGGGGTGCTTGGCCAAGGGATGTCCTGGAAGGCGAATGGTGAACTGGTTGTCCCCACCAGCTCAAAGGGAGAAGACTCTTACAGCAGAAGATCTTCTCTTGCCGTCGGGAAAGTGGTGAGCTCGTTGCAGCAGGGCTACACCGGTGGTGTCGTCGTTGCAGATGGCTCAGCTTCTCCCCTCTTCAGATTTCTTAGGTCCTGTGGCGACTTCTAAAGTTCCAGTCCCAAAAGCCCTGCTTGTATGCAGAAAAACCCCCATTCAACAGCCTAGCTGTCACTCATACATGCTAAATGGTGAGCTGGGCGGCTCACCACTGGGCCAATCAGAACAGAGTGT
This sequence comes from Ambystoma mexicanum, assembly GCF_040938575.1. Taxonomy (NCBI): domain Eukaryota; kingdom Metazoa; phylum Chordata; class Amphibia; order Caudata; family Ambystomatidae; genus Ambystoma; species Ambystoma mexicanum. The sequence continues at coordinate 282,691,714 of NC_090938.1, read as the reverse complement.
GACTTGAGTTGCTAAGGCAATGGAGTACAGGGTGCCAATTCCCCGACCCACACACCCTGTGGAACCCAGACAGAGTGGCACCAGTTGGAGGGCTTATGTGGAGAAGCCCTCCAAAAAGTGGAACAAAGGGCCCGACCTTGGTTGGAGTTACAGGGACGGACACAAACGCCATTTTGGGAAAGAGTTCTGGTGAAAAGACCCAACCGGTGATTTTATATTACATAAATAAACCGGCGGTATCTTTAACATTGCACCAAAAAGTGGTGCGTTTAAAATCAATGGGAAAATCCCATAGGAAATATTCCGGTGGAATATTTTGCGTGGTAACCACTGCCACCAGCCAGAAACTCGACAAGGGGGGACTGAACAGTGCCCCCTTGGAAACAGACCCAGGGGCAATTTAATTAACCCCTTCCAGTACTTCCACAATACGATGGTTTCTAATGGTTCTGTTCACAATTTTGGACTAGTAAAGCCAATGGTGACTTTACATGCCCTGGGAGACAGTAGTCAGTCCCAGGGTATGGAGTCTATGTTTGGTGGTCACTATGACAACCCTGTGTTACTGCACTGAGGGTGCTGTGTAACACATACACAAAAACAGATGATACCCTATGGAGTAAAAAGACCCCATAGCCCGCAAGCACACAATAAGTCAAAGACATACCTCAAATCATGCCTAAGAGTGGGAGGAAAAGAGTCTCACTCTTAGCAGGAGAAAAAAACAAACCCCAAAAATCCAGCAAAGCTGCTGGGGGACTCACTAGGTTTGGGAAATTAGCCTTATAAGAGAATTCTCCCTAACACTAACACTCGCCCCACCAGACTAAGGGACAGGAGGATTGAATCCACTCTTGGATGAATCTCATACCTCTAGTCGGTTACAAACATCCTAGAGAGACCATCAGCATTTTGGTGGTGACACCCTGACCTGTGCTCAATGGTGAAATCAAACCCCTGGAGGCAGATTGACCATCTCAATAGTTTTGGGTTCTCCCCTTTCATTTGCATCAACTATCTCAAGGGTTGGTGGTCAGTCTGAATAACAAAAGTAGACCCATACAAGTATGGCCAAAACTTCTTCAGAGCCCACACAATAGCAAAACACTCTTTTAATGGTTTCCCACCTTGTCTCAGGTTCCTTCAGTTTTCTACTGATGAAGTAAATGGGGTGCTCCCTATCTTTCCCATGTAGTTGACTAAGGAATGCACCTATACCTGCATTTGAAGCATCTGTCTGTACAATGAAAGTTTGGTGGTAGTCAGGAGCTCTTAGCACTGGAGCTTGATAAAGGGCTTTCTTCAGGTTTTCAAAGGCCTGATTGCACTCCTCATTCCATCTGACCTTTTTAGGGAACTTAGGAGATCACATTGAGTGGAGAAGCTATGGTCCCATAGCTCTCTATGAAATTCCTGTAGTACCCAGTGAGACCTAAGAAGGCTCTCACCTGGGTCTGAGTAGTAGGTGTTGTCCAATTTTGCACAGCTTCAATCTTACTGGGCAAAGGCCTTATTTCTCCAGCTCCTACCTCATGTCCAAGTTAGACCACTTTAATCTGTCCAATCTGGGTTTTACTTGCCTTTATAGTCAGATTGGCCTTCTCAAGAGCCTGCAAAACATGTCCTAGGTGGTGAACATACTCTTCCCAGGAGTGGATGAACACTGCAATGTCATCCAAGTATGCCATGCAGAAGTCCTCCATCCCAGTCAGAACCTGATTTACCATCCTTTGTAATGTAGCAGGTCCATTCTTCAGTCCAAAAGGCATAACCTTAAATTGGTATAAGCCAACTGGGGTAGAAAATGCAATTTTCTCGTTGGCATGGTCTGTCAGGGCTATTTGCCAATAGCCTGACGTCAGATCAAATGTGCTGAGGTACTTGGCTGAACCAAGTCTATCCACCAACTCATCTGTCCTTGGCAAAGGATGGTCATCAGTCTTGGTGACTGCATTAAGAGCTCTATAGTCCACACAGAATCTCAACTCCTTGGATCCTGCTTTTGGTAGTAACACAACTGGGCTAGACCATAGACTAGTAGAGGGCTCTATTACCCCGAGATCTAGCATCTTGTTGACCTCTCCTTTGATATGGGTTCTTACCTTTTCTGACATCCTTTAGCCTCTGCTTTTGACAGGTAAACAGTCACCAGTTTGGATATCATGCTGGCCCCAAGGGGTTAAGTCTGGTGCTAGAGAAAACAGAGGGACACATTGATTTAACAAAACTTTGCACTCCTCTTTTTGCTCAGGTGTCAGATTTGAAGAGAGATTAACTCCTTAAATCTTTTCATCTAAGGGTAAGCCTCTGAGGAGATCAGGGAGAGGTTCACTCTCTTCTTCCTCTTCTGCTGAAGCTAGAAGCCAAGCTCCTACTTCAGGTCTAGAGACATAAGCCTTCAGTCTGTTGGTGTGGAAGACTCTGAGAGCCTCCTTGAGATTGCCCATGTCCACCAGATAGTTCACCTCTCCAAGCTTTCCCACAACCTTGAAGTGTCCCATCCATTTGTCCTGCAAGGCCCTCTGCCTTGTTGGTATCATAACAAGAACTAGCTGGTCTTGAGTGAACTCAACCATGTTAGCCTTTTGATCATGCCAATGCTTGACCAAAGCTTGACCAGCCTTCAGGTTATCACTAGCTTGGGCCATCATCTATGACATTCTCCTCCGGAGTCCTATAACGTAGTCAGTCACTCTGACTGGCTTGGGGGAAGGAGCACTCGCCAACCCCTCCTTAATCAGGGCCAATGGACCTCTGACTGGATAGCTATAAAGAAGCTCAAAGGGACTATAACCTACTCCCTCCTGAGGGACTTCTCTATAAGCAAAGAGAAGGCATGGCAATAGAAGGTCCCACTTTCTCTTAAGGAGTTCCTCTAAAGCATATATCATGCTCTTCATGGTCCTATTAAACCTTTCAACCAAACCCATTTGTCGAGGGTGTTATGCGGTCGAGAACTTGTAGGTAACTCCAGTTTTCCCACATGGCCTTCATGTAGTGGGACATAAAATTTGACCCCCTGTCAGAGATTACCTCCTTAGGAAACCCAACCCTGGTAAAAATACCAAGGAGGGGCCTTAGCCACAGCTTGCACCGTAACAGTCCTCATAGGAATTGCCACAGGGTACCTAGTGGCATGGTCAACTACAACAAGGATAAACCTGTTGCCTGAGGAGGTTGGAGGATCAAGGGGACCAACAATGTCGATTCCTACCCTCTCAAATGGGACTCCCACTACTGGGAGAGGCACTAAAGGTGCCACATTCTTGGAACCACTCTTAACAGAAGTTTGGAAGGTGTGGCAGCTCTTGCAGAACTTATCTACCTCAGCCCACATTTTTGGCAAATAAAAGTAGAGAGAGAGCCTTTCCTTGGTCTTCTTGAAACTCAAGTGACCAGCTAAAGGAATCTCATGGGCTAGTTGCAAGAACTGGAGTCTGCTTTCTTGAGGCATTACAAGTCACTTGTAGTCTCCAGGTGCAGACTCAGTCGGTTCACTGTAGAAGAGGCCATCTTCCCAGTGCAACCTATACTTCCCAGGCTCTTGCCCATCAGCCTGAGAAGCTGCCTGGTGGCGAAGACCTTCCAGAGTTGGACATTCTCTTTTTCCTTACTGAAGTCTGCCCTGTTGGGTCCACCTTCTGCCAGTAAAGACTGCAGCTCAGGATGGTCAACAGGATTCAGATCTCCAATGAGTTCTTGGCCTTCTACTAGCTCTGTCTCTTCAGAGTCTAGTTCAACCACACAGGGTTGTACCTCCCTCTCAGCCTCAGCCGGAGGTGGAGTTACAGGTGTAACTTTGGACAACCTAGGGGAAGTCCTAGTTGGAAGCACTGGGGTGCTTGCTGCTGGTTTCCTTCTAGAAGTCTTGGGTTTCCCCTTTGCTTCTTGTTGCTTAGATATAGCAGTAAGAAGCTCCAGTGGAATAGGAGTGATTTATTTTCCCATAATCTCCTTAGGAGAACCTCTCATGGTTTTCTCCCTTGCAGGTCTGGTTAGCTCCTGTAACCTTTTACTAGGTGGTCTGGTGGTATGTGACACTACTCCAAGAGTTTTCAGGTCATTTCCCAACAGAACCCTTCCTGGTACCTCACATTGTACACTGACAGGTATCTTCACAGTCATATCATTGCACTGGATGAGAACTGGTAACTGAGGAAGCATCTGCACAGGCCCTCCAGCTAACTTGGTGAGGCGATTGGGTGCCTTAGCAACATCCTCTGCCTTGAAAAAAGATTTGTCCACCACAATTATGCTGGCCCCAGTGTCCCTAATGGCAGGAGTCTCCTGACCATTCACTTGGACACTGTCCTTATAATACTCTTTAGTATTATCTGGGATAGAATTATATATATCTAAATTCTGTTGTTCCCACAACCCCAGGGATACTAAAGAAACACTGGCTGAGACCCATATGGGTTCATCAGCCAGTAATAGAAAGTTTCCACTTGCCATTTGTACTTCCTCCTCTGGTGCAAAGGCTAAGGAGACAGTGTGGACCCCTGAAGGTTTACCCTTACATCTGGGATCCCCTTTCACATGGTCAGTAGAGCCACGCACATAGCATTTCCCAAATGCCTTCACGAATGGTGGCTTGTTCTGACCTCCTTGTGGTTTGGGACCAGAAGGTACACTAGCCTGATTTGGTTTCCCATGTGGCTTACCCTTATGGTTCTGTTTGGGGCCCTCTTTGGAATTGGAATTATTGGAATTCTCTTTGGAGTCCTTTTTAGGCTGTTTCCCCTCATCCTTTTTCTGAGTTGCCCCAGAATCCTTGTGAGTAGCCCTGTTGGCAACCCACAAGTCAGCAGCCTTAGCTAGCTTCTTGGAATCTATTTCCTTTGAATCAGCCAAGTGCTGTCTGAGCTCAGGAGAGCAGCTCCAACATAACATGATTTTTCATTCCCTCATAAGTGTTCACTCTGTAACCCTTAATCCATCCCTCTAAGTTCTTCAAACTTTCACTCACCCAGGTAGCCCAAGGGGTACCATCATGCTTTTTGAGGGTCCTAAACCTCTTAAGGTACTGGGAAGGGGTCCTCCCAGATCTAGCTATTAAAGCTAGCTTCACACATCCATAGTCCATCCTACCCACCTCCCCAACTCCATTACCACATCAGATACAACAGGGGGGGCCTGGAGAACAACCAAGGAAGCAACCAATTCCCTGTGATGTCCTGGAGCCCATGATTATACTCAAACATAGCCAACCAATCCAACACATCCAGCTTAGGTTCATACATACCCACAATCTCTTTAGGCATCCGGGGTCTTTTGGGACTGGAACTCCTACAGGATCCGGGGAGCATTTTTTCTAGTTCAATGAATGCAGAATTTAATGTGGGACCTGACAAAGGTCCAGTAGACACAGCTTGAGGTGCTAGAGCAGGCAGAGGGCCAGTGGGGACAGTTACATTGGCCACACCTTCCTCTTCTAACTCTACAAAAATACTATCAAGACTTTGATCCATATTACCTTCATTACTGTTGTCTACATTTGCTGGGGAGGTAGGCTCATCTGAACCACTACACAGACTTTGGTTTTCTAACAATCTTTCAATCAATTCTATTTTCTTGCCTTTTACAGGGAGATTCTTATGTCTACAAAGGGCTCTTAAACAATCAGCTGTATTTGCAGTAAGAGACTCCTGGCTGGAACTTTCCGTAGTTGACTTGTTAGAAAATAAACTTTTCTAGTGATAAGCTTTGTGGTTAGTTGAACCAAAGTATCAGAAGCACTCTATAATGTATAGTCAATACAAATCCCACTGCTGTACACCAATGTTAGGCAGAATCATGTGCAGTTCCCTTGGGGAACACTGCAAGTAGATTAAGACTACAGGAGTAAGCAGTAAACCCAATTGGTAGCAGTCTGCACCACCCAGATTTACCTGGTAGCTGTGGCTGAGCAGTCAGACTTCTCTCGAGATGAGTAGGGCAGTATACAGCGGATACACAATAGGGCTAAAAACACAGTAGAGCAAGCAAAAAGCTTGGTATCAAAAGTATATAATTATTTATTTAAAACACACTTTAGGAAATACACTAAGCACTCTAAATCAAAGCAAGTTACCTCCCTTAATAATTATTAGACAAGTCTAGGTCAAAACACCACTTTTTGTAAAAAACAGATGTGAGCGTGTAACGTAGATGGCACTCCAATAATTAAGTTAAAGGGAGAGAAAAAGGCAGGTCATGAAAATAAAACAGTTCCCAACACTTTTCTAAGACCACAGCAAGTTAGTGAAGGCAGAGTCTACTATACAGCCAAAGTTCATAGGCCAGGCCCACTTTAAAACTGAGCAAGGCGAAATGTGCCCAAGATCACACAGTTTAAAAAGCACTCAAGTCTTTGCAGAAATGTTCAAAGGAGGTTGGTTTGATGTGAAAGATAAAGTTAGAAGGTCTGGGGCCAACCCAGTTTGAAAGCCAAGGATTTAAGGGTCCCCTTTAGCAATCCGCAGAAAGGGAGGCCAGGCGGAACACGGTACCTTAAAGAGTGAGGAAGCTCCAGCGGTGGCAGTTGTTCCTGGCAGCGGGTGCAGTTCATGGTTTCGACCAGGGAAGGAGAAGATCTCGTCGAGGAGGAAACTTGGAGTCATTGCACTGCCAGGGAAGAGACCAGCCGCGGAGTTTGTTCGGTTAAAAAGGTGCGTTCCTTTTATTTGCGGTTACAGTGGTGAAGCTTGGCTATCCGGCCACCGGGGTGCTTGGCATGGGCGATTCGACCAAGGGACATCCTGGAAGGCGAATGGCGAACTGGTTGTCCCCACCAGCTCAAAGGGAGAAGACTCTTACAGCAGAAGATCTTTACTTGTCGTCGGGAAAGTGGTGAGGTTGTTGCAGCAGGGCTCCACCGGTGGTGTCGTCGATGCAGATGGCTCAGCTTCTCCCCTCTTCGGATTTCTTAGGTCCTGTGGCGACTTCTGAAGTTCCAGTCCCAAAAGCCCTGCTTTTATGCAGAAAAAATCCCCATTCAACAGCCTAGCTGTCACTCATACATGCTAAGTGGTGAGCCGGGCGGCTCACCACTGGGCCAATCAGAACAGAGTGTGACTTGAGTTGCTAAGGCAACGCAGTCCAGGGTGCCAATTCCCCCACCCACACATCCTGTGGAACCCAGACAGAGTGGCACCAGTTGGAGGGCTTATGTGGAGAAGCCCTCCAAAAAGTGGAATAAAGGGCCCGACCTTGGTTGGAGTTACAGAGACGGACACAAACGCCATTTTGGAAAAGAGTTCTGGCAAAAAGACCCAACCGGTGATTTTATATTAAATAAATAATCCGGCGGTATCTTTAACATTGCACCAAAAAGTGGTGCGTTTAAAATCAATGGGAAAATCCCATAGGAAATATTCAGGTGGAATATTTCACGTGGTAACTACTGCCACCAGCCAGAAACTCGACAAGGGGGGACTGGACAGTGCCCCCTTGGAAACAGACCAAGGGGCAATTGAATTAACCCCTTCCAGTACTTTCACAATATGATGGTTTGTACTGGTTCTGTTCACAATTTTGGACTAGTAAAGCCAATGGTGACTTTACATGCCCTGGGAGACAGTAGTCAGTCCCAGGGTATGGAGTCTATGTTTGGGGGTCACTATGACACCCCTGTGTTACTGCACTGAGTGTGCTCTGTAACACATACACTAAAACAGATGATACCCTATGGAGTAAAAAGACCCCATAGCCCATAAGCACACAATAAGTCAAAGACATACCTCAAATCATGCCTAAGAGTGGGAGGAAAAGAGTCTCACTCTTAGCAGGAGAAAATAACAAACCCCAAAAATCCAGCAAAGCTGCTGGGGGACTCACTAGGTTTGGGAAATTAGCCTTATAAGAGAATTCTCCCTAACACCACACCACAGGGGGGACTTTTTCCACGCTATTTAACTTGCTTGAGCGGGGTATGTGTATTACGGGCATGCGCGTGGAGTTTTACACGTGTTTTCCCTAGCACGAGCGGGGTACGTGTATTCTGAGGGGTGCGCGTGGAGTTTTACGCACGTTTTCCCTAGCACGAGAGGGGTACGTGTATTCTGAGGGGTGCGCGTGGAGTTTTACACGCGTTTTCGCTAGCGCGAGCGGGGTATGTGTATTCTGAGGGGTGCGCGTGGAGTTTTACATGCGTTTTCACTACCGCAAGCAGGGTATGTGTATTCTGAGGGGTGCGTGTGGAGTTTTACACACGTTTTCCCTAGCGCGAGAGGGGTACGTGTATTCTGAGGGGTGCGCATGGAGTTTTACACGCGTTTTCACTAGCGCTAGAGGGGTACATGTATTCTGAGGGGTGCGCGTCGAGTTTTACACGCGTTTTCGCTAGCGCGAGCGGGTTATGTGTATTCTGAGGGGTGCGCGTGGAGTTTTACATGCGTTTTCACTAGCGCAAGCAGGGTATGTGTATTCTGAGGGGTGCGTGTGGAGTTTTACACACGTTTTCCCTAGCGCAAGAGGGGTACGTGTATTCTGAGGGGTGTGCATGGAGTTTTACACGCGTTTTCGTGGTTGGGGGGCTGTTTGCTGGTCCACTGGCCTTTGTGCCATCTACTGGATTTGTGCGCTGTTCATGGCGCAAGGGGCGGGGTTGGGGGCATAACTGGCGCTGCTGCAGGGTCGCTGCACCACTCTGCGCCACGGCTGGTTATGGATGTCGCAATCCATGAATACGGTGTGCACTGAAATGGGTTTTGGCGCACGCGGTTGGCGCAGACTGCCGCATGCGCACACTGTGCACCAGCCCCGTGCGCTACTTGTGAGCTGATTTCTATGAATTACCCCCTTATTGTATATATATGTAAACTTTCTGTATTCGGTACACTAAAAGTAATAGTTTTTTTTTTTACACAGAAATGTCTAGCTCTTTGGAATGGCTGGAAGACAATTTTCCTCGGGATGAAATGAGTGAAAACAGTGATACTAATGGTAGACACTACACTTCTCTATATAAACCAATTAATGACCATTACTTTATGCATACTTAACAATTTTTTTTTCACAGACCATACAGACATTAAAAATAATACAAAAACAGAGACCTTAGAAAATCATCTGCAGCGAATGGAGCAAAAAACGAATCTATTAAAGGAATAGTGCACTCAGAAATATTATTGTCCCGAGGGTTCGGCATGTGTTTTTAAGCATACGTTGATCGATCGTACAAACATTTCATATGCACCTTACTGTACTTTTCCTCCTTTTTACACATGCGAAATCAGGCAGCAGGTCGTGGCCATCTTGTGATAATCGTATCCGTTGCAGCATCACCCAAGGTGGACTGCCCTGGCGGTACTAATTCATATGCCCCGCCCCTGAGGCTGACATCACCACACCTAGTGATAATCTCCGCCTATCTCCAGGACGTTACTGGGCAGCGTAGCCAAACGCGCCCAGTCATCATCTGCGTGTTAACGTTAGTTGACGCAGAACCCGGAATATCAACACACATCAGCTCACACCACAGCGCATCCCAATTTTGAATATAAAACTATACTTTTAAAGGAAATAGCAAAACTGTACAATTTGTAAAGTACTTTTATTTCACAATAAACGCTCCGAGAACATCCGGCGATTACCATATTCAAGCAAATGGGTACTTTCTTCCATTGTTCTCCATTCACAAATCTTTATCGTGGGTCACGGGGTGTTCCTTTTGGGTATAAGCAGTGCATTAGACACCTCATCAATCGCAAGGCTTTTGCATCAGCTTGGCACTAGGCCACCGTAAACGATGTCAGGTTGCTCCTTATCGCTGGCACCGCGTAAGGGCATATCGGCCCATGGCGATCGTCCCAAAAAAGCATCATTGTGTTCCAGCCATTCAAGTGTATCTGTAGCTGCCGGTTAAAAAAACTGTTAGTTGGTATCTTGAATCGATGACAGTCGCAGAAAGGCAGGATGTAGCAGTTTCAAAAACATAACAGAAATGTTTGTCAGTAGCCGATCTTTATCACAATTTATCATTTACCCATTAATTCGGCCCCATGTTAAAACTAATGACGAACACAGACGTGAAACAATGGGAACACAGAGAAAACAACATGGAAAGTAGTCCACAATTTGCTTCAGAGGTTAGTGCTATGGAGTATGTTGAGCCCGAAATGGGATGCAGCGGCTGATGCTACAATTAGGGAGCAAGCTAAGTGCAAGAAGAACACATAGACAGAATTTTAATTAAATATTAGCGTTGAATTAGGCGATTGTGGAACCTGGGTACCCCAGTGGTAGACTACATGCATCTCAATGCTGACCTGCCCATGTGCCCGGGACAAAGAGACGTACACACACAGGTTGAATTTGCGTGTCATTGCGATGTGCGACAAAGAACAACCGAGTACAATGTAAGCCAGCAATAATGGTTGGCGAATGATAAGTTGACTCGTTGGTCTATAAAATCGTCGAAAGTAAAACTTACATAATATTTGGCATTTCCATTCTCTTGGCATAACACAGAGACTCTGTTCAAGTCAACAAATTAAATTACATCTTCCTTTGTCCAATTTTGGAATGGTGACCCTTATCATATGTGACAGTATTACACCCCTCCCTTCATTCATTCCTTTCAGAATCCTCCCTTTCTTTCAAGGTCGAAAAACAATTGAACCTTCTACTGTGTACAATGTGTGGGCTTGCTCAGCTCGCAAGCAAAAATTCACAGCTGCTGACCTTCACTCAGAAATATTTTTGAAAAACATATGAATGGTTTGCTACCATCCACCAATGGTGTGCGAAATTTCTAGTGATTTACTTTGTTCCTTTTGAGAACTTCGCACTCTCCCAGCAACTTCCACAGCCAGCCCACACCACCTGTCAGCTCAGCCTATCTACTGTTTACACGGCAAATCACGTAAACATTTTTCGCAAGGAGCAAGTCTCGAGCCCTGACAAAATGTGCTTGTATGAGAATGTCTGAGCAAGTCCTTTTACAACTCCCTCCGGCCAGGCTGTGGTCCCCTAAACCCATGACCGCAGTTATATATTAGAGGCCTATAAGTTGCAGGTGAAGGGTGTGGGGGTCTTGCCCCTGAGACAACCGGCGGGGTCGGAATTGATAGCTGCCAGGTCTGGGGTCTCGTTTTATTGGGAGGAACTCTGGAGTGGTCCGCAAATAAGTGTCACACTTCTGGTACATGAAAAGAATAGCTTTGGATGGGCACAAGGTTGAACAAGCAGTAATTTCCCAGCAGCGGGGAACATTTGTTGAGATGGATGAACAACTACAAGTCATGGTTTGGCCCTGACACATACAGGACAGTGATGTTAGAGGAAGTGTCATGATGCCTACCCCCGGAGCACCAGGCCAGGCCCAGAACCCCCGGGAGCAGGCATCACGCCCCCGGGTAAAAGCCCAGCGGTCCTTTATAGGGGCTCTTTGGACTCTGTCCTGGCGCCGTTGGCGCCAGGCTCATGTTGGACATCAGTCCTGGCGCCATAGGCGCCAGGCTCATAAAGGGAAGTGTTTGGTGCACTTACCTGAAGCAGACCATGCTGCACACTCACCTGATGCAGACCATGCTGCATGAAGAACCAAGCCAAATGAGGCTTAGGAGGGACTATTTTTCTGAAGGAACTATTTTGTTACTTGGGTGGGGCTGTGGAAGAATACTCACCTGGAACTTCTTCCAAGGCTATTTAAGCCACACCCGGACAGCCACACGTGCTTCGCATTGTTCTGCATCCCAGCAGCTGAACGCTCACCGTGTCTGCTCCTGCACCTCGACTCCAGCCACGCCCGCCTCGAACCTGGAACACCTGTAAGGGAATAAGAGAAGAGAAAGGTGAAAACAAAGAACTATTTCAACCTTCTTACCTGCATCCGGAATCTTCACGCCAGCATTCCTGAAGGAAGACTTCCATTTAAAAGCACTGCGTTGCTCGCTGCAGTGCCGCGCTTCACTCACCTGTTCCCGAGACGCCGCCCGGCTCCATCGCGGCTCTCAGTGCCGGTCGCCACATATCTGCACCGCACCTAAGGGAGAGAAGAAGAGACAAAAGGTGAGCCAGGGAACACAAGAGGAAAGCCGGATTTTCAGCCATATTACTTACCGGTTATTCTTGGTGAGCCATTCCACATCTCGGGTTGGTGCCACATCTCTGGCAGGTACCGCACCCCGGCCCCTATGGGGAAAGGACAAAAGACATTACTGGGGAATTATAAAGACATTTAGAGGGGTCGCCCTCATCACTGACTCACCTGATTTTACCCCGGCAATTTAACCCCTCAACGCATCGCCTTTGTTCTGCACCTGAAATAAAGGACAGAAAAAGACAACATAAAAGGAGGCTCACACTTGAACTTTTGCATCTTCATACTTACGGCGTATCGCTCAGTAAATTCAAGTGGATTTGCCAGCGCCATTCTGAAAACCAGTGAAGTAACTGGACGAACGCACGCCCCTGCATCAGAAGCAGGATGGAGAGTTCATCCTTCCTAACCATAAGGTAAGCTTAAACCGGGGGTTTTTGAGGAAGTCAGAGGAGAACGAAGGGGGAAAGGGGGGAGCAAGCACTTTATTCAGCAGACAGTTAATCCCCTTTCTCATCTGCAGAAGGATATTCCTATGGGCCAGACAAGCAAGATTTGGGGGTCCTGTTCAATCGGTGGTCCGAATTCTGCGCATCACGCTTGAAGAGGCCACAGCAACCCAGACCAGACCAGAGCCTCCGTGGGAGCCAGGTGAGCGTTACAGAACGCGAAGCCTTCCTACAAATTCCCACCCAGGCGCTATGGAAACTTCCGAGACTGACCAGTTGGCCCAACTACTGGGGGAATTACGGGCCGAAGTACACGCCACTCGTCAAGAGACTAATGCTCTCAGGAGGGAAGTGATTGTAACAAAGGAAAGAGCTGATGACCTGGCTAGACAGCTTTTGCAAGGTCAAGCTGGACAAACTCCTTCACCCGGTTCCGGAGGGAACCCCGCTCCTGTGCTTTCCAGTAACCCGGTGCAGATTAATCTACCTGGAAACATGCCGCTGGCCCCACCCGAACGCTTTGCTGGGGACCCCAAACGATTCGCCGTATTCATGAATCAGTGTTGTTTGCATTTCCTGTGCAGACCTGGGGCCTTCCCTAATGACCAGACCAAGGTAGCCTTTGTATTGTCATATCTCAGCGGCAGTGCTGCCGATTGGTCAGTTCCACTGGGACCCCAAGATGATCCGATTCTTCGTGATTTTCAAAGATTTCAAGCAAGCATGGAAAGGTTATTTGCTCGTCACTCCCAGGGGCAGGCTCTAGATGACGAACTTTTATCTCTGCGACATGGCAATCAAGACCTCCTTTCCTACATTGCAACCTTTAATAGACTAATTGTGGAAACTGGGTGGCCAGAGGATAAAAGAATCACGTTATTTTATCGAGGTCTACGCGGAGCACTTAAAGATGTCCTGGCCCAAGTTGTAAATCCGCCCCAAGAGTGCTCTGAATATATAGACTTAGTGGTCCAATTGGATCACAGACTGCAAAACAGAAAAGCAGATCGGTCCAAGTTTGAGACCAGGGTGTTAGTCAAGACACACACTAACCTCAAGGGGGCTGAAGCCTCAGAGCCAATGCAAATCGGAGGAGTTAAAGGACCTTTAATGCAAAAGGAACGTGAAAGAAGACGGCAGATGCACTTACGTCTTTATTGTGGATCCTCTGGACACTTTCTACGAGATTGCCCGGCAAGGCCGCCCAGGAAGGTGGTAGGAGCCGCTGAAAAAATCCATGAATCCTCTGTATCGGGAAAGACCCCGTCCGAGAAGCGTAGGGGTCCGCTTGCCGAGCTTGAAAACGAACTCTCAGACCTCGCATTTCACTGTGCCAATGGTCCTCGTAGATCCGGAACAGCCTAAGCGGTTGCATGCAATAAAGGCATACATCGATAGTGGGGCTATAGGAAACTACGTGGATCGTGAATTGGTCTCCAGGATTAACCTCCCCCGCCGTCCTAAAACCAGCAAAGATGTCATCACCACAGTCGATGGAACCGAAATTGCCTCGGGACCGGTGACACATTCCACAGCTGAGGTAACACTTGTAGGTCCGGATGGCCATCGGGAGGCAGTTGTGTTTGATGTAATCAAGGCTCCACAGTTTCAGGTTATACTCGGAATCCCTTGGTTAGAGACACATAATCCTCGAATTGATTGGCGAGCAAAGAGAATAACCTTTCCAGAGTGTGCACGAACCTGCTACCCAGAAAATCTGAAGGTCAGTCTAACATCAGTAACCTCTGTCTCCATGCAACTACCTCTGGAATACCAAGACTTCCAGGACGTCTTCCAAAAGGAACAGGCCAACACGTTACCTCCTCACAGATCATACGATTGCCAAATCGATCTGGTGCCCGGTGCATAACCCCCTTGTAGCAGGATTTATGCCCTTACTGAGCCGGAGAATCTGCATTTGAGACAATATTTAGATCAATACCTAGCCAATGGTTTCATTCGCCCGTCAAAGTCTCCGGCATCCTCGGCTTTGTTCTTCGTGCCAAAAAAAGAAGGCAACCTTAGAACTTGTATCGATTACTGCGCATTGAACCAGATAACTGTTAAAAATCGTTACCCTCTGCCTTTGATCCCTGAACTCCTTGACCAGGTGAAGGACGCTTGCATATACACCAAGATAGATCTCCGGGGGCTTATCATCTGGTACGAGTTAAAGAAGGCGACGAATGGAAAACGGCCTTCCGTACAAAATATGGACTATTCGAATACCAGGTGATGCCTTTCGGGTTGTGCAACGCGCCTGCTGCCTTCCAATTCTTCATGAACGATGTCCTTCGGGAACTCATCGACGTCTGTGTTGTCGTGTATATCGATGACATTCTGGTGTACTCCTCTTTGGAATATGATCACAGAAAACATGTCAGGGCCGTCCTTGAGAAATTGCGCCAGCACAAACTGTTTGCAAAGCTGGAAAAATGCGTTTTCCATACCACCGAGGTTGAATTTCTTGGATTCATCCTGACACCTAAAGGGGTCCGAATGGACTCACGGAAAGTGGATGCCATCCTCAAATGGCCATCACCTAGTTCGGTGAAAGGTGTCCAAAGCATGCTTGGTTTTGCCAATTTTTATCGCAGGTTTATCCCAGAATTTTCACGGGTGGTGCAACCCATCACTGCACTCTTGCGGAAGAATAAACGTTTTGAATGGACCGAGGAAGCTGAACAGGCCTTTCAGGAATTAAAAGCTAAATTTACGTCTGCACCTATTTTGAAACATCCGCGTCCTGATCTCCCATATATAGTCGAAACCGATGCATCCAGCTTAGCCATGGGAGCTGTCCTGTCTCAGAGAGACCCCAAAACCAACCAACTGCACCCCGTAGCATTTTGGTCCAGAAAGTTCTCGCCGCCGGAGATAAATTATGCAATCACCGATAAGGAATTATTAGCCATTAAGTCCACCTTTAAGGCTTGGCGGCATTATCTTCTTGGCGCCAGGCATACCATCACCGTGATCACTGATCACCGAAATTTACAATATTTAAAAACTGCCAAGGCTCAGTCTTCACAACAGCTCCGATGGGCTTTATTCTTTGCTGAGTTTGATTTTGTAATCACCTACCGTCCTGGCTGTAAGAATGGCAAAGCGGATGCGCTATCTCGAATTGGAATGGGAGAAATGGACACAAACTCAGAACCTGTGCCGATAATTCCCGAACAAAGAATCTTGGGGATAACCACTTTACAAACCCTTGAAGACATTCAAGCACGGGTAAAACTATTCCTGGACTCTTCAGCCTTGCAGGATTGGATCAAAAGGGGGTCTGCCTTTTCAATCACCTTACCTTACCTTACTTCCAAGGACGTTTATTTTTGCCGGAAAAGGAATTGCAAGAACTGGTTATTTCCCGTCATCACGATACTCTGATGGAAGGACATCCTGGCATTGCCAAAACAGAGGAAAAAATTAAACGACAATTCTGGTGGCCGTCCTGGTGAAAGGATATTAAATCTTTCGTGATGTCCTGTGGAGTTTGCGCCCAAAACAAAGGTCAAAAGACAAAATCCGCCGGTCTTCTTCAACCCTTAGACATTTCCACCAGCACCTTGGCACACCTTGTCACTAGATTTTATCACCGACCTGCCCTCTTGTAATGGATACAATACTATTCTGGTTGTGGTGGATTTATTTTCCAAGATGGCCCATTTTATTCCGTTGAAAGGATTACCTTCAGCTTTTGTTCTTGCCAAGGAATTCAGCGAAAATGTCATCCGTCTGCATGGATTCCCGTCCATACTAATCTCCGATCGGGGAAGCCAGTTCATTTCTCGTTTTTGGAAAAAGTGTTGTCAACTGGCACAAATCGACGTAAGACTCTCAACCAGTCACCACCCACAGACCGATGGTCAGACGGAGAGAACAAACCAGACCCTTGAACAATATCTACGATGTATGTTGCACCAATCGGAGGGTAATTGGAAGGACATTTTATGGGTGGCTGAATATGCATACAATAACTCGATACACTCTGGAACTGGTCAGAGCCCCTTTTATACCCTATATGGACATCACCCTCGTACTTCAGACCTGGACTCACCTTTGAGCCTCAAAATTCCCGCAGTCGACCATTTGCATTCTACGATTACTCAAGCCTTCAAGGATGCTACTGCACACTTACAACATGCGAAAGAGAAATACAAAAAGAATGCGGATCTGCATCGCAAGGAGGCGCCTCCATACCAAATAGGGGATCAAGTATGGTTGGCTACCAAACACTTATCACTCAAGGGACCTCGGACTTTTAATCCAAGGTATTTAGGCCCTTACTCGATCAAAGCTATAATTAACCCAGTGGCAGTCAAATTAGATCTACCAGCTAACATGCAGATTCATCCCGTCTTTCATGTGTCGCTTTTGAAACCAGTGCAACCAGGAACCAGATTAATAAAGCCACCAGAACCAATCCAGATAGATGGGGATCCTGAATTCGAGGTGAAGAACATTTTGGACTCTAAGATCTCAAAATCAAAACTTTTCTATCTAATTGATTGGAAGGGGTACGGGCCTCAGGAAAGATCTTGGGAACCCAGCGACCACGTACATGCACCTCGGCTAGTAAAAAGGTTCCATTTGAATGTCCCGAACAAACCGAAACCTCCTGGGGAAAAGGCCTTGGGAGGGGCCTTGGGGGGGAGTGCTGTCATGATGCCTACCCCCGGAGCACCAGGCCAGGCCCAGCACCCCCGGGAGCAGGCATCACGCCCCCGGGTAAAAGCCCAGCGGCCCTTTATAGGGGCTCTTTGGACTCTGTCCTGGCGCCGTTGGCGCCAGGCTCATGTTGGACATCAGTCCTGGCGCCATAGGCACCAGGCTCATAAAGGGAAGTGTTTGGTGCACTTACCTGAAGCAGACCATGCTGCACACTCACCTGATGCAGACCATGCTGCATGAAGAACCAAGCCAAATGAGGCTTAGGAGGGACTATTTTTCTGAAGGAACTATTTTGTTACTTGGGTGGGGCTGTGGAAGAATACTCACCTGGAACTTCTTCCAAGGCTATTTAAGCCACACCCGGAAAGCCACACGTGCTTCACGTTGTTCTGCATCCCAGCAGCTGAACGCTCACTGTGTCTGCTCCTGCACCTGGACTTCAGCCACGCCCGCCTCGAACCTGGAACACCTGTAAGGGAATAACTATTTCAACCTTCTTACCTGCATCCGGAATCTTCACGCCAGCATTCCTGAAGGAAGACTTCCATTTAAAAGCACCGTGTTGCTCGCTGCAGCGCCGCGCTTCACTCACCTGTTCCCGAGACGCCTCCCGGCTCCATCGCGGCTCTCAGTGCTGGTCGCCACATCTCTGCACCGCACCTAAGGGAGAGAAGAAGAGACAAAAAGTGAGCCAGGGAACACAAGAGGAAAGCCGGATTTTCAGCCATATTACTTACCGGCTATTCTTGGTGAGCCATTCCACATCTCGGGTCGGCGCCACATCTCTGGCAGGTACCGCACCCCGGCCCCTATGGGGAAAGGACAAAAGACATTACTGGGGAATTATAAAGACATTTAGAGGGGTCGCCCTCATCACTGACTCACCTGATTTTACCCCGGCAATTTAACCCCTCAACGCATCGCCTTTGTTCGGCACCTGAAATAAAGGACAGAAAAAGACAACATAAAAGGAGGCTCACACTTGAACTTTTGCATCTTCATACTTACGGCGTATCGCTCAGTAAAGTCAAGTGGATTTGCCAGCGCCATTCTGAAAACCAGTGAAGTAACTGGACGAACGCGCGCCCCTGCATCAGAAGCAGGATGGAGAGTTCATCCTTCCTAACCATAAGGTGAGCTTAAACCGGGGGTTTTTGAAGAAGTCAGAGGAGAACGAAGGGGGAAACGGGGGAGCAAGCACTTTATTCAGCAGACAGTTAATCCCCTTTCTCATCTGCAGAAGGATATTCCTACGGGCCAGACAAGCAAGAAATTTGGGGTCCTGTTCAATCGGTGATCCGAATTCTGCGCATCACGCTTGAAGAGGCCACAGCAACCCAGACCAGACAGCGCCTCCGTGGGAGCCAGGTGAGCGTTACAGGAAGGTTTAAATTAATACGTTCTTAGTTTGACAGAAGGACAGAGTCAGAGACACAATCACAGAATGCGGCAAGGGCCGGAACACTGCTGAATGGATACACACTTGATTCACTGAAAAATTGAAACAACCATTGATGAAAGTTCTGTTGTGCTTTATTTTGTTGCTGATTTTGATGGCACCAATGTACTACACATTATAAAGTTCTGGTTGCAGCACAGTGAGGGAAAATCCCCTGTACTGACTGCTGTCGCTGGGGAAAGTTTCTCTAATGGCCCCAACAACACAGGCGGGTATTACTCGTCGAATGCAGTGTCCAAGTCTCCCATGAAGGCACCATGTAAACGAACGATAGGCCACCAGCCTGTACCACCTGTGAAAGAGAAAGATATAAACTGTTTTTAAATGAACAAAATAAGTATATTAAACCTTAGTTGACAATGACAAATCTAGTATCCAATGGCATTGTTGCCAGTACACATGTTACTTAGACACTGTACAATATTGAACGACTATGCATTCCATTACATTTGGGACACAAAGAAATATTGCTTCATAGCTGTACATGAAATAAACATAAGGAGACCACTATGATTTCCCCAAATTGCGAATGATGTATAGAATTGCAAGACTACATTTGTTTGGCATTGATAGATCAAAGTTACGACAATATAGGAGTCAACCGTGAAATGGGGGTGGAGTAAGTGACATCACAACTAGAGTACACTTACTCGTTACTTGGAGTGCGAAGACGAACTGTTGCTCGAAGTTCGTGCATAAGCACCATCATAAGCACTTCCACATGAGGGAATCCCAGATGTACAGCCACTCCACAGCGATCTGCATGCACCTCCAACCAATTTATCCATGAATCTCGCAAAATCCAGACAATCTGCTTTCTGAAACACACAGCCATTGCTATATGCTCTCCTCTCAGGAAAAATACTTTCTGACAAAGTCTCTGATCACACATCACACCCAGTAAACACTATTGACCAAACCCTTGCTCTGCTAAGTCTCATTTGCATGCGTCTCAGCCTCAAAATCCCCATATGAAATACACGTGTCTATGGACAAATCGTAAAATCTGAGCGTGGGGAATTAAAATGTAAATAGTGTGCTCCATTTCCCCTTTGAGGTGGTTCTAAAAAGACCCTTTTTTTGTTTTTTTTGCAGCTGCTTCAGAAACACCTTTTAGTTTGTATTTTTTTGTTTTTTCCCCTTATTTTCCTCCAGAAATCTTCACATTAGCTTCTCCAACGCAACCCTTATGTTCCAAAACAGCATGACATTTCCCATAAAAGATAAAGACATGCCATCTTCCTTAAAGTAATCAACATTACCAGAGTCAATGTTGTCATTGTTGCAAAAGAACATGCCAGCTCTAGTCATAAAAGCAACCATGCCTCAGTTAATTAACCACCTAGCAACATTCTGCTGAGGACAAAAAACAGAACTATTGTCCCATATTGCCCTAGGTATCAAACCAGAAAAAAATATCTTGGAATTTGGAAGTAGTTTCATTACTGCCTGAACCAAGTTTTGCAGATATTCCAACAAATTAGTGGCACTTACATAACCCAAATGCAAAGCACCACAGTGCAGGACAACCACATATGCACTGTTCCATATCTTGACAAACTTCTACCATTGCTTGCAAATTGAAACCAGGCACAGTGCTCCACACCACCTCCACTCCTTTTACATCAAAATTATTTCCCACATTCCTATATTTTGCATTCTGCTCCAAACCATTCACAAACATATCTCCAAGCACCAACACCCTGACTTTCTCCACCTCTGCCATCTTCACTACACACAGCCTCTCTCAATATAAAGCAGAACCTCAACACCTGATTGGCTAATCCCTACAGTCCCCTTTCCATGCTGGATTTGCTGAGAAACCCCTGATGTGGCACACCCTCTCTGCGAACAGCCGCGATGTCCGCGGAGTGCGTAACACTGGGGCAGCCTTTCTACCCTTTCCACTTCACTCTCTGAACCATTCTCTCATTGGATACTATTATGCAGTCACACAACCATCCACCAATCACATCCAAGACCTCTACATCTAACTCCATCATCACAATTCAGCACTTTAGATGTACTGTTGATCACTTTGAGTACAAATGGGCTGTGACTGCAAAGCACCTACTAGTAAACGCTCCAACATTTCTACTTGCAGATTCTTGCACATCCACATGCATGAAGACATACTACAGGTATGAATATTTTCCGCACAGTACATGTACATCTCTTGTATAAATGCATATAAACAGAGTAACTGTCACTTACACTGTATAACTTGTAAAAGAAGCTTACTGTCATTTCTCCTATCTGCTATGATCAAGTGTGATTTGCAAAGTTATCTGCTCTCTATATTTTTATTTACCCATATTATTAACGGCAATGTGCAAACTGTAATTTTCTTCATTTATTCTATCATTTGTGTAACCACTGCCATCTATTTATCCACATTTCAACCATAATAGCATTTAATGCATTATAGTGCATAAGATGTACATACAATTTCCTTTGTATACATTCTACATATTTAACATACATTCTATCATTTCCACTTCCTTTACAAATGATTATAATAGTAATCAGACACAACACACACAGCTATCTAACAAAGTGTCAGTTCATATTAACAGATGGGAGAAATAACAATATCATTATGGAAAAAGGCTTTCTAGTGTGTTATAAAATGATACACAGCCAGGATGAGTACATGCACCTTTATTTATGCACAGAGATAGCCACTATAGTTTGAAACAACACCACTGCCTCTACAACCGTTCTTCCAATCTAGACATCTCTCTCATTCCAGCTGGTTGCCCATTCCTTTCTAGAATTTACAACAGCATTCAACTATGCACAGGTGCAGTCATGTCTATGACATCATCTACAACTATGTAGAGTGTTGGAAAGGAAGGCATACACATTTCCCCCCTTCCCTTCAGTCTGCAATATAAGCACCATATCCTTGCTTGCAACCTCTACTTTATTTCAGACTCTCCCATCTCCAAGCACCACAGAATCACCCAGTACTTTGGTAATGACCTACTGAGTAAGTAATAAGCTGCTGACCCCATCAAATCCTTCTGATTTATTTCCCACACCATCACTAATGCATGCATTGCATACTTTTCCATATAGTTCCTGCCATTTACCCTGTAAAAATAGCAAACAAAGCATATGATTATTTCTTCTATCTTCTAACATCCAATAACACTGCCTGTGCTCTGTGTGCGTACTATTGTACTCATTCCTAAAGCACATTCAACTAACAGATTCTAAATGAAATATACAGAATGTACATATGCAAAGGAAAGTGCATGTACATGCTATGCACAGTTATCAGAAAGCACTACTACTGCAAAAAGACATCATGTCTACATTAACAACAGTGCTATTAACACACATATTTACTAACTTCTTTCTTTCACAATTGAAGTGAAGACCACTCCCCTGAAAAGCAGCAGCGTCTGAAGTACGAAGGAGAACTCAGAAGAAACCTACTCTTTCCATCCAAAAAAGTAAGTGCAATGCTGGCATAATGTTCTAACTGTTACTCAAACACTTTAGAATTCTAGTATTCTAGAACAATACAATTGTATTCAGTAAACATTGGATTCAGTATTAGTGCTTCCCCTCACCAGCTCCATTCTTTGTATTGTAATCTGAACACCAGTATAGTAACACAAATACAAGAATACCCTTCCCAACCTGATGTAGCAGCTCATTGCACAATCACACACCTCTACATACATCCTTACCATCATACTCAGCACAAAGCACACATACACTGCACAAGATCCCAACCCACACTATTTTTTCTCCAACAGACCCCAATGAATTCCTACCAAAAATCAACTCTGTAGAAGCAACACAAAAGTAAAACAAATCAAACTAAAACTCTCCAAAATAAGCATCCACCTCTAGCAGAATTTTTACAAAAAGTTCAAACAAAACAGCCAATACAGTCATTAAGCGAAACAAAACAAGCTTTCAGTACAGAAACTTTGTCTCCTCTTTCAAAATGTAAAACGAAACAGAAAGTGATTAACAAGACTGCAGCTACCACTAGTGCTAATACTGCACCTGTACATGTTGATGGAGTGGCAATAAGCATACCAAAATAAATATTTTACAAAAAATGTCCCGCCACAGACTCCTTCAGAACCTTATAAAAACAGGAGCGAAATCAACACACAACCCTTAAAACTTACCGTAGAAAATTAATCCAACAAGCTCTCATAGACAGTGCAATCCTTCTCAAAAGAAAGTTATTTATTTTAGTTTTAAACAGAATGAAACCACTAACAAAACTAAGTGCTAAACTACAAAAAACGACTTCTCAATAAATGGAATATCAACAAAGATAGCTTCACAAACATCTGTGGAGGTGAATTGAGTCATACCACGAGCACAGAACCATATTTCAATGAAGAAGTATACAAACAAAGCAAATAAACCCAATTGCCATACATAGCAGTGGACGAGGGTCTGAAACACTTAATTATGGAACAAGAAAAGCTGCTCGGAAAAATATCCACAGAAAATTCAGTATCAACTGTCCATTTCACTGAACCAATACGTCCAGTCTACAAATGGTCGCGCACATCAATGTGTAACATTGCCAAAAAATCTTTCTAATCTTTATGCCACTTCCTCAATCAGTATGTAAAAGGCAAACACAAATTCAAAATGAAACTACTACAAAATATGGGCTCCTGTCCAGTGTGCAAATACACAGGACTATAAGGACGTTCATTAGCCTGCATTTCTGGACACATTTGCAAAAGCACCTTCCATCATATCAAAATGATATCAACACATCATTCATCTATAAGAAATCTGTTCCATAAACTGTACTATGCCAAAAGTCCTGCTTTAGCACTAGCCAATTTAAATAACAATCTTCTACATGGTACAGCCAAACAACTACTCGAAGAAATAGAGCATATCCAGAGAAAATATTTTGGAACTGAAAGCCACTTACAAAATGCAATAGGTTTACAACAGACTAGCAACAACTGTACAGAGGGCAACCTTCTATTACACACATACAAAAAAAATACTAAAGTTTAAAAGTACACCTGCTGAAGTACCAAACCATTTGTGTGTGTGTTGCTGCAGGACTTTTTATAAAAATAGCACAAAAACTGTAGACATAACATATAAAATAGAAGACAATGAAGATTCCAAATGGTTCCAACTAGCTCTCTGTCTTATAGCAAAAAACAAATACGAGATTACTGACCCCTTAATACTTTGCAGTTACTGCACTGCAAAAGTTGACAACAACCAAACACTTTCACATGCTATCAAAAATAATTTGGAATTATTGCCATTACCAAAACCCCTGCAACAACTCAACTTATATGAGAGCATCATAATTCAAACAGTGCACCCATTTCAAGCAATAATACGCCTTCAATCAAAAACAGCAAAACTACCTCCCTCTGAATTAGTGAAAAGCATTCGTGGCAAAGTAGTTTATTTGCCATTAGATCTCAAAGAATATGTACACACTATGGGAGTGCAATGTCCAATAGATCAATCTTTAATTATTTTAGCAAATGGCGTACCTACAAAAGACAAAAAAATGTGGCAACTTACATAAAGTTAAACAATCCCTGTAATATCTAAAAGACAACAATTAGTGCTACAGAGAAATTAATATTGAAGCAGACCTGAGGGAAACCACTGAAATAATTCAAGGATCATCAGAAACTGTCAATTTCAACTTCTAGATCCTGCTACAGAACCCAATATTTTAGACCAGATATTCATCCATTACACTCTAAAGACACCATAGATGATGCACTTGAAACGTACCAACTGCGACAAGCCAAAGGATCTCCAATCAGCATATGGGAAAAAAGTATAGAGGCCTCTACTCTTTACTACTGTGAAAGGAGGATGGTACGATGATAGACTCACACAAATAACAGCATCAGAATATCGCTCTTTACGAATGTATTCTGAAGGCCCCAGAATCAGACAAAACGTTGAATACATATTCCACCTTCTCTTTGAAAGTGAACTGGCAACTCTATGCTACGTTGTTGCACACACATTGAAATCAGGTACCC
Source organism: Ambystoma mexicanum (assembly GCF_040938575.1). Classification (NCBI taxonomy): domain Eukaryota; kingdom Metazoa; phylum Chordata; class Amphibia; order Caudata; family Ambystomatidae; genus Ambystoma; species Ambystoma mexicanum. The sequence continues at coordinate 282,667,084 of NC_090938.1, read as the reverse complement.
ATTTTCAAAATATGTCAGTTACGCAATTACTACAAAAAGTGCAAGAAAAAGATGAGGTTTTACAGTCAAGCATTACAAATCTTTTAGCAAACATGCGTGGTACAAAAGAATACTGGTTCCGACATCACAGAGATGTATACTGTATGATAAGAAACCTTAGCCCACCCACTTGGTTTGTGACATTAAGTTGTGCAGAATATGCATGGGAAGATTTACACAATTTCCTACGCATAGCAACAGATAGATGAATACCACTGAAATGGAAAAAGAAATAAACAAATAGAATACACCAACTGCTATCTAATTGCAAAAATACTACCACCACTTCCAAATCAAAAATCATACACAGATTCAATTCCTCCTACTGAACTCAATGAAAGAAATATATTGTACCACAACGTAGAAAGTTATTTTTTAATCCAGCATGGATTTTTTTCCCACAGACCCAATGATTTAATCAATAAACACAGGAACTGAGAAAATTGCACAGTACAATGGTTTGAACTATAGTACTTCTAAATTACTAACTATGAGGGTCGACAAAATACAGAAATGTCTACTATGCAATGCAATACTCATTGGGCATCATTCCGAGATTGGAGGTAGTTATGGCGCTATTAGCGCCATGACTTCCTTCAATAACGGTACCGAGTCCGCCCTGGTTCAATGGGGACTTACCGGTCTAGTCCGACCTTTGCGGGACCGGTAAGTCCCCACTGAAAATGGCAATCCCCATTCCCATTTGAGCCCCCATAGGGCTCAATTGGAATGGGGAGGGAGCTAATAATGGTACCGCAAATTGCAGTACCGTTATTAGCTCTAAAGTCCCTTAACAGGTCACGTCCATAACGCCTGGTTTTACCAGGCGTTAAGGAAGGGACCCACTAAGGATAATCGGACTAGGGTGCAAAGGGTATACCAGCACCGGTTACCTTACCGGTGCCCGGTATCCCTTTGCGCCAATCTCATAATGAGGCCCATTGTAAACAACCTACACTAACATGTGATTTTTTCTTTTATCAGAGTGATTGAAAAAAAATGTCTGCTCCAACTACCCATGTCATGAAAAAATTGCATACAACCACACAAAGTCAAACAGTAAGTATATAATGATTGGACTCAAAAAGGCCACAGCATAACACACCCATTCAAGCAAACACCTGACCATAAACTACAATCTAAAATGTTTGCTTCCATGGGTATCTTATGCTGCAGTGCTTGTTGCCAAACACTAGAATCTTGACTGCATGCCCTGGCCTAAACTCTTCATACAGCCTCAACAAAAGAAACAGTAAGTATATAATAATTAAACTTACAAACACTGCAACATAGCAAATGAACACCTCACCAATAAATACAACCAAACATGCCTAGAGTCTTCAATACCAACATTCTGAACACACTCCAACAAATAAACTAACACACATCATCTCACTATCCTATAAAGACTATTACACTACTACCAATCAGTACACTCATTTTTGAAAACATATCCCCTAAGCAGCCCACATACCACAGTCAAAATCTTTCATAACATGGGTGTGTTATGCTGTAGTGGTTGTAGCCAGTGCCTGGAGTCTTGGGTACATGGCCGAAGGCCTACAGCACTTTCTGCCATGCACCCAAGACTCTAGGCCCTGGCCACAACCACTACAGCATAACACACCCATAGAAACAAACACCTACCAAATGACCACAACCCAAAAACATATTACATCCACCTCAAAACCTATCCGCTTCAATTAACATTCTAAAATAATAAATACAACCAATGCACAAACTCTTCAATACATACCCTCTTCACCCAATGCTCTACTAACGGCCCAAACCAACATCATAGTAAAGTGAAATAGCCAGTAGCGCGCCCAGTGTTTAGTATGTCTGCAGACAACCGCTGTGACCGTGGACACCGCAAACATATCGCAGCCTTCTCCCACCTAAACAAATACAGAATTTGACCCATCTCTTGCTCCCCCACCCTCTCCAAGCACTCATACACACCAATACACACCAACACACTCCCCGAAATTGGATTTATGCTCACTTCCACATTGCGCTGTCCACGGATCCAATATGGTGGCTACATCGAAACAATATAATGCACCTCACGCCTCATCCCAGCCAATCAGAGAACACGTTGCGTGTCTGTGGACATGATGCAAGCCGATTGGCTAATCAGTGTCCTGTCCGCGCAGTGAACAGGGAACTGTGTCTGTGGAGTGGACATATATATCACACATTTTTTTGCCTTACGTTTCGGTTGTTTAAAAAAAACGACTGGACGGATTTACACCAAATTAACAAAAGCACGCTTTTGCGACCAAAGCGCCGCTCCTGCCTCAAATTTGGTGAAAATCTGTCCAGCGGTTTGGGCTGCAGGCGCGACAGAAATGTTTTCCAATTATGTCTATGGGAAAAAAAGACATTTTGGGACCCCCCCTTATAACTTTGCCGCTCTTGCCCAAACCTCACCAAACTTTGCAGAAAAATTCAGAGAGGGCCATATACTTATTTTGCAAAGTTTGGGGAGGATTCGTCCACAGGGAGCAGAGTTATACGCTGCCAAAAAAGTCCTCTTCCTGTCGGTTTAGCAACTTTACCACACTCCCATCTGCCCCTTTGTGCTAAATCTTTTTGTAGGGTGTCTAACTCTCCAAATCAATGCGTTGCCCTTTTTCTTTCTCTCTTCCCTTCCTTCGTCCCTCATTTTCTCTACTGATGTTAATTACCCTTGTTTCCGGGCTGGGGCGCTGTTGAGCAGCCTAAGTAATGGCTGCCTCGCTCTAGAGCTCCGTGGACAGCCGACATTCATCCGGAATTATCGGCGGACATCTTTAAACATCCCGGCCATCACTTCCGCAGCGGCAAGTCTACACCCTGCTGCATGCCCATGTCAACTCTGGGTGAGAACCGGTGCCGGGAACCCACTCTACGACCGCCGGTGGTTTGGCTCTGAATGCGGCCCTGCTGGTGACGGAAGCTGCATGTTTTTGTGATGCGGCCGCCAACTGCTGTTCCTGGCTGCCCTGCATTGCACTGCGGCGGGTGGTGCTGCGACCCACCATCTGTACCTGCGGCCCCTTGAAACACACCCCCAACTCAAATTGGCCTGTGTGGCCCCCTGCCTGTGCCCCCAATGGCTGTGGGAGCGCCACAGGAGGGACCCCGGAACTTGGAGGCATCCCAGCCCTGACTGAGTCCTGACATGGGGGAGCTGCACTGAACTACTCTCCCGCTCCTCCTGCGACCCCCGGTGCAGCCTGACATCTGCCTGCTGTATGGCTGGGGGAGGCTCGATGGGCCATGGTGCTTCGCGGGGGGCATCTGAGCCTCCCGGCCTCGCTGTGACGTGGCACACGCGGCGAATCCTGGAGGGGGCGCCAGTGCTTGGGCCCCAACACAGAGATCTGCCGTCTTGTTTGGCTGCATACTTTGCCCTCCATGCCCACTGGAGTGGTGCTGGAGGGGCCCTGAGCCGGTGAGCGACCAGCGACCGGTGCACCCAAGGAACGGTGCTGGGCAGAGCCGCTGACAGATTGCTCCCCCCTCTTCCCTCGCCTCTCAACACGGCCTCTCATCTGTGGCGGGCAGGAGCGGACCCGACAGGCTGCAGCATTGAGCGGAGAGCCCCCCGAATCCCCGGGCTCACGCCAGCACACGGACGCCTCTGAGGGGGCACGATCATTGGGGACCACGCTTGGTGGGGAACACCACCACAACCGATCTGTATTTCCGCATCGGGCTGCTCCATCTGCCTCCTGCTGGATTTTACACGAGGTATGGGCACAGCCACCCTGAAGGCTGAGAGGTGGGTGCTGGGGGCCCTGACATAAGCCATTGCCTGCCCCCTCCCTAGTAGTCCTTACGCCTCACTCTACCACCCCCACCATCAGGCCCCAGGCATCTCATTGCCTGTTAAACCCAGGGAGGCAGCCTCAACATCAGAGAGACCTGACCCATGCTAAAATGCCTGTCTGGCCCCGCTTGCTGTGTCCTGAAATCACTGCCATTGTGGGTCCCAAGCCTCAGCGGAACTGTCCATATCTCACTTCCTTAAGGACCACACCTCACACCAAAGTCTGCGGCCTAGTCCTAGATACACCACCGGCCACGTAGCACATTGTTGGGCGGGTGGTGGGGACAGGGCTACTCATAAACTGCCCCTGACCTCCCTGTTCACGCCCTCCTCGCTCGAACAGCGGTCTACAGCCTAGCCTACATCATCTTACTGAAATAACAATCCTTCTGGCTGGGAATCACGTTATTAGCGCGCTGACCCTAATTGTCTGCCACGGTGCACCTGGGCCCCCATCTGGTACGCTCTCTACTTTTGCTGCCACTGTGGGAGCGCTCCTGGGCCCTCACATGACCGGCCGCCCTGCTGCAGTACCCGGACGCCAACCAGCTGCCAATATCATATACTCAATTACTCAAATACACTGACATGTCTAACAGATCCCGGGGCGCTAGTAAAACAGGAGCCATGGATAAGTTTACTAAGGTGACACCTAGATCGGAACAGGGCCATACATCATCCAATCAAGAAGAGCCTGTCTCACCCCCACCTGCCCTGGCACCTGACCTTGTGGCAATAATGGAATCAATGACCAAGAATTTCGCCTCCTTTCACGAGAAATTAGACGACATAAATGCCAACGTCGCATCACTCAAATCCCAAGTAGAACACGCAGGCACCAGTATCACGGAGGCGGAAGCACGAATCAGTGCCAATCGGGATAGCCTACACACCCTTCAAGACACAGTTGGTACTCTTAGTCAGGAGATGAAACTCATTAAGGCTAAATGTGATGACCTGGAATCAAGATTGCGCAGGAATAACATACGTATAATCGGTGTTCCCAAAAATGCTCTGAAGGGCCGCATGGAACTGGAAGTTGAATATCTGCTAAAAGAGCTGCTTGATAATCCTGCCTTGTCCCACTTCTTTATGGTGGAGCGGGCTCACCGTGCCTTGTCACCGCGCCCCGCAAAAAGAGACTTCCCCAGGCATGTTATCACCAAAATACTCAACTACAGAGACAGAGATCTCATCCTCTGTCTATCACGTGAGAAAGGGGAACTGCGCTTTGGCTCCCAAACAATTAGGATCTTCCCTGACTTCTCAGTGGGGGTACAGCGGGAAAGGCGCCAGTTCCTCGGAGTCAAGAAGATGCTGTGAGAACGGAACATCCTGTACGCAATACTGTTCCCGGCACGGCTGTAGTTCACCTTCAGGGGGAAACTTTACCTATTCACGGTTCCCGATGAAGCAGTGAAGTTCTTAGAGGTGCAGATACCACTCATTAGCCCTACCATGGACCACATGGAGATGGACAATGACTGATCTGCATCTGAACTGCTCCTGATCCCCTTAATGGCCCCCGGCGTCTGGTGTGTTTGCTTTTTCCCACGTGCGCACTGAGCGCCTCAACACTGGACTTACCATGCTACATAGGTCACCGGCGGAGTCGCCCGATGACACCCGTATCATCTGCAAGGTGTCACTAGCCTATACTCCTGCACATCTTGCTGTCCTTAAGATGCACTGATTGAAACTACCAGGATAGACTTATTACGGCTTCAATCCCGTCTGCTGGCCCACATGCTAGTGTGATGGGAAAACCACATTCTAATTGCCTTCACGGCCGAACTCGCGTACCTCTGCGGTACTTCATTACTGCTCATTGGTTTTTAGTTGGTAACATGGCAACAGCGCACCCCACTGCAGTTGCAATAACTATGTTGGAAGTCTTGTTTGGTGTGAGCCCCCGTTGGGCTAGGAGTGTAGTCGGTCCACGTTGGGATTGGCCCACTGAAACCTGTTCCGGGGTGTTTGTTAGTGATGGTGGGAAGAGGGTGGGCAAGAGTGCTACTGGCTGTATCCGGGTGGCGAGGGAGGGGGGAGGTATTGTTTTGGGAAGTTATATTGGAAATGGCAGAGGCCAGCATGTCACGTTATGTTAATGCGTCCCAAGAGTGACAACACAAACTGCGAACATAGACCACAACAAACAAGCTCGGATGTGCCTTAGTCAGGTGAAATGCTCACCACCATAATGTCCTGGAATTTCCAGGGATTGAGTAACCATACCAAGGCCCGGGAAATGATGGCCTATGCTCATAGGCACGGTAGTAAGATACTACTGCTGCAACAAATGCATTCTAAGGGTGGTCTGGCAATAAGCATAGCACCATCATGGGGACCTAACAGATACTACACCTCCTACTCCACACAGGCCAGAGGCGTGCTCACACTGATCCACAAATCCATTAAGTTCATATTACATAAGAGCTACATAGACCCTGATGGTAGATATGTCATATTGCACTGTACAATAGTAAACAGAGAGCACCTTCTTGTAAACACATACGGCCCCAATGTACATACCCCTGATTTTGTGGACACTGTGGCTTCTATACTGCTGGGGTCTGTGGGAATCCAGATCATCTGGGAGGTGATATGAACTTGATACTGGACACTAGCCTGGATAGGACAGGGACCGCACCCAGGCCCTTGTCAGGTGCGGCACGCAAACTACAGAAACACTGTGCAGCACTTAATGTTCGGGACGCTTGGAGGGTACTGCATCCTCAACAACGCGAATATACCTATTACTCCTCTGTCCACAATAGGTCCTCCAGAATTGATCTGTTCCTAGTGTCAAGTGAAGTGATAGGCAGGCTGGAGGGAGCGCAGATACTGACCTGCACGCTGTCTGACCATGCCCCAATTACCCTATCAGTGGAACTGGGAACGCCCGTCCCGACATTCAGCACATGGCGGTTCAAGTACGCTGCCATCAGGGACATTGTGTTCAAGGCTGACATATTGGCGGATATTGAGTCCTTCTTCGAATGTAATACCCCTCAGGCCACTTCTATTGGTGTCCGGTGGGATGCCTTCAAAGCATACATTACAGGGATGTCCATATCTAGGGAAACGGGAGTTCTGAAAATGATAAGGGCAGACATCAGCCGCTCCAAATCCAGACTGCGTGAGCTGGAACAGGACTGCTCGACAGCGGCTGACCCCGCCAAACCCGCTCTAATTAGCGAGGAACTCCAGACATTTAACACACATGCCACTAGAGAAGTCCAATACTTTAGCCGCCCACAGGCCCCACGGAAGTATGGGGAGGGCGACAGGCCCGGGAAAACATTACCAACTCTAACAATGGGGGGGGGTGGGGCCAGGTCCAGATTGCTTCTATCAAGGACGGACAAGGCATCCTTCAGTGGTCGGACCAGCAGATATTGGATATCTTCACTGAGTTCTACACAAACCTATATTCCCTACCCCCCGAACACAGTGAATGGCATATGAGAGATCTCCTTGATCAGATACCCACGACTTGTATTTCCTCCTCGACCAGGGACCAGCTGGCCTCACCGATCCTTCTGGACGAGATAGTCAGGGCCATCTCAAACCTTCCTAAGGGTAAAGCACCGGGTCCGGACGGGCTCACAGCCGAATTCTATCAGGAACACATAGCCATACTAGCCCCCAAACTACTGGAGGTCTGGGACAAGTCGCTTCACGTGTCTGTCCTCCCTCTCTCCCTGCATGAAGCCGTCATAACAGTGTTACTCAAGCCCGGCAAACCTGGCGATGAATGCGGTTCATACAGGCCCCTTTCGCTTATGAACTTAAACACCAAGATCTTCGCTAAGGTAATAGCAAACCGCTTCCTCATGATTATGACATACCTGGTCCATGAGGATCAAGCAGGCTTTGTACCAGGGAGTTCCACTTCTCATAACATCAGGCGGCTGTTCAATGTGATGGCTCGAATTGACCAGGTTTCGAACGCTATTGCGGTCACACTCAATGCTCAAAAAGCATTCAACATGGTATCATGGAAGTATATGTGGCTGGTGCTGGAGACAATGGGCATTGGCCCCAATATGATTGGCTACATTAAACTACTATATGCCTTTCCGGTAGCTAGGGTCCAGGTCAATTGCCTAACGTCTGTTCACACTCTTCAGAGGCGCCCGACAGGGTTTCCCATTCTCTCCTATCCTCTTTGCACTAGCGATAGAGCCAATGGCAGACCACATCAGAGCACACCATTCTCATAGGGGAATACGATTGAAAGACACCCCTGAGATTATATCCTTCTACGCAGATGATGTGTTGTTATACATTAGAGACCCCGCCACCCATCTTGATCCTATATTACAAGACATTACACGTATAGGTACCTTCTCGGGATCACTATCAATTATTCCAAATCCAAGGTTTTTCCGCTGACTAGCTCTACCCAACTACCAGCCACCAAATACCCACTGCGCTGGTCCCCGGGTGGGATCAGATATTTGGGAGTACTGGTGTACCTAACCAAAACTACCCTCCTGGCAGACAACTATCTGGCCGCAGCACAGCTAGCCAAGTCGAACATGGCACGGTGGCGCTCTCTCCCGCTGTCATTGGCTCGTAAGCTCTCCCTCATCAAGATGGTATTGCTTCCTAAGTTGCTATACACCTTCAGTAACATACCCATCTGGCCCGGGCGGAAATACTTCACGAGACTACACAAATCATGTGCACAGTTCCTATGGCACTCCGGGGCTGTGCGTAAAAAAATGGTCAGATATGATGCTCCTGACTTAACATTATATTGGTTAGCAGCTCAGGCCAATACGCCACTCACTGGTATCCCAGCTCCCCATCCCGCCCACATGTCAAGCTGGAAATCCAGGCGGAAACCGGAGTTAATATAATGACCCTCATACTACATCAGCACTATGTACCCGACTCTCCCATTGACCCAGTCGGAACTACTTTGCGTGCCTGGAATCAACAGAACATAATGGCGGAACCCCACCCCTATTATAAATGGCTTCCTGTATGGGGTTTCTCCGGGTTGGAGCCTACACACGACACAGCCCTGCTGCGACACTGGGGGACACTAGGCTACCAGGCACTCACAGACTTCTATCCCGATGGGAGGTACATAGACCCACAGACATGGAAGCTGGGCCACACTGGGTCCGTGCTGGAGACCCTGCAATATTACAGGCTATGCAATGCATTCTGCGACGCATGGCCCGCTTTCCCCAACAAACCCCCAGATACTCCAGAGATTGCATACATTGCCAACTCGGGCGGCGCCCGTGGAGTAGTCTCCTCATTATATAGGAGGCTATTGGTGGGCGGCCCAGCCCAGCCTTCCAGGGCACGCAGTGAATGGGCAGAGGGATTAAGCGTCGAGGTCTCTGATCATTTATGGGAAAAGATGTGCTCACACACTAACAAAGTTTCCCTCAATTTCCGCCATCGAGCTATGCAGTTTAAATTACTGAACAGATTGTACTACACCCCTCTCAGGATCTCGAAGTTTGCTCACACCACCACACACTCCTGCCCCTGCTGCAAAGCGGAAAATGCGGACCATCTGCATAGGTTCTGGACATGCCATAAACTGGGGGAATTCTGGGAGAGAATCCTAGGGACACTCGCTGAGATTATTGGCACTGTAATCGATCCTGACCCACTGGGAGTCTTGTTTGGGGTATGGAAAACCAACGACATTAAACGCATGGCTAAATTTCTCAATATAAGCTACATAGTGGCCAAGAAATGTGTACCACAAAGCTGGAAGAGTCCTTCTCCCCCGACATATCAGAAGTGGCTAAACCGGCTTACATGTTCCCAAAATTGTGAAGAAGGGTACCTTACTATGCTCCCTACTCACTCGTGCTCCAAGAACATATGGTCTGCATTCAACAGCTACCTTAACAGCCAAGAGGAGAGGACATCGGAGAGTGGCTCGTCCCTGGTTCCACAGTGAAGTACATGAATGTTGTGGTGCATCATAATTCATCATTCCCTCACTTACTACTATATTGCTCTTGCAGTTGTTGTGTTACTCTTCATGTGTATAGTGAATGTACCGCCTGCTTTGACATATGTGTTTGTTGTAAATCTCTGCCAACAAAAATAAAAAATAAAAATAATAATAAAAAAAAATACCCTTGTTTCCCTGGAGTTTGCTAGTGTTGAGAAAGACATTTTAAGCCCCACCACGGGAAATAGGTTTACGTTGTGCAAAGTGTATTAGGCCCAAGTGCGGTAGAGTTGAAAGATGATGTAGCCACTAAAAGATTCAGTGTAGTTAGAGGATTGGAGTGTTACTTTGTATTCACAGATTACAGTTACAGTAAGTTGTAACATTATTAGTAGAATGGACAAAATATTGACGATCTACCATTTCTAGCGCTTAGACGGACGAAGGTGGAAGTTTTGCACACATGGGAAAAAGGATCCTGGCAAAAGGAAGTTAACGTGTGGAAACGCAGTCATTCTGAACATTATGCATGTGAGGGTGTGACAAAGGCTTAAAATGTAAAAACATTATAGGATATGAAGACATCGTGGAATGTGCCAGGTTTTTACACTCAGTTTAAAAGTCCATGTAGGTTACAGAATTTGTTGGTCTGCAGGGAAGGGGGTTTTTAACTGGCCTAGAAGCCGGCATGACCAAGGTCACGATAGGGGGATAGAAACATTCTGCATATGCCCAGCTGTGATAATATAGCAGAGGGGAGCAGGATGCAAAGCCATTTATGCAGAGTCTTTATGGTTGTACTGAATTGTAGATACAAGAGGCAATTTCCTTGGGTGCACACATGTTCTTGCATGGCAGGGTGAAGGAAGGGTTAGTTAATGCTGTGCCGGGTTTTTATGGGCTCCAAAGGAGATAAACAGATTATCGGTTACAGATTTTATTGTCTGAGATGGCAGTCGCAAGTAAGGCTACATGAGGTAATGATGGGAAAATAATACAAAGATACAGTGGGTTTGAATTTTATTGTTGCTCCAAACGAATAATAGCCCACCCACATGGTATGAATAATAATAAACTTTGTTATTTATGAACAATATATGTATCATGTGGAAATGTGTCATGTCAATGGAAGCAGATCGCATGTCAAAAGGGGTGTACCTTATGAAAGTAACCAATGGGAATTTTAGAGTTAGGGGGGATTAAGTTACTTTCTATTATTGTTAGCCAATGATGGGCTAAGAGATGATTTTTTAACAGAACATTTGTAATTATGTAAATGGTTTAAACTGTATTTAAGCTGTTATTTTCATATTGCTGGGGGAACTCGGTTAGTTATTCAGCTCTAAGGAACTAACTAGCCCCTCCCGATTGTAAGCATAAAATAAACCTGTTTTCTGACAGACGTGCATTTGTCTCTTCATGGAATCTGTACTTTTGCATTGAAAGTGTTCAGGCAAGTCCTAACATTTGGTGACCGCCAACATGATGCCTAGGTCAGTTTCGTGGGTGGATTGTCCTGCCACACACTGACTTCGACTTATCTTCGGAGTGATCAAAAATGTTGTGCACAATAACAAAATAGCCTACAAGCACAAAAATTCATTTGAAGACCTGTTTTGTTCACTTGGGTGGAAGTGTCTCAGTCCTGTCATGCCGGTTCTTTTTTTGGGGGAAGGACATTGCTGCAGACAGCCTAGGGAACGTCTATTTTTTTTAACTTGATTACACTTCTGGCAGAAACCTGAATTCTTTTTTTTTTATTCCTGTCAGAGAGGGTGCAGAATTGAGGGTTTTTTAGAGCCAGAAATGTTATTTAAATTTGATGAAAGTGAGTGAGTTTGTTTATGGGTGTGATTATAGGGTGAATTGTTTATGTTGTAAGTCCTTTATCCATTTTTATTTTTTCTTGGTTAGTGAAAGTAGTGAGAGGAGATCTTCCTGTAGACAGGAAAAGACAGCAGTGCAGTTGAAGTTGTTGTATTAGAGAGAAAAGAGGAAGTGTTGTGTAGGAAAACACCATCCTTGTCCAATGCTTGAGCAGAGGAGATGGATCAATGAGGTACCATGGTATTGTGTTTGTGTTATTGATAATATGCTTTCTTTTGTGCAAGAGTGATTCATTTGTGGTGAGGTTTATTGTAGTGTGAGTGAGGAAGAGGTGAATAATGTCTGAGGGGTTTTTAACAAATTTGTGGGAAACTGGCTTTTGTTTGGGAATTTCTTGCATTTTCTGGCACACCGCAGGTCCCGCTTGTGTTTAGGTTTTTGTTATTACAGATTGTAAAAGGGTATGGAGACTCTGCTTGGTCATCTGTGCCAGTCGCTTCCAAATCATAAGGAAAACATTTAAAACTATCACAGAGAACGGATAAAAGAAAATAAGGGCAGAATGTTTAGATCATGACCCGAGAAAGATGCCCATGACGCAGGGATGTTTGAGAATATGTATACCTTTTTATCAAAAGGGTATAAGGGGTAGAAATTGGAGAAGAGGCAGAGCATTTTAGAATTGTAGAAGATGTTTGAGGAAACAGGAAAGGCCCAGGAAGGTAAGATGGGAGAATGGGAGCAAATAAAGGGGGGTGTAGAGACCCTGACAGACATTAATCCCAGATCCATAGCCCTGTGGTAGAGTGGGTCACAATTTGGAATGCTCAGAGGAAGTAAGGAATGTAGGGGTGGAAGATAAAGAGGAATGGGAATCAGAGGGAGAACAGGGACACAGAGCAGGGTGCTCCACCACCTGAAGTAGCAGTTAAGGGAATTACACCATGGGGTCTTAGGACACGCCATGGTACTCATATAGCAGTATTGAAATGTAAAGGGGTTACAGGAAGAAAAAAACAAGATACAGGGAAAAAGGTTTCCCTTGCTACAGAAAGGGTTGATTAGAGTACAATATGTCCCTTGACCACATATGCACCTGAATAATCTCATGAAGTCAGTACCCCCGTTCACTGCAGGGGCAGGGAAGTATTTTAGAAAAGCAAACAGCAGGTGTTATGTTGGCTGTGGGAGATATGAAAAACATGCTTGCCCCACTTATACGAGAACAAGCAGATGAAATTTGGAGGAAAGCAGGGTATCCAGGGGTACAGTTAGACACAAATAACTACAATTCTTCACCCTTTAACAACAAATGTGTGGGCAGCTTTAGGAGTGATGTATCCTGACACACCAGATATTTATTCCTTCATGGCTAGGACTGTGAAGGTGGAGGATGATCCTGCTGCATATACAACAGATTCAGGAGCTGTGGTGAGAAGAGACAGGGGAAGCATGGGATAACAACATGGCCATTTTCTATCATATGTTAAAAAGAGAACTCTGCAAGGAGATACAGCAATATCTGGATAATGTTGTAGGGATGGAAGCAAAGGCGTGGCCAGAAATTCAAGCACATATAGTGCACCATTGAAAAAGGAGGCAGGAGAACAAAAAAGAAGTCGCAGAGCAGGCACAGAAAGCCGAGGCTAAATCGATTAAAAAGAAATTGCCTAAAGGAGGTTTAGAAGGAGCTATGAGTAGAAGCTCCACTGAAGGGCAGCAGGGGCAATTTGAATCAAATATGGCACAAGGGTGGATGGATGTATATGCTCCTGATTTCAGAGACATGGGAGGGTTTTCAAGGGGCAGAGGAAGTTTTCAGAGGTGACGAGTAGTGGATTTGGTGGATTTAGAGGAATGAGGCTTGGTTTGGTGGACAACTGGGAGGCCAGTTTGGAGGACCATATGGAGTCCAGTCTTGGTCCTGCGGGAGAATGGGACATTTATCACGCAATTGCCGGAGTAGTCCATCATATATTTATGTTCCATGTGCTAACCCCCATGGACCAGCAAGTAGGTTTGCGGGTTATCCTGCTCCCCAAATTCAGACCCCCAACTATGCCCTGCGTCCTCAAGCTCCGTATAACCACAGTAAGCACAGCTAGGACAGAACCCAGAGTCTGAGACAGCATTGACCTGTGTACCACAGTTAGTTGTGTCAGTACAGGCATCAGTACAGCCCTGGGAGAGGAAGCCTTCACCTCAAGGTACCATCACACATTATACAGGAGCGTGTGCTTTACCGCTCCCGGGTACAAATTCATACCCGATAAGGACAGCCCACAAAGAGCTCTGACGTGTCCAATCCTGTCTGTTACTGCCGATCTGGAAGTGGAAACCCAGACAGGTGTAACGATAGGTGATCACATTTCTTTCCTTTATGGTGGGTACAGGGGCAACTAAATCTTCCATCAAGGTAAATTTACCCTCTCAGGTAAAATGCTGGACACTCAGGGATTCTCTAGGGCTTTTCAGTCAGTTCCACATATATATATATATATAATACACAGAAGATTTACCTATCAAGTTAGGTACTCAAGATTGATGAACTCCTTCGTTGTACTGTACAGCTACCCCAGTAAATATATTAGGCAGAGACTTGTTGAGTAGGCTGTGTAGAGTTGAAGTCAGATACCCCCACTCAAAGCTCCGGCCCAGTGTTGCCTGTATGTTGGGAACCAGAGATGACAACAGGTGCAGTTCCAGTAAGAATGCCTCAACCGCAAAAAACCTTCGAGACAAGGTACCCATTAGAAAACCCTACATAAATGCACAAAGACATAGGGCCTCATTACAGGTCGGGCGGTCCGGAATTAACAGTGGCGGTAAACCCGCTGCCACTGTTAATTTCGGACCGCCCGATCCTGAGTCCTGCAGGCGGGAGGTGATCTTCCCACCAGGTCTGACCTGGCGGGTTGAACACCTCCCGCCTGCAGGTGGACGTGGAAACACCAGCACCGGACTCAATGGGAATGGGGATTTACACCATTCCGCCTCCGGGATTCCCAGGACACCAGTGTCGTAATGCCCTGGTATTTCCGGGAGTCACGGAGGCGGAATGGTAATACGAGTCCGGCGGTAACCAAGCGTATTTTTACCGCCGCGGTTACCGTCGGACTCGTAATGAGGCCCATAGTGTTCTTTTGAATGAGGTGCCAGAAGAAATGTGTATTTGAACAAAGAAAGGAAACTGATGACATCATGCAAAGTAAGAGCTGGCATACTCAGAACAATGTGCGAAGTAAAATAACATAAACCTTCTCTAAGAGCTGGAGAAGAAGATGGTAAAGATGAGCAACATTTCAGGCTCAAGATGAAGATGCTCATGCTACAGAAACGCTGAAGAATATGTAAATCAGTTTACACTTGTACAGATGCAGAAACACAAGTAGGGACAAGTAATCACAAGGCTGGCTAAGCAGTGAATTAGATTGCGGCGATGCGTGAATGTATCTGTATAAGAATGTACAGAACCTGGATATTCCATGATGCACTTTAGCAGGCTTGTGAACCCCGTAATTAAGAAAAGACTTTCAAATGTGTGGTGCAGTTGGAAATTACTGATGGCAAGGTGAATTTTGAGAAAGGCTTGGCTGGCCCAGCACCAAGTAGACAAGGCCACAGTGAAATGGTTGCCTGTCAAATGGCGACAACGAACGTGAGAAAAGAACAAGCTCCTGTTTGAAGCAGTATGAAAAAACACTGAAGGTTCAAAAGTTCAGCATTTAATTTGGATTAAATGCTGCAAAAAGCTCAAAAGAGTGGTCTCCAAGTCACATGGGTGATATCGAAATAGCTTGCTGAAACCAGAAGGACAGAATTAAGCTACACTCCCTTTATTTCTCAGGCGAGAGCATCCTCTATAAGGTCAAGTTCAAAGCTTAATTGTCTGACAGACTGTAGAAGTGATGATAGATGTGGGGCTAATTGGTGGGGAGGTATGATCATGCCGAACCTCCATGCACCTGGAATGGTAGCCTGCATGTTGCTAGCGTGTGGAATGTTCCAGAAGGGTACAAGATTGCCAAACCAATCAAAGAGGGTCATGTAATGAAGAGCCCTATAGATAGTAGAACCAATTTGTCGTTGTGTATTTCGTGACGATGATGATGACCAGTTATTTAGGATGGGCTTCAATGTTCACCTGACATTAGATACCCAATTATAACCTCTGGCTATATAGAACGTATAACTAGATGTTCACTGGAAGCCAACCACCATTACTCATATGTTTTTGTAGTTTGCCAGGTAGTATGACATCAGCCATGACACATTTTCGATATAAAAGAGCTGTTTTTTCTAAAATGCATTGAGATCGAGGTGTGCGGTGTCGGATGATGCCCGTTGTACTCTCTCTGTTTTAGATAATTGATAATAAAACAGAAACCTGCACTTACTTATTGGCGGAGTTGTGAGGAGAGTTGGAGTCTGCAGGAGTCTCTACAGTCTTTCTACTCTGCCTACTACCAGTGTGGGAGGACATAAAAACCCACATCCTGAGCGAAGCGGTGAGCGGAGTTGTGAGGAGAGTTGGAGTCTGCAGGAGTCCGCGGGATCCGCGAGGATCTAGCGAGGTATGGAGCCTAATGGGAAATCCTTAAAGCATCAAAAGCTCCCAGAAAAGAAAAACACAAGAGCGGAGCAAGAGCAGCGCGATGACACAGTCACAGCCATTGCCACAGATGTGGACACGGACTCAGAGGCGGAGAGGGACGCAGAGTTGAGTCCTCGCGGACTCAGAAGTACCAAACACGCCAAAAACACGATAACAAACTTTAACACAAATTCGACCGCAAAGACAAAGTCGCGAAACGTGAAAGACTGCTTTAACCACAGCCAACCATTCAGGCCAGGGGAGGCTTCTAAGATCTTGCCCCAAGGAGAGCAAAGGGCGGATGAGGATAAAATTCAGGACGACATCAGAGAAATTCAAGAACAACAACAAAGAAATCGGAACTCAGCCCCTCAAAATAGAAAAGAAATCAACAAAGCAAGCAGCGGGGCCCCTACTCACTCACCGTCCCCGTTGCGAGATGCGTCTGACTCTGCAGGCAGCGCACCACTGACCGCCGGCATGGCGAGCGGGTCCCTAGCGGGGGCAGCCGGAGGACGGCTCCTGCTGGGCCCTGAGCAGTGCGGCGCGCCGGTCTCGAACGCTGGGGAGGGCGTGGGTGCTGGTGCTGCAGCGTTCGCTGACACCGTGGCATTCACACCTCCCGAGACGCCGGCCCTCCTGGCCCCCCAGGAAAGCACGATGGCGCGGACGCCGTCGGCTGCAGACACGCTGCCTGAGGGGGTGGAGTCGGCCCCGTGTGTGAGCAGCGCTGGAGCCGGCGCTCCAGGTACGGCGTCGCAGGGCGTGGGGGGCAGAGGCCGACCTCGGAATTGGGAACAGGCCGCAGATGCAGGCCTGAACAAACAAACAGAGAGAGAGAAGACATGCATCACGGCCACAGTACACAGGGAGCCCAGTCTGGCAGAGAAGATTCCCATCCAAACCACTGAGAAGGAAAGCAGAATTCCTAGTCAAAAACCTGAAAACCTGATGAAATACAACAACAAAGGGTCTCTTAGACCGATAAACCAGGAAAGTGATGACGATATGGAAGCAAATGAGAGCGAATCTACTAACACAGAATCCGACGAAGAAAAAAATTCAGAGTCGGGTTCAGACTTAGAAGACAAACAACTGCTGGCTAACGCCAAAATAAAAAATGCGGATAAACTAAGAACAAAAAGAAAGGCTCAAGCGGGCACGACAAAGCTGAAATCACAGAAGAAATCAAGAAAAGGAAAAATTAAATCAAGGGAAAGGGGCGGTAAGCAGGCAGCAAAAACCGCGGAAAAAAAGTGAGGTGCAACTGAAATGGCTTCCCATACCCCTGATGTCGGGCACTCTAAAAGCTTTTTTCTGTAAACATCAGAAAAGAAAATTAGACACAGAAACAGAACTGTCAGACGCAGAAATTTTGGAAGCTGTCCAGGAAATCTCGCCGGTCAGTAAATTGCATAAAACCAACGCAGTACGATGGCATGTGCAATCCCACCGACAAAGGATCCCGGCTCACCTCAAATCGCACCAAGCACAGAGAAAAATACAGAAAATAACCAAGCACCTAAAGACACCACCACATCAGATGCCATGGCAGGGAACCAACTCCGTGGGGAGAAACAAGGCGAAGAGAGTAATGCGGTAAAAGCTGCTTCACAACAAATTGTAAAGGACCTGTCGGGAGAGAGAAATAAGACCCCACAAGACGAGGAAAGAAGCCGACAGGACCAGTCATCAAATATAGAAAGGCTGCCAGGTACATAGGTGGACGGCACAAAAGCACTACAGATAAATGATAACTGCCTGGACTGGACCAAAAATCACATCAGCAGGAATCAAGATTCTCTGACCCCAACTAGATCAGGGGCCCAAGACCCAAATGCCCATCTAGGGCACAGGAACAGAAGATCCACGTCAGCAAACAGGTCAGACCAGGACCAATCGGGAAAGCATCTAAGGGAGAACGCATTGAGGGAGGGGCCCCGAAACGCCGACAGACAAGCGACACTGACATCATCCCCGAAACCCAGACGGACCAGTGAAACATCTTCATCAACCTTGAAAGAATTTCCTAGCAAAAAATCGGATATAGAAACGGTCATGACAGCCATGATGATCGCCCTAGCTCCTTTTTGCAAACTGTACAAGGCGATAAAAGAAGGAGTACAAGATAACACCGTAATACTGGCTAATTTAACAACAAAAATGACCTATATTGAAGGATACATTACCGCCCTAGAAGAGAGAAATGACAACCAACAACAATGCTGGGAGAAAAAAGTAGAAGACCTCAAAAAAGATCTTAAAAAATTAGTAGACCCGCTCCAAGCTGAGAAGAAAAGGCAGACAATAACAGACCAAACACAACGGAATCAAAACGACATCAGAGAAAGGCTGAAAGAACTAGACGCTTGGCAAGAGTCAAAAGAACAGGCAAAAGAGAAAAACAGGGTCTCTTCAAGAACCACCGACGCGGCAGCACCGAATTTGGGAGAACCAAGTCTCCTAGCCGCAAGCGACCCAAGGGTTGTCAAAACATCAGGCAAAGACTTGAAGATCATGCCGCCTCGTTCACCCACAGGAGCGAAGCAAAAACCAAAGAAGGACTACACAAAGAACCCGATCCAAAAAAAGGAATCCGTAGAAACTGTGGGATCACTGAAACAGAGGCCCCACAACCAAGGCTCCCCAACTGCAACCAAAGAGTTTTTGGAGGATTCAGATTAGATGAATCTCCCGCAACATTGGGAAGAAAACCCTGGGGACATGGACCAGGAGGTATTTATCATCGAAAAGGACGAAGAAATAAAAACTGCAGTCAAGGAACAATCAGCAAGCAGAAAAGAAGTAAAGGAAGCAGACGGAAACAAGGAACGGCCAGGCCTGAAAGATCGTCAGGAGCCAAACGCAAAGGAAAATGAAAACAAGAAGCGACTCTGCAGCAAAAGATACAGCAAAGAGGACAGGGCCAGAACAAGAAGGCTAGCAAATCCAGAGCCAAGAAGAGAGGACAAAAACGCAAGCAGACAGCAAAGCAAAAATGTAAGAACAGATGATGCAGAACGCACATTCAAAATCGAACAAACTAAAGCAATCAAAGACTACATAGTCTTGAATAGGAGAACTATCCTTCAAATAATAAGCAAAACAACAACGTTAAAAAGCATCAAGTCGGAAGACATCACACTAGTGGAGCCGTACCTTAGAGGGAATACAGCAAAGGCATACCTCCATGTCAAGGCGGTGGGAATTCAATACATTAACCCTATCGCAGTGAGAGAATTGGAAAAAAGTGGCTTTACATTAACAGAAATAAAAACCATAAGTTACAGCGAAGATACAACGAGGAAAGTACAAGACAGGGAGGAACGAACACAGCGATACACATCTAGAACGGAAGAGCGATATAAAGCAAACCGACTGGGTAAAGAATGGCATGAAAAAAGGCGCTTCAGTCCTAACAGATATACCCGCCAGGAGGACCTGGAGCACCGGTATAACCATCGCAACTATACCTCCGAAAACAGGCCCCCCGATGAAAAGAGAGAAAAAAGAGAAAAAGAAAGATACAAGAGTAATCAGCAAAATTATAACTCACGGTTGAACAGAGAGGACCCTCAAAGGGCAACAATCCTTAGCCCAAGAAGAATAGCGCGTAGGAAGTCACCAGAGGTAAATCAAATGAGAAACTTGGAAAAAATAAAGGCAGCTGCAACACCACAAGGTCCTTGGTCTTGGTTAAAAGCAACACTAAACCCGAAATCTCAGAGATCGCAGCGAAATTTGTCTACGGCACAATCGCAGACAGGAACAGTCAACACACAGAGAGAGGCAAGCGTCGAAAGAATAACCCTAGGTTCATGGAACACGCGAGGTCACGCTCACCTGACAGTGGCGAGCGACGTGGACCTAACCAGCATGGGTATCGTGTGTCTCCAAGAGACATGGCTTTTAGAGAAACCGTCACTAGATGCATTTGAAGTGGAAATATCACCGGCCATAAAAGGCTTGTTGGGTCGGCCATCGTCGGGCCTGTTGACCGCAATAAAAATGGGCTCCGGTTTGTCTTTGCCAAAGAAAATAATGGAATCTTACGAGTTGCTGGTGACAACCACAACGTGAAGCAAACAAATGACACTGAGGGAACAGGAAGACACTATTCACCTAGCAATAATAAATACATATTGGAACCCCCAACGGACAAACACAAAAGCATATTGTAGAAAGATGGGTGAGACAGTAGACTGGATCTACGCGGAGTTCGAAAAGATTGAGATTATCGTGTGTGGCGACTTGAACACTGATTGTTCAGAACCACAGTGGACCACAAAAGACAAGGCCCTACAAGGTAACACAGTGAAACGGGGAAAGGCCTGGAGGGCGGTCGCCAAATCGCGAAATTTACATAACATCGAAACACTATTCCCTAACCAAGTGAACATCCCGACCTGGGAAAACCTGTCCTCCAAAGCCACTTTGGATTACATCTACGCCTCCCAGGGTCTTCTGACGAGTATCCTGGAATTCAAAGTACAAAGAACTACGCACAGTGATCATAACCTCGTGATGTGCGCATGGAATGGGAAGCAGCCGGCCAACCCAACATATCAGTTTCAAGTGGAGGTGAATATCCAGCAAACCCGATTGTGCCTGACGGAAACAGATATCCAGAAACTATGGGTGGCCGACTGAAGTAGACGCAACTAATGGCGACGCAGAGCGTCCAAACTATCTACCGATGTTGCTTCCATTTAGAAGAGTAGTCACTGGTAAACAAAGACAGGCGACGCATCCTAAACATACCTATGACAAACTGGTAGTCGAAAAGAGGAAAATTGCTCGCAAAGCGAAGAGAACTGCGAAGAAAACAAACACCAAAGAAGCATGGGAGCAGTGGCAAAAGGAAGCAAAAAAGTACAAACATTGGTTAAAACATCACAAACTCCAACTGTACCAACAAGATGCCGAGAAAATGTTGAGAGCCCTCAACACAAAAAAGTCAAGCAATTTCTGGGCACTAATTAAAACTACGAACTCGAACACGGCCACAGAAATCGCAAACTCAGTGTCAGAGGAGAAATGGGTGTCATATTTAACGGCCCAATTCGACCTACCGCAAGAGAGAGCACTGGAGAGTGACGAAGATGCCACAGCAGAGTGGGTAAACGTGTCGAACGTGGCAGAAATCGAAAACGCCACCCTCAAACTAAAAACCTCAAGAGCTCTCGGTCCGGATGGATTGACCAACGCAGATCTGAAAAAATCGCCAAAAGCATGGGCGGGCGTGATCAGCAAATTCTTCTCCCACTGTAGGAACACTAACATGATCCCCGAAACCTGGCTGAAGGCTATAATCGTCCCCATTTACAAAAAAGGTGGCAGAGAAAATCCAGAAAGCTATAGACCCATAGCCTTGCTAGATATCGTGGGGAAGATTTTTGCATCACAGTTATTGAACCACTTTAGAACCTGGGCCAAAACGGCTCGATGCAACGATGCCTTTCAAACAGGGTTTCAGAAAAATGGGACCACCTCTATAAACATCCTATTGATCAACATACTAAAGGCCAAAGTGAGAGAAGGCGCCCTAAAAGTGTATCTTACATTTGTAGACCTGTCGAAAGCCTTCGATAAAATAGATCGGGCAAAACTCTGGGATAAGTTAAATCATTGGAATTGCCCCTTGGCAATCTTGAACCCGATCAAAGCACTCCATGCCGACACGAAAATCAGGGTGAAACTGAACAAACAAGGTGCCCTGTTAAAGGAGATCCAGGTGAAGCGTGGCGTTAATAAGGCTGCCCCTTAGCTCCGGCTTTGTTTATCACGTTTTTGGGGGACTATCAATCGGAGGAGGAACAAATCAGAGCCTTCCCCCCAGGACAGGTAAAGCGCAAATATCACGACTACTCTATGCAGATGACGCCATCATCATCGACCAAACGCAAATTGGACTCCAGCGCAAATTAACAAACTTGGAAAAATATATGGAAACGAACCATTTGGAAATCAATATAGCAAAAACAAAAATGCTAGTTTTCGACAAATCAACAAAAAAGTCGGCGCGACCACCAAAATGCTACCTGAACAAAACAAAAATTGAGGTGGTGAATGAGTTTAAATACTTGGGGGTGATCATTGATGGTTCAGCAAGAGACAAAGCAATGCAAGAACACCTATGGAGCAAGGTGAGAATGTTAACAGCACAGACGAGAGCGGTGGACAGAACATTTTGAAAACTCTCTATGCTACCGGCCATCAACCTTTATAAAGGGAAGGTGGTCCCATCGATCATTTACGGCATGGAAGCTTCATTAAACATCCCCAGAAGCGTGTGGCAGAAGCTGGAAGGCCACGTCTGGAAGTCTGTTTTGGGTCTACCGAAGTCAACTTCCATGCCCGCGATCAGGCGGGAACTAGGCCTTGTCTCGCTAGCCTCGCTGGTAGAACAAAGCAAAATGAGATTATGGAGAAAAATCTTGATGTCGGACACCCTACCAATTTACAACATTATCGCAGAAGAACTAAAGTGTGGCTCATGTAAGGCTTTCAAGATGTGGGCTACAAGACTCCAACTCATCTTGACAGAAATAGCCTGTACAGAAGAAGATCTGATATCCAATCCGGACCGGGTGAAACGGAAAATGGAATGGAGGGACTGGATTTCGACAATTGAAAAAGCCAGTACTAACAAACTACTGGCCCACCTCCCGCCAACATTTAACAAAGTCAAAAAAACGCAAAACTATTGCCTGAAATTCCCAAACAAAGGCATGCGATGTATGATCTTGAAGGCTAGACTCAAACTACTAATGACGCACGAAATCTTAGCCATCCGCAAGTCCGGCAATGGACAACAGCTGCCGCTTATGCAAGAACATGGACAAAGTGGAAACCTTGAAACATCTGATGCTCCAATGCCCGATGACCAAACAAAGCAGAGCCACATACCTTCAACCTCGACTCCAAGGGGTAACAACAGTAAAGGAAGAGGTTTTGTGGAACAGGCTAATCTCAGGAGAGACAACATGTTGGTCCTTCACATTGGTGATACTAATAGAAGCAGCCTTTAGATTGATAAACCAGCTAGTTTCAGCGAGAGAGTCACTGAAATCAGGAGACTAAAGCTCAAAGGCAAAGAGGGAGGCATCTGCATCGCTTAAAAACCAAACAAGAAAAGAGACTGTGAGGAAAGGAATCCGGACTCGGAAGCACTCGTTTTTCGCTTCGGGATTCTCTAAGTTGGGAAAACCCTTGTAAAAATTAGAAATTTCTTTTTAATTAAAAATTCAAGTAAAAAAATAAATAAAAATAATAATAATAAAACAGAAATGCACTTTGCCAACTTCCTGAGTCGTTTTGGTTATTGATGTTTGAGTAACTTCTGCATCCCCATCCACCTCTGAGTAGTGCTACCTCATCTTAAAAGGGCTATTGGGTATAAGTGTTCACGTGGTAGCAGAGGTGATTGTTAAAAACCCATTGACCTGAGTAAGCTTTTAAGGGTTTCGGATATTTCAGACGTCCTCTGCCATTTAGCTGGAGGAACGTGAAGCTCTCTGTAGATAGCAGCCGTTAGTTTAAAAATACCTTGCAAGTACAGGTGGGACGGGTCCTTCATTTTTCAAGCAGAATCCCCTCCCCATTTCTATGGGAAGCTGAGCAGATCAAAGGCTGAACCAGCTGGTTGAGGAGGAGACAATCCGAGATCCAGAAGCTGAAAAACGAATACTGAGTAGATCGAGAAAGGTTGCAAAATGTATGAATGGGGAAACTGATAATGGGAAGGAGTAATGGAGAGTTGGTTGGGTATTAGAATAGTTATAAGGAGTAGTGAATAGAGATATATGGAAGAGGAGCGTTCCATAGAATGGCCCAGAGGCCTGCTTCAGGAACGACAGAAGAAAATATCTTAAAATCTAAGTAGATGTATAGGAGACAAACACAGGTCTGTTAAGGAAGATATTTTACACTCCCCTTCATGAGTTATATAGGAGCAATAAAAGAAGCCGCAAGGAGCGTCGGCAAGGAGATATATGTGGGCCGGCCAGTTTGTCTATATGTTGTGTATGTTATATATATGTGAGTAAAGAAAAAGTGAAGTGTCGAAGAGCGACAAGATAATAGAATTGTGTTTAAAAGATGAGAGAGGATTACTTATTTTATTAGTCATTAAGAGTATTGACTAAGTAAGGAGATTGAATTGAAACGAGATATAAAGGTTTGGAGCTGCGATGATTGGTGCACGCTCATATTGTGTTAGTTGTTTGTTTAAAGTGTTGTTTCTGTAAATCACAGTAAGTAGCAATAGTGGATATTACTCCACTTATACACTTGTGCAAGCAGTTGCCAAAACACGCATCGAAACTCAAACAGTATAGTGCAGAATGGGTTAAAGATACGGCGAATGAAATGTTCATGCCGTGGCCTCAAGGAGGAATCGCTATGAAAAGCGGTCTTGCAACACATGACCACATACTTGCATGCAGCATACTGAACTGGATGGATCTCAGCCGGCCCATAAAACTGGGGGTCTCCAAACAGCCCTTTAAAATGAGCAGCAGCACCCTTCGAGATAGATGGGGATGCAGATTCGTACTCTTGCATCAAATAATAATGACAACTCAATAGTTTGGCAAAGGGAGTCCGTTTAATGACAAGTACAGAAAACGGGGAGTTCAATGAACATCAGCAACCGCTCAATCTTTCCTCTCGCTTAAACTCCAATTAATTTCAGATAAAACACAACCTTTATACCAAAAAATCGTCATCACGTGTAATCTTAAATAACCTTAACATAGGTACTATATCTTTATATGGTAACGGGGAGAGGGGATTGGATAATAATGTCAGGTGGGGCAACTAAGCCCTTCCTTCAAACTGGCCACTGTAAACGTCACTAAAAGTATGACGTCCCATTGGCTCCACTCTCTATAGGACCCTAGATTACATGGTCCACCATGATTGGGTTGGCATCGATCCCACACATACTTTTCCACTTGCGCTTAGCAGCATGCAGAATAATTAGCCAGGTTGCAGGGAGTAAGTCTTCACCCCAGCTTCCCTCCAATTTATGTTACAACCATTCATCACCTCTGTGACCGTGTGTCAATTACTGCTTTGTAGTTTGGCCTTGAGTCTGCTTCTTGGTCTGAGAAAGTTAAGGAGTATGGGTACGGCAAGGCTTCATGGTAGATGTGAAAGACTCATCCCTTTCAGCCTGCCTTGCCACGTGACTAGGACACAGTGAAATCGGCCTCTTCTTCAGCAAGGCTGAGATAATCAACAGATGGTAAAAGACTGGCAGAAGTAAATCAAATACACGAAAATGCATGAACAGTAGAATCTGTTATTTTTCTCTTTAATTGTCAGCATTGCTAACCTATTCCAGCCTGATACGACCTTGGCTTCTTTGCATGGTTACCTTCAGCTTAGTTTCTCTCTGTCTTTAATCCTTGATTTGGTTGCTGAGGCCCTCTCCTCTTGGGACATTTAGTAACCTCTATTCAATTCTGCTCATGTGCGTAGTGGATTTTCACTCATCTATAAAAGTGCTTTTGAGGTAGATATGGGTATGGTTGGCGCTTGCCGCAATCTATTTTACTACCAAGCATAAGCAAGCTTCACAATTTCTTTGCTCTTGCAGTCTCTTGCGTATGTACACATTTAAACTGGCTCAATGTCTTCATCGTGCATATGGCATACGTTTCTTCATCTTGAAATCAACTGTTTCACCTTAGGCCCAAGATGTCACTTATCCATGGCATTTAGTCTCTTTATATGCATTCTTAGGTCATTATATACACTATATGTGCGTCAGTCCGATCTCTCATGACGTCACCAGTCGTCTTCTTTTAGTATCTTCTTGGCTTCTTCGGGTATTCCATTCCGACAAACGTCCTTGTGTCGGGTCTGTGGATATGGATTTCTCAGTGGGTACCTTACTGTCCAGGTTTGCTTAGGTGTCGGTACATCAATAGGTGCTGTTAACCCGATAGGTACTGGGCAGAGGCCAACTGTGGCCGTCTGCTGGTTTATTTGTTCTCCATACATCACATATCTTTGCGTGAATGTTCCTGGCACTTCGAAGGGGATGGCTGGAGGGCGGATGAACATCATCCTAATGAGGCGTGTTAATATCATATTAAGAAACAGCACGATTCCGTTTGCAGCGTCACGTAATTTAGGGAACGCGGCAACTGCATTGTAATCGTAGCGCAGGCTTGCATTGAATTGTAAAGGAATACATCTGCATACGTCATCACGTTCCACGTGCTGATGTAGCATTTAAAAGCAAGAAAGTTGATCCGCAGTGTCGTGTAACCATTGGTAACACGGATGCCGTGGCAGAACTGAAGCTGACGAACGCGCCATGAGAGTAAGAATGCAGGTACACCCAAGACAAAAATGCTTTTAGGAGAGTAGCGACCATTGCACCGTTTAAGGAAGAGCATGTTCAATATAAGCATCTTAACTTACAGGTCTGAGGCCAGACATGCAGTAACCACACAATCCACATTAATTTAGGATACAACAGCAATTCACCAGGCTCTTGCAGCATTGCACAAAACAAAGACGTGTGGTTCACAGTTTGGAGCATGGTAGGATTCTAGACGCATTAGCACATTGCATGAAAGCAGTGACTATAACTAAGGATGAAAATGCGTAATATGAGAGATTTTATAGTATGTAAAAGACAAAATGTACCCAAAGCTTTCTTTATTGTTACAGCCACTTTTGCCAAGATACAAGGGGCACATAGGTTGTGAAAATGGTAGTGTCAATTATAGTGCTGTTTAAGCGAGATGACTGCACATGAACCTCTTTGAAATGTAAAAGGAGTATTTGCTCTGAGGCCAAGAAAAGTGCTATGGCTGTGGCACAGTGTGATATTCACCAAATTTGTATTGAGCGTTAATATAACCAATTGTCTGTTTATACGTTTTAGAACCTACCCCGGGGATGAACAGTATGTCCGAAATGCATTGGCTGGGGTCTCTGCTAGAATGGGAACCTTTTCAAAATAAAATCATCATCTGAAAAAGATATATGAACAGTTGAAGAGTATTATTTGGACACAACCTCATAGGTTGATTTAAAATTAAACCAATGAAGCAAAGAGTTTAAGCTTTACATAAGCAGTAGTGTTTACTACACATAAGGCCTCTCCAAAAGCTCAGTGAGAGATTCACACAGCACTTTTTTCCTGATGGAGTGCGGATGAGGTCTGGCACTTCCTCTTCACTCCCCCCTCTGGGCGATTCATCAACCACTCCTACATTTTTCTTTGCATTCACCTTTCTGTCATCCTCTGGATGTGGACCTCTAGGTCTGCAGAAATGTTCCTTTGGGTTCCATATCTTTATCACTCCCTTCAAACATCCTGCTGTTCTTACATGCTCATCTTTGTTCCATGTCATTAGTTGACATTCTCTACTCTGATTGCAATAGATCCATTTTCCCACATATTTTCTATGTTTCTTCGGATACCGAAACTTTATTCCTTCTGGCGCATAAATGCTGGCCTTAACAAAGTCTCTTATTTCTTCATCAGTCAGGTCCTTGGGCTTCCATCCTGACTCGACGTCAATCATGATTTTCATCCCTATGGCCTTTTTCACAGTTTTCTGGCACTAAGAGATTATTAGCTTGAAAATACAAAATCCCAGCAATATCGTCACCAACAGGGCTCCTATGATCTTGAATGTGTCTGCCATCCTTTGTGGAACCCATGAAAACAGTGATCCAAACCAACTGCCATCATCAACTTCGTCAGCTTCATCAATCATCTGATTCTGTAGTTTTGTCAGCATACCTATGGCTTCTGTTAAGGTACCATTTCCGTCATCGTGAGGTGGTATAAATGTGCAACATGATTCCCCTATTTTTGCACAAACATCTCCATCCATGGCGGTGATCATGTCTAGGACATATCTGTTCTGGAGA
The DNA here is from genome assembly GCF_040938575.1 of Ambystoma mexicanum. NCBI lineage: Eukaryota > Metazoa > Chordata > Amphibia > Caudata > Ambystomatidae > Ambystoma > Ambystoma mexicanum. Next base: position 282,638,968 of record NC_090938.1, on the reverse strand, counting down.
GTCATTAGTCAAATCGCTCTTAACTCTTCCTTGATTGCATTGAATCCCTTTATAGTTGGTTTGAAGGTCTGCAGTAACTCCCATCTGGTTATCTGCAACCATTTAGTATTTGCTCCAATCCGAACTCTTGGCATCAGGATTGTCATGAACACTGATGAGGTCAAGCTGAACAGCCTGTGTTTGTATGGTATTGCATGAAAGGCTTCTTCTGATTTGGCAGAGAAGTAATTCTCTCTCTTCATTTGGCTCATCAGTTCCACAGATCTCTTCTTTCTAATGTGCGCATCTGCTTTTGGGAAACTGTCAATATTCAGGTCACTTTTTGGAATCACCAATGCTGGAACATGGACATTCACCAATGTGCATATACCTCCCCAATTCTTCGGCAACCTAATATATGCTTTGGATCCACATGCCCAATAGTGATCCATGATCACTGCAGTACCATGTGCCATTCCTGTAGCATCGAAAATTCATCCACAGTTCTGATTTTCTCCCATTTTTCTTGTACCATTGTTTCTGAAGCACAGTTTGGAATTCTCCAATGGCATTATTTGTAGGGGTCCTCCATGAAAACAGTGATCCAAACCAACTGCCATCATCAACTTCGTCAGCTTCATCAATCATCTGATTCTGTAGTTTTGTCAGCATACCTATGGCTTCTGTTAAGGTACCATTTCCGTCATCGTGAGGTGGTATAAATGTGCAACATGATTCCCCTATTTTTGCACAAACATCTCCATCCATGGCGGTGATCATGTCTAGGACATATCTGTTCTGGAGAGTCATTAGTCAAATCACTCTTAACTCTTCCTTGATTGCATTGAATCCCTTTATAGTTGGTTTGAAGGTCTGCAGTAACTCCCATCTGGTTATCTGCAACCATTTAGTATTTGCTCCAATCCGAACTCTTGGCATCAGGATTGTCATGAACACTGATGAGGTCAAGCTGAACAGCCTGTGTTTGTATGGTATTGCATGAAAGGCTTCTTCTGATTTGGCAGAGAAGTAATTCTCTCTCTTCATTTGGCTCATCAGTTCCACAGATCTCTTCTTTCTAATGTGCGCATCTGCTTTTGGGAAACTGTCAATATTCAGGTCACTTTTTGGAATCACCAATGCTGGAACATGGACATTCACCAATGTGCATATACCTCCCCAATTCTTCAGCAACCTAATATATGCTTTGGATCCACATGCCCAATAGTGATCCATGATCACTGCAGTACCATGTGCCATTCCTGTAGCATCGAAAATTCATCCACAGTTCTGATTTTCTCCCATTTTTCTTGTACCATTGTTTCTGAAGCACAGTTTGGAATTCTCCAATGGCATTATTTGTAGGGGTCCTCCTCTGTCTTCGACCAATGCTAGCAGTCTTGTCAGTCTCGGCCATAATGGTTTGCATACCATCTGTGCATTTACGATGGTTTCTTTATAGTGTCCAATGATCATCCATTCTCTGCAGATCACTACTCCTTTCTCCCATCCGTCTGGTGAAAGCACTGTTCCCCATATTTGCATTTGACCTCTGTTCTTCCATCTTCGTGCTTCTTCTGGAGTCTTCCCTTAGACGTTCAGTTTCTTGTTTGTTTCTCTTCTGATATCCGCTGCTTTAACTCTGGGCTTTTCATATCTTATCACCATGTTCTTTGTTCTGCCGTTGTTTCTTGTCTTTATGTCTTGTACATAATCATCTTCATCTGGATCAGTCATTTCAGTTGCCCATTTGAGTGAAGCATCACTTCCCATGAACTGACCTCTGGTCTTGCACATTGCTCTGTGTGACAGACAGTGTGCTGTCTGTACATCTACTTCAACAGCTACAAAGATTGGTGACTTCCCCATGCTGTAAGGTAGGAGTGCACACACAAAGCATTCTTCCTCTGAAGTTTGCCTTCCAACTTCCTTCATGTGTTGGTACCATATGTTGTTTCCCAAGTGTGCTGTGCTGTCTAAGTAATCGTTCAATTCGTTATTGTCTTCTTGTTTGCTCCTTCTAATTCTTAATGCCTTCTTGTAGTTTGCTATAAACACATCCTTAAACACATCTGTATAGCTTCTTCTTGCTGGGAGATTCTCAGGTATCTTCTTCAATGATCCAGGCATTTTCATCTGTACCATTTGGGTAGGAGAAGGTTCGGTAAGTCTTCCTTTATCCTTCTGTTTTTTTCTGGCTCTGTTTATAATCGTCCATATTGATTCTGCCAGTATCTCAGCACTTGATTGTCTTGCAGGATGTAAGGTTGACCTCTTCATCACTGGGTCAGGCGTGCTTGTCGGTGCTGCCTCTGTTAGTTCATTCTCTAGAGTCTTTTGTCTCTTTAAAAGTTCAGCTTTCTCCATCTGTCGCTCAACTTCTCTTGGTGTGGAACTTCTCATTGTTGTTTGTCCAAGCTTCCCCCATTCTCTGGAATGTGATTCTGAACTTATTGACACTAGACTAGGTGTGTATGTGCTCATTATTTGTGTATGTGTACCTTCCCTTGACCTCTTCTCGGGTTTACTTTGCCGACCCTGTCTCTGGCGTTGTAATTAATTTGTTACCCCAAATTTTGTGCGTGTCTCATTATTTATCACATCCATCTCACGTTCAGTCACGCTATCATTCTTTCTAGGAACTGGAATGACTATGTAAGGTCTGAGTACCTTTGTAGGTTCATGCGTATATCATTAGGTGGATGCACGGGAACCTGAGCGCTCTGCACACCAATGAAAAATGCTGTTCTAATTGTCAATGACAGTAATATGATCATGAATACTATGCATATGTAAGTAATACACTTGTAAGTAAGCTTACAGCATGTGTTCCTTGGCCAATATGTACGTTACTGCTCTGGTTTCTCATCTCGATCATTTAAGGAAGCAAAACTAACTTTAACACATACTAACATTTGCCATTTTTATTTGGATTCTGCTGTCTTTATTTGCAGATTACGCATGCTAGACTGCTTATCCTCCTTGTCTGAATACTGGACTGTCTCTAGAAACAGTCCTCTAAAAACGAAAGTTTAAAATAAGGCAATAAGTTCGCTCCAGATGACATGTCGTTCCTTTTTGTCCGCACAAACAAAAGCGAAGTCCTTCGCACCATCTTCACGATCTGTCCTTCGAAGGAATGTTTAACAATCTTCTCCAGTGATTCTGCTGATGATTATAAAGTTTGACCTGCATTATGATACCATGCAGGAGCATACTCATCTGTACAGAGTTTGCTGGGTCTCCAATGAAAGTGAGGACATCAACACTGGCATGTCTCCCCACAAGTTCTGTAAAGTCTTCAATTAAACAAAAGAAAACGTTACTAACTAGTGTGCTATCTTCTCGTGACAGGGACATTTGCCTTGCCCTCGCTTTATTCCGGAAGCAAAAGAAACTGCTCTGCAATCACTGTAAGTAGCCTCCTTATTGTCTTTTCCTTTTCAGGATCTTGAAGAAACTCTCTTATGCTTGTGATCCTTCCCACCAACGACGGGTATGACCTCAATACTAACTCGAAATAGATCAGAATGTGTTTGGTGAGGTCACTATTGCGTGACAGCATGATTAAGTCCAAATAAGGCTCTGTATTGAAAGAGTTAGGATACTGTATTCTCTTCCAATTTACGTATCCTTGATCACAATCTGGCATATCTTTTCTTTTCAAGGCTTCAATGTGCCTCAGTCCAACGTTCAAAATCGACAAGCTACTTTTGTTGCTTACACGTGCAATTCTTCTTCTTCACCCTGCAACTAGGATGCACAGAGTGTCTGTGTTTTTCTGTCTTTTTTTCCTTATTTTGCTCAAAAGAAGTGTCCAAATTAAGCCACAATTTGCACAAACTGTTCCTTGTCTCTGCTTTGCTGGTCATGCGTCCTTCTTCCTCATCAAGGATCTTGTCTGCACATGCTGTGGTTCTTCTCCATCGTCTGTAGTCGCTACCTGGTGGGGTGTGGGCAGAGGGTTTTCTCTGATGTATGGCTTGATGTCGCCCAAAAAGATTCAAGCTCTTCTTCTCTGTTGTTTGACTGCAGAGGGTGTAACATCCTCTACTCTAAAGGGTAGCCTCAGCTCGTCCCACTTTTTTCTTGTGTGGTTTCTCACCAGGACTGTGTCCCCAGGGAATATGGGAGGAATGTGTAATTTTGGAACTGGGTCTGTTGTACTATCTCCTTCTGTGTTCTGTGCTGCCCTGCACCCATCTTGTCGTCGCTGCAGTTGTCCTGAAATGACAGTAAGACAAGATGTCCTACAATTCAAGTAGTTTTGCATTTCCAATCCTAACACTTCTCCTGTTGGCTGGGCACCACATCTAGCTCTGTTTTGAGGTGTCAATGGCTTGCGCATCCTTCTGCCTGTCACGATTTCGTGCGGCGTGAGATGATGGTCAGAACCAGGCTGGTTTCTGAGTGCATAAAGTGCCATTGGAACACAGTGTAGCCATCCCTTCTTCAGAGTAAGCTTCAACTTGGCTATCATTTCTTTTAATAAACCGTTGAGCTTCTCACATATGCCGTTCTCTTGTGGATGATACGCTGAAGAAAACTTGTACTTTATACCAAGCAACAGGCTAATCTTTTCAAATACTGAATTAAACAAAATGAGGATCATTGTCTGATCTCATGACTTCACACACTCCCCACCTGGGAAACACCTCCCTTACCAGAATTTGGCCACACAGGTAGAGTCTGCGTGTGTACAGGGACCTGCTTCTATCCATCTAGAGAATAGACACACCACAACAATTAGATACCTGTACCCGTTACATACTTGAATAATGTCGACATAGTCGATATACAAGTGCTGGAAAGGCCCATTAGGCCTTGGGATAACTCCTCTAAGTACACATAGTGTACGCCCATCTGTGAACTGCTGACAATTTATACAGTTCACCATAAAAAATGCAACATGTTCTGCCAAGTTCGGTATGAACCAGTCTTCAGCAATCGTTGCTGCTAGATTTTCCTTTGTCATGTGCGCTGGATAGTATAACTGTTCCAATGCTATCTTTAATAAGGCTATAGGCATCACCGGTTTACCAGTGCTGTCTTGTCACCAAAAGCTCTCAGAGGGGTTTAAAGAACACCCTTGTCGCTTCCATAGGTTCTTCTCCTCCTGCGGTGCCTACCTCTGGAGGTCCACTAACTGGGTTCTCGCCAAATAGCTATAGCCTTCAGGCTCGCTTCGTCCAACAGTCATTCTCTCATGCACATCAGTTATTTCCACACTCATAATTATTTCATCTTTAGTTGCCACATGCTTGGCTACAGTGTCTGCTGCTTGATTTCCACGTGAGACAAAATCTGTCCCTTTTGTGTGGGTGGCGCATTTCATGACCGCTATGCCCACTGGGAGATGTAATGCCTTAATGAGGCTGTCCAATAAGGCTGCGCGCTGCACTGGCGTACTGTCCGCTCAGAGGTAGCCCCTCCTTTTCTATAGCGCTAGGCCTGCATGCACTGTTGACGTCAAATAGGCAGAGTCACTGTACACTATCACTTCCTGGTCTGCGTGATTCTCGAGTGCGAGTATTAACGCCAATAATTCTGCAGCTTGTGCGGGTAATCATGAGATTAATCGTGCACTAATGAGTACTCAAAATTATCCCATTTGCCGTGTGTTTCACCACAGCGGCGCCTGTGTATCTTTGTCCATCATTTTGATTGATCCTCGAAGAACCATCAACGAAGACGATTTCTACTCCTGCCAATGCATTTTCTTTTACTTTGGGAATCTCATCATCAAATTCTTCATAGTTCGCGCAATCATGTAGTGGCTCTCCTTCAGTGACTGGCTCTGGTATAAACATACCTGGGTTCACTATTTTGCATCAAAGTATTTTAATTGTTGGATTTGATATAATCACTTCAAAAGCAGAAGCTCTCTGAGATGTCAGTATGCCTTTTGGTTTCTCTAAAATGGCAAATAGTGCATGCTCAACGAATAACGTCAATGGGCATCCCATTACAATGGTTGTAGCCTTCTCTATGATGAACGCTGTGGCAGCTAAACTTTGCTTCGCACGGGAAGTGACCCCTAATAACGGGGTCTAAATTCCCACTTTAGTATGCAAGGGGCTTGTACACCAGCGTGGTTCTCTGAGTGAGTACTGCTGTCGTAACACTGCCATTCATGTGTGAAAACAGGTAGAATTCCTCTGCATAGTTGGGAATCCCTAAAACTGGTGCCGTGCAAATGGCCTTTTTTAACTCAAGAAACCCTTCTTCCATGGTCTCGGTCCACACAATTTTTTCTTTCATTGCTTGTGCTTTCTTCAAGGCTTGTAACAAGGGTCTGGTATAGGATCTGTAGTCAAAGACTCATGCCCTGACATAATTGCATAATCCGAGAAAACTCTGCATTTGTTTTATCGTGCATGGTTTGGCTGTCTTTGAAATGGCTTCAGCTCTCTCAGGGGTAACCTTTTTCCCCTCGTGTGAGATTAGCTGGCCTATATAAAGCACTTCTTGTTGACAATATTGTAACTTCTCCTTGTCATCTTTCTCAGCCAATATAATCAATAGCTGAATAAAATTGTGTCTGCACTTTTCCTCTGTTATGCTGCAAATTAGTATGTCGTCCACGTATTGTAAGACAATACTCTCTAATGCGATATTGCACAGGTCCATCTGAAGGACTCTGTTGAAAATCGAAGGAGACTCACAGTACCCTTGAGTCAGCCTTATGCTTTTCAGACAAACTTGTCTCAACGTAAGCAATGTCAAATCTTGTGAGTCCTCGTGCAACGGGATTGAGAAAAATGCATTTTTCAAGTCAATCACTGTGAAATACCTCGCTTCAACGGATATATTACATAGGATTGTTGACCGATTAAGGACTAGATGGAACTCGGCCTCGACTATCTTGTTTAATGGTCGTAAATCTCGGATTAAACGCCAAGATCCCCCTTTCCCTTTTTTCACTGGATAAATCGAAGTATTGCATGACGACTCTGATGTCACTAAGATGCCCTTCTCCATCATGGCAGAGATTGTCTTAAAAATCCCTTGATCTTCTTCCCTAGACATGGGATACTGTCGTGCTCTTGGTAAAATTGCTCTTGGTTTCAATTTAATCTTCACTTCTCCGACTCCTTTCAATAAGCCTACGTCATAGAGGCCTGTGGTCCATACTGAGACAGGTACCTTTGACATGTCGTCCTCAAAGTATCGAGGAGGTTTTTGTGCCAGCATCAGTCTCTGAGGCACTTCTCCTTTGATCATTTTTACCAAATAGATAAGATTAACCTCAACTGTCATCTCATCTTCACTTGTTTGTTCTTCAAACAGATAGTCTTCAATGACGTCAGTCAATCTGTAACCTTTCCCAATGGCGATTACTACACACCATTGTCTGCCTTCATCATCACAACCGTCAAGCAGAGCCATTTCTCTTCGTACTATGGCTGCTTGTATTGTCAAGGGAAACACTCGTCCCTTTTCCTCATGCATAGGTATTCTTGGTCTGAATAAAAACTCATCTGGGGTTCTCATGGTTTTGTCTGCAAGGCCTGGTAGCCATGACATTAATATGCACACTCCATAAGCAAATATTTCTGGTTCCAATTGAATAGCTCTCATAGCCGTTTGACCTGCGTATGCTCTAATCATTTTGCATACATTCAAATAATGCATTCCTGGATTTGAACATACTATGCCCTTCTCCGTGAAAGAGATTGTCATGTTTAGCTTTGTCATTAGGTCTCATCCCAATATATTCACTGGGGCTTGCTTGAATATAGCAGTGGCTCTGTCATGTCACATTCTCCTATAGAGACTGGAAGTTTTTTTGTAAAAGGAACATGACTTGTTGCTCCTGTGAAGCCCTGAGTATGTATGGCATCGCCGGACAAAGAAAACTTACCTTCACGTATACACGAGCGTGTCGCACCTGTGTCAACTAAGAAAGTATATTCTTTATCCCCTATACAGACATCTACCCTTGGTTCCTCATGAGTGTTCGGTGTCACTGATTGGATAGAACACATCAGGTCTCCCAAGTAAGCTGTCCTAGTCTATATATAATCTTGTCCCCCCGTCACTTCTGGCATTTCTCATTCCTGAATTCAGTAACTGTCCTGTACCTGTTGTTTGTGACAGTTGCATTGGCGACTGCTGAGACTGTCCCTGTGGACAAGTTGTCACACTCTGGGGTTGTAAACTCTGCTGTACTCCCTGCGCTTGCTGCTGCACCGTGTGATTCTGTGCAACTCTATTTCCACCCTGCTGCGAGAACGCAAATGGACTCACCATCCCTCTTGTGAGCTGTTCATTTTGCACCATGCCTTGACTTCTGCATGTGCCTGCTACATGCCCTGTCATTCCACACGTCCAACATGTTGGCAGTGGTCTCATTACTTGCCCATTTTGCATACCCTGGCTTCCATTTAGCATATTTTGAAAACCTCCTTGATTGTTCTGAAACCCTGCCTGATTAATCTGCCATCTTCTTCCTCGAAGGCCTTTTCCCTTTGGGTTAAGCCTGTTATTGCTTTGATCAAACTGTCTTTGGCTATTGGCCTGCTGCATGTTTGATCCATCTGTATTAATTATCATTGCCCCCTCAATGGCATACTTCGATAACTTTTTCTGCACCAATTTAGCCTCTTCACCTTTCCGTGCAGCGTCCTTTTTGCGATTCTTTTCTTGCAACAGCCTGCAATAGTGCGCAATGGTCAACTGTATTTCAGACCATGGCTTTGCCTCAATCCCTATCAATTTCTTGAGCTGCTTCTGTACCTGTTCGGGCAGCCTTTGGCACAATATATGGTAAAACACGGGTATAGATTTCCCCCAAGATTCATGAGTTTCCAGCACCCAGGCGTCTTGGAAATTCTGAATGTAAAGCAAAGGATCATCCGCCTCCTTCATCTTGCGTGACATTAAAGCTCCCATATCATAAGTTTCCGGGTATAGCACTTGAAGCGCTTTCCATACCGCGGTTCTGCAGTTGTTAAACGGTGCTCTGTCAAGCGGTGGAGACACCCCCCTCTGACCGTATGATACTCATTCATGCCAATCTGATTGTGTGGCCGACTCTGATGCCTTAGGTACAGACCCACTAGAATCTGACCATATTACTCCCTTTCCCCTAGAGAAGTGTTTTTTGCATCTTCTCTTGTCTTCTCTTTCTTCACATTCTTCTATTTCTGCGTCCGATATTGTCTGTGCCCAACTGGTGCAACTTCTCTCATCCTCCTCATTTCTGGTTAGGGGCAGCCTATCTAATGACAGCTCTCTATTTCTGTTACTTTGTGAGGTGTCCTCAGTATGTTTGTTTGTTTATTTATTTATTGTGCGCACCGGACCCTGAGGTAGCAGGGCGCAAGAGACAAGGAGGTGTACAGCTTGGTTACAGACGTTACAAGTTACAAAGCAGGCAAAGAGGACATTTCTTGACTCTGCAAGGTGAGACAAGTACAAGTGCAGATAAGGCGCAGCCAAGCAGTCAAATCTATGACTAGCGTTTACAAAAAAGCAGGTCATTGCGTGTCAGGTGAAGTAAGAGTGGAGGTGGAGGGGGAGAGTGCCATTTATATCGCATTCTCGGTGAGCCATTTTATGGTATTCTTTCTGAAGTTGTTGAACGTTTGGTCGGATCTAAGTGCATGAGGTAGGGCCTTCGATAATTGAGCTTCCTTGACTGGGAAGCAGGATCGTCCAATAGTGGTTAGTTTAAATCTGGGCACTATGAGGCAGTTAGGGCTGACTGTCCTTGTAAGTCTAATGGGATTTTTTTGTTAAAACTTTCTGTAAGGTAGCGGGGGGCTTTGTTATTTAAGCATTTGTGGATGAGGGAGGCAGATTTAAGGTTGATTGTTTCTTGGGTGGAGAGCCATTTGTGTTTACGTCTTATTTCTGAGATATGTGCTCTTCTAGGGATACTTAGGGCCGCTCTAAGTGCATTATTTTGGAGCACTTGAATTCTATTGATGATTTGTTTAGTTGTCCCTATGTAAAGGGCGTTACAATAGTCTAATCTTGATAAGATGAGGGCTCTGGCTAGGATAAGACAGCTGTCATCTGATAAGAATTGTTTCCCGGCTTGTATTAATTTACATATATAGGCCGTGGATGAGGCCAGTGAGTTCACCTGTTTGGTTAAGGATAGTGTCGAATCAAGGTAAAAACCAAGGGTTTTTACTTCTCTGGCGACCTTGATAGTGTTGCCATCGATGATGAAGGTTAAGCAGTTTTGGTTGAGTTTGGAGATGCGGGCTGTGGTGCCCAGGATGATGAGCTCTGTTTTGTCGTCGTTCAAGCATAGGCCATGGTTAGCCATCCATGCTTGAACGATGCTATAGACTCTGTTCACCAAAGCCAGATCTTCAACGTAATCCACAGTAAGTGGTAGGAGAATCTGGGTATCGTCTGCGTAGTTGGTATAGGTGATACCCAGATTGTCGAGATCGTCAAAGAGTGGCTTGGTGAAGATATTTTAAAGTGTTGGCGAGACACAGGATCCCTGGGGCACTCTGCAGGTGATAGGTATCGGGTCTGCTGCCGCTGCGGGGGAGAACACCCTCATGGTCCTGTCACTAAGGAATGAATGTATCCAGACTATAGCCTCTCCTGAGAAGTGGGCCGCCGAGTCCAAGTGATTACATAGGACTCTATGGTCCACCAAATCAAAGGCGGCTGAGAGGTCTAGGAGGAGGAGAGCTAATTTGCCCTCGTCTCTGAGTGAGTCTATTTGGGCCTTTAAGTCAATAAGGGCAGTCTCTGTGCCATGTTGTGGTCGGAAATCGGATTGGCGGGTGCCAAGGAGATGGTTCATCTCAAGGAAGTTCTGGATTTGGGTGTACGCTACCTTGTCTAATATTATTACTAAGAAAGGCACCGTGGTGATGGGTCTATAATTTGTGGGAATGTTGGAGTCCAATGTTTGTTTTTTCAGAAGGGGGAGTACCCAGGAATCTTTTAGGTTGCGTGGGATGGTGCCCGTAGTGAAGGAGGCATTAATAAGTTTTGTGATGAAGGGGGCTAGATCTCTAGCCGCGTCCTTGATCAGTTGTGCGGGGCATTGGTCACCTTTGCAGTTAGACGGTTTAAGAGTCAGAATAGTCTTCTCTACCTCAATCACTGAGACCTTGGAGAAATGGAATTGGGTAGATACTTTGGGTTTGGGTGTGGGAGTTTTGTCCAAAGGAGGTTGGGTAGGTAATGAGGCTTTCTTTAGGGCAATTTTAGTTTGGAGGTTGGTCACTTTGTTGGTTAGTGCCAGTTGTATGTCTGTACACCAGGTTTTATCTTTAATGGAGTCATCCTGTACTGCGATAGGAGTTTCCAATTCTTTTAGGATGGAGAAGAGCTCCTTCATACTGGAGTTGGCTTGGGTGATCCTGTTGTTATAAGTTTCTTGTTTGGCCAGGATGATATCTTTTTTGTTTCGTACAAATGAGTGCTATCCAGACGATTATCCTCTCCTTCCCTTTGGGGTACCTTTTCTAGCCCCATCTCATCATATATTCTATCGATCATCTCTCCGATGCTTCTGTTGTCGAAATCATCTTTGATATTTGCCCTAGACGTGCCTTGTACTGAATCGCACTCAGGAAATAATTCTTCTATATCTTCCCTGGATCGGGTTTTTTAACCTCTCTTTCCAGATATTCGAGATCCTGTGATCTCTGTCTTCGCTTACATTCTACGTCGTCATCAAACTCTCTACGCTCCCTCGCTTTCTCTCTGACCCTATCCTCTTCTTGTTTCCTCGCATCTCTTTGTTCATTTGCCCTTTGCATTTCCTCAACCCTTCGTCTTTTTATTCTCTTCTCCCGTATCTTTTGTTCATCTTCTTCTATTCTCCTTTGTTCTATTCTATATCGATCATCAGCCGTTCTCTGCTTATGCTCGTGTCTTCTCTTCTGTTCTGTCTTTTCCTGTTTTCTGACCTGTTCATCATGATATAACTGCTCTCGTTTCTGCCTCTCTTTTTCTTAGCCCCTTCGTCTCTTGTTCGGTTTTCCTTTTCCTTTCTCTCTAACTCATCCCGTTCCCCCTTTTGTCTCATATCCTCAATGCCTTTACCACTGAGTTTCAATAAAATCTGACCTCCTATCCATTCGTTCTGTGCAAATGCCATCTCATCAGACTTATCCTCATCTCTTTTCCATCTCTTTCCCTCTTTTCCCGTATCTAGAGATGTACTTGCTTGTGTTTGGTCTCCTTTTTCCTTTTTGCTCCTCTCCTTGTCCTTTGGGACTTCAGGAGCAATATCTCTGTCTTTTTCTTTCTCTGGGCTTTCGTCACTACTTTGCGTAGGTGACTCATATGCTGGGTTGCTATATCCTGTGGCTGCTTTAAGTTCCCTCAACGGGTATAATCCTTCGTCCTTACCAACTTTGCTTTTAATTTCAGATGGGGCGTGTGGCGCAGAAGGCTCCTTACCCCCCTCTGTGCATATATTCAGTATCCAATCTACCAGTGGCTACTCCTCCTTTTCTTGTTGATACATCTTCCAAATCTCTAAACTAGCTAGGCGTTTGTCTAACTTTTTGCCAGTGTACGTAGCGTGCAAATATGTCGTCATGTGCTGGAGGACCGTTTTAGAGCGCAACCCTCCCTGGGCCATGGCATAAACATTTTGTTTGCGGTCCCTTTAACCCATTCTGCACTGTACTGTTTAAGCTTACGTGCATGCTTCGGCAGCTGTTTGCACATGTGCCCCAATGGGGTAATGTCTTCCATGCTTAAGCTATCTATCTTCTCTTCTATGCAACACTTTATTATGCTTTACGTTTCACAACCATGATCACCTATATGAGCGAGCACCAATCGTTGCATGCTCCAATCCTGTTTTTTGAACAAAAATTAACTTTTACTTTTGTTAACTACAACCATCAATACATGCCATGCAACATCATATTATCAGAATCGTGCAATTTTCATGCTATTTTTTGAAATGTTTACCTTCTGACGTCATGGATAAAAAACATGAAACAGACAAGACACACTCCGGCCGGCTACACAAATCTCATGCCATCTGCTTCCTCAGATGCATTCTGCCCCTAATTGTATTCCGACATGGAATTTAAGCCCATTTCTTTCAGATCGTCTTTAATCGATTCTTGTCTTTATGTCGTCCTATCAATTCAGGACTTTAAATGAAGGCTTCTTCTAGCTCTCTTTTACAACCTAGGAAAATGGGCATATACTCTCTACCTCGGTCACTCCCGGTATCTCTCTCTCTTGCTCGGCTACCCTTGAGTCAATATTTTCCCCTTATATATACATTATACTCTTACTCTGATGTTATTTTTATCCCATCTCCCTCCGTTACCTTCCCTTACTTGTTTCAAGGCCTGCAACTTTTTGCCAAAGCATTCAGTCTTTTTCACTCACCGTTCGCATGTTTTTCCTCTCCGGACGCCCGGGATCACTGCGTTCGTTATCGCCTTTCCATGCTGCTCATATGATCGGCTGCTCGTAGAAGTGGGAAGGGATTTTTGGGGGAAATCAAAGGTTCCTTCAGACCTAACCTGCAGGGTTTTTAGTTAAACTAGCCACTGTCTACGGGGAGCTTCTGGTTCTATCAGCAGGATGGCAAAGGACTTGTGATATTGCAGAGGACCCAAAGTTACTTATGTCAACGGTCAATGGGTGTCTCATCTAATCTAACCATCCTCTGCTACCAAGTGAACTGGATGGACCCCAGCCGGCCCATAAGACTGGGGGTCTCCAAACAGCCCTTTAAGATGAGCAGCAGCACCCTCGAGATAGATGGGGATACAGATTCATACTCTTGCATCAAATAATAATGGCAACTCAATAGTTTGGCAAAGGGAGTCTGTTTAATGAAAAGTACAGAAAACGGGGAGTTCAATGAACATCAGCAACCGCTCGATCTTCCTTCTCGCTTAAACTCCAGTTCATTTCTGATAAAACACAACCTTTATACCACAAAATCATCATCATTGACGTGTAATCTTAAAAAACCTAACATGCAACTTGATTGGTTATAGAAAGGTAACTTTAACATCGGTACTATATCTGTATATGGTAACTGGGAGAGGGGATTGGATAATAATGTCAGGTGGGGCAACTAAGCCCTTCCTTCAAACGGGCCACTGCAAATGTCACTTAAAGTACAATGTTCCATTGGCTCTACTCTCTATAGGACCCTAGATTACATGGTCCATTATGATTGGGTTGGCATCGATCCCACACATACTTTTCCATTTGCGCTTAGCAGCATGCAGAATAATTAGCCAGGTGCAAGGAGTAAGTCTGCACCGCAGCTTCCCCCCAATTTATGTTACAACCATTCATCACCTCAGTGGCCGTGTGTCAATTATTGCTTTGTAGTTTGGCCTTGCGTCTGCATCTTGATCTGAGAAAGTAAAGGAGTATGGGTACGGCAAGGCTCCATGCGTAGGTGTGAAAGTGTCATCCCTTTCAGCTTGCCTTGCCACGTGACTAGGACACCGTGAAATCGGCCTCTTCTTCATGCATTTTCATGTATTTGATTTACTTCCGCCAGTCTTCTACCATCTGTGACTTATCTCGACTTTGCTGAACAGGAGACTCTGTTATTTTTCTCTTTAAGTGTCGGCATTGCTAGCCTATTCCAGCCTGATATGACCTTGGCTTCTTTGCATGGTTACCTTCAGGTGAGTTTCTATCCGTCTTTAATCCTTGAATTGGTTGCTGCGGCCCTCTCCTCTTGAGACCTTTCGTAACCTCTATTCAATTCTGCTAATGTGCGTAGTGGATTTTCATTCATCTATAAAAGTGCTTTTGAGATAGATATGTGTATGGTTGGCGCTTGCCGCAATCTATTTTACTACCAAGCATAAGCAAGCTTCATAATTTCTTTGCTCTTGCGGTTTCTTGCGTATGTACACGTTTAAACTGGCTTAATGTCTTCATTGTGCATATTGCATACATTTCTTCATCTTGAAATCAACTGTTTCACCTTAGGCCCAAGATGTCACTTATCCATGGCATTTAGTCACTTTGAGGCCGATTCATGGAATAATTAGCGCGGCGCAAGTTGGCAAAAACGTGCGAATCGCAGTCGAATTGCGAAAATCGCAGTGCAAGTGCGAAAATCGCACGAAAAGCAGCGCACATCGATTCATGGAAGGGGGTGCGTGAAAAAACCATCTGATGTGCGCTAAAAAAGTGCGCAGCGCACGTTGGCGCACAGGCCATCTAACGGCGTGCGCCAGGTCACAGCGAAAATCGCTCAGGCCACAGCGAAAATCACACACGCAACAAAGGCGGAACACGGGGCGTAACACTTGGAATGGGGAACAACTTGCCAAAATGTGGGCGTCACGGGGGAAGTACAGGGTGCAAGTGCGCGGAACGCCCACACGCTCGCCTACAACACGTACTAATGGAATCGAATAGGGCAAAACAGCGCACGGTCAAACCAGCGCACAGGCACAAACATGACTGCCACAAGAAAGCAGACGGTAGCGTCCCTGTGCCTGTAAAAAATGTGCACCAAAAGGTGCGCCAACAAATAGCACCTATATACAGCTATGATGAATGTCCTATACTGTGGCCCTCCAGGACAAATGACGTGCAAAGGGGTACCCACAAACACGGACACCCGCTGACTGAAAAATAACGTGTGCGTGTATTTCGGGGTGCGCGGGAAGTGTCACACGCAAATTGGCTGGGTACGTGGATTCCAGGGGTGCGCGGGAAGTTCCACATGCGATTTGGCTGGGTACGTGGATTTCAGGGGTGCGCGGGAAGTTCCACATGCGATTTGGCCGGGTACGTGTATTTCGGGGTGCGTGGGAAGTTTCACACGCGAATTGGCTGGGTACGTGGATTCCAGGGGTGCGCGGGAAGTTCCACACGCGATTTGGCCGGGTACGTGGATTTCAGGGGTGCGCGGGAAGTTCAACACGCGATTTGGCTGGGTACGTGGATTTCAGGGGTGCGCGGGAAGTTCCACACGCGATTTGGCTGGTTACGTGGATTTCAGGGGTGCGCGGGAAGTTCAACACGCGATTTGGCTGGGTACGTGGATTTCAGGGGTGCGCGGGAAGTTCCACACGCGATTTGGTGGGGTACGTGGATTTCAGGGGTGCGCTGGAAGTTCAACACGCGATTTGGCTGGGTACGTGGATTTCAGGGGTGCGCGCGAAGTTTCACTCGCGATTTGGCTGGTTACGTGGATTCCAGGGGTGCGCGGGAAGTTTCACACGCGATTTGGCTGGGTACGTGTATTTCGGTGTTGCAGGGGAATGCTACACGTGATATGGCCATGTGGGTCCCCCCAGGTGTTCCCTCTACACCCTCCACGGCCCCTGCAGGCAGCCCACACCACAGGGTACTACCCTGCACCCCTGCTCATGTCCCACAGGCAACCCATCCACCATGGCCATGCCCACCAGCCAACCCACATGTCACCTTGCACCACTGATCACAACACATGTCTCCCACCACCCCCACCCCCCAGCCACCAGGGGCAGCCTCCACCAGGCCCCCACTCATGTCTCCCACCACCCCCACCCCCCGCCACCAGGGGCAGCCTCCACCAGGCCCCCACTCATGTCCCCTATTACCCCCACCCCCACCCGCAGTGCAGGGGCACCCTCCACCAGGCCCCCACTCATGTCTCTCACCACCCCCACCCCCAGCAGTCAGGGGCAGCCTCCACCAGGCCCCCACTCATGTCTCCCACCACCTCCCACCCTCCAGCTACCAGGGGCACCCTCCACCAGGCCCCCACCCATGTCTCCCACCACCCCCCACCCCCCAGCCACCAGGGGCAGCCTCCACCAGGCCCCCACTCATGTCCCCTATTACCCCCACCCCCCCGCAGTGCAGGGGCACCCTCCACCAGGCCCCCACTCATGTCTCCCACCACCCCCACCCCCCAGCAGTCAGGGGCAGCCTCCACCAGGCCCCCACTCATGTCTCCCACCACCCCCACCCCCCAACAGTCAGGGGCACCCTCCACCAGGTCCCCACCCATGTCTCCCACCACCCCCTACCCCCCAGCAGTCAGGGGCAGCCTCCACCAGGCCCCCACTCATGTCTCCCACCACCCCCCACCCCCAGCCACCAAGGGCACCCTCCACCAGGCCCCCACTCATGTCTCCCACCACCCCCACCCCCCAGCCACCAGGGGCAGCCTCCACCAGGCCCCCACCCATGTCTTCCACCACCCCCTACCCCCCAGCAGTCAGGGGCAGCCTCCACCAGGCCCCCACTCATGTCTCCCACCACCCCCCACCCCCCAGCCACCAGGGGCACCCTCCACCAGGCCCCCACCCATGTCTCCCACCACCCCCACCCCCCAGCAGTCAAGGGCAGCCTCCACCAGGCCCCCACTCATGTCTCCCACCACCCCCCACCCCCCAGCCACCAGGGGCACCCTCCACCTGGCCCCCACCCATGTCTCCCACCACCCCCTACCCCCCAGCAGTCAGGGGCAGCCTCCACCAGGCCCCCACTCATGTCTCCCACCACCCCCACCCCCCAGCCACCAGGGGCAGCCTCCACCAGGCCCCCACTCATGTCCCCTATTACCCCCACCCCCCGCAGTGCAGGGGGACCCTCCACCAGGCCCCCACTCATGTCTCCCACCACCCCCACCCCCCAGCCACCAGGGGCAGCCTCCACCAGGCCCCCACTCATGTCTCCCACCACCCCCACCCCCCAGCCACCAGGGGCAGCCTCCACCAGGCCCCCACTCATGTCCCCTATTACCCCCACCCCCCGCAGTGCAGGGGCACCCTCCACCAGGCCCCCACTCATGTCTCCCACCACCCCCACCCCCCAGCAGTCAGGGGCAGCCTCCACCAGGCCCCCACTCATGTCTCCCACCACCCCCCACCCCCCCAGCCACCAGGGGCACCCTCCACCAGGAACCCACCCATGTCTCCCACTACCCCCACCCCCCTGCAGTGCAGGGGCACCCTCCACCAGGCCCCCACTCATGTCTCCCACCACCCCCACCCCCCAGCAGTCAGGGGCACCCTCCACCAGGCCCCCACCCATGTCTCCCACCACCCCCACCCCCCAGCCGTGCAATTTGCCTGGGTATGTGTACTTCGTTGTGCGCGTGAAGTTCCACACGCGATTGTACGTGTACTTCGGGGTGCGCGTGAACTTCCACATGCGATTTGCCTGGGTACGTGTATTACTGGGGGTGCGTGTGAACTTCCACATGCGATTTGCCTGGGTAGGTGTACTTCGGGGTGCGCGTGAACTTCCACACGCGATTGGGCCTGTGAGAGTGGGTCAGATGTATTCCAGGGGTGGGCGGAAATATTTACCCGCGACTGTGCCTGTGAGAGCGTGCTACGTGTATTCCTGGTGTGGGCGGGAAGATTCACACGTTCGCCTACGACGTGCCGAAAAAGGGTCCAATCCTGACACACGTACGCCAGCATGAAGCAGGCGTACGTCGACCCGCGCAGCATAAAAGTGCGCGAAAACCACAAACAAGCTCATACGCCAGGATGAATATACCATTCCTAGCAGCAGTGGACGTGGGTTACCAAAGGAGGAGGAGGAGGATAGTGAGGGCCCGAATTTTCACTCCCAGAGCAAGCCTTTTTGGGATGCCTGATGACCAGGTGTATGGGAGGTACAGGTTTCCCCCACACATAATACTGGACCTGGTCAGTGAGTGGGAGGATGACCTCACATCACCCACCCTGTGCTCCCAAGCACTCAGCCCCCTGGAGAAGGTCCTCAATGTACTGCACTTCTTGGCCACAGGATCATTTCAGCGGACAAGTGCCATAGTGGGTGGGATGTCACAGGCCACGCAGTCACGCTGCCTACACCAGGTCTTGAACATCATCACTGCACGCCCATCAGTCCGTAGGCACATATACCTGCCCAGAACACCTGCAGAAAGGCAGGCTGCCACCCTCGATTTCTACGGTGTGGCACAATTTCCAAAAGTGCTAGGTGCCATTGACTGCACCCATGTGGCACTACGTCCCCCCAGGGCATCTGAGCACATCTATAGGAACCGCAAGCACTGGCATTCCATCAACGTGCAGGTAGTATGTAATGCAAAGGGAATCATCACCTCAGTATGTGCCAACTATCCAGGGTCCACCCACGACAGCTTAATTTACCGAATGTCTACCCTAAGCCGGGACCTTGAAGCTGGGCGGCATGGTGACACATGGCTGCTTGGTGAGTATGAATGCCACTGCACATGCATGCATGTCAGATGCAGAGTTATGTCACTACCCCACTAATGATACCCATCACCTCCTCACCAGGGGACAGTGCCTACCCTCTGAGCACCCACATGATGACGCCAATTCAGAACCCTATCACGCCTCCAGAGGTAAGATACAACACAGCCCATATTGCAACCCGGGGCATAGTGGAGCGCACATTCGGAGTGCTAAATGAGCAATGCTCCCTTGACCGGTCTGGCGGGCAGCTGTTATATGCGCCCCCAGTAGTGTGCAGGAACATAGTGGCAGCATGTGTCCTGCACAATGTTGCAACACACCGGGGCCTGGCCGTGGACATGGTGGTGCCCCCACATCCCCAACCACATGCACGTCCGCTGCGCATGGGAGGGGAGAGGGCACGGGGTGAGGCAGCCCGTACGCAGCTGGTGGCTAATTACTTCACATAGAAATCACACCCCAGTGGAGTGCACACAGGCCTGGCATATACCATCTGATAAGCAATGATGACTCGACCCGACAATTAAGACGAACAAAGGGACTGTCAACTGTCAGAACCATAGCAGCCTGAGATTGTTCATGTGGAAGTGTCACAATGTGTGCATCCCTACCTACACAAACACCACCAATGCAGTGTCATGAAAAGACACTTCCATGCTGCAGAAATGAATACCCACTTGCAAAATACTACATGAAAACAGTGCCATGTCACCCGCCCCCTCCACGGCACGGCCACACAACACACCATGGCATGTCATGCAATGTGAGAGGAAAGAAATGAATCCCCACAACATGCCCCAAGTGTCAGCAGCTACAGTGTCCCTAATGGAAACCTGTCCACACATGAAATGCTCACAGTAATGCAGGACCTACAGCCCACATTACCAAATACTTACCAATAATACCAATCACCTACACAACCTCCAACCCACCTTAAACATGACATTACAGACTTAAAAATTAGCTAGCCTCACCACCTGATGATGACAGCCCTCCGAACACTTGCAAGTATACAGTGTTAGCGCCACGCAAGAGTGTAGGTACACTGCTTACAACATGGACTCCAGTTCCAAGGTGGACCGCATTGTGAAGACATGAGGAATGGACCTGCAAATATGGAGGATGAGATGGATGCAGAGGCACATATAAATACACCACGCAGTGTACAATACAACAACAATATGCACTATGAATGTATACACAGTATTGACTACAGACTGCCCACACAGCTCATGGGAGTCCAATGTCACCATGTACGTCAATGTCACTTGGGCACACCCTTTGCAAGCCCATGGAAACGGGAAGCAGGAGGGGTGTGTGTGACAAAAACCCAAGCATCTGAACCAAATCCATGACAAGCCTGCATGTGCCCAGCCACAATGCAGCGTATGCCCACGGGAGCCACACAAGGCAACACACTGTCCCAAAAAAATAAATAAATAATAAAATGGCCATTAATGGGCCTGGGGGGGGGGGATTTGGGGAGGCCACCCAGGAGGTCCGAGGACAGGGTGCACACCTGTGTGGATCTTGCGAAAAAAAACACCTCCATGGGCTCATGGCCCACACGGCTACCCTATTGTGGGAGTATCACTGCTGTCGCTATTCTCACCCTGTGCAGCTGCATCCGGAGGTGGTGGCACTATGGGAGGCAGCCCACGCAAGGCCCTAGTCTGTTCCTCCATGGCTGCAAGCATGCGGGTGTGGTAGGTCTCGTTCTGGAGGATGAGTGTGCGGAGGTCCCCATGCAACAACTCACGGGATGCCTGGACCTCCGCCCTAGTTGCCTGCATCTCAGCTGAGAGCGTACGGGTGAGACGCTCCAGCTGCTGTTCTGTCCTTCGGTCTGTTGAAGCCTCAAGCTCAACAAGAGTCGTCCTGAGGTGAAGGAGTTCCAGCCTCAGGGCTTCCCTGTGGCCCTGGGACTCTATGGAGATGGCTTCCTGCAGAGTCGCCAGTGCCGCCCGCCTGTCCCCGTTGGACGCCAACATGTCCTCCCTGTGTGACTGGCAGATGGAGTCGGTTGCCTGCTGTAGTCGCTCCATCAGCCTTTCGGGGGGACAATGGAAGTGGCCACCCTATCCATGGCCTGAGCCATCATCTCTGATGATGCTGCCTGTTGGGTTGCCATACCCTAAATGGATTGCTCACATGCGGTATTGCCAGGTGGCGTACGGCCACCACGTCGGCGGGCACCACACCTGTCTGGGGCAAGGCGAACTGGGCCTTGCTGTGCCGGCACTGCCTGAGGCTGCAGGACTGCATTCCCCCTCTGATCTGCTGGCCCAGGAACAGGATCAGATGTCGCGGAGTGTGACCCTGCATCCGTAACCACCAAAGGCGTACCTGCCAACACTGATATCCCCATTGAGGGTTCTAACCCTGGTGCAGGTGGGTCGGACAGAACAGAATCCCTCCTAGGAACACTCAACTGCGACGGCACGTAGGTCTCATCATCCGATTCAACACCTGAGTACAGCTTGGGGGAGGTGCAGCCAGAGACACCCCTTGAGAGCACGACCTGCAGCAGTTGTGGGTTCTCACCCACCACCACACCACGTCCCTCACTGGTGGTCAGTCGGCCCTCAGACCCCTCCTGGGTCTGCACCATCTCCACAACCCCAGCAGTATCAGGTGCGTCTTCCCCTGCAAAGATATAAAAGAAAACAAATGGAAACAGGCATTAGCACCATGGCACACAATGAGGGCTGAGAGGCTACAGAAACAGTACTTGATTGACACATGTCCCACATGACTAAAACACTTCCATGCATGCACCGTCACTGCGTGTGATGGGTAGGCAGATGCCACACATTGATGACACCAAGATGGAAGATGAACACATTTGCTGCATGCTGCCTAGCAGTGCCATCACACATCGGCCAGTGATTGGCAGGTCAAATACACATGCCATCACACAGATGGCATGTACCCTAGCCATGAAGTGAAGAGGGAGAGGAGGTCACCAATTGTTCATTCAGTCCAGTTTGTTCATATGATTGATTATTTTCATTGTAATGGTTCTAATGTTTAACATGCAGCTGCCAGTCAAAAATGGTCCTATAGCACAGGGACATGTCCAAACTAATCATGTCCACGAAACTGAGCCAGTCCACTGTACCATAGCCATGTCAGACATGTGACAATAGGACTGAGAAATCCCTAGTAAAAGTGGTGGTATGCAAACAATCTGCCTGAATAAGCAGAGGTAAATGAGCAACAGTGTGGTGGCAAGATGACACTCCAAGGGCAACTGGCGTGGTGTTGGGCTGGATGTCTAATGTTGGCCGAAGGGATGCTGCTATACCCAAATGCTGGTGCCAAGAATGTTTAGGAAGAGGCACATGGGTGAGCCGAACCACTCAGGCACACACACCCTCCCCTGGCACACAAACAGAAGCCCTCCCACACACAACATGCACATGGATGACACACACATGCATGTGCACTCACCGGACAATGCCTCGTAATCTGCCACTACTCCCATGCCTGGGATCTGTTCCTCCGTGACGTAGGTCCCAGCAACCTGCTCATGTGGAGTGAGTTCTATGTCGTCTGCTGGAGACCCACCTCCAGTCACTAGAGTTGCGGCATGACTTGAGGCCAGCTTATTCTGTACCCTGCGCTTCAGGTCATTCCAGCGCTTGTAGCAATCATTAGCTGTGCGCCTCATGATTCCAAGGGCACTTATGATGTCCGCAATGGTCTGCCAGTGTGCCTGACGTTGTGCAGGTGTGGTCTTGGATCCTGCAACAATCACCATTTGGCGGTCATGTGTGGACACATACTCTACAAGTGCATTCAGTTCGGCCTCATTGAAGCTGGGCTTCCTTGATGGGCCGGACTGTGTAGCCGTGTCTGGGGCATCAGCCTCTACTGGACGAGCACTCTTCCTCTTCCGCTTGGAAGGTGGTGGGGATCCGAAGTGTCCTGCGCCGCTCTGGACACTAGGGGCAGGAGCGTGGGATTGCACACTCAGCATGGGAGTTGGTGCAGGCATTATCTCAAGTGTGATGGTGTCAGGGGGAATGTCAGCATGATGGACTTGGACCGACACTGTCCTGGCTGGGTGTGTGAGAGGTGAGGTGGATGGAGCCGCAGCTGCCCCTGCAGCCTCCCCAGGCTGCCTACGCGGGGCAGCAGATGGCCTATCTTCCCCTGATCCACGTGGCCTGATGACACCAACGTTCACCGGCGCACGTGGCCTAGGCCTGCTGACCTGGAAGTTAGCCATGGAGTCACCCTGTGCCAGGTCTGGTTCCACAGTGGGCTGGTCCAACAAGGGCTGAGCATGGATGGTGTCAGCCACGGTAACCTCAACCGGGGGGGGGGCATGGGTGTCCCTGACTGCTCCTCCACACATGGGTGGCTAGGGGCACCCTGCAAGTCACGGCCACGTCCCCTACCGGATCCACCACGGCCACCACTTGGGGCTCGGCCACCTTTGCCACCCTTACGGCTGGTTCGCCTCCCAGCCATGGCACTGATGTTATTGTGCATATGGGAGTTGATGTGAACTATTGTCCTGGGCAATTGGGGGTCAAAGGGCTTGGGTACCAGATGATAATCGTACCCTAGTGCTCTAGCAAGGCTGTATGTCACCCCTGGGGAAAGATGACGGGTCACGCAACGCACAGGCAGCCCAAAAAAGGGAAGTAAGGTGCACGCAACCCCTCCTAGACCACGTGCGTGGAAAAAAAAACCTGCACTACGCTGTGGCACCCAGGAACACAAGAATGAACGTATGCGTGTCACACGCAGTCTAGAATGACCTCTGAAGGGGTACGCGTCACATGGGGCAAGCACAGATGTTAGATACGTGCGCGACTCACCGTCTGCCAGGAACAAAAGCGTGAAAAATATGCGCGTGTGCGCGTTGGCAACACCCCCGCCAAAAGAAGAATTGTACGCTGTCTGAGGAGACAGGACAACAGTAGTAGGGAAGCTGTTTGAGGAAACAGGCCCAGGAAAAAGAGGAAAAGAGAAAAAACGGTCAGAGGTAACAGGGAGTACGAACTGGAAACGCCGTGAAGTAAATCTCGTGTGAACCGACAAGAAGTACAGATTTCACCCACTCGCTCTCCACCAAAAGCACGTACAAGGAAATGGCGTCCTACACATACCTTTTATACACACGTCACAGACGCGCATATGCAATGAGGCCATTTCCACCAATTACGCGCTTTGACACTCGGACGTGTATCTCTTCATTTTTACACGCGCCATTCTCTACGGCCATGCGCGTGACGTCACAGCTGCGCATGGTGGCCTTTGGGCCAATGAAATGAAACTGCACGTCCGAGTGTCATCGCGTGTAATCGGAGGGAAGTGAGCGTACACGCGATTGGCCTGGGTACGTGTATTTCTGGGGTGCGCAGGAAGTTTCACACGCGATTGGTGGAAATCCACGTGTGCTCTGTCATCACGTGTAATGAGGGAAACACCCGCGCGCCTCACGTCACAGACGCGCTCAAGCGCTAAGGGCCTTTGGTCCAATGAAATTGCATATGCGTGCTGAGGTGCATACGCGCTAAGGGCCTTTACTCGATTTACACGCAGACGTGCAGGATTTTCACGTGCCAAATCACTCCGTATCAAGCTGGCCACGCGTAAGCACACGGAAGACCACGCTCCTGCCCAAAAGGCCGAATTACTGCCCCCCAGAGCCCCGAGCAGCCTCCCACGAGCCATCTGCTGCTGCCTGCCTGCCTGCCTGCCTGCTGCCACCGTGCCCTGCCATTTGGTGCCTGCACATCAGCCATCTGCAGGGGTCCATTTGCTGTGTCCACCCCTGCTGGAACAGAAGACTCCCGACTGGGATACCATCGCTCCACAGCCCAGCCCCAGGACCCAGTTGCCCACCCACTCCTGCCTCTGGGGTTGCCATGTCGGGCACTGCTACATCTGACACCACTGGCAACCCCCGGCCAGAGAGGCAGAGGGGCACCAGCTTCAGTGCCACCGAAGTTGGTGTCCTGGTGGAGCAAGTCCTGGGGCAGTATGATGCCCTCTTCGGAAGTAAGCGGGCCAACAAGGAAGGACGGACTCGGATCTGGACGGACATCGTGACTGCCATCAACGCGGAGGGGGTGGCAGTCCGTGACTACCAACATGTCAAGAAGCGCTGGGATGACTGCAGGTCCAGGACCCTCTTGAAGGCCCGGCGCCTCATGGAGGGGGGCCGGGGCCGCATGAGTACCATCCAGATGAGGGTCCTGGAACGCGTAGGCCCAGCACTCCACGGCCAGATCCTTGAGAGGCAGACCCGTCTGGAGTTGAGCGGTAAGTGGCCAAGCATTGCTGTGTGAGACAGGGCATGTCGCAGTGTGCTGGTTGTCTGATACTTGCCTGTATGTGTGACATAGCCCATGTATGCATGTGTGTGTGCAGGGACGTCATGCATGTGAGACCAGTAATGTGTGAACCACACGGTTGGTGCATGTGTTCAAATGCAACATGGGTTGCCCTATGCGGAATGGCCACATGAAAGCATGCCAGTCTCTGTTCCTGGACATGGGTGAGGGATGGGTGCTGATGCCATGTACATATATGCTGTCCATGACTGTGTGTCTGACCAGCGTGTCTGTGACTTGTGAATGCCTGGGATGCATGACACATGTCTGTGGCAATGTTCCGGTTCACTGATGCAGCCTAGTCATCCTTGTATCCACTGTGTCTGTGGTGTACAAGGCCAGATGGATGAAACTAGGGTGAAGTGTGATAGGCATGGCACATGATGCATGTGAGTTCCAAAACAACAGTGTATGTTTAAAGAATAACTTGGACATGTATGCTAATGTCCATAGCATGCGCCATGCCTGTTACCGCATGTGTTTTACCTGCACTGAGCCATGTGTTGTGGAGGGACATGATGGAAGTGATCTTTGACAGTGCCACTCATCTGCTATTGCTTCCTGTCTAGGGGACCATTGTACAGTACCCTGATGCTTGTGTTCTATGTCTCCCTCTACAAACGCCACGTGAAGAAGAGGGCGGAGACGGCTCTGTGGAGCAAAGCGGCAGGGATGCCCCCACGGCTGCAGCGGAAGGGGTGGGTGAGCCCCCACAGGGGCTTGCAACGGCGGAAGATGGGGTGGAGCCATCCAGGTTGGTAGTTTTCACAGAGGAGGAGGAGGCCGCTACTGAGGCGCACATGGGGCCTGGTGGGGGCATCCCTGCTGGTGCAAGTGTTGCAGTCCAGGGGCAGGGGCAGGAGGCAGCACAGGTCGCTGTGGAGGGGCCTGTGCATGTCACTGTCCCTGACACTGTGACTGCACCACCATGCACCAGCAGGGATGCCACATCCCAGGCCCGTCCGCGGGTAGGGGGGATGTCCATGTCATCTGACTCCCCTCCACCTGCGTACGAGGGGACCCCTGGCCATATGGAGAAGGTCCTGATTGGTGTCGCGTTGCGCACAGGTGCAATTCGTGATGAGGTGCGTGCTTCCCGGGAGGAGCATGCACGTCATCACGGAGAGCACCGTGCCGACGTGGCCCAGTTGGGAACGGCCATGGTCGGGGGTTTCCTACATGTGTCGGCCAATCTGGCGACCCTCTCCTCCTCTGTGGAGACTATGCACCAGTCGTTCTCCATGCCGTCTTCCGGCCCAGATGCCACCAGGGCCCCCTGTGGACCTGCCCCGACCAATGCAGCCGGCTCGGTGGGGATCCCATCCCTGCCACAGTCGGGAGTCGGAGGTCCAGCAGGGGTGGACACACCAGCAACTGGACCCCAGCAGATGGAGGATGTGACGGCATCATCGGGCAGGGCACGTGCACGACGGCGTCGGTGGATACCATCAGCCTGGATGCCGTCGTGCTGGCACAGGCAGTTGCGTCGGAGGCAGCGGCAGGCTCGACGTGGGAGGCATCATGGCTCGGGGCCATCAACATCAGGGGTGCAGGCATCGGCCGGAGGGCAGGAGAACCCTGGAATGGGAGTGGCTTCCGTGTGGGAGCGGTTGGGCCAGCGGATAGGTGCGGAGCGGCAGCGGGCAGAGGAGGAACGGCTCACAATGGTCAGGGCGGAGAACTCCATGCGGAGGGCGCTGAGGCGGGCTGAGTGCCTCGAGGGTCTTCGCAGGGAGTTGGAGCTGGACACTGCTTTATCCCTGCGAGACCTCAGGGCCAGGGAACATGCCCGCCTCCAAGCCATTGAACAGGAGTTCGATGATGCCCTGGCCCATGACAACATCCAGTGAGCCATTGGACTAGCCCGCTGCCCATGTAAATAGTTATGTAGTTAGTGTTAGGTTTCCTTTGTTTTTGCTTTTTCTTTGGACCTTTTGGACAATGGGCCACATTTTTGTATATAGTTATTTTTTATTAGGTAGTGTTGTTAGATAGGTTTCATTTCTTTTGTTGGGATCATGGACCCTGGCTTGTTCACCTGTACATAGTTCACTGTTGGATTTTCGTTTCTTTTTACCATTTACCCATGGAGCAATGGCTTTCTATTATAATTTCACATTGGATTTTCTTTTCTGGACTGTGACTTTGGACACCATTCCTTTGGATTCTGATTTTTGGTTTTGCATTTTTTCATGGACATGCTTCTTTTTACTTTTTTTACATTCCCATTTCTGTTAGTTTATTTTTGATTCAATTCTTGTTTTCTTTAATACATATTTTTAGATCAAACTTCAATGTGAAGTATCATCTCATTGGTTTCATGCATATCATGATACTGGTTTGGAGATTCACTGACACCCATTGGGTGTATGTGAGGGACATGTGTTCGTTTCCAAACTTGCAATTGCAGTTCTATCATGTTATTTCCATTTCTGAGTGGGTGGATGCAATACTCGGGTGGGTGTTTTGCATTTGGAGGCTGACCATGGGGACCGGGGATTTAGATTGTGATGACATGTTGGCTGGGGAACATGAGTTGGACATGAGTGGGGGCCTGCTGGCAGGTGCCCCACGGTGCTGGGGGGTGGGGGTGCAGGGGAACATGAGTTGGACATGAGTGGGGGCCTGCTGGCAGGTGCCCCACGGTGCTGGGGGGTGGGGGTGCAGGGTAACATGAGTTGGACATGAGTGGGGGCCTGCTGGCAGGTGCCCCACGGTGCTGGGGGGTGGGGGTGCAGGAGAACATGAGTTGGACATGAGTGGGGGCCTGCTGGCAGGTGCCCCACAGTGCTGGGGGGTGGGGGTGGAGGGGAACATGAGTTGGACATGAGTGGGGGCCTGCTGGCAGGTGCCCCACAGTGCTGGGGGGTGGGGGTGCAGGGGAACATGAGTTGGACATGAGTGGGGGCCTGGTGGAGGCTGCCCCTGCACTGCTGGGGGGTGGGGTTGCAGGGGGACATGAGTGGGGGCCTGGTGGAATCTGCCCCTGGTGGCTGGGGGGTGGGGGTGGTGGTAGACATGAGTGGGGGCCTGGTGGAATCTGCCCCTGGTGGCTGGGAGGTGGGGGTGGTGGTAGACATGGCTGGGGGCCTGGTGGAGGCTGCCCCTGGTGGCTGGGGGTGGGGGTGGTGGTAGACATGGGTGGGGCCTGTTGGAGGCTGCCCCTGCACTGCTGGGGGGTGGGGGTGGTGGTAGACATGGGTGGGGGCCTGGTGGTGGCTGCCCCTGCACTGCTGGGGGGTGGGGGTGGTGGGAGACATGAGTGGGGGCCTGGTGGAGGCTGCCCCTCGTGGCTGGGGGGTGGGGGTGGTGGTAGACATGGGTGGGGGCCTGGTGGAGGCTGCCCCTGGTGGCTGGGGGTGGGGGTGGTGGTAGACATGGGTGGGGCCTGTTGGAGGCTGCCCCTGCACTGCTGGGGGGTGGGGGTGGTGGGAGACATGAGTGGGGGCCTGGTGGAGGCTGCCCCTGGTGGCTGGGGGGTGGGGGTGGTGGTAGACATGAGTGGGGGCCTGGTGGAATCTGCCCCTGGTGGCTGGGGGGTCGGGGTGGTGGTAGACATGGGTGGGGGCCTGGTGGAGGCTGTCCCTGGTGGCTGGGGGCTGGGGGTGGTGGTAGACATGGGTGGGGGCCTGTTGGAGGCTGCCCCTGCACTGCTGGGGGGTGGGGGTGGTGGGAGACATGAGTGGGGGCCTGGTGGTATCTGCCCCTGGTGGCTGGGGGGTGGGGGTGGTGGGAGACATGAGTGGGGGCCTGGTGGAGGCTGCCCCTGGTGGCTGGGGGGTGGGGGTGGTGGTAGACATGAGTGGGGGCCTGGTGGAATCTGCCCCTTGTGGCTGGGGGTGGGGGTGGGGGTGGTGGTAGACATGGGTGGGGGCCTGGTGGAGGCTGCCCCTGGTGGCTGGGGGGTGGGGGTGGTGGTAGACATGGGTGGGGGCCTGGTGGTGGCTGCCCCTGCACTGCTGGGGGGTGGGGGTGGTGGGAGACATGAGTGGGGGCCTGGTGGAGGCTGCCCCTGGTGGCTGGAGGGTGGGGGTGGTGGTAGACATGGGTGGGGGCGGTGGTAGACATGGGTGGGGGTCTGGTGGAGGCTGCCCCTGGTGGCTGGGGGGTGGGGGTGGTGGTAGACATGGGTGGGGGCCTGTTGGAGGCTGCCCCTGCACTGCTGGGGGGTGGGGGTGGTGGGAGACATGAGTGGGGGCCTGGTGGAGGCTGCCCCTGGTGGCTGGGGGGTGGGGGTGGTGGTAGACATGAGTGGGGGCCTGGTGGAATCTGCCCCTGGTGGCTGGGTGGTGGAGGTGGTGGTAGACATGAGTGGGGGCCTGGTGGAATCTGCCCCTGGTGGCTGGGGGGTGGGGGTGGTGGTAGACATGGGTGGGGGCCTGGTGGAGGCTGCCCCTGGTGGCTGGGGGGTGGGGGTGGTGGTAGACATGGGTGGGGGCCTGGTGGAGGCTGCCCCTGCACTGCTGGGGGGTGGGGGTGGTGGGAGACATGAGTGGGGGCCTGGTGGTATCTGCCCCTGGTGGCTGGGGTGTGGGGTGGTGGGAGACATGAGTGGGGGCCTGGTGGAGGCTGCCCCTGCACTGCTGGGGGGTGAGATTGCAGGGGGACATGAGTGGGGGCCTGGTGGAATCTGCCCCTGGTGGCTGGGGGGTGGGGGTGGTGGTAGACATGTGTGGGGGCCTGGTGGAATCTGCCCCTGGTGGCTGGGGGGTGGGGGTGGTGGTAGACATGGGTGGGGGCCTGGTCGTGGCTGCCCCTGCACTGCTGGGGGGTGGGGGTGGTGGGAGACATGAGTGGGGGCCTGTTGGAGGCTGCCCTGCACTGCTGGGGGTGGGGGTAATGGGGGACACGGGTGGGGGCCTGGTGGTGGCTGCCCCTGCACTGCTGGGGGGTGGGGTGGTGGGAGACATGAGTGGGGGCCTGTTGGAGGTTGCCCCTGCACTGCTGGGGGGTGGCGTTGCAGGGGGACATGCGTGGGGGCCTGGTGGAATCTGCCCCTGGTGGCTGGGGGGTGGGGGTGGTGGTAGACATGTGTGGGGGCCTGGTGGAATCTGCCCCTGGTGGCTGGGGGGTGGGGGTGGTGGTAGACATGGGTGGGGGCCTGGTGGTGGCTGCCCCTGCACTGCTGGGGGGTGGGGGTGGTGGTAGACATGAGTGGGGGCCTGGTGGAGGCTGCCCCTGGCGGCTGGGGGGTGGGGGTGGTGGTAGACATGGGTGGGGGCCTGGTGGTGGCTGCCCCTGCACTGCTGGGGGGTGGGGGTGGTGGGAGACATGAGTGGGGGCCTGTTGGAGGCTGCCCCTGCACTGCTGGGGGTGGGGGTAATGGGGGACATGGGTGGGGGCCTGGTGGTATCTGCCCCTGGTGGCTGGGGGGTGGGGGTGGTGGGAGACATGAGTGGGGGCCTGGTGGAGGCTGCCCCTGCACTGCTGGGGGGTGGGGTTGCAGGGGGACATGAGTGGGGGCCTGGTGGAATCTGCCCCTGGTGGCTGGGGGGTGGGGGTGGTGGTACACATGTGTGGGGGCCTGGTGGAGGCTGCCCCTGGTGGCTGGGGGGTGGGGGTGGTGGTAGACATGGGTGAGGGCCTGGTGGTGGCTGCCCCTGCACTGCTGGTAGGTGGGGGTGGTGGGAGACATGAGTGGGGGCCTGTTGGAGGCTGCCCCTGCACTGCTGGGGGTGGGGGTAATGGGGGACATGAGTGGGGGCCTGTTGGAGGCTGCCCCTGCACTGCTGGGGGGTGGGGGTAATAGGGGACATGAGTGGGGGCCTGTTGGAGGCTGCCCCTGCACTGCTGGGGGGTGGGGGTAATAGGGGACATGAGTGGGGGCCTGTTGGAGGCTGCCCCTGCATTGCTGGGGGGTGGGGGTGGTGGGAGACATGAGTGGGGGCCTGGTGGAGGCTGCCCCTGGTGGCTGGGGGGTGGGGGTGGTGGTAGACATGAGTGGGGGCCTGGTGGAATCTGCCCCTGGTGGCTGGGGGGTGGGGGTGGTGGTAGACATGGGTGGGGGCCTGGTGGAGGCTGCCCTGGTGGCTGGGGGGTGGGGGTGGTGGTAGACATGTGTGGGGGCCTGGTGGAGGCTGCCCCTGCACTGCTGGGGGGTGGGGGTGGTGGGAGACATGAGTGGGGGCCTGGTGGTATCTGCCCCTGGTGGCTGGGGGTGGTGGGAGACATGAGTGGGGGCCTGGTGGAGGCTGCCCCTGCACTGCTGGGGGGTGGGGGTGGTGGGAGACATGAGTGGGGGCCTGGTGGAGGCTGCCCCTGCACTGCTGGGGTGTGGGGGTGGTGGTAGACATGAGTGGGGGCCTGGTGGAGGCTGCCCCTGGTGGCTGGGGGGTGGGGGTGGTGGTAGACATGGGTGGGGGCCTGTTGGAGGCTGCCCTTGCACTGCTGGGGGGGTGGGAGTGGTGGGAGACAAGAGTGGGGGCCTGGTGGAGGCTGCCCCTGGTGGCTGGGGGGTGGGGGTGGTGGTAGACATGAGTGGGGGCCTGGTGGAATCTGCCCCTGGTGGCTGGGGGGAGGGGGTGGTGGTAGACATGGGTGGGGGCCTGGTGGAGGCTGACCCTGCACTGCTGGGGGGTGGGGGTGGTGGGAGACATGAGTGGGGGCCTGGTGGTATCCGCCCCTGGTGGCTGGGGGGTGGGGGTGGTGGGAGACATGAGTGGGGGCCTGGTGGAGGTTGCCCCTGGTGGCTGGGGGGTGGGGGTGGTGGTAGACATGAGTGGGGGCCTGGTGGAATCTGCCCCTGGTGGCTGGGGGGTGGGGGTGGTGGTAGACATGGGTGGGGGCCTGGTGGAGGCTGCCCCTGGTGGCTGGGGGGTGGGGGTGGTGGTGGACATCGGTGGGGGCCTGGTGGTGGCTGCCCCTGCACTGCTGGGGGGTGGGGGTGGTGGGAGACATGAGTGGGGGCCTGGTGGAGGCTGCCCCTGGTGGCTGGGGGGTGGGGGTGGTGGTAGACATGAGTGGGGGCCTGGTGGAATCTGCCCCTGGTGGCTGGGGGGTGGGGGTGGTGGTAGACATGGGTGGGGGCCTGGTGGAGGCTGCCCTGGTGGCTGGGGGGTGGGGGTGGTGGTAGACATGTGTGGGGGCCTGGTGGAGGCTGCCCCTGCACTGCTGGGGGGTGGGGGTGGTGGGAGACATGAGTGGGGGCCTGGTGGTATCTGCCCCTGGTGGCTGGGGGTGGTGGGAGACATGAGTGGGGGCCTGGTGGAGGCTGCCCCTGCACTGCTGGGGGGTGGGGGTGGTGGGAGACATGAGTGGGGGCCTGGTGGAGGCTGCCCCTGCACTGCTGGGGTGTGGGGGTGGTGGGAGACATGAGTGGGGGCCTGGTGGAGGCTGCCCCTGGTGGCTGGGGGGTGGGGGTGGTGGTAGACATGGGTGGGGGCCTGGTGGAGGCTGCCCCTGCACTGCTGGGGGGTGGGGGTGGTGGGAGACATGAGTGGGGGCCTGGTGGAGGCTGCCCCTGGTGGCTGGGGGGTGGGGGTGGTGGTAGACATGAGTGGGGGCCTGGTGGAATCTGCCCCTGGTGGCTGGGGGGTGGGGGTGGTGGTAGATATGGGTGGGGGCCTGGTGGAGGCTGCCCCTGGTGGCTGGGGGGTGGTGGGAGACATGGGTGGGGGCCTGGTGGAGGCTGCCCCAGCACTGCTGGGGGGTGGTGGGAGACATGCATTGTCGATCAGTAGTGCAAGGTGACATGTGGGTTGGCTGGGGGGCATGCCCATGGTGGATGGGCTGCGTGCGGGACATGAGCAGGGGTGCAGGGTAGTCCCCCGTGGTGTGGGCTGCCTGCAGGGGCCGTGGAGGTTGTAGAGCGAACACCTGGGAGGACCCACACGGCCAATTCATGTGTAGTACTCCCCAGAACCCCTGAAATACACGTACCCTGCTGAAATCACGTGTGGAACTTCCCGCACACCCCTGAAATACACGTACCCTACTCGCACTGGGCCAATCGCGTGTGGAACTTCCCGCGCACCCCTGAAGTACACGTACCCTGCTCGCACGGGGCCAATCGCGTGTGGAACTTCCCTCGCACCCCTGAAATACACGTACCCTGCTGAAATCGCATGTGGAACTTCCCGCGCACCCCTGGAATACACGTACCCTGCTCGCACGGGGCCAATCGCGTGTGGAACTTCCCGCGCACCCCTGAAATACACATACCCTGCTGAAATCGCGTGTGGAACTTCCCGCGCACCCCTGAAATAAACGTACCCTGCTGGAATCGCGTGTGATACTTCCCACGAACCCCTGTAATACACGTTCCCCGCTTGGCGTTTGCTGTTTGCCAGCCCTGTGAACTGGTCCAGGGTTAGCGCAGCCCTTTGCGATTATTTGGGGATTTTGAAGGCTTTTCCTTGCGCGAGGGCGTTCTTGGGGGCGTAACTGGCGCTGCTGCAGGGTCGCTGCGCCACGCTGCGCCACGGCTGGTTTTGGATGCGAAAATCCATGAATACGCTGTGCGCGGAAACGATTTTAGCGCACGCGGCTGGCGCAGACATTCACACGGGCATGCTGTGCGCCAGTCGCGTGCGCCACTTTTGTGCGATTTTCTATGAATTACCCTGTTTATCTGCATTCTTAGGTCATTATATACTCTATATGCGCATCAGTCCGATCTCTCATGACGTCACCAGTCGTCTTCTTTTAGTATCTTCTTGGATTCTTCGGGTATTCCATTCTGACAAACGTCCTTGTGTCATTTCTGTGGATATGGATTTCTCAGTGGGTATATTGGGTACCTTACTGTCCAGATTTGCTTAGGTGTCGGTACTTCAATAAGTGCTGTTACCCCGATAGATAATGGGCAGAGCCCAACTGTGGCTCTCTGCTGGTTTATTTGTTCTCCATACGTCACATATCTTGGCGTGAACGTTCCTGGCACTTTGAAAGGGGTGGCTGGAGTGCAGATGATGTCTGGACCTTCCTCCTCAGTACACACGAAAAAAGCTGAAGAAAAGGCTAAATGGCTTAGAGCTTTGGAAGATGTACCAGGAGGAACGGGAAGATGCACCTCCTGAAGACTGGATGCTTAACCAGTGCAAAGAGGGGGGTGTTGAGCCTTCTGCTCCCCTTACCGCGCCTGAAGTAAATGGCGATGATGCAAAAGATGAAAGAGTGTATCCACTCAAAGAGCTTAAAACAGCGGCAGGATATAGTAATCCAACGTATGAACTGCCTGCTTATAGCAGTGACGAGGGTTAAGAGAAAGCTCGGGAGAAAGATGTGATCTCCACAGTCCAACGGGACAAAGAGATAAATGAACGACCAGGTATGACCCTGGACATAGAAAGAGAAATTAAAAGATGGAAAGGAGAGAAAGATCAAATTGATGAAATAGCGTTCATACAAAATGAGTGAATGGGAGGTCAGATACTGCTCTAGCTCGATGGAACGAAAATTGGGGAGGTATGGCAAAGGGAAGATCAGGACGAACAAGATAAAAAAGACAGGGAACAAAAGGAACGATTGAAAGAGGAAGAGCTTAAACGAAAGAGCAGATAAAGACAAGAACAGCTGTATCCGGAAGAACAGATAATAAAGGAAGAAAGGGCAGAAGAACAAAGGAAATATAACAATAGGCAGCGAGCGATTGAAGAATGGGATAGGCTGGAAAAGATGAGAGAAGAAGAAAAGGAATAGAAATTAAGAGATAAAAGAATGCAAAGACGAAAAGACGAAGTGCGTAGGGCAGTGGTCTTCAAACTTTTTTGGCCTGGGCCCCCCCCGAGCAAAGTATGGGCAGGCCGGGCCCCCCCAAAAGTGCCAGATGGACAGTATGTAGAAATCGCTATGAACTTTTGCGCGCCGTCACCGTACCCTACTCCCAGTACAGACCCTGGGCTCTCCCCACCCTACTCCCACCACTATCCCAGTGCTGCTGCCCATCCTGCTCCCACCACAGTCCCATAACACAAGCATACACACATCTATACACATTTAAATAAAAAATAAATCACCATAAACATACCTCGCTTGGTTGCTAAAATGCCCCGCTCCAGGTTGCTCTGCTTGTATGTGCGAGGAGGCGCAGGCGCACCCCCTCGCACATACATACATACATGCAGTGTCCCAGCCAGCATTTCCAATGAGCTATGCAAGGCTGGCGAAGCAAAACACCCCCAGGGTTGCATGGATCAGTGATCATGTGCGGCTGGGGAAATGATATGATATGATATGATATGGCATTGGTAACGCGCCTATACACAAGTGTTTCAAAGCGCAAACAGAGTTTCCCTTTGACAGTTCAGCCAGCCCAGGAGCACTCCCTCAGCTGGAAAAAGCAGCTGAGGGAGTGCTCAGTGTTTCACTGGGCTGGCTCTTTGGCTCCTCCGTAATGGGTGAGGTGGCCGGTGGGTGGACGCCCCCTCACCCATTATAGATGAGCCGGAAGGCTTGGACTGGCCTATAGAGCAATAGGGCGATGACGTACCGAAAATGCAGAATGCTAGTGTAGGCCAGTAAAAATGGGCCACTTTTTTGGCCAATGTGGGCCATTTTGAGGAGTTACTTCACTATGCAGCTAGTAGTTTTGATCATTGTTGCTGAATAAATATTCTTTAAATATCACCATTTGTTTACATTTGAACAAAAAACAACCCCTTGGGTACTGTTCAAACAGTCTGTGACTAAACACTGAATATCCATTTGCAACTGCTGGACATTTTTTCATTGGTGCCTAATACCGTTTTATGGCCCAGTCTGACCATGTGAGCTGGCCCTTCCCAGTTCCTCCAATCTAACCAATCTAAAAAAAATAAAAAATAATTTTTTTTTTTTTTTTTTTTTTTACATTTCATGCTGGGCTCTGGCACCCCCCCTGGGATGCGGCCGCGCGCCCCTGGGGGGGCGCGCCCCACAGTTTGAAGACCTCTGGCGTAGGGCAAATGAGAGAAGAGAAATGAAGAGACAGGAGGAAAAAAGAGTTAGAGAAGAAGCGAAGAATCGAGGGCATTTGATGAGGAAATAAAATGAAAAAAGAGACAAAGAGCACACAACATTGATTGCATGGAGAAAGAGTTAAGGAACCTGAATCCAGTAGTAGCACTGGAGGACATAGAGGAGTTCTTCCCATCACAGGAACCAATGCCAGGGCACTCTAGAGTAAATTTAGAGGAAGATTTTGAAGTAGAAACTATCGGAGATAGAATTGCGAAAGCATATCACGAGATGAAGACAAAAAGTGAATTGAAAAATAAAAGGAAAGATGATCAATATGAGATTTCCCAATCAGGAGTCAAGGAGGACAGTCCGTTTAATTCTGAGCATTGAGCTTTGTCCTTGGATAGGCTGACACTAAATAGGGACGAGAAAGAGGGAAGTCACACGAGTTGGGGACAGGAAATGTCAGGCGAAGAAAGAGAAACCTTCCATGGAGAAGATGGAACCCGTGCATGTGGGTTTGAGGAATGTTTATTGACAGACAAAGAGGTTACATGGTTGAATCTAAACCCTCCTGTATGTTGGACATGTGGAATGACAGGACATATAACGTGCACATGTGGGAGCCAAGGGTATGTGCAGAATGGGCAATTCTCAAGTGGGGTTGGGACAGCTTATCTTCCAGTATATAGCCCACAAAGCAGGGACGGGTTCGCCCAAGATCAGACAGTGCATCAGACACAAGCACCGTGAGCAGGTATCTGGTGATTCCATCTAATGCAATGCATCGAATGCAAAAGCCTCAAAAAATGCATTTATTTGTAAGTAAAGTTTTATTTATTAAAATGGGTTTTAAGGGGTAAAAAAACAGGAGTTGGGGGAATCCTCATTAAAAAATAAATGCATTTTTTTCGAGGCTTTTGCATTCAATACTTTTGCATTCAATGCCATCACTATAAACCCCATGAACACAGCAGGCTTTGCAATCACACCAAGCACCATTGAGTCCACTGCAAGGACAATCGCAGCATGCACCCCTGCAGATACAACAGAGTACAAACACAGGACAATTGTTGACTCCTAGGATACGGGGTGTCTCTGTCGAGGGTGGCAATCCTTTCACAGGTACAGGGATACGTATGTACCCAAAATAGGACATGGGTGACTTGATGTGTTCAGTACTGTCTGTGACACCTAATCCTCACGAGGAACAAAGGGTTGACGTTACGATAGGAGGCAAATACTTTTTTTTCTAGTAGACACTGGGGCAACTTAATGCCTTGAATGCTCAAGAATTCTCAGGAGCTACAAGCAGAGTTGCTTTTACTGAAAAATTGCCAGTTTCAATAGGAGAATGTGATATGTCTGTTCCATTATTGTATTAGAAAAAGCCGCCAGTTAATATACTGAGTCGAGATTTTAATGACAAAGTTAAATATGACAATTTCCTTCACTGATGAAGGTATAGTGTGTTCAATGCCAGGAAACGTTTTTTTGGGAGAGGCAAAGTTGCAAATAATGTGTTACAAAGTAGTGGCTAAAAAAAAACAAGTGGGAACCCAATGTGCTATCTAACCCTAAAGGAAGAATGCCGTGTCCCAGGCAGGGGTGCCTGACCTTAGCTTGCGTGTGATGTAGCGCCTATCTAATAGGGATAGATATAAAGGGAGACTGTCATTATTACACCAATTGTATGGGGAAACCTAATTTCGTAGGTACCAGGATTAGTGGGCAAGGTAATGAGAATACCTGATGAATTTTTGTTCAGACCACAGATACCTATGGACGAAGAGGGGGACAGATATTTCCCTTGGAATTATAGGCAGCCATAGTACGAGTAGAGTTGGCCATGCTCGAGGGATTCAATGACAAGGGCAGACCATGGAGAACAGTGATTGCTTTTGGGGAAGGGTTTAGATTGACTGACGCCACTGACGAGGATATGTTTAAGGATGACCCGTCAGATGACGAAGTGGTATTTGAGCTGAGCATCACATATTGGATTAGAACAGAAAGGAGAGAGATCCCAGCTGAGATTGTGCGGCAGCGTCCTACATATTTTGATGAGGACATGAAAAAGTGCCAACTTCCTTATGGACTGCAGGTCCTTATGACGTAGGACTGTTGAAGGGGGTAGGAGAGGTTAAGATTAAGTTGAAACCAGGAACAAATCTGTTATGTTATGCTATGTTATGTTAACTGAATTTATTGAAGTGCACATACGCCCAAAGGCATCATGGCGCTGGAGAGGTGAGGAGTAGTTAATGGTATTGCTGTTTCTAGAAGAGCATTGTTTTCAGTTTCCGATGGAAAGCAAAGTGGTCAATGGTCCCTCGCAGGGCAAGAGGAAGGTTATTCCATGCTTTGGCGGCTGCCACTGAAAAGGCGCGCCCCCCTTTTCGAGCTAGCCGAAACCGAGGAAGCACCACCCGCAGAGTTGCTTGGGATCGAAGAGAGCGAGTGGGCATGTAGCAGAGAAACTTGGATTGCAGAAATTCTGCTCCCATGCCATAAAAGGCCCTGTGAGCTATGCACATAGACTTATACATAATCCGGTCAACAACCGGAAGCCAATGCAATTGCCTCAGCAGAGGGGTCATACGGCTCCAAAAGGGGGGCGCAGAATAGATCTGGCAGGCAGTGGCATTCTGGAGTAACTGTAGGCACCCAGTCAGGTAGCCAGGCTGCACCAAATAAAGTGAGTTGCAGTAATCCAATACACTTAGAACCAGATCTGCAACCACCGGGACTTGACTGGCTGTAGGAATGAAAGGGAGGACCTTCCAAAGAACACAGAGCTTGAAATGGCCGGTTTTACAGACAGCAGTAACTTGCTCATCCATAGCTAAGGTGTCAGAGATCCTCACTGCCTAATTCCTGACTGACAGAACGGCGTGGGCAGAGGGCCCAGAGATGTAGGCCAGAAATTGGCCGTCCAGAACAGCTGAGGAGATGTGGTACCTACCACCAGGACCTCGGTTTTGCTGCTGTTTAACTTTAGCCAATTAGATGTCATCCATGTCCTCAGCTCCTCTAGACACTTTCTCAGTCGGTTAGCAATTTCAGATTTAGTCAGGTCCAGACGGACCAAAATCTGGGTATCGTCAGCATAAGAATAATAAAGAAATCCATGTGACTGAATGAGGAACAAAAGATATCTAATATAAATAGTAAATCAAATAGGGGACAATGCTGAGGCCTCAGGAACCCCACAAAAAATAGAGGCCGGGGCAAAGCGGAAAGGAGGAAGAGACGCTGATTGAGTGCGGTCTGCCAGGAAAGCTGTGAACCAGTTCAAGACTTGGCCAGAAAGGCCTGCCTAGGATAGACGGGAGATAAGTAGAGAATGATCAACGGTGTCAAAAGCAGCTGACAGATCTAATAACAGGACTGCTCCAACACCACCCTGATCTACCAGGCACATCAGATCGTCCATCACTGAGTTCAAAACAGATTATGTACCTCTACCAGGCCGAAAACCAGATTGAAACAGAACAAAATACTGTGAGGTCTCCAAATAAGTAGACAAAAGGGGAGAGACCAATGCCTCCAGAACTTTCATCTTAAATGGTAGGAGCGAAATAGGTCAATAATTAGCCAGCACTTCTCGATCCAGGGAAGGCTTTTTAAGCAGAGGAATAACTAGGGCATGCTTAAGTGAACGCGGGATCACTCCAGTAGCAAATGAGGCATTGTCTGCTGAGATGATGTGATTAATTAAGTCACCGACGCCTCCTGTAAAAGAGCCAAAGTTATAGCATCTGCAGGGGATGCAGTTTCCAGTCGCTGAATAGCTGACAGAACATCAAGATTAGAAAAAGGGGGAAATGTAGACCATGACCCTTTAGCAGGGGGAGGTTTCGCAAGAACCATATCAGCTATAGATGCCATAGCCTCAACATAGCCTCAACTTTTATGTTGTCCTGAATGGTAGCAATTTTTGTCACAAAGAAAGTTGAAAGAGGCTCACACAAATCCTGAGAAGGCGGCACCACAGCCTGTCCCATCTCCGGTGTAGAGAGAGATTGAACTAAATCAAATAGGGCTTTCGGTTTATTAATAGCCCTCTCCATCGTATGGCCAAAATAAACTCTTTTTGCTCTCACCACAGCTTTATGGTAGGCAGTGAGAGTACTACGAAAGAGGATTTTAGAATTAGAAGAGTAGCTGAGACGCCACTTTCTTACAGCCTGCCTACAACGAAATATACTTTCTCTAAGTTACTGTGAAAACCATG
Organism: Ambystoma mexicanum; assembly: GCF_040938575.1. Lineage (NCBI taxonomy): Eukaryota > Metazoa > Chordata > Amphibia > Caudata > Ambystomatidae > Ambystoma > Ambystoma mexicanum. The sequence continues at coordinate 282,598,388 of NC_090938.1, read as the reverse complement.
ATTCAGGGGGATGGCTATGCTGCTTGCATAGCTTATAAGGGGCCAGTGCATCAGCAGTAGCTGTGAAAGAATCTTCCAATGTGGCCAAGGAACAGCTTGCCACAGGACCACAGTGTATTTGTAACAAGGTAGTCAGTTCAAGATTTGACACCCCGAACTAACTGCGTTTACGAATTGCAGGCTTCGTCACAGTGGGGGAGGAACTTTGAGAGGGATGGAAAAAGGCACCATAAGGTGATATGACCACATTACAGGTATAGGAGTAGCAATGGCATCATAGGATAGTGGGGCAAAAATTAGATGTAACTTACTGCCACGTTGATGGGTATGAGCATTTACCTCCTGAAGGAGTCCTAGGTCAGCCATCAGAGCCGTAAAATTAGTGATCTGCACTCCTGTGACGTAATTGGCAGGCAGATTAAAGTCGCCAATAGTAATCAGATCGGGATATTTAGTTTGCAATTCAAGCACCAATGCCATGAATTCAGCATAAAATGCAGTATCAGCCCTGGAGGTCAATAAACCATCAGAACTATAAAGGTAAAGATAGGCGAGATGCTTGGGGACCGAGCTAGAGATCTTTCCATTGGTTTTCTGGATCAAGGCCACCCCACCACCAGGATGGGGGGGCCATACGATCCACATGTACCAGTTCGTAGTTAGCAAGGAGAGACTGAACGATGGCAGGGTCAGACGTCTCTCGCAGCCATGTTTCAGTTAGGAAAAGAAGGTCAAATCCATTATTGGATAGCAGATCATAGCATTCCATAGATTGGGCAACTAAGGAGCGTATGTTAAGTAAGGCACACTGCAGCGCAGCAGGGTGTTCACCTTTCTTGATGGCAGGGGATATTCTGAAGCCCAACGGCCATCTAGTGTTATGGGGAGTAAGATAGAAACTCGCTGCGTTGTAGCCAGCATGATGTCAAAGGAGTGCCCATAGTGTGTTGCCCCGCCTGCATGTCCTGTGCACGGACGGGCATAGACAGGCTTGCCTTAAGCACGCCTTTGGCGCGCTGACGGTGCGTCCGCTGTGCCCATTCGCTGCGCCCATCCGCTGTGCGGGCAAACACTCCGGCATATATGAGGTCGTGAGTGAGAAGAAGGGAGGCAAGGACCCGCCCCCTCTAAACAAAGAAAAAGAACAGCCGCACACATGGCGTTCTCACCAGTATTTTGTAAAGAAAATCGGCAGCAGCGGAAGCCCAGCGCGAGCTGCAAGTTATACTAAGAGCAAAGTGTGCCTCGGGTAAGGCAGTACCCAATGTCACAAGAAGCAGATGAGGGGGTTTCTAAGACTATATCAGCTATGATTGATTAAGGCATTTCAGTGAAGTCAATCACCATGTAATACTGCAGTGTATTCGATTAAAAAATCAAAAGGGGGATTGTGGCATTTAATTCAGGACATGCACCTGATTAACCAGATTGTAGAGGCAGAGTTTCCTCTAGTTCCGAATCCAGCGACGATCCTAAAATCCTGTTAGAGGTACAATATCTCATTGTGACTGACTTGAAAAATGCATTTTTCTCAATCCTGTTGCATAAGGACTCCCAAGATCTTACGTCATTTACATTTCGTCAGACTAAACTAAAAAGCACACGTTTGCCCCAAGGGTATTGTGAGTCTCCATCGATTTTCAATAGAGTCCTTCAGATGGACTTAAGCAATATAGATTTGCCAAGTGTTGTGTTGAAATACGTGAACACTATTTTAGACTGCAGTACGTCAGAAGAAGAGTGCAGACAAGACTTGATTCAGCTAATGATTATTTTAGCAGAGAAAGACAAAGAGAAACTGCAGTACTGTCAAGAAGAGGTGTTGTATATACAACAGTTAATCTCGTATGAGGGAAAGAAAGTTACACCTGAAAGAGATGAGACGATTTTCAAAACAGCTAAACCACACACGATAAAAAGCAAATACAACAATTTTTAGGACTGTGAAATTATGTTAGAGCTTGGGTATTTGATTATAGTTCGTACACGAGACCATTGTTGAAAGCCCTAAAAAAGGCACACCAGAGACAGGAAAATATTGATTGGACAGAAGAAATGGAGGAAAGGTTTGATAAGTTGAAGAAAGCAATTTGCACAGCTCCAGTTTAAAGAATTCCCAATTATTTGGAGGAATTCTTTTTGTTTTCGCACATGATTGGAAAAGTCATGACAGCAGTACTCGCGCAGCGAACTATGTTGGGGATCAAGCCCCTGGCATATTACAGTGGGATTTTGGACCCAGTAACGAGGGCTCACTTCCCTTGTGAACAGTCATTGGCAGCCGCTGTGTTCGCTATTGAGAAGTCTGCCAGCATAGTGATGGGGTGTTCCATGACGTTATTTGTTGAGCATGCTTTGTTTGCTGTTTTAGAAAATCCCAAAGGTACATTGACGTTTCAAAGAGCTTCTGCGTATGTAGTGGCAATATCAAAACCAGCGATCAAAAAAGTCAGGTGTAAAATGGTGAACCCTGCCATGTTTATTGCTGAATCATTGGCAGAGGGTGAATAAGTGCATGATTGTTCGAATTATGTGGAATTCTATGATGATATTCCGAGAGTGAAACAAAATGCTCTCGCTGCAGGGGAAATTATTTGTATTGATGGTTCTTCGTGAATCGATCAAACCGATGGACAAAGGTATTCAGGTGCTGCTGGCACACACTAAGAGGACAGACTTTATTTCACGCAGAAACCAAGCCACGGACGAAGAGGCAAAAAGGGATGCATATTCATTGGACATAATGAGTTTTGATACACCTAATGTGAAAGAGAAGATTGTATCGAAGACACGGCTTATGGAAATTCAAGGTGGTGCTTCACAGGAAGAGAAAGACCTGTGGTTGCGGAGGGGGTGTTCTTTATCGGCCACCGAAGCACTGTGGCGACAAGACAGCAATGGTAAACTGGTGATGCTTGTAGCCTTATTAAGGGTGGGGTTAGAACATCTACACTACCCTGCGCATGTCACTAGAGAAACCTTGCAGCAACCATTGCAGAGGATTGGTTCATACCAAACCTGTTAGAACACGTTACTTTTTATGTAGTAAATTGCATCGTATGTTAAAAGTTTACTGCTGGGCACACACTGCAAACAGTCACAGGAGTTATTCCTCAACCGAATTGTCCATTTCAGCATTTACATATTGACTGTGTTGATATGCTGCAAGTTTGTAATGGTTATAGGTATATGATAGTGGTGGTGTGCCCCTTCTCTAGGTGGATCGAGGCCGGTCCATGCACACATCCTGTTGCCACTTGCGCTGCGAAGTTCTTAGTCTGAGAAGTATTTCCTAATTGGGGAATATGTGAGGTGCTGAGATCAGTTAATGGCTCCCATTTTGTAAATGAAGTGTTTGAGCAAATTAGTTTGTTGCTTAGTATAAAGCATAAGTTCTCTTCAGCTTATCACCGGCAAGCAAATTGAATATGTGAGAGACTCAATGGTCTGCTCAAGGGAAGGAGAGCCAAGTTGAAATTGACCCTGAAGAAGGGGTGGCTGCATTGCCTGCCGCTTGCATTATATGCACTGAGGAACCAGCCTGGCTCAGACCACTACCTCACACCTCACGAGTTAGTCACTGGGAGGCAAATGAGAACGCCTCTAACTCCTCCATCGAGGATTAGGAGTGATGCCCAGACAACTGCATAATTGTTATGAACTGAGTTACGTGAGTATTTAACATGTATGACGGCTAGTATCTCTGTCATTTCAGATCAAGTCAAGTGGACGGATGTGTCGGTCTCAGAACTCAGATGAAGACCATTCAGCAACCCGAGTGCAAACATTTCTTTTACCAAAGGTCTTTCCAGGAGACCAAATATTAATTTGGAACTTCACAAGGAAATGGCACGAGCCTAGATTTGGTGGCCTGTACATTGTGGAGAACGTTACACCGTCAGCTGTCAAAGTCATGGTTAGAAGAGCGTGGATCCATCTAGGAGATGTAAAAGTCTATGCTAGAGATCCCCTCCGCCCCACAACCACCCCATTCAGAAGCAAGCCAAGAAGCAGTTCAGCACGTGCAGACTAGATCGATGATGAGGAAGAAGGACACAGAGACTATCCAATAGATAAAGAGTACTTTGGACTGTGGCTTTCCTGGAAAACACTCTTTGTATTTGCTACAGCAAGGAGTGAGAAAGTTACTGTTCTTAAGCCACAGAAGTGTGTTGACATTTGACTTTGGACTGCAAAAGAAAGAACAAAGAAATGCCAGACCTGGATACTTTCATCCAAGATCCTAAGAATACCCCAGCGATTAGACATCTTTTGGCAGCAATTCTGGACCAGATCAGACAATTACTGGAACATTTCTTTGAACGTACATATGGTCCTGCCTGACAAAGACGTTCATAAACTACTTGGATTGATCCTTTACTTTTTGATTTTCAAATATCCCTATCTTGTTGGACGATGCACTAGTACTAGTGTATTTCTGAGGGATCCCAGGAATCGACCTACAATAAATTGGTTGATACATGAGCTTTGCAAGCAGACCTGTTTACTGCCTGACATATCTCTGTGAACGAGTGAATGGTTTGTCCAAGTGAGGACATTCACAACTTATTGGCCCTGATCTTTTACTACCTGCTTGAAGCACATCCTTATCTTGTTTTGGCGTAAGGACGAAACGTTTGTGTTCATTCTGAATCCTATCAATGGTCCAGCAATCAGCCAGCTACTTGTGGAACATGCAGGGTAGATCAGCAGCTGCCAGAGTATTTTATGAGATTGCCTGAATAAAGCATTTTTTCTTTCCTTAAAGTTAAATGCAGGCAAATCATGTGATCCATAAACCACCTAGCTATTCCAGAAAGTGAGCAGAGATGACGACGAGCAGAGCCATTACATTGGTGGAGCATATTGTATACATGCTTGCTCTGTGTTTATCATAGTCTTTCTGATCTTGATAATTCATGCTACATATGTTGTAATTTTGAAAAAAAAAGGGAGAGTTCCTTTAATTCTTCCCACTTCAGTAGCTAAAGGAGAGGTTAACATTGTAAGAGAGCCTAGGCCCTATGTGATTGTCCCTACACCAGTGGTGCATGCCAAAGCACCTAGTTCCATGACAAATGAGCTTCCCAATGGTTGACGGGCACTTTCAAATGTTTTGCAGGATTTATGAATGCCTGCTTATTTTGCAAAAAAGAGATCTAAGAGACATGCACTAGAGGATGATTATGAATTAAATAATTATTTAGACAGTACAGCACACTTGGGAAACAATGTATGGTATCAGCATATGAAGGAGGTGGGCAAACAAACTGAGGTTTTTATAGCCATTGACATTTATGTCTCACATAGCACTCTGTCAGGCAAGAGGCCAGTTGATGGGTTGAACAGCATCTTTAGTTTGGGCAACAGAAAGGACATCTCCTGATGAAGATGATTATGTCCAAGACCTGAAGACAAGAGCAAGACCACACACCAGAAATCATGTGATAAGGTACGGACAGCCTGGAAAGAAGGGAGGAGGAATCAGATGGGAAGTAAACAGAAGACTGGAAAGTCCAGGAAAAACTGAAGAAGAAATCCAAAGATGGAAGGAAAGAGGCCAAATGCAGATCTCGGGTTCAGTACTCTCTCCAGATGGCTGGGAAGAAGGTGTGGTAATCTGCAGAGCTTGGGTAGTGAATGGCCGTAACCAGCTAGCTATTGACATTGTGGAAACTGGATGCAAACTTTATGGACAAAGCTTGCAAAACTATTGACATGGGTTGAAGACAAAGGCGGTCCATTGCAAATAGTACCTCTGGACAAAGCAACGTTGTGCTTCAGAAATAATGGCAAAAGAAAGCTTGGAGAAAATCAGAATTGTGGCTGAATCTTTGATGTACCAGGAATGAGTGTTGGGACATCAGTGATAATGGATCACTGCTGGGCCTGTTGATCCAGAGCTTATATGAAGCTGCACAGAGATTGGGGAGGACTATGTTCACTAGTGATTATTCATGTTCCAGCATTGGTGATTCTGAAAAGTGACCTGAATATTGGTGAACTCCCAAAAGCAGATGCACACCCGAGACAGAAGAGATCTGCAGAACTTTTGAATCAATTGAAGAGAGAGAACTATTTCTCAGCAAAGTCAATAGAAGCTTTTGATTCCACTCCATATGAACACAGATTGTTCCGCAAGACTTCATCGATATTCACGATAATCTTTATGCCCAGGATCCAGACGGATGCAAATATTAAGTGGTTACAGATAACCAGATGGGAACTGTTACAGACTATCAACACAACTATAAAAGGGTTCAATGCAATCAAGGAAGATCTGAGAGCCATACGACTAATGACTCACTAGAACAGATATGTCCTTGATATGATCAGAGCTATGGATGGAGGTGTTTGTGCCAAAATAGGAGAATCATGTTGCACATTTCACCTTCTCACAGTGACGAGAATGGCACCTTGACAGAGGCCATATCGACACTGACAAACTTACATGTCCAGATGATAGATGAAGTGGAAGACATTGCTGATGACAGTCGGTGTGGATCAGTCTTCTCATGGATCCCACAGTGGATGGCAGATATGTTTAAGTTCCTTGGAGCCCTGTTGATGAGGATCATGCTTGGATTTTGTGTGATCAGAATCATAATCACACAATGCAAGAAGACTGCAAAGAAAGCAGTAGCAATGAAAGTTATAATTGATGTTCAGTCTGGAGAAAAACCCAAAGAGTTGACAGATGAAGAAATCAGAGGCTACGTAAAGGCCAGCATTCATGCACCAGAAGGAACAAAGTTTCTGTATCCAAGAAGCCACAAAAATGATGTGGTAAAATGGGTCTACTGTAGCCCCAATGGACAGCGCACACTTATGACCTGGAGTGTTGATGAACATGTGAAATCAGCAGGATGCCTGAAGGGAGTCATAAAGATATGGGTCCCAAATAAGCATTTCTTCAGACAAGGATGTCTTGACGTGAAGATTGATGAGAGAGTGGTCGATGAATCGCCCAGAGGGGGGAGTGTAGAGGGGAAGTCAGATACCTCCACTCAAAGGTCTGCCCCCATGTTGCCTATATGTTGGGAACCAGAGATAACAACATATGTAGTTCATATAAGAATACCTATACCGCAAAAAACCTTTGAGACAAGGTACATACATGTATGAAGACAGTGTTCTTTGGGATGAGGTGCCAGAAGAAATGTGCATTTGAACAAAGAAAGGAAACGGATGATGCCATGTGAAGTAACAGCTAATGTACTCATAAACCTTATCTAAGAGCTGGAGAAGAATATGGTAAAGATGAGCAATATTTCGGGCTCAAGATGAAGATGCTCATGCTAGATAAACACTGAAGAATATGTAAATCAGTTTACACTTGCACAGATGCAGAAACGCAAGTAGGGACAAGTAATCACAAGGCTGGCTACGTAGTGAATTAGATTGCTGCGATGCGCCAATGTATATGTACAGAACCTGGATATTCCACGACGCACTTTAGCAGGCTTGTGAACCCCGTAATTAAGAAAAGACTTTCAAATGTGTGGCGCAGTTGGAAATTACTGATGGCAAGGCGAATTTTGAGAAAGAGTTAGCTGGCCCAGCACCAAGTAGACATGGCCACAGTGAAATGAATGCCTGTCAAAAGGCTACAAAGAACGTGAGAAAAAAACAAGCGTCTGTTTGAAGCAGTATGAAGGCTTCAAATGTTCAGAGCCTTGAAACACTTGTGTATAGGCGCGTTATAAATGACATATCATATCATAGCATTTAATAGGATTAAATGCTGCAAAAATCTCAAAGGAGTGCTCTCCAAGTCACATGGATGAGATCGAAATAGCTTGGGTCAGGCTGTGCCGAAACCAGAAGGACAGAATGAATCTACACTCCCTTTATTTCTCAGGCGAGAGCAGCCTCTACAAGGCCACGTTCAAAGCTTAATTGTCTTACAGATTGTAGGAGTGATGATAGATTTGGGGCTAATTGGTGGGGAGGTATGATCACGCCGAACCGCCATGCACTTGGAATGGTAGCCTGTGTGCTGCTAGCATGTGGAATATTCCTTAGGGGTACAAGAGTGTCAAACCAATCATAGAGGGTCATGTAATGAAGAGCCCTATAGATAGTAGCGCCAATTGGTTGTTGTGTATTTGGTGACGATGATGATGACCAGTTATTTGAAGTGGGCTTAGATGTCCACCTGACGTTAGATACCCAATTATAACCTACAGCTTTATAGAATGTATACCTAGATGTTCACTGAAAGCCAACCACTGTTACTCGTGTATTTTTGTAGTTTGCCACTTAGTATGATATCAGCAATGACGGGTTTGTGATACAAAATAGCTGTTTTTTCTAAAATGCATCGAGATGTGCAGTGTCAGATGATGCCAGTTGTACTCCCTGTTTTAGATAATTGATAATAAAACAGAAACACACTTTGCCAACCTCCTGAGTCATTTTTATTATTGATGTTTGAGTAACTTCTGCATCCCCATCCACCTCTGAGTATTGCTAACTCGTCTTAAAAGGGCTCTTGGGTATAAGAGTTCAGGTGAATATGGCGATCTCGTTTAGCAAATAAGGTATAGTATGTTCGACCCTGAGTTTGTATCATGTGAGAACTATGATGCTTTTGCAACCATGTTATAGTGACAGCACAATAAGAGTGGTGCCTTTACATTCATATTTGTTTCTTTATGGAGCCTTGGTGGTGTTGGGGTGGGTTCCTAGGATTCGGGATAGAGCATTACAAATAACAGCAGAAGTTTTTTTTCACTCCATAGTATCAACAGAGAAAGCGGTTGTTAATATACTTCTAGACGCTGTACTTGTACCTGGTAAGAAGGACAAGGTGGTTCCCTCAGGCACTGATGTGGAAGGAAAGGAATCATGCACAGTTCTGTGCATTGAGGGAGGTGTCTGACGAACAATTGTTTGAGGATGCCGAGGCTACAGGAGAAATGATCTTTGAGGTGGGGATAACTTGTCAGATAATGATAAAGCATAAGGAGATACCTCAGACTATGTCTATTGTTAGAAAAACATCCCCATATTGGAAGGAAGATTTGGCAAAGATGGACTAGCAATCCCCATGATGTGGGCTTACTCAAAAGCATACAAGCAGTAAATATAAAATTGAAGCCTGGTGCGATGTTGCCGCATGTGAGACAGTACCCCATGAAGGGATTTATGACACCATTATGGTGTGTGTAAGCAAGGTATTATCCAACATTCCATGTCGCCATGTGACACGGCTGTGTACCCTGTAAAAAAGCCAAAGGAGACCAGCAAGAGGATGGTTCAAGATTTGCATCCTCGGAATAATATTGTGGAAGCAGAGTTCCAGGTAGTCCTGAATCCTGCCACCATTCTTTGTAACATCCCTACTTGATCCACTTACTTTGCTGTGATTGATCTGAAAAATGTATTTTTCATGATCCCTTTGTACCCTGACTCTCAGTATCTCACTGAATGTACCTATAGAGGCCAAATATTTCAGCACACAAGATTGCCACTGGGCTTTTGTGAGTTCCTGAGTATTTTTAATCGGGTGGTTTTCAAATGTATTTGGGGAATCTACACATGCCCAGGAACGTGATTCAGAATGTAGACAATTTGCTAGTGTGTAGCACTTCGCAGGAGCAGTGTCGGGAAGATTCAATTATGCCTCTCACCCTACTCGCTGAGAAGGGGTACAAGACGAACAAGGAGAAAGTACAGTATTGTCAGACCGAGGTAGTGTATCTAGGGAAAATAATATTGCTTGCAGGAAGAAAAGTAATGCCCGAGAGAGCCGTTGCAGTACAAAATATACCACAACCATGCACAGTTCTTGGGACTCTCTAACTATTGTTGATCTTGGATCTTTGACTACTCTAGTTACACAAGGCTTTTGTTACAGGGGCTCAAGGGAGCGCAGAAAGCAGAAAGCAAGAAATGTTTCAAGGCAAGCAAGACTGCAATCAGCAGTGCTCTAGTCTTGGCAACTTCAGATTATAAGAATCCATGTTATCTGTTTTTGCACTGAAATGGGCAGGTAAATTGTTGGGTCATAAGACTTTGGCTCCTAGACCCAGTTATGCAATGTCACTTCCCGTTTGAGCAAGTGTTGGTGGCAGTAGCTTTTGCCATTCAAAAGTCCTCAGCCAGTGACACTGTATGAAGAGCATGCAGTTTGTTCAATTTTAGAAAAGCCCAAATCAACCCTTAACACGCAGAGGGCCTTGTGAGTATGAGGTCATCATGTGCAATGCCTCTATACACCCAGTGAAGTTTCATACAGTGAACCCTACAACATTATTAGCTGAACCAGTGAAACCTAATGCCATTGTACAGGACTGTGCAACCTTTGATGGAGAAGGAGATGAGTGTGAATGTGGCATTCACCCCCATTCCGAGTGAAGCAAGGGCGGATAACGAGGGTTCTGGCCCATTAACCCCCATTCCAGCACCTGGAACAGGGGAAGAAGGCCATTATAATCCCAGGTTACCAAAGCAGTAACCCGGGGTGCTAATAAAAAGGATTTTCCTTCGTACAGCGGGACCCGTGCGGCATCCCACTGTAGGAAAGAAAATCCTTTTCCAAGATGGCCACCATGAAAAGGGAAAGCATGGCTCCATATAGAGCCCCTCTTCTCTTTCCATGGCGGCTGGGGGAAGCTGAGAGGAAGGTGCAGCTTTGGCTGCGATGGCTGCGCAGCCGAAATAAGGTAAGCGGGGGCGATAGGGTTCGTAAAGAAAAAAAACAGGGCAGAGGGTGGGTGGAAGATGGTGGTGGGTGAGCAGGCCCTCAGGCAGCTTGGAACATAGGCTTGTACCGGGCTGATTGGCTGGCTCCCCCACCGAGGGCACTAATGTTAAGGTAGATGCATAAGAGGGAGGGGAAGTGCTCTTTGTTGATGGTTCATTGATAGTCGATCAGGACACTGGTGAAAGGCAGGCAGGAATGGCAGTGGTGGGCTTGGTGGATGGTGAGTACAAGCTGCAGGATTCGTTGCACTCATAGAGACGCTTGAGAAAAGTAGGGAGGAGGCAGTCACTATTTACTCTGACTCTGCGTACGTCACATCCACGGTGCATTCAAGGTTGTTGAGATGCCAAAAAAGAGGGTTCAAGAGATCAGTTGAGTTCCCAGTCCAGCATGCTGCACTATTATCCAGATTAATAGATGCGCTAACATAACCAGCAGAAATATCAGTTGTTAAGTGTGCTGCGGATACAAAAAATGCTGTCCTTATTGCGCTTGGGAATAATGCTGCTGATAGAATGGCGAAGAAGGCTGCGTATTTGCCATGCTGTCATTGTCATGATGCCTACCCCCGGAGCACCAGGCCAGGCCCAGCACCCCCGGGAGCAGGCTTCATGCCCACGGGTAAAAGACCAGCGGCCCCTTATAGGGGCTCTTTGGACTCTGTCCTGGCGCCTTTGGCGCCAGGCTCATGTTGGACATCAGTCTTGGCGCCATAGGCGCCAGCCTCATAAAGGAAAGTGTTTGGTGCACTTACCTGATGCAGACCATGCTGCATACTCACCTGATGCAGACCATGCTGCATGAAGACCCAAGCCAAATGAGGCTTAGGAGGGACTATTTTACTGAAGGGACTATTTTGTTACTTGGGTGGGGCTGTGGAAGAATACTTACCTAGGACTTCTTCCAAGGCTATTTAAGCCACGCCCGGACAGCCACACGTGTTTCGCGTTGTTCTGCATCCCAGCAGCTGAACGCTCACCGTGTCTGCTCCTGCACCTGGAATCCAGCCACGCCCGCCTCGAACCTGGAACACCTGTAAGGAAAGAAGAGAAGAGAAAGGTGAAAACCAAGAACTTATTCAAACTTCTTACCTGCATCTGGAATCTTCACGCCAGCATTCTTGAAGAAAGACTTCCATTTAAAAGCATTGCGTTGCTCGCTGCAGCGCCGCGCTTCACTCACCTGTCCTCGAGACATCTCCCGGCTCCCGGCTGTCAGCACCGGTCGCCACATCTCTGCACCTAGGGGAGAGAAGAAGAGACAAAAGGTGAGCAGAGGGAACACAGGAGGAAAGCCGAATTTTCAGCCATAATACTTACCAGCTTTTCTTGGTGAACCATTCCACATTTCAGGTGGGCGCCGCTTCGTTGGCAGGTACCGCACCCCGGCCCCTATGGGGAAAGGACAAAAGACAGGGGAATTATAAAGACATTTAGAGGGGTCGCCCTCATCACTAACTCCCCTGATTTTGCCATCGGCAATTTAACCCCTCAACGCATCGCCTTCGTTCTGCACCTGAAATAAAGGACAGATCACAGGTTAGGAAGACAACATAAAAAGAGGCTCACACTTGAACTTTTGAATCTTCATACTTACGGCGTATCGCTCAGAAAAGTCAAGTGGATTTTGCCAGCGCCATTCTGAAAACCAGTGAAGTAACTGGACGAAGGCGCGCCTGTGCACCAGAAGCAGGATGAAGAGTTCATCCTTCCAAACCATAAGGTGAGCTTAAACCGGGGGTTTTGGAGGAAGTCAGAGAAGAACGAAGGAGGAAAGGGGGGAGCAAGCACACTATTCTGCAGACAGTTAATCCCCTTTCTCATCTGCAGAAGGATATTCCTACGGGCCAGACAAGCAAGATTTGGGGGTCCTGTTCAATCGGTGGTCCGAGTTCTGCGCATCACGCTTGAAGAGGCCACAGCAACCCAGACTAGAGCAGCGCCTCTGTGGGAGCCAGGTGAGCGTTACAGAACGCGAAGCCTTCCTACAAATTCCCACCCAGGTGCTATGGAAACTTCTGAGACTGACCAGTTGGCCCAACTACTGGGGGAATTACGGGCCGAAGTACACGCCGCTCGTCAAGAGACTAATGCTCTCAGGAAGGAAGTGATTGTAACAAAGGAAAGAGCTGATGACCTGGCTAGACAGCTTTTGCAAGGTCAAGCTGGAAAAACTCCTTTACCCAGTTCCGGGGGGAACCCCGCTCCTGTGCTTTCCAGTAACCCGGTGCAGATTAATCTACCTGGAAACATGCCGCTGGCTCCACCCGAACGCTTTGCTGGGGACCCCAAACGATTCGCCGTATTCATGAATCAGTGTCGTTTGCATTTCCTATGCAGACCTGGGGCCTTCCCTAATGACCAGACCAAGGTAGCCTTTGTATTGTCATATCTCAGCGGCAGTGCTGCCGTTTGGTCAGTCCCACTGGTAACTCAAGATGACCCGATTCTTCGTGATTTTCAAGGATTTCAAGCAAGCATGGAAAGGTTATTTGCTCGTCACTCCCAGGGGCAGGCTCTGGATGACGAACTTCTATCTCTGCGACAGGGCAATCAAGACCTCCTATCCTACATTGCAACCTTTAATAGATAAATTGTGGAAACTGGGTGGCCAGAGGATAAAAGAATCACGTTATTTTATCGAGGTCTACGCGGAGAACTTAAAGATGTCCTGGCCCAAGTTGTAAATCCGCCCCAAGAATGCTCAGAATATATAGACTTAGTGGTCCAATTGGATCACAGACTGCAAAACAGAAAAGCAGATCGGTCCAAGTTTGAGACCCGGGTGTTAGTCAAGACCCACGCTAACCTCAAGGGGGCTGAAGCCTCTGAGCCAATGCAAATCGGAGGGGTTAAAGGACCTCTAACTCAAAAGGAACGTGAAAGAAGACGGCAGATGCAATTATGCCTTTATTGTGGGTCCTCTGGACACTTTCTACGAGATTGCCTGGCAAAGCCGCCCAAGAAGGTGGTAGGAGCCGCTGATAAAATCCATGAAAACTCTCTATCGGGAAACGACCACGCCCGACAAGCGTAGGGGTCCGCTTGCCGAGCTTGAAAACTAACTCTCAGACCTCACATTTCATTGTGCCAATGGTCCTCGTAGATCCGGAACAGCCTAAGGGGTTGCATGCAATAAAGGCATACATCGATAGTGGGGCTATAGGAAACTATGTGGATCGTGAATTGGTCTCCAGGATTAACCTCCCTCTGCGTCCTAAAACCAGCAAAGATGTCATCACCACAGTTGATGGAACCGAAATTGCCTCTGGACCGGTAACACATTCCACAGCTGAGGTGACACTTGTAGGTCCGGACAGCCATCGGGAGGCAGTTGTGTTTGATGTAATCAAGGCTCCACAGTTTCAGGTTATTCTCGGAATCCCTTGGGTAGAGACACATAATCCTCGAATTGATTGGCGAGCGAAGAGAATAACCTTCCCGGATTGTGCACAAACCTGCTACCCAAAAAATCTGAAGATCAGTCTAGCATCAGTAACCTCTGTCTCCATGCAACTACCTCCGGAATACAAGACTTTCAGGACGTCTTCCAAAAGGAACAGGCCAACACGCTACCTCCTCACAGATCGTACGATTGCCAAATCGATCTGGTGCCCGGTGCACAACCCCCTTGTAGCAGGATTTATGCCCTTACTGAACCGGAGAATCTGCATTTGAGACAATATTTAGATCAATACCTAGCCAATGGTTTCATTCGCCCGTCAAAGTCTCCGGCATCCTCGGCTTTGTTCTTCATGCCAAAAAAAGAAGGCGACCTTAGAACTTGTATCGATTACCGCGCATTGAACCAGATAACTGTTAAAAATCGTTACCCTCTGCCTTTGATCCCTGAACTCCTTGACCAGGTGAAGGACGCTTGCATATACACCAAGTTAGATCTCCGGGGGGCTTATCATCTGGGACGAGTAAAAGAAGGCGACGAATGGAAAACGGCCTTCCGTACAAAATATGGACTATTCGAATACCAGGTGATGCCTTTCGGGTTGTGCAACACGCCTGCTGCCTTCCAATTCTTCATGAACAAGATCCTTCGGGAACTCATCGATGTCTGTGTTGTCGTGTATATCGATGACCTTCTGGTGTACTCTTCGGAATCAGATCACAGAAAACATGTCAGGGCCGTCCTAGAGAAATTGCGCCAGCACAAACTGTTTGCAAAGCTGGAAAAATGTGTTTTCCATACCACCGAGGTTGAGTTTCTTGGATTCATCCTGACACCTAAAGGGGTCCGAATGGACTCACGGAAAGTGGATGCCATCCTCAAATGGCCATCACCTAGTTCGGTGAAAGGTGTCCAAAGCATGCTTGGTTTTGCCAATTTTTATCGCAGGTTTATCCCGGAATTTTCACGTGTGGTGCAACCCATCACTGCACTCTTGCGGAAAAATAAACATTTTGAATGGACCAAGGAAGCTGAACAGGCCTTTCAGGAATTGAAAGCTAAATTTACGTCCGCACCTATTTTGAAACACCCGCGTCCCGATCTCCCATATATAGTCGAAACCGACGCGTCCAGCTTAGCCATGGGAGCTGTCCTGTCTCAGAGAGACCCCGAAACCAACCAACTGCACCCCGTAGCATTTTGGTCCAGAAAGTTCTCGCCGCCGGAGATAAATTATGCAATCACCGATAAGGAATTATTAGCCATTAAGTCCGCCTTTAAGGCTTGGCGGCATTATCTTCTTGGTGCCAGGCATACCATCACCGTGATCACTGATCACCGAAATTTACAATATTTAAAAACTGCCAAGGTTCAGTCTTCACGACAGCTCAGATGGGCTTTGTTCTTTGCTGAGTTCGATTTTGTAATCACTTACCGTCCCGGCTGTAAGAATGGCAAAGCGGACGTGCTATCTCGAATTGGAATGGGAGAAATAGACACAAACTCAGAACCTGTGCCGATAATTCCCGAACAAATAATTTTGGGGATAACCACTTTACAAACCCTTGAAGACATTCAAGCACGGGTAAAACAATTCCTGGACTCTTCAGCCTTGCAGGATTGGATCAAAAGGGGGTCTTACTTTTCAGTCAACGATGGCTTACCTTACTTCCAAGGACGCTTATTTTTTCCAGAAAAGGAATTGCAAGAACTGGTTATTTCCCGTCATCATGATACTCTGATGGAAGGACATCCTGGCATTGCCAAAACAGAGGAAAAAATTAAACGACAATTCTGGTGGCCTTCCTGGCGAAAGGATACTAAATCTTTCGTGATGTCCTGTGGAGTTTGCACCCAAAACAAAGGTAAAAAAACAAAACCCGCCGGTCTTCTTCAACCCTTAGACATTCCACCAGCACCTTGGCACACCTTGTCACTAGATTTTATCACGGACCTGCCCTCTTGTAATGGATACAATACTATTCTGGTTGTGGTGGATTTATTTTCCAAGATGGCCCATTTTATTCCGTTTAAAGGATTACCTTCAGCTTTTGTTCTTGCCAAGGAATTCCTCGAAAATATCATCCGTTTGATGGATTCCCGTCCATACTAGTCTCTGATCGGGGAAGCCAGTTTATTTCTCATCTTTGGAAAAAGTGTTGTGAACTGGCACAAATCGACGTAAGACTCTCAACCAGCCACCACCCACAGACCGATGGTCAGACAGAGAGAACGAACCAGACCCTTGAACAATATCTACGATGTATGTTGCACCAATCGGAGGGTAATTGGAAGGATATTTTATGGGTGGCTGAATATGCATACAATAACTCGATACACTCTGGAACTGGTCAGAGCCCCTTTTATACCCTATATGGACATCACCCTCGTACTTCAGACTTGGACTCACCTTTGAGCCTTGAAATGCCCGCAGTGGACCATTTGCATTCTACGATTACTCAAGCCTTCAAGGATGCAACTGCACACTTACAACATGCGAAAGGGAAATACAAAAAGAATGCGGATCTGCATCGAAGAGCGGCGCCTCCATACCAAATAGGGGATCAAGTATGGTTGGCTACCAAACACTTATCGCTCAAGGGACCTCAGACTTTTAATCCACTGTATTTAGGCCCTTACTCGATCAAAGCTATAATTAACCCAGTGGCAGTCAAGCTAGATCTACCAGCTAACATGCGGATTCACCCCGTTTTTCATGTGTCACTTTTGAAACCAGTGCAACCAGGAAACAGATTAATAAAGCGACCAGAACCAATCCAGATAGATGGGGAGCCTGAATTCGAGGTGAAGAACATTTTGGATTCTAAGATCTCAAAATCAAAACTTTTCTATGTAATTGATTGGAAGGGGTACGGGCCTCAGGAAAGGTCTTGGGAACCCAGCGACCACGTACATGCACCTCGGCTAGTAAAAAGGTTCCATCGGAATTTCCCAAACAAACCGAAACCTCCAGAGGGAACGACCTTGGGAGGGGTCTTGGGGGGGAGTGCTGTCATGATGCCTACCCCCAGAGCACCAGGCCAGGCCCAGCACCCCCGGGAGCAGGCATCATGCCCCCGGGTAAAAGCCCAGTGGCCCCTTATAGGGGCTCTTTGGACTCTGTCCTGGCGCCTTTGGTGCCAGGCTCATGTTGGACATCAGTCCTGGCGCCATAGGCACCAGGCTCATAAAGGAAGGTGTTTTGTGCACTTACCTGATGCAGACCATGCTGCAAGATTCAGGCCCCCCTGAGACATTAAAGGGACTATTTTTTTATTGGGACTATTTTGCCACTCGGGCGTGGCCAGGGAAGGATACTTACCTGGAACTACTTTGGGGGCTATTTAAGCCATGCCCAGACAGTAGCTCACGCTTCGCGTTGTTCTGCATCCAAGCAGCTGAACGCTCACCGTGTCTGCTCCTGCATCTGGTCTCCAGCCACGCCCGCCTCGACCCTGGAACACCTGTAAGGAAAGAAGAGAAGAGAAAGGTGAAAACCAAGAATTTTATGAAACTTCTTACCTGCATCCGGAACCTTCACGCCAGCGTTCCTGTTCCTGAGAAAAGACTTTCTTTTAAAAGCACCGCGTTGCTCGCTGCAGCGCCGCGCTTCACTCACCTGTCCTCGGGAGTTCTTCTGGCTCCACCGCGACTGTCTGCACCGGTCGCCACATCTCTGCGCCTAGGGGAGAGAAGAAGAGACAAAAGGTGAGCAGAAGGAACATATGAGGAAAGCCTAATTTTCCGCCGTAACACTTACCGGTCTTCTGTTGGTGGACCATTCCTCATTTCGGGTCGGCGCCGCTTCGTTGGCAGGTACCGTCACATGACACATGAAAAACGGGGTGAATCCGCATGTTAGCTGGTAGATCTAGCTTGACTGCCACTGGGTTAATTATAGCTTTGATCGAGTAAGGGCCTAAATACCTTGGATTAAAAGTACCAGACGGTGAGCCTCTGGGGAAAAGTAAGAAAAGGTAGAATACTTCTGAGAAGGTGGAGTTGGTAGTGGGACTTTTTAGATATGTCTGCGATGTGTGACGAGAAGGAGAGAGTGGAGTTGAAGATGACCCCCAGATTCTTTGCCTCATTGGTAGTGGAGGGGTAGGGCCAAGGGAGGCCGGCCAGATAGAGAGAGAGGGAAGGCAGGAGAAGGGCTCCCGATGAGGACAATCTCTATCTTTCTGGCATTGAGGCAGAGGTCGTTTGCAGCGCATCACAAATGAATTGCAGACAGTCAGGTATGAGTGAGGAAGAGGCCGAGGGTAGCCTGAAGGAGAGCTGTGTGTCATCTGTGTGTTATTGAATATTGGAGGTAAAAGTGGCTATCCTGTGCGCCAGGGGGCCATGTAGCCATTGAAAAGCCAGGAGGATAGGTTAGATCCCCGGGGCGACCCTGCACATAGAAAGAGTGATAGGGGAGAGAAAGGACCCCAGTTCCATCTGGAATGGGCGGTCAGAGAGAAAGGATGTTAGCCAAACCAGGGCCTGATTAGTGATGCCCAGGGTATCACGGAGAAGGGCAATCAGGGTGTTGTGGTTTACTGTATCAAAGGCAGAGGAGAGGTCGAGTAGGATGAGGACAGAAGGAGGGTTAGAATCCAAATTTGAAAGCAGATCTTCATGGGTGTTCAGAAGAGCAGCGTCCATGCCTCTGGATGCTCTAAAGCCAGACTGGTGGTCATTGAAGCAACCAACAGATTCAGTGTGGAGGGTAAGCTCAGAGATAGCCAACTTCTCCAGGAGCTTGCCCAGGAAATGAGTGATAGAGATCAGGCGATAGTTTGCTTGAATGGATGGGTCAGAAGAAGGTTTTTTGAGCAGAGAGTGCACAAGGGAGTGCTTAAGAGCAGTGGGGAAAACTCCAGTGGCAAAGGAGAGGTTGCAGAGGTCGGCCAAGGCTGGGGCAAGAGAGTCAATGTTGTCCTTGATGGTTTTGGAGGGACAGAGGTATACCTGTTTGGAGAAGGCTTTTGTAGACTGACCTTGACTATGACGTGGGTGGGAAGGGAAAAGACGGCAGACCCATGCTATGTCTGTTTGCTCATTTCCTATGCTTCTGGCATCCAAACATGTTTAATTCCTGATGAATTGTCAACAAAAAATAGCACATGTGTGGTACACCCATCTTTGTGCAGAGTGAGGCGCTTATTTCAAGGACAAGCAGTCCAGGCTACTACCATACCAATTGATCAATCTGAATGTTTATGGAAAGAAAAGAAGGAGCACGAATATGTGCAATGTAGTCTTTTTATATACAATGAATGGGACAGGGTTTGAAGAGTTGTAAAGCGGGAGGAATGAGAAATTTACCGAAAAGGTGGAGAACATCAACAATGAATGTTCAGAAGTTTGGAAGGATAATGTAAAAAAGTTGATGTGGCTGAAACCACAAAAAAGAACTGTTAAAATCCAGTTACTGACATATTTTTCTTTATGTTTCAGGGGCAATGGCACTATACCAGTCGGGACTAATAAGATTTGTACTAAAACTTTGTGAATTGCAGATTTGGTTGGTGGGACTTCTGCCATTCTCGATAATTATTGGGTCTGTGGGAACCTGACATAACTCCAACTTCCACTGGCCTGGAAGAAAATATGCAGCATGGCTACTTTGTACTCCTTGATCTTGGTAGGCCCCGAAGCTCATCTGGTTATTGCTAACGTGCCGCTCCAAGCCACTTTTATGCCCCCTGTGCCTCCTCTTTCGTTGATTACATCTGAATTTAAGACTGTTCTATTGAAGGACATGGAACTGTTGAATTTTTGAGGCGAGCGATCCAGAGTAATTATTTGTCATCAACTTCTTCCAATTGGTTAAAAAGAATACCAGACATTTTAGACTCTTCAGTTGAACAGAAATGGGTTTTGCCTATCTCCTGGCTCCGGGGGTCCAAACCATTGTTAATGCTAAATGGCTTCAGATCACCCGCTACGAACTGGCCAATTATTCAGAGACTGTGTAAGGTGGGGTGTATCAAAAATAGGGGTTTCCCATTGCACATTCGTCCCACTGAATGATATGGACAATGGAAATGTATTGAATACCATTAGAGCTTTACATGAACCTTGGAAAGAGAGGCTGGGATAAAAGATGATACTTGGCTTGATACACTTTGTGCCTAGGTTTCATCATGACTAAGCCCGACCGCAAAAATCTTATGGTCATTTTTGTTTTTCTGCTTGTCCTGTTTTGTTACTGCCAGATACTTTTGCGATGCTGGTCTGCTAAGCTACAACAAACAGCTATTATTATGTCAGTCACTCTGTCCACAGATAGGGCCACTTCCATCTCAAATCATATCGGTACACAGACTTAGTTAGGATTGACTGAGTCTCCAGGTGCTGTCTGTGGCTCCCACCTGATTGAAAGAACACGATGGGGGGGGCCATAAGGGGTGGGTTACCAAAGATTGGGTTGTTGAAGAGTGGGAAAATATTTTGTTAGTTAATATATCAACTAAAGAAGGGGATGTTGGGAAAGACATTTTAAGCCCCAACACTGGAAAGAGATTTACATTGCGTAAAGTTTATTAGGCCCCAGTGTGGTGGAGTTGAAAGGAGATGTAGCCACTAAAACATGTAATTCAATGTAGTTAGAGGATTGTAGTGTTACTTTGTATTCACAGATTACAGTTACAGTAGGTAGTAACATTATTAGTAGAATGGACAATGTATTGCGCAATGTACCATTTGTAGCACTTAGAGGAACGAAGCGGGAAGCTTGTGGGGAGACGCAGTCATTCTGATCATTGTACATGTGAGGGTTTGATAAAGTTAAATGCAAACATGTAAAAACATTATAGTATATGAAGACATCGTGAAACATGCAAGGGTTTTTCACTCAATTAGTCCATGCAGGTTGCAGAATTTGTTGGTTTGCAGGGAAGGGGATTTTCAGCTGGCCTCGAAGGCGGCATGAATGAGGTCACCATAGGGGAAGGAAGTGAACCGCATATGGCCAGCTGTGATAATATCGCAGAGGAGAGCAGGATGCAGAGCCATTTTTGCAGAGTCTTTATGGTCAGATTCAATTGTAGATACAAGAGGCAATTTCCTTGGGCGCACTTAGGTTTTTGCATGGCAGGGTGAAGGAAGGGTTAGTTAATAAATAACATGTTGGCGTGGGGTTTTTATGTCTCCAAAGAAGATAAGCAGGTTGCGGATTAAAGATTACATTTTCTGAGATGGCAGTCGCAAGTAAGGCTACATGAGGTAATGACAGAAAAATTATACAAAAACAAAAGCATGTTTAAATTGTATTGTTGTTCCAAAGAGTAATAGCCCTGTAGAATCACCATGTGAGTTAATGGGTTTTGATCACATGGTATGAATAATAATAAACTTGGTTATTCATTAACAATATGTATATCATTTAAAAATATGTCCTGTCTGACAAGGGAAGAATAGTGCATGTCAAAAGGATGTACCTTATGTGAAGGCATCATGAAGCAAGACATAGACAACAGATTCAAAGTTCAAACCAAATGTCAGGATGGTCTAAGTCCTAACTTGCCCTATACTAAGGTGGGATTTCCCTACCTAAAGAAACTAAGGACACTCTGAGTCAGTAAGTTCAACTTAAAAGTCTGTCTGTGTCCAAAACCTATACTTGCCCTCACAACTTAACTATACAATGTGTAAGGATATCAGTAACAAATGAAAATGTGTTCCAAATAAAGTTCTGAGCTTCTTCTAGCTCTAAGCTTACTTTCCAGCTCTCCTTCTGCAAGTTCAAAAAGGCCCTGGGGTTCCTTTCCCCAAGTAAGTAACACAGTTCCAAAGGGCCCTTAGGGTTCCTTTCCCCAAGGTTGCAACACAGTTCCAAAAAAAGGGTCTAGGGGTTTCCTTCCCCAAGGCTGCAACATTTTTAGCTAGCCAAAGTATAATCAGTTTCAAGTCTCTGAATTCTGATGACCAGTTCCAGGTCACCTTGAAATCACTTCAGATTCAGGTACTGTATTCTTCCCATTCAATTCAGCAATCTTGGTAACCAATTAAGATTCTTGATCTGGGCTTTCTTAGATTCTCAGCAATACTTAAAAAGCAGTTCTTCATTTCAAGATTCAATATCACATGCTTTGCATTTAAATTCCTCAGTTTAATGTTCAGCGTTCTGTTCGTAGCACTCAAACTCCCTTTCTTTGGGTTTACAGTCACTTGCACATACATCTCCTTTCAACCGGTCTTGCAGTTGCCCCCAGGAGCACCCCGGTATGAGCAGTCCCTCTGTTTCACTCACCGGTTGTCGGCGACTACTCCAGGCGGCCTCCTTTTCTCTTGTCGGCTTCACGTACACCTCTCTGTGTCGCCACGAGCAGCACTCGCTTGCCAATCACTCTGCTGTGGGCTGCTGATAGCTCTGCCTGTCTTTCTCAGGCGCTATTGCAGAGCTTGCAAGTCCTCCGTGCCCCAGAGCTCTGGCTGTGGGCACTTGGCAAGGGAGATTCCCTCAGTCTTGCTCCTTTCCTGCCCCGCTTGGGCTCCGTTGTCACAGCTTCCTGACAGCACACGCTGGCGTCCAGGCCTACTGGCAGGATCCATATCACACTTATGAAAGTATCCCAAGGGAATTTTAGAGTTAGGGGATTAAGTTACGTTGTATTAGTGTTAGCCAATGCTGGCCTAAAATGTCATTTTGTAACAGAATATTTGTAATTATGTAAATTGTTTAAACTGTATATAAGCTGCTATTTTTGTATTGGTCTGGGAACTGGGTTTGTATTACAGCACTAAGGAAGTGAGTAGGACCTCCCGATCATAAGGATGGAATAAACCTGTTTTCTGACAGCGCATTCGTCTCTTCATGGAAGCATGGATACAGTAATTTTGCACTGGAAGCTTTCAGGCACGTCCCAACACTAGACTGGGCTCGGCCCATAGCCCTCTTATGATTTCTATGGACTGTGGACATATTGCTCTATGTTATACCCTATGATCGCTATTGGGGTGAATCAATTGTCCAAAACTTTAAAAAAAAACATCATATATAGTATAATTGACAGACACATGACCTTAAATGCCTCTTGTCCCCCAACAAGCATCAGAAAAATTGAAATGAGCAAGATAGCTACTAGTGCATGAATGAGAATTTACCCATCTCAATATTCTGTTATGAGCACAATCATTTTGGAAAACTAGGGAATATTTGAGATGCTCAAATTAAATTTGGAAACTAATCACAGAAAAATAAAAATTATTTTAAGTTAAAGATAAATCTGATAGAACAGACATCCATGGGACAAGGATGATTAATCACAGGAAATTATGGCACAAGAATAAAGATGATATATAGGGCTGACTTTCTAAAATGGTGTATGTTAAGATGGAATTTTAGAATTTGGCCTGGTGGACAGATTTTAGGAGGACACCTTAGATATAGTGAACCAGGGAATTATGAGGGGTTAGCCAAAACCCCATCAAGTAGCATTGGAGAGTGGTCAAGACTTTGCTAAGGAGAGTGTGAGTGTGGTCAGGGGTCCACAATGAGTCCATAAAGTGAATCACACAATAATTCAAGTTATACAGGAATGTATACAAAATGCTATATTTATTCCAGGCCTAAAACACACATGTTAACAAAATGAAACAAGCAGGTGACAATATCGCACAACACTCAATAATAAACATATATACAGTCGCCAAAGGTTCTTTAAATGCTTTCAATGACTTCAATCACTAAAAGAAGTTAGTTAAGTCAGTGATGCAGTAGGATAGGGCCAAGTCACAAGAAAAATGCCCTAGCTTCAGAAGTCCAATCCCTATGAAGAGTGGGGCCTTGTGCCAAAGAGCACAATGCTTCTCCCCAGAAGGTACCTGATGCAGATAAGGTAGTTGTGTTGGTGAACGTTTGTTAGAAGAGATGCAACAAAGTTACTTTTAGGTAAAAATGTTCTCTTATCTGTCAGGTAAAGCTGCTTAGGTGCGACAACCAAAAAAGCAGTGGAATGGAAGGATGTATTGAGACTTGTCCTCAATGTTGTCCTATGTTGGATGGGGGAGACAAATGCTTTGTGTTTACTTACCCCACTGACTGATTTTCCCAGAGGACTGGATGGGTCGACTAGGGGTTGTTGGAGGTAGGTTTTCCCGTCGTTGGTTCTGTTGACAGGTGCCCTGGAGCTGCTTATTTATTTATGTATGTGTTTATTTTTACATTTGTTATGTTATTTGGCATTTATATAGCGCCTTATGTATCATTGGTATGATCTCAAAGCGCTGGTAGGTTGAACGCCCTCGGGAACCGTAGTTCAATTCAGTAGAGAAAGAGAGAGAGAGGGACATTGGGTGCGTGGATGCACCGGATATGTGTGTAGCCGGTGTGGCAGTTGCATGATAGCTGCTTCTTAGCGGTAGGTGTGGTGGAGGGGCGGTCAGTTGTGTGTGTTCAATTCTGGAGGGTGGACACCCAGATTGATTTCTGGCTGCGTTAGGCCTGAGGAGACGCATAAGCTATCGGTGTGTGCTAGCTGTATTTAATTAGGATGATGAGGATTATGTGGCCAGTGTTAGTATGAGAACAGCTATACAGAATGTGTCATAGTATTGCTGTGTTCTAATTGAGTGGTGGTGTGTAGGAGAGAGTAAGCGTGGTAGTGTGATATGGTGGTTATCAGTAAAGCACTTGAGTAATCAAGTACTCTATCTGTGCCATCTATTCTATCTGTTTTATTTATTCTGTCTGTTCATTCCATTTCGTCTGTTCATTCATTTCATCTGTTACATCTATTTAATCTAATGGTCCTTCTATCCATTACATCCGCCCAACCCTTCACCACATGATCTACCTCATCCACTCCGTAGACCCATTTCGTCCTTCTCATCCGATTAATGTGTTCTATTCCTTCCATTCTTCCTATTCATTCGATCTGCTCCAAGTGTTCGACCCAACTCTACTCGTTCCATCTAGTCAATCTGTTCCATTCGCTCCATCCGTTCCATTCGCTCCATCCATTCCATTCACTCCATCCGTTCCATCCACTCCATCTGTTCCATCCGTTCCATCTGTTACATCCACTCCATCTGTTCCATCCACTACATTTGTTTCTATCCATTCCATTTGTTTTCCCAACTCCATCAGTTCCGTCCTGTCTACTGTATCCGTTTCATCCACTGCATCCGTTCCATCCATTCCATCCATTCCATCCACTCTATCTGTTCTATTTAGTCTGTATGTTCTATCACTCATCCGTTCTATCCATTCCATCCACTTAACCATTCCGTCGGTTCCATCCATCCACTCCGTCGGTTCCATCCATCCACTCCGTCGGTTCCATCCACTCCGTCAGTTGTATCCGTTCGATGCACTCCATCTGTTCCATCCTATCCATCCGTTCCATCCACTCCATTCGTTCTATCCACTCCATCCGTTCCATCCATTCCATCCACTCCATCCATTCCATCCCATCCGCTCCATCCACTCCATATGTTCTATCTAGTCTGTATGTTCTATCAATCATCCGTTCTATCCATTCCATCCACTTATCCATTCCGTCGTTTCCATCCATCCACTCCGTCGGTTCATCCATCCACTACATCCATTCCATCCATTCCATCCACTCCATCCATTCCATCCATTCCATCCATTCCATCTGCTCCATCCGCTCCATCCACTCTACCTATTCTATTTAGTCTGTATGTTCTATCACTCATCCGTCCTATCCATTGCATCCACTTATCCATTCCGTCGGTTCCATCCATCCACTCCGTTGGTTCCATCCATCCACTCCGTCGGGTTCCATCCACTCCGTCGGTTCCATCCACTCCGTAAGTTCCGCCGATTCCATCCACTCCGCCGGTTGTATCCGTTCGATGCACTCCATCCGTTCCATCCTTTCCATCCACTCCATCCGTTCCGTCGGTTCCATCCATCCACTCCGTTGGTTCCATCAATCCACTCCGTCGGGTTCCATCCACTCCGTCGGTTTCATCCACTTCGCCAGTTGTATCCGTTCGATGCACTCCATCCGTTCCATCCACTCCATCCGTTCCATCCATTTTATCCACTCCATCCGTTCCATCCACTCCATTTGTTGCATCCACTCTACGTGTTTCATCCGTTCTAACATTTTATCTACTGTGTCCGTTCCTTTCCGTTGCATCTGTTCCATCCGCTTCATCCGTTCCATCCACTTCATCCGTTCCATCAGCTGCATCCGTTCCATCCGTTCCATCGCTCCATCCGTTCCATCCGGTGCATCCGTTCTATCCACTACATCTGTTCCATCCATTCCATCCGTTCCATCCACTCCATCTGTTCCTTCCACTCCATCTGTTTCATCCACTCCATTTGTTTCTATCCATTCCATTTGTTTTCTCAACTCCATCAGTTCCGTCCTGTCTACTGTATCCATTTCATCTACTGCATCCGTTCCATCCACTCGATTTGTTCCATCCGTTCCATCCACTACATCCGTTCCATCCACTCCATCTGTTCCATCTACTATATCTGTTCCATCCACTCTACGTGTTTCATCCGTTCCAACCATTTTTTATACTGTGTCCGTTCCATCCGTTCCATCCGCTTCATCAGTTCCATCCGCTTCATCCTTTCCATCCACTCCATCCGTTCTATCCACTCCATCTGTTTCATCTACTCCCGCGGTTTAAATCATTCACCCTTTCCATCCATTTCATTCCTTTATCCACTTTATCCATCCACTCCATCTTTTCCACGCATTTGATCTACTTTTGCGTTCCCCCACTTCATCCGTTCCCCCCACTTCATCCGTTCCCCCCACTTCATCCGCTCCATCCGTTCCATCCGCTTCATCCGTTCTATCCACTTCATATGTTCCATCCGTTCCATTCACTTCATCCGTTCCATCCACTTCATCCGTTTCATCCACTACCTTCGTTCCACTCAGTTTATCCATTTTAGTTTTCCATTTTCTCGAACGGGTCTCTGTTTTGGAATGTTATTTTTGATTCAGCATCCTTGGGTTTCTGTAAAGTGCCTCAGCCCGTGGGCATCTGGGCGCTGTTAAAACCAGTTACATTAGAAGCTTATAAACCAGGGGCAAGAGTCTACCCCATCAATATCAACCATGAAGTCATTAAAGGGGAATGTGCGGGTTCTCTTGCAGAGTCGTGTAGATAAACAGCATGTGCAAGAATTCCACCGGTCGAGTCAAGGAGCTGAGTGCAACCATTTGCAATGCAAACCTCTCCAGGATACTTCACAGGATGGGGGAAGGCCAGTTCCAACTGTGGCCACCGCACTCAGATGATGGCATGCATCCTTCCAGTTGCGATTGAAGAAGACCTTCCGGAACAGGATTCTTTAAAGCTGTGAGGCTGAAATTCAGCAGGAAGGGGACTTACACCACAGTCTGCGACCACCGAAATTCTGGCTGAAGATGTGGAACAGCGATGGTTCTAGCAAGGCAGCCCACTATAGAGCTGGTCAGTTCACTGCATGGTTCAGGGACACTTCCTAAAGCTCTGCATGGCTGGATCCTTGAGAACATGTTGAGACTAGTTGGTCCCAATAGTCCAGGGGTTGAAGCCCCACACAGGGCCTTCGCAGATCAGGTAATTCAACAGGGATTCACCGGGTCAGATGCAGGAAGGGATGGTGGGCCTCTTCAGAAGACGTCTTCGAATATTCAGTCAGCTGTGTTATACACAGGATTCTTGGCTCCAACTCTGATCTGAAGAAATGGCTTCAGGAGTCCCCTTCTTATGCAAAATCCAGCCTGAAAGCAATTCCAAACCCACTAATGGTAAGGATCTGCACCAAGTGGCCAGTAGTTGTCCAAACAGGGACAAATACTGGTTTCACCCATGCCAGACACTCAGACTTTCTGGCTCCAGGAATGTGGAATGGGGCCAGGCAGTCCCACCCCCTTGCTGGGCCACAAACACACACAGTCATCATTAGCCCGCTAAAGCTGGGGACAAGCACATGACCTTATATGGGATTTCCTGACCTGGCAAGGCAGGACGAAGGACAAACAATACTATGGCCAAAGAAGAAGTGGAATTCTTGTAGCATGGCCATTTTAGGGCAATGGCCACATTTAGTAGCCATACATGGTAAACGTGAATGTGCACACTAGAATTAGCACACACATGGTAAACATGTATCTGCTGCCACCAGCTTGTCTTTAGGCACATATAAAAGTAACCATAAAAACCCAAGTGTAAAAGACTAGGGTGATAAACAAGTATCCCCACTGCACTGCATTGCAAAATGCTGTGTGCAAGACTAAAAAGTTACCAAAAATGTAAAAGGTAAAAAGACAAAAGTGAAAAATAGTTTTCCACTACTGATCAGTTTCACAATAACAAATGAGCAAAAAGGACAGTGGAGTGTAGCTGAAGGTTTCCTTTTGCTGTAAAAAGTCAGGACAGGTTAAAAAACAAAAGAAACAAGATTGGGGTCCATGGCACTGTGCAGGGAAATTTGCCAAAAGAGAAATATTTACTGACAATGTCATTCTTATAAAAATAACATACATGTAGGACACATGATCGTAACCGAAGCACCCAAATCGTACTGATCGTACCCCAAGTATACGCACTTGATTTTTATAAAGGAGAGTGGATGAGGACCATATGCATTTCCTATTATAATGTCAATCAGCAGCAGCAATGAACGATGGCAAAGGCTTTTGTGCAATCCTTGTAGGATGGTGTTGGGAAAGATTTCCATGTATGTGTAATTTTCCCTCCAGTTGTGAACCCCCCAGCTTTTTGCTGTTGTCTGACCATCCTAGCCTGACTTTTGCCAGTGGAGAGCCGTCTGCTGTGCTGCGCTTTCGCTCACTTTGTTATGGGAAAACTGACATGCCCATAAAGACAGACAGTACTGGGATACTTTGTTTCCCTTAGTCTTGTACTTTGTTGCTAGTTCTTAGAAACATGTTATCAGTGCACAAAGTACCTTACAGTACAGTGCCATGGGGTCTTCCTTTCATTTTTAAGCCCCTAGACAACCTGAAAGGATTTTTCGGTAGAACTACAAATGTGCCTTGGACAGAGCTGGTGGCCACTGTTATTTTTCATATATTTTTAACCCTTTCGTGTGGTCCATACAGCGTTTACTGTCCAGGGCCCAAAATGCCCATGCTACAAGGTCCTTTGTTTTGTCCTTTGTCCATCTTTTCCTTTTGCCTTCCCGAGGTCGAGCAGACCCGGGAAAATCCTTATTTGGTGATGCAGACCCCACCACAAACCGAAGCTTTCGCAGGCTTCTGCATGCCTTGTGTGTGTGCCTCCAGGATGTGGGCTGGACTGTCTGATTCCAATACACATTCTGGGTGCCAGGATGTCAGGTGTGCTGGGAACGACTGGGACCACCGTGGTCCGTGATTGGTCCACATCTGGGATTGCTGTATGTGAGCAGATCTCTCATTGGGTCCTCTTCTTTTTGGTACAAAGAAGATTCTGGATAAGAGAAGGCATCTTACACACATTCCAGGTCGATCTCTTGAGTTCACACCGTAGTTAGGATAGGAGCCAAGAATACTGAAACCAAGAAGCAGAGCTGAGGAACCGCTGGTGACCCGCTGGAAGGTTTGGCACACCTGAGCCTGTTGTCGTCCCGTTGGACCCCTCTGTTTCTGATCAAACTTAGAAGGTCTGAAAAGGTGCTTTGACCCATTGGAATAGTGGGCCTAACTATTCTCGGCACCACCTTAATCTGTAAGCGATCCTTCTCGGAAGTGTTCCTGGGCCAACCAGTAAACTGACCAGCTTGCACTGGACCTATGCACTGGAGCCGCCGCTTTCTCGAGTTGACAATTGAGCATTTGCAGCCTGTGAGCTCGGGTATAAGGCACTCTGCCAGCGAGTTTCGTACACCTAGTATTCCTAGATCTGGAGTTAGGAGAGTATGCCTGAACCCGAGCACACGCGGTCACTGTGTCGCCCAGCTGTGATGACGCACTTCGTGGGTGCCTTGCTGCTGTGCCCCTCTGTGCCCTCAGATTCACTGCAGCGGAACTATCCTGATCCCTTATCAGGAGCAGAGAAATCACCACTGACCCGCCACAGAATTATCCCTGGAACACAGCCCCTTAAAGCCACAGAACCGCGCAACTGCAGGATTTGAACCTGCGACCGAAGTGGACTGGACTGCCTAAGTTTGGTCCGGAATGCACCGAGGGTGGGTGAGTACTTTCAACCCTTGCCAGTGGCCCCTGGCGCATCCATCCATTTTTATGCATGAGTGTCCCCTGAGTGCCAATCTTCTTTATCGAGGTAGCCTCTGCTACAGAGCTATTCCCAACACGTGGATCCTGTTCTGCCCACTTGGCGAGTCTCTCCTCGAATAGTGGGAACTTATTTTTCACTGCCTCACCTGCCTTCCTGAGCTGCTACAGCCCCCGCAAGAGACCCAGTTTTGGCCCAACCACACAATCGTGTGCATCAGCACCGAAAGTACTTTTGAGCGCAAGGCTCCACTCTTCTTAGGGATTGGACTGCCTCTCAGTTAGGGTTTGATAAGTGAAGGACTGCCTAAACGTTATTTGCACTGTATGCTCCCTTTCTGCACAGGTTGTGGACCCTTATTTTGCACTATTCCTTCGGCCATTGGTAACTGTATATATGTTTAATAGTAGTGTTGTGTTGGTTTAGTTATTACTGCTGATATTTGCTTTGTGTTTGATTTAAAAAGCCTTTAATAAATGTATATGTAGTTTTGATATACACCTCACAGAGTAATTTGTAGTGTTGTTTACTGTGTGTGCTCATTGTGGTCTTTCGATCACCCTCATCCCTTCCTGTTTCAAGAAACTAGGCTGGCCTTCTGAACCTCTGCCCACCAGATGATATCTTAAAAAGGCATTGCACATACAAGACTGGTGTATCCAGGTGTCCAAGGTGGACTAAAACACCCCTACCCCCCTGGGCAATCTATAGCATGTGTTGTTAGGCACATGTACTGAGCAGCACCTACACCACTAATTAGCTAGACCTCGAGTTTGAAAGTGTGGATCATTTGCTTGGGTTTGGTGACATCACAAGTATTCTTTCTTTTTATGGACAGAGTTAGGGTGTGGGTGATTTGATTAAAGCATACATGAGATATTATTTGATTCCTTATGCTAAAGCAGTAGAATCATGGATCGTTTTTGTTTTAAAACAGTGAGGTAATCATCAATGGCACCTTCGAGAGTAGCAGTATGCTATATACATGTCTGTGAGTTGGCCACCAAAATGGGGGCTGTGTGGAGCCATTTTAAAATGAATCTTTTTCACTCTGTAGCAACTGTTACAAAGTGACAAGACTAGATTATTGACTGAAGGTCTGACATTGTTCAGGTGAGGCTACATCCTATCTGAATGGAAAGATAGAGCCACACTTAACCACTGTACTACATAGTTGATGACATACATGAACATTATTTTGTGTGTGGCAGTGAGGGGAAGAGAGAGAGGGGGAGGGATAGAAAGAGAAATGGGGAGAGATCCAGTTAGTGTGGTGATACAATGTGACCATGTGCTACATGACAGGATGGAGAAGCACCTGAATAATGTAAGACTTTCAGTCATCATTGTATTCTTGTTTCTTTGTATCCTTGTTACTGTTGCTGCAGCAAGGCAACCATTTATTCTAAAATGGTTTCTCGCAGCTCACCACAGGGGAAAATGTCAGCATTTGTTTAATTTATATATTTACATAGATGACATATATTATATATATTTACAAATTGCTATTCTCCAAGGTGCTATTGATGATTGTTTCAGTGTTTAAAAACTTAATTGAGCGTACCACTCCTTTAACACTATAAATAAAAAGGATGTGTGATTTTGATAGAGTTGGGAGGGGTAGGTTGCTGAGCTATCAAGTATGATTGTGGATAGACAGCACTGGAGACACTTGCCTTCACTTCCTAGGGGAATATGAGGTCTGATTTCAGGATCTCCTGGCAAACAGAGTATGTCCATATTTAAAGAAGGTTAGTTGGGCTGGGAGAATGTATGATTGTGTATGTTGGGGGACACATATTGATGGGTCAGAGAGCACAGTGTGGAAGCTTGTCCTTAGAAGGATTTTCAATCCAGGTTTCACTTACCTTCCACATGGACATAAGGGAGCATAGGGTTGATAAGTGTGAGGAGTTAGGAGTTAGAAGAGTTAGGTGAGTGATAGACATGTAGCAGAGGTACTCACTTTGATAGACATTATAGACAGTGATAGACATGATAGATATGTAGCAGAGTAACTCACTTTTCTGCCATCTCGTAAAAGACCATTCGGTCATAGTTGCTGATCCTCTCCCACTCCTGAATAGCACGTGGTACTCCTTCCTCAATCATCATCTCAGGCTTCAGGCGGGCCAGGGAGCGCAACACAGGACTAGGAAAGGAATGGCAAGCAAAATATTGGAACATTGCAGAAAACAGTGCATACCATAAGAGAGCGTAGCTAGATAACACAATGTATTGTGCATGACCTGTAGGAAAAGGAATCAGAACTGAGCACTGCATAAGGGAGTATATCCAAAAGGAGCACACCTGGATAGGACACCACGTCAGTGGGACGGTTAAGTTTTCAGACCAAGACTTTGGGCCTCATTACAACTCCAGCAGTAGCCGTGCCGGTGGTATGTGAAGTCAGGCACCGGAAAATGTTACTCCACATTCCCTTAGTGAGTCCCATAGGACTCAACAGGATTGGGGAGGACAGAAGCACTGGCACGGCATGCTTCCGTCAAAGTCTGTGAGCGGCTGCCATCCAGCCCACCAGGTCCGCCCTGGGGGGCAGGACGGCAGCTGCTCACAGAACTCGCAGTGTGCCGGTCCGGTAACAACGCTGCAGGTACGCTTACCGGCAACATTGTTACCGGACCGGGACACTCATAATGAGGCCCTTTGACTTTAAAAAATGTAAACCTTTTAGTGAAGAATTTAACTCAAATGGTAAAATAGCAAAAATGGGGAAGCAAAGGATTTGCAAATTAAACTAAATGCTTTAGCTTACCACAACACCCAAAGTGACCCGAAGTAGTGAGGTGGGACTTTCATGTTTTCCCTTGCTTCTGGTTCCCAAGGCCCTCTTAGCCTTCTTAGGTTGAGCTATAGCATTCCCGCACCCATCTTCTTTATTCCAGCCTACAACCTTCGGCTTCCAGCACACGGGTCTCTCTGTCTTCTGTCACAGATGTGAGGGTTTCCTGAACCCTTTCAGCTTGCTCTCCTTGTCTTTGAAGCTTTGGGGATTTCCTGTACCCTCTGTTCACTCTCTACCAGCCTTAAGCCTTAAGCATTTCCTGCAATGTTTTTTCTTTCTATGACTGTCTCTCAGGCTTAAGGGTTTCCAGCACCCTCTGCTCCCTCGCCCTGCCTGTCCCTCATTCAAAGCTCCTAGATTGGTTTGGGGGTGTCCAAATACCCTCATAGGTACGGCTGTTTTTATTTCAAGTCCCATAATAATGGAATAATGGATAGCTCACCCTGGAGTATAGCAGACAAGCTTCACCCAACATACCCTCTCTCACTAACCCAAACAAGGTTCCTGACGTTCCATGGGTTTGATAGCTTTTCCTCCTTGATGTCTCCCACTGCTGGTCGTCACCCTCCTCAAACTTGCACCGTTCTCTTGTGCCCCTCTTCACCATGGGCCCGACTCATTTTGTCTGAGTTTTTCCCCTTCCTCCTTCCTTGTGTCCCGCCGTCAACCTCGTTCCTAACTAGAGCTTTGGTCAGTTCCTAACTAGAGCTTTGGTCAGTTGGCTCCTGCTCCTCGTATCCTATTTTATACTGATCTCAATTGGCCTTTGTGTCTTCTATTTTGATCCTCAACCTGATCAGACCCCAGTTTGATTGCTTCCATAAATGTGTTATTGACTGCTTATAACACAACATTTTGCCAATCTTTGTATTGCTGACCCTGATGATAATGTGTTACCAGTTAAGAATAAAGTAGAAGCCAAGCAAACTGGATGGCTGGGGAACAACACACGTGACATAGTATTAATTACTTGTACAGTTGATGGGAAATGAGAAACCAGGCTACCAATTGGATGGGACAATGTTTGCACTAATTGAAAGAAACATGAATTATGCAGTTGGTTGCTGGTTCTCTCTAACCAAAAGTATCTACTAGGGAGAAGGGAAAGGAGGAGAGAAAAGAGAGTAAGCAGTGAAAAAGAGTGGAGAAGCAGGAGTGAAGAGCGAATACAATTGCAGAAGTCAGTATTAACACATAATGTTGCAAGCCAGAATACAAGATGAAGATGGGAACAGCATGTTTCAGGGCCACCATGAGTACAAGATGCAAAGGAAGTCCAGCATGAGAGTTGAGAAAGAGTGACGCACCGTGAATGAATGAAGTCCATAAAAGTGAAATCCAGCATTGGCCACAAGACAGTGATGGTGAAGGAAGGCACCAGGTGGGCGGGGCTTGCTAAGTGGTGAAAAAGAGCAGCAGGCAGGAAGGTACCAGGTGGGCGGAGCTTAGGCCAGGTGACCTAGATCCACTTGCACCTGCTCCCCATCTGCAAAGGAAAAGAAGCTGGAGGGCTCCTTGAGTAGGGAAACAGAGCGGCAAGCAGGAAGGCACTAGGTGGGCGTGGCTTGCTAAGTGGTGAAAAAGAGCGGGCAGCAGGAAGGCACCAGGTGGGCGGGGCTTGCTAAGTGGTGAAAAAGAGTGGCAGGCAGGAAGGCACCAGGTGGGCGGGGCTTAGGCCAGGTGACCTAGATCCACTTGCACCTGCTCCCCATCTGCTTGTAAAATGGACTGTCCCTATGACTTCTTCAGGGAACAAGAAGTTGTATAACTACAAGAGACATGGGCTGTTGATTCACCAAGTATCCTTGCATCTATTTTTTTATCAATTAAAAGACAAATACTGAAAGACCATTACGACTAGACTATCTGGAGCTGAAACACTTTTGGATGTTAAGTGGTAGAACATGCAAAAATATACATGCACGCTTTACACGTATATTGTATCCATCTGCGTCCATGATTAATTGCATCTTTGTCTTTGGACGAGCTATCATAAAAGCGTGGTACTTGATAAGTTATTCTTCATTTTAAAAAAAAACTGTATTTAACCTTAACATTTCACTATTATGGGGACTACTGGAGTTAATGATGGGACAAATATTGTTACAGGAAATTATAGCCAAAATTAATTAGGAACACTTGGGCATTTGGTGTAACAGAACATGGTGTAGTCTTATGGCCTGTAAGCAGGTATTGCATGCACGTGAAGGCCCGATTGATAACTTAACCAAGTTACATTCACATGATAACTTCACTAATTGGAAGATGGCCATGGAAAACTCAAAACATAAGTATGATTCAGTATTAGTAGGGGAAAAAGCAGAAATGCAGAGGACTTTAATACATGGATTTCATAAGGCTAAACATACTCTTTACTCCAGGCTTTAATAAATAAAGTGAGCTATTGGGTCCCGTTGCTTCTTGTCCACAGGAGCTGCTGAACCCCACAGATCCCCTGAGATGTATGGTCAACAACTGAATTAAATGCAGCTGAAATCCACACACTGCTGGGGAAAGGTGACGTGGATCAAATAAAAAAAGGGCACAGACTTCCTGTCTTCAGTCAGGAGAATTTCTGCAGAGGATGAGAAAAAAAACTTGTAATTAGATCCACTCTAGCAACCCTTAACCTCTCACTCTGCTCCCCCCTAACCACAAGCAGTACCTGTGCAAACCTATTCGACTATTGAGTGGATAGCTAAAGCTCTTCTTAACTCTGGGTCTGAACTTGAGCTTTAAATTGAATCTTTTTTGTGTAACTCAAAATAAAGTCTCAAAAAACCTTTTGGTAATTGAAATTGTCTCTTCCTGCAACTGATTTCTCTTAGTGTACAAATTATTGAACTTGTAGCTTGGACTTTGAACTGCAACTTCCCAGATCATTAATCCTTGTCACTCCTCTTAGCAAGCATAGTATGATAAATATATGTAAATATTTGTTTTCATGATATATGAGTTTACAGAACATTTTCCTAACGTGCAGGTTCTGTGCGCGTTGTTTCCGTTAAACGCTACTCCCCTCTGTGATGTCCACGTGACATGGACCATGTTGGCGAGAGAATAAATGAGAGGGAGAAAGCCAGCGAAAGGCATTCTCCGCTCTGACACCAGAGCCAACATGTCAGTGGCCCTCATTACGACCCAGGCAGTAAGGGGTTTACGCCGGCGTAAACTTCGCCGACCCTTACCGCCTGAGTACGAGTTCCCGTAGCGCCATGGTGATTTTTACGCCTGCTTTTTGCAGGCGGTAAAATCCATGGCGCTACGGGACCTTGTTGTTAATTACGCCACCGTAATTTACGGTGGCGTAATTAACGCCTTCCCCACTCCCATTATGCCCTATGGGGCAAAAATGGGAATGGGGAAGGGTAAATGGGGATTGGGGACTTACCGCCCCGCCAAGGTCGGAATGGGGCGGTAAGTCCGCCAACCACCATGGCGGAGTTGGCAACTTAGCGCCATGGACCATTGTGCTAATAGCACCATGGTTCTCTGCCAAGGTCCTAATGAGGGCCAGTGTCTTTGATTACGCGCTAACCTAACGTGCGTCCCGTCTTCCTGGCCCAGCACAGCCCTGCAGCCCCACGGCCCCTCATTATACTGTCACCAGTGGCAGGGGAAAGGAAATTCACCCGCTGCAGCCCCCACCCATAATGACAGATCGCACTGGCTCAATACCATACCCCAGGGCCCTCTGACAAAGCGCTGAGTCGTGCCATCCCCGACGCAGTGCCTGGGCGTCGGAAGAATGCCAGAGGACAAGAAAGTGCTGCATGAGCCGCGCTCCGCCAGGAGCTGCCTCCCCCACTTACATCACAGTACCAGCAGGCTGGAACTCCTAGCCGTCAACTCAGGGCCCAAGACAGTCTACCAGCTACACACCCACCAGCATTTGGCATCCCACATGCCAGAAAACTCAAGCCTCCAGCTCATAAGCAACCCAAGGCCCAGGACAGCATATCTGGCCCCAGGCCCTCACAGCCGCTTCGCCCCTCCCACAGCACTGGCCCCTCAAGCCTAATCCAGTGGCCCACCAGCAGGCAGCCGCCACCAAACAGCACAGCAGCCAATGCTGCATCCATCACTTGCCAGGCCAGAGTCAAAGCTGCTGGCAGAGCACCCAGCCAGCAAGGCTGCTGAGCAATGACAGCCAAGGCACACCTGAGGGGATAAAGGCACCAAGTGCACGTGCGTGCCTGCCCGCGCACCACACATCATGGCGGATGACACCGCAGCAACGCCGCTGAGGCAACAGAACCAGAACCCTGACACCAGCACATGGCTGGATACCACGCAAGGAACGTTCATGCAGCCCTTTCAGCCTTTTGGTCGCCGTGCAGGACTCCACTGGGAGCTCTGGATCCGGCAATTTGAACTAAGCCTCAAAGCATGCGATATTATCATTGAAGAAAAGAAAAGGACATTCCTTATGCTTAAGCTTGGCACTATGGCGCTTAGACTATTCAACGCACTCCCAAATCGGGGCAAAGAAGATGACTACGAGACAGTGAAGGCTGTCCTGACAAGGAAATTCAAGCCCCAGGTCAGCCCAGATTTCGAGCATTTTAAAATGAGCCAGGACAGACAACGCCCACAGGAATGCATTGATGACTTCCACGGTCGGCTGTGTGAGTTCGCCATCGGGCGAGACTTCCCTGATGACGAATTTGCAGTTAGGCAATAGGTCATACATGGCATCTCCTCTGAAAAACTTCAGAGGTCCATCCTGTCGGAGACGAATCTCCCGTTAGACACCATCCTGACCATGGGGCAACAATGGGAAAGAACAGATGAGCACGTGGCAGAAATTGAACAAATAACCAGTCGCCTGCCACTAGACACGGAAACACCACGCAACAGCATGACCACCATCAATGCCCTGCGGCAGAACAAACTCCAACAAGGGCAGACCACAAGCAAGCCCAGAGAAAGCCTGTGCTGTGGCGGACAGCAACACTAAGGGGAACCCTGCCCAGCATACGGCACCCTGTGCTACAAGTGTGGGAAGATCAACCACTATGCGTTGGTGTGCCTAAACTTCCAGAGAACCAAAGACCACTCACTCCAGAGGAGAGCTCAAGACTGGAGGGGCGACACAAGGTCCAGGAATGTACAAACATTCCACCCAAGGCAACCCGACCGCTGCCAGCGGAGACAGCCCGACCGGACCCGAGACACCCGTAAAGGATGGGCCTGAGCAATTGAAGGAGAAGACACAGACAGCAGCAGCGGCAACAACCAGTCGGGTAGGCAACAGTCCCCAAATCGCACTAACCGATACCGCAACTCCAGGCGGGAAAAGGCCCACATGATATCAGTGGTCAAACCGGCACACGGCAGGCAAACCAATGACAGCAGATCACACTGCAGTTGCACAGTCGCTGTCGGAGACATCCCAGTGACCATGATGATTGACACTGATGCCACAGTGAATGTCATACCGACCACAAGGTTCGACAAGTTCGAACATACACCACCCCTGCGGGGAAAGCCTGTACAGCTATTCGCGTATGGATGCAAGAAGCCCCTCCCAGTCATGGGGTACTTCAAAACCACTCTCACACACAATGGGAAGAGCTGCAAGACACACATCTATGTAGTTGATGCAGGAATTGAGACATTACTCAGCTGCCCAACCATGGAAAGACTAGAACTAATACTGTTCACCTTCGCAATCCAGTCTAAGGAAATTGATCACCTACTAGCTAAGCACAGGAAGCTATTCCAGGGCATTGGGTGTCTAAAAGGGAGGACAGTAAAGCTCCACATCGACCCCACGGTAGAACCAAGGGTGGTCCGACACCGGAGAGTCCTGTTTCACATGAGGCAGTAGAAGCAGAGCTGAACAAATTAGAGGACCTTTGAATAATCGAGAAGACCACTGGCCCCACACCCTGGGTGTCCCCGATGGTGGTGACAGCAAAATCCAAACAGCCCCAAGCGGTGCGAATATGCATCGATATGCACCTGCCCAATGTGGCATTATGGCGGGAAAGACACAACACTAAAAGTGAATGAGCTGGACCTGACAGGCGCCACTGTCTTCAGCAAACTGGACCTAAGATCAGGGTACAACCAAATCCATCTAGCAAAGGACTCAAGGTACATCACAACGCATCACAACGTTCTCGTCACATCTTGGGCTGAGACGATATCGCTGGCTCAATTTTGGAATCTCGTCGGCAGTGGAAGTATTCCAACACGAAATACGCAAAGTACTTCAGGACCTCCCAGGAGTCACTAATGTCAGCGATTACATCCTGGTCTATGGGAAAACAGAAAAAGAACACAACATCTGACGTGCAGCCACACTACAGTGACTAGAAGAGTCAGGCTAACACTACATGAATAAAATTTGAATTTGGCAAATCCAAACTGAGTTTTTTTGGATATATCTTTAATGAGAAAGGGGTATCCCTGGATCTGGGAAAGGTAGAAGACGTAAAAAATGCTCAAGCCCCCACCACAGCAACCGAGGTCCGTAGCTTCCTAGGTATGGCAACATACTGCAGGCAATTCATCCCCAACCTGGCCACTATTGCTACTTCTCTGCGAGAGCTCACGAAGGCAAAGATGACATGGGAATGCCGAGCGACCCAGGAAGAAGCTTTCCAGAAGATCAACGACTCGCTATCCAGCGATGCCACCATGGCGTTCTTCGACACATTGCGCAAGACAGAGCTACTGGTGGACACAAGTCCCGTTGGCCTCAGAGGCGTTCTCACCCAGACAGACCCAGATGGAACGGTTGTCCTCATCACGTTCGCCAGCAGAGCTCTCACCCCTACGGTAAGAAACTATGCACATATAGAAAAAGAGGCCCTTGCCATCATATGGGGGTGCAGGCACTTTCACGTTTACATCCTGGGACACTCTCTAAAGGTACTGACAGACCATAAACCCCTAGTCCCAACATTCAAAGGGTCAGCACTGCACCCCCCAGCCAGAATCAAACTCTGGATGCTTCAGTTACAGCAATTCGACTTCGAAGTACAATACTGAGCCGGGTTCCAACAACCCTGCAGACTTTTTATCGTGACACCCCCAACCAGCCACGGCAATAGAACGCGAAGCAGCCAAGGAAACAGAGAAGCATGTATGCCAGATAATAGCCTGTGTCAAACTCAAAGCAATGAAACTTGATGAAATTGTAGAGGATACAGACAGAGACCTCTGCCTCCAAATGGCCAAGAAGGCGATATTAACCGGCGAGTGGAAAACATTTCTCACTGCTGTCGCCCATAGAACACCCCAAGCACAAGAGATGATACAAGCCCTATTTGGGATACACCATGAGCTGTCTGTGTCTCTAAAAGACCTCATCCTCAAAGTACATTGCATAGTAATGCCAGCCAACCTCCACGAGAAAGAGCTTCAACTCGCGCAAGAGGGCCACCAGGGAATCATAAAGACACAAGCCTTCCTCAAATCGCGAGTATAGATGCCACAGATACAGCAAAAGGTTATTGGCCTTGTCGAAACCTGCACAGCATGCCTAGTGACCCGCCGGCCCAGACCGCCAGAGCCCATGGTCTGTCCCCCAAGAAGCGAGCGCTGCTGGTACGCAGTAAGCATCGACTTCTGCACAATCGCCAACGAGACCTACCTCATGGTAGCCATGGACAAGTACACTAGGTACACAGAAGTCGGGCCGGTCAATTCAACAGATGCAGCCATGGTTACAACAGCGCTGGAGAAAATGTTTGCTGTCCACGGCATTCCATCATCGATAAAGAGGGAGAATTGCCCGCCGTTCACAAGTAAAGAGTTCAAACGCTTCGTCAATGACATGGGGATCCGTCACCACCACAGCACACCATGCTGGCCTAGTCCAACAGTGATGCAGAAAGATTTATCGGATCTATCAACAACTCTAAGGATCTCTAAGGACAAAAGACGACTGTGGCTACCCAAACTATACCGGTTTCTTCGATTTTATCGACAAACCCCTCACTCGGCCACCCAGGCCAGCCCGCAGCCTTTATGTTTGGGGTACCCATCCAGGCGAGGCTGCTCCTCCACCAATTGTGGCAACCCCCACAGTTGGAACAAACGGAACGCAGAAGACAAGAGCACAATGCAAGGGAAGACAGGTCAAGAAGAGCCACACCCCATGACCTCCAAGTAGGAGACACAACATTGGTGAAAAACCGAGCGCCAAGGCGAAAGATGGCCCTCTCATATGAGTCTCTCCCTTGGACCATCACCCATCGAGAGCACGGGCTAGCCACGGCCACACGAGGACCCAAAACAGTCACCCAGAACGTGTCCCACTTCAAGCGGATGCCACACACCTTGTGGGAGGAATCCCAAGAAGACAGAACCCCTTTGAGGGCCTGCTCTCTGTGGACTGAGCCTACATCACCAGCGAGAGAACAGAAAGAAAAACCAACTCAGGAGACCCTACACCCTGTGACAATGAACAGAGTCCGACCAGATCAGCCACCTCACACAGGGAGCAAGGAGAACAATACTCACTCTGGAGACAGCTGGTACCCTCCACTCAAATCCAAGGATACATCCCGAACAGCGTCTACAGACATGCGTGAGTTGTAACGCACAGGACTGGCACCCTGGCGAGCACCATGAAAGACTACCACAATGTTTGGAAAATTCATGTTTTTGTTTGTTTTGTTTGTTTGTTTGTCCAAGTTGTGGGGGGGGTGTGATCCACGTGACATGTACCACGTGGGCGAGAGAATAAACGAGAGGGGGAAAGCCAGCGAAAGGCAGTCTCCGCTCTGACACCAGAGCCAACATGTCTGTGGCCCTCATTACGACCCTGGCGGAAAGTAACTGACCTGACCGCCATAGCGTAAATAGCGTTTCCGCCATTGCACGACGGAGTAAAGTGCGGCTAATTCGGACCCATCGGGAACGAGCACTACGCCATGGCAGAAGTGCAAAGTCCGCGATGGCGGAAATGTCCCCAAAACGCCCCTCACCGCCGTCGTACGGCGCCCTAGGTGCAATTCCGCCACCCATCATAGCGGTCACCGTAATGAGCGGCAATCGGAAAAGACGGTGACCGTAAATATACGGAAACGGAAGTAAAAACATGGTCCCGGAACGGGAAACAGCACGCCGTACACCTATAAAATCAGAATCCCAACACAACCATTAAAAATCCTACCCTGAGACACATCCCAACCCGTTATCCACCCTAGTGAAAACAATAAAAATGGGAAAAGTAGCGAAAAAAGCGTGCGACCGCAAGCGGCAGGTCCACTTCTCCCATGAGGAACTCACCGTGCTCACAGAGACCCTCCAGGAGAATGCTGCCGTCGTCTTCTCGACGCAAATGACCAGGACGGCACTTGCGAACAAGAAGGCCATATGGGCCCTGGTGGCACAGCGGGTTAGTGCGGTGGGGACCGCACCCCGCAACCCACAGCAATGCAGAAAGCGATGGGACGACTTGCGGATACGCGTACGGAGCATACTATCAGCCAACCGTAACATTGCCACAGCTACCGGGGGAGGATCGGAATCACCCATCAAGTTGACCCCCTGGGAAGAAATCTGTGCCTCCACCATTGGAATGGAGAGTATAGAGGGAGTCGGAGGGATGGAGAAAGGAGTGCAGACATCCGAAGAATCAGGTAGGTGGGCCAAATAAAACAATGCTAAATCCACAATGTCCAATCATGTGAAGTACCATGTGTCCACATAGTGCAACAGAAACACATGTCCAGGAGAACGTCCACATACATTGGCCTGATAGCGCACTTTAAAAGTCACAATAAATACATAAATAATTAAAAATCCTAAAAACACCCTCTACACGTGCAGCATGCACACCCTAACTGCAGGCTGCAAAACAACTGCATCCTCAATCCACACAAAAATGAAACCACCTCCAAGGCCCTGACCCAAATCACCCTCAGGTACCACCCCAATGCATGTGATACATTGCCATTCCAATTTCCACAGACCCATTAATAACGCTCGCCCTCCTTTACTCCACCACAGGGTCCGATTCAAATGACGAGCTCCAGGACACCCCTACCAGCACACCTGCAAAGAGGGCCAAGACCAACGGCCAAAGACCCTCCACCTCAGCTGCACGGATCAAGACACGGCAGCAGCACAAATCAAGTGGCAGCACACAGGAGGGGACTTCAACAGGCACCCCAGCAGCCAGCATGCCCACAACAGCAGCACCACAGGTCCCCCCAATGGATGCCACAGAAGGCACTGCTTCTGGTGGCAGCAGCACCATAGGTGACACTGCATTAATGGCAGCATGCTCCGACACAGAAAACGGTGCTGTCGATATAGGATCCATCCATGACCTGTCTCAATCCCCCTGTTTGTTTCATCCCGTACACCATGAGGATACCACGCAGGGGCACCCACAAGACGACGACTGGCCATCCCCCACAAGCCCTGTGGCAAGGCAACATGAGGTGATCAGCCCCTCTGTGACACCACCGCAAATGGGCATGGCCCAGCAGAGGCAACAGTCCCTCGACCAGGTGATCGTGCAACAGCAGCAACTGGCCACGCTCCTCAAGGAGCATGCTGATGAATGTGGGGGTACTAAAACAGCCATAGAAACATCTACTGAGACACTTAGGGCAGAAATGGAGAGAAGTACAGAGACACTAAGGGCACAAATGGAGAGAAGCACCGAGAGCCTGAGGGTACAAATGGAGAGAAGCACCGAGAGCCTGAGGGTACAAATGGAGAGAAGCACCGAGAGCCTGAGGGGGGAACTGCATGCGACGTCCAAAGACGTATGTGCTGAACTTGCCGCTGTGCGCCGTGTGCTCACTGAGCTCTCACAAACCCTTAGGGACATGCATGGACGTGAGCAGGCAGAGACATCATCCGTTGCAAGTTCCGTCCAGGGCAGCCCCCAACGTAGATCTGGGAGGAACCTGCGCTCCACAGGCAGGGGTGCCCCTGATACCCGGAGAGGGGGCTTGCAATAGCGTCTGCCCACTGATAATGAGCATCTTTGGACACTGGTGTTCGGGGGGAGGTAGGAGGGTGGAGGGGGTGTGTTGGGCTTACTTGGGTGGCGGGTCGATGGGGTGTGTAACATAATTTCACATATGCTATAAACATTTCACAATCATCCAATGAGATGTGTGGACATTGATCTTTGTGTTCGAGGCCTTTATAGGCGTACAGTCCATATTGTGCATGTTCCAGACACACACAGTGCCACAAGTCCCGTGTCCATGTATCAGCCACCAGGCGTGAGTGCTAGAAGCATGAATCTATGATAATCTGACGAATTTCACGGCCCTCCTGTGCCTCGCGGACTCCTTGAGGTGCTGCCACATCCCCACCCTCATCATGACCATCTTCAGGTGCTTGCAGTTCTGCGTCAGGGGGCATGGGCACATTTCTACGTATGCACATGTTGTGTAGCATGACACATGCCATGACCATCTTTGCAACCTTCTCATGGCGGTACAGGAGTGCCCCGCCAGACCTGCTGAGGCAGCGGAAACGACCCTTCAGTAGGCCGAATGCCTGTTCTATGACTACACGGGTACGTGAGTGGGCATGGTTGTAGTCCTCCTCATGCTGGTTCTGTGGGTTCCGGAGTGGTGTAAGGAGCCATCTCTTCAGTGGATACCCGGCATCACCTGTATGTGGACAATAAAGGATGTTTGTGGAATGACATTGCTACGTCCGCACCCCCCCCCCCTTCCTGCCAGGTCATTGCCG
Organism: Ambystoma mexicanum; assembly: GCF_040938575.1. Lineage (NCBI taxonomy): Eukaryota > Metazoa > Chordata > Amphibia > Caudata > Ambystomatidae > Ambystoma > Ambystoma mexicanum. Next base: position 282,553,626 of record NC_090938.1, on the reverse strand, counting down.
CATCACATACCCCACATTATCATGCATGAAATGAGACTCACCGAGTAGCCAGGATCTGTTCCCTGCGTGTCGCTCCATGTAGCGTGGTATTGTAGAGTTCCTCAAGACCATAGAATCATGGGTTGATCCAGGAAATCGGGCACAACAATGTGTAATGATCCTGTTGGAGTCACACACCATTTGTACATTAAGATAATGATATTGTTTTCGGTTGCGGTACTGGGCCTCCATGGCATGTGGGACAACCAATTCCACATGGGTGCAGTCGATGGCACCAATGCAACCCGGTATGCCGGCAAGTGCATGGAATCCCACTTTTGTGTTTGTAATTTCCTGCTCCGAGCCTGGTAGAGAGATGTAGTCGTCTGCGTGCTTCAGGAGGGCATCGAGCACTTGCAATAGTGTCCGTGACAACAGTGGCTGTGAAATGCCATGCAACTGTCCGACTGTGTGCTGGTAGGTGCCTGTGGCCAGGAAGTGTAGTACAGACACCACCTTCAGTAGGGGTGGGATGGCGGTTGGGCTATCTATCATGCTGACAAGGTCAGCGTGTGTCATGTCCACAATGGCGGTTATGGTGTCCCGGTCCAAACGGTAGAGGGTGTGGATCTGCTCATCAGTGAGGTTGAACGGATGAGCTCGGAGGCGTGGGATTGCGGGCTGCCTGAGTGGTGGTAGTGGCTGTGCTGGTGGGCCTTGCTGGCCCTGCCTTGCCCTCCTCCTCCTCCTCCGTCTCCTCTGTGCGGCCGGTTGTTGTAGTAGTTGGTGTTCGTCTTCTTCTTGAAGTTGGAGTACTTGCAGTGCTATCAGGTCCCCCAGGGCCAACATCGCTAGTCCTGCCGGTAGCATTTTGGAGTGGGTGTGGTTGTGGGAGGGGGTTGGGTGTGCAATTTATGTGTTTTCAGGCAGTATAGCCTCCACCTGTGGTGATTCATTCCACCTGTGCAAGCTGCAATCCCCTTTGGGCGAGCACGTCCCGCACACAACGCTGCAATTTGACGCATGGCATCTTGCTATTACAATCATGTATTTAATCCCGATGGCAGTGATATATTGGTTCATATGTTCATTCTGCTATGGTCCTATTGTTTCACATACTATCTTTACAGTCGCGAACAAACTTGTGAAGGGCAGTGGAATGTAGTGCTCGATTAACAGTGGACCCTCATGCAGCACTGTACCGAGGTTCACCGACGGGCGGGGCGTCCCATTTGTGAGTGAAGCCAGTTGCCATTTTCACACACTGCCGCACTACATGGATGAATTTGTGATTTCGAGCGGTCACAGATGCCTTTTCGACGTGATGTTGCAAATGAGGAATTCGAAGGACAGCGCTTTCGGTTTTCAGCTAGCGGCGAGGAGACGCCCACAGGTCTGACTGCAGATATAAAGTTCTATTGTTTAATGTCCTTCGGACAGGGGCCATGGCGAGAATGCAATGATTGATATGAATAGTATGGGATGCGCAATAGCGTAGTGGACGATAAGGCCGGACGTTCCCAAATACATGTTACTTCACAACACTGGAATTCCGGGCTGGAGCACAGTGGATTTTGCAGACTGCATTACGCACAGACTCAATGGAAATTTCACATGTTATGTGAGTAAATAATCAGGCGTTTTCATACCGGGATGAGGGAATGATGTATGGATGCATGGACAGATGATTTAATAGAGAGTTTGCCATGTACATGGCTTTTTGGAATCTATCCACTTCCCCTGCGCTATGTGATGCAGGGCTGCCATAGTGGGACCATCGTCTATCTGCCCTTGTTGAACCCTCCCTGTCTCGACGCGCCTTCAAACACTTGTGTCTATGCACGTTACTAATCCCATCTAATGGATTCTGTTTTAACAGACGCATGCACACAAACACTCGTTTGTAATAGTGTTTTCACCTCGATTTATATAGTTATGATTCGCAAGTGATTTTTGGGTGGGAATAATCCTTTTGAGTGGGCTAGCATGCATATGGCTGTGGATTTAGTGTGATCATTGGAGTGAGTAATTCAAATGAAGTTCTGATGCCCATACTATTCTTTTTCATTTCATTTGGGTGACAGGTATCTCCTCCCCTTTTGCCGCTGCCATCTGTATGCCACTCCTGCAGATGGCTTTTACTCCCGACACCTGCTGCTTCGTGTTAATTAGTGGAGCACCATTACGATCTTATGGGACGATCGCCAATGGGCCACATGCCCTTACGCAGTACTAGTGGCTAGGAGCAACATATCGACCTTTCAGCTGGACTAGTGCCTACCTAATGGGACGGCCCTGCGGTTCTAGGCGCTTCCATGTTGCCTTTTTGAACGTGAATGTAGCCCCTGTGTACCATGAAGGTACAGGGCGTCACACAAGAAGAAGCTGGTCATTTATTGCGGATGCAGCCCACAATAATGAAATATATTTTGGAGTTCATGACCTAATAGCTGTATGGGCTTGGTGATTTTGTTGTGCATTAAATGTCTATTCTGATATTAAGCGTTCTGTAGCGTTCTTCTTTGCAAGTAATGTAGCATATTCCTATTTGTGGAGCGATGTATTGTGAGAAGATCTGCATTGGGTTCCGGCTTCTGAGTATAGTTGCGTGGTACTGTACTGGGCGCGTTTGCCTACGAAGCCCAGTGAGGTCAGGGATAGGGGCTGCCATTATGACTGTTTTAATGATGTCATGCTCAGGGGCGGGGGATTAGCTTTTGTGTAACAGATGCCGGTCAGCCAGGTGGATTGGTGGAATGATGTGATTATCAGAATATGGCTGGTCACAGGTGCCTGTGTTTGCGTGCGTTTCTTGGAGGGAGACTGAGGTCATGTCCATTGGAATAGCTTCTGTATTCGTGCCATCTGTGCCCTGCAGCTCCCATTGGCCCCTCTTGAGATGAGCCTAGCTGCTCAGTCACTCTGCCAACTTGTGTGGTACATGCTTATGCTGATGGTTGGTTTGTTTACTGGCAGGAGTACAGGGCTGGTGCAGTCTCACTCAGGATACTGCTTTGAATGTTGCCTTACACTGGTGTCAAGCGATGGGGGGCCTGTTGTTGTTTTGTCTCATATTTCAGTTCATGTTGCTGTACTTGAACCTTCACATGCCTGTGCTGCATCAGTACGGCAATGGTGACATGGCAAATATGGATGGCCACTCACAAGGCACTTGGAGCCCCTACATTCATTTGTTCGTTGGCATGCATGGGTGACTTGTACATTTCACTGGTTGCATTGTGTGACTTCATTGCACCTACGAGGAGTTGTGCAATGTGGCCAGGGAGTGGTGTACAGGCACTCAGTAGGGCCATTTACGGTTGGTTCGCGATGCCGTACTTCTCACCATGGCGGAATGGTACTTTCCGCCATGCTTGATGACGTTAGGTAAATGTCCGCTAGGGTCAGAATTCGCGTACCGTTGCGCCATGGTGGTAATTACGGTTTTGCATGGCGCGCGTGCGCGTACTTGGTGCAGTTAGCGTTGGCGTTCACTACGGTGTCGCTAATGGCATCGTACTTTACGGTGACGGGTCATAATCGCACCGAGCGCTATTCGATGGCGGTATTGCATTTCCGCCATCGTTTTTCGATTTCCGCCAGGGTCGTAATGAGGGCCTGTGTCTTTGATTACGCGCTAGCATAACGCATGTCCCGTCTTCCTGGCCAGGCACAGCCCCGCAGCCCCACATCCCCTCATCACACCCTTCAGGCTGCGTTTCACTTGACATAAGAATAGCGTTCACTTATGCTCATGTACACAAATGATACTGCACACTGCCATGAAAACAAATAAACGCTCGACCGGCTGATACAAGCTTGAGCGTGCACACTCAAAGTAATGTAATGTCTTCCTGTTCGTTACTGGCATTAACTTAAATATGAACGGAAATTCTTAAATTAGTTCCTTGTCTTGTCACTGCCTTAAGATACATGCGCATTGGGCATCAGAGTCCGTAGGCCACCAAAACGCTTGCTGGTAATCAATGAAACTTGCGCACTACGTTCTCAGATTCGTTGAAAACTGAGACGCTATGCTACTATTCTATTATACATGCAACACAGCGTTCAAAGAATCGTTCACTACTAAAACGCTCTATTACTACTCCTGGAATCATGCGCACTAGCAATTTAACGATCCTCTATCTTGTTTGCTCATGATGCGTGAATATACTTCTTGCTTGTCAGATACTTGAGAGGTTTTACAACATTATGACTACCTCAACCATTCCTAACTTAATACCTAAACTAAGAGCTTTTAACACAGATGAATATTCTTTAGAGAACATTGAAGACTATTTTCTTCTGTACTTAAATCGAAGCGCTCCCAACAAATAAACTTGTAGTCTTGTCCCTGATCTGAGTGTGGCTTTCAAAAGGAGTCCTGAACTGGAACTTAAACTTATCTTGACCTATTTTCAGAGACTCAATGAAACAGGACCTTCCTGTTCAAGGAAGGACAATGAAAAACAGTTTAGAATGTTGGTATCTGTTCCAAGTTGCCTACATCCACCAATAAGCTGCTGGGTTCTATCCTCTCAAATCAGCTACCAGATTCTTCACTGCCATGATGGCTTGAGAAGAATTCCCTCTGTAAACGAAAAGTTAAGGACCAAACCAGGATAAAAAACAAAATAGATTTCTAAACACAAACATACAAGTAAAACTCAAGTATAAAAACAGAACAGTATAAAAACTTTATATAAGTCATAAAAATCGGAAGAAATGGCAGTGTGACAAGGCCGGTGTCACAGTATACATGCCAACGATTTAGGCAGGAGACACCGGACTTTTCAGTGAAAAATATTGCTATTTTTCACGTTCTCCCGCCTATAATCATACTAGCCCCAATGTATTCCTATGGGAAAATTTACATCTCCCGATTTTCCTGACGAAATCTCCCTCCCAGGTGCGTCGGAATGTTGGCATGTACGTCACAGCTTTGTCAAGGATGCAGGGAGCCCTACACCCAACATGCCTTTAAGGTGCCAGCGTGAGGGCAGGCACCCTTACCGCAAGTGGTGGCAGCCTTGGTGCCGCAAGGAAATGCGAACAGCTGCCGGCAGCCGGGGCCAAGGAGGACTCTGTCGCAACCAGCCAATGGTACGCTATGGGAAGACTTCAACCACAACAGACGCTACTGGGACAAGAGGAGCCCTAGTGGACAGGGGAAGCAATTAAACCACTATGGAAGGTTTCTGTTAGGCCCTCTGCCCTCAGTGAGCCATTCTCCTCCCGTCCAAAGCCGCACCATGGCGACAGCTTCCTTGAGGGTGTACCGCAAGGTCTCAACATGCTCACAGATGCAGAATAATGATTTGTCCATTTATTTATTTATTGGTAATTTGTTAGGCCCGTATACAATTAGCAAAACTGTTTCAAAGCACCCACAGGGCACCAGTGTGGAGACAGGGGAAGGTGGAAATGAATTAAAACAAAAATAACATTGAATTAATAGTACAAACAAATAATGAGAATAACAGGGAGGGGAGACAAACCTACTATGCCTTGAGAGTGTTCAGAATGTGCAAAAGGGGCGGGGGTAAGGGATAGGTGCTGTGGTGCTAATGGAGAAGTGCTGAAGGTGAAGTGCTAAGGAGAGAAGAACATAAGTGCAACCTTCCTTGGGGAGGGTGAGTCTAAGTAAGTGCAGTAAATGGACAGCGGCTGGGATAAGAGATGTGGGGTGTCAAGGCCCTGAGGATACGTAAGGGCCCTGCACATCGGTCACGCTACTGTATGATTAGCCGGGATAAGAGGAGGAGAAGAAAGAGGTAAAGAGACAGGTCTTAAGGCTTTTTTGGAAGTTATGGACGTCCTGCTCAAGACGCAGAGGGAGAGGAAGGCTATTCCACAGGAGGAAGGCCGCTGAGGAAAGACATTGACC